>NC_066618.1:104970549-106170549 GCF_025201925.1 Gopherus flavomarginatus | reverse complement strand
ATTTCAGTGGATAGCCTATCTCAAATGCTCCATATGTAACATACTTACTCAGTACATCTTGGCTCCGGTGAGCTAAGAAAGGCAACAGTAGAGTGATGAATAGAAAAACAAAGGAAATGAAAAGATCAATCTATTTTTTTTTCATTAGATGTATGGTTTCTCCAGAGAAAATATGTGTACTGAAGATTGGTTTCCTGATGGTCTCTGACTGTGGGCTTGGCTACACTTGAGAGTTGCAGTGCTGGTGATGGGGTTAGAGTGCTGCAACTCACTCTGTGTCCACACTTGCAAAGGACAGTCAGCGCTGCAACTCCCTGGCTGCAGCGCTGGCTGTACACCTGGTCTGCTTGGGGTGTAGCGATTCCAGCGCTGGTGATGCAGCGCTGCTCATCAAGTGTGGCCACCAAAAGCGCTGTTATTGGCCTCCAGGGTATTGGGAGGCATCCCAGCATACCTTTTCAGCCACTCTGCTCATCGTTTCGCACTCCATTGCCCTGGGCTCAGGTGACCCGCCCTTTAAATGCCCCGGGAATTTTAAAAATCCCCTTCCTGTTTGCTCAGCCAGGTGTGGAGTGCAATCAATCAATCAATCAATCACTGACCATGCCTCCACGCCCCAAACAACCCCCAGCATGGAACACTTGCGAGCTGCAGGACCTCATCAGTGTTTGGGGTGAGGAAGCTGTGCAGTCACATCTGCGCTCCAGCAGTAGAAATTATGATACCTATGGCCAGATATCAAAGTACATGCTGCAAAGGGATCATGAATGGGATGTGTTGCAGTGCAGGGTTAAAGTAAAGGAGCTGCGGAGTGCCTATTGCAAAGCCTGTGAGGGAAACTGGCACTCAGGTGCTGCCCCCATGACCTGCCGTTTTTACAAGGAGCTGGATGCGATACTTGGGTGTGACCCCACTGCCAATCCGAGGACCACGATGGACAGTTCAGAGCAGGGAGAGGAGGGGGAGAGTGTACAGGAAACCGAGAGTGAGGTACTGAGGTGGTGGGAGACACCCTGGAGTCCCAGGAGGCATGCAGCCAGGAGCTCTTCTCAAGCCAGGAGGAAGCTAGCCAGCCACAGCAGCTGGAACTTATTGGTGAAGAAGAAGCAGAGGAGCGGGTTCCCGGTAAGCAGCTTTTATTTTAAGGATGGAAATGTTTTGGGAGAGGAGGGGAGGGTTATGGCTGCCTGCATGCATGCCTAGATGTGGAATAGCCCATTGATGTAGTCTATCACATTGCAGTAATCAGCCTCTGTAATCTCTTCAAAAGTTTCAGCCAGAGCGTGGGCAATGCGCTTGCGCAAGTTTATAGGGAGAGCCACCGTGGTCGTTGTCCCAGTCAGGCTAACATGTCCGCGCCACTGTGCCGTGAGGGGTGGGGGGACCATTGCTGCACACAGGCAAGCTGCATAGGGACCAGGGCGGAATCCACATTGCTGTAGAAGACCCTCCCACTCTTCTCAGGTAACCCGCAGCAGCAAGATATCTGGCAGGATAAAATCCTGTGGAAAATGTAGGGATAGTGTTCAGTGCAGGTCCCCCCCAGCTGCTCTCTGCTTTCTCCAATGCACAGAAACCCCAGTGAGCCCTGACTCAAGCATCTCCCCTTCCCAGGTGAGTCGCAGCAGAAACATTGATTCCAGGAGTAACTGCTGTGGAAAATGTAGAGATAGTGTTCAGTGCAGGTCCCCCCCAGCTGCTCTCTGCTTTCCCCAATGCACAGAAACCCCAGTGAGCCCTGACTCAAGCAGCTCCCCTTCCCAGGTGAGTCGTGGCAGAAACATGGATTCATTAATCACTCATTCCCCATTACTCACCATGTCTTCGCTGCTGTGGCCTCTCTGTGCTATGTTTGCTATGTGTAAATGATGCTACAAATAGTCTACAAACTCCTTCACTGTGATTATAAACAATGAAGCTTCTGTATTAAATGTTTCTATTTCTGTTTTTTTTAAGTGTCCTTGAATCCTCCATCCCTATCACAGCCTGCTGAAAGACTACAGAACTTGAGGAGGAAACCAAGGAAAAACAAAGAAGATTTGATGAAATCAGTTATGAATCAGTATGCCAGAGAGAGTAAGAGGCTGCAGGACTGGAGAGAGAAAATGCATCAGTGGAGGGAAACTCAAAGCAGGAGAAAGGAATTGGCTACCAAGAAAAGCACAAAGCAGCTGATAAGCCTCCTGGCACGCCAAATGAACTGTATGCAGTCACTCGTAGCCATGCAGGCAGATCACTACCATGCTAACCGCCCCCATCCCAAAGCTCTCTCCCTTGTGCCCTACTGTTTGCTCAAAACCCCCTTCTCCAGCATCCTGGTTCTTACCACCACCAGCTGCCCCCAACACCTGTACATTCACCTACCAGCCCTGAGAACTACGACCCTTATCCTATGCACTCAACCCCCATCACCAGGCAGCATCTTAATCCTGAAGTGCAGCAGGCATTGCACAGCACTCCAGGCAGGACATATTCAAACCTCTGACTGTACAGTTCAGCACCCTACCCCCCTGCCCTTTTATGTACTGTATTTTGAATAAATGATTTCTTGGCTTTTAAAACAGTTTTTATTATTGAAGAAAGTGAAACATACTGTATCCCAAGGGAAAAACAGGCACTGCAAATCACTGTAACCACTGTACTTCACTCCCGTGCAAGGCACCAAACATTATGGAGGGTACAGCATGCGGATATAACCGCAGGGATGCTGCTTTCCCCTAAGTCTAGCTTCCCATACAGAGATCTCCAGCGCCCTTTGAAATGGCCAAAAGCGCACTCCACAGTCATTCTGCACCGGCTCAGCTTGTAGTTGAACCGGTCCTTGCTCCTGTCAAGCTTCCCTGTATACGGTTTCATGAACCAAGGCATTAACGGGTAAGTGGGGTCTCCAAAGATCACAATGGGCATTTCAACGTCCCCTACTGTGATCTTGCGGTTTGGGAAAAAAGTCCCAGCCTGCAGCTTCCTGAACAGGGCACTGTTCCGAAAGATGCGTGCATCATGCACCTTTCCAGGCCATCCTGTGTAAATGTCAATGAAACACCCACGGTGATCCACAAGTGCTTGAAGAACCACAGAGAAATACCCCTTCCAATTAATGTACTCGGATGCCAGGTGGGGTGGTGACAGAATAGGAATATGCGTCCCATCTATTGCCCCTCCACAGTTAGGGAAACCCATTTGTGCAAAGCCATCCACAATGTCCTGCACGTTCCCCAGAGTCACGGTTCTTCTTAGCAGGATGCAATTAATGGCCCTGCAAACTTGCATCAACATGATCCCAACGGTTGACTTTCCCACTCCAAACTGGTTCGCGACCGATTGGTAGCTGTCTGGAGTTGCCATCTTCCAGATTGCAATAGCCACCCGCTTCTCCACTAACAGGGCAGCTCTCAATCTCGTGTCCTTGCGCTGCAGGGTTGGCGCGAGCTCAGCACACAGTTCCATGAAAGTGGCTTTTCTCATCCGAAAGTTCTGCAGCCACTGCTCGTCATCCCAGGCTTGCAGGACGATGTGATCCCACCACTCAGTGCTTGTTTCCCGAGCCTAAAGGCGGCGTTCCACGGTGCTGAGCATGTCCGTTACTGCCACAAGCAATTTATTGTCACGCGCGTCAGGCGAATCGATATCATCGTCGGATTCCTCACTGTCACTTTGGAGCTTAAGGAATAGCTCAACTGCCAAATGTGATGTGCTGGCGACATTCATCAGCAAAGTCCTCAGCAGCTCAGGCTCCATTTCTAACAGAAATCGTGCTGCAGACTCACAATGGCGCCAAACTGCTGGGATGTGTAGCGATGCACCACGGGGCATTGGGACAGGAAGCAGAATGACCCGCACCCTTCCGTCCCCTTCCCACAACCCATAGCGCCAAAATGGGATGAGGTGCTCTGTGGGATAGCTGCCCACAATGCACCACTCCCAACAGAGCTGCAAGTGCTGCAAATGTGGTCACGCTGCAGTGCTGGTAGCTGTCAGTGTGGCCACACTGCAGCGCTTTCCCTACACAGCTGTACGAAGACAGCTGTAACTCCCAGCGCTGTACAAATGTAAGTGTAGCCATACCCTGTGTCTTTGTTAACCAAGACAAAACTGTGTTTAGCCATCCACGTGTGATATACTTAAAACCCATATTTAAAAAAAGAAACAAGTTTACCTCAAAGTGTCAGGAACTGGTGACACAGAAATATTAGAATCTTTTCAAATGTAATGTGTTGCAGTTCTAACAAGTTCCATTTTAAAAATAATTGACTACAGTGTTGGGCTCTTTATTTGCCTTTAATAATAATCAATGCAAACTCCAGGCAGGAGTTATACGTACAAGGGACATATGAGTTTATGTTTCATATCAGAATGGGTTAGTGAACTTGTCATGAGTTATCTCAGTTACAACATAATAGGCCTAGCCCCACTGAAATCAACAGGTATGAATATGAAATTATGTCCACAGCACTAATATCAAACAGCATGATAATCCTTTCAGCGTTCTGGAGGGAAATTATGCAAAATTTTGCCATGGGAACAAGTTATGTATGTTACTTCTAGAAAGATATAGTGCACTGTGTAAGCCAGTTTAAAAAGTCAGTGCTACAGAAGATAATGCTAAATTTGTCAAATCAGATCCTGGGCCCAACTATACCACCCTTATGTTACTCTGGTCATGCTAGGGGGTCACTAAGCTACCCCTTAGCTGGGAAATTGAGGATTACTGTGCCCTGAGGGAAAGCTTATTGAACAAAGAGCCAGCACAGCTAGCTCCACAACACCTCACTCAGTGCCCCTGCCCCCATAGGGAGGAAAGGGGCATGGACCAGATTTCATGGTGTGCCATCAGTCCCTGGCTATGTTAATAGCTTCTAGGGGCTGTTACAATCCTGTAAACTGCAGATGCCCTGAGGCTATTCTTTCTGATGTCAGTGGCTAAACAGATTCTTGGATCCCTTTTGAACAGAAGGGTTGCAAAGGGAAAGTCCTGCACACAACTGAATTTAGCCGGACCCCAAGGATCACTGCAATGGAGTTTTCTGCACCCTTTGTTCCTACCACAGGTTTTTCTGTTGGAGGAGATGATATGGACTGTTGTGAACATTTGAAAATGCTGGACTGAATATGCACAACAGAAACTCCCATAAGGGCACTAGCTGTGCATGTATGTATAGATGACATATGTAGGTGGTTATTGGTGCAGTGATTTTGACAGAGGAATTAAAATCTGTTGCTGAAGCAGCAGGAGAATGCAGCCCTAGAGCAAGCAGCTGGTCAGTTCCATTTGTGAAGTGCTTATTTTCTGCAGAGGCAGGCACTTGAACTATGAAGAAGCAGGAAGGAGAGGCGAGATTGACATGTTTGGTTAGTTAGGCTGGTATGAGTTCATATAAGGGATTTAAAACAAGGAAAGTGACTTCAAACTGGCTCATAAAGAGAGTGGAGAGTCAGTACAATAGTTTGAGGAAGAGTGTGATAAGACTATGTTTCTTTCTGTGTGAGAGGAGGTCAGTGCATGTTGCATGTATAGAGACCAAAGACTCATAAAAGACCATAAAAAAGCAAGCTGCAATGATCAAGGTAAGAGAACATAGAGACATACATGATGATTTCATCAGAGGTGAATTCAAGGCAATGGTTTCCATGGACATTGTGGTGGAAGTGGTGCCCACAGGTTTTCAGACAAAGATCTGGGAGGATTGGGAAAGTATAATGTCAAGGTTACTGGCAGTGAAGTGAAAAGTGAGGTCAAGTGGGGAGACAAAAGAGAACCAGTATGTCACTTAAAATATCCAATTTTGGATATGACAAGAAAACTCCAACAGTGCTCTACTGTCTATGCATGGAGCTATGCCACACCCACAAATAAACAGATACTTACTTCTATACTTTAAATGCACAGTAAAAAAGTTATTGACCTGTCTACTGCAGGACGGACTAAGGAAAACCATTTTATAATGTTATAAAGACTTCCAAACACATAGTTTCACATTTCCCCTCTAAGCCCATCTCCTTTTTCCATAGCAAACTGTCATGCCTGCTTTGCTTTCCAGTACAGCTCCTACCAAGAGTTTAGATTTAATTTGGCCTGTAATAGATCAAGGATGGCTTCATAATATTGGCTGATTAACCTGAAAACAAAATGTAACACTCCTTAAGTCATAATCTCAGTACAGAGCTGCCTGTCACTGGCACAATTTAAACCCTCATTTAGTGTGACAGCACTTGGTCATAGTCTTGTTTAATTTACTCTCAATTAGACCATTGTATAATTAAATTCCACCAGAACTATTAGATTATGTCACAGTTGACTAAATTAAAGAGATTATGTTACCTTATTTGTTCAGTAGCAGCAGAAAAATAATGTAAATACATCTCTTCATTTCTATGTTATTAGAAATGAGTAAATAACCCTGGTGCTAGCACATATCAAAGCTTTCTCAGAAGAAGCACAACAAATAATTATTCTTTCTTTGACTGTGATGCTTCAGTCAGTTCACAAGGCTTGCTGACCCGTGTTTCATGTTCCCTCATTCATCATTTGCTTCTTTCTCGTGTTTCATAATTTCATGTGGCATTTGAATAGAAAGATGAGGTCTGGAGGTAAGTTAGTGGTGTGCAGTGTAGCTGCTGGCCTTGGCCTATTTTGACTGTGGTAAGCAAAGGCAGAGAGACTAGTAGTCAAATATGGAAAACAGCACCACTCTGTCATAAATCTCTCACTTGGCTTTGTACATTCCCCCCCTCCATTTTTATACAGTTTTATATCAGTTCTTCATATTATTAACAGCCCTTTAAAACTAGTCCTTTTCACTGCTACCCACTAAGTACCAAGATCATTGTAATCACATGACTTTTGTAGTGTAAGGTGATGTGATTAGCCAAAAAACAATTTTATTTTTGCAAAATTACCAGAGTTTATAACTGTCACCCTTCTGCCAGGTGGAGCCAGCAATGACCAGGGCTGGGTTCAATATCTAGGGGTTCCTTTTCAACACAAAACTGGCTACAGTCTCCACCTAATAACCTCGGAAAATTACACACCTCTCCTGGGCGATTTTGAGTGGTAGTACTTCCCCCTCAAAAGCACTGAGTCTGAGTGCAGAAAAGAAACTTCTAAAGAAAGGAGGGAAGTCACCTGACAATAAGTAGGGGAAATGCCATAAGCAAGATTCATAAACATGAAACTGTGAGCAGGACATCAACCCCAGAGTGTGTGGGGCAGAGTCTTCTGCCTCAGGTTCTTGAGTTCTACAACAAAAAGTTCCTTTCTGTGCCCCTCTCTGCTCTCTCACCAGACACCACTCAAGTGGTTGTCCTTGGTCAGTGAGGATTCAGGGTTCAGAGGTTCATCTGTGTTAATACACCTTCCACCGGGGGAAGAAGGCACCTTGCTTACTCCACCATCTACGCACTTGCTCTGGCTGGCTACCCCGCCAGCCGCAGCGTCTCTTCTCTGGCCACCTCACCAGCCATAGTTCCTCTCTGCTGGCCACCCCGCCAGCTGTGGTTCCTCTCTGCTGGCTGCCCTGCCAGCCATGGTTTTCACTGCCTGGCCGCCCCGCCAGTCATTGTTCCTCACCACCTGACTGCCTTGCCAGCCACTCTCACTGGCCAACTGCTTGACATTTTCATCCATCAGTTACCTTCTGCTGCCACTTGCCTCTCTGCTGTGACTTCTGCACATTAGCCTTTTGGTGCTTTTTAGCTCTCAGCAGGGTGAGCAGAAACACTTCCCCACCACAAGTGATTTCAGCTCTCATCTGAGCACTTTAACATAACAAAAGGCTCCTAATGAAGCCTATTTACCTCTATCTTTGAACAGTGAGGAGGAACAGATTAAACCAGACCAAGGACCATTAGAGAGAGTCCATACCTCCTGGCTGGGTCACTTGTCCCCACCTCTCTTAGTTTCACAGGGGTCTAGCATTCTAATCCCCGGCTTAATGAGGCCTTTTCCAGTTGAGGGTGACCCCTCATTTGGGACAGGTTAAGCACAATTCTGCTCCCCTTTATTCATATAATAAAGATAATAATATTAATAACAACATTTCACTACCCCTACATTCAGTACTAAAGTGATTTGTAACCCACCACCAGCCAAAGTTGATCACTTGATCACCAGCCAAAGTTGATCACAGCTCTATCTGCTGGATTTCTGGGCAGAATAGCTGTGTTCATGTAAATAGAGTTTGCTCCTGAAGTCTCTCCCCCATCCCAACTAGCTGTCAGGGGAGAGTTCATTCAGACCCTGCTTACATCACATTCTGGCTAATTTAGAATGGAATTCTGAATAAATCTCACATCATTAGCCAACTTTCCTGTAAGCACAGAGACTAGTTTCATACTGTAAATTGGAAAGCTAGTTGCATGTTAAAGAAGTACATGTTAAAGGAACACATTTATTAAAAGAATTATGGCTGGAGTTTTCAAAAGAGTCTAAGAAAGTTAAGTGCTCACTTTCATTGGTATTTGTGCATCCAGCTCTTGAAAATATACTTCCACTCTAAGTATATGCAGAAATGCAGTGGGTTTCTGATTTTCAAACCAGACCTCACTCAAAGCTGCAACTGTTGGCACCTGCAATGAATTGTGCCCACAGTTTTGCATCCACAGTGAATTGCCAGGAGAAAGCATGAATGAATTGTGGGTGCAGAACTGTGTCTGGAGCAAAGGAGGCTCTCAAACATAAATACCAGATAAAGGAATTTAACTGTTAAAAGAATAATGTTTGGCTTACCAAAAGACAAAATATAATATACCTGCTGAGAAGATCAGATAAATTATGGAATATATGACACCTTTGGCATAATTCATTTGGAAGAGGCAGATTTCAGACGTGCCAAAGAGAATCCCGTCTTTAGTGTAGATAGACCAGTGAGTTTGTTCTGATGATGTAATGCCCCTGACTTGTTTGACTGGTTGAGTATTTTCGTGTCCAGATGGAGAATTTGGAGGTTGAAGTTTAGTGTAAAAACCATAGAAGCTTTTCACCATCTTATGCTCTTCAGGTCAACTGTTAACTGAACCCAATTGCTTTGACCTGTATTTTCAAGCAGCTGTATATCTAGGTGAACATATAACCAATTAAGGTGCATAAATTCCCTAATATGCACATGTAAATAGAAGTTGCACATGCATAAGAATATAAGAACAGCCGTAATGGGTCAGACCAAAGGTCCATCGAGCCCCGTATCCTGTCTACCGACAGTGGCCAATGCCAGGTGCCCCAGAGGGAGTGAACCTAACAGGTAATGATCAAGTGATCTCTCTCCTGCCATCCGTCTCCACCCTCTGACAAACAGAGGCTAGGGACACCATTCCTTACCCATCCTGGCTAATAGCCATTAATGGACTTAACCTCCATGAATTTATCCAAATGCTATTATAGTCCTAGCCTTCACAACCTCCTCAGGTAAGGAGTTCCACAAGTTGACTGTCCTAGCCTTCACAACCTCCTCAGGTAAGGAGTTCCACAAGTTGACTGTGCACTGTGTGAATAACTTCCTTTTATTTGTTTTAAACCTGCTGCCTATTAATTTCATTTGGTGACCCCTAGTTCTTGTATTATGGGAATAAGTAAATAACTTTTCCTTAACTACTTCTTCCACATCACTCATAATTTTATATACCTCTATCATATCCCCCCTTAGTCTCCTTTTTTTCCAAGCTGAAAAGTCCAAGCCTCTTTAATCTCTCCTCATATGGGACCCTCTCCAAGCCCCTAATCATTTTAGTTGCCCTTCTCTGAACTTCTTCTAGTGCCAGTATATCTTTTTTGAGATGAGGTGACCACATCTGTATGCAGTATTCAAGATGCAGGTGTACCATCAATTTATATAAGGGCAATAATATATTTTCGGTCTTATTCCCCTTTTTAATGATTCCTAACATCCCTTTTGTTTTTTTTTACCAGCTCTGCACACTGCGTGGACGTCTTCAGAGAACTTTCCACGATGACTCCAAGATCTTTTCCCTGATTTGTTGTAGCTAAATTAGCCCCCATCATATTGAACGTATAGTTGGGGTTATTTTTTCCAATGTGCATTACTTTACATTTATCCATATTAAATTTCTTTTTCCATTTTGTTGCCCAATCACTTAGTTTTGTGAGATCTTATTGAAGTTCTTCACAGTCTGCTTTGGTCTTAACTTTGGTCTTGAGCAGTTTAGTATCATCTGCAAACTTTGCCACCTCACTTTTTTACCCCTTTCTCCAGATAGTTTATGAATAAGTTGAATAGGATTGGTCCGAGGACTGATCCTTGGGGAACACCACTAGTTACCGCTCTCCATTCTGAGAATTTACCATTAATTCCTACTCTTTGTTCCCTATCTTTTAACCAGTTTTCAATGCATGATAGAACCTTCTTTTTTATCCCATGACAACTTAATTTACATAAGAGCCTTTGGTGAGGAACCTTGTCAAAGGCTTTCTGGAAATCTATGTCCACTGGATCCCCCTTGTCCACATGTTTTCTGACCCCTTCAAAGAACTCTAATAGATTAGTAAGACATGATTTCCCTTTAGAGAAACCATGTTGACTTTTGCCCAACAATTTATGTTCTTCTATTTGTCTGACAATTTTATTCTTTACTATTGTTTCGACTAATTTGCCCAGTACCGACGTTAGACTTAGCGGTCTATAATTGCCGGGATCACCTCTAGAGCCCTTTTTAAATATTGGTGTTACATTAGCTATCTTCCAGTCATTGGGTACAGAAGTTGATTTAAAGGACAGGTTACAAACCCTAGTTAATAGTTCCACAATTTCACATTTGAGTTCTTTCAGAACTCTTGAGTGAACACCATCTGGTCCTGGTGACTTGTTAATGTTAAGTTTATCAATTAATTCCAAAACCTCTTCTAGTGATACTTCAATCTGTGACAGTTTCTCAGATTTGTCACCTACAAAAACTGGCTCAGGTTTGGGAATCTCCCTAACACCCTCAGCCGTGAAGACTGAAGCAAAGAATTCGTTTACTTTCTCCTCAATGACTTTATTGTCTTTAAGTGCTCCTTTTCTATCTCTATCATCAAGGGGCCCCACTGGTGGTTTAGCAGGCTTCCTGCTTCTGATGTACTTAAAAAACATTTTGTTATTACCTTTGGAGTTTTTGGCTAGCCGTTCTTCAAACTCCTCTTTGGCTTTTTTTATTACATTTTTACACTTAATTTGGCAGTGTTTATGCTCCTTTCTATTGACCTTGCTAGGATTTGACTTCCACTTTTTAAAGGAAGTCTTTTTATCTCTCACTGCTTCTTTTACATGATTGTTAAGCCACGGTGGCTCTTTTTTAGTTCTTTTACTGTGTTTCTTAATTTCGGGTACACATTTAAATTGGGCCTCTATTATGGTGTCTTCAAAAAGCACCCATGCAGCTTGCAGGGATTTCACTTTAGTCACTGTATCTTTTAATTTCTGTTTAACTAACCCCCTCATTTTTGCATAGTTCCCTTTTTTGAAATTAAATGCCACAGTGTTGGGCTGTTGAGATGTTCTTCCTATCACAGAGATGTTAAATGTTCTTATATTATGGTCACTATTTCCAAGTGGACCTGTTATTATTACCTCTTGGACCAGCTCCTGCGCTCCACTCAGGACTAAATCTACCATTGCCTCTTCCCTTGTGGGTTCCTGTACCAGCTGCTTCAAGAAGCAGTCATTTAAAGTATCGAGACATTTTGTCTCTGCATTTCATCCTGAGGTGACATGTTCTCAGTCAATATGGGGATAATTGAAATCCCGCACTATTATTGAGTTCTTAATTTTGATAGCCTCTCTAATTTCCCTTAGCATTTCATCATCACTATCACTGTCCTGGTCAAGTGGTCAATAATAGATCCCTAATGTTATATTCTTATTAGAACATGAAATTACTATCCATAGAGATTCCATGGAACATGTGGATTCACTTAAGATTTTTACTTCATTTGATTCTACATTTTCTTTCACATATAGTGCCACTCCCTTCCCAACCCCGCATCCCGTCTGCACCACATGACCTGTTCTGTCCTTCCGATATATTTTGTACCTCGGAATGATTGTGTCCCATTGATTGTCCCCAGTCTAGCAGGCTTCTGTGATGCCTATTATATCAAAATCCTCCTTTATCATGAGGCACTCTAGTTCACTCATCTTATTATTTAGACTTCTAGCATTTGTGTCCAAGCACTCTAAAAACTTGTCACTGTTTAACTGTCTGCCCTTTTCTGATGTGTCAGATTCCTTTTTATGTGACTGTTTCTCGACTGATCTGGCCCTTACATTATCCTCTTCCATCCTCTGTTCCTGACTATAACCTGGAGAATCTCTATCAATAGACTCTCCTCTAAGAGAAGTTTCTGTCTGATCCACATGCTCCTCTGCAGCAGTCGGCTTTCCCCCATCTCCTAGTTTAAAAACTGCTCTACAACCTTTTTAATGTTTCGTGCCAGCAGTCTGGTTCCACTTTGTTTTAGGTGGAGCCCATCTCTCCTGTATAGGCTCCCCCATCCCAAAAGTTTCCCCAGTTCCTAATGAATCTAAACCCCTTCTCTCTACATCATCGTCTCATCCATGCATTGAGACTCTGAAGCTCTTCCTGGCTACCTGGCCCTGTGCGTGGAACTGGGAGCATTTCTGAGAATGCCAGAGGTCCTGGATTTCAGTCTCTTCCCTAGCAGCCTAAATTTGGCCTCCAGGACATCTCTCCTACCCTTCCCTATTTCACTGGTACCTACATGTACCATGACCACCGGCTCCTCCCCAGCACTACACATAAGTGTGTCTAGATGCCTCGAGAGATCCGCAACCTTCGCACCAGGAAGGTAAGTCACCATACAGTTCTCCTGGTCATCACAAACCCAGCTATCTATGTTTCTAATGATCGAATCTCCCATTACTAACACCTGCCTTTTCTTAGTAACTGGAGTTCCTCCCCCAGAGAGGTAACCTTAGTGTGAGAGGATACCCCAACATCATCTGGAAGGAGGGTCCCAACTACGGGAAGGTTTCCCTCTGCTCCCGTAGACTGCTCTGCTTCCCTGGGCCTTTCATCCTGCTCAACAGCACAGGGGCTGTCTGACCAGAGGTGGGACAATTCTACAGTGTCCTGGAAAGTCTCATCAACATACCTCTCTGCCTCCCTTAGCTCCTCCAGTTCCGCCACCCTGACCTCCAAAGCCCGTACGCAGTCTCTGAGGGCCAAGAACTCCTTGCAGTGCTTGCACACATATGCCCCACTCAGTGCAATAAACTAGAAAGTCCCCACTCTGCTGCTGGGCTTCTGCCTGCATTGTCTCCTAGTTAATGAAGAGGTTGTTTAAAGCAAGAAGTTTTGACTGTAGTTTAGTTTATAGGTTTTAAAACAAAAATAACAGCAAGGGCCCTTCCCGCTCCCCTTCCAAACTCCCTTGTGAAACTCCTGTTAGCAGCCCCTGTTCGCAAAGCTCCCTGGTCACGTGCTCACTGCTTTATAAAGCCCTGGCCTGCTTAACAGCCCCGCCCACTGACTAAGGCTCAGTCAATCAACAGAGGCTTCTAGCTTTCAAACCTTCCTTTGAAGCTCACATAACCCTAACTCCTTCCATGAAACCCTGATTTTTGCATGCTTGCTGTGAGATTCACATGCCTAAATCAAGTATATAGATGTATAATCATGTACCACTTTGAAAATATGACCCATTTTCAAAATCATCTCTAGACTCCTGGCCTGATCTTGCTACTAGTGACGTGAATGGCAAAATGTCCATCAATGTCTATGGAGACAAGATTGAGACCTTCCTTTAGGTTGCTACAATTAAAACATAAGGCTCCTTCCTCACACAAGGGGAAATCAATGGGAATTCTTGAGGTAGGAAGGATTGCAGAATTGGAACCTAAATGAACCCCTTTCTGTGTACCAGACTGAAAGTATACTGAACTTTTAAAAAAGAACTCTCTTAAATGAAGAGGCCTGTTGGAAGAATGTTGCACAACAGAATTATACCCTAAATAAGTATTAGTGCATTAATGTAGCCAGTTACCTAAAATATAGTCTTATTGCAGAAGCTAATCCACCTTTCACTTACTATCCTTATTTTGCTACTTTAAATATCCGTTATATGAAAGTGATCCCTGTTTTATTTTCCACTTTATCATAGTATGAGCTTGTGGCACAAGGGTCAGCTTAAGTCATAACAGTTTCTTTTTATTACTTGTTATTGATATGGTCGCTGGATCAGAAGAAAAGGCACATTTCAGAGTATCAGAGGGATTAGTGTTGGAAACCTACAATATGCCTTGCTTAAAGACAATCTGATATCATTTGTATTTGATTGCTTTGTTAATTTAGTTTTAAAATTATGACAACATCTCCCTGTTAGGTAAAATTGATTTCATTTTGAACTAGCCTTTGCTAAAACTCACTACTGAAGACATTTACAGCAAGGAGAAATCAGTTTCACATACAATTATTTTCAGTTTGAATAAATTTCTTGGTTTACAGAGTATTTTCAACAGTGGCAAAGGTATTAAGTACCATGATATGGTGTATAAAATCTGTGATTTCAGCCAGAAAACCTTCCTTTTTTGTTTCTTAATAATTTGATAACTCTACATTACTATTAATTGTTACTTGTACTTATTTCACAAGCATAGGTAACATGTAGCATGAATATTGGAGCCAGAAGGGATGGTTTGAAGACTAAGGCTATGTCTACACAACAAATTACTTCAGTATAATTTACATTGCTCAGGGGTGTGAATAATCCACCCCCAAGCGATGTAAATTATAAAGCCAGTGTAGACAGCGCTATGTCAGTGGGAGAGCTTCTCCTGTCAGATTAGCTACTGGCTCTCGCAGAGGCAGGAGTAATTAAGCGGATGGGAGAGCTCTCTTCCATCAGCTTAGTGAAGAGGTCAGCAACCTTTCAGAAGCGGTGTGCAGAGTCTTCATTTATTTACTCTAATTTAAGGTTTTGCGTGGCAGTAATACATTTTAATGTTTTTAGGTCTCTTTCTATAAGTCTATAATATATAACTAAACTATTGTTGTAAAGTAAAGTAAATAAGGTTTTTGAAATTTTAAAGAAGCTTAATTTAAAATAAAATTAAAATGCAGAACCCCCAGGACCGGTAGCCAGGACCCGGGCAGTGTGAGTTCCACTGAAAATCAGCTCACGTGCCGCCTTTGGCATGCGTGCTATAGTTTGCCTACTCCTGGCTTAGAGAGTCTTTGCCAGAAGCACTACAGCTGTGCAGCTGCATTGGTCCAGCTGCACCACTATAAATGATGTAAGGTAGACATAGCCTAAGGTTAAGGTTGACAAAATCCTACATCCCCCACCATCACAGATTTGAATTCCAGCTCAGAACTTCAACCCTCTGCAGTACAGAAAAGAGAACAAAGAACTATGCACTTTGCAGTGTGGTCACCCTTTGGATGAGATCTCAAAAGCTAATGGCCTTTCTATTTCACATGCTTATCAAAGACCTTATTCTCTCTCTAGAGAAGGGTAAGGTATCTGGGGAAACCAGAATGAGGAAGAATGTGCTGCAGCTACTCATGCTGTATGGACCTGATTCTCAGATATCCCGATCCTTGTATCCTCTTTACTATTGCTTAAGTGAGCATGAAGTGGGCGTAAAGCAAGGTGGATAAAATCAATGATTTTTAAAAAAAAAAAAAATTTAAATGGAGTTTTTTTATTTAAATCAGATTTTTTGAAAAAATGCTTTAAGATATCTTAAAAGCTAGCTATTTTCAGAAGTGACATTAAAAATATAGTTAAATAATAGCTCAAAGACATCTCATCATGGAATAGGGATTATAAATTCTAATTCTATAGTATGAGACAATATACTCATGTAATGTTTAAGAAAAGTTTTTTAAATGAGTTCCAAGAGTTTGTGGATTAGAGACCCAATTTTATGGGGTTCCAGGGGTTCTGTACAGATTATTTAGGTTAATTTTTCTATCTACCCAATGGGACTCAGTCTGGAAGATACTATCAGAGATGCCTAGTTCTGCAGTTCTCAGACTGTGGATTTGTGTCTCCAGCGATAATATGCTTGTTAACAGCAAATAAATAAATAAATACATCATATAGAGAGGTGAGAAATAACAGACCTCAACCCTATTGCCCCTCTGCAAATTTGTGTACACAGAGTCAATCTCAAAGTGCAAAGTTTCAAAAAGTTCAATGAATAGAAGATTGTTGGGGGTGGAATAGATCTGGACAAGGAGAAGAAGTGTGGAGATAAATGTGAGAAGGAAGGGACAGGCAGTAGAAACAAAAGTGAAACTGTTTGAGCAGCATATTCCAGAAGTCTTGAGGTCTTTCTGAGTGTAGCCTTCATTGATTTGAGATCTGCCATACCATTCTCTCACTAGAAGGAAAAACCTATAATTGCAGCAGTCCATAGAAGAGACCCAGTTTGGGAATATTTTAATGAAGTTCCTCTACCTGTGGGTAAGACAGGCATTCGTGCAAAATGCAAACAGTACAACAAAGAAATGCAAGGCCTAGTTTCTTGAATGAAACAACATCATGCAAAGCGTTCCTTCTCAGGAGGAAGCTGCGTTGAAGATGATGAAAGGAATATGTCTCAACATGCAGGATCTTCAGGTTGATAAACATTTTTATTTCATACTTTTTTCTTCAAGATTGTTTATCTTCCTTCTGGACCAGAGGTTGGCAACCTTTCAGAAGTGG
Source organism: Gopherus flavomarginatus (assembly GCF_025201925.1). NCBI lineage: Eukaryota > Metazoa > Chordata > Testudines > Testudinidae > Gopherus > Gopherus flavomarginatus. Next base: position 106,153,886 of record NC_066618.1, on the reverse strand, counting down.
TGTGCCGAGTCTTCATTTATTCACTCTAATTTAAAGTTTTGCATGCCAGTAATACATTTTAATGTTTTTAGAAGGTCTCTATCTATAAGTCTATATTATATAACTAAATTATTGTTGTATGTAAAGTAACCAAGGTTTTCAAAATGTTTAAGAAGCTTCATTTAAAATTAAATTAAAATGCTGATCTTACGCCACCAGTCTGCTCAGCCCGCTGCCAGCCTGGGGTTCTGTTCACCTAGGCCAGCAGCGGGCTGAATGGGGCCTGTGGCCGGGATGCCGGCTGGCAAGGGACTGGTAGTCGGGACCTCAGACCTGGGGGTGAGAGGTTCAGGGGTCAGGGCAGAGGGCTGGGTGTGTGGGGGTAGGGTTTAGGGCAGAAGTCTGGGTGTGTGGCAGGGTTCAGAGGTCAGGACAGAGGGCTAGAGTGTGTGGTGGTGTAAGGCAGAAGGCTGGGTGTGTGGGGGGGTTTCAGGGGTCAGGGCAGAGGGCTGGGGTGTGTGAGGGGTGCAGGTCAGAAGACTGGGTGGGGGGGTTCAGGGGTCAGGGCAGAGGGCGGGGGGCTGTTGGGGTGCAGGGCAGAGGGCTGGGTGTGGGAGGGTTCAGGTGTCAGGGCAGAGAGCTGGGGTTCTCGGCTCATGTGGGTTCTCCCAGCCCCCTGCCCTGAGCAGCTCATGGCAGGAGGCTGGAAGGGATATGCCCTGTTCCACCCCCTTCCCCAAGGCCCCGTCCCTACCTCTTCTCTGCCTCCTTTACAGAGCAGCAAGCACGCTGCCAGTCTTCCCCTTCCCCCATCACAAGGGCCATCAGCTGATCGACGCAGGGAAGGAGAGGAGGAGGGGCAGGAAAGCAGCATGCTGGAGGAAGAAACGGGAGAGGGGGGAAACTTGGCTGCCGCAGGACAAGCTTCTTCCTCCTGCCCCGCAGGGGAGAGTGGGGGACGGAGGGGCTCAGTGGAGCTGGGGGCCGGGACCGCGGCAGGCAACAGCGTGCCACTAAAAATTGGCTTGCGGTGCCATATTTGGCACATGTGCCATAGGTTGCCAACCCCTGTTCTGGACTATTCTTGAATTCTCACATTTGAGCCAAAATACAGTTGTTACTCTATGGTACTATCATTTTAGATGCAGTTGTGATAAAAAATAAATAGCTGAAATAGGCAGATCTTCCGTTTACAATTTCACCTTTGAAGTAGTCCTGAGTGTCAGTGAATACAATGAGTAATACTAAATGAGCAGTATGGTAATAAATAATTAAATAACTGCATTGACTTATTTTGTTTACGAGAATCCATCCTCAACATACAGAATTCTGAAGACTAGCCACCTTCAAGATCACCATCATTTTCTATAGTTTCAGAATTATCTGCCAGTGATAGTGTTTCAGTCACATCATGTATGTCACATAGCCACAGCGTATCACCTGTAGCAAAAATAAATCTCCATCATCCAGAAACAGCCATAGATAAGTTTGTGATAAGAAGCAGTAGATTACAAAAAGAGGTAATTGATGAAAAAAATGCCTGCTTTGTTTATGCAACAAACTCTCCTTTCCATATGATTGAGAACCCACACTGTATTAACATGGTTCAGTCATTAAGACCAGGCTACAATCCACCCAACAGAGCAGATGTTGCAGGCAAATTGCTGGATAAAGTGTATGAAAGAAAAACTGAGCAGTGTGCAAAAGGTCTAGAGGGGAAAATTGTTAACTTGAGTCTTGGTGGGTGAAGCAATGTCTACAATGATCCTGTTGTATGTGCTTGTGTGAAACAGAAGGGAATGTCTTCCTTACAGAAACAATTGATATATCAGGAAATGCTCACACAGCAGAATACTTACAAGGAACTATAACAAACAAAGCTATAACAAACTGTGAAAAAAATTCAAATGTCTAGTATGCAGCTTGGTCACAGACAATGTTGCAAATGTATCCAAGATGAGAAGAAATTCAAAAGAGAGTCCTAAGCTAATAACATATGGTTGCAGTGCTCATTTGACTTCAGTGTTCCAGAAATAAAGGCGAATATTGTTGAAATTGCAAAATACTTCTGTAACAACCACTTTGCAGCAGCTGATCTGAAAAAAGTGGGAGGAACCAAGCTAACTCTCCCGCAAGACATGCAATGGAACTCAGTAGTGGACTGTTTTGAGCCCAATATCAAGAACTGGCCTCATCTGATGACAGTTTGTGAACAAAATTGTGAAAAAATAGATGGCACTGTCACAGCCAAAGTTCTCAACATTGGTCTTAAGAGAAATGTTGAACACATGTTGAATGCCCTGAAGCCTATTTCTGTAGCCTTGAATAAAATGCAGGGAAATAGCTGTTTTATTGCTGATGCTGTTGAAATTTGGAAGGAACTGAGTGAGATCTTAAAAAGAGAAATATGCAATGGCAGAGTTAAATTACAAGCATTAAAAAAAAAACTGGACAAGTACTATCTCCAGCTCATTTTCTTGCAAATATTCTCAATATTCAGTACCAGGGTCAAACCTTGACTGCTGAAGAAAAGGAGTTGGCTATGACATGGACATCTAGCAATCAGACCTCCATAATGCCAAGTATAATAAACTTCAGAGCTAAAGGTGAACCATTCAAGAAATATATGTTTGCAGATGATGTTTTAAAGAAAGTCACGCCAGTGAACTGGTGGAAGTTCTTGGTAGTTCTTAAGTACTTGGATTCAAAGACTGTTGAAGTGATAATCTCACTTTTAACAGCAGTAGCCTCTTCTGCTGGTGTAGAAAGAATATTTTCTTCCTTTGGACTAATTCAATCCAAACTGAGAAATGATTTGGGATGTGAAAAAGCAGGAAAGCTTGTTTTTCTTTTCCAGATTAGGAACAAACAGGAAAATGAAAGTGAAGACAACTGAGTTAGCTGCAGAAGCCAATATTTTAAGTTTCTCATGTTGACCTCGCTGACATAGTTGATTTAATTTTTTTTAATATTTCATTTAACTATTTTAGTTAAAAACAAATTTAACAAAAACAAAGCTGATTTTAAAAAACTTGAATTTTTAACTAAATTCAAAAATTCATATACTTGTTTTGTTAAAATATTATGTTTGCTGTTAATGAAAAAAAATCCAGACTACATAGCATTGTTTTAGTTAAATAAAACAATTTAAATGTCTGTCTGGTGATGTTCTTCTCCTAATACAGCATGGCAAGAAAATCCTCCAAATATTAATGATTAACCTGTTGATAGTTCACCTCCCAATGACTTCATAAATATCTGCTTCAATTACTTTTGCTGTAAAACTAATCTGAAAAGTTTTCAAAATAAATCACTTTAAAAATGTATAGTGTGTACCTTCTAAAAATGAAACCTACATCTTTCTCTGAGTTGTGAAGAATGTGTATTAAGGTTATACACTGATGTAGATTACTATCCATGATGCAAAACAGTGGAGTATCAGACCTGATCTACCCACATATTTTGTACCATTATAATTGTATCAGTTAGGGTATGATTTGTTTTCTTTTTTTTTTAGAAACCAAAATAGTTATACCAGTATGACCCCTAGTATGGGCACAGAGATACTGTTATAAAGGTGCTTTGTGCTGGTATTCCTCTTCTCTTATGGGAATAGTTATACCAGCATAAGGCATCATTATACTGATATAACTGCATCCTCACTAGGGGTGTGGTATGGTTTTAACCATACTCACATAATTAAAGTGGTACAGCTTTTGTGTTTAGACAAGCCCCTTCATCTCCATGTGTCCTGTGAATGACTATAATAAAGGAATTTATTTTTCAAAGATTATCCATCTTCTCACATCTTTCAGAAGTGACTTATTAAAAATATAGTAAATGATTGACAGTTTCACTTGCACCAATATCTCAAACTACAGACATTTCATATATCTAGCTGAATACTATTCTCAAAAGCAAATAACTCACCCATGAAAGAGATATCAGATCATTTAGCATTTACCATTCAAAACAGATAAAATAAATCATAGATCTTGGGGACCTTAATATTCTAGTCAATAAAATTCCAGACACTATGGGTACTAATGCTCATGATCTCTTGAAGCAGTTTAATTCAGTACAGTCTGAGGATGACTCTGATCAAATTGATTGAAACAAGCACCAAGCTGATTGTACTGGTATAATACAACCAATGAGTAGGAATCCTTCGCCCTTACAACCCTGAATATATCTCTTAACTGTTGTACATTGACTTACCCGCTTCATCTTAAAATCACTCACATCAATCCTCCTATAAGCAGTTTTCATAACCATGTTAATCCAGAACTGTGATCTCTACCATACCATTTGATAACAGTGTATAATTAACTGTTCATAAAGAGTTAGCAGTTTTTAATACCACCCATAAGATTACCCCATCACAACCCCACATGTTCAAAAATTGAATCAGAAATTGCATAATGTTATTCACCAAGTACAAATTTCTCACAGCAAGAAATGTTTCATTCTGCCACTAACCGGAGACAGTCTGAATTTACTAAGCTATCCACCACTCAGAACAGGAAGCCCACGAGAATTTGCCTTTCACCTCAGTATGTGCAAATGACTTGTTCTCTGCAGCTTACAAAACCAATCCATGAGATTTAAAAGCTGTTTTGTACATGTGACACATTTTAGTTAGGCTGTTTTCTTTCATGCTTTTTCTTTTTCAGCCCATTTGTGCCCAAGGCTACCAGCTCATAGGAGCAATTTTGCAATTGTTGTTGATAAAAAGGCATAATTATAGGTCAGAGCCTCAGCTAGTGTAGGCACATCTTCATGGACTTCATGTTCCAGTGTTCTACTGGGCTATCAAAAGGATCATCTATACAGGGCTATCATTTCCTTGCAGAAGCCTGGCTTTTGTGCCTGTGCAGTAAACTTGCTATTGAGCAGAACTGATTGAAAAATTAATTTCACAAAAATATTTCAAAAAATAGTAAAAACACACATTTTTTTCATGAAAATCAATACATTTTGGCACTGTCCAAAGGTTTAATGAAAACTGCCCATTTTCCCCAAAAGGACATTTTTGATTGAAATTTTTCAGCCAGCTCTACTGAGTTTTAAATCTTTGCTTAGAAGGCTTAGAAGTTAATTCTTAACTATTCTAAGAATTAACTTCTAAGCATATATATATGGCATGATTTTAGTATTTACTATTCCTGTTACTTGATTTTACTGTATATAGCCAAAGCACCTTTAAGATCCTTCAACTGTGAAGTTTATGTTTTTGATTATTATAACTGAGACCAGGAGTGCTGTCGTAGTTGTGGGTCTGTTAGCTTTATTGTTACATAGGTGCTTTTCAGGACATAATAACTCAGCAGTTTTCACATCTTTCATTTATATACTGGATATTTACCCAGTAGTGAATTTAACTTAATGGGTAATTTTGAAATCAGGAAGGCATTTTTGTTAACAAAGTGATGGTAAATTAGATTATTAGTTTTTTTTGTAAATCCTTTAGGGGCAGGGATTGTATCTTTTCTATATTTGTACAGTGCCTCGCACAATAAATAACTGGGTTTACAGTCATGATTTTCCATCATATAATATACATATTTACTACTAATAGTTTTCTTACGATAAATAATCAAATAACTAATATTGAATTTTACAATCGGTAGAGGCAATGTTAATAAAATTAAAATTCCTATTAACAATAACTGGGTTTACAGTCATGATTTTCCATCATATAATATACATATTTACTACTAATAGTTTTCTTATGTTAAATAATCAAATAACTAATATTGAATTTTACAATCAGTAGAGGCAATGTTAATAAAATTAAAATTCCTATTAACTTCACTGAAAATCTGAAGCATGAAATGATCACAGGATATAGCACTAATTTGCAGGTTCTTTTTGGTATCCTGTTTTAAATTTAAATGACAACTTTCAGGAATCATTTTCACCAGTGCATATCAAAATGATACACTGTGCACTGATACGTCTTAACCACTCTGTGGTACTATTCATTGGATACAATGTAGTTTTAAAATCTCCAAAATAGTCATTACCTCATAAGGGTATCTCATTAATCTGTTATACTTAAAATAGAAATAATGGGATTTACAAAAAAAAGTACCTAAGGCCCATATTTTGCAAAGGTGTTTAGGTGCCTAACGCCCATTGAAATATCTTTAAAAAGCAGGGCCTATGTGACTTATGCCCATGAGTTTCATTGAAAGTCAATGGGACTTGTGCTCCTAAATCACCCAGACAATTTTCAACATTCCACCTGAAATCCTGGGTACTTGCTGGTACTGGAACCTCATCCTTCACCCCTAGTTTAGACTGGATCATGACATCAAGGAGGAGAATATCAAAACAGGTAAACTAAGATGAATACAATATTCATAAAAATACCACAGATGACTTCCTCATTTTTCTCACCTTATCTCCCAGGAACGTATGACATTTTACTAAAATGAATTAGGCTATACAACATGTCTGTGGGGTAGTTAAGTATTATAATCATTTTACAGATGGGGAAACTGAGGCAGAGAGCCATGAAGTGATCCCTCAAAGATTCCATAGTAAGCATATGGCAACACGAGTACTCCTAAACCCTGATTTCTTGTACTTCAGGAGAAAGTATCATGTATCTTCTCAGATATTTAATGCTTTCAACCATCTCCACCTCAAACCTCACGATACCAACATTTGTCTCCAGTACCTCGGTAGTTCTCATGACATACTGTACAGAAGCATCAATCTATAAAAGACAGATGAGAAGATCAAACTGTTCATCTACACATTCGCAAGGTAAATAAGAGTGTATTCCTCATTGTTTACATTGCACTTCTCTGAAGACACAGATTAGGAATTGCTGCTCTAGAACTTAGTAGTATTATTTAAAGATGTAACAATGTTAATTCTCATCCAGGCTCTAAACTTGTGTCTCAATTACTGAAACATCCTTTCCTGTGGCTTTGATAAATAAAACCTTGCCCTACTCATATCCATTAAGAATTCTGCTGCATTGTTCTTCCAGTCTGTCACTTTGGGTATGTCTATACTACCCCCCAGATTGGCGGGTAGTGTTTGATGTATCGGGGATCAATTTATTGCCTCTTGTCTAGACACGATACTCCGCCTCGACAGGAGGCATAAGCGGAATTGACAGGGGAGCCACAGCAGTTGACTCATTGCCATGAGGATGGCCAGGTAAGTTGAACTCAGATACTTCGACTTCAGCTACGCAAATAGCATAGCTGAAGTTGTGTATCTTAGTTTGAACGCCCACCCCCCGCCACCATGTAGCCGAGGCCTATGACTATGTCACCCCTCTCTTTTCATACTTCCACTGGCTCCCTCTTCACAATGGAGTCAAACATAAGCTACTTATCTTCACCTCTGAGGCTCTTCAAGACCTCTACTCAATTTCCTGATCATCTTTCATTCAGTACCGAAAGGCCAACTCCCATCTTCAACTATCATGCGGACCAATATCAACTCACTGCTTCCCAGACGGTCGGTCTGTCTGCATCCATCTGCTGTCTTTTGTCTTATGCATAGATTGTAAGATCTTTGGGGCAGGGACCATCTATTTGTTCTGTGTTTGTAGAAGGCCTAGCACAATAAGGTTTTGGTTCATGGCTGGGGCTCCTAGGTACTATGAAATACTAATAATCAATAGTAACAACCACCACCACCAATTCCAATTTTGCTAACTACATTCTGTTTAAAATTTTCTTTGTAGTTTCAAATGCATACAATATTCTGTATCTTTCTCTCCAAATTGTTGCACTGGGTTGCTAAGCTTTGTTAAATAGCTGCTGAATCCCTCTCTGGTGGTGGCCACATTCTTAGAGTGTATGAATTAGGTATTATATTAAGTGAGTATAATGATTTAAGATCCTCAAGAGGATACTAATCAGTATAAACCCAAGGTACCTTTTAAATTTTATAATAACCAGTATAATGGTTTTCATTGGACATTACAATATTATAACCAATGAGTGTATACATTTTTGAGGTTTATGTGAACTGCTTCCAAGATGTGAAGATTTTTTTTATTGTGATGGAACATTATCTGTGGCAGATAAAAGTCACCTTGATTAAATCAACTGCTGTCTTTGTGCCTGGCCTGACAATTCCATTATCAGCACAGTTTGCTTGAGATACATTCATCAAATATTCACATAAGACAACTGTATAGGACTTAACTTGATCATGCCATAGTGGACCCAGTTAAATGGAGATTTAGAGAGACTAACCTGAGTGACTCCTATCTTAAAGTGATATTAAGGTAGGATAGGAAAAAAATAAATTTGAATGGAATTCCTTTGCATTCCTTTCAAGTTGGTGTATTTATTAATGATAAATATGTGTCCATGACTGACCTTGGGGTTTACATGGAAATAAATAGCTGCATAGAGACAATGTAAAGATCATAGCAGTTAGACGGAAAAGAGTTACCAGAATGTACTTCTGAGATGACATTGTATCATCTCAAAATGACTATCTTAGCCAGAAAAAATCATTTGCAGAAATATCTTATTAGAAAAAGTGATGCTTTCAGAATGATTATGCCATCAGAATGGTAGAATTAAATCCTATTGTGAGGAAAAAGCCATTTGGGAGACATTATTCCTTTGAAAAGTGTTATTGTTTTGCTTTTCAAACTTGTTTTAAGACTATTTTTATTAACCTGAAATTGCTGTGCTTGGCTGTACTTCAATTGCTTTGGAACGGTGCTTCAGTGAGGTGTTTTTTTTGTTTTGTTTTGTTTTGTTTTTTTGCAGCAAAAGAGAGAGAATTCATAGTCATAGGGCCAGATTCTGACTTTAGGCATGGCTTTGAGCAGTGGATGGTGCATGAACTGCACTGGCCCAGGAGTCATTGTGACTCAGAGACATGTCTAAGTCACAGTTCCTCCCTTGCTTCCTCCTTGCTGCATGGGGACAGTAATTTACTGCTGGCCTAAACCAGCAGTAAACAATTATCCCTCCCTGCACTAGCTGAACTGCTCTGACCAGTGAGTAAGGAACATGGAGCCAAGATCTTCATTTCCCTCTCACCTGCTTCACCCCCAGGGAGGAAGTAAGCAGAGATGTAGCCACTTTCACTCCTATGTGCATGGACCCAAGCTGCAAGTAGTCCTTATAGGAGAACAAGGGAGTATAAAGTTGCATAGTCCAAGAAATAATGCGACAATAGAAAATAGATATGAGAAGACTTTTTTGGTCATCTAGTTCATCTGAGGCATCTATCTATCTATCTATCTATTTATCTAGAGCCTGGTGCATTCCTGGGACTTGCTCTACCTTAACTTATTCTTATGCTAGTCACATAATGATTTTTCTTGTTTGTTTTTGTTACATTTTTCTTTTTATTTATCCAGTTTGGTCTGTGACTTATTCTTAGTAATGAATTATGGCAAAATAAAGTTGTTTGCTGGCCACATCTACCCTTTCTCCATTTTCCAGGTTACTAGAGAGCTATACATTTTATAAGAGCAGAGGTTACTTGCTTTAAAAAATGAAAATCAGTGTTTCCTCACACAAGAATGCAATATATGAGGTATGCAGCTCTGGGACAAATCATGGGCCAGGTCAAGCCACCAACTGTTGAGCAGAAATCTCCATTCATAGCACTGGAGATTTCTATTTAAAAATTGGAGGTTGAGATTGGCCCCAACCTTTGTTGAGTAATGTGATACAACACACATATAGTACTGTAAAATTATACATTATTATGAAAATGTGCTGTAGCTTTCGTAGGTTAAGAACACCTCGAGTAGGGATGTAACACAGAGAACTTAGAAGGGCAGAGGAGAAGAAAAAAGAAAGTGGAAAAAAAAAAAGAAATACCTCAATACAGTATAGTACAGGCCACCCACAGTGTCCCGGGTTCCTCAACGTTACAATCTCTTCTGCTTCTCTTTGCATATACAGTAAGTATTCATTTTTATAATTTGGTTCATTAAGACTCCCACTACACTTATATGTACACATATATATACAAGACAGAAATTGTTATTGTTAATTTACATTACGTCTGAGGTCTGTCAGGGGTGCCTGGACATAAATGGGAGTGATGCCAGGCCATTCTCTTTTTAAGTTTTGTCTCCTAGAGATTCAGTCCAGCCTGCAGTCATACTGCATCGTCTTCTGGCAATCAGCCAGGAGACAGCAATGGCTAGTAATCGTATTGCACTGTCTGCTCCCAGCCTAAGATGTGTAAGAGAGATGGAATGGATCAAAACAATAAAGAGACCAGATTTGCTTTGTATTCATTTGTATTCATTTGCTTGCCCCTCCCTCCCTCCATGAAATCAACGGCTGACAATCTTTTTGGTGAGGTCCGTCAGGGCACCTTGAAAAGTTTAATGGAGATTCAGTCCTGCCTAGACTAGTGGGGGGAGGGGTAGCTCAGAGGTTTGAGCATTGGCCTGCTAAACTCAGGCTTTTGAGTTCAATCCTTGAGGGGGCCATTCTGTGTAACAGTTGTGTGTGTTTCTCGTTGATACAAACCCACCCCCTTCGTTGATTTTAATTCCCTGTAAGCCAACTCATCAGTCCATCCTCCCTCATCACTGCTGTAGGTCCCTGTTATAGCCTCTGTCCTTCATGCCCTTGGAGATTTTTTCAAATGTTTGGGCATTTCGTCTTTTCGAACGGAGTTCTGATAGCATGGATTCATCTCCCTATACAGTGATCAGATCCCGTACCTGAAAGGACTTTGAAAATGAAGCTCCTTTGATGTGTCTCAAGATGGGCATCAGAATACTGAGCCATCCATAATCACTAGTCACATTCAAAAACATTGTCCAGTATTTGTATTGGAACTTCACATATGTAGCCCCTCTCTCCACATTCACAGTACACACATTCATGGAATCAGTGCACTCAAACACAATTTAAAATGAAATATTATAAGCTTCCTATTTTGTTTTATTATCTCCATAACATAATATTCATCTTTTATTGTTATGATATAAAAGTCAAATGGCTCTTCACTTTAAAATGAATTAGTCTTTCCAATTACATATTACTCTCAAATCAATACTAAATTAATTGTCATTCATATTGTTAATGAAATGCAAACAGATTATTTAAAGGGCAATGACAAAGTATTTATCATTTTAAAATGATTGGGGGTGGGGGAGGAAACAGCTAGAATAAAGCCTCAACGAGTTCTATTGTTCTCATTTGTACATGCACATTAGTTCATTACTGTAAGGTTGCTGGTGATCATTGAGCTCATGACATTGTTTATTTCCTTTTATTTAAAAATAGGATTGGAATGTTTCTTTTATAAAACACATATAATTGTTATAACAAGAGATAAGGTCCAATTTTAGCCCTACAACCAGGAGAATGTTCTTTCAATGGTTATCAATTCATAAAATGCTTGGTTGTTATACCAATATAATAAAAACCAGCAGGATCTTATTAAGAATGATAAGGCAAAGATGCCACATTTATTGCAAACATAATAATAAAGCAAAAGACAAAAGTAAACAATGTTGTTTGACTAATTCCTATTACTACTTATTCCTTATACACACACACATATATATATTCATTCACACAAACATTCATTCAAGTTCTATATAGGTATTATAGTTACCAGCCTAGAAGTTGCTCATGCCAAGTTCCTGGCCAGGTATCTTGGTCATGAGGATGGAGCCAAGTCTGTGCCAGATGCACCTGATGCTCCTGGAGGTTGGCAGCAGAACCAGAGACTCAAAGTCCTCAGTCTTTGGAGTTCATTCTTATAGGAATTAATTCCTATGTTAGTCTATGGGAGCTGTTTCATCTTGCTGTTGCTGACTCAATCAGCAGATGGCACATTCCTGGTGGCTCCACATTGTCTAAAGTGGCACATTCCTGGTGGCTTCACACTGTCCAACGTTCGTGTTTCTCATCCGCCCAGGTGATGGGGTGGATCCCAGTTTACCCTCCGGGGGTTGTCTGGTGGTCCACTTGACACATTCTTTGGCCGATGGATACTCCCTTTCTAGGCTGGCACCTCCCTAACCATTTATGCACATCAAGCATTCATTAACATACATTCCATATCTTAACCATATTATAATTTACTGTCTCCACCAATTTCGGGGTGTGTGCCTAGGAGCCGTTGCTGTTACAATGAAGTGAAAATCACTTAATGGGGCTTATAGCGTTTGTTTACATTGTATTAATTACAGGTAACATAGTGTTTACTTCCAGAACAAAGTCAATTAACTTGTTTGTAAGTTTTACATAATAATAGAGTATCTTTCACAGGACAGATACGATCAATGGTTTCTCCAGACAGGAGCTTACAAGTTTTAACAGAAGAACTAAAAGATTTTTGTACTTGGTGAAACTGGGGGGGTCACTGTCACTTGAGGGAATCACTGTTAGTACCTTCTTTAATATCCCTACATAATGACTAATATGATTTTAACAAAATGTTGAATGATGTCGTCGTCTAAGGTTGAGACAGCCTTACAAATAAATATGAAGGTCTGGATATTCTCTTTACTGACACTGGCAGAGGAAAGCAAACATTGGCACTACCCAGGGCACAGAGGCATAGAAGGGAGTCGGGGGGGTGCAGCAAGTCTATAGTATGCTTCTACTTCTCCTCAAGTCTGCAGTATGCATCCATTTCAAAGTCTCATCTGCAGCCATGTTATGTGCAATTAGGGATCCATGTGCCATGAAGGAGTCATGTCAGGAACATCAAAGAGTGGAAATGGGGAGCAGCTACCCTACATGACATGCTGTCCTCCTCACCTACTTTAGAAGGTAGAAAAGAAATGTTGGAATGAGGTAATTTTGCTATAACAGTATTAATTCCATCTTCTGCCCTATAAAAGAGATTCATTGTGCAATGGAGAGGGGAGAAATACAGCTGCATGGAAGGCCTAGTTCCCCATACTAATTCAGGGATGGAATCTGGTTTCTAGTAGATACTAGGCCAATGTATTGTTTATAGGTGATGCCCCTTTACTCCTTCTTGAATGTATATAGACTAGGAATTTTCAGCACTTTTCCCACCATTGCATTATACAATGGTAAAAGCCATGGTGAAAGTGCTAATTTGGATGTGGCCAGTATGGTCAGGAAACTCTCTCTCTCTGAGGGGAGGATATAAAGGAAATTCTAAACGGCGAAGCTTGCAAAGTCTCTATAATTCTTTTTTTTCCCATGGGAGGGAACTGTCAGGTCATAAACAATTTATATACTTAGAGACAGTTTTATACTGTTTAACTTGTAGATAGTATAGGGCTATGTCATGATGTCAACGGGAGTTTGTTTGATTAAGGAATACAGTTCCAGTTGATAGAGCCAAACACAAAAGTTAATTCAAAGAGCTTTTAGCGTACTTTTTAAAAATCATTACATTTTTGGGTCCCTTTTGCATTACAAAATTGAACAAGGTGCTCCTCAAATTAATCCAAGACAGGAGAAGTATAAATTGAATCCTGTTATCCCATCAAATCCTTGTGAAAGTCACAATGTAAACAGTAGCATGTGGGTATGATTCAGTGAAGGTAGGTATTCAGATGCAGTCCAGAAAAGGACATATATACAACCACTTGGAGACCCATAACACAACAGATTATGCTTAATTATAGGAGTCAGTTCAAGTGTGAACAATCTCTCTTTCAAAAAGGAAGGTAGAATACTTAAAAATATATTCTTAAACATCTAATGCATATGGTTGTTATTAAAAAGGCCTTTTCAGATTTAAAAATTCTGAATTTTCAAAAGTAGGTGCACAGAGTGGGCAGCAACATGCCCCCACAAAGTTTGCACACACAAGTTCAGAATGTCCAAGCAACAACAACTGTCACAGAAGTAGGTATCTCATATAATACACTGGAACTAAAGTGGAACATTAATGCAATATGTTACCTAGGCAACAAAACTCAACCTCCTGCAGGAATAAGTGACACAGAAAGGCAGCCACCTGGGATTGGGTCCAATGATGAGTATCCACAGGCAGCACAGAGTAAGAGGAAAGAGCAGTGCTTTACTAGAAGGACTGAGAAAGGGGATATTCCAAAGTGTGGCAAACAGATAAAATGAGCCATTGTTTATCTGTCAGAAACTATCTATAAAATAATTATAATACTTACTAACCTCACATCAGTGTTATGAAGCCCAGTTAATTAATATTTGAGAAGTTCTTTGCTTTGGAAGAGCATTATTCTCTGTATTTCTGTTAGGTAAGGAGTGTATATGTCAATTGGCTGTCACTTATAACAATAGTGAGGGGAAAAAAGTTGAAAACTTGTTCTAATCACAGTAATCCATGTGGGATCCTATTCCCATTAAAATCAATGCCAAAAATCTCATTGACTGCAGCAAGGTCGAAATTGAGCAATGGAGTTCTGCCACAGATTTTGGCTCAGACACTTGGTAAATACAGTGTCTTATATGTAGCATCATGAGTGTTCATATTAATTCTATTTTCTTTCTCTCAATATTTCCTAACTTCATGTTTTTCAAATTAGCTTTGAGTTTTTCATCACAAAACAAAACAACCCAAAAGTTTCATTAGGCAAAAGAGTTTCTGAGACTAAGAAATGAAAGGATTTCACATTTGGAGAGACTTTGCAGAGATAATGAGACCGCAGAAAAATACAAGCAAACAAAAAACCCATGAATTTATTTCATCTTATTGATGAAGTGAAAGAGCTATTTGGAGTAGAAGGAGCTCTGACATACACGATGTCACATCTGCTTATTAGTATGTGGCAATCTAAGGGGTTTGTCAGTGATATGTGTCAAGACTTTATTTTTTATAAGATAAAATAAGAAAAGTGGAACAAAACAAGAGAATCTCTAGGCTGCAGATGCAGAACATGGATGATATGATTGACAAAGAATGAGATAAACAGAAGACAGAGAAATCAAATTGACATCATTTTTATATTTACCACATTCAAAGGTAACCCATTTTCATGTGAAAATGAGATTGTGGAGACAGATACAGATAAAAACAGCCTGACAGTTGGTGAAATAGTCAGGTGAGTTAAGACCTTATGAATTTTAATAAGTATGTTGGTCCTATACAAGTGCTTTTTAAGGTAGTGACGAAAGATTCTGAAAGAAAATAAGGGAGCATTTTTCATACTGATTATGTTGCTCTGAATTAAGTTTATTCCAGCCCTCTTTCTCCCACTCAGCCTCACTCAAACACAGACTGAAACCCAGCTTCGTTCTGCATATAAAGAGGATTAGTTATCAGCTTGGGAAAGGTTACAGATGACTCTTTCTTTCTTAATGCCCACTTATTGTACTTGTTGTTACATCAAAGAGATTGTTTTGAGGTGCTGTACAATAAGCTCTCCAAAAGGCTCTGAGTCATATGGAGCCTTTCAACTGAATTTGACATATAGTGCTATAGGAAAATGGCAGCAAAATTGGTGCCGCACCAGCGCACTAATGTAAATCACAGAGAGAGAAAGAAAATGTTGTTAAAATGTGCCACTTGGGAATAGAAAACATAAGTCAGAGATGAGGCAGAAACATTTCTAACAGGCATGAGTTTAGCAAACCTAAACTGTGCAATCTAAAACTAACTTAAAAGTGTCATCTTATATACTCTATCACCCACAAACAGTATCCTGCAGTATAGAAAGTGAGCCCAAGTTAAGTCCTGATCCCATTTCTTTGAGAAGAATAGCAAAACTCCCATTTTCTTCAATGGGAGCAGGATTGGTTGCCTAACATTGTTTTTTAAAGAAACACTTTACAGTTTTGATACAGCATTGCTTCATACATAAGTCTGCTTCTTCGTCTTGCCACTTCTCTATTTGGGGATGGTGACTTTTACAGCCTTCTTCCAAAACTCATGACTGTACACCTGGCTTGCATGCAAATTTGGTCTTTCTGAACCCTGCTGATATCCAGTCCATATATCAAATCTTTAGCCTTCCCTTGATCATCTTCCATCCATGATCATGGCAAGGGCTATTCTACAAATATGACTTTCAGATCTCTGCTGGACATAACCATAGCAACACAGCCTAATCTCTCTCAATTTGCCTTTAGTTGGGGCAACCTGCATTAGGCCCCTCGCAAACTCATTTCACTTCCTATCATGGAGTGTCCAACCATTTGACCATCTCAGTGTCTTCTCTCTGTTCCATCACAAAATGGATCAATTTACAGTTTTATACACTCTACTTTGTAACTTTATTAGCAAATTTTTGTCACAAAGAACTGGACTTAGCTCCTGCCATTTGCACCAAGCAGCTTTAGTAGGATGCTGGGCATCACTCAGGAGGGAGCCACTGTCAGTGATCATTGATCCTAGGTATTTAATTTCTTTCACTCTTCTAAGCTCTCTGCCTGTAATATCCTTAATGGTGAGGTTTAGTTATCAAAGCCTCCATTTTATCAACTTTCACTATAAGTCCTGCCTGCTCAAAACTGCATTGCCACTGTTCCAAGTTGGTTTGCGGGGTTTCACAACACTATCTTCCACACATATCACTAAGGCAGGCAGGCATTTACTGGAAATTCTCTGCTGTAGGCCCATTTAGTTTTGACTATGGTAGTCACTCCTTCATGTGGATATCACTGCTTCATACACAGGTAGGGTTTTCATTCTGTAAGGAAAATACTATCACCTCCTCTCAGGCCTGTAGCCGATTCTATGCATTTCTGCTGTGCAAAGAAGTGGCTGCAGAAGTGGAGGGAACAGGGGGACCACCTCTCATCTGCCTCCATAGAGGAGTCAGCATAAATACCCCATGTAGGTTATCTCAGCCAATAGGCAGACGTAGAGTCTATGAAGCAGCTTCATCTGCTACTCTACAGTCTGGAAGGAAGGTGGAGTGAGACTGGATTCCTTACAACTTTCCTATTTCTGTATCTCCTCAGCCCAGCTAATCAGACCAGGTGATTGATTCTGGATATTCACCTATATGGAACCTGACTCAGAACCCACTGAAGTCAGTGATAGCCTTTCCATTCACTCAGTAGGCCTAGGATTGGGGCCAGGATGACTATTTAAAGGCAATTGGTTATAATAAAACATATGTATTATTATAATTACTTATATTTATTTTAATATGGATTTTGATTTAGTTAATGTGATTAGTTCTTTTGAATGCTGTAATCCTTTCTTAAGCCTTATTAGGAGACACATTTTCAAGGAATTAGCTATAGTGCAAAGGATATCAAATAGGGTGATTATGGATGCATTATTTATTTCCACAAGTTATTGATGGCCTTACAATTCATGAGCGATGGAGTGTATCACAGCCACAAGATATCTGTGAAGTCATCAATAATGAGTGGAAATAAATACTGTATCCATAGTCACCTCATTATACATTTTGTTTAAAAGAGCCATGATCTTTATAAAAAAAAATTTTTTGTATTTTATTTCTTTATTTACATTCAAGTAAGCCACCTTTGGCAAAGAAAATTGGGAATACAGCCAATGTGAACTAGGGGAAAGGTAAATACTTACTGAGATAGCCTGTGTTACAGATTTCACCAGATTTCATCAGGTTCTGTTAATACGATATGACAGTACTCTGCAGAAACACTCCATTTAAACAGCCATGCATGTATCTAGAAGTACTTTTTAAAGGAAAGCTCCCAAAGAGCAAAACCTTTCCATAGGGAAGATATTAATTAATAATGAAAATTGCTTTAGAAAATTTAGGGCATAGGGCATTTAGGGCATAGGTGCATATTGAATATATTGCGCTTAATAAAGTCACAGTGCAGTAGAGCAATAAATGAATCCCAATAACAAGCAGCTTAAATGGTAATGTTGGCCTCCTGTATGTTTTTGCCCTTGAATCTATTTCAGCCACAACCTAAGAGGAGCATACTAAAGATGTGTTCATAGTAGGATTACTACAGTAGTTACTGACAAACTCCATGTCTTCAAAACAGAACTGGTATTCTCCATATTCACTGCACAAAGTTACAGAGTGTATTTATGTTACAGTTGGTTCTTTTACTGTTAGTCTCTAAGAATTTGACTTTTGAAAGTTTGAAGCCTTACATGAAATATCAGACATATTTTGAGATCTTCACTCTTCCCCATCCCTTTCACCACACTCCAATGTATTTACCAAGTTTCAAGAGATGATTCAACTGTAGCCGCAAAATCAAGTGAAGTTCCTGCTGGAACCATATTGTACCAAACTGTGATTATGAAACCACAAGTAAAGCAGAACTCACCTTGTCTGGGGTTTAGCTAGGAAACTTGAAATTCTGCCCAGGTTTAGCAAAAGGTCTGGGACATTTTCAAGCCAACCTTTTGAAGAAACATGAACCAATTTATGTTTCATATTAAGAACTGTGTAAAAAAAAGAGTTAATTTGACCTTGACTTTCATTTGAAGATGCAAACCCATGCAAAGTGTAACTAGAGAAAAGTGTCAAAGAAACCTTGAAAAAAGAAGCCACAGGGTACATCTACACTGAGTTTTAAAACCCATGGCATTGAATCTCACAGCCTATGTCTACAGACTCAGGCAGATAGGGCTTGTGCTATAGTGGAGTAGATGCTGGAGTTCTGAAACCCACCCTCTTCCCTGGGCTTCAGAGCCAAAGCTCCAGCCCAAACTGAACACCTACTTTGCTGTTTGTTAGCTTGTTGGCACATGCCTGAGTCTATAGACCCAAGCGCTGAGACTCGCTGCCACACATTTTAAAATGCAATATAGACATACGCCAAGTGACACAAAACTTGACTTACTGTTTCTATGGGCTTAGACCTTTCTCTACCAAAGTCAACAGCAAACCTGCCATTGACTTAGGCCCCTTTTATTTATTTATTTTTGTGATCCATAGTATGATATACAAAGGCATCCATCTGTTATATCTGAGCCCCCGTGAGATTATGTAAAGTAATAATACAAGTATAAAACCAGCAACTCAGCAAACTCAGACCCTCAGAAAAAACATTCCCAACCAACCAGTCATCTCCTCTAAACAATCACCCTGTCAGTCTCCAAGTTCTTTAGCTGTCAGGCCTGGGGTGCGGGGGGCGGGGGGGAAGAGTTAGTGGGGCTATATGGGCCTTGCAGTATGCCCTAACGGTCAACAATCCCCAACTATTTCAGCCCAAGCGTGAAAGTTTGTTCTACAGCTGAGGGGCCCTCATGGAGAATGCTTTACCAGCAGCCCCTATGCTACTAAATCAAGGATACTGATAGATTTTGAGGCCAAAAGGGACTATCTGATCATCTAGTCTGACCTCCTGTGTAATACAGACTAAGTGTATGTCTACACTATGAAATTAGGTCGATTTTATAGAAGTAGATTTTTCGAAATCGATTTTATACAGTCGATTGTGTATGTGCACACTAAGCGCATTAAGTCGATGGAGTGTGTCCTCACTACCGTGGCTAGCATTGACTTATAGAGTGGTGCACTGTGAGTTACTATCCCACAGTTCCCATAGTCTCCACTGGCCAATTATGGGTTAAGCTCCCAATGCCTGATGGGGAAAAACATTGTCGCAGGTGATTTCGGGTATATGTCGTCAGTCACTCCTCCCTCCATGAAAGCAACGGCAGACAATCGTTTCACACCATTTTTCCTGGATTACCTGTGCAGCCGCCATACCATGGCAAGCATGGAGCCTGCTCAGCTCACTGTCACCGCTGCTGTTGTGAGCATTATAAACACCTCGCGCATTATCCTGGAGTATATGCAGAACTGGGCTAAGAGATGCCAGCACAAGGAGGATTTTGATGAGGACATGGACACAGGTGTTTCTGAAAGCATGGGCTGTGGCAATTGGGACATCCTGGTGGCACTCCAATTCTGGGCCAGGCAAACAAGCACAGAGTGGTGGGACCGGATAGGGTTGCAGATATGAGATGATTCACAGTGGCTGCAAAACTTTCGAATGCTTAAGGCCACTTTCCTGGAACTCTGTGAGTTGCTTTCCCCCACCTGGAAGTGCAGGAGTACCATGATGAGAGCTGCCCTGATGGTTGAGAAGCGAGTGGCGATAGCCCTGTGGAAGCTTACAACACCTGACTGCTACCGGTCAGTTGGGAACCAATTTGGAGCTGGCAAGTCTACTGTGCGGGTTGCTGTGATCCAAGTAGCCAAGGCAATCACTGAGCTACTGCTACCAAAGGTAGTGACTCTGGGAAATGTGTAGGTCATAGTGGATGGCTTTGCTGCAATGGGCGTTTCCTAGCTGTGGTGGGGCAATAGACGGCATGCATATCCCCATCTTGGCACAGGACCACCTTTCCAATCAGTATATAAACTGCAAGGGGTACTTCTCAATGGTGCTGCAAGAATTAGTGGATCACAAGGGACGTTTTGCTGACATCAACGTGGGATGGCCGGGACAGGTGCATGACACTTGCATATTAAGGAACTCCGGGCTGTTAGAGCAGCTGCAAGAAGGGACTTCCCAGACCAGAAAACTACCATTGGTGATGTTGAAATGTCAATAGTTATCCTTGGGGACACAGCCTACTCCTTGCTCCCATGGATCATGAAGCCTTTCACAGGCAGTCTGGACAGTAGTAAGGAGCAGTTCAACTATAGCTGAGCAAGTGCAGAATGGTGGTACAATGTGCATTTGGATGTTTAAAAGCTCGCTGGCGCTGTTTATGAGTAGGTCAGTCCTCAGTGCAACCAACATTCCCATTGTTATTGCTGCTTGCTGTGTACTCCATAATATCTGTGAGAGTAAGGGGGACACGTTTATGGTGGGATGGGAGGTTGAGGTAAATTGCCTGGCATCTGATTTTGAGCAGCCAGACACCAGGGTAATTAGAAGAGCACAGCAAGGTGCACTGCACATCAGAAGGCTTTGAAAACCAGTTTCCTGACTGGCCAGGCTTTGGTGTGACAGTTGCGTGTGTTTCTTGTTGATGCAAACCCTCTCCCTTTGTTGATTTTAATTCCTGTAAGCCAACCACCTTCCCACCTTCAAAATAAAGTAACTATGGTTTTGAAACCATGCATTCTTTCTTTATTAATTAAAAAAAATGAGATAATGGACAAGGTAGCCCAGGTGGGATGGGGGAGGAGGGAAGGACAAGGCCACATTGTTTATTGTAGCCACACTAAAAATCAAACTGTTTGAATGACAGCCTTCTGTTGCTTGGGCCATCCTCTGAAGTGGAGTGGCTGGATGCCCAGAGCCTCCCCCACCCACTTGCCGCATTCTTGGGCGACTGGGTGAGATGGATATGGAACTTGGGGAGGAGGGCATGCGGTTATAAAGTGGATGCAGTGGGGGTCTGTGCTCTCGTTGGCTTTCCTGCACCTCCAACAGATGCTTCATCATGTCCGTTTGCTCCCCCAACAGATGCTACATCATGTCCTTTTGCTCCCCCGTTAGCCTCAGCATTGCGTCCTGCCTCCACTCTTCGCGCTCACTTAATACTTTCCTGGCCTCTGCCACTGAATGCCTCCATGCATTAAGCTGTGCCCTATCAGTGCGGGAGGACTGCATGAACTCAGAAAACATGTCATCACGAGTGTGTTTTTTTGCCTTCTAATCTGCGATAACCTCTGGGATGGAGATGGTAGGGGGAGCATAGAAACATTTGCACCTGGGGAAGATAAAAAGGGAGAATAAAATTTAAGATGATATATTTCTGAAAACAAAAAGGAAACTCTTTCACAGTGAATCAAGCAATTCACAGCAGACAGCACATGCGCTTTAGGTACAAGGTCGCATTTTGCCTTTTATATTGAGCTCCTGCCGGTATGGTGACACATCACACACGGCTGGGCAACAGAATTCAGTTTCCAGGCAGCCATGGTAAGCCTTTTGGCAAGCGGGGTTGGCTTCTTATGCCTTCATAACATGTGGGAATGTTGTCTCACTGCAGTGCCCTCCTTTCCCAGAGCAAGTAATGGGTTGGGTTTCACATTTAAAAGGAGGGGCTGCAGTTTTTGGGTGGATGTGCTGCACACACCTACCCCCAACCCACCACGTGGCTATTCCCTGGGATGATCCCTTCTCCCTTCCCCACACCACGTGGCTATTCTTCAGGATGATCCCTTCACCCCTCCCCCTCCCCCCTCCCCATGTGGCTATTTTCTAGGATGATCCCTTTTAGCTAAGCGCAAACAGCCCAGCATAAGTGGGGTCCTTTTACTGTTCCCTTACAAAAATTCCCCTATTTCAACCAGGTGACCACGAATGATATCACTCTACTGCAAAGTCTTTCAGAATACCTTCAGGAGAGCTTCATGGAGAAGTCCTTGGAGGATTTCTGCTCCATCCCCGGACATGAGAACAGACCTTTCCAGTAGCTGTACTGGTCGCAAATGCATCCCAGTTCTTCAGGGCAAATCAAACATTAAACACTATTGCTTTAAAACCCTGTAGTTACAAATGTGCACTCACCAGAGGTGCTTTCTCTGGCTTCAGAGTCGTGGATCCTGCCTTGGGAGTGGGGCTCCAGGGTGATGAAAAGGTCCTGGTTGCCGGTGAGAATGGATTCACTGCTTGCCTGCTGCACATTCTTCTGCTCTCCTTCTCCTCTTTCTCATACGCAATATCCTCCTCCCTGTTGCGTGAGACTCCCCCCTTGCAGGTGTCTACAGATAGTGGTGGCATAGTGGTAGGGTGCCATGCAGCTGCTCATAGAATGCCATGCAGCTGGTCATAGAAGCGGCATGTATGGGGCTCTGACCCAGAGAGACTGTTTGCCTCCTTTGTCTTTTGGTAAGCTTGCCTGAGCTCCTTAACTTCCACATGGCACTGCTGTGTATCCCTGTTGTAGCTTCTGTCCAATATGCCCTGTGAGATTTTGGCAAATGTATTTAGATTTCTTCCTTTTGATTAGAGTTCGGCCTGCACAGATGCTTCTCCCCATACAGCAATCAGATCCAGTGTCTCCCTTTCGGTCCATGCTGGAGCTCGTTTGTGATTCTGGGGAGACTGCATGGTCACCAGTGCTGCTCAGTTTGCCAAGCTGACCAAACAGGAAATGAAATTCAAAAATTCCCAGGGCTTTTCCTGTGTACCTGGCTAGTGCATCAGAGTTCAAAGTGCTGTCCAGAGTGGTCACAATGGAGCACTCTGGGATAGCTTCCAGAGGCCAATACTGTTGATTTGCATCCGCACTACCCCAAATTTGACCTAGCAAAGTCGATTGTAGTGCTACTCCCCTCATCAGGGAGGGGTACAGAAATTGATTTTAAGAGCTCTTTAGGTGGACGGAACAGGGTTGGTTGTGTGGACACATTCATTTTTAAATCGACCTAATGCAGCTAAATTCGACCTAACCCCATAGTGTGGACCAGGCCTATATAATTTCATCCAGATACTCCTATATCAAGCTCAGTAACTTGAGTTTGTCTAAAACGTATCTTCCAGAAAAGTATCCAATCTCAATTTGAAGACTTCATGGAGAACCCAGCTTGAGCACATCCATAGACCTCAGCTGCAGCAACTGGTTAAGAACGTCTCCTGTATAAAACTACCATAGCTATCTTCCTCATCTGTACTCATCCTGAAAGATCATTTATGAACAACCACTAGATTGTAGTAGCTGCTGACAATGAATTTGTAAGCACATGATACACTGTTTGGCACTTACACAGGTAAACTGGAACCTCTACCCAGATCTAATCTTGCTTGTTGTATGCTTTGATAACCTTTAACATTTAGAAAATTTTCTTCAACAAATTATTTAAAATATTTATCTCTATGTTTCTACTCTAATATGCCGTTGTACATTTTTAATCGTCTGATCAAAACTAGAACAGGTAATCCAAAGCAAATCGATGCATTCTGTTTAGCTATTAACTATACCATAGTCAGAAGTCATATTCCCTGAGAAAAAAACCAATGGATGTACAACTTCAGCCAACAAGATTTAAAAGAAAGCATCTCCTCATTCTCTGTTTTGAAATTCTTGCCACGCAAGCAATAAGTGAATGAGCATAGAGGATAGTCACTTTCTGCTTTAGTGCAGTTTACTAGTTGGGCCTTATCAAAACCTTTGTAAACAAAATCCAATTTATTTCTGCAAATTAAGATCATTTTCAGAAAGTTTATAAAGGATGGTCGTAGACTGTAATGACATTAATGACATGTCTATGCTCTGGGGACTATAGTGGTATAGATATGGCACAATAGCTATGCTGACATAACCCTGTAGATTCAGCCTACAGCAATGGCTTCTGTTGACCTAGCTGCCTCTATATGCTGGGTAAAGTCAAGATAGAGAAGGCAATTAGGGGTGTGGAGTTTTCACATCCTTGAAGCCCACAGCTGTGTTGACTTAAATTTTAAGTGCAGATCAAGCCTCAGGAATTAAGGGCTCTGTTCCTAACTCTGCCACAGGCTTCCTGTGTGACACTGGGCAAGTCAATTCATCTCTATATCTTAGTTCCCCCTATGTAAAATGGAAATAATGATACTTCCCTACCTCACAGAGATGATGTTATGTTAGGATAAATTCTAAGGTTGTACATAGGCTATGATCCAAAGCCCAATGAAGTAAGACAAAAAGTCTAATCAGCTCCATATATAATGCGGTGATGGATGTCATACAAAAGCCTATATAAATAAAGCTAAATAAAACAAGGAAATTCAACAGGGATTGATAAGAACTTTGTGGGGTATTTAGCTGGACAAAAACCTGTTGTTTTAAAATGCTGTGGTTGTTTCAGGGAATATAAACAACATTTCCCAAACTAGAAAACTATATCAAATTCAAAAGAATACCAAACTGTGCAAAAATCCTAAATAAAAAAAAATACAGAGGATGAAATGTAATATAGAATTAGAACCATCTCTATGTGTCTTCTAGACCCAAAGGTCTGAAGAGGCTCTGATTTCATACCATCTCTCACTTCTAGGAATAATGTATGTTAAATCAATGTGAAGCAGACAAGAGACTGAAAATAGAGTTTATGATTTCAGAGTATTTCTTATTTTGGGCCCCAGTCCTGCAATCTGTTTGATGCAGGGGACCATGACGTCCAAAGGCATCTCTGAAGTCAGTTTGGACCCCCATCTGTGTGCAGCAGTCTTCCTGTGTGGATCAGATGGTTGGATTGGGGCCATAGTCAGAGAGAGATTTAGTGGCTGAAATATTTTGTTTATATATTTTGTTTTTGCCTTCTATTTAACCACACACATTTTAAGGCTCCCAACACATAGCAGCTCATTTGGTGACATGGTTTTGTTTCCATTCTGTTTGAATGGGAGCGCCATTCAAATGAAGAACTTGGTGCATCTAATTAACATCCTTTGAATATACACATTGTACTGCATCTCTCAATAGATATTCCTCACGGTCTACAGTAAATACAGCTTGTGGGCTTTAGTTATTGAAGCTCTAGTGAGGGGAAAAAGTCTGCTTCTTTATATGTGGTTGTAATGGTTGCAGCAATAGCAGCAAAGATTCGCATTCATCTCAACTCCACTGTGTAAACCCAAATTTCAATTGCTCAGAAGCCTCACAAAATGTTCTTGTGTTTGGATTAATCTGTGGAGACTAGCTCTGAGGATAAAAAAGCAATCTTCTCTGGAAATCCTGTGAGTAACAACAACAACAACAGAGAAGAAGAAAAACAAGGAAAGGCAGAGAGCGAGAAAGGGATAAACAGAGAGAAAAATGGTCCCTCAAACAGACTAGAGAGAATATTATGGAGTAGGTGAAATTAAAAATGGAACAGAAGGAGCAGAGTTTCATATGAAAGGAAGCAACACAATCATTGTTTCGTGTGTGTGTGTGTGTGTGTGTGTGTGTGTGTGTGTTGAGGGTATGGTGGGGAGGGCATGCCTTTCATCATATATACTGTTTACATTTTCAGTGTTGCAGGACAACGTGGTGTGGGTTTTCCACTGTGAACTTAAATCATAATAGCCCTATGCACACATATATAGCAAAGTACAATTCAGGACATGTTGCAGTATCAGTTAAGGGCCCAACCATAGGTGCTTTCTAGTCTCAGACGTGAGGGTGAACTAGAAAAAAAATCCAGGACCAGATCCTGAAAATGGTGTAAAACAGCGTAGTGGACTCATGGCAATACACACCAAGTGAGACTCTGGCCCATTCTCACAGGGAGTACTCATAGCAACACCAAGCGGAGTTACTAATGTGGAAGAGTTACTGATATCAGCCTATGGTTAGATCGACATTTCAAAGAATTTGAAAGAAATTAGAATATTGTTTTATTTCTGACTCCCATTCCCGGGCAGGATATGGCTATGCTATTGTAATAAGGCAGCACTCCTCCCCAACTAAACAAATAAAATCAAGTAAGACCCAGGCATACTAAAAATAAGCATCCTAAAACAGAACAACCAGAATGCAGAGAAATGTCTTTAAACAATTACAACAGCAACAGTATTTCAAGATTGTAAGTAAGTCTTTAGTCAGGGACAGTCTTTGGCGAGCTGGTTGTATTTTAAATAAGTCTTATTGAGGGTGCAGGAACAAACCATCATGATGTGAAGAAAGAATAGCAAATATGGCAGGTGACCAGCTTGGCTTAACAGAAAAATCTTTGGTGAGCTTAAACACAAAAGGGAGCTTACAAGAAGTGGAAACTTGTACTGATGACTAGGGAGGAGTATAAAAATATTGCTAGAGCATGAAGGGTGTAATCAGGAAGGCCAACGCACAATTAGAGTTGCAGCTAGCCAGCGATGTGAAGGGTAACAAGAAGTGTTTCTACATGTATGTTAGCAACAAGAAGAAGGTCGGAAGTGTGGGACCCTTACGGAATGGGGGAGGCAACCTAGTGACAGATTATGTGGAAAAAACTGAAGTACTGAATGCTTTTTTTGCCTCGGTCTTCACAAACAAGGTAAGCTCCCAGATTGCTGCACTGGGCAGCACAGTATGGGGAGGAGGTAAACGGCCCATTGTGACAAAAGAACAGGTTAAGGACTATTTAGAAAAGCTGGACATTCACAACTCCATGGGGTTAGATGCAATGCACCCAAGGGTCCTGAGGGACTTGTCTGATGTGATTGCAGAGCCATTAGCCATTATCTTTGAAAACTCATGGCGATCAGAAAAAGGCAAGTATAGTGCCCATCTTTAAAAGAGGGAAGAAGGAGAATCTGGGGAACTATAGACGTGTCAGCCTCACCTCAGTTCCCGTAAAAATGGAGCAGGTCCTCAAGGAATCCATTTTCAAGCATTTAGAGGAAAGGAAGGTGATCAAGACAACTCACCACAGATTAACCAAGGGCAAGTCATGCCTGACCAACCTGATTGCCTGCTTCGATGAGATAACTGGCTCTGTGGATATGGGAAAGTGGCGGATGTGATATACCTTTGACAAAGCTTTTGATATTCTCTCCCACAGTATTCTTGCCAACAAGGTGGATTGGATAAATGGAGTATAAGGTAGATAGAAAGCTAGCTAGATTGTTGGGTTCAATAGGTAGTGATCAACAGCTCGATGTCTAGTTGGCAGCTGGTATCAAGCGGAGTGCCCCCAGGGTCAATTCCGAGACTGGTTTTGTTCAACATCTTCATTAATGATGTGGATGATGGGATGGATTGTTTTTTTCTCCTGCTGATAATTGCTCATCCTAATTAATTAGCCTCTTAGAATTGGTAGGGCAACTCCCACCTTTTCACGTTCTCTGTATGTTTATATATATATATCCTTACTATATGTTCCCTTCTATGCATCTGATGAAGTGGGCTGTAGCCCACAAGAGCTTATGCTCAAATAAATTTGTTAGTCTCTAAGGTGCCACAAGTACTCCTGTTCTTTTTGCAGATACAGACTAATATGGCTGCTACTCTGAAACCCTCAGCAAGTTCATGGATGACACTAAGCTGGGGGGAGAGATAGATATGCTGGAGGGTAGGGATAGGGTCCAGAGTGACCTAGACAAATTGGAGGATTGGGCCAAAAGAAATCTGATGAGGTTCAACAAGGACAAGTGCAGAGTCCTTCACTTAGGATGGAAGAATCCAATGAACTGCTACAGGCTGGGGACAGACTGGCTAAGCGGCAGTTCTGCAGAAAAGGACCTGGGGATTATAGTGGATGAGAAGCTGGAAATGAGTCAACAATGTGCCCTTGTTGCCAAGAAGGCTAATGGCATATTGGGTTGCTTTAGCATTGCCAACAGATCAAAGGATGTGGTTATTCTCATTTATTTGGCACTGGTGATGCCACATCTGGACTATTGCATCCAGTTTTGGACACTCCCACTATAGAAAGCATGTGGAAAAATTGGAGAGAGTCCAGCCAGGGCCAGCTCCAGGGGTTTTGCGGCCCCAAGCAGCCAAAAAAAAAAAGCAAAAAAAAAAAAAAGAAAGCCACAATCGCGATCTGCAGCAATTCAGCGGGAGGTCCTTTGCTCCGAGCAGGAGTGAGGGACCCTCCGACGAATTGCCGCCAAATAGCTGAAAGTGCCGTCCCACTCCAGAGTGGCAGCCCCAGGCACCTGCTTGATAAGCTGGTGCCTGGAGTCAGCCCTGTGTCCAGCAGAGGGCAATGAAAATGATTAGGGGGCTGGAGCACATGATTTATGAGGAGAGGCTGAGGGAACTGGCTTATTTAGTCTGCGGAAAAGTCCCTTCAATTTCCAGCTCTTTCCTTCACTTACTCCAACTTCCCAAACATTGACCCACTCTTTCCTACTTAATACATATTTCCGTTCCTTTCCATGCTTTTTCTTTTCTCTTAATCTCAATTCTCTCTCTCAGCTTCTCGTCCCAGACTCATTTAAAGACAGGCCCTTAGGTCCCAGTCATATTTGCATTGTGGGGTGACTGTCAAGCTCTCAGCAGGGTGGTAGACATGTCTCTGGACTCAGGCTGGCTGCTTTAGTAAAACCTGTTGTGTTCAGCTCCCTTAGGACAGAGAGCCCACAAATAGTGTTGCATTCTTTAGGGAACATCTGGAGAGTGAAATTGTTTAATGCCACTTTTGTTCTAGGCCCAAAGATACTACAGATCTGGTAAGAACATATCACTCTCCATGTGGTGTGCACTTCACCACAGTTATAGCCTGCTGGGAGTTGCAGTGAAGAGATGAATCCAGCCTTCAAAATGGATTGGCATAGGGTTCAAAGGAAAGGACATTTCTTAGTGTGGTGGAACCTGAAGTTTGCAGAGCTCCTTCACGCCCTCTCTACATTAAGATATGTTGTATAGCATTCCTAGCTGCTGCCAAGTGTCACACTGTTTTGTTTTCATGAGGAAGACTGGTGAAGTTGCACACTGCCTGCCTTACATCTTCTTTGGCTTTTGTAAAGAGACCTGTGATAGGGTGTTCAGACACCACAGTGGAGAGCAAGGGGCTAAGGAACAGCTCTGGGCCTTGCTGGCCCCTGCAAAACCACCCCTGAAAACTTGTACAAGATAGAGGAAAGGCTTAAAAGGAGGAAGCAGCAAGTCTCAGAAGGAGGCTGGCAGTGGAAAGGAGCAGATGGGGGAGGAAGTGCTGCCCAGGAACTCATTGCCAGAGTCCTGACAACACAGTCCTGAGCAAATCTACAAAGGAGAGGCAGGCAAATGACAGTGCAGATCAAAGGCTTTATCTGAGATTCTTTGTTTTACTCTGGGGGAGGAAACAACTTGGGTAGGAAGTGGTCCAGAGAGGTGGCTGCTTATCACCCCAAGGTACAGAGCATAGCTACCCTGTGTGATGCTGACATACCAGGTGCCAGCTCATGCAAAGGCCCCTAGGCCTCACTGAACATTGACAAATGCATAGCTGGAAACCAGTCTGGCTCACCTGAGTGTTAGCATTTCTAAGATAGATTTTAAGTTTATATGAAGGTGTTCAGTGTTTAGACTTGATGAAATGCTTATAGGATGCTATATGTATTGAACTCACTTATAACATCTGTAGCCATTTGGTATAAAGATATATTGAGGGTTTGTATTGTAAACCTCTGTAATCGTGTAACTCAGCAAACAGGAAAGAAGCATTAATTAATGGAAAATGCTGGTCCTGCACACAAGAAGGCCCATTGAAACCAAATAAGGCATTGTCAAAGGACAAAAACTTTGTTGATTACCTCCCTCATCCCTCACGTCCAAGAAGAAGAGAAAGGCAACAACACTTGTTCCATCAGTTTGAACACTCAGGGAAGAGAATAAAAATGCCTGACCAGAAGGAACTGTATCACTATACTACTTGGAATTTGAAGAGTGTACTATTTCTAAGCATAAGCAACAGATCCCCAAGCTACTTAGCTTGGGTTAGCCCTAAAGGACATATAGAGCCTGCAAGTTACAGAAGTGTCTATTACCTTTTGAAACCTAAACCCAAAACTCGTGTATGTGTATGTTTAACTGCCTTGTAAATAACTCTTTTTTCCCCCTAGTTAATAAACCTTTATTTAATTTAATATAGGAGATGCTACAAGAATTGCCTTTGGTGAGAGATCTAAGGTACAATTAACTTGTCCTTTGGAACTGGGACTAATCTGAATATTGTTGTGATTTCTTCTATAAAGTCCAGAGAAGAGCAACAAAAGTTATTAAAGGTCTAGAAAATATGACCTATGAGAGAAGATTGAAAAAAATTGGTTTGTTTAGTCTGGAGAAGAGAAGACCAAGGAGAGGACATGATAACAGTTTTCAAGTATATAAAAGGTTGTTACAAGGGGGAGGGAGGAAAATAGTTCTCCTTAACCTCTAAGGATAGGATAAGAAGCAATGGGCTTAAATTGCAGCAAGGGCAGTTTAGGTTAGACATTAGGAAAAACCTCCTAACTGTCAGGGTAGTTAAGCACTGGAATAAATTGCCTAGGGAGGTGGTGGAATCTCTGTCACTGGAGATTTTTAAGAGCAAGTTAGACAAACACTTGTCAGGAATGGTCTAGATAATACTTAGTCCTGCCAGAAGTACAGGTGACTGGATTAGAAGACCTCTTAAGGTCCCTTCCAATCCTACAATTCTATGATTCTATAAGGGACTATCTATCACAAAGGCAGGCTTGCCTGAAGTGCCCAAGAGGACTGATTGTGACTCCATGGTAAGGCTCTTATAATGCTTGAGAAGGTCACACTTGATACTTGGTTGGTGACATTGAATTATAGAACACACAGCCAGTTTGGGGTCCGTGCCCTGATTTGTAAGTCTGCACAGAGGTTGGCACCCACATTTGTGAGCTACTCCAGACAGCCTGACATCCACAATTTGGTCATGGACCAAAGTCCAGTGGACAGGGTCAGCCTTGGCTCCCTTACCTGCTCCAAGAAGACATGTCAAGAACAGGAGCCTTCACTTCAGGGGAAAAAAACAGCTGGAGAAGACCCTGACAGTTTAAGGGTCCAGACCCCAAAGGCCCTGTGTTAAAGGGAATCACGGGAAACTCAGGGAGGGAAAATTGACGGACAGGACCATATTTGCTATGAGGGGGACAACTTGCCATACCCTTCCTGACCATTAGAAAGCACTGTTGGTACTTGTTCACTGTAGTGAGGTAGAGTGGCCTGCCACTGACCCAGAGGGGAAGCAGCCACTCACAGACCCCTACTGGGAGGAGCCAGGCCATGCTCACCTCACCCACAGGAAGTCAGTGAGCGGGACAGGAAGTACAAAAGTCTGGTCTGCAAGCTCAATTGGGATGCAGCTGCTGAAGGTACCAGATGCCTCCTGCCTGCTCCCAAACTGGGAGACTGCCATGGACTCCTGCAGTGCTGAGGACTGGCCAAGCTGCTGGAGCCACACCCTGACCAAGCCAAGGAGGAGTTGCCAGGATTGCCACTAGCCTTCTACCCGGACGACACAGAGGAACCCTTACTGACCCAGCTACACCCCAAGGGGGAGATAAGAAGTAGCCCAGGGGAACTAGACTGCCGTCTGGTTGAGAGCTGGGCTGCGACCAAGTCAGCGTGTTGCGCGTGGATCCTCGCTGACTCAGTGGCCGACCCCTCAGCCAGTGTTAGGGTAGTGGGCTCGGACACAGTGGAGTTGGGCGGGCCTGCATCCCCCCTGCAACCCTGTCCCTGGGGTTGCAGGGCTCCCTCTCCATAGGACAGAGGGCCTGAATCCGCCTACAGTCCACCAAGTGAGGACACTAGGCTTTACTTCTGCCTGAGCTCCTCTACACTTCGTCTGGGTGCTCTAACCCTGCCTGAGCCCCCATAGACTGTGTCTGGGTGCTCTAACCCTGCCTGAGCCCCCATAGACTGTGTCTGGGTGCTCTAACCCTGCCTGAGCCCCCATAGACTGTGTCTGGGTGCTCTAACCCTGCCTGAGCACCCATAGACTGTGTTTGGGTGCTCTACCCTGGCATGGGCCCAGACAACTGTTGTCCGCCCTGATTAAGGGCCTGGGCTCTGGACTGCTTGGTACTGAGTGCAGGCCCGAGACCCAGGCTCTGTACTGCCCTGCCCTAAGGGTTTAACTAATGAACTGTTTATTTGCTGCTTGCCCCTGAGTAGAGGTCCAAGCCACGACCCCTCACTGCCCTGGTTGCAGGCTAGGGACCCTGATTGCCGATTGCTTTACCTGGACTGCCGACCACAGCTACTGGCTAAGAATGACTCAGCTGGTTCCCCAACCATGATCAACGCCCTGCGACACAGTGAGGCGGAGCGGCCTCCCACTGACCTGGAGGGGGAGAGGCTATTGTAAACGCACTACACTTGGTGGATAATGCAGCATTGACCTGTCCCCCTGCAGTAAGGGGTCCTGTGTATGTCTCACCTTCAATATCCCTAGTTGGAGAGATGGAGCTGGACAAGCTCATTAAGTACCTGGCCAAAATCCAACAGCAGCAACAGCAATAACTGGTGCAGCATTTGGGTGCCGAACAACAGCAACTGCTCGGCAATACCATCCTTAGGATTTATGGGGCCGTAAACAGTATTATTAAACTGGTGCCCCTATGCCTGACGGCAGCCCAGTCTCACAGTCTGGGGTGGGAGGGACAAGCCAGCAAAGGATACCGAGCCACCCGGCTCGCCTCATGGCAGCAGAGAATCACAGTTCCCCTCAGAAAGCCCCGTACCCTCTCTCTCACGCAGAATGCACAGCGTCGACATATTCGGATCTGTGAATATGACCCCTGCCTAAGGAAACTGCAATGTGCACTGGGTGTGCGGGAGCCGACCCACTCTTAACTGCTGTCATGGGGAGTGGGTGAAGCTGCGTCTTGGGAAGGCTAGCTCCCCAGCCCACCTGTGGTGCCACCCATACTACACCCCTGCTCTGCCCCAGGCTCCGCTTCCACTCTGCTCAGGTCTCGCCCTCTCCCCACTGTCTCCCTCCTCTATTCCGTCCCCCTCCCTGCTCACTCTCTTCCAGCTAAATCCCCAGGGCGGGTGCAAGGATGTTTTGCGCCCTAGGCGAAACTTCAACCTTGTGCACCCCCTCCTCCGCTTCCCTTCCCTGAGGCGCCCCACTTGCAGCAGCTCCCAACCCCCCACCCTCAGCCATGAGGCACCCCCCCCGCCCCAGTTTACCCCTGCTCCGCGCACGAGTACGAGCACCCCGAGCAAGTCTGGGAGGTGGGAGAAGTGAAGCACTCACACCTGCCCCGCCTCCTCCCCGAGCACGCCGTGGCTGCTTCACTTCTCCCACCTCCCAGGCTTGCGGCGCCAATCAGCTTAAGCGTTGCAAGCTTGGGAGGTGGGAGAAGTAATCAGCCATGGCGTGCTCGGGGAGGAGGAGGGGCAGGGGTGAGCTGAGGTGGGGACTTCCCCGGCGTGCCGCCCCCCACCCCTTACTTGCTGCAGGCGGCCCTCCCCGCACTCCCTGCCCCAGCTCCCTCCACCTAAATGCCGGCGGCAACCAGGGCGGCCGAAGATCTGGCCACTGCGGTCACTGACAAAGAAAATGGCGCCCCCCAAATCCCAACGCGCCTAAATGGTTGCACCGGCCCTGTAAATCCCTGAACCCAAATGAAGCAAATGACATTTGAAAAAAACACTCTTCTGCAATTTCTTTCTAAAGAAAATGGAGCATGTTTTCCACTGCATGCCAGATGGTGAAGACTGGACATGCAGAAGGTACCTAATTAAAAGCACTAAATTTGGGAATAAAAAATGTCAGTCACAGGTTTTTTGATATACCTTAAAGTTTCTCAGAGATTTATTTGCAAAATTTTCGTAGTAAGGGCAAGTCAGTTGTCCAGCTCAATACAACATTAAATATTATGGAATACATGATGCAGCTCTTCTCTGTTACACATTTTCTTAATCAGTATTTCCAATCTGATTTTATATTTTAAATGTACTCTTAAACCTTCATAAAGTAATCACTCCAGATTACTACATATTTAACTCATTGAAACAAAGACATTATTTTAAATTAATCAGTCACAGAGGTTTAGTGTGTTCATAACAATGTTCATTGCTTTTAGCAAAAGGGAACACTCATTTACTTTGTATGATCTCCATAACAATAGACATGTTTATGAAATTTCACCAACTTCAAAAAATATGTTTCCATAGATTTTAGGCATAACAAAGGATTTTATATCTTACTAAGGTACTGATTTTGCTAGAGGGTTCTCTTAAAACTAGTTCATCAAAAAGTCAGAAGTAAAGAAAAGGAAACTCCTTTGTCCAGATATCTGGCAGGAAAGGGGTGTTGTCCCTTTAAGGGCTCTCTTCAAAGTTTTTTTAGAGATGTGATTTTATCATCTTCAGGAACACACTAATGAAATATTTTTAAAGCAAATTTTAAACTAAGGTCCTGTAGACTAACATGTTCTGAGTAAATATTACAGTAATGCACAACTGCTTTTGTCAGTAAATTCAGAAACTGGTAGTATATACTTGGGGGTTGGCAAATGCCTGTTAAATGGCTTCATTAGCACTTGAATGGCCCTTTAACAGTTTCAGTGTTGTGCTAATAGGTCTGGCAGGCTTTTTCACTTTTAAGTTACTAGATCCCCTCCTGAGTAAGAGTCACCAGGCTGAAGCAACCAGCTGTGGTGGAAGCCTGCAGGAAGGGTCAGAACATGGATAGGAAGAGGGGAAAGGGTGGACACTAAGACCCAGGGATGCCCCAAATTTTCAGGTGCCCTATGCAGCCTTGTATGCTGTGTATTCCTAAGGATGGCCCTGCTGCTCAGTGAATTAGAGGCCCAACACTGGGAGCAGCAGCAACAGTGTCTCCAATAGCTTGCAGCCCTGCTGCCCAGACCCAGCGGGCCAAACACAGGGGACCCGATGAATCCTCCCCATGTCCATAGTGCCCTTATGCCTTTCCAAAATGAGGCCTTCAGATTACCCTGAAGTATTTCTTGTAACATTGAGCAGGTGGCAGTAGTTGTCAGGTGGCCTCCAGAGCAGTGGGCCACCCTCTTAGACCCCTACCTGAAGGGGGCAGCCCAGACCACCTATCGTGGACTCCCAATTGACAAAGCCAAAGAGTGTGGATGTGTAAAGACAGCCATTTTAGATGCCTTAGACATCACACTGGAGACTTCTGCCAATGATTTCGGGCTAAGACTTACCCACTGGGGGCATGGCTGTGGGTCGTGACCCGGGAAATAAAGGATCTCTGCTGGTGGTGGTTACACCCTGAGCAACACTCATCTGGCGAGGTTGCAGAACAGATCACCCTAAAACAGTTTGTCCATGTCCTCTTACCCTGGGAGAGTGCTTGGGTACTCAGGCACCAACCCACAACTCTTAGTGCAGCCATTACCTTAATGGAGGATTTCTTGGCCGCTGAGAGTCTTATCGGCCTGGGAGCCCGGGGTCCGACCCCAATGCCTGGGTCAATGCTCCCCGGTCTGGTGAGGAAGACAGGGCCCAAGGCCAAATGATGTCCTACAGCCTAAACCCCTGAGGCCGGTGCCCGCGACACCCCTCAGCAATCTGAATCCACCCAGCCCCAACCGGAATAGCCAAGACTATGACCCCAGTCCCACACAGAGGTGGCACTCGGTCCCAGCCAATCGGAGGTGGGACCCTGTTTTTCCTGTGGCTGGTTTGGTCACTTACAACACGAATGTCCTCAGATGGACTGTAGCTTTGGCCGAGTCTATACCGGAGAGTCTCGGGTCACAACCACTGTGGAAGTCGGGCGAAGGTGAATGATTGCCCTCATCGATTCAGGCTGTGGGCAAACCCTTATCTGCTGAGAGTTATGCCCTGATCCCACACAAGCAGGTGCAGAGATACGCCTTCAGCGTGTACATGGGGATGTAAAGTCCTGCCCCTCCCAAAGAGTAATGTGGGGTTCCAGTATATCTTTGTCCTGCTGGACTATGCTACTCGCTTCCCCAGGGCCATCTCATTGTGGAACACCACCACCCACACCATCACGGCAGAGCTAGTAAAGACCTTTGCCTGAGTTGGATTACCACGGGAGATCCTAATTGATCAAGGGACCAACTTCACTTCCTGGCTGCTCCACCAAATATGCACCGTATTGGGCATTAAGAAGCTACAGACCTCTGTGTGCCACTGACAGATGGATGGGCTGGCTGATCATTTCAACAGGACCCTGAAAGATATGCTACAAAAGTTTTCCCCACAAGAACTATGCCAGGGGAGCAGCTGATCCCACCACTGTTGCTTGCTATCAGGAAAGTGCTGCAATCATCTACCAAATGCTCACCCCTCAAGCTCCTTTATGGCCACCAGCCCCAGTGCCTGTTGGATCTGATGAGAGAGACTTGGGAGCACACCCCGTCACTGTCCAGGGACTCCTGCAGTATGTCCTGCAGCTGCAGGGATGCCTGACTCAGGCCGGGGCCCTTGCGATAGAAAATCTGAAAGCGGCCCAGGGAGCCTAGGAGCAAAACTACAATCAGGGGGCCTGGACCTGCACATTTGAGCTCAGAGACAGGATGCTCCTGCTGCTCCCCTCAGAGAAGTCAAAACTCCTAATCGCTGGCAGGGACCTTATGAAAGAGTTTGCCGGGTGGGATGTATAAGGTCCATCAGCTGGACCAGAAAAAGAAGAATCAGGTTTACCAAATAAACCTCTTGAGGCCAGGGTCTTTTAATCACCTCATACCTCCCGAGGTGGCCCTAGGACCCCAGGTTCCTGATGTGGTCAAGATGGAGGAGCCAAAATTGGAGGACAGTCTGTCCATCGAGCAACAGAAATAAGCTCGGTGCCTGCTGAAGATGTTCCACACAACTTTCACTGCACTCCCTGGCCAGACCATGGTTATGAGGCATACGATCCAGATGACCCCTGGGCAGGTAATCTGGGAGACCACCTGCCCCTCCCATGACAGATGCAAGAGATCGTTGAGAGGGAAGTTCAAGTGATGTTGGAGTTGGGATCATAGAGTGATTATGGAGCGAGTGGTGCAGCCCCATCGTGTTAGTCCTGAAGCCCAATGGTACTTTCTCATTTTGTATAGACTTCCGGAAGGTAAATGTGATCTCAAAGTTCGATGCTTACCTGATGCCCCGATGCTTATCTGATGCTGATGAGCTCCTCAATCATCTCGGAACAGACAGGTACATCACAACACTTGACTTCACAAAAGGGTACTGGCAAATCCCCTTAGATCCAAGCTACAGGGAGAAGACAATGTTTGCCACCCCAACTGGGTTATTCCACTTCACTCAGATGCCCTTCGGCCTCCATGGGGCCCAAGCAACCTTCCAGCGCATGATGAACTGACTCCTAAGCTTCCACAGAGAATATGCGGTGGCCTACCGAGATGATGTAGTGATCTACAGCCACCATTGGAAAGCTCATTTAAACCAGGTAGCCCCTGTCCTGCGAACCCTCCGAGATGCTAGCTTCACTGCCAACCCAAAGAAATGCCAGATCGGATGGCAGGGGACAACATACCTGGGTTACACTCTGGGGTGAAGCTTTGTGTGCGACCTCGTAGGCAAATTTCAGGCGCTGCAAGCC
Organism: Gopherus flavomarginatus; assembly: GCF_025201925.1. Lineage (NCBI taxonomy): Eukaryota > Metazoa > Chordata > Testudines > Testudinidae > Gopherus > Gopherus flavomarginatus. Next base: position 106,116,199 of record NC_066618.1, on the reverse strand, counting down.
TGCCCAACACCATCTACGAAGCAAGAGGTATGACAGTTTGTGGGCTTAGCAGGGTATTACTGATGCTTTTTCCCCCAGTTTGTGTCCATTGCAACACCTCTCATGGCGTTTTTAACCAAGGACAGCCCACACCAGGTACCTTGGTTGGCAGAATGTGAGGACATGTTTCTAGCTCTCAAAGAAAGCCTGTGCACATGTATCCAGAGCCTGTGCCCTTCAGCCCCAACTTCAACTGGGAGTTCCTGGTCCAAATGGATGCCTCGGAGTAGGGCTCGGGGTGCTCCTCTCTCAGGTGGTGGATGGAGAAGGGCATTCCATCCTCTATATCAGTCGGAAGCTCTTCCCCCAAGATTGCAACTATTCAGTGATAGAAAAGGAGTCTCTCACCGTTAAATGGGCTATTGATGCCCTCAGATACTATCTTCTTGGGGGCCCTTTCATATTGATAACCAACCATGGACCCCTAAAATGGTTACACACCATGAAAGACACCAATACCAGATTGATGAGGTGGTACCTCACCCTCCAGCCATATGCCTTTACCATCTGACACAGGGCAGGTAAAGATAACCCTAACAAGGACTTTTTGTCTCACCTGGGGGGAAGCCGAGATGCCAGTCCAAAGACTGGACTTAACGGGGGCAGTGTAGTGATGTGGAGGAGCCATTCACAAAGCTGTAAGTGGGTGGAGCCAGGCCATTGTCATCCCACCCACCAGAAGTCTGTGGGAGGGACAGGAAGTACAAAAGGCGGGTCTGCAAGCTCAGTTGGGCTGCAGCCGCTGAAGGAACCAGATGCCTCCAGCCCACTCCCGAACTGGGAGACTGCTGTATATCCCTGCGACGCTGATGTCTGGCCAACACTACCAGAGCCACACTCTGACCTCGCCAAGGAGAAGTTGCTGGGATTGCTGCTGGCCTTCTACCCGGACAATGCAGAGGAAACCTTACTGACCCAGCTACGCCCTGAAGGGGAGATAGGAAGTAGCCTAGGGGAACTAGACAACCATCTGGTTGAGAGCTGGGCTGCGACCAGGTCAGCGTGTTGTGGGAGGATCTTTGCTGACTCAGTGGCAGACCCTTCAGCCACTGTTAGGGCCCTGGGCTGGGACGCAGTGAAGTTGAGCAGGCTGGGGTGGCAGTACTCTCTCTCCATAGGGCAGAGGGCCTGCATCCGCCTACAGTCCACGAGTGAGGACACTAGGCTCTAACCCTGCCTGAGCCCCCACAACCAGTTTTTGGGTGCTTTACCCTGGCCTGGGCCCAGAGGACTGTTGCCCCGCCCTGACTAAGGGCCTGAGCTCTGGATCATTTGTTTGCTGCTCGGCCCTGAGTGCAGGCCCGAGACCCAAGTTCTGTACCTGCCTGCCCTGCTAAGGGCTTACTTACCAACTGTTTATTTGCAGCTCATCCCTGAGTAGAGGTCTGAGCCACCAACCCTTCACTGCCCTGATTGCAGGCAAGAGACCCTGATTGCCAATTGCTCTACCTGGACTGCCAACCAGAGCTAGCGTCCAAGAGTGACTCAGCTGATTCCCCAACCGTCAGCAGCGCTCCGTGACATAGTGAGACAAAGTGGTCTCCCACTGACCCAGAGGGGGAGGGGCCACAACTAACCCACTACATTCACGTATAGAACTGTTCAGTGCATGAGCAGCAACACTCTTATCACACTACAGGCTTGGAAAATGCTATTTTATTCAGCTACATAACACAGTGTGTGTAGGGGGACGGTGAGGGACACTAAACAGGAAGTAGGGGAGGGGTGGAGTATGGCTTCTACCCATAATATTGCAAGTAACCCAGGTAACCACCAAAGGACCTCTTTATGACACTTTCAGTCTCAGAAAAGCTGCAGCAGCAATGGAAGAATGGACAGAAAACCAGCAACGAACCTTGTCCTAGCATTCTGTGGGGCCCAGGTCTCTCTCTCACTTCTCTCTCTGACAAACACATACACATATCTAGAGCTATAATTTCTGTGTAAGTAAAATCTTCCTTTGACTTTCTCAGACATGTAATGTGTAAAGTGTTCTATGCTCTATTGAAAAAAAATTGTTAAAATTGTAAGTTGTTGTGTTAAATTTCAGGTTGTGTTTTTTCTTGGTCCAAATTTTGGGCTAGGGGGCTCTGTAGCAAAGTATCAGATGCGGCACTTACAGCAGTCAGTTTGCAAACATACAGTCTACAGTGAGTAGGGGCAAGTTGCGCTTCTCTGTTTTAGGAATCAGCCTGCTTTGTCTTTCTCTGTGTTATTCTGAATTCCAAGAAATAGTGGTACTATGTTGCAACCTTCCAGTCAGATTATTTTGTGTTTTTTCCAACTTCTCTGTATGCCATGACACACAGGATGAGAGTGGCTTGTCAGTTCTGTGTGAGCAAACCCAACAGCCAAGACATTAGTTGCTTGTGTTGGATATAATCACTAGCTATTTAATCTGAAGTTCAAGATTAATATATTTCCTGTCATTTTTCTGGTCCCTCTGAGTGTATTAGTTCTTTAGCGTCTGTGTTTCAAATAATATAGTAATTGTTCTCTTACATGTAACAAACTACCTTTCATCTTGAAGAATCCCAAAGTGCTCTACAAACTTCACATAAGTAATTACTTCACCTGTCACTGAAATGCAGGTGCATCTGATGATCATATTGCTTGTGTCTTCTGTTTGGATGTAATGCACACACAATTAGACAATTTTAGCCTATGTGAAATTATTTGTCAAATATGATTGAAATAATCTGAGTAGCATCAAACCTAGAACTGTGCCAATGTTCAGAATTTTTATGTATTTGTTCACGTTTTTGTTGCAGGAGAGAAATTCAGGATCAAATCAGCCAGACAAAATAAAATTAATGATGCATGAGAAAAATAGTTATAATAAATTGCTTAAAATATTTTACTGTGAAATGATATTTTGTTAGTTCTCCCAATCCCCAAAATGTAAATGTTGGCCTGATTCCCTTTTCACTTACAGTCTTTCACTTGTGTAACTTCATTCATGTCAGTCTGAGAGGAGAATTAAGCCCATTTGGCACAGCTTTAATAGTACAGGTGAGTCTCATCTTGCGCTGGGGTTATGTTCCGCTGTCAGCGCATAAAGCGAAAATCGCATGTAGTCAAAATTACATTGACTGTAATGGCAGGCGGAATTGCCCACACTACAGGTACAGTATTTAAATTGTTATTTTTCTCTTTTTTGTTTTTGCCAACCACGCAAAGCTGAATTCACACATGTTAAATGCGCGTAAGATGAGACTCGCCTGTTATTAGATATGTTTGGTACCACTTTGCTCTAGGGCTGGTCAAAAAAAATGATCTTCTTCTGCACATATTCATTTTCCTTATCAGTGTTAAATAGTTACATTCATGAACACATTTCCCATTCAATGCACCATAAGTGTAATACATACAGTACCTTCCCTGTTAGTGTTCGGCCCATATATTCACACCTGCAGATACTAGCTGATGTAGTTCCATTCAAAGCATTAAAGTAATTGGGACCATTCAAACTGTATTCATTATGCCTGGTAGTAAGAACAACATTTTCAAACCTAGGTGCCTAAAGTCAGGCCCCGTAAATCCTTATTTAGGTACCTGAACAGAAATGATCCAACATCCAGATGTCCAAGTACTCACAAATGCCACTGAAGTCCATGGGGGTTGTAGTTGTTCAGCATCTTTGATCAGATAATTCTATTTAGCTACCAAATATGGATTTTGGTGTTCAAATTTAGACACCTAGGTTTGAAAATTTTGGACAAATACTTTCCCAGCATTGGGGCCCAGAGGCTTGTTCTGACTGCAAGGCTATTTTTTTTTTTTATTTTTAATGTGTGAAAAATTTATTAAAATCAAACTTGCCTCCTCCATACGACTCTATATGTATATTTTGTTAACTTTGCCAGTGCTTAACAAAACAGCAATGTGTTGATCATACTGTTATCATATTTCTGTAGAAACAATTTATTAAACATGATGCTCCTCTGAGCTAAATATTGTTTCTTCACTTATGGGCAAGTATAGATACAGACCAAATAATAATTTGCCAAAAGTAAAAAAAAAGCTTCCAGTTCTAGAGCAATGTTTAGAACCTAGGTATTCTGATGTCCTGTATCCTACTCTAACCAGGAGATCATGCTTTCTAGTATCACAAGTCCTCCTGTCTGTATTCAAATGTGATTCTAACATAGTAAAATGATCACAGATTACTTTCACAAAAACCATTTTTTAACATTACCACCAACGGAATTTGGGCTCATTAATAATTCCCAAAAAAACACTTAGCACAATCTAAAATTTGACAATTAAAAGAACAAATGCATGCAAGTTTGCAGCTTCCTTTGAATTATGACAATTACATTAATAATTTGTTATATTCATTGCGCAGCATTTATTTAAACTGTTCACAGAGCATGATAAACGTAATTTAAATTAATGAAACAAAGAATACACAGAGGAACAGATGTCAATGTCAATTGTATATGCCACTTACAGTGAAGTCAGGAAGTTGGAGATTTGCGTTTGATATTTGATTTATCTGATAGCTCACGTGTATGGCTAATTGATGCAACTCAGAGGTGAAACATTATTATCCTTACTGTTTCACTGCAGCTGAAATGCTAGTATGATGACAGGTAACCAAAATGAAAGCAATTATTTATAAAGCAATCGTATGGCACTGTTTGCTTGTTGCACCGAAATCATTCCTGTAACAAAGCAACAAAGCAAACTTCAATGATTTCATACTAAAGTTTTCCCGACAGCACCAGTAATACTTTTGTGGCTTTGGATTTTGGTTAATATCAGGGACATTTATTAACTGCATGTATTTGCAGTGTGTGGGTATTTAGTTAAACTTTATAATGAGAGCTGGATCTAAGATTAAATTCAATTTCAGAGCTCAAACATTTCTTTATGGCCTGAATCTGAAAATTCTGAAATGTGGGTAATTTCATCATTGGATCCAGATTTTGAACTCCCAGGACTAGGTGTGTTACAATCTGTTGGTGTAGTTCTACCCATTATACAGATGTGTGCCTGATTTTTCAAGGGTGCTGAGCACCAGATCTCATTCAGAATACAAAATATGTCACAGGGTTTTGGTTTGGTGATTACTAATAACTGGGTTCTCAGACATTATAGAATCATCCTTCTGTTTACAGACTATAGCTAAGAGTACTCAGCAAAATATTAGGTGTGAAAATTCAAAGACTTGAAAGGACTTCCATTGTGGCTGCTCCAACAATTACCATCTGAGGAACTGGTGCCAACACATTATTGACAGTTGTATTTTATTACACTCTTTTATATTCTTTTTAAAATGTAGATATTTTCTTTAGCATTCTCCCCTTGTTATTCACTGTTGTTCACTCATGCAAGCAACAATAGGTGGAATTTTCTTGGAGGATTATTCCAGTGATGGGTGAGACAGGAAGCTTCTATTTCTTCACAAGGTACTAACTGCTGATTATAATTAAGGCGATTTAGGGTTTATGATTGCAGATGACATTAAACAGATTTTTAGAGAGATACACATTTTTCATTCTTCCTTCTCATGGTGTCACTAGAGGGCAGAGTTAAGTTTGTTTGGGGGTCTTAATTGCATATTTCCATACCTTAAAACGCTTGGAGTTCTTTTCAGGTTAGTCTTCACTCTGAATTTCCTGGTATGTAATTACAGTATCCTTGAAATGTTGTGTACTCTTAAATTACTTACATGTACCCCCAAACTTAATTCCATTTTCATGTAGTTGATTTCTGGGACTAAATAATAGTAATAATCCCCTTTGCAGAGGGTTTGACCTGGGTTATCATGTCTATTTTTTTTTCTGTCTAATCACTATTTTGATCTCCTCTCACTCCTATATATCTCCTTTCTCCCAGTCCAGTTTTTCTCTGCATTTTCTACTCTCCATCTCCCTCCCAGGGCTACTTTTTCCAACCATGCTTCAACACATTCCTCCTCCTCCTCTGCTCTCCCTATTTCTTTCCAGTTATTGTTACTCCAGTATTTCAGTTCTATTTTCCCTTCATCCCCCTTCTCTGCCAGTTTGCTGTAATTCATATGGAATTTCCCCAAACCAGAGGAGTAGACTAGAGGGTTGGAAATCCCATGTAAGTTGAGGTCATACTTAAATCCAAGCTGCAAAGATTGGATCCAAACTCAGGGCTGAACATTTTCCCAAAGTTACTGCTGTTCAGATCTGAGGGCGTGGTTTGACCCATTATAGAGAGCGGGGCAGTAAAGATCACTTCTGAATCTAGCCCCAAACTTCCTGAAAGTTTTTATGGGGGGTTGTATTTAGTGTTTCAGTTCAGCCCTATCTCTACTAACATTGGAAAATTAAGAATATTGAAAGGAACCTATCCAGACTTAAGAAACTGGAAATAAAATAAGGAACATGAACAATGAGTGTTTTGATGTCTATCTTATTTGGATAGAAATGACTTGGAGAGATTGGTTTCCAACTGGTCATAACAGTCTAAGTGCCCAGAACTTTTACTCAACATTACTTTGTATTTTGCCCATTTACTTCCTATGAAGAAAAGCACAGAGACAGAATCATTTTGATACTGTTTTGGAAGATACCAAGGAGCATTACCAATTAAGTCTCAGAAAAGCAATCTTTTGGGAGATGGGGGGAAAAAGGAGGGTTAATAGGAGACATCTCTGTCTCTGAGCCCTGCTTCTCTATTTTTGGCTGCTCGGGATCAAGCTTCTCAACTGAGACAAGAAAGAAACAGTCCTGTCTGTCTCCAGTCTATTTTATCTTCTTGGTGTGAGTCTGGCAGAGCTTTATAGCCCAGTGCAATCAATAATGGAGATAGAAAAAGAATAGCACCTTAATCCACAAGTGGTTCAATTGATTTCAGGGGGAGCACTCAAGCAGTAAGGTACTACAACATGAATAAAGGTTTAGAACCTAGCCCATAGCTAAATTCAGTCCCCAGCTGAAGAATCTATAATTGCTCAGGGGTACATTTTAGGTATATGCATGCAGCTTTACAGAGCAAAACATGTTTATGTAACACTAGTATACATTCATTACAGTATTTACAAGCACAAGTACCTATTTACACACAAAATTAGAGTATAAATCAAGCACATTTGGACACAGACATTTTGCTATTTGAACAAGTGATGGTGTGCAGCAGTTGTGCATGCAAAGCTGTGTACACATTTGGAAGATACTTTGGGGCCCTCAAGGTGTAGTTGGCAGGGGCGGCTCTAGGAATTCTGCCGCCCCAAGCACAGCAGGCAGGCTGCCTTCCACAGCTAGCCTGCGGATGGTTCGCTGGTCCCGCGGCTTCGGGGGACCTCCCGCAGGCACGCCTGCGGATGGTCTGCCAAAGCCGCGGGACGAGCGGATCCTCTGCAGGCAAGCCGCAGAGGGCAGCCTGCCTGCTGCCCTCGCAGCACCGGCAGAACACCCACCGCGGCTTGCTGCCCCAAGCACGCGCTTGGCATGCTGGGGCCTGGAGCAACCCCTGATAGTTGGAGTAATGTAATACTCTGTAATGTATTGATACACTTAAACAATGAATTTCTCTGGACTAAAGGTTACTTTTGCTATCTCTGTTAAGACAACAGCAGCTTTGTGACAAAGCTAGATTCTGATAGACTTACCCATGTTGAATAGTACTTCATACCATCAGCATCTCCAGTGAACTAAATGAGATCACACATGGTGCTTCATACTACTTGTGACAGGTTGGATCACAGAACCCCCCTTGGGAGCTGCCAACTGATGTTCCAAGACTACTTCTGCCCCTGCTTTCCTGCCCCATCAGCTTAGGACTTCAGTGCTCTGTCTGGTTTCAGCCAGACTTGATGGCCTGCTGCAAACCCAGACCCAGGTCTGAGCCACATCCCCTAACAGCTGTAGCCTTGACTGAAAGCAGCTTACAGAAGTTTTCTTGTCTTTAACACTCAGATGCCCAACTCCCAATGGGGTCTAAACCCAAATAAATCCGTTTTACCCTGTATAAAGCTTATACAGGGCAAGCTCATAAATTGCTCACACTCTATAACACTGATAAAGAGGTATGCACAGCTGTTTGCCCACCCAGGTATTAACACAAACTCTGGGTTAATTAATAAGTAAAAAGTGATTTTATTAAATGCAGAAAGTAGGATTTAAGTGGTTCCAAGTAGTGACAGACAGAACAAAGTGAATTACTCAGTAAAATAAAATAAAACACACCAGTCTAATACAATAAGAAACTGAATACAGATAAGATACTCAGCAGTTCCAGACTGCTTCCTTTTACAGACTCATCTCCTTTTAGTCTAGGTCCAGCAATCACTCACACCCCTTGCAGTCACTGTCCTTTGTTCGAGTTTCTTTTGGGTATCTTTGGGGGTGGGGAGGCTCTCTCTTTAGCCAGCTGAAGACAAAATGGAGGGGTGTCCTACAGGCTTAAATAGACTCTTTCTTGTGGGTGGAGACCCCCTCCTCTCTCCTATACAAAGTTGAGCTCCAACATGGAGTTCTGGAGTCACTTGGGTAAGTCACATGTTCATGCATGACTCACACTTTTTATAGGCAGAAGCCATTGCCCACATGGTATCTTGAATGTCTCAAGGAAGACTTCTTATGTGGATTGGAGCATTCCAAGATGCATTGTTCCTTAAGTGCTTCCTGATTGGTCACTTAACTTTGCAAATTCCTTTCTCCAGGAACTGACCAAAAGCTCTACTAAGGTTATTTAGAAATCAAGCCAGTACATGGCCAATATTCATAACTTTGAGTACAAAAATGATACATGCACACAAACAGGATTAATAGATTCAGTAGATCATAACCTTTACAGAGATATGTTACATGGCATATGTAGCATACAACATATTCTAGTTACGTTTTATACACACACACACACACACAACACACACACAAGCATATTTCCATAAAGACTTTTGAGGGGCACCGACAGTCACACTACTCAACATGACTATAAGAGCATGGCCAGTTGTTTAATCTCTGATTGGGATATGCGTCAAGATGAAACATACGGCAGATTTAACAAATAGATGAAGTTGCAAAAAGATTGAAATATATTATTCTAGGAATCTAAGGTTCTATGCAAAACCACTTGTATTTTTACTAGGCTCTGACTTAAATTAACAATTACTGTTCTGCTACCCAGGGAGAATGGGTCCATTCGTGCTATCGTGACCTTTGCAAAATTATGCCATATATTTATTTTGTTTGTTCTTTGTATTTTAGTTAATAGTCTATCTAGTGGAACCAGTCAGACTTTAATGTTCAGTGTGAAAGAAATAATTTTCTGGCAGCCACCGAGTGTCAGTTTCTCATACACAATAATGAGACTCAGTCAGAATCTCTCATGATGTGTTTATCTTCAGAAATTTTGCAAGCCCTCATGTTGACAAGCTATTTTTCAAATCGACTGTCCTAGAATAGCATACTCTCATGCAAGACATCACCTTATCAAGACCCGTCTGAAACTCTAGGGTAGTTTCTGGCTGATTTATATGCACTGTTACGGGAGGGACGGACCACAAAACAAAAAATAAAGGAGGATTTTAAAAAAAATCATAAATTTTTTACAATTTCAAAGAAAGCTAATGTTGGCATTGCTTCTCTAGGGCTTTTATAATGAAAAATACTAGAGAGATAGGAAAGAAAGAGAGAACTTTTGCACAGAAGACTCTTAGGGCATCACCTCCATTTCTGATTTGAAGCTTTGAACTCCTGTGTTTGTTTTAAAAAGCTTTGTCAGAGCCAATGCTACTGTGCTCGTTAGAACTGCATTTCATTCATTACTGATTTAGATATTGTGCCAAAATGCCAAGATGCACACAGACAGCAGGGTACAGACAGTGCTTCCCTTGACAAAGTGGTCACAGATAGATGCTTTTCCTGATGCCTTACTGTCAATCAATATAATGAATGAGCTAACCTTCAATGGTTTCTGGAGCATGCTTGAATACATATAAAACCACTTACACAAGTATGAAGAAGACTCAGTTAGGAACCAGGTCATTCATTTGTCTTTTCTTCAAACTAATACAAAAAGAAGAGAATAATTTCACCGCCTAGAGGTGCAGCAATACTGGAAATGGAAAACTGAATACCTGTTATTATGCAGACATATATAAATTAGCAGCAATCTGCTTTGAAGAAGTTACACAGTGAGAAATTAAAGTAATAGCCTCACAGCTGTCAGAAGATAGGCGATTAATACTGAATGAGGATGGATTGAACATGCTGCTTAGCCAGTTCTTTTTTCAGTGCTTCAGCCTATACCTACTATGCAGTCTATATTCCAGCACAAACTTTACAAAATGCATTGCTCTCTTGCATACTTTAACCTCACATGCAGGAGGAGTGGGATAATGAGGGATAAGGCAGCTGATCAATTCATCCAGTGGTGGCTCTTAGGACAGCAAAGAATCTGGCTGTTGAAAGCAACATACTTTTACATACAATATTCTTTGTACTTGCACAGCATCTCTCAGCCAATTAACCCACTAACATCACAGCATCCTTGTGAAGTAGGTAAAGAATTTCCTCATTAATGAAATGCAGCCATCTCAAAGGTGAAAGTGGAACTCATCAACTGTTTTGTAGTATTGCTGCACACAGGCAAACTATTTCAAACCAGTGATGGAAAAATATCATAATCCACTTGAAACTAGATTAATAGACTGAACGTGAAGTGAATTTAGCAGGCAATGTATTTACCAGAGCTGAAATTTGAATAGGCTACATGGGCAACCACACCAACTCTTACAAAAACCACTATAGGATTTTTTATGCATTGCTAGTGATCAGGACTGCAATTGTCTATCCTATCAGAAAGAAAAGTTACTCACTATCTTAACTATTAGTTTTAAAAATATTCTGCATTTCAAAATGGTATGAATGAAGTCTAAACCTCTCTTTATTGATCAGTGTGACTTTAAGTTTATGCTAGTGATTTTTTCTTTGAAGCTAGGGACATGCTGCCTGTGATGTTGCACTCTATATGATTTTATGAAAGTATGCTGATGAGTATGAATATAATGTAACTGGAATATGCTTCATGCAAAAGGTCTCTTGTAAGGTATCATTACAAAGCTGAGTGTGGTCATCCTATTTGTATAAATGTATCTGAAACTAGAAATATAAAATATAACTCTGAGGGCCTATTGTAATTATGCAAAGTGCAGGCCATTAATGGTGGTTTGGAATCTTGATGGCTCCCATTAAACCACGACAATTGTCTGTAGATGGTTCTGTTATACGTGTGAGTCTTCCTGTATACCTGTGTGCTGGCAAGTGGGTAATGAAGTCTTATAGTGATGTGTGATCATGTCACTTGAACTGGAATCTATTTTTAACCTTTTGTTTTTCCATTGAGAAGGGGGATGGAGAATCCCGATGGACAAAGGATTCCTGCCTTATGCAGAAGATATATAAGTGGGTGGAACAGAGAAAAGGATGTAGCCATCATGAGAAATCCTCTAGCTACCACCTGAGCTGGAACAAGGGCTGTGCCAGGGGAAGGATTGTGCCCAGAGTAGGAAGGCATCCAGTGTATGAAAGAAACTTATTGAAACATCTCTGAGGGTGAGATTTTATCCGTATTCAGTTTTATTACTGTATTAGGCTTAGATTTGCATGTTTTATTTTACTTGGTAATTCACTTTGTTCTGTCTGTCACTACTTAGAAACACTTAAATCCTACTTTATGTATTTAATAAAATCACTTTTTACTTATTATTTAACCCAGAGTATGTATTAATACCTGGGTGGGCAAACAGCTGTGCATATCTCTCTATCAGTGTTATAGAGGGCGAACAATTTATAAGTTTATCCTGTATAAGCTTTATACAGGGTAAAACAGATTTATTTGGGGTTTAGACCCCATTGGGAATAGGGCATCTGAGTGTTTAAGACAGGAACACTTCTGTAAGTTGCTTTCAGTTAAGTCTGCAGCTTTGGGGCATGTGGTTCAGACCCTGGGTCTGTTTTGGAGCAGACTGGTGGGTCTGGCTCAACGAGACCAGGTACCGGAGTCCCAAGCTGGCAGGGGAAGCAGGGGCAGAAGCAGTCTTGGCACATCAGTTGGCAGTTCCCAAGGAGGGGTCTGTGATCCAACCCGTCACAACGTCAAACACCTCTGCCAAGTCACCTGGGGAAGGTTTTTAGAGCCACAAAAGTGTTCCAGTAGTAAATGTGTCCCTATGGATACTGATCTTTTCTCTCAAGTGGCACCACAAATATCTCAATCAGCACAAAAAAAGCTTGCTATGGCACTAGAGCAGGCAGGATTAACATTCCATTATCATTTCAACAGGGCATAGTCAAGTGGGCCCTAGTGACCTGGGAGCCTCATGAAGCTACAGGTTTGTTAATGTTGTCTGAACCTACCCTGACAACTATATGATCTAGAAGTGAGAGGTTTTGCCTAGTCTCTAGGCCTCAGCCTAGTGTGAACTGGCAATAGAAATGCAAACATATAAATACTTTTTTCATCTTAACAAGTAGTAAAGGACTTTAAATATATGGATATTTTCCTTTCATCTGGATGATGTGGTATCTAATATAATTAATCACTTTTCAGAATGTTTATGCCTCAGAAGTGAGACACGAATGTAAGTGACTAAGCATTTAGTCACTCAATTCTGTAAGGCATAATTATCTTTTACTCACATGATTCTACCTATTATTTTTCTGTGGTGATTATCATTGTGATATGTATCATGAAAATATCACTAAGTATGAAAGCAGAATTTTGAATCATTTAGTGCTGAAGAATACTAAGATCCTGAAAACTCTACAACTTATGAGCATAACTTCTTTTTAATAAATAACCTGTATGAAGCACAAAGATATGGCTAGAAGGAAAATAATTTAGATCATAAAAATTATTTAATTATCTCATGTCTGCTCCATAGCAGGCCCCCTTGACTCTCTGGGTTTACGGTTAATCTTTGGGAAGTAAATGCTGGGGGTGAGGGAGTCTGGCTGCCATTGCTGCTAGGGGTGAGGTTCCACTGCCATAGACAATTTTGAGTGGCCAGGGGTTGGAGGACTCAAACATTCCTGCCACTCCTCTTCAGGTGGCCAGAGAGAGGTCAGTCAAGCTATTGACACTCTTCCTCAGGCAGCTGGAAAAGGGGTAGCTCTTACCCTTACCTGTCTCCATTGTTGGGGAACCCTGGCCACTACATTAGGACTCTACTGGGTGGTTTCAGTAGGTGTCAGAAGGACATTCACACACAAGGGGAAGTAGAAGGATTCACCACATACAGAGCCCTATACCATACTGGGGTGATAACATGGGCCCTGATAGAACCTTTCTAGGGTCCTTTTTTTGGGTGAGTGGATGAGGCTTTCTTTCTGCTAGGCAGGCCCCAGCCTTCCTAAACAGAGGAAGAAGTGTCCTAGGCAGAAGGAGGACCCAGCCTGCCCAAAGAGAAGAGGTGATGGGCTCCTTACCACCCCAGTCATGCTCTTTTTAGTGGTAACCTTTTCCATCATCAACTCAGTCAGTCAGCAGGATCATGGTGGGGGTGAGGCCAAGGGCTGTGCGTAAGGTCTTGGATCCATTTCATCTAGTCCTTGTCTCTTGTTGGAATTCAAAATTTCATAAACCTCATCTCAGCTACAATCTTTGTAGACTTAAATGCCAGAAGGGACCATTGTGATCATCTAATCTGACTTCCTGCATAACACAGGCCATAGAACTTCTCCAAAATAATTCCTTTTGATCTAGAGCATGAAACTTATGAGACTAATTCATCATAAGGTATTGAATACTGTCACAGTTCAGGGCAAATGGACCTGTATTCCTTCCGCAAGGTTCATCAAGGGCACCTGCTATTTGGATCCCATCTCCCTGCCATCACCTCACTTGGACAGAGACCCACATCTCTCTTCCTTCTGACTGGAGAATTTCCAGGCTGTACTCTTCCTACACTGTTTATTCCCAGAAATCCAGACTGCCTAAACAGGGCGGCATCTGTGCTTTGCTCTCTCTTCTGAGGCTATAAATAATGGCCCATAGTTATAAGTTATCACACAGCTCTTTCTAAGCAAGCACATTCATTCTTAAGGTGAAAGCATTACAGAGAAAACATTAAAGAACTTACACATATGCTAACAAACTTACCAGAGATCACCTGCCCCCAATTCCAGCAGGGGTTCTGGTTGGAGTCAGTACTTTAAACTCCACTAAGGGTTTTTCCCTATGGTTACAAGCCTGAGCTCTGAATAAGCACCCTCACACATTGACTGTTTTTTTTCTTTACATAACTTGAGCCTCTGATAATCTTCTTATCAATGATCCCTTTTTCAGGCCATGGCTTCAAAAGACCATTTTTTCCCCATAACTGGATGAGTATAGAAGGAATGTGAATTCATCTCTACAAAGACATTTCCCCAAAATTTCCACTTTATATGTATTGTCTCAAATGACCATTCCCATCTATGACATTTTCAATAGATGTCTGCAGTGGTGTTGTAGCTGTGCTTGTCTGAGGACATTACCTGGGGAATCTTACCATATTCTGAAATCTTTTTCACTGACCATCATTAACAGTAGTTCCTATCAACATGGCAGGATCAGCTGGATGGATGGGGGATAGTTCTACCTCAAAAGGTCTGAGAAATTCTTTTTTTCAGAAACCCACATGAATGAAGCTCCCATGGTCAGGCCAGCTCAGAGTGTCCAAGCCCCCATGGATCGCTGAAAATGGTTTCAAAGCCAGGTGACCCAGTGTGCATGTGCCTTGAGCTCTCTTTCCCTCAAAGGATTTCTAAGATGTCCACATACAGTTCATTACTTAATATTCAGGATCCCTGGTAAGGTGGGTACAGGACCTTGGTTAACTAATATATGAAAGAACACTAAGAAGGATATTCTTCCATCCCAGGGCAATCAGAGTCTTTCACATGCTATATCTGATCTCCCAGGCCTTGCCTTCATTTCAAAGGATATCAAAAAGCTTCCCAGCTATTCTTTTCCTGGCACCTATCCTGGGGTAATCACTACAGGTGCTAATTCCCTACCTGCAGCTTTCTTCAGGGCTTTCCCCAATGCTCCTTTCCCATCTCCTGTTTTGGGGTTACCCTTCTACAGCTTCATTCTTCGGCTGCCTTGGCAGCTCTCGTCTTATCCTCTAATTCACGTGTCACCCTGCCCCTCATCAGAGCCAACTGGAATGCATCTGCCTATACCATCAGAGGAGTTGAAGTGGGGTCACTTAAAGGAGACAGCCATCCTGTCACACCATCCCTTTGCACCGGTCCTCTTTTGTTTGTTTGTTCCTTTTTCCATTGGACCCCTTGTTGAAGACTTTTCCTATCCTGATATACAGTGCATGTAAATCCTCCTCCTCTTCAAGTCCCTCCTTAAAACACATCTACCATGACATTTACTAACCATAGTTCATTAAAAAAAAATTCTAAATCTTTCAACAACAAAACCCTTGTATATCTCTTCACTGCCAGCCCCTGTATTATTATCTGGAGATTTGTCTACTCTGTTTCTTTAAACTGTGAAGTGTTTGACGCAGAGGTCATATTCCTTCTATTTTCTGTACAGCTCTGATCCAGCCACAGCTATAAACACAACAATAGTCATCTTCACATTTGTTCTGCCTACATTTTTATTTATATTAGTACTATTTATTAATTGAACTGTAGTAGCGGTTAGAGACTCCAATTAAGACTGAAACGCCGTTGTGCTGGGCATTGCACAAATACTGAATAAGAGACTGTCCTTCTTAGAAAGAGTTTACATTCAAAACAGACAGTATCTCTTACAGATGTAGAACTGAGTCAAAGAGGTTAAGTAACTTGCCCAAGGTACAGCAGGAAACACATTGCAGAGCAGGGAATCAAATCTGACTCTCAGACCCAGACTAGCATCCTAACCACTGGACCATCCTTCCTTCCAGTTATTGTCATCTGAGATCACCTCTTTTCCTTATTGATTTTTTTAAGCAACTACAGGTACATTCTTTGACACAGTAATGTCCATCCAAAGGTTTAGCTGCTGTCCGCTAGTATAATCATGCAACCATCTGATATTATTTTTTCTGTAACTTCTCATTTAAATATTGTTTTTAATTTTGAATTTTAGTTAATACCATGTATAAAATCCAGAAAGAGCTTTTTTCAAACAGCAGACTGAATGGACTGATGGAATTTTAGTTGTGAACTTTTAACAAGCTTAGTGAAAATTTCAAAAAAGAATATTTTGTCTAATTTTGCCTCTTTTTCTATTATACTGGGAGTTGCTTGTTGCTCTACAACAGGGATTGGCAACCTTTGGCACGCAGTCCGTCAAAGAAATCCACTGACAGGCCAGGACAGTTTGTTTACCTGAAGCATCCGCAGGTTCAGCTGATCACAGCTCCCACTGGATGTGGTTCACCGTTCCAGGCCAATGGGGACTGCATGAATTGGTGGCCAGCACACCTCCTTGACCCGCACCACTTTCTGCAGCCCTCATTGGCCTAGAACGGTGAACCACAGCCAGTGGGAGCTGCAATTGGCCAGATCTGTGGCCACTGCAGGTAAACAAACTGTCCCACCAGCAGATTTTTCTGACAGGCCACATGCCAAAGGTTGTTGGTCCCTGCTCTACACTTTTGAAAATCAGGCTGCTTTTTAGGTGTCCTGGGAGTCTAAAATCAGACCGTCCATTAAAACAAAACAAAACAAACAAAAAATGATATTATTGAATAGGAAGCAGTGATGCCTAGTGGATAGAGTATGAGACAGGAGTTGTGGGTTCAGTTCCCAGCTCTCCTAGTGGCCTACTGGGTGACCTTCAACAAATCATTTCACCTCTGTGCCACCTGTAAAATGGGGCTAATGATCCCAACCTCCTCTGTAAAGTGCTTTGAGATCTATGGATGAAAAGCGCTCTGTAAGAGTCAGGCAATAGTCATATTCCCCAGGTGTTTGTCCATGAACACTTTAAAAGCATGGTTATTAGTAGTGGTATATATCATCCTGCCTGCTCTCTCTTCCTTATTACCCAGGAGCCTCAGCTAGCCTGCTATACCCAGTCAGACACTGCTGAGCCAGTATGCTCTCCTTTCAGGCTTTACAAATTAAAGTAAAAAATCTTCAGGAAAACAGAAGTCTATTTCTCTTGAAGGTATAATGTTACCTGTAGTTCTACAGAGAGGGGGCATGATCTATAGCAGGATGGATGTGAGCTCTACTCCTGCTCCTGTTGCCAATTTTTGAGAGGTCATGATACTCAACATAGTGAGATCTCTGAAATTCTACGTGCCCATGTTACAATATTTACAATGTCAATAACATAAATTTAGCAATAATTTACTGACTGCTCTGAGATTTGTCAGAGCCAGGAGTGTTTTTATTATCCAGGCTCCCTTTTTGTAAAACTGTAATGAAGAATTATAAAAAGGTAGGTCTTGAAAAAGCATAAACATATCAAGGACTGCTAAATTAGAATTAGACTCATAGACTTTAGGGTCAGAAGGGACCAATATGATCATCTAGTCTGACCTCCTGCACAAGCCACAGAACCCTACCCATCCACTTCTATATCAAACTCCTAACCTATGTCCGAGTTATTTAAGTCTTCAAATTGTGGTTTGAAGACCTCAAGCTGCAGAGAATCCACCAGCAAGTGACCCATGCCCTACACTGCTGAAGCAATTTGGGGCAGAGACTGTTGCTGTGTGTTTAGACAGTGCCTAGAATAATGGGGCCATGCTCCTAACTGGGAGCTACCTCAATACAAGAATAATAAATAATTATCTTATTTGGACATTACAGTCCATTAGAACAGAAGCCATTAAAATAGACCATTTATTCTATTGGCAATTTCCACTGAAATTTTTACTAACCTTTACTTTCACCTTCAATCAGGCCATTTTAATCAAAAGACCAACTAAAATATCCACTCTTCCAGCAGCTTCTAATAATTCTTAAACATTATTTGAGATAAAACACATCTCTGGTGACTGAAATTAATGCCAGAATGCATGTTATGGCCTTCTGTCAGGTTTTTGTAATTCCACTTTAACACTATTTTTTCCCTTCCTGTATATCTTGGAAACCATCTTTAACAAACTTTCCTGTGCTAAGGGTCTACTTCTTTATTCCTTGTTAAAGATCATTGATCTATTCATTGAAGTTTTTCTTCTTCAGTGTTTAACTGCTGGCACATTCTAAGGCACAAGCCTTATTAAATATAGTAGGTAAAGGTCAGACTCAAGGGGTATACAGCTATAAAACTGCTGTACTAAGTCAGAGAGATTGTTTTACATTTACCTTCACTATAAATTGGACCATTTCCAGATAGAGGCACAGGCCGCACCTCTTTGTTTTTGCTTTGTTTTGTTTTTAATGAGAGATAAATATGTTCATGTCAAGAGACAATGATACTATTATTGCTTCAGCAATGGACACCTCTCTCATATTATGTTGTTAAGTAGTAGCCTGCTCTCCTGAAGCATGGAGCCAAATGTTGGCTGCCATTCATATTTATATCCATGCCAGAAGAGCTTTGACGTATTCTGCTCTCACTTTAGCTCTCCATAGAAAAACAAGTCTGCAGGTGATCTGTAAGGGGCTCAGGCATAAGGGACTGTGCGTTTTAGCTGTCTGCATTCCTATCTTGCACAGATCAACAGATCATCCCTTTTCTTGCAGGGGGAGAATAGGTGCTGTGCCCAATGTAGAATGGGGTTAATGTGCATCTATTGAGTTCAGATAGAAATACATGAGATTATATCTAAATTAAATTTATGGACAGTAGGGGATGTTTCCATTATAAAGAATTCATGAAAGACTATCTGAACCTAGCCCCTATAAGTTAATAAGAGGCAAACACCTTCAAGGATTTGGGATATGGATAAATTGAATGGATCTTATAGTTGGTTAAAGAACCACCCAGGAGATGTAATCTGAGAGCTAGTGTCTGAGGAAACATGTTTGCAGAGAGTATTAAGGTATCAAGAAATGCACTGGACCTTATCTCTGAGATCCGAGGGAGCTGTAATATTCCTTTTCCCATATGGACTGTCTGTTAAATACACTGTCTATTTTGCTTTTTAAACAAAAAACAGCTTAAAGGGCTTGGGGAACTTCAAAAGTCAATACACAGAACACCTATCAAAACGAACAATTTGAGAGAGAGAGAGAGAAATGAGGGGAGAAGATAGACCTTGTGAATTATATTAACTGGAGCAATAAAACACTATGAACACAACCCATATGACAGGCATTTTTCATGAAGGGTGTGTTAAATGTAAATACAGGTCAATAAAGAACAGGGATCACAGACCAATCTTACAAAAGACAAAAACTACTAATTGTGAAACCTGATCCTATTGAAGTCAAAGGGAGTTTTGCTATTGACTTCAGTAGAGCTAGGATTTAATTCCAAGAGTTGTCAAAAGAGATGTATAACTTTCCCAAGGAAATCTGCACATGCACATACAAACGTACCTTCACACGGAGAGGGAAATCCCATTACTTGCTAACTGGATTTTTCCATGTACCTCCAACTTCGAAAATGTAATCTTCTTCCGGTGTAAAGGTCTGCGCTATGAGAGTGAACAAACAATACAACAAGACAAAATGGTTAATAAATAGCATTGTTGTGTCATTATGCTGGAAAACATCCTGGGTTAAAGTAGCCTGTATTGCTTTATAGGACAACACCAGAGATGAAGGCAACCACCAAGGACATTGCTGATTAGATGAATAAACCTATTCTGATCATTCAGAACCAGGATTGTCCTGCTTAAGTGTTAATGAAAACCTCACTGCGACGCTGGGATTTGTTTATGAAACCAAAGAAGCTATTTAAAAAACAAGCCGTATAAAACATTAAAGTCCTCCTCCCTCCCTCTTCCCACCCCTGGTCTAGATGTCAAGAATGGTGCTGGCAATTACACCGCACAGGTTCCGATGACAAGAGTTTGTCTTTAAAGGGAGATTGTCACTAGAGGGAGATAATTTAATTTCAGCCTCCATGGTAGTTCAAACTCTAGCACCCTGTTTAGCTGAAAATGTGTCTCATAGTTGCTGCATATGCTTATCTGCCTTACAGTGTTTCCATGATGTGGCTCGCAGCAGGATAGGGGTGAACTGTGTTCTGACTGAAAAGCTGAAAAATGGAATTAAGCAGCACATTCCAACAGGAGGTAACAGCATTTCACAGAAGATAAAAAATAGAGAGGATTCTGAGTTGTTCTGGTCTTTAAGCTCTATTAAGTCAACTATTGCTCTCAAGTAATTAAGTGCAGAACACAATTATCAATCTTTTAAGTAAGTAGGCTGTGGTGCAAAGAAGCAATTCTTGTAGTCAGATAACACAGCAGACAATGAGTTTTAAAATTATTAGTAAGAAATCTTACTACAGGGCTGGGAAACTTGGAATTCCTGAGTTCTAATTGCAGCTATGGCACTGTGTGCCTCTATTGCCTTTGACAAATCACTTAATTTCTGTCTCAGTTTCCCTATCTATAAAATAAGGTTAATAATTACTTACCTCACAGGGGGTTGGGATTGAATCCCATAGGGTAGAGACAGCAGAAAATGTGTCCAGAACTCATGTGCCTTTGGGGAGGGAGTTAAGGGAAGAGTATAAAGGTTTCCTCTTAAATAGAAGAAGGAGAGAACCTTCAATATGCCCCAGCTAGGACTCAGATAAACAGGGATACATCCTAATACCCCAGTGAGCTTAAGTTATCATCACAGCAGTCCCCATCAATTTGTAGCAGCTCATACTCCACTCCATGAAACACTGAAATGTAAGTGCTTAGAGCCTGGGTGCTATGATTCATTAGTATTATCAAAAGCACAGTGCCTCCTGAGTCCACACTGGGGAACTGGATTGGACTATAAGGAAAGAGTACTACTTAGCCAACAGGACTTAAAGCATTCACTGTTCCAGGGATCTGTAGACCCCCATTTGCAAATTTTCCAAGAATTCATTAGAACAAACAATAACACTTGTTTGCAGTGTTTTTGTAGCCATGTTGGTCCCAGGATATGAGAAAGAGAAGGTAGACGAGGTAAGATCTTTTATTGGACTAACTTCTGTTTGTGGAAGGGACAAACTTTTGAGCGACACAGTGCCACTGAGGACCCGAGAAAAAGATCTAGATATTTCAAAAGCTTGTCCTTTCCACTGACAGAAGTTGGTCCTATAAAAGATACTACCTCCCTACCTTTTCTCTCTCAATAAAAATACTTAGCAATGTTAGCATGTAGGGAACTTATACACGCAATCTCAGATGCCACTGCAGCATGGGTAGACATACTCACTCTAGCATGGCTCAAAATAACAGTATAGACATAGTAGCATCTGCTAGCAATATAACTATGTATCTAGGGTCCCTGGCGTGCATTCACAGCTTGCGCTGAAGCCTGTGCCACTGTGTCCACATGGTTATTTTTTAGCGGTTCTAGGGTTCATAAAGCTAGCTCAGATATGTCTATTTGTGCTGCAATCATACCTCTGATTGCAGTGTAGATACTCTGAGATAGCACTTCTGATCCAAAGATCTCAAACACTTTACCAAGGTGGGTGCCATTATTCTCACGTTACAGATGAAGACATATAAGCACAGGTGACCAGGCAGAGTATGGCCAGCCTCCTGTCTCCCAGACCCCTGCTGTCATGCTTTAAAGCCATTATTGAAGAGTTAATAATCATTTTTTTTGGTGTTCAAATTATTCTGGTCATTTAAGTTTCACTGTGGCATGCTGCAAAAAAAAATGAAGTTGAGGGGAGGAAGTATTTGTTGAGGGATAATTTAAGTTAGAAAGTGCTAATTGCATCACTGCGTAGCTCCACAGTTTCAGCATCCTGTGCACTTTCTCTCTTTGAAGTTGGCAGAATTTTGGGAAGAAGTGTAATATATACCTTTACAAATTACATGAATTTAAATTTTCTTGTTAAATATGCACAGAGTGAATAATCTCAAAACTTCTGTGGGGTTTGCCATAAAGATTTATTAAAAGGTCTGCAGAAAACTTTATGGGAACTGTCATGAGATATGGTCTGTTGGGGGAGTTTTCTGTTGTTTTTTTTTTTGGTAAAAGATTTTCCTGATGCTTTTGGGAATTTTTTCCCCATTGAAATATTATAGAATTTCTGTTCAGGGATAGAGATTACATCAGTAGAAACCAGTTCCATCAAGCTATAGCTTTTCCATCAATTGGAATAATTAAAACTATGCATAGAGATGAGCAGAAACAGTTCACAAGCTCCTAGAAGAGAGGCCACTTGGGAAATGAGCATTTCAACCAAATAAAGTATGATTTTTATATTGTAAAAACTACCTTGTTAATTTTTAAAAATGTACTCTTTAAATTAAATGTATTGCCCAAGCTGAACTTCAGATGGTCTCATTTATAGTACACCATAAAGTCTTCGGGGACTTATATAAACATATCCTGTACTTACGGATAAGTAGGAAGCCTTGGAGCCACTTGGAGTCAAGTGTACAACTGAAAAGGGACTGGCTTGTCCAGGTCTTTCATTACACTGGATGATCCTGGGAAGATTAGATAGGAAAAGACCATTTCCCTAAGAGTAGATCAACTAATCTATGTCAGCCCCTTGGGGCTCAACTGAAGAATTGTTTAAAAGCAGGGAAATGATTCTCTTTGAAAACTGATAGGGATATATTGATGCCCCTGGACTGACTCTGTTAGGACCTTCAGACAGCATTTCAATACACTTTATTGTAGATACTATTACTCACATAGTACTTTACAAATACAACTAGCTATGCCTCATTACATCTATGTAAGAGATCGTAGTTATCGCCCCAATTTTACCAGTGGGGAAATTTCAGCAGACAGGCTGGAACCACAGAGAGGAGACAGTGTCTGTGGGAGGATTAACACTCAGGAGTTTCTGGCCATCAGTTCTGTACTTAGACCACTCTTTAGCTATCTACTTGCTCCTATCTTGTCTATTCCATCTCATCTAATATGTCTCGGTATTTATGTGGTCCCCAGCATTGCAATAGCTGACCACTAAACCATTCCTTTCTCTGATTAATAGACAAGATCATTTTCTGAGGCTCAGAAACAAAAAGGGGTTCATCTCAGCCTTATATTTCTCTCTTATATGGGAAAAAATACTAGTATTTCACTATGAAAGAATGGAGCAGCTTCTGAAGGGAAAAAAAACATTCATTTATAGTGTTCCAATAAATGGAAAACCAGTGCAGTGTACGATGAATTTCAGAGCCTACCAAGCCTCCCTATAAATTGGACAAAATGAATAATGAGATTCTCTTAGTGAGCTGGAGGAAATGTGGAGGTGTAAGATACTATGCATATTTGGGATAGCCGGCCTTAAGTGAAACGACACTAGAATTAATCAGGGAAAATATCTAAAATAAAGCAAAGAGGAGCCTCTCTCCAGATAGGGTCTTGTGCTTCCTGAATCTGTGTAGTCAGCCTTCTTGGGGGCACAAGAGAATTGATTTCCTTGGAGGACTTCTCTTGCTTGCAGTAAGAATTACCTTAGCTTCTCAGAGATCAAAACACACATGAAAATGGTCAAGGTAAAGGGCATTCTGGTAATGGAAAAGTTCCTAGCCATGAACAGTAATTACACTAATTATTCTATTAAATATAATCATGCATATACTGCACCTGGCCTCCATCTTTTTACTTTGTGGGGGTGGGTTTTCTTGAAATTATAGAGGAATTCATGCACTCTTGTTTCTCATACTAAAATGTAATAGACAAAGGGTTTGTTGACTTTTACCTTATACCCTGTAGGCCCAGCCCCTTCTTCCATTTTATCTGTGTAGTGAAATTAGGACCAATTTGCTCTTGCTGGTACAGAAAGGTATAATCTAAATCTCCCCGAACAGCCTGGACCCAAGGGTTCAGCCAGAGGAAAGGCAATTGACGTTGGCACTACCACCATCCCTAAGGATTCCAGGTTGGATGAAGCACAGGTTTAAAATCTTCAATGGGGACAGGAGGATCATTCCTGGGGAGAATAATAAGGCATACACTCAATTAGGGAGGCCCTGGCCATGCTATTACCCATCAGCCAGCGCCTCCTACTGCTCAGGCTCTGATGGCCTTTAATGGGCATGCCCTGCTGCAATGTTACCACATTGGCCAGCTGTCCACCTTGGGAATGCAACACCAGTTTATGCAGGAAGAAGGTTGTATAATCTTAGGCTGAACTCATTTCAGAGTTCTTTGCCATTACATGAACACTGTATGTCATTTGTTTTGATTGGGACTGGACAAAATATCATCCAAAACATGAAAAAGTTGTTAGGCATTGAAATGACAAAGTTAAATAGGACATATGCCCAACGTAGCACTCGTTGATTCTGATCCCATTGAAATCAAGGGTAAAAAAACTCCAGTGGGAGCAGAATCTGGCCATTGGGCCTCCTAAGGGTCATTAATCCATACAAAAGAGTTTGTAAGTTCTATAAATGTAGTTAACGTGTTATTTACCCACTCCTAGAGACCCTAACACATGCACTGGTCACCATTAATCTCCTCATGTCCCTGCATTTGGTGGGAAGAGAGAAAAGATCCTTCCCCCTCCCTTCTTGTACATCCTGCACAAGTGTCAAGCAGAGTTGTGGTAGGGAAGAAGGGGCACAGAAAGGGGGAAGTGGCAGGTTTGTCACCCCATTCCACTCCTTCTCCTCACTGCACTGTCCCACAATGCTAGCAGGAGCCATTTCCAAGGGATGGTGTCATGTGTTCACTCCTTCTGTGCATAAGAAAAAGATGAAATCCCTTCCTGATGTACCATAGCGCAGAGCAAATCTGCATTACCTTTAGTTGGCTGCCACTGTCAACATGCTATAGTCGAGTTCTCAATAGCCTTGTGCCTCACTTTCCCAATTTGATAAAAAGGGGATAATACTTCCCTGTATTCACAGGAATGCTGTGAGGCTTATTTTAAACATGCCATAGATGTTCAGGTGGAAGACACTATAGGAATGAATAGTATTTATTATTACTATTATTTTTAATTCAGTATGTTGTTGATTTAGCAGTTGGTCTTTCATCTCCATTGGTGAGGGAGGAATCTCAGATATTCATGCTCCAAGTTTGACGTGTATGGTGAAAATGTTGTGAAGTTGAAGTGTTTCAGCCGGCTCAAGTTTAGATTCTTCTCTTAACAATTTGAAGATCTGGGGCTGAAAAACAGGGAGATCTCAGGGAAGCAAACTATTTTACAAGATTTCCAGTGTTATGATTCTAACTGGCTGGAGATCACTTGAGAACTGGCTCTCATGTCATTTTGGCACTTTTCCTTTCAATCCTAGCATTAACCAGGAAGTACAGAGGAATGCAATATTACAACTATGGGGAATGAATTGGCAAGGAACAAAGAATGCAGGCCATACTTACAGGATCAGGGAGTCTGTCCTGAGAAGCAGTGATTCTGAGGTCATGGTGAATAATTAGCATAACACAAGCTCCCAATCGGATGCTGTGGCCTACAGAGCTAATGTGATCCTGGGATGCATGAATTGGGGAATCTCAAGTAGGAGTAGAGATTTTATTTTACCTCTGTATGTGGTACTGGTGTGACTGCTGCTGGAATACTGTGTCCAGTTCTGATATCCTCAATGCAAGAAGGATGCTGGTAAATCAGAGTTCAGAGAAGGGCCATGAGACCAATTAAAGGATTTGAAAACATACCTTATATTGAAAGGCTCAAAGAGCTCAGTCAATCTAGCTTAACACGGAGAAGGGGTGACTTGACTACAGTCTAAATATCTACATGGGAAACAAATATTTAGTGATTGGGCTCCTCAGTCTAGCAGAGGAAGGTATAACACGAGCCAATGGCTAGAAGCTGAAGCTATACAAATTCAGACTGGAAATGAGTACATACATTGAGTGTCATTAACCATTGGAGCAATTACCCACAGGTAATGGCAGATTCTTCATCATGGACAATTTTTAAATGAAGATTGGATGTTTTTCTAAGATATCTGCTCTAGGAATTTTTTTTTTTGGGGGGGGAGGGGATTCTGTGACCTGTGCTATGCAGGAGGTCAGACAAGATGATCACAATGGTTCCTTCTAGCCTTGGAATCTCTGAAAAGCTAAACTTTTTCAAATCATGATTTGCATCAAGTTTTACTCAAGGCTGACTGGCAGGAGTGGGTGGACTCTTATTTTACTGAACCTCTGCAGTCCCTCCATATTCTCCATCCTCATATACTGCAAACAAGGGGCCCAATTCTCCATTGCCTTGCAATTTGTATAGAAACCTACACCAGCGCAGAGTAAAATACTGTGTGTACAATGGTACCAAATCAGAATGACCATTATGTACCCACTTTGCACTACGGTAAATGAGTACAGAAGACTCAGGGCAATGGTGAATCAGGCCCCAGGAGGCAAAATGCCATGGAGAAAACTGACAGATTCACTAACTTTTGTTATTTGCGAACTATCAGTCCTTTTGTAAAATCTTGGAAGTCTAAGCAACTTAAATTGAAAGCCGACAAGTGTGCCCTCATTCACACTCCTACAACTTCCACTGAGTTCAATGTAAGTAAAATTAATTTTGGACCCATGTAAGGGCACAATTGAGCCCAGTCTTAGCTACCCGTCTGCCTGTATTGCATTGTGATTCCTCAATAGAGATCAAAACTAAAGAGAAATGCAATTCTTATTAACAGCACCAATGGTATTAGCAGCCTACGAAGGAAAAAGGAATTAGAGTATTAGAGACAAAGAGATGACGTGCCAGTTTCCATTTTGAAATAAGCTATCAAGAGATACCACTTGAGGATAGAGAGTTTTAGTTCCATCAGGTTTGCTCTGTATAATGCTGCTAAACAATAATTACAATAGAATCTAAATGATCCTAGAAGAACCCATGTAAGTAGCAAAAGAACAAGTGGCACGAGCAGATGCCTAATACAACCTTTTTAATTTATTTGGGTGGATAGATATAAATAAAAATTATTCTTTACCCGTTATCATGATCATCATGTTGTTACATAGCTTAGACAGCTGAAAATGAGATACTATATGAAAGCAGGATTATGCCTTTCTGGCTTTAATTTACCAACAGCTTTTTCTTCCTTCACCTTATTGTTTTAATGAATAAAAAGTATGTTATCTATTGCCTTTGCTATATATGGCAGTGCTACTATACTGTATGTAATTAGAGCAGCAATACTTGTGGGTTGTAGCAGAGTGCAAGCCTCTGTCAGTGTTTCCACTATAAACACCCATTCAGGGGGTTATAACTTAGCCATGGATCGAAACTTGGTGTGCAGAGGAGCCAGTTCCAAATTCGAAAAACAAAAAGCCAACCTTTATTTAATTCTTTGGAAAGTGTGAATACGATACAGGTGATCCCCAATTAGCTGAATGACTCAAAGACCAGGCAATTTGGGACATAGGGGGTATGTCTACACAGCCAGTGGCATTGAGCCTCCCAGCCCAGGTCAACAGACTTTGGGTTATGGAGCTTGCAGTAAGTGCTCTAGAAATAGTGGTGTAGATAGTGTTTTGAAGTTTTGGCTTAGACTGGAGCTCGAACTCTGAAGCGATACCCCTCCCACCCCAGATTCAGAGCCTAAGCTCCAGTCCACAACACAACTTCAAAGCACTTCCACACAGCTATTTTTAGAGCACTAACATAAGCTGCAGAACCCAGAGTCAGCTGAGCCAGGCTTGGAGGTTTGCTGCCGTGGTCTGTGTAGACTCTCGTTGTTCCAATTAGTCCACAGGACTAAAGCACTTTCTTCCTGCAGAGACTTCAGTCCAAGGAGATGTAGGAGGAAAGTTTCAGTCTGCGCAACCCTTCAGAAGGACTGGCATGTTACTTAGCAGGAGCTGGGTTCCTCAGGGTTCACTCCTATGCAGAAGACAGCAGGTTATTTTGTATCTCTGTAATCATCTCAATCATATAGGTAGTTCAGATCAGCTCTGTGGAAAACTTCCAAGTGGAAATTTAGGTTTTCCACCAAATTAGTTTTCTTCACCAAATAAAACAACCCTTCCCCAATTTTCTATGGAAAAATTTAAAATTTCAGTCAAAAACTTGGCTTTCAGTTTGTAAAAAAGGCAAATGAGTCCATTAGGAAGGTGGGGGAAGCTTTTCAACCAGCGCTACCTCCCTCCAAAATATTATCTTCTGCTTTCCTTGTTCACAGATCAGATTTAGGACCCAACCCTGAAGCAAATGGGGGGGAGGGGTTGCCTGAAAAAGGACTTTAAAACTGGGCCTTTATGAATTTAAAAGGTGGGGAAATAAAATGACAAAACTATTTTATGGCTGAAGTACAGTTCATTGCATGCCCACATTTTGTTTTCCACTGAAAAATTTCTAAAGATTTTTAATCATGCGATTAAAGGTCACGATTCAACAAGCATGTACCAAACTTTAAACACAAGATCAATTGCCCTAATATGGTAGCTTGGGATTCCCTTTGTGGTACATGTGCATTAGTGATTCAATTCAATGGAACTGCTTAAAGTTAGGCACATGCTTGAGTACCTTGCTGGCTCAAGTCTCTAGTGAACGTGTACAGCAGGGGGATCAACTTAAGCTTCCATGTTGCGGTTATTAACCAAAATTGTATTGAACAGGCAGGAAATTATGCTGCATATTTGAACTTGAAAGCCAAAGACAGCAAGAAGTGAAAGCTTGCCTAAAATATGAAAGTGAAAAAATAACTTTTAAAACCATAACAAGGAAGAGATAGATGAGAGATGGGAGCATGGAGGAAATCTAACAGCAGAGGGTGACATCACCCAACATAGGATAGTGCTTTCTTTCATGGAACCAGAAGGTATGACTAGGAAATGGAAACAAAATATCCAAGACAATATAAAAATTAAGGATAAATGGCATCAGCAGAACCAGATTTGGCTCCGGTGGCATTAAAAATGATACCATAACAGCTAAAATTGCTAAAGAGAAAGCTCATTGGTCACACAGATTATACAAATTAAAATGCTAACACCATGGCAGGAGAAGTTGTAGGTATAATAAAGACAATATCTACTAGTTTGAGGGCAAAAGGGAGAAGATGTGGGCTGGAAGGAAGTCGCTATGATCTTGTCTTAAGAGGTCAAATGGAACGTAGAGGGGTTTGAGACTTAACAATATACATGAAAGCTAATGTTTAGTATGTTGGGGGTGGGATGTCTCTGGTTTTTGGTGGAGGTATTATGTTTTGGGAGGGCAGGACAGACAGCGTTTTTCATTACTGCCAACTCCAATCATGCCAAAACCATTAGTCACATCTAAATAAAACCTTGAGTTTAAAAAGAAAAGAGCTTTTGAAATACATAGTACACTTTGGCAGCGGAAGAAGAAGAGAAAGGGGAAGGGAGAGGTTGGTTTTTTGCTTTTGTTTCTTTTCTGTTTTTTGAGCCCTTAGGATGCAGTTGGGTCATATTTACCAATATGAAAGAGAGCATGTTTTTTTGGGTATTATTGATGGGACAGAGGCATGACCACTCGAATGTTTTTTAATCACTTCCTATAAAGTTACATTTAATTGAAAAAAAGATAAAAGTTCACAGAACAACTTGGTGCTTAGAGCTTCCTGGCTTTTGATTATCTTATATTTTACTAGAAGGAAAAACTACATTAACGGTATTCCCTGACTGTTGATAAAAGAGTATAACACTCAGCATGAGATTTTCCTCTTTTCCCCTTGTGTCTTTTCTGCTCAAGTACTTCAAGTGTCTCAGCAAATGCACTCAGTGTAATTTTTGAAACTGATGTACTATAAATGTTACTCATGTGTATATTTCCACTGAGCTTTTCATCATAAGAGATTTCTGCCTAACATTTGTGAAATCCTTCTCTCTTGCTCTCCCTCTTTTTGTTTTGTTTCTGTTATGGCAAAACCAAGTGGGTTAAACAAAGAAAAGAGAAAGCTACCCCTGTGGTTCCCAAACATCAATAGTATTTAATACTATTTTAAAAAACACCACCACAACTGAACTCCTCTCTTACATTTACTATGGGAAGCATGTTACCAATCCACTGTTTGGGCTAGATCCTGACAGTACTAGCACCTCAGGACAGAGAGATAGGTGGATTTCTGACTCAGTCTCCTCCGTTAATCTGAGGAGGAGATAGAGGATTGGTGAGTTGATGATTCAGCTTTTGAGAAAGAGGGTCCTAGGTGCCTTTCCTATTTGGCTCATGGCACAAATTAGAACAGGCTTCTGTAATAATGTGTGTCTGTAGGGCACTATACCATTATAACCTGAGATGCACAATTCTGCTGGCACTTTATATAGAACAAAGTCTATTAGAGCATATTGCTGAATCTATGCTGATAAATGAGTGTTAAATCTGCACCCATGTGTGTGACAAAACTTACTTTGCGAACCTTCACACTGTGCATAGTGCACTGGGCAAGTAACCAAAAACATAACCAGAAAAATATTAGGTGAAAGACCTTAAAAATTACCCAATCATCTTTACCTTTAGAACATAACATAATAAATAAAAGCCAGACCACACAAGTTAAAGATAAAGCAGCTGGTGGAGCAGTATGTGTAAATGTAAGCCTGTGTGGCCATTCCTCCTCATCTGTCTCTGAGGGAGGCCACACCTCCTCATTGTCAAGCCGTTAGGACTGCAATCAATTAATGGGGAATTATCAGTTCTTTAGAGCTTGATCTGGCTGGGCAATAGCAAGTCTGAGGCCTTGGCTACACTGGCACTTTACAGCGCTGCAACTTTCACGCTCAGAGGTGTGAAAAAACACCCCCCTGAGCGCTGCAAGATACAGCACTGTAAAGCCTCAGTGTAATCAGTGCCTCAGCGCTGGGAGCACCAAGCTACACCCATAAGGGATGTGGTTTACATGCAGTGCTGGGAGAGCTCTCTCCCAGCGCTGGCGCTCCGACCATACTCACACTTCAAAGTGCTGCCGCGGTAGTGCTCCCGCAGCGCTGCCGCGGCAGCACTCTGAAATTTCAAGTGTAGCCATACCCACAGCACTGTAACCAGGGTATGGCTACACTTGAAATTTCAGAGCACTGCCGAGGCAGTGCTTTGAAGTGTGAGTGTGGTCAGAGCGCCAGCGCTGGGAGAGAGCTCTCCCAGCGCTGCACGTAAACCACATCCTCTCCGGGTGTAGCTTGCAGCTCTGGGAGCCGTGCTTCCAGCCCTGCGGCACTGATTACACTGGGGCTTTACAGCGCTGTATCTTGCAGCACTCAGGGGGGTGTTTTTTCACACCCCTGAGCGCGAAAGTTGCAGCGCTGTAAAGCCTCAGTGTAATCAGTACCGCAGCGCTGGGAGCGCAGCTCCCAGTGCTGCAAGCTACACCCGTAGAGGATATGGTTTACGTGCAGCGCTGGGAGAGCTCTGACCACACTCACACTTCAAAGCGCTGCTGCGGCAGCGCTTTGAAATTTCAAGTGTAGCCATACCCTAAGACCCCAGCCCACAGGCAAGTCAGGGTACCAACAGTTAGAGACTCTGGTCTGCAGTGAGGACAGAGTAACACAGTCTGTAAACCCAGGCCCTTAGCCAGTGCAGGGCAGCAAACAGTTGGGGGCTCTGGCCTGTGACCAGGGCAGAACAACAGTCTCAGGGTTCAGGCAGGGCAAGCACCAGACACAGGCATCCTGGCCTAATACAGGGAGCCTGCTACCCCAGAGGTGGGGTGTCAGGGGGTAGTGGAACCCAGACCCACCCTACTCCACTGGGTCCCAGCCTTGGGCCCTAGCAGTGGCAGAGCAGTCTGCCACTGGACAGTGGGAATCTGCCTGCAACACACCAACCTACTGTCAGGCCAAGGCCCAAGCAGACTCTCATCTAGTTTCCCTAGGCTACTTCCTACCTCCCCAGAGTTTGATACCTCCGAGCTGTAGGAGTCTGCCATTTCCCTGGGATCAGTGGTAGCCTCACCCACTCATGAGCACCTCAGCTGGCCGGCAACCATGGGAACTCTGGCCAGTACTCAGTGTCTTGGTTGTGTGGCAGCCCTGGAAGCACAGTCCTTAGGCAGTAACCCCAAGAGGAGCTCCTCCATGGCCAGCTCCAGCAGCCGAGGAGAAGCATCTGTCTCCCTTGGCAGCTCCCACCCAACTAAGCTGCAGAGCCTGCCTTTTGTACTTCAACTTCCTGTCCCTCCCCTCAGTTTTCATGAGGCAGGAGTGGCTTTTCTGCCCACAGTCCAAGGGGTGGGTTGTCTCTGAGGGAGGCCACACCTCCTTGCTCCAAAAAAGCTCACACCAATGCTGCCCATATTGTTTTCATTCTATAGAGAAAGATGATGTCAATTTCTAGGTCTTTCAGTGTATTCATTTTCACCAGCACTAACAGATTCCAATGGAGCCAATTTATACCAGCTGAGAGTCATGGCTTTAAATTAACTTAAAAAAAGAAGTCAGGAGTTTTTCTTTTTATCGTTGCCCAAACTATTTTTTCCTTTGGAATTTAATTCTGTTCACTTTGACTCCTAAGCCTAAGCTTATAGGCTTTAGAAACAATGATCTAACTGTTTCCAAGGCCTCATTAAATATAGCTCTGGTTGGGACAGCATCCATATAAAGGAAGTGAGAAATGCACCTTGCCCAGATTTGAACACAATTGTTCAATCCACATAGGGGAGCTGTCTAAAGCCTTTTTTTTTTTTCAGATAACAAATAGTTATATCAGAAAACCTGTAAAGTCTTTTCAGAAATGAGACTTATCCCTTTATCCTTAACTCTAAAGTATTCTGACAATCATAAGAGGAATGCTTGAAAATAAAATCACAGGCTGCTGAAAGACGGAATGCATTGTTTTACAGCAGGGCTCATACATCTATTGTAGGCATTGTAGGAGGACATTAAGGAAATGGTAGATAAGCCATGGAATACTGATATGTAGATATTATGTAATTATGTTTTATAGAACCATTTGATAGAATTGCACATTGAGGTTTATTGTCAGCAGCTTTGCACTCGTGGAATAGGATGACATAGACTTGTTAAACTAGAAATTATGCCGCTAATAAAAAAAATCTATTTGTGATGCAGATTTCCTTGATTTCTTGAAGAGCTTCACAGTGAAGGATGATTCTATGTCAAGTGTCTCCGCTATATTTCCAACTGAGGGACAAGAGTTACCGGTGACTATAAACATTTTAAAGATAGAATAGGCTGTTACTGCTATCAGCTATTTGTATGCAGTAAAAGGAGATTTTTGTCATGAGCAAATTTAGGATTCTGACTCCAAAGTAAGAATGTGGAATTTTTTGCAGAAGTGAATCTTAAAATACAGGCCTTTTCTCTTCTTGATGCAAAAATGTAACATCCATTTATGTCAAGCACATTTCATTCATGTTAAGCACTTCCATTAATGTTAATGTTAAATTACAGCATTCAATACTCCTTGTGCTGTGATTCTGCCAGATCGTGCAAGCTATGGGGAAGGGTGTTTATTTGAAGGGATGGCCAGCAAGGACCACCAAACCGCTTCAGGAAAGGGAGATAGCATGCAATAGATAGCACTTTTCTACTCATCAGCACTGAACTTCTGACTTGCCATTGTGTTATGGGCTTCGACTTTGCTGAAAGTACATGAAGGCATTGAACTCCAGTCTTGAACACTTGTTCTTAAAATTCTATTATGACAACATAAAATGTCAAGGTTGTTAGCTATTCTGCTGCTGCTGGTTAGCAGAACTCCAGCTGTTGCATGAATACGGGCAGACCTTAGTATTACGCATGGAGTTAGGGTAAAATACCACCATTTTTCCATTATGAACTCTGCAGAGGAGGATTCCTGTCTGTCTAAAGGGTAGGCAATGAGATGAGGTGTCTGTTTGAATTTCAAACTATTCAAGAGAAAAACAGGTTTTGGTTACCAGGTTGCTCTTGGGCTACTACAGAAAGTTAACACCCAAACACTAGTTTGGTACTGACCTGTCTGTCTTAGGGTTTTGTACTGCTACATATCACTGCAGTATCAGAATGCCTTCCACATAAAAGAAGTTGGCAACAGTGGACTTGACATGGAGTCTGGCTTTTCTTTGTTTCTAAGCTCTACAAAGCTTTGCCTGGGGTAGATTTGAGGAATTAATAAATTAAGTTTGCAATTCATATGGAAATACCACAAATCATTTAGGTTCTGTGCAATCAAAAACAGAAGGGCTAAGTAAGCTATACCTGGGTTAATATGTGGCAAATACATTTTTACTGATTATAAATGTACACCTATTATAGAATAGATATGTGCATGCTAATAAATCTAACTGCACAGATGCACGAGATAGAATATAAATTACACTAAATGGAAGAATGATCCAGCATAATGACTTTAAAAGGAGAGAGATAAAAAGGCCTTCCAGCATCTCAAGCAAGTATGTGATCTGTAAGTTTCATTCTGCCCACCTGCAATTCCCTCTGCAGTTTCAAATGTCTATGATATTTATCTTCACTTTCCTGTCCTAAGTGCTTTGAGAGAGAAAAATAAGCACAGAACACACTTCATTTTTTAAAAAGCTAATGAGCAACTCTTGGGGGTTCAGGGAACACACTCCCTGCCAGAAAATGCTTAATTATTAACCTTTTATACAATTTCCTGTGATTTAGAAAACACATTTAAAAATGTAAATACTGGAAAAAAAAAAACCCTCTGTAGCATATACAGTGTGTTTACTAATGCCCCCAGTATGAAACTGGAACAATCAGTGCAGGTGGCAGTCTAAAGAGCTGT
The DNA here is from genome assembly GCF_025201925.1 of Gopherus flavomarginatus. NCBI lineage: Eukaryota > Metazoa > Chordata > Testudines > Testudinidae > Gopherus > Gopherus flavomarginatus. The sequence continues at coordinate 106,081,528 of NC_066618.1, read as the reverse complement.
TACACTCATCATTAGCTATAGCTGCATTTCAGTGAGAGACTGAATATTTTTGAATAGACAGAGAGCCAGACACATATGCTAGCTTGTATAGTGCTTTGGAATCTTTTTGAACAAAAGGTATTGTATTACAGGTGGAGTTGGTAACATCACCTATGTTTATTGTTGCCCGACACTTCCCATTATATAACACTGTTCAGTTTTATATATTTGTCAAATTTTAACCATTTGGGCTGAAATTTTCCGTGCTGGATGTCTGCTTTAGTCTCTAGATAGACAAAACCAACTGTAATAATATCTACTCTGCTATAATGCTTTCTATGCGCAGATCTGAAAGCACTTTAAAAAGAAAGTTAGTATCATTATCCCCACAGTGCAGATAAATTTTGCATATAAATGTACTTCAGGACATAAATCAATAACTAACTGATGAGGGATCAAGAAGAAAATTCCCCTATGAAGAGGTTATTGCATGATTACCCATTTCTTGCTGCACCTTCCCCTAAAACCATCTGATAGACACTGGCAATATCTATTGTGGCCATTCCTATGTTTATGATTGAGGTGAAACAGAAATCACTCACCAGCACAGAAGGGGATAAGGCCTGCAGGAGAAAGAAAGGGTGAGAGCCTGGCTCAGTTTGTGGCTTATTGATGAAGAAGCAGGCACTAGCTCAGGGATCAGCAACTTTTGGCCCATGGCTCGCCAGGGTAAGCACCTTGGCGGCCAGGCCGGTTTGTTTATCTGCTGCGCCCGCAGGTTCAGCCGATTGCAGCTCCCACTGTCCGCGGTTTGCCGCTCCAGGCCAATGGGGACAGTGGGAAGTGCAGCCAGCACATCCCTCAGCCCATGCCACTTCCTGCAGCTGCCAATGGCCTTCGATGACAAACTATGGCCAGTGGGAGCTGCGGTCAGGAAACAGGGAATAAACCCCAAACTGGTTGTGCATCCTATACTTAGATTTTGCCAACCAAGTGTAAACTCTTCAAGTGCTATGACAGCCTTATTGTGGAGTCACAGACAGTCCCATGGGTATTCCAGTCTATTTTGCCACCCAGGTAATCCTGACTTTGCAATAGATTGTATGTGTGTAAGGGACACACACACAACAATATTCAGGTCACTCCTAGTCCCAAAGAACCAGTCACTTACCCCAGGCCAATCTATCTCAGATCTCAAACCAAAGACACTTGTAGCCAATCCCATAATAAATTAACTAAAGGTTTATTAACTAGGAAAAATAAAAGAGGGTTATTTACAAGGTTACCACAGGTCAGCATACACACACAAATGAGTTACAATCTTAAATTTAAAAAGTAATAGAAGTGTCTATAATAAAGAAGTTCTAGATGTCCTTTTAGGAGTAGTTGGGGATCTTTGCCCCTCAGTTCAAACAGAAAAATAAAATTTCTTTTTCTCAGGCATTTTCATTCCCTTTCCCCAGAGTTCAAAACTGATGGGATGAGTGTTTGTGCAAGTCTCCTTTTCATGGGGGTCAGAGGAGCAGTCTTTTGTCCACTGATGTTCCACAATGTCTTGTCTGATGTCTGAAGGCCTTCTTTTGTTGGGCAGGAGATGACAATGCCTTAGTAATGCTACTCTCCTGACTGTGTGGGTTTCCAGTTTCATAGCAAGCACATTTATAGTTACAGAGCAAATACTTAAAATATTACCTTTTAACATAGGACACAGATACAAGTAAGATTAATGCATGCAAAAATTTACAAGCATTTCATAAAGTCTTATAAATTTAGCAGCTATTTTAATAATGCCATCACACAGGTGAGTCAGACAGGTTTCCAGCTACGCATTTGCCAGTGTTCAGTAAGGCCTTGGCATGAGCTGGGACCCAGTCTGCCAGAATCACAGTTATTATTACTGTCAAAATGTTTTAACCTCAATCTCAGCTTCACTCTGCTCTTTTGTGAAAACAGAGGAACTAAGAGAAGCCTAGAAACTCTTTTTGTGATGGGTAGGGGGACAAGCAAATACCCTATGGGGGCACTCCACTTTTAGATCCCTCAACATGTCTGTGTAGCACCTTTACAGACTCAAGTGGAGCCTTAGATACTAGGGCCTTGCCCAGACTTGGATAAAAGGTTAAGAGACTGGACTGGAATTACAAGGTCTGAGCTCAATTCCCAGCTCTATAACTGACTTTGAGTGGCAAGACATGTCAATGAATCTGTTTGTGCTCAATATTATGCTTTTATGTTGTACCTCTGTCTCACACCCCTCATCTGTCTTCTCTATTCAGAATAAGAGCTTTTTGAGGAAGGGAATGTTTCTTACTGTGTGTTTGTACAGTGCCAAGCACAACAGGTCTCCAATCTGGGTTAAGACTCCTAGACTATACAGTATATAAATATAGTGATAACAGAAAAAAGTAGTGGTATTGTAAATGGTATTGTGTGCTACTTGATGATCAACGCTGATTTTTTAAAGGCAATTATTGTGCAATGCTGATGGGTCAGCAAGATTTCATCCTTAAAGGAAAACTGTGCCGAGAGCACGCTCCCCTCCAAGATGACGAGGAGCTAATTCAACAGGAAAGTTAGCCTTCCTTTAATACTTCAGCCCAGATGTAGCTAGCAAGAATAGGGCAAAAATGTCAGTTTATCCTATTTTGACAGTTATCGAATGTGGCAGTTACAGCTACATTCAAATCTTTCTATAAGACTTTTTTTCCCCTTTTAATTTAATGAGAGATGAAAGATGTGATTAATTCCTCCGTGGCATTTCCATCATCTATCAGTGGTGCTTTTCTTATCAAAGTGACTGCACTCCCAGTGCCCTGGGACATCATGAAGAATTATTTACTGAAATAAACAGTACGTTAAAAGATACAAATATGCTACAATAACCCTGTAATGAGCATTGACTAGGCATTCAAAGAAAGATGGCACTAGTAGAACAAGAAAATGCCAGTGGAATACACTGTCAAAAACACTGTGACCTAGTTGTAATTGAATTCTTTCCATCCCACCCCTCCAGCCAAACACAAACAAAAAATCATTTTTATTAGTAGAAAGTAACATTTTACCTCCAGGATCTCTTGTGCACCATTGTCAGTCACTGGTAGGATGACGACAACTGCTTGAAGGGAGAACTGCAAATCAATATTTTTTGAGTGACATGGACAAAAATTATAAAAGGTGAAGAAAATTTGAAGAGCAGATACCAGTATTGTGCTCACAGGAAGCTGACTGCATTTATCTCCTCAGCCCTTTTCTATTTCATGTAACCATCAGTGGTAACTATGATAGATATGTTGGTGACATGAAGGAAATAATAAAGTGAAACACCAGACTCAGGGGAATCATCTCTCTTGCATGCATGCTGCTTTTTTGTTTGGTTGGTTTTTTGTTTTATTTGAGGGGGAGGGTTGGTTTGGTTTTTTGCCACCTAATATGTTTGGTTCTTACTATGATAAGAATTATATAAAAAAAAATCTAATTAAGCTTTGGCTGGTCTTTTTCATTTGCCTTGCAGGACTTATTATGCCCTTAGAGTATGAGGTACCCTAGGCAGCCAATAAAGTTACTTTTTTCTGGGAAAGAACTCTTTAATTACCTAGACATTTTGCATTATTTCCCACTGGGCTATTTATTTTATCCACCCTCACCCCTTCCCTTTTAATTTATTAATAGAATACAACTGATGTTTAGATAGTGTTGCAGAGTTAGTTCGTTACAGGGAATATTGATTAAATATGGGTTTTGGTGGGGATGGTGCCAGCACGAAGCATGATGTTAGATTCTTAGTGCTGCACAGGTTAACTGTGCTTCCTATGAGGTATAATAATTTGGTATAAAAAAAAGGAATAATTGGGTTAAGAAAAAAGAATTAGATACATTCCAGGAGGATAGGTCCATCAATAAGCCAAGGTGGTCAGGAACCCTACTCTATGCTCTGAGTGTCCCTAAGTGTCTCACTACCAGAAGTAGAACTGGATGACAGTGGATGGATGATTTGATAATTGCTCCATTTTGTTCATTCTCTCTGAAGCATCTAGCACTGGTCACTGAAGACAGGATACCAGACTGAAGGACCATTGGTCTGATCCAGTAAGACCATTCTTATGTTCTTATGGGAGTGATTGAAAAATCTGCTTATAATGAGATAGATTACACAGATATATGCATGTTATAGGTAAGGTAAATAGTGAGGCCAATAGATAAGGTTGCAAACAGGTTTCATGCAAAAGAGCCTTTTCAATCATTTATAACTTTCTCAAAATGTTCACCTTTTGATCTGAAATTTTCCAGTTTTGTTCTCCACCCAAGGATGAAACATCAGAGGGAGAATCTTTCAGCTGTATTCAGCTAGGAAGGGAGTAAAACCAAATGTATTTCTGCAATTATAAAAGATGGCTCACAACCTTATTTTGAACAGCTCTAACAACCCAAAGATTTAGAATACAACTGAAATTTGGAACAGATAGAATATTAGGTTGCATCTATCTGGGTTATCTGGTGAAAATCCATTTTCATTTGGCCAAATTATAAGGCTATTTCAAAATGTGCTTTGAGCATATGCAGTGATTTATTTTTAATCACACACTGCCTTTTTAATTTAACTAACAACATCCTAACATTCTGCTGGCACGGAGCATTGTGCATGGCCATTGAGTGATCTCATTCCACACATCAATCTATAAAACATAGAATATACTCACATTTTAAATCACAATGAGATCTATGGATGAAAAGCACTGTAAAAGTGCTGTTATTCATTTTACAGTCTGTAAAGGTGTGGGACTCACTCTTGCAGCGCCTCCTGCTGGTTATCTCAGGGAATTAGCTCTTTTCCAGCCTCAGAGTGCCCTCTGCAGGCCAGTGTCCCGCTGTGTCCCTCCCAGACCCCGATGTCTTTTTATCTGGGATGCTGCCCCCTGACAATACCCTCACATTCTGCCTCTGGGTCTCCCCTCTCTTGGGAACCCCCGTCCTCTAATCCCCACCTTGCCTCAGTCTAGGCTACTGCCAGTCATCATCAAGCTCCCACTCCCTGGGGCAGACTGCAATTAAAAGCCACTCATCATAGGCAAGGGGCTTCAGACCTGCTACTTCCTCTGCCTCCCAGTATATCTATGGACCTTGGACCAGGCCCTGCAGCCTGGGGAGTTGCCAGCCTGGAGCTCCCCGGACCTTTCCCTAGCCCTGCATCACTCCCAGTACCCTTTCTGCAGGCAGCCAGGCCCTGCTCTCACCCATTCTGAAGAGAACCCAATACCATTTCTGCGGGCAGCCAGGCCCTGCTCTCTCCCAGCCTGGAGAGAGAGAGACTTCTGGGCCTCTGGCTTACAGCCTTTTTATATAGGCCAGCTGTGGCCTGATTGGGGCATGGCCCAGCTGTGACTGCTTCCCCAATCAGCCCAGTTTAGCAGCTCTCAGTCACAACCTTCTCCCATGGCTGACTTTAATCCTTTTTTCTGCTGGAGTAGGGGAGCCATCTGCCCACTTCCCGGAACCCAATAGGTACACAGTCCCTCAAAGCGCTACATTTCAAAGTATAAATTACATTGACATCTCATTTAAGGCCCAGTTATACTGTGAGAACAATGTAAAGTGGCGTTAGTGTAAATAAGAATCAATATCTCTGTTGACAGAGGTGCAAAACTCTCTAGAACAGTGGTCCCCAACCTTTCTGTGGCCAGTAGCACATTCATGTTTTCAGAAGAGTGTGGCAGGCGCCAACAGTTTTTCAAGGCTTATTTTGTATTTGTACATTAAATAATATGAAAAAGATCATATTTAATATAACATAACATATGAATCCAGAGACAAGAGAGAAGCCGGAAAGAAGCCGCGAGCACAGAGAACACCAGCGCCTGCAGCCCTGGAGTTCTCTGTCCCTGGTAGGCGCGGGGCCATGGCTTCTTTCTGGCTTAAGCCGCGGCCCCGCACCTGCCAGGGACCGAGAACACCGGCGTCCACAGCCTGCAGCCCTGGAGTTCTCTGTTCCCATCAGACGCGGGGTCGCAGCTTCTCTCCTCTGCTGGGCGCTAGGCAGGCGCACATAAATGCCCCGGCGGGCGTCATGGCGCCCCCGGGCACCACGTTGGGGACCACTGCTCTAGAACATCACAGAATAGAACCAAATAATAGATTATATGAAAACTAAATCATCAGTTCAGTTATTGAAACACTGAGCCATATAGAAAAAGAAGTCATGGTGCATAAAGGAAAAACAGAACACAGAATTTCAGGGCAATATAGATGATGACTCTAGGGTACCTATTTTCCAAAGTGTAGACATCTTCCCTTCCTCACTATTAGGGAGAGAATTCCACTGGGAAGACTCACTTCCATACCCCAGTAGTCATTGATAAAATGAATCAATGCTGCCTCAATTTCCACTGAAACAGATGCAGACAAATCAGTTATCACATGTCTTCTGGGACTACTCACAGATCCAAACATTGTGGGCACCCATCTCTAGAAGCTTACAGAAACTCTTCAACATGCAAACAGATAATGATCCAGAGTACTGAGTTCTATGAGATTCTCCCCAAAATCTGTAAAAGAAAAAGCAGAATACTAAACAGAACAACAAGGAAATGCATCATCACACTAAAGCTAATATGAAAAAACCCTCCAGTGACAGTGTGGATAAACAAAGTACAAGACAAATGAGAATGGATCCCAGCAGGCAGGCATATCAGTTTGGGAAGCACTGAGCTCTATCTAACCAATGAGCTATTTGTAATACTCAAGAAATAAAGACAGACAATGACCTGGAACTAAAACTACAATGTGCAATACTTTAAAAGATGGGAGTCAATTTATTATTATGGAGTGACAAGAACAGACTGTCATTAAAGTTGAAACCTGCTTTCCCTCCTTTACCCCCTCCTCCTGCCCAAAAGAAGCCAAAACAAAATCTCAAATGTCAACTCAACTTCAAAATTTTACTTACATAGTTCATAACCAGCTGACAATATTGTGCCCAAATCTGGAGTGATTTGAATAAGCCGTTTTTTGAGGTTAAGAATTTAGAAATTATCATCACCACATTAATAATAATAATAATCACTTTCACAGCACTTTTCATCCATACTTCTCATAGTACTTCAGATAGATGAGTAAGCATAATCTCCCTAATGCAGATTTGGAAACTGAGACAGTGAGTGAAATCCTAGCTCCATTGAAGTCAATGCCAGGAACTCCTCCTTTGCCTGCAATGGAGCCAGGATCACACACTGAGCAATATTAAATGACTTGCCCATAGTCAAATAACGAGTGGATTAACAGAACCCCAGATTCAGGGGCTCCCAGTTTGGCATCTGTCATAAACAGATAGTTAAGGGTTAGTGTCTCTTTTACCTGTAAAGTGTTAAGAAACTCAGTGAACCTGGCTGACACCTGACCAGAGGACCAATGGGGGGACAAGATACTTTCAAATCTTGGTGGAGGGAAGTCTTTTGTTTGTGCTGGTTTTTTTGTTCGTTGTTCGCTCTTGGGGCTAAGAGGGACCAGACGTACACCCAGGTTTTCTCCAATCTTTCTGAATCAGTCTTTCATGTTTCAAAATAGTAAGTAGTAGCTAGGCAAGGCGGATTAGTCTTATGTTTGTTTTTTTAACTTGTAAATGTGTATTTTGCTGGAAGGATTTTACCTCTGTTTGCTGTAACTTCGAATCTCAGGCTGGGGCCGGGGGGAAGTCCCTCTAGTCTATATGAATCTGAATACCCTGTGAGCATTTACCATCCTGATTTTACAGAGATAATTTTTACTTTTTCTCTCTTTAATTAAAAGCTTTCTTTTTAAGAACCTGATTGATTTTTCCTTGTTTTGGAATCCAAGGGATTGAGTTGAAACTCACCAAGGATTGGTTGGGGGGCAGGAAGGAAGGGAATGGTTAATTCTTCTTTGTTTTAAGATCCAAGGAGTTTGGATCTGTATAGCTTCCCAAGGCAACCCAGGGAGGGGAAAGTCGGCGGGGGGGGGGGAAGGAGAGGGAATGGTTTATTTCTCCTTGTTTTAAGACCCAAGGGGTTTGGGTCTTGGGTTCCACAGGGAAGGTTTTTGGGGGAACAGGAAGTGTGCCAAACACTATCTTTTGGCTGGTGGCAGCATACCAATTTAAGCTAGTAATTAAGCTTAGAAGTGATCATGCAGGTCCCCACTTTTTGGATGCTAAAGTTCAAAGTGAGGAAAAAACCTTGACATGGTGGTAGAGGTGGGATTGGGTTTAAGAACCAATGCCAGAGAGTTTTTTTGTTCTCCTTTCTAGCTGCTTGGAAAGCAGTCTGAGGGCAGAGGTGTTAAGTTTTTTAACAAGGGTCTTTTTAAAGAGGAAGCTTAAGCTGTGAGCCAGCAGACAGCCAGCAAAAGGCATTTACAAGTGAATTGTTTTCTTTCTTTCTACCTCTCGGGCATAGCTAGTTAGAAAATCTCTGTTAACCAAGCAGTCAGTAAGCTGCAGAGGGGGTGGCCAGCACAAGAAAGTAGGAAAAATGAGTTCCAAGGAAGCTGTTAAACAGGAATTGGCAAAGCTAGAAGCAGCAGAGAGAGACAACGAACATAAGAGATGGATGGAACTAATTAATACAGAAATAGCCAGGGAAGAAGCAGCCCACAAAAGAGAAGAACAAGCCAAAGAGGCTGCCCAAAGGAGAGAGATAGAGAGGAAACAAAAAGAGCTGGAGATCCAAAGGGAGGCCCACCAGCAGGCCATGGAATTAGCAAAGGCTAAGCCAGATATTCCAGCCAACCCTAACAACCCTTCTCCAGGTACTATTCCTCATCCCAGGAAATTCCTCACCTACAAGGCAGGTGATGACACTGAGGCCTTCTTAGAAAATTTTGAAAGGACCTGCCATGGGTACAACATCTCTGCAGACCAGTACATGATAGAGCTGAGGCCACAGCTCAGTGGACTCTTAGCAGAGGTAGCGGCTGAAATGCCTAAAGAACACATGAACGATTATGAACTTTTTCAAACCAAGGCCAGAATCAGAATGGGGCTAACACCTGAGCATGCCCGTTGGCGGTTCAGAGCCCTAAGGTGGAAACGAGTTGTGTCATTCACCTGACACGCCTACCACATTGGAAAGAATTGGAATGCCTGGATATCAGGAGCAAATGTTAAATCTCTGGACGAGCTGTCCCTCCTAATGCAAATGGAACAGTTCTTAGAGGGTGTTCGTGAGGAAATAGAAAGGTACATCCTAGATGGAAGCCCAAAACTGTAACCAAGGCGGGGGAGATTAGAGCCAGATGGGTGGAAGTGGCAGAAAAGAAAAAAGCTACTAGCAAGGGGAGCGAATATCACTGGGGGAAAACAGAAAATAAACCCTATCACCGAGGGCAGCCCAAGACCCCACCTACAACCCAAGGAAAACCCCAGACACCCTATTGTCCCACCTCACCAGTCTCCAGCAACCCACCTCGGCCCAGTGACCAATCAGCTGGGCGGTGCTTTAAATGTAATGAACTGGGACATATAAAGGTCAACTGCCCCAAGAACCCCAACTGAGTGCAGTTCATTACACCACCCTCACACCAAAGATCCCCAGGCCCAGATGCCTCTCAAATACCCTCGGAGTGAAGGGAAACTTTGAGAGTGGGCGGAAAGAAGGTTATCGCATGGAGAGACCCGGGGGCACAAGTGTCAGCTATCCACCAATCCTTAGTGGACCTCAGATTCATCAACCCAGAGGCCCAAGTGACAATTTACCCATTCATGTCAAAATCTGTAGACTTTTTAAGAACCTGATTGATTTTTCCTTGTTTTGGAATCCAAGGGATTGAGTCTAAACTCAACAGGGATTGGTGGGGGCAGGGAAAGAAGGGAATGGTTAATTCCTCTTTGTTTTAAGATCCAAGGAGTTTGGATCTGTATAGCTTCCCAAGGCAACCCTTGACAGCATCCTACAGCCAGTTATATAAATAGCTGATGAACATACCACTTAGGTATTTGTTTAAAAGCCGTGGCTGTGCTGTCCTCGTAGCAGTGTATGAGATGAGATCACTCTTTTATCCCAGTGTTTTGCGACTAATATTAGCACAGGATCAAACAGGTCATAATACAACATACAACCTCCCATGAGCAGAAACATTGCTTCTAGATAGCATCATATACCATTGAAATGTAGGTACATTTTGTAATCATCTTTTGGATTCAGGAAGTGGTGGATTCCCAATCAATTGCAGGCTTGAAATCAAGACTGGATATCTTTAAAAAAAAAAAAGAAAAAAAAAGCCATAGCTCAAACAGAATTTAGGGGGTTTCACGCAGAATGTATTGGATGAGGTTTTTTGATTGGTTATGCCAGAGGTCTGATTAGATTATCATAATGGTCCATTCTGACTTTAAAATCTATGCGTTTATAAACATACTTATAGCAATAGTCTTGGCTAACATCCACTAAATATAGCTGGTAACCTGAGATTACCTTTTTTGTTCAAATCAGAGACCTCAGACCAGAACCACATCACAGAAGAAATTAATATACATGGTTAATACATCTCTACCCTGATATAATGCTGTCCTCGAGAGCCAAAAAATCTTACCTCATTATAGGTGAAACCACGTTATATTGAACTTGCTTTGATCCACCAGAGAGCGCAGCCCTGCCCCCATGGAGCACTGCTTTACCGCATTATATCTAAATTTATGTTACATTGGGTAGCATTATATCAGGGAAGAAGTGTATTAATGCTTATCATAGACTCATAGCATTCTGGAAGGGATCTCTAGAGGTCATCTAGTCCAGTCCCCTGCACTCAAGGCAGGACTAAGTATTATCTAGACCATCCCTGACAGGCGTTTGTCCAATCTGCTCTTAAAAATCCCCCAATGATGGAGATTCCACCGCTCCCTAGGCAATTTATTCCAGTGTTTAACCACTCTGACAGTTAGGAAGTTTTTTCTAATGTCCAACCTAAACCACCTTTGCTGCAATTTAAGCCCATTGCTTCTTGTCCTATTGTCAGAGGTTAAGAAAAACAGTATTTCTCCCTCTTTCTTGTAACAACTTCTTATGTACTTGAAAACTGTTATGTCCCCTCTCAGTCTTCTCTTCTCCAGCCTAAACAAACTCAATTTTTTCACTCTTCCCTCATAGGTCATGATTTCTAGACCTTTAATCACGTTTGTTGCTCTTCTCTGGACTTTATAGAAGAAATCACAACAATATTCAGTTTAGTCACAGTTTCAAAGGACAAGCCAAATTGTACCTTAGCTATCTCACCAATGGCAATGCTTGTAGCCACTCCTTTTCTTTTGCCGTCAAGAGGGACAACTCCCGTTCCCTTTAATGGCACAAGCCCAGACCTGATCCCTGGAGAAACATACATCTTCCAGCTCCAGCAAGGCTTCTGGTTTTGGGTCCTGTAAGGCATTTATCTGTGCATGGTCTTTGTCCCTGATCCTTTCACCTGAAGTGACCTTTTCCTCTAAATCTTTCTAGCTTAGTAAAGGATGGTCTTGCTGGGCAGCCGTAGAGGATAACACCATTACTGCAGCTTCCACAGTGGATACAATTTCAATATTTTTGCCTGTTGATTCTCAGCCTTTTGATGGGTGATCCAGTCCTCCCCTTGAACAGTCTTTGAGAGCTTTCAAGTCATCATTCTGCTTGTATATACAGGCACCAGCCTCTTGGTAAGTTATTGCTGTGTTCTCCATCTCATTCCATGTACTAGTGCTTTTGTTGTGCCCCTCTGTCCTCCGCAGAGTCTTCATCTTTAGTCCATCCAGTGCCTTAAATTGTTCCAGGAGGTGGCTATTGATTTGGAGAAATTCCTGGAGCTGAGCCTTGAGGTCCTCTTCTTGTCCCTGAAGATCTCCTTCTCACTATGCTACCTCTGCATCTCCAAGATGAGCATTACATCCTGGTCCATCAGCAGATGTATCTCCTGGGTCTTTGCTATGTAGACGAGATCCTGGAGGATTTGCAGAACCATCTGGTGCTCCTTCTGTTGGCTCTGCTGCTGAACCTATATCTTGGAAAACAGTCTTTGCAGCTGAACTGAAGAGATTTTAGCTCCTCATCCTTCCCCTGATAAATCTCCTTGGTTCTGGTCCTGTTGTCATTTATAAAGAACTTCTTTCTCTATCTATAACTTCAATAAACTTTCTTGCTTCCACTTCCGTTTCTTGATGAACGTATTCATGTCTCCCTGGAGCAGAAATGTATTGTCCTGCTTCACCATCAACAGACTCTAATTTTTCCCTCTCAAGCTGTAGGTCCTGTTCAAGCCCTTCTAGCAGCACCACTCCAGGGTAGATTTCCCTCGGGTATATCTTCTTTCCCATCTTTGCTTCCTGCTGACAAATCACCTGGAATACTTAAGAAACCAGATCCAATGGTTTTTCCATGCTATTCTTTTTTTCAAGGCTGCAAGGGAAGACTGGTATTTAGACATTCTTCTTTCCAACTACTTCAAGTTGGCCTCTAAGTTTGTCTTTATTTGGCTGACCTGCAGATTTGTTTTCTTAAGCTGGATGTTCACGATATCCTTGTTGCGGAGCTCTTCCTCTACTTCACCCATCTTCTGCTAATGCAGATGCTGGAGCTTCCTCTTCAATTGCTAGGCTTCTTGGAGGCTAACCTGGAGTTTTTTCTGACAAACACCATGCTCCTATTCCACTGTATGGATTTGTTCACCCAGCTTTGTCACCCCAAGTGGTTTCTCTCCTTCTCTGCAACTAGCTCATTGTCTGTCTGTCTTCCAGGCATCAGATTTGTTCCTGTTGCTCATTCACTTTCAGTAGAAAAACCTGCATCTAGGCCTGAAAATTACTTAACTGTTCCAGTCACATCCATTTCCTGAGACCTTTGACTTCCTCAGTCTTTGCCTTTAGTTCCCCAGGCTGGGAACCCTGCTGATTTTAGAAGCAGCTACTTCAATCTTTTCTGGCTCTTGTATCAAGTGTGACAAAGTTCCTCCTCTACCATGGTGGGTCCTGTGCTTATTGGCAGATTTGCTCACCTCAGTGATCTTCTCCACAGTCTGGGTCAACTCCTCCTGTGTCGGATCAGGAGTTGGGAGGTTTGGGGGGAACCCGGGCCCTCCCTCTACTCCGGGTTCCAGCCCAGGGCCCTGTGGATTGCAGCTGTCTATAGTGCCTCCTGTAACAGCTGCATGACAGCTACAACTCCCTGGGCTACTTCCCCATGGCATCCTCCAAAACCTTCTTTATCCTCACCACAGGACCTTTCTCCTGGTGTCTGTTAACGCTTGTACTCCTTAATCCTCCAGCAGCACACCCTCTCACTCTCAGCTCCTTGCGCCTCTTGCTCCCAGCTCCTCACACACACTTCCTTTCCTCTGGCTCCCTCTGGCCTGATGGGAGTGAGCTCCTTTTAAAACCCAGGTGCCTTGATTAGCCTGCCTTGATTGGCTGCAGGTGTTCTAATCAGCCTGTCTGCCTTAATTGCTTCTAGCAGGTTCCAGATTACTCTAGTGCAGTCCTTGCTCTGGTCACTCAGGGAACAGAAAACTACTCATCCAGTGACCAGTATATTTGCCCTCTACCAGACTCCTGTACCCCACTGGTTTGGGTCTGTCACATAGGTTATTCAAACTCTCCACAGTCTCATGCTCTGAGGTTGAGCCAAGGCATCACTGGCAAATGGGGAAAAATTGATAACCCATGGCTGACCTCTACTCCTGAAGCCCTTCTCCCAACTTCTGCTTCTAGGACTACCAGAGGCACCCAGGACTGCAGTCTCTCACTTCCCTATAACAACAGCCTCTCAGTCCAAAGTGTTCATATGACAGCATCTTCTAACATGCCATCTCCCCTGTACTTAAAACAAAAATCCGAGGTTTCAGTCTTCCTGACCCCAAACTGTGTCCCCTCAATTTTTTGTTCAGCTTCTGGTTTATTTGTAGGTTTCCTCTCCTCTGTACTGAACCCAAGCTTTGCTACACAACTAACTTTTCCAACCCAACCAAAGTCCATTACTCATAAAGTCAGGGTGACCCCACACCCAGGACATATCCTGTACAGTTTCTATGTCCTTTCATCAATACTGTAATAATCATAACCTATTATCACTTTTATTCAAAACAAATTGTAACCAAAACAACAAAACTCAGAAGGTGGGTATATGGATGAACATTCTAATTCATATAATTGAGGCTGACCAGAGCTGACTTTTCCCCAACAGAAGGAGCAGAGAACTCCATTCCTCTAGGACTTCTAGCCTGAGGCTTACAAGTGCATAGGACAGAAATGACAGCATGGTGTGTTCTAAAGCATGAGTTTGAAAACCTTTCAAAGCTGCAAGTGAGTTTTGCAGACTATCCTAAAGTGTGTCAATGCAACCTTTACAGTATGTCACATCTCCATGTAAATTATTGTGCATATGTCATGTATTTCACAAAGAGTTTTAAAAAATGTCATTGGGGCTATTTCTTGTATCTCTCAATGTGGAAACCAGGGTCTTTTATTTCAATGAGTAATGCAATCTCATCTAAGTCTTGAAAATTAAAAATAATTACTACATCATCACTTCAGGTGGCTACCACTTAATGAGGAGAATGTGAGAGGAAGGAAGACAACTGTCCTTAAAAATGTTCAGTGCAGACCTGGGTTCAAGTTTTGGTGGAAATGTCCACAGTATGACTTATTTTATCTGAACTATTTCCCCCATACTAGCCTAAGTAATTTGTTGGCTTTGACCTGAAAAAATTCTTCTTTCTGATTCAGCACTCAGAAATCTTCTTTCACTCTTCTCTCATCTGTTCATTATAAATGTTATTCAGGTTGCATATCAGTTAAAAAAAATCAAAAGCACAACATAACTAAATCCTAACAATAAAATACCAGTGTTGCTAACTCTCACAATTTTATCACAAATCTCATGATATTTGATGGTTTTCTTAAAGCCCAGCTCCTGATCTAAAGTTATTAAAGGAGAAGCTCAGCTTTCATTTACATCAGAAAGTAAGTTTCTAGTCCTAGTGGTTGTGAAGAAAAACCTGAAAACATTAACCTTGCAGGATCAAAAGGCAAATAGAAAGGACTGAACGTTTGTTATTTTAAAGATCTTGTGATTTTTAAGACAATACTATGATTTTGGGGGATCTAACTCATGGTTTTTGATCTCTTGGAGCTAGCAATACTGAAACAAGTATTCTGTGTATAGTTTATATATTTGAATACTTTTACATGGAAGACATTTTTATTTATTTCTATTATGGTAGCACACATGACTCTACAGTGAGGATCTGAGACCTTAGTGCTGTACAAATAGTGTAAAAGATGGTGCCTGCCCTGGAGAGTTTAACAATTTCCTTTGGGAAGTCATATCTTCTTTGGAACATTATTACAGTGGCAGGAGTCGTTAGTAGAGAATAGTATTATCCCTTGGGGTATGCACTTACTATATATCAAAGCCAAAGTTTGAAATTGAGTAACAACCAACTGTACCATGTTCTGAGAAAATGTGTCTGACTGTAGCTTGGCTGTTTCTTAAGCAGAGAGCAGTAGAATATATAATAAAAATTACAATAACTGTCTCTTTCAGTCAACAGTCATTTGTGGAAGACTATTGTAAATACAACTGATAAGCATCCATATATCAAAGAATTTGATGTATTAAGACTACAGGTTTTTTGATGATTCTCTTTTATAAGCTGTCTGCTTCTTTAACATATTGCAAAATACAACTTAATTCAGTCAAATAACTCCTGACTCAAAGAGGTGTAATTTAGGCCTGGGAAGAAACAAATCATGTCACTCAAGGCAATATCACAGATTAGCAACCAGATGATTAATTTATTCTTCAATTCTCTTGATCAAAGTAAGGCAGGGCTACAGCTGTATGAACTCCCAAGTTTACTTTTTCAGAAAGACCATTGAGTGAGCTGATGATTTTACCTGAACCTGACAAGGGCAGCGTGGAGAGCTCTCTTCATGAGAGACTGTCTAGTAGGATAAGAATCATGTATATTCTATTATGTATCATCTACTCAAGCTCTCTTATCTGCATTTTTATGTGCACATTCTGTAAATTAATTCTAACAAATTTACAAAGCAAGTTGAATAATTACAGTAATGTTTAAATTAATTTATGTATATATTCTAATCTTTACGGCATTCACTGTGCCTACAAATAAAGCAATACATTACAGTTTTACAGTGACATGGTTTACATGGGGCATTCTCTGTAAACTGACTGGGAGCACTGGTACTTGCCCAGCCAAACAGCTGATAGACAAAGAAATGTCAGGTTGCAACATTCATACTGTGTCTCAAGATTCACATCCAACTATAGGGAAGGCATACTAGGCTTGTAGCTGCAATTGCAGAGTATCTGGGCTTGTAAAATCATGTTGGATGAAGGCAAAGATTTTCAGACAAGAGAGTGCATACAACAGATACAGAGGAATTAAGATTCATTAAGATATCAAGATAATAATAAATGTAATATAACAAAGGTTAAGATGATTCATTTTAATTGAAATTCTACTCTGAAAAGCAGCTGTCAAACTGTATTATTGGGTTCCTTATTTATTGTGTCTCAATGATTTCTATATCAAAAGTGCTCAGTTTATCACCACAAAGATGTTTTTTTCTAGATGCAAAATCTGCCTAAGATCTGAAAATCAGCCTAGTCTCTTTCTTTCTCAAGCACCACTACTGTTAATAAAGATTCTGCAGACCAAACTATGCCCTCAGTAACTCATGTGCAATCTGTTTGTCTTAAATTAGTCCCTAAGCCACCGTGTGATACCCCATTACACTCAATAAGGTGGACAGTGATAACTGAGTGGAACTTAGAAAACAATCTTGCTGTTGCTATAAAAGAAGCAATAGAAACTAGCTCACTCTCAGCTGTGTTTGCCTTTCAAAACTAACAAGAATAAAAAGTAGTAAGAATTTTGTCTCAGAAGAGAGCAGATATGACTTTGTAAACACAGAGCGAAATTCAGCCTTGCACCAAGGCCAGCCTAATGCCTATGCAACACTTAAGTCCTCCTCAAAATAGGGCAAAGGAGAATTTCACCCACGAGGAACAGAGCTGTTTAGTAAGAAAATGCTGTTATTACCTAATCACTTTTCAGAAAACATCTGCACTTTCATATTACAAAAAGGAGCAGTGACAATGAAAATACTTGGGAAAACCAAACCCATGGTTTCCTGCAAAGTGTGTGTTTCATCTAATACGTTATTTGATGCTTTTTGAAGAACACATTTAGCACTTAGGTGATGAAACTAGTACTTCACATTACAGATCATGATGACTATCACTGCTCTATATTCTTTACTTCTTGGCAGTTAAAGTAGTCAGGAGAGTCACCTCCTGACCTTACTGAGGAAATTACATATCACTATGTAGATCTAGGTGAAAATTTGTTGCAATTTTGAAGTTTTGGGAGAAAATGTTGACTGCTGTATACACTCACCCAAACCCAGAAAAATATGGCTTTTTTTTTTAAATTACAAATATGTTTAATCAAAATTTAAGAAAATTCAAATTTTTACTAGATCTACATAACCCCTTTTTCTGTTCATTATTCAAATTTATTCAATGAATAGTTTATGAACATATTTTAGATTAGGGATTAATTTGCAATCTATTTGCTAAGACTCTTGTTTCAAAAATTAGTTATTTGTAATTAGCTATTCGTGCTGAGTGATTGGTCACCTAAATCACAGGAGACTGTTTCTGTTTCTTGACTGGATGAATCCCATACCTAAAAAAAGCTTTCACGATTCTTCTGACTTAGTGCAGCCCAGTCCAAATAATCATGCAAATATATTTAAAGAATTATTTTCAAGACTTGGTTTTTGGTGAATATTACTGAGAACAAAAATTAGGTCCTACAAATGTCAATGAAAATGACGAAAAGGAGTTGCAAATATCATCTGAATGCTTGTTCCGATGCCCACTCCCCATTCCCCCAGCTCTGCCAGCTAGAATAGAAACCTGTTGGGTTTTTCAGTCAGAGCACCTGATTCTCCTTGCACATACTGTGTGAGTGCAAAGTGGATGTAAAATGTTACCAATCAGAGCAGGGAGTTGCTCCGCTATTTTTCCTGTGGAGACACCACTTTTAGTTGTGGCCCAGACATGAGCTTCCTCTTATATCCAATGAGGGTTAGCCCTTAAGTGGCTGGCTGCTTCCACACAAGTTCTTTTTTAGGATTGACACTTCGAGAGGCGTAATTATGATAAAAACAATTTTTTATTATTTATTCTTCCAATAATATTTAACTGATAACTAGTATTATAATACTTAACAATCTCCTAGCATTAATTCAATTAATTGTATCTATCTTTAGAATATCTATTGTTACAGCTGATCAGGCCGTGCGTTTTAATAATAACCTTACCTTTTTAGAATAAGCGCTTATATATATCCCGTTATCGCAACAGGCTTTTGCTCTTTGAATTGCTTAAACACAGCAAAGCTGAGTCCACTGTTGCCCCTGTTTTGCCTGTATTCCCAATCGTCTGACACCTCTGGTGGAACCGGATACTCTCTAGGGTGGTCCGGGATCAATACGAGATCTCCCTTGGTGGGGATGTGTCTCGAGACCCTTTCCAATCCCGCTCACTTGGGCTCTTGGAAGCCACTCAAGGCAGATCTCCCATGGTGGGGATGTGTCTGTCTGAGCTTAGGCCTCGTCTCCAAGGATTTCGAGATTCTCACGGCTACCAGTTGACTGCGATTTCCTTACGGTCCGTGGACCGGGCAGAGACCACGATTGGCACGTCCTTCACCGACGATCAGATACCCCAATGTGGCTCGCCCCGACTGTGTGTCTCCGAGTGTCTTTTATGCGATTTAGAAACACAGGCAAACACGTCAACAGCGCTTCTTATGCAAATTACATTTTGTTTTGTGGTTTGCGGTTAAGCGCATCCTGTTCAGCCATAGCGTATTTCATCCGCTGTTCTAAGAATCAGCAGAAGTTTCTTGCACAGCTGTTCTGCATAGCAACATATAAGTTCACAGGTTAGAGCAGGCCCAGCATTCACAGGAGTGTTTTCACCCACTTTTCACAAGTATAAATGACTTTGCCAAGAGGAAGTGTGTCATGCTGTATGGAGTGACTCATGACCACGAGTGCTCACCTCAGGGCAGACCATCAGAAACAGGGCAGACAACCCAAGCTGGTGGCATGTTCCATAGCCAAGCCCCATCAAGCCTGTAACAAATGAGAACTCTTGGACCACAGTCTTATCTCAGACAGTCCCCTTAAACTCTCCAGTCTATCTTTCCACCCAGACAAATTGGAATTAGCGATAAATGGTTACTTACACCAAAAATCACACAATATTCAAGTGGCCTCCAGTCCTACATCCTACACCAAAGATAGTTTATTACAGGATTGGCTGTAGGCATTTAAACTATCTAAACATATATTAACTAGGAAAAATAAATGAGAGTTCTTTATAGGTTAAAGCAAGCAAGCAAGCAAGCAAATATACACATGAATAAGTTATCTTCTAAATCCTAAGAGTGACAGAGTTGTAGAGATCTGTCAATTCAAAGTGTCTTTCAGGGTGGACCTAGGAGATAACCCCTTGGGATCTCTGGTTTCAGTCTGGTTTCTCTGGCCCTGTGAGAGTTCAAATGGCAAAGATATGAAAAAGCTTCACATCAACTATTTTTATTTTCCTCTTCCAGCATTTAAAGTGATGGGACAAGACCTTCTGCACATAGTTCTCCATTGGCGGATGGGGCAATTAACGAAGTTTTTGACTTATAATGATCTGCTTAAATTTTGATAATCCTCTTGGATGGGCAAAGGGGACTGTGTGTGATGATTCCAGGACCTGGGTTGACAAGTTCAGCGCAAATGTTTTCAAAATTATAGAGCAAAACTTATATTTTTTCTTATAACATGGAATATAGACATTACAAGTGAAATTAATGCATGGAGCAAATTACCAACATTTCATACAGTCTAAACACTAAATTCATTCTTATAAGACTAATACCTATTTTGAGCAAAACTAACATACAGGTGAACTGGTTTAGTCTCCAGCTAGGATTTTGTCAATTCTTAGCTAATGCTTGCGGTCTTGGCAAGAGCTGACACACAGCCTACCAGCGTCACACAGGGCAGTGAAGAATCATCCCTAGAGTTTAGAACAAAATTAATCACAAATATGCAGCTATTAAAACAAATGACTGACAAATCAGACATATGAGAACCTTTTTAAGCTACAGACATTTCTAACTTTTATCAGAAACCCTCAGTGTACAGTATCAGAGGGGTAGCCGTGTTAGTCTGGATCTGTAAAAGCAGCAAAGAATCCTGTGGCACCTTATCGACTAACAGACGTTTTGGAGCATGAGCTTTTGTGGGTGAATACCCACTTCGTCGGATGCCTCAATGTCCATGTCTTAAAAGATGATGAATGATTTTCTGCTGAGATAAATGATAGCACATGCCTTTTATAAATAACCACAAACATGACTTCATTTAGCCCCAAGCAATCTAAATATGATCTTGGAATGCTCTGAGGGGCTTTTACCTATAGATTCTATTAGATCATCATCAGGTACTGAGGTTCTAGTCCCAAACAGATCAGGCTCTGTCTGAACCCACAGATGTAGCTGAGGCTTGTTTCTCAAAGGCTGAAAAGTGAAGATAGTAAAAGAGGAACTGCTAGAATATTTTCATCAGCAATTGGTTATTATATCATAAAGCGGTAGAGGCAAATAACACTAAGGGCCTAAATATACCCTCTATTACATGGCTACAGCATGATTAATTTCAATGGGAATTACAGCTAGGGAACTGAGGGCAGAATTGGGCCCTATGATTTTTTAATCAATACAGTATATGCATCTTGGAACAATGAGCAAGATGAGCATTTTATTGAACAGCCAGTTTACTCAATTCTTTGGAGGCATAGACAGAAAACTATCTCCTCCCAGGTCTAAATAGGTTGCCAATATCTTCTCGAAAATACTCTTGGAACAAAACAAAAATGCTATTTTTATTACAGTAACACCTAGTCTCGTTGTGCTTGGCACTGCATTAAAAGAAAGTCCCTGCCCCAAAGAGATGGCAATCCAAGCTGGTTTACTGTTACCGAATAACTACTCAATAGGTTACCTGGAGGGCTGTTCTGGAAATGTTAAAAAAAAAAATCTAAATCAAGTTTTTTTAACCAACATTATTTATGGGATGATTTTTTTTTGCCAAAAATCCATAAACCTTAAAAAACCCACAAAAACCTCAAAACAAAATTTTGTTTGAAATTGTCAGAATTCCAAATAAAATTAACAAAAAAAGTCAGGTTTTCAGACATCAAACTAAAATTGAAAACATATTTTTGATTTCAAGATTTAGGCATTTTCTATGAACTACCCTTCTCCCCTTGCCAAAAATGGAAGTTTTGTGAACATTTCCATTTAGCTGAAAAGGCATATTTCAATAAAAAAAAATGTTTGACAAACACTTTTTGACCAGCTCTGGTTATAGGTAATGTTGAATTCAGGTAACAAAAACATACACTAGTAAGAAAACAACAAACCAATATTAAATACTACAACTTTCCATAAATTATTTTGATGACAAACAAGGAATCAATTAAAAAGGAGAGGGGGCACGTGGAATACTGCTGCCACTGTTCTAGGTTTAGAATTCTTCTTCTTCCTTTCTCCCTGTCCCACCCCAGCAAGTGTCTCCCCAGATCCCTGCCCAATTAAAAATTGACTAGTAAGATGAATATATAATGTTATAGCCAGTTATGTTAAGTGTTTATTCAGTTCTTTGGAGACAAAGATAACAAACCATCTCCTCCCAAGTCTACATGTGTAGCCAGCATCTTGCTAGAAAATACTGTCCACAAGCAATATGTTATTGTTGGCCATCATTGTAATGCATTGATTTCATGTAATCTTTTATTTGTTTGCCTGAGTATAACCTGCAGGCAGCTGCAATAATTCACTGAAAGAGAGACTCAACAACAGATTTGACTGGTGACTTAGTCAACATCTAAAAAGAAGAGCAACAAAACTACAGTATAAGTATTTCTCCAAGATCTAGCTCTTACACCTCACACAAGCAGAATGAACAAGACCATTTGCAATAGCACTATCTGGTGATTCCCAATAGTGTAACATTCACCACCTGACAGAGTAGGATCTATCTGATCAAACAAGAAAAATGGCTACTGGAGTAAATATAAAATGTTACAGATCTTCCGATTCATGTTATATGACCATTCAGTTAGCTACCTTCATGTGCAATGTTTCATCAGACAGTTCCAAACGTAGCATCCCCTTGAACATTAATGCATATGCTCCGGTTTTGCTCTGCTTTTCCCTACTAAAATACTGTCAATGCATCCTCTATATTCTACCTAAAATCCTTGGGCCAGATGCATTAGTTTTCCTTGAAATCTGTATTCTCCACTACTTCAATTACATAACAATGAATAAACACAAACATGACATTTCAGATATGGCCCTGCTCAAATTAAAAAACAAACCAAAACAATGTAAGACTATCCAGTAAGCAAACAGGCCCCTGATCCACTAATAAGCCACAGCAAGACTGCTCTCATCATGTGCACCACCTGTAATGTAATGTTTGTTGTAATATTTTGAAGTAATGTTTTCCCTTGCTCTAGGGGAAAATACCACCATAAATACCTCTTAAAACCTATCTGGGCTGCACCCCTTTCTAGTGTGGATCTCCAGCTGGGACTCCCCCAGTATCTCTTTCCATCTTTCTTTATTCTCTTCCCCCTTTCCCTTTCCTTCCAGCCTTTCCCCTCCTCTCTTCTAATTCCTCTCCTCAGCCCCAGACTGCTGCTCAGCACTATTTCTCTATTGTTCTGTTCTACATAGATGCTTCTACTGTGCTCAGCACAGTAGTATCTGAGCACCAGTAGTTCGTTAAGCAACGTGACTATACATCTCAAATGTTATTTGTTCTCTCCTTCTCCACAAGTTTGCCCGAACAGCCCTCCAGATTTGCCCTGCTCCATTCAGATTTGGCTCCTTCCCCCACCAGAGTGAGCACTCTGCATATTTGTCTAGTATAGTTCCAACATTCCCCTCTCCATAACCCCGCCCCCACAGACTGTTCCATAAATCAGCCCCGCTCAAGATATTCCCTCCAGATTTTGCTTCATCCACATTCTTCAGACTATCAGAGTTCTAGTTTTTCTGCTTTTCATCCAACCCAGAAATCCTGCTAACAATATAGTGATGGCCCCTAAATATTAAGATGAATAGATATGCTTATGTCAGTATTGGCATTATTCCCTCACACTTTCTTATTTTAACTGTATAAAATAGCTTGAATACTGTAAACAGTGAAATAAACGCAACAGGCTACCACTGTATTTGGGGATTTCTGATTCTAGTCCCAGAAAGAACATGGAGGTAAAATAATTATCCATTGTCTTAAAACCTCAGAAAAGGTTCCATATCACTTAACTGCTCAATTTTTATTTATTTATTTATTTATTTATTTGTGAGGAGGATGATTTTATTTTAGCCAACATATTATCAGAATAGTTCACTCATCTCTGCTACACACCTTGGACCTGATCCAAAGCCCTTTGAAGCCAATGAGAGTCTTATCACTGACTTTGGAAGGTTTTAGCTCAGGCTCCTGATTTGGACAGAGTCTGATCTGATTCCAGATCTCATTCGAGTTCCCTAGCAGAATGACTATATAGCACAATAAATATCAACTGTTCCATTGCAGAGCTGCATATCCATATGTCCCTCATTTTAATCTATTTTGATAATCACAAATCACATCTTCCCATTGTTTTTAACATCTGCTTGCAGGAAAACTACAATCTTTCTCAATACTCTCTTGAAATCCCGTGGGAAGTGGTATAATGCAAAAAATACGAAGATTTAGAGAGCGCACTGAAGAATAAATATGCTAATAATGCCATAAATCAAGTTAATGCAATGCTTTCTTCTGACACTGAGGTATTAAGAGGAGTAAATTCCCTTTATGTTGTTATAATGGGGAAAATGCATCAACATAATCTTGCCTCAATTGTACGATCACTACAAAAATAACCGTAGACCTTTTCCTTCGTCAACCCTGCTAACTCTCCAGCACAGTTTAAGCCCTGTGTTTTTGCCTTTTTCAGACTCATGTTCACTCCACTGCTTTTCTACAGATGAGTTATTCTCGCTCTCTCTTGGAAACACAATCTTTTATTTATACGCAAGAGACTCTATTACAACAACTTGGAACAAAGCCTGATTTTGTCAAGTAGTTGATTTAAAGGATTTACATTCCTAAACATTTTGTATGCATTTTAATGCACTTAAATAAGAAAACCATCTGTGCATTTCTTCCTTTATTTCATACTATGCTTGGCAAACAATCATTACAATTATAAGTAGCATACCATTATGCATATAGTTAAACGACAACATATTTACTTATTTCAAGATCAATTCACTTGAAAGCACTGGATTTTTTAATATTAAAATTCATAAATCAGATTTTTATATAATATCGGACACCCACTTTTACAATAAGGCTGCTGTGCCTCAGGATAAAAATATGCTGTTATTGTGTCTATAAGTTTGATTATGCAAAATGTCAGTCCATTACCTCAGTGGTTTGAGCATTGGCCTGCTAAACCCAGGGTTGTGAGTTCAGTTCTTGACTGGGCTGCTTAGGGACCTGGCACAAAAATCAGTACTTGGTCCTGCTAATAAAGGCAGGGGGCTAGACTTGATGACCTTTCAAGGTCCCTTCCAGTTCTAGGAGGTAGGATATCTCCAATTATTAAATTAAATTATAGTAATTCAGTCTCTCACCAGGGCCCCTGTCACAGCATCCATTTCACAATGGCCTAACAATTCCTCACATGCAGCATGGGAAACGTGCTGTGTTGCATGTGTCTTTAAAAGGAATCAAGGTGGATTTTATTATTATTTACTACTGTAGTACCTAAAGGCCCCAAATGGGATCAGAGTCCGATTGTGTTGGACATTGCACAAATGCACTGCAAGAAAAAGTGAAATCCTTGCTGATCTTAAATGCAAAAAAGAAGCTTACAAGAAGTGGAAGATTGGACAATTGACCAGGGAGGAGTATAAAAATATTACTTAGGCATGCAGGAGTGAAATCAGGAAGGCCAAATCACACTTGGAGTTGCAGCTAGCGAGAGATGTTAAGAGTAACAGGAAGGGTTTCTTCAGGTATGTTAGCAACAAGAAGAAAGTCAAGGAAAGTGTGGGCCCCTTACTGAATGAGAATGTGCAAAAAACTAATGTACTCAATGATTTTTTTGCCTCTGTCTTCACAAACAAGGTCAGCTCCCAGACTGCTGCACTGGGCAGCACAGTATGGAGAGAAGGTGACCAGCCCTCTGTGGAGAAAGAAGTGCTTCGGGACTATTTAGAAAAACTGGACGAGCACAAGTCCATGGGGCTGGATGTGCTGCATCCAAGGATGCTAAAGAAGTTGGCGGATATGATTGCAGAGCCATTGGCCATTATCTTTGAAAACTCGTGGTGAATGGGGGAGGTCCCAGATGACTGGAAAAAGGCTACTGTAGTGCCCATCTTTAAAAAAGGGAAGAAGGAGGATCCGGGGAACTACAGGCCAGTCAGCCTCACCTCAGTCCCTGGAAAAATCACGGAGCAGGTCCTCAAGGAATCAGTTCTGAAGCACTTAGAGGAGAGGAAAGTGATCAGGAACAGTCAGCATGGATTCACCAAGGGCAAGTCATGCCTGATTAACCTAATTGCCTTCTATGAGGAGATAACTGGGTCTGTGGATGAGGGGAAAGCAGTGGATGTGTTATTCGTTGACTTTAGCAAAGCTTTTGATGTGGTTTCCCACAATATTCTTGCCAGCAAGTTAAAGAAGTACGGGCTGGATGATTGGACAATAAGGTGGGTAGAAAGCTGGCTAGATCGTCGGGCTCAATGGCTAGCGATCAATGGCTCCATGTCTAATTGGCAGCCGGTTTCAAGTGGAGTGCCCCAAGGGTTGGTCCTGGGGCCGGTTTTGTTCAATATCTTCATTAATGATCTGGAGGATGGTGTGGACTGCACTCTCAGCAAGTTTGCAGATAACACTAAACCGGGAGGAGTGGTAGATACGCTGGAGGATAGGAATAGGATACAGAGGGACCTAGACAAGTTAGAAGACTGGGCCAAAAGAAACCTGATGAGGTTCAACAAGGACAAGTGCAGAGTCCTACACTTAGGACGGAAGAATCCCATTCACTGTTACAGACTAGGGACTGAATGGCTAAGAAGCAGTTCTGCAGAAAAGGACCTAAGGGTTACAGTGGACGAGAAGCTGGATATGAGTCAACAGTGTGCCCTTGTTGCCAAGAAGGCTAACGACATTTTGGGCTGTATAAGTAGGGGCATTGACAGCAGATCTGAAGTACTGTGTCCAGTTTTGGGCCCCACACTACAAGAAGGATGTGGAAAAATTGGAAAGAGTCCAGCGGAGGGCAACAAAAATGATTAGGGGGCTGGAGCACATGACTTATGAGGAGAGGCTGGTGGAACTGGGATTGTTTAGTCTGCAGAAGAGAAGAATGAGGGGGGATTTGATAGCTGCTTTCAACTACCTGAAAGGGGGTTCCAAAGAGGATGGATCTAGACTGTTCTCAGTGGTACCTGATGATATAACAAGGAGTAATGGTCTAAAGTTGCAGTGGGGGAGGTTTAGGTTGGATATTAGGAAAATCTTTTTCACTGAGAGAGTAGTGAAGTTCTGGAATGGGTTACCTAGAAAGGTGGTGTAATCTCCTTCCTTAGAGGTTTTTAAGGTAAGGCTTGACAAAGCCCTGGCTGGGATGATTTAGTTAGTGGGGAATTGGTCCTGCTTTGAGCAGGGGGTTGTACTAGATGACCTCCTGAGGTCCCTTCCAACCCTGATATTCAATGATTCTATGAAACCATCCCTGCCACACAGATCTTACAATCTCAGTAGGCAAGGCTGACAAAGGGAGGTATATTATTATCCCATTTTACAGTGGAGGAACTGAGAAATTAAATGACTTGGGCAGGGTCCACTCCAGGTGTTTTCCTTTTCTGCTTTACTACGGCAAATGGTAAAATGCAGTTTAACTCTGAAAACTGACTGCAAATAGGGCATTGTGGAGTTGCATACTGCTTCTTAACTCTTAAACAAATATGCTCAGTTGACAAGTAAAAAGTTGGTTTTGTCTAGTTGGTAAATCTGCATACTCAGTCTGGGATCTGAAGATCAAGCTGGGTTCTTTCTGGTTCAGGCATCAGTGCCAACTTAAATTAACCAATTAACAATTCTGCAGGTGATGCATGAGGTAGAATATGTTCCCAGAACACTCTCTCAAAAGGTTATTTTCTCTACAGGGCTAACAGGAGGAGTAAGAAAATAGAAATAGATGTGTTTTTTAGGCCAGGTCTACACTACCACTTACTTTGGTATAACTGACATCTGTGATTCTCAAAGCCGGTCCGCTGTTTATTCTAGGAAAGCTCCCGGGGGGAAGCGATGCGAGCCGAGGGATGTGCTGGCTGCCCTTCCTGCAGCCACCGTTGGCTTGGAGCAGCGAACTGTGGCCAGTGAGAGCTGAGATTGTCTGAACCTGAGGACGCAGCAGGTAAACAATCCGGCCCAGCCCACCAGGGACTTTTCCTGAACAAGCAGCCGACCAGCTTTGAGAACTACTGACTTACATCACTCAGGAATGTGTATAAGCCACCTCCCATGAGTGACATAAGTTACACCAACCTAAGTGCCAGTGTGGACAGCACTATGTTGATGAGAGACCTTCTGCTGCTGACATAGCTACCGCCTCTTGCCAAGGTGGATTTATTAAGCTGATGGGAGGGCTCTCTCCCATTGGCATTGAACGTCTTCACCAGATGCACTACAGCAGCCTTGGTCCAGCTGTGCCAAAATAGCGCTCCTAGAGTAGACTAGAAGTGAGAGGTATAGCTCTGAATAAACACAGGGATCTGAATGGTTGAATATGCTAGTGCCCTATTTTCTTTATTAAGCTCTCCCCTTGTAATGTGTTAGAAAAAGTTACTAAGAGTAATTTGGACACAAACATTTTGGATTGGACAACATTGAATAAACCTTCAGTCAAACAGATCTGTCTGTCATATGTCAGCATGGCTGCAATGCAATGATCCTCAAGGTGCCAACTTCAAACTGGCAAGAATGTTGGCAACTGTGCACACGGAAATAAAAACAACAGGTGGTTGAGAAGGCAAAAGAAAGGGATATATGAAAGAACTTTGGTTCTGAAACTCCAGTTGGAAGGTAAACATCTGCTGCAGTCATGAAAGCTGCAGGGAAGGGACAGAGTTTTGAAAGGGTCAGTGGGAGACACTGTAACAAAAGTCACACATATCCTTGGCTATTAATTGCTGGAAACTGGCTATAGTAAACAAAAGTAAAAGTAGACTGCGCTCCTCTTTTGTATCTTCTGAGAGATCAGAGAAGTACATCTCATGTTAGAAATTTACTGCCATCTATGGATTTCATATTTAATTAGAAAATGTAGTACTGGTGAAACTGCCAATTAACAGCCCAGGAGAGGGAACTTCTCTGCTTAGCCAAAGAAAAGGTACAGCTCAGTATAAGTGCAAATTTCCTCACACTGTCTTGGAGATTGATCCATATTTATCTCTCCTTTTCCCTCAAATATAGGGTAGCAAGAGTTTGGGACAGTCCGCTCACTAGCGACTCTAAATCAAGAACAGTCTCTTTTTTCCCCCAGTCTCCCAAAGCACCTGTGAGGAGAAACCTTTCCATCCTCCTCCACTGAAGTTCTTATCAGTGTCTTCTACATTTGGCAGGAGGAAGGTGGGGTCAGTGGAAATAGCAGGACCCTGCAGTCTGTGGGGTTTTTTTAGCTCAGCAGCTCAATTAAACTCTGGTCAGTGTTGATGCTGCTCAGAACTCCCAGCCAGCAGCAGTGAAAGATTCTGGAACATATAACTACTACCTTCACTCACTCACTGGCTAGAAAATGTTTGCCAGATTTGATTGGTGTGAGTGCATTTTTCAGGCCCTATCATTAACTGCCAGGTCTTACAGATTGCATACTTGCTTTGAGCTCCTTTTAAAAATATCTCAGTAGTGGATCAATCCATTGCAGGGTCCTTGCTCAAGGAAAACTCCAATCAGATGTTCAGTTAGAGATCTGTCTTAGCAAGAACTAAGTAGTAACTTTGTAAGGACTTCAGAAAACTTGACCTTATATTTACTATCATTTTGCTTTCTTGAACCCACTCTAGCCTAACAAGTGTTCTTGCTGCTTGCTATCACCTTGCATATTTCTTACATAGCCTCCTTAATAAAAATCTAGGTGTGAATTCCATCTAGTCCTGGAGACTTGATAGCTTTCATTTGTGTTAAATTACTAAACACTTCTGGCTCACTGATCATGAAATCATTCAATATACTGCATACACAAACAGTGTCAGATGGCATCTTTCTTCTGATTTCTCATGTAAATACACTGGAGATTTATTCATGTAATTCTTTAGCTGCTTTGTCATTCTCTATCTTTTTTACCAATTCCTTCAGCTAAAGTTTTAATTTCTTCCTTGACTGGCCTCTCATTTTTGTTGCCTAAGAGAAACATTGTGTGTTTGTATTTCTACAAGTCTAATTTTAATTTCCAGTTGGCATTTTTAATGCATTTTTCCTTTCTTGCATTCAGCATTTTCCTAGTACTATTTTAATTATTTGTGTCTTTTTTATTATTGTTGCTTACAAGCTTTGCACAGTTGATTTTGATTCCCTCCTAAATTGATTTAGTGATGGTGTACTTTATTTAGATAGGATCAGTGTTTATAGAGAGCAGATATTTATATTGCCTATGGTATTTACCACATAGTCCTTTACGTTTCACTCAGGTTCATTTTAGGAAATCAGAAAGCGACAGAAGCTTATTTTATTTATTTCCAGTTATATCAGCTCCACCAAATTTGAAGCTTAAAATAAAATACTAAAAAGTACGTGCCTGCCCCCAGGCCCAGATTTAGAGTCATTTGTCAGACTCAGTTTATATTATCAGTGATTTGTCATTTCAGTCTCTATATTAGGCCATGTCTACAGTAGCAAACTTTCAATGGCAAAGCTGTACCAATACACCCGAGCCACTGTAAGATCACTCGTGTAGCTGCTCTATGCTAAGGGGAGAGAGCTCTCCCATCAACATAATAAAACCACCTAAATGAGCAGCGGTAGATATGTCAATGGGAGAGCATCTCCTGCCAAAATAAGCACTGTGCACACAAGTGCTTATACTAGCAAAACATATGTCACTCGGGGATGTGGTTTTTTTCACACTCTGAGTGACATAAGTTTTTCTGACATGAGGGGTAGTGTAGACATGGCCTTAGTTTAAACTATCTACTGAATTTGTCCCTGATTTAGCACCAGGGCAGATGAAAGTCAACTTTTGCCTCCTGTATTCAGAAGCTGCCCAGTGTGAAATGGGCCCCAGGGTACAAGCTAGAGCAGCCCTCAGGATGCCCCATGTTGCATTCCATGCTACTGTAGCTCTCATGAGCATTTAAGCTTTAGGGAATAACAAAGAGGCAGGCATGCCCCAAACATTTCTCCTCTCACCTGTGTGCCAGGAGCTTCTGTGTGGGAAGTACAGAGCCAGCAAAATTAGCTCTAACAGAAGGACCCTTTGCATAGATAGAACAAAGGTTCTAAGACAGTGATCAATCAGGCCATGGAAGAAATAAACGATGTTAATTTATACTCCCTTAGACTAACCTCTGGATTTAGCCCTTAATCTTTCTATTCTGTAGTTCAAACCATAATTGATTCATTCTCTTTACTCTTACAATTAAATACTTCTCATGATCATCACTAGTTCTCCACTTGTATTTGGCCATTCTGATTGCCAGCCACTGCATCCCAGCATCGGAAGTGCAGAAAGGCTTAACCATAAAGTCATCTTTACTCCCTTGGGCTATATCTCTCAAAAGGCATAGAACAGAGTCTAGCCCAATATACATATTTTTTAATCAACACAAACATTCAATGCATCATAGCTCCTGATGCCTGCACACCTACATATAGCCCCACTGACTTCATTTGGCACCTCTATCACATGTGGGGATCTACACATCCACTTTCCACTCTGAGTCAATCAAGCCATCTAAGTTCTCCATCCTACAAAATACTTGTGACATACTGTACCCCATGTTCACCATTTTTACAAGACTATGATACATTTTGTACAAAGTATGCCTTGTGAAGTATCTTTTGAAAACTCAGTCAGCTGAACATTAATGTCCTGCTAAAATATGCACATCAGCATTGTATGTAAAGTTATAAGATTCCATTTTATACATACTGTTTGAAAGACAAAGGAAACATAATGGAACTAGGGGGAGGAGAGAGATTCTGTCTGATGAAATCCAGCCAGACTGCTACAAGATTTTGGTGAGAAAAAACTTTTTGCTTTTAAGTTCACTTATCTTGCTAAGTTAGGCATTAGTTTGCAATTTATCTTTTTATTTTCTTTATAACCAGTTCTGACTTCTATGCTTCATTACTTATAATCACTTGTAATCTATCTTTCTGTAGTTAATAATGTGTTTTATTGTTTTATCTAAACTGATGTGTTTGGATAGACGTGTTTTGGAGCCTCCACTTGAGATAACAGGGTCTGTGCATATAGTATTCCATTGATGAAATGACAGACTCTCTATGAGCTTGTATTGTTCAGAAAGAGAGATCTGGGCAGTACAAGATGCACATTTTTGAGGAAGGTCTGGGACTTGGAACTTGCTGGTGTCACTCTGTATGTAATTCACGAGATTTGGGCAGAGCATTTGTGTAATTCAGCTTGGAGTGATTTTGCATGCTAAAGGCAGTATGTGAGCAGGACCAGGAGTGGTTGTTCTCACAGTACAGCTGTGTAAAAGACACTCCAGTTTGGAGAGTTGAGAAGACCCAACTGTTCAACAGTCCAGATTGTAACCGGGGTAAAGTAATAATTTTTCAAGTTAGACCTCAGACTAGCCAAAAGTAGTCTCTGTGGATGAGTTCCTAAATTGAGATGTGACCAGACCATGACAATAAATATTTCCGATTCTCCATTTGATGGCACGAACGTTTCTCAAACTATGGTCTGTCATGACCAGATGTAGATGGGGAAAGAGGTAGCAGTCACTGAGGTCTGAGTTTCTAAAAGTTTCCCTGGCTCTAATGAATCTTCAAAATGCAAAACCAGATCATGAATTTTATACTTAGTGCCTCATCTAGAGGTGCAAACCATCCCTTCACCAACGCCTCTGTTTGCTTCCCTCAACTCATCAGTGCACTTCTGTGAAAGCCTCAGCCTACTTTCCATCTTCAAAAAGACATCAGGTTATTTGTTGTACTACACCAACCAGGTCTGATGTGAAGTAAATACAGAACTGAGTATCATCAGTATACTGAATACCCCAGCTTTCCAACTGGCCTGATGTAACATGTTAAATAAAATCAGCCCCTGTGATAATCTACATATAGAACTTTCAAGGCAGAACCATTGTCCAAAACAATTGTTGGAGGGAATGAATAGAGTTATTCAAGAGTGACCCCATTCATTCTCATTAGGGACTGCAGGTGACCCAGCAAAACCACATGATCAACAGTATCAACAGCAGCTAACAGTTCTAACTTTAACCATAGCTAATGCTGTGACGAAATTCAATAGTACAAAGTGTAAGGTTATGCACTTTTGCTCTAATAATAACAATTTGAGCAAAAACTGGGGGCTCATCAACTGGAAGCAACAGAGGAGAAGAAAGACTTAAATGTGTTGGTTGATCACAGGATGACAATGAACCACCAATGTGATATGGCTGAGAAAAAAGCAAATGCAGTCCTATGATTTAGCAGGAGAGGCATTTCCAGTAGAGATAGCAACTTATTCATGCCATTGTACAAGGCCCTGGCAAGAGATCATCTGGAATAACATGTTCAGTGCTGGTCAAGAAAAAATAATTCAAACTGGAACACGTGCAGGGAAGAGCTACTAGGATGATCAGAAGGAAGTGCTTGTCTTATGAGAGGAGACTGGACAAGCTTGGTTTGCTTAGTCTAGCAAAAGAGAAGGCTTAGAAGAGATAGCATTATTCCCTATTAATATATCGGAGAGGTAAACACCAGTGAGAGAGCAGAAGAGCTATTTAAGCTAAATGACAATGTTGGTAAAAGAACAAATGGTTATAAGATGGCCATGAGGAAATTCAGGCTGGAAAATTAGAAGATTTCTAACTATGAGAAGAGTGAGGTTCTGGAACAGCCTCTCAATAGATGTGTTGGGGGCAAAAAAGACATCATTAGTTTTGAGAGACAGCTGGACAAATTTATAAGTGCTGCTGTATGATGGGGTAGCTTGTAATAACAGGAAAGAGGGTTTGACAGCCCTGGAGATCCCATCATTTTTTGTCATGTTCCTAAAGCTCATGCTTCAGGGCTTCAGCTGGTCACCTGCAGGGCTCAGGAAGGAATTCCTACCTCCATTATATTCTGGGTCTTTTTTAATCTCCTTCCTCTGGAGATGAGACATTGGATGGGGTGGGCCAAGGATCTGAGGTGGCACTGAGCATACTGTTTCCCAGATGCTTGACCGACTGATTCCTGCACACATACGCAGAGTAAAACTGATCACCATATGTGGGGTCCCCCAGGATAGATTGGCAGTGACCTTGGAAGTTTTTTGTCTTCCTCTGGAGCACGGAGTGTGGTTCACTTGCTGGGATTATCTGGGAATATATCATTTAATTAATTC
Organism: Gopherus flavomarginatus; assembly: GCF_025201925.1. Classification (NCBI taxonomy): domain Eukaryota; kingdom Metazoa; phylum Chordata; order Testudines; family Testudinidae; genus Gopherus; species Gopherus flavomarginatus. The sequence continues at coordinate 106,047,833 of NC_066618.1, read as the reverse complement.
CCAGCCATTCCGGGGCCTTTAGTGTGCCTCAGTCCCTCCTATTCTCTGCCTGTGGTACATAATAGTTTAGTCTCTTGCAGGCTGTAATACTTTAGTCCAATTTCAGTTGTTGGGTATAGTGTGCGAGTGATTGGCACTGGTAAGCTGTGATGTGCAGAAGGTCAGACTAGATGATCTGGTGATCTCCTTCTAGCCTTAAATGCTATGGAAGGACTAGATCTTCATCCTGCACACTAATGCAGCTGACCTGATGTATCCTTTTCAAAGATCTTTCCCAAATATGATAGATATGCTATGTGTGAGTAATTGACAAGACTTCAGTGTCAAGCAACAGTTTCAATGCAGGGGCTGCATTATAGTTTCCTTAAGGAAAGTGGGCATCCTGGCCCATTTGTAAGGTGGTGTCACAGGGCCAGTACCCCCTGCCACCCTGGGGGTGAGGCAAGCATGTGTTAGCCCCATGGTGAAGCCAATGATATTGCGCCCAGTCTCAGGGTTGCTTAGTCCAATGTCCAAAGTCAATACAAAAGCCTCGGATGCAGGGTAATGTGTCCTAGTGGCTGGGGTCAATACAGTCACTCTTGGATGCAGGGTAGTGTGGTCTCGTGGCCAGAGTCATTATAACCCCCCTCAGATATAGGGTACTGAGGCCTAATGGCTGGAGTCAATATAATCACCATCCAGTGCAGGGTAGTGTGGTCTAGTGGCCAAGTGGTCTGCCACTTGGTCAGCAGGGAATCCCACCGAAACACACTGACTGCATGAGAGTTGGAGGTACCACTCACCCACTCACCCTGGGTCACTTCCTACTGGCTTGCCTGCAGCCACGGTCTGTAGGATATTGGGTCCTCCAGGCTACTCAGCGCAGAACCCTCCCTGGGGTTCCTCTGGTGGCAGACCTCCAATCTGGGTGTCGGGCTATTCAGCTCCCATAGGCAATGGCTGTAACAGATCCTGGGCTGGAGCCTCTACCAAGCATCCTTCCTCCTTGGCAGTCAACCCGGACTAAGCTAGGCTGTGCTATGAAGGTATTAGGGATGGAGGAAAAATCAGAAAATGTATGAAGGTTAAAACTTACTTCTATGATGTATGCCCCCTGAACATAGTCAGTAGGGGTCTTTGAGAGCATGAAACACAGATTAACTCAAGTTTTATTTGAGCTTTACAATTCACTTTTATGGCAGTTTCAAAGCCTACAATTACAGGAACCTAACTCTGCACTAATAAAGTAATCTGGATCTTATGGAAGATTATTTGTTTGTACTGGGATGTGAACTGCTCATCAATCAGCATTCTCTCATATGAGAAGAGAAAGAGTTCTTCTCTCATAACCCCACAAGTACTATGAATTGAACTAAGTCTTATAAATATCTTACAAAAGAACTAAGTATCTCATGTGAATAAAAGAGTCAATACAGATTTGAACTACTCATAGGAACAACCCACGACTATCAGTTAAAATACTGCTTGTTGAAACTAGCAATACAGTACACTTTGCCTGGTTTGCTTTTTGAATATGTCCACCTTACCATTATGTAGGTAGTCTTATATTTTTAGGGAGTAGTGAAAATGTGAAGGGATAATATTGAGAATTCTGTTCTATTCATACTTACGGATCAAAATGTTTTTCACTTATAGTGGTTGTCCTTCAAAGGTCAATATTTACCAACAGTTATCATAAACTGGCATGGAGATACTGCAGATATGGTGTAGGGCGGTGGTGGGAGGGGGGAGGGACAGTCAAAGGCAACATAGTTACGGAAGTGTAGAGGCACAGGCAGCAGGATGGAGCGGCTGCCACTCGAGGCTTGGTTATTCTGCCTTTACTCATGTTGACGATTAGAGTCTACCACTGACTATTGCATTACACCCTAAAAAGCTGGTCCTATTTAAATCAATGGGACAACTGCATTTCAAGTTGTTCATCCAAGGATTTCAAAACATTTTACAAACATGAATGAATGAATTATGACATATATCAGTCTAACAATTATTAGGCTGGATTCTCAGCTGTGAATCAGTATTTTCACTGGATCTGGCCTACACTCTTACCTATCGCTGGTTTTGCTGCATTTTTCTAGCAAAGTGATCTGGAATGTACTGTGAAAATATATAAAAAAAATTTTTAAAAATCAGCAAATATATATTTGTATTATGTTTAAAAATAAAACACCACAGCTCTGGTGGAGAACAGTAAAAAAGGAATCAGTCATGCATTCCTAGCAGTGGCTTCATTTTAATATAACTGAAAGACCTCTTCAGCAACAGCAATCATACCTGGGGTTAAATACCTGAAATATCTGAAGATTAAAAAGCTGTGCCAACAGAAGTAGAACTTTTGTTAATTTGCTTTAGAATAATGAGCTCACATGTAACCTGATTAAGACATGAAACAACCTACGTCAAAAACAAGGGACAGGTAAATACTATGGACCTGATTCTGCTCTCAGTTACCCAAGCATAAATCCAGAGTAACAATACTGAAGTTGGTAGAATTATTCCACCTTTACACTCAGGAAACATAGAGCAAAAATTTGTCCTTATGATTTTGTAGGCACATTTTATTGTAGTCATTTTGCTTATGTGGAATACATATATACTGTTACAGATTATACCTGTGTTCACACCCTACACACTAGTATAATTATGTTTGTACAAGGTATGCATTAAAAACTCAAATAAGCTGAGATCATGACTAAAAGCATGTTTTCCCGATAAGTCTGGGGACTGACTGAACCAATTCCTCAGAGCTGATGCCTCAACCAGGTGTAAACTAGGCTGATGAACCATTACCTGCTATTTGGCAGAAAGGGGGCAGGGGCAAACACCTACATCTTAGCAAAGAAACAGAATGGAGTTTCCTTCCTCACACACTGCTTGTCACCTTGCTTGAATTGCTTCTAGAAATGGGGGACAGGACTATAAAAAGAAGGCGTAGACACCCCACTCTCTCACCCTGCCTAACACATTCTCTGCACCTGAAAAGACAAAGGAAGCAGCTGTTGGGCTCTGGGGGAGGGGTCCTGACCTAAAGAGTCTGGTCAGTAAGACTTCTGAAAGCATGTGGTGTGAAAACTTTGCTTTGAGTCCAACGTAGTTTGTTAAGTTAGAGACCAGTATGAGATTTATCTTTATTTTCCTTGTAATCATTTCTGACTTTATGCCTCATTACTGATACTCACTGAAAATCTCTCTCTTTGCAGTTAATAAACTTGTTTTACTGTTTTATTTAATCCCGTGTGTCCATGCTGAAGTATCTGGGTAGCTCCATCTGGGGTAACAAGTTGTGTGCATGTCATTCCCTTAAAGGAATAAGAGAATCAATATATTTGTACTGCCTAGCAGAGGCCTGGGCAGTACAGATCATACAGTCATGGGGAAAAATCTGAGACTGGGAGTGTGTGGGGTCATCCTGTGGTAACCTTTAAGGCTGGTAAGAGCCAAGGTGTGGCTGGCTGCAGCACACACAGACATAGCTGAGAGCGACTTGCATGCTGGAGGCTGTTTGTGAGCAGTCCGGGTTGGAGGCTACAACAGCAAGCTTTATAAAGGGCACCCCAGGTTACAGGGTGGGGTGACACAGCTACTCATTGGTCTGGATTGTACCCTGATATGTCACACATACACATGGTGAGGCCCTCTTACAGAGCCAGATATAAAGCCTGTTTTAAGTTAATAGAAGGACTTCCACTGATTTCAATGGCCATTGGATCAGACCTATAAAATGATATCCTTTATTCACCAAAGAGTGTTCCTCTAACTGGAGAATTGTTGTAACCCAAGTGGCCATTTTAACTTCTGAGGCACTGAGGGTGAAATTCATTCCCATGCAGAGGGCCAGTAAGCACTTTGGGGCAGGGACTACCCACTGACCATGTATGTGTCCAGAGCCTGGAACAACGAAGCTTGACCTGGATCTTGCATTTAGGCACTACCAAAATGGAAATATTAAATAATGGCCTATGCACCACTGATATTATATCCCACTTAATCCCTATTTTGAAGGTTTAGGTGGGATTGAAGTGGTGCATAAGTCATGTCCTGGTCTTTTGCATGGAAGTGAATTTCACCCTAATATAATGTTGGGCTTTGATTCTACTTTGGTATCACAGCACCTCACTATACAGTGCAACCTGGATTAACTGAGGGTTTCTGGGAGACATGTGAAACCTTTGGACAACCAATGGTTTGAGACATCAGGCTGCCAGCTCCACAGCAGGAGTTATTCAGGGAAATAGCCGTCTTGTCAAAAGCTCTCCATTGCGGATCCCAAGGACTTGGGGCCAAGAGGCATATGTGAACAGGAGCACAGCTGGCTGAAGCATTTTATGCACTTAAGAATTTTAGGGCAAGAAAAAGTGTGCATAAAAATGTGAGCATCCTCCTCCTGTCCTTGTAAAGTTCTACGTGTTGGCGTTATTTAGCTTATAAACTAGATGGCCTTGCATAATCAGGGACTTTCTCATTTGAAGCACCCTGCAATCTGAAACAAGACTGGCAGACATAAGCCTGGTTTTCAGTACCAGGTTTTTGGATAAAGAAGGTTTGACCAATCAAAGTTGTGTTTTGTCTGAGTCGATAGCTAATTAGATGCCACTGTGAATTGCTGTGCAGTTGAAGCAGGCAGCATCTCTACATAGGAATAAAAATAAACAGAGCAAACAAATCTGCTCAAAGGAAAAAGTATTTCTGACATTGCTCATACAAAAATCCCCTGTTGGCTAGTCCCTGGGGACGTATCAGTTTACAGCTAATTCAGAGGTAATAGTACTTTACCCTTTCAGATAAAGAAAAATAGGAACATCTGATTTATCTTCTCCACACCATTCATTATTCTGTATACCAAAACCATGTACCCTCTTGTTTGTCTCCTCTCTAAATGAAACAGTCCCAGTCTTTTCAGTCTCTCTTTGGGACATTGTTTCTATGCTTCTCATCATTTCCTTTGCCCTTCTCTGAGCCCCTTCTGTTTCTGCTGTATCTTTTCTTTAAATAGGGTGATTATAACAGGATGGAGCATCATTGATTTATATAATTGCAAACTACTATCCTGAATCTGACCTATTGCTTTAAATTCCTAACTGGTGAATATTTACAGTCTATTCTGGGACAGTGCTTCTAACTTATTTTACTAATTTATGTTTGTAATTTACCAAAATAACTTTGATTTTGTTCCTTTATTTGTTTGATAACATGGATTGCATGTAGCTTTAAAACAAGAGCCTTCAGTTATAAAATGGATTTAAAATCAGTTAGGTTCCATTGAAAAAAACACTATACTGGATATAGCATGTGTTATGTCTTAAATATACTACAGATACTAGAGAGAGAGTGTTGCTCTGTATTCAGCACTTTTGAAAATTAAACCACATATTTAGACACCTAAATAAGTATTTAGGAAGCTAATCTTAAGCATTTGTTTTTTAAATCTCTCTCTTGTTTTTTTTACAACAGGTATTCAATTCTACACTTTTGACTCCTTTGAATGTTTTCAGTGTTGCAGTGCTGTTGTAGCCGTGATCTGAAGAAGAACTCCGTGGAAAGCTTGTCTCCTCCACCAAAAGAAATTGGTCCAATAAAAAATATTACCTCACCCATTTTGTTCTGCTTTCAGTGTCAATTGTTGTGCTCTCTTTCTTCCAGGATAACACAGTAGGGCTCCATGATAAATCTTGAAACTATAGTTGCAGTGTAAAGGAAAATATGCTTAATCATGGATTTGCATTTTGTATGGTTTTTTTACCAGATCAGATATACTCACCTGGTGGGTAACATGAATTATCCATTGATGGTCTGAGTTTATAAATAATTTATTACCTACACTTCTTTGCTGCATAATCTATGCTGAAAAGAAGAACTGCATTTTATGCTAGTGTAACAAGAAAACAATTTGCTGCCAGATGACGGATTCTGATTCTGTGATTCAGGCCTCCATAAATGTGTAAACCTTGTGAAGGCAAAATACTTATCTAGAGATAGAGGACAGAAGGATGAACGTGGAGCAAAACGCCGACTTTGAGAAACATGTCTGACTTATATCAAGACTCTCAGCAAACGAATGGTGTAATAGTTACATTTTCTGGAGTTCTGTGTAAATATACTTCATATTTTGCCTATCTCATAAAAGGCTTTGTTCTGGTTGTTCTCAGTTATAGATGAGATGTAGGACACAGGTCTCAACAACATTGCATTTTACAGACATTATGATTCGGCTACAGATTTTTGACTTACGGTGACTCAGGTGTATGCTGTGTGCTTTGCTGAAAAATGAAAAATTGAAGCTTCTTGCACATATTCTTGTAGAACTCAGAGCTAGACATGATGGTAAACAGCCTTTTTTTTTCGGTTAATCACACATTTGCAACTGGGGCATACACCATTGTCCCTCAAATACTCTTTCAGTGAAATACAGAATGGCCAATTGCTGGCCCACATATGTTACCTCCACAAATGCCATGAAACAGTAGCATGAGTGAAGTCTTTCTCACATGCTTTATTTATTTATATTAATATTATTAAAATACTGCCCACAGACTCCAACTGAGATTAGGGCCCAGTTATGCCAGGCACTGTACAAACACAGTAAAAAAGAATCTTGCCCCAAAGAATTTACAATTTAAATAAACAATAAACAGGCAGGGAGTGGTGTTATACTCATTTTCCAGCTGGGAAGCTGAGGGCCCGTGAGATTAAATGACTTGCTCAAGGTCTCACATGATTAAATAACTTATCCCCGATCTGCACCAAAGCAAGACATTCAACTGTCTTCGGATCAGTCCCACTCCTCTGCTTTAACTACATGATTCTATCAGCACTCCACTTCTCCATTGCATTTTGAAATACAACCACTGAAATGGAAAGTGTGCATTATTGTACTTTAATTTACTTTGAGTTAAGGTTTGTTTTCAAAATAAAGAAAAAAAGATTTCATTTTAAAAAAAAACATAAAAAGCTAGGGGCCAATAATTTGACGGATTCTGCTATTAGCCACACTACTCACTACCACCGTGACAGCAGACTTCGTCAAATATCAGCTGGCAACATAATAAGGCCAATCCTCAGCTAGTGTCAGTTGTCAAAGGTCCGCTGAAGCCAATGGATCTATGCTGATTTAATATGAAACATCTTCTCCTTGAACCATATCCCTTAATCTCTCTCTCTATTATTTAAAGCTAATAACTGTATGATTAAATAGTGCTAAGGGCACCTACAGCCATGGATAGACAGTGTATAAACTGAAAAAATAAATAAAATAACATTTGGGGATACAATTTACATGAAAGAAACTGTAGAAAATAACATTGTTTTGTATCAGTCCTACTGACTGTTGGTTCAGCAAGTCAGCCCACTGACGGTGCAAACATAAAGCAGACCTTGGAACTTAAAAGCTAGCTATGGCTGCAAGATACAGCTGCAACAACACAACAAACAATAAATTCCACCACATTTAGACTATATTAAAATGAACAGACCAGAGGGAGAGCTATGAAATTTTTATACCATTACCTTCACCACTTTTTCCTGCTTTTTATTTATTTTTAAATAATTTTGAATCTTCTTTTTTTCCCTTAGGCAGTGTGCTATATTTGTTCTTTTAATACAGTATATTATCTCCCTCTATTGCAGAAACTGCTGGGTGAAATTTCTATGGCTGGTGTTATTGCAGGAGTTCAGACTAGATTATCATAAGGGTCCCTTCTTACCTTAAAAGTCTATAAATCCACATACTGCTACACTGTTTTTTTTTTAAATTGGAATGATCATAGATACTGTATCTTTTAATAATTTATATTGCCATTTGAAAGCACGGGTTTGTGAATGCAACCTTTAGAAAACTCAGAGTTTCAGGATCCTATTTCAGAGCGATAAGAATAAATCTGAATGAGAATTTTCTACCTTCCCTTCCAGATTATGATACACATCAGAAATAAGCATTTTGAAACATGAATTGATCAGAGACACCTAATCTTCCTGGCTTCTTGTCGAAATGAGTCCAAATATTACCATCTATTGCTGAAAACTCAGCATCATTTTATAGAGACAAAAAGAGCTCAGCTGTCTGTTTTGTCTGGCAATTTATATACAAAATATCTATAAAAGCTGACTAAAGCATTTCTGTCTGTGGCTTGGACAGAACAAATATCAAGAATGATGGGCTATTCTCAGGGTTACACTTTAGAACATATTCCTCACTACCATCTCCTCAGCAATTTTGTTGTACATTTCAAAAGGATGTTCCTAATTGTTTTAAATGTGCCAGTTCTTTGTTGGACATTCGAGTGGAATGTTTGTAGGAAACACAGACTACTTTGAAGGAAATAATATTCTTGCCTTGAATTTAACAATGAGAAACAAAAAGAATAAAACCTTTGAAGTGCAGTTCTCAACGTCTCTAATAATTAGGATAACCAAATAATTGGCATATTTTTATTTCCATCCAAGTTTGCCAGTTAAGCCTACTAAGAGAGAGGCCAATATTTTGTTAGTGAATATGTAAGACCTGTGCCAGTGACCTCAGTTTGTCACCAGTGGAGGAAAGAGTAATTAAATCACTAAGTTGGTCTCTGTGAAGGGTATTCTAAATTAGTATAAGCACTTTAACTGATACAATACTTGACTGGCCACCTAAAATGACAGGCACACTTTAATTGACAAGACTGAAATTGGGATCAATGACTGAGCTTTCAAGTGCTAATTAGAATTCTAGCTGGCCTATTTTGAACCACTTGAAACCTATTAGTCAAAGGAGTCGGACTGACAATCATTAAAACATTGAAATAATCAAATCAGGAAGAAGTAAAAAGCATTGATCAAATTCTCTGAATCTGGTAAAAGTCTAAATTTCAGATTAAAATGAGTCTTTGGGTAGTAGAAAGGCAACTTTATCCATTGCATAGACATAGCCATGATAAATTAGGCCTAACTGAATAAGAACTCCAAGACTATCATTATCTATTAACCTTCCTTAAATAAACCTGGCAGAATTATTTGTATTGTTTTGTTCTATATTTGTAACCCTTTTATCATCAGAACAGATATACTGGGTCAGACCAAAGGTCCATCTAGCCCAGTATTCTGTCTTCCAACAGTGGCCAATACCCAGTGCTTCACAGGGAATGAACAGTACAGGCAATCATCATGTGATCCACCCTGCTGCCAATTTCCAGCTTCTGACAGAGGCTAGGGACACCATCCTGCCCAACCTCGCTAATAGCCATTGATGGACCTATCCTCCATGAACTTATCAAGTTCTTTTTTTAACTCTGTTTTGAATCCTACTGTCTGTAGAATATCAGTACATTTATCTGGAATTATCCACAATTACACATTTTACATATAATCATTATTCAAAATTACTTGAACACTGCACAGAAACAACTGTCAGTTTAAGAAACTGTTTTCTGTGGCTATTTCCAAGAGCATGCACCAGCTGTAATTCACATTGTACAAAATCTAAGTCGCTTGATACTGTATGGTTCCATCATTGTTTGATGCTGGTTATAAAAAGGAGGAGGGGTTGAAGAAGTCATTGCTAGTATGAACATGCACATGAGAATTCCTGAGACTTCCACAAAGACTCTTGCAAAACATGAATGTTTATCGAAAATGAATGAAAAGGATCATGAAAGCAATCAAGGAAAAATCATAGGGCCATATGTTCACCTGTAGCAGAAGTACTATGCGTCCTCTCAAACCCAATCCAGGGTTCTGTGCTGGCCCAGTCCCTAATGAAGATTAAAAAAGTTTCAGGGCTGAACAAAACTATATCAGTGACCCACAACATCAAGGGGCTGTTCTGGCAGCCAGAGACTGCCAGGGTGTAGAGATGTCCCAACCACAAGCCTCCTACACCAACAGCTCTAAACAGAAATAGTGTAAGAGCCACTACAGAGGCTCTGTGTAATCCAAGGATTTCTTCTAGATGGGGTGAATGCTCAGGGGGCAAGGTTCATCAGTTTTCTGATAGCCATAGCAAGCTTGGCCAATAGTATGGCCCAATATTTGAATTCAAATAGATGGAGACTTTTCTGTTGTTTTTTCTAGAATTCATCCAATTCAATTTTCTAGAATTCTGGAACCACCAGAAGAGAAGGAGGGTGATGAAGGATGAACCTCCACTGCTTATGGAAGTGAAGGTTAATAAATATGTATTAGTAACATGCATTTTTTAAAAACATATTTGGTATCCAAAGCTTTTTGTCTCACTGATCAAATGGCTTAAGTGGAAGAAAAATTAACTCAAATGAACTCTCTTGAATCCATTTTTCAAACCCGAGCACCTAAATTAGTGTACCCTGCATAGCAATGAACATATAAAGACAAGTATTACACTTGAAGCAACTGAAGCGCGTGTGCACAAAGATGGCTTCTAGTTAACTTTGCACTCCCTGACATGTATTGAGCTCGCTCTCAGCTGGTCACTGGCGTCACATAGAGCAGTCCTCAGAGGCCATTCCACCACCCAAGAATATCTGGGATATGGCTGGGCCACACCTCTTGTCCCTGGATTCACTGATTACGGTGTTGCAGGAACCACTGCAGTGACCCCCGCCCCCCATAAGATTCTTCTATGTGGGGAGGGGGAAATCCTCAGAGGTTTGTCTCAGCCTGCATTAAGTTTTCTTTGTACCATGGGAGCAGCACAAAGCAGGAGGGGTGTAGGACAGGGCATGGCCCATACTTTATTACCCAAAGAAAAAGTGCGTGTGTGTGTGTGTGTGTGTGTGTGTGTGTGTGTTAAATAATAATGAACCAAAGAAAGCCAGACATAGGACGAAGGACACTGGAAGGAATTGGGAGAGGAACTTCATTTAAATCATCAGGATTGACTGCAGGCAATTGGAGTAATGTGAGAGCAAGGACAATTCCAGTCAAACTGATGTATGTCCAAACCACTCAACATGATGGCCTGACTGATGCTCTCTAATGCAACAGGAGTGTCTAGCAATTAAAGATAGGCCCACACTGGCAATCGGAGTGAACTACAACTCAGAATCTCAGCACCTTTGAACTCTGGAGCGAAGTTTAAAAGTACAGACCTGATTATAGTCCTATGGCTCTGTCCTAGAAACAGAAAAGCTAATAGCACTGCATTAGCAGCTTTGAAAAATAGAGCACTCAACATTTTAGCTAGTGCCATTAAGTCAGACCAACAACACTTCAAAATAGACCATTATTAGGAAGGTGATGAGTCAATTATTTGGGTAGAAACACCCATTTGAACACTTTAAACTGGTAAATTAGACACTGGAAAATATCATCCAAGCTATCATATTCTCTAGCGTTTGTTGTTTCAAACCCCTGATTAAAGAAACACACGATTGCCCTTGGTTATTCCTTTGAAATGCAAGCATGCTCTGAACCACTTGATGCCATTGGCACTTTTAACTCTAAATTTTATTTATTTATTTATTGTTGCTGGATATGTGGGATACAGCTCTTCGTGGGAATGCCAGAGCCTCCAGTCAATGCATCAATTATTCTCTGGCTGCATGAGTAGAATCATCTCTGACCTACTTGTCCCAGGTTATTTTTATCTGTACTTATTATTGTCCCATTTGGTGCCTTTCATTTCCTCCTTCAAAACACTTATTCAAGCTGAACTTCGCTTTACTACAGACTTGCTCAGACTTAGTTGTGGCCTTCCATCATGACATCATTGGAGTTGTTCCCTTTAGCCTCTTATTCCAAAATGCTGTGATAATGTTATATTTTAACCAGACAGGACTGAAATCATACAAAGTTTCCATTTGCTGTACCAAAGCTAACGTCTACATATTGTATGCTAGATGTTCACCCAAGCAAAACTCTCCATGGGCTTTTCTGGTGATTCAAACTGGACTTCAAGCTTCTATACGCAAGCAGTAGCTAAAGAGTCCTATAGAGCAGGGGAAACTTTTTGCACATTCATGCTGGGTGATAAAGACATATTTAGAAAACACCGTGCTACTTTCCTTTGTAATGCACAGCAGTCAAGTGTATAACATTTTAGCCAAGCCCTTAAGAACTCTCAACAGGAAACACTTTTGATTGTGTGGGTTTTTTCTTCATCTTCATTGGTCAGAATTGCTAATATGTGGCCCAATCCAGAATGGGTTTTGGATTGGAGCCATAGTGAGCAAGAGACAAGTGTAGAGAGAGAGCGAATGGACTGAGTTCAATACAGAGAAATGGAATGGGGCTAAAAACAAGAGAAAAGAATATTGCCGTTAAATGCCTGACACTACAAAAGGCAGATAAGAAGGGAAATCTGGGGATGATGTAGGCTGTAACCATAAAACCCTCAACACAGTGTCTAGGAAAAGAAATACATCCAACAGTATACAAGAAACTCAGGATAGCCCAGATTTTAATGCTCTTCTGTTTTCTTTTTAAAAGATATTTTTGACATGGTACGGCTAGAACTTCAGCTGCTGTAAATTGCTGTAGCTCCATTGAACACAATGGAACTACGCCAATTTATACCAGCTGAAGATTTGGTTCACAAAATCTACAATCAATGGAGAAACTATAGCAGATGGCAGCCAGAGAGATTAAGGAACTCAGTGAATTTAGCTAAAAAGAGAGACTGTAGAAAAGGGCTTGTATTCTTTGGAAAAGAAGAAACGAAGTGACCTCATTCACGAAATGCTGAAGGCAACGGAAGGGACAGATGCTTCAAGATTATTTGAACTTGTGTCATATACAATAACCTTGGGCATAAGCTAAAGTTTAAGGAAGGTATAGGGCTTTAAAGAACTGAGGGAGACTTTCCTTCAGGGTACCATTCAAAATGTCTAAACATTCTCTAATGGACACATTGAGTTTTCATCAACTAGTTCTCACAGCCCCAAAGCTATCTATCTTCTTCTGTCCCTGAAATGCATTACTGTATGTTCCTAGGCCACTGCGGGATTAATGTGCTAAGGACTCACTTTTGTTGTGATGTTATTATTGAGCTTTATCTCTGTTGATGCAAACATCTCAAAGCACCTCACAAACAAGTATAAATCTTAGTTATTTCCCCATTTTAACAATGGGGAAATTGAGGCTCTAAGGTGATTAACTTGTATGAGAACAGGAGGAGGCGTATACTCTGCATTCACAATTTAATGTGCACATACAAGTATCTGAAATTTGCAGATCAAACACATACACATAAGTGGCAGCCAGAAGTGTCAATTTGAACATTTGCAGGAAATAAACTACCGTACACTAGTGTTAGAAATGTTGAAGCGCACAGAGAGGTATTTTCAGATGCAAAATGTTGGCACGTATTTATGTACCAGCAATGTTGCACGCAAAAGTGGACATAGTGCCCTTAATAATTTTTAACTCTTTCATACTGATCTTATCTTGGAACAAATCGTCAAAAAGATCGTTGTGTGTGTGCATCTGCTGGGATTTTCTTCCATCTATCTTCAATTGCAGCAGTCAGAAATAAGCTTCAGATATACAAGCATCGTACTTACACAGCTGTTCATATCTGGTGTATAGGAGCTGCTTATTTTCCAGTTTGCCACCAGAACATATTACTAGATTTCAAGGGATTATTGAGTCATCAGAAAGTTGAAGGGAATGTGGGGCTGGGGAGAGTGACAGAGGGCTAGGTTTATAGGATTTAATTCTGCTACACAACACACTCAGTGTTTGAGAAAGAGCCAAGCTTCTTTTTTTTTCTTCTCCCTGATCCATTTGCCACAATTAGGTAAAATAATGATTTGGTTAGAATTAAATGGACAGGTGATACTGCATCCATCACTGATTTGTGCCACACCTAAAACTTTTGGGAAATGTTTACAGAATGTGTTTTCTCCCAAACTGGTTTTAGAGGTAACTTTTCAAAAGCTCCAAACACAAAAAAAATTGATGTACTGTACTCGGTGAACAGTACTCAGAAACTGCTAGTAGTGAGTCCTCCATATCTCTATAGCTACTATCTCACCAATATAACATATGGCAAGGGTGACCAGATAGCAAGTGTGAAAAATCAGGATGGGAGTGGAGAGCGATAGGCACCTATATAAGACAAAGCCCTAAATATTGGGACTGTCCCTATAAAATCAGGACATCTGGTCACCCTACATATGGCCTAGATCAGGGATCGGCAACCTTTGGCACGCAGTTTGCCTGGGTAAGCCCCCTGACGGGCTGGGCTGTGATCGGCTGATCACGGCTCTCACTGGTCACTGTTCGCTGCTCTAGGCCAATGGGGGCAGTGGGAAGTGGCGGCCAGCACATCCCTCAGCCTGCGCCACTCCCTGCAGCCCCCACTGGCCTGGGACGGCAAACCGCGGTCAGTGGGAGCCATGATCGGATGAACCTGCGAACGCGACAGGTAAACAAACCAGCTGAGCCTGCCAGAATGCTTACCCTGGCGAGCCGCGTGCCAAAGGTTGATGATCCCTGGCCTAGACCAAGAAACAGGTCACAATCTTGCCCATGATGGAGTGCATATAAAGTGGTCAATAAACAAGTAGAGAGACAAGGTGGATGAGGTAATATCTTTTATTTACCAACTTCTGTCCATGAGAAAGACAAGCTTTAGAACTTATACTTCTTCAGCTCTGTATAGCTCAAAAGCTTGTCTCTCTTCCCAACAGAAGTTGGTCCAATGAAAAATATGACCTCATCCACTGTGTCTTTCTAGTATCTTGTGACCGACATGGCTAAAACAACATTGCATACAATAAAGTAGATGAGCATTTACATTACTTCTATTTGCTGCATTCCTGGGTACCCTTAATATGCTGTCTTTGTTTTGCTTTAGGCTTCCTAAAATTGAAAGATAGCAAAGTAAAATCTCCAAAAATGTCCTGCTTTGGGAATCAAATCCTCACTCCCTCAGCTTCCCTAAGCCATCACATTGTTCCTCCTTCTCTTGGTCTCTTTGGCAAGCAAGACAAAAGGTTGGCTGTGTGTTCAAGATGAAAGCCTTCCACTTCCCTTCCTATCTGATGTTATTACTGCACAAAATGTGCTTTCAAGATGAAAAGCACTGGAAAGTGCCACCACATTCAAAATGTTGCTGACCACAGTAGCTCATGGCTACGAGGAATAATGTGCACCTATGGGCAGGAAATCTACAGTTCCACTGTGAAGTTCTCTAGCGATGTCATGATGCACAAGAGCAAAGCATGAGTAGTTTATGGCTGTGATTGGAAAACATGGATGTAATTAGAGCTAATCGTAATATTTTGCATCTATATAACCTTTTCCATCCACTCATCTCAAAGGGCCTACTCATTTCCTATTGACACTCCACATGGATCTCCCTCTAAACAGGAGAGGTGAAATTTTACAACAACACACTCCGCCTTCCACCCCCTAAAAAAAATCCTACAATACCTTGAGTTTTAAGTCCAGGGACCTGCAAATGGGGAAAGGAGCAAGACAAGGAAAGAAAGCATATCACTCCCTGAAAAAGCCTTAAGGGGAACCTGGCAGAAAGTTAATGGAGCACAAGCTTACAATGTAAAAGTACAAACATAAACAAGACCATCACATATAACTTTAGTACCAGCTGTATAGCTGGTTGGGAATTTTGTGAGTAAACGTTTTTTGTCCGAAAATGAAGATTAGTTGATACTGAAACTTTTTGTGGAAACATATCAGTTTTGACAAACCTTTTCTCAGGAAGGTTTCTCAGGTCCAGCATGTAATTTCTCTTGGATGAATGTCTCTCTCTTCCCCCACAATCAAGAATTTCCAATAGCCCAGTGCTTATTCAAATTCCTGCTCCGAATCAGGCAGAACAGGATCTGCCTGGAGTGCCCACATATTAGGAGTACTGCCATTAATAAGAGCAAGATTGGGGCTTTACATTGCCTAGTCTTACTTCTGAAGAACACCTAGAAATTGTGACAGTATAGAAATAATAATACATTATTAGCAATCTAGCTGGCACTTCTCCAACTTCCTCATACTGTGGCCTGGTGCATAAGAGAAAGGAGATGGTTTCATTAATCCACTTTATATCCCAGTGCCTCAGTTCCCTATTGCTTAATTCACAAAATGCTTCATTCTTCTCACCTCCATGAAGGGCTCCAGAGATTACAGCTTCAAAACCATGGATCTAGTCAATACAGGGATCCACAAGTTCCATTAATTGGACATGTTTTCTAAGTCTGAGAGGGAATTCTTTGGTGAATTATCATAAAAATATAGGAAAACAAAGATCCTTCCTTCCTCCTCCCCATTGGGAAAGTAAAAACTTGTCTGCACACTTTTGTTTTCCTTTCTTTAGTACTTTAAGTTATTAAACAGCCTGATAATGTTATGAACAAGAGACCTTAAATATTAGATATTGGATTTTTTTAAAAGGATGAAGAATTCCCCAAATGTCAGAAAACAAAGCTAGGAAGTAAATGTGTCTGCACCTATTAAATCAGTTCAACAGGAAGAAACTATATGGTCTATCAGACAAACTGATAGCATTGAGGAATGCACAGGAGACAATCAATGCCAGAGGCACTATTGCTGCCAGAAGAGTTTAAATTAAAACAGTTCCTGAGATCATGTGCTGCTTAACATTGTGAGCTCCTTTCACTTCACTTGAAGCTAGAAATTAGAAGGCCTGTACTCTGTGCTAGTTATTTTTCCTTTCCTAAGTACAGTTGTGGAGAAAAATTCAGTAAGAATGTTATGAACACATTCAGACAAGGCTGGTGGGATGAGGAGATAAGGAGGACAATTGTAACGTTGCCCCAACCTCAAAGGGGTCCCCCAAATGTCTAATGTCTGTGTAAATAAAGTGAGGTGAGAGCAGATGGGGCCCAGTGAACCTAATGTCCTGGGCCCCTAGTTCTTTCTTGATAGGTCTAAATACATATGATCAACCCAGAGGAAGGATTACTAGCTAACTGAGAATATTACCACAGCTAAAGGTAGGTTGAGCAGATTTAATTGAAATCATGTACCCTATTGTGGCGGCTTGAGATAGATGAGGTAATTGATATGGGATGCAATGTTTTCTGGAAATACCACAGTATTGATTCAAAAGTCAACCTTTGCCAGTTATTTCCCGAGTCAAATGAAAAGATCTCAGATATCACAGAGTGGTAACTGTTGGTAAAATTATGTTTTTTTAAATGGAAACCACTGTATACAAATTGCCCTTTCTAGCGTCACAAAGGGTACGGCTACACTATAGGATTATTCCGATTTTACATAAACTGGTTTTGTAAAACAGATTGTATAAAAGTCGAGTGCACACGGCCACACTAGGCACATTAATTCGGCGGTGTGCGTCCATGGTCCGAGGCTAGCGTCGATTTCTGGAGCGTTGCACTGTGGGTAGCTATCCTGTAGCTATCTCATAGTTCCTGCAGTCTCCCCAGTCCCTTGGAATTCTGGGTTGAGATCCCAGTGCCTGATGGGGCAAAAATCATTGTCGCGGGTGGTTCTCGTTACAGCCTCACCCCTCCCTCCCTGAAAGCAGCAGACAACCATTTCACGCCTTTTTTCCTGGGTGAACTGTGCAGATGCCATACCATGGCAAGCATGGACCCTGCTCTGATCAATACCGCAATCATGGATGTTGTAAATACCTTGCGCATTCTCTTGCAGTCTATGCTGAACCGGGACCTGCAAAGCCAGGCGAGGGAGGAGGCGGCTACGGCAGCACGGCAACGAGAGTGATTAGTACATGGACACAGAATTCTCTCAAACCGCAGGCCCCTGCGCTTTGGAGATCCTGCTGGTAATGGGGCAGGTTCTAGCTATTGAACGCCGATTTTGGGCTCGGGAAACAAGCATAGACTGGTGGGACCGCATAGTTTTGCAGGTGTGGGACGATTTGCAGTGGCTGCGAAACTTTCACATGCGTAAGGGCACTTTCATGGAACTTTGTGACTTGCTTTCCCTTGCCCTAAAACGCCATAATACCAAGATGAGAGCAGCCCTCACAGTTGAGAAGCGAGTGGCAATAGCCCTCTGGAAGCTTGCAAAGCCAGACAGCTGCCGGTCAGTCAGGAATCAATTTGGAGTGGGAAAATCTACTGTGGGGGCTGCTGTGATGCAAGTAGCCAAAGCAATCATTAAGCTGCTGCTATGAAAGCTTGTGACTCTGGGAAACGTGCAGGTCATAGTGGATGGGTTTGCTGCAATGGGATTCCCTAACTGTGGTGGGGCAATAGATGGAACCCATATCCCTATCTTGGCACCGGAGAACCAGGGCACCCATCACATAAACCGCAAGGGGTACTTTTCAATGGTGCTGCAAGCACTGGTGGATCACAAAGGACATTTCACCAACATCCATCTGGGATGGCCGGGAAGGGTTCATGATGCTAGCGTCTTCAGAAGCACTGCTCTGTTTAAATGGCTGCAGCAAGGGAATTACTTCCCAGACCAGAAAACTACAGTTGGGGATGTTGAAATGCCTGTAGTTATCCTGGGGGACCCAGCCTACCCCTTGATGCCATGGCTCATGAAGCCATACACAGGCAGCCTGGACAGTAGTCAGGAGCTGTTCAACTACAGGCTGAGCAAGTGCAAAATGGTGGTAGAATGTGCATTTGGCCGTTTAAAGGTGCGCTGGCGCACATTACTGACTCGCTCAGACCTCAGCCAAACCAATGTCTCCTTTGTTATTGCTGCTTGCTGTGTGATCCACAATCTGTGTGAGAGTAAGGGGGAGACCTTTATGGCAAGGTGGGAGGCTGAGGCAAATCACCTGGCCGCTGATTATGCGCAGCCAGACACCAGGGTGATTAAAAGAGCACACCAGGAAGCGGTGCGCATCAGAGAAGCTTTGAAAACCAGTTTCATAACGGGCCAGGGTACGGTGTAACTGTTGTGTTTGTTTCCCCTTGATGAATCCCCCCCCTCGATTGACTCATTCCCTATAAGCAACCCACCCTCCCCCTTCGATTACAGCTTGCTTAAGGAAATAAAGTCACTATCATTTAAAAATCATGTATTCATTATTAAAAAGTCATTATAAAAAGAGGGAGAGAAATGACAAGGTATCCCAGGTGTGGTTTGGGAGGATAGGAGGGAAGGAAAAGGCTACTAAAAACATTTCAATGTAATGACAGCCTTTTGGCTGGGCTATCCACAAGGGTGGAGTGGGCGGGTACATGAAGCCTTCCACCACGCTTTCTTACACATCTGGGTGAGGAAGATATGGAACATGGTGAGTGGTGAAGGTGGTTACACAGGGGCTGCAGCAGCACTCTGTGACCCTGCTGCTCTTCCTGAAGCTCCGCCAGACATCAGAGGGTATCAGTTTGATCACGCAGCAGCCCCAGCGTTGCATCCAGCCACCGCATATCTTCCTGCCTACACCTCTGATCTTCCTGGCGCCACCTTTCATCTCAAGCGTCCCTCCTGTCCTCACGTTCACTGGCATCTTTCCTGTAATTTGATACCACGTCCTTCCACTCATTCAGATGAGCTCTTTCATTGCGGGTCACTTCCATGATTTCCGAGAACATTTCATCTCAGGTCTTCTTTTTCCTCCGCCTTATCTGAGATAGCCTTCGGGATGGAGTAGGGAGACTTGAAAAATGTGCAGCTGCATGAGGGAGGGAAAAAAGGGAGAGAAGTATTTTAAAAGATACATTTTACGGAACAATGGTTATACTCTTTCACAGTGAACAACACTATTCACCTTACATAGCATATGTGATTTCACTAGAAGGTGGCATTTTGCATCTTAATATTGAGTGCCTGAGGCTCTGGTGTTACAGATCTCACAGACGCAGGCCCGGGCATCAGAATTCAGCTTGCATGAGGCCATGGTAAGCCATTGTCTTTCGGCTTCTGCAGCCTTCATATACACAGTGCCCTCCTTTCCCAAAAACCAAGCAAATCCCGTTCAGTGATGCTTCTTTCCTGTTAACATGCAGCAGCAGAAGCCACCCCCCCCTCCAATTCTGTGGGATGATCGCTTTACTCTTCCCCCCACCACATGGCTGGTATCATGGAAGATCACTGCTAATTACCCTCCTTCTCTCGACCCCCCCACTGGGTGGCTGGTAGCAGGGAAGATCTCAGAGCTATTTCCCTCCCCCCTCTTGGCTACGTGCAAGGAAGGATTTCTTTTAAGCAACAGGCAAAGAGCCCAGTAGGAATGGTCATCTCTGTCCCGTTACTTAAATTCCTGAATTTCAACCAGGTTACCATGAACAATATCACTCTCCTGAGGATAACACAGCTAGATAAAGAACGGATGTTTCTTGAATGCCAGCAATCACCGGGACCATACGCAGCTATGCTTTGTCATGCAATGATACCCGATTACTTGCTACATGCATGGCGTGGTAAAGTGTCCTACCATGGTGGACGGAACAAGGCTGCCTTGCCCAGAAACCTTCTGCAAAGGCTTTTGGAGTACCTCCAGGAGCGCTTCATGGAGATGTCCCTGGAGGATTTCCGCTCCATCCCCAGACATGTTAACAAACTTTTCCAGTAACTTTACTGGCCGCGAATGCATCCCAAGCCCTCATGGCAAATCAATCATTAAAAAACGCTTGCTTTTAAACCATGTTTTATATTTACAAAGGTACATGCACCAGAGGTCACTTCCATGGCTTCACTGTCTAGGCTAGTGGCTTGGGAAGGCTGGGAGGGTAATTCCGTCTGGGTCACAAAAAGCTCCAGGATGTTGGGGCTAACGGAGTGCTGTGTGCTCTCTACAAGGTCATCCTCCTCTTCCTTCTACTCCTCCTCATCTTCCCCCTCCGCAGAATCCTCAGCCATGGTTGAGATTACAACCCCCACCTCGGAATCCACGGACAGGTGTGGGGTAGTGGTGGCACAGCCCCCTAAAATTGCATGCAGCTCAGCGTAGAAGTGGCATATTTTCAGCCCTGACCCCGACCTTCTGTTTGCTTCTTTGGTTTTCTGGTAGGCTTGTCTGAGCTCCTTCAGTATCACTCTGCACTGCACTGAGTCCCTGGTGTGGTCTTTTTCCATCATAGCCTTGGAAATTTTTTCAAATATTTTTTCATTTCATCTTTTGGAACGGAGTTCTGTTAGCACAGAATCCTCTCCCCATACAGCGATCAGATCCAGTACCTCCCGTGCGGTCCATGCAGGAGCTCTTTTTCTATTCTCAGGAGACTGCTTTGCTACCTGTGCTGATGAGCTCTGCATGGTCACCTGTGCTGATCAGAGCTCCACGCTGGCCAAACAGGAAATGAAAATCAAAAGTTCGCAGGGCTTTTCCTGTCTACTTGGCCAGTGCATCCGAGTTCAGATGCTGTCCAGAGTGGTCACAGTGGTGCACTGTGGGATACCGCCCGGAGGCCAATACCATTGATTTGCGGCCACACTAACCCTAATCTGATATGGTAATACCGATTTTAGAGCTACTCCTCTCGTCGGGGAGGAGTACAGAAACCGATGTAAAGAGCCCTTTATATCAATATAAAGGGCCTCGTAGTGTGGACGGGTGAGGCATTAAATTGGTTTAACGCTGCTAAAATCGGTTTAAACAAGTAGGGTAGACCAGGCCTTAGTAGCTAGGGATGGGTGAACTGATTTGCTAAAAATGAGAAAGAGATGAAATGCAAAGATCCTCAAATGTGTCAGTTTAAAACAATTTAGTTAAAGACACTGCTTTCCCTAGTCCCAGTGAACCTTCTGAACTAGTATAACTGCATCTCAGGAGCTCAGTGACTCTGACTGCAGCCTTTAAATTGCGTGAGTACCAAGGTTTTCCTCGGACTGGGAAGTGTAAGTACAGAACCTTAAGCAATCTGAACAGAAGAGCCGACTAAAGCAAAGAGCATGCCAGATCAGAGCAAATCTGTTCATTTCTCCCATATATGCTCCATCCCTCCCATTAGGATTTCAGACTTACTCCATTTTACAATTAAATACGCTCTCCCCCCACACCACTACCACTACCACCTTATTTTTTTAAACAGGTCGGTTAATCATTGTTCCCCACAGTGACTTTTCTAGAGCTTTAAACTTGTACTCAAAGTCAAACTCCTTCCCAATGTAAGTCTACTGCTATTCATGTAGTTTCATCAGAAATTAATTTGGCCCTTACTTTTCAAGCCTGAACACTTAGCATAAGCTTTATTCAGCATGTTCTTGGGGGCAGCTGTTTGTAGGATTTTTTGCTTAGTTCCAAGGGGAGATGAAAAAGAAACAAAAAGAGGACAGTGCTGCTGAAAATGCTATTCCCTTGAGTGTGCTATGCACTTGCCATTTTGCAAATGCTGGCAATTTCTGGTTTCTGTGAATGGTTACAGGGTCTGTAAAAACATCGTTTTGACCTGAAGAATCCAGGGATGCACAGAAGCGAATCAGGACTCTTCACACTAAATTTTAGGGTCTTTTTGATTAGTCAAAACGTGAAGACTGCACTGGTCTCACATTATGCTAAAATCCCTTCAGTTAATATCTTACATTATGCGAAAATCAATCCAATTAATACCCCCTTCAAATGCCAACACAGTTATAATACACAGCTATCACAAATGACAGCATGTTTCTTACTTTAACTAACAAAAGCAAGCTCGGAACTAAAGCTACCATTCTATCCTTGAGGCAGTTTTTCTATAAAGCTATAGCATTATCTATTATACTCAATATACCTTTCCTGTCATGGCGCAGTCAATTTCTCTTGGCGTTAGCAGGGCAAGGAATTAGTCTATACTGTAAAAGGCGTGCTTAGGAGCAGTGGTGGAATGACTTTAAAAAAAAGAAAACAGTCTGAATAGCAAGATAAAAGCTTCTTAACAGTCAGTTCTAATAGCTCATGGAATAGTGTGGTCAAGAAAAAGGCCTGAGACTCTGCAGTTCTGCTGTGTAACCTCAGCCAAACCACTTAGCATCTCTCTGCCTCAGCTTACCTATCAGTACATTGAGGATCACCATGATTCCCTACATCACAAGAGTCTGAAGAAAATTAATGAATGTTTGGAAGAGGGTCAGATATCCTCAGCTGCAAGATGTGAAACCTCTTATGACTGCATTATTATTAGTAAACATATTAAGAATAGTTTCTCAGCTCTGATTATTACTATGATTATTAGAATTACAATAAAAACTAGGGGGGTCCAGCTCAAATCAGGGCCTCCATTGTGTTATGCGTTGTACATACACATAATAAGTGACATTATTTGCCCTGAAGAACTTTGTGCATTTCTACTGGCTTCTGAATCCTGGCCCACCTTGTATATTGGGCTGGGGGTAAAGAAGAGGGTATGGTGGGGCAAGAGATGGGGCTGGAGCACATTCACTGGCCAGAAATCAGCAGGGCATGTAACAGACCATAGGGGACAGCTCTAGCTGACGTAAGTTTGCAGGGTAATTAGCAAGCTGGTTTTTGAGCTAGAGGAACTCAAAGAAGTATTAGATAAAAGCCAACATTTCAGAGTAATTTTTAAAAGAACTGTAACTTAACCTTTTGAATAATTTCCTTTAACTATGCAGAAACCCCCTCTTTTGCCTTGAGGGTAAACTGGGTAATTTTCAAGCCAAATCAATTTTACAAGTCAATGTCACAGGGGGACAAGAGAGAGTTTTATAGGGAATGCTGTTTGCAACCTTAGGTCCACATTCTGTTACAGCTATTCTCTGTGAGTGGATTTTTCTCTACAAATTGTTCCATTGGTTTCAGTCAGGCCCTTAATATGAATAGGTTATTATTTCTCCTTAGTAAAGGGCCAACAGGAACCCAGATCCAAGCAATGCTGAACTTTTGAGAAATTTAGGTTCCTGTTCCATTTTTGAGCCAGACTTCTCAATTTGGTTCCTTTTCTAATTATAACTCGTTACCTTACAGACTTCATTGGCATATATTAGGTGGTCCCATAATCTACATATCAGTGACCTTACATGTACTACTAGTTCGGTCTTTAATGCATGGCTCTGCATATAACATGCTCAGTAATTTTACACTCTAGAAGACAAGAGCTATTCTAGTAAGCAAATTGATTTACCCATCTATCTCTTATTAATACCCAATATTACCAGTCCACATAATTGGCTAAGACTCCAGTTCAGCCAAGCACATGCTTGACTTCCATGGGACTACTCTGGAGCTTAAAGTTAAGCATGTGTTTAAGTGCTTTGCTGAACTGGGTCTAACACAACAGCCTCTGAAGTCTAAATAATCCAAAGCTGTCACATGGGTCTGGTTCTTACGGCTGTGTGGAACATAGCCAATGTTGCAGAACACATCTGGAAAAATACATTCTAGTGATCCAGTGACTCAAGTAGAACACAGTGGAAAATGGCAGCACGGATAAGACACAGTTATTATTTTACGGGTAAAGCCCCTCACCAAAGTAGTAATGAAGCAGGCCCTGATCCCAAAGGGTACACAATCTAAATCCAACTTGACACAAGAGTGAGGGTTGACAACAGACAACCAGGAAGGGGGTGGGATGAGGGCTGAAAGAAGGAAGGGAGGACAATGGTGACAACCGTAAGGCTAATCAATAAGGAGCACAACCTGTTGATGATTCATTTCCTTCTTTCTTTTAAATTGATTTTTACTGTCACTAAAGTGTTGATCTACGGAGTCTTTTAAGAGTTTAAAGGAGTGCAAATCATAACAAAATAAAAGGATGGGAAGCTAAAAATATACCATTCTCCTTTTTAGTGTTGCTGCTACTGATGCCTTCTAGAATAGGTCAAGTTTGAGCCTCAAGCAAATTCTTAACTGCTAAGAAATAAACCCTTCAGATGAGGAGTTTCAAAACACAGCTATAACCTTAATTATTGTGTGCTTAAGCAGGGCAGTGCTGTGGTAAAAGAAATGTCCCTAGTGTTCTTTAAGGTTGGTTCCTAATGTGTTTCACTTTATATGAGCTGCAATTCTTGATGAAGCTCCCAGGACAATATGTCCTTCTTTATGACTGTTTGGCCTAGGGGTTACGTTGAAAAAAAATCTGATGTCCTCAAACCTAAACTATGTTAACTCAAAGGGTTTTTTTTAAAACTTCTGCTGGATGGGTCTAATCTTGCTGCCAGCAAAGTCAATAGCAAAACTCTCACAGAATGTAATAGTCCAGGAGCATACGAGAAATGTGCAAACTTTTCTTCCTGATTTCAAACACACTCCAATAATGTGGCTATGAAAGGATGAGTGGAATTTGAACATGATGGGGGTTGGCTTTCTGATTAGGTGAAACTGTGAAAAAACAAAAGAAAATGAGAACAGAGAGAAAACAAAATCTAATGAAACAATAAGGTGAACAGCGGCACAGAGAATCAGCAGAATGAAAAAAAAACATTTTTACAGGGTATGTTGCAGTGCAAGTCCACCTGGGTAAAGACGTTGTAGTCCCACAGCTAAGTCTGCCTGGCTACTCTTATCTTCAAGGCAGAAGGGCCTAAGGGTCAGAGTCAGTAAGGCTACCCTTCTCCACAGGGCTGTGTGACCTAGTGGCCAGAGTCAATACAGCTACCCTTCTCTGCATGGCTACATGGTCTAGCGGCCAGAGTCGATATGGTTGCCCAGCTCCACTGGGCTCTGAGATTTAGTGGCCAGTCAGTGAAGTGGGTCACTCTCTCAGGGTGTGTGGCAACTGGAGTAGGGGGACCTGGGCCCTCCTAGTCCACCGGGTCCCAGCCCAGGGCCCTGGAAGTGGTGAACGTACTAGACATTGAGTAAGTGGGGATCTGACTGAAACACGCTGACTTAATGTCTGGTCCTATAACCAGTCCATTGTCTAGTGTCCTTGGGCCACTTCCTACCACGTCTCCTGATGCAATTGCCCAGGCATCTCATGGGTCTCTAGGTTCCTTGGCTTGTGCTGCTGCCTACAGCCCTAACCTTTCTTGGGTGTTTGCAGGGGGCTGGCTATACACCTGGGTTTCTGGCTTCTGTGGCTTGGGGCTTCAGCAGTGCCTGGGCTGGAGTCTGTAAGGTGCGTCCTCCCTCCTTGGTGATCAGCCCCAACTGAGCTAATCTGCTCCTTTTTATACCAGTACTCTAGGTGAAGCATGTCCAGCAGGAGTGAGAGGGCAAGAATTCAGCTGCCAAGAGTGTGTGTTTAACCTCTTTGTGTCCAGTGCAGGGTGAATGTACCACATCACAGGTTATTTTAGAAAAAATCTGCCATATGAGTGATACGACTGACAGCTCTACACATGGGTTTTTTTGGTTGTCATTTTGTGTTGTAATATGGCTTGTATTTTTGACCATTTGCAAATATGAGGTTCCCCCTAATATATCTATTTACTGCCTCAGTATCAATGCACCGTGGAGTGTCACTGCATTGTATAGGAGAACAGTTCTCAACCGGTGGTCTGTGGCCCCCTGGGGGTCTGCGCCTCCTTTCAAGGGGGTTGCGGGGACCCATAGCTGAAACCCAGAGCCTGAGCCCTGGCACCCCCCACAGAACTGAAGCTGGGAGGCCTGGGACTGAAGCCCTGATCCCCAGCGCTTCCCATGGAGCTGAAGCCAGGAGGCCCAGGGGCTGAATTCCCAAGCTCTGGTGCTTCCTGTGGGGAAGAAGTCCTGAGCCCAAGGGCAGAGTTGGGGACATGGAGGGCATTACCCCCGCCCAAAAAACTGTAGTACAAGAACACAGCAGTCCTGAGGTCAATGCTACATCTCCACCACATCTCCTCTCCCCACACCCTGGCCGGGTCGGAGGTGGGAAGCTGGAGCCAGGAAGGGCAGCTGATTCTCTTGCTGGGACCATGGGGAAGGCAGCAGCAGTGTTCCTTCCTCTCCTGCAATGGGTTGAAGCTACTCCTCAGCTCCCAGCCCCCTTTGCTCCCACAGAGGCAGCTGTAAGAGCCCCCTGGGTGAGGAGACCGTGGCTGGCAGACCCCTCTGGGAAAAGGGCTCGCAGGGGAGCCCTCTTGGCACACAGTCCCTAATACCCCTCTCCCTACACCCTGAGCTACACTCTCCCTGCACCCTGAGTTACCTCCACCCACCCACCCACAGCCCCTACCTACCCTCTGCCTGCATTCTGAGCTACCTCCTGTCTGCACACAGCTTCAGTTACCCCCCTCCCTGCACCCTCAGCTACTGCCCTGCCTGCACACGAGCCCCTAGTTACCCCCTCTGCCTCCTGAGCTATTTTCAAACTTTTTGAGCTGAGGCCCCCACCTTTGAATTATATATTTTGGTTCCCCCCCCACTCCCGATCCCTCGATAGGGTGGGTGACCTGACTCAGGGGGTGGAGGTGGCACTCCCTCCCTGGACCCAGTCATGCTGAGGTGGCTCGAGCCTCACTGGCCCCTGCCCACCCAAAATAGAAGTCAAACTACACCCATGCCCAAGGCCCCTGCCCCAAGGCGCTCCCTCCTCGACCCCTGGGCCCTGGAGTTTTATAGCATGTCGAGGGGAGGAGGCCTCAGAGAGAAAAAGATTGAGAACCCCTGGTATAGGAGAAAATTTTAGACTCTTAAAGGCTATTTCTAGTTGTTTAACCAGCTCAGGGGCTAATTCTCCCCCCATAGCTGAAACTGGCTTTCCAACTATTTGATTTTACTTAGCAATTAATTACACAACCACATATCTACAGGCCTGCTGCCTCTTTCAATGCACAAGATGGACAATGAATGAGGAAGAAGAGTGCAAGAAGAGAAAGAAGTTCTCATTAGTTTAAGGCACTGGACCTGGAACCAGGAAAACTGGCTTTTTCGTATTCAGACTTCCTATGGGATATTGAGCAAGACTGTCATGGAGCATACATGCAAGAGTGCTGACTATAGGTTACAAGGGCGACCTTCTCCCAACTTTTGTGACAGCATTATGTTTCGGAGAACAAATTGAAGGGATGCTCTGTGCATGACAGAATGATGCTGTCCAGAAGTTCACACAAGTAGGCCTGGTGCTTGCGGGGCACGGATAGCTAAGTCTCATAAGAGCCCTTCTGTGTGCTGTGTGTACACAGTGTTGTGCCTTTTCTTGATGCATCTAGTTGGCTTTGATTTTGTTATTTCAACAGCATATTTTCCCTCTCAAACTGCTTCCATATACAAACCTCTGAAAGGCCACACAGTTTTCTGTGTACCATAAATAATATAAGGAGATAACTTTTTAAATTGAAATCATACTTCCATATAATGGTTTGTCCTAAGTAGCCCTCCTAAGCTCTCGTCTTTGTTTTCTTCAATTCCTTATTCAGTGCCTCAATTACTCTCGTTTGAAATTACAAACAATAAAACTATCTTGTAAAAGATGGAATTGCACCTCTAAGACATCTTTTTATGACAACAGTGAGAAAAAGAAATAAAACCACCATTTTAAAAAATAGAATGGTCCATTTAACCATTTCAGGAAAGCAGGTTGCTGTCTCTGTTATATGTTCCAATACTGTTCTTTCAGCTGCTCCTTGGCTATTCTCCATATTATATTTTCTCTACTGATTTTGCAGATGCTGCAATGTGAATAAAAACTGTGTACACAACATTCAGGTTAAGGAGGTACAGAAAGCCTGAAAAGGCCAAGTAGTGACTGTGAAATTAAACAAAGTGCCATGGAAATGTCCAAAGCCCTTTTAATTCCAGGAAGAATCCTTCTAAAGAGCTATGTTAAGGTGAGATGCATGTGGTGTATATTGTATCACATTCCAATTCCAGAAAAGGTGAAGGTTATGCAAGGAATTGGGAAAGGAGGTGAGGTTCTTTGTGCCCTTTGCCATATTGTGGGCCCATGTAATGGCTCAGCAGAATCTTGCCCTTGGTTATTAGCAGTAAATTGACCCAGGGATCAATGCATAATTAAGAAAATACGAGGGAGATTTAAAAAAAATGTTTAATTAGCAGAGCAAATTATACTGTAACTTTCTCATTTAGCCTTAATCCCAGCTACAGATCTGCTGCAAAGGACACAACACGACAAAAGGGGGCTCTGCTCTGTATGGGTTGTGTCCGCAATAGCAGCAAGTAGGGACTGGAGGTAAATGTAGCCTAATTTTCTGTTTGCAAATCATCAATGTGCAGTTGCAAAAGTTTTCCAGTTCAGTACTCATTGCTATCTCCCAAATGTTTTCTGGGACTGGCTCTTGATCTGCAGATCTTCACGAGCGCTTCTTTGCATGTGTTTGAGCATCGGAATTCAAGATGTGGTGTTTAGTTTTGACTGCGCATATAACAGGCCCTACATAAATGAATACATTTCTCATAAAAGTTGACAGGACCAGCAAGAATCCACTAGTCAACTGGGGAAGCTAAAACAATTATTCCATTTCCCTTTTCCCCTCTTAAGATTGGGAGCTGATTCTGATGCCATTAACATCAGTTAAGTGCTTATGTACCTTCACCTTATGTACTCCTGTTTCACAGTAAAGTAATTGAGAGGAGAACCAGGCTTGGTCTCAAATCTGAATTAGGTTACAATAGTGAAATGAGTCTGCCAAGTTCATTCTAGTTCCTAACAGAGATCTGTTCACTGCAAAATGTGCTGCAAATAAGCATAATTGACATTCTTTGATTGGAATGTAACTAGACCTGCAGGTGAGCAAAAATGTTACATCAGCTCAGCTGTGTAGCTTACTTTGTAGGAAAACTGTTTGTCTGATTCTAGGCAGGGTGACTAGTTTCTTGGGCACTAGACAATACCTTACATTCAATCCAACAGCCTGGTGGTTCTGGGTAACTGTTACTTTGAAGTGTTTTTTAAATATTTGCATGAGGAGAATTACAAAACAGCAGACAGGGTTGACATTTTGCTTTCTAAGTTTAAAGAGCAATCTGTAGTGGTTCTTTGCCATGTTCTTTGAATGTTACAATGTGCTGACCTTTTGGTGGTGAGGTATTCTATGATAAACAATAACAGAGCAAAGGTACTGGCAGTCTCCTCAAAAACGGAAACAAAACTAATGACTGTGCTATAGTTTCAACTTTTTCTTTAAATAAACTGCCTCTCCTTGAAACCGACAGTTTGAGTCTGAAAACTGAGGTCAGGAAAATTACCAGTAGCTTTCAATTACTGGAGTAATTGCTACATACCAGTATTTATTGTTTACTATTACCCAGGGTATCATTTATCTGGTAGGGTATGCAATATATTTTGTGATAAATTAACATTTTTTTAAGTGGCAGCGGAGAGCAATAGGAAGTTGTGCAACCACAAGTGTATATATTACGTAGAAGTCACCTGAAGTATAATAAGCTAAATAAACAACGTTGCTCAAAGTTTGACAAGCAACGCAAATCGGCAATGAAGAATGGCAGGGCATCTGAAAGCCAAGGTAGCTCAAGGTTTTAAATTCCGTATATTACACATGGAAAAGGCTCTCTCACATTTTGTAAACAACTTAAATGCTGAAGTTCTCAGTATATTGTGACTGGCATGCTGGAGCACCATGTTTTATTTCCATGAGCCGAGCTAATTGGTATGGTTCTGCATTTCAAGTAAGAGGCTGTGGTGCCCCTCCAGCGTGCTGTGTGCTGAACTCATTAGCCTCTCACTCACTCCCATTCATTTTGTTCATCTATCAGAGAAGGGCAGAGAACGAAGTCATATTTTTAAAAGGCAGGCCCGCTTATTGACTCAAACATCAAAACAAAGCACACAAAATACTTATCTTATTAAACAGATGGGCTGCCTTAAATAGAAAGGGATCCATTTCCCTGTCTGTCATAGACAACTGCTGCAGGCTGAAAGCACTTATGTCAAACACTCAATCAGAAATGAGCTATTCCAAATGTAGTAATAATAAAATAAAATAATAATAATAATAATAATAATAACAACAACATATATAAATCTGTCCCTTTCTGCAGCACTAATTCAAAAGAAGGGACAGTGGTTCTCATCCTGCTCCTACTGAAGCCAATGGCAAAATTCCCATTAACATCAGTGGAGCAGGACTGGACCCACTAACTGGAAAAAGATGAGAAACACTGAGCATTTAGCATTGTTGATGGATAAATGAGTCTGATTTTCATAGGTGCTGAGCACCCACAGGTCTTATACAGATCAGTGGGTAATTTCAATACCTCTTGAAAACCCAGGCCAAAAATGTTTCAAAGAAATTCCATTATGTTTAAACTGTGTCAAGCCATTAGTTATCAGAGATATACTGCATCAGGAGTAAATGACCATCCAAAACATTTCAGATGCAAAAGAAGCCAAGGTAGACAAAGAAGGCATCACCCATATACAATTGCTATAAAAATATTAGAAAAGTTCTAGATGTGTAATGGGGCCTATTAAAAAAGCAACTGTTGTGGTCCCAGACCCTCATCTCACTCCTGCATCTATGAGTCATAATCACATTCAGGGGAACACTAAACTGAGGACAGGAGACTATGCTAATCACATTGATTAACTTGACCATTTAAACAGATAACCCTTTTCTAACAGTTATTTTCAAACAATTGGTATAATAGATCAAAATATGGCCCATGTCAATACAAAATGACTCCATCAGATTCAATGGAACATCTCTGGATTTATACCAATATATCTGAAGCTACTCTGGAGTCATACCACTATAATGGAAAACGGACGATGACTCTTTATTCTCCTCTTTAAGAAGCTCCAAATTAAATAACTGCATTGATGCAAAATATTTAATCAAAATTATAATTAAAACAAAGGAAATATATGCTGACCACTTTGAAACAAGAAGCAGGGGCTGTACGCACACTAGGCTACAGAGCCTTTTGTTACCTCCCTCATAATTTATTAATATGTTTCATCCACGTTCTCTCTTGTGCATTACTTGAAATCAATTCATAGAGAGTATTGCAAGGAAAACCCCCTTTTAGAAGGCTCAGGTTGTTGATAAGTAAAAATAGGGAAGTACTTGTAGTGGCTATCCTCCTGCAACAGTTAGACTCCTGGAAGTTTCTCTACCTTTCTGACAGAATATGGAGCCGGTATCATTTAATTGCTTCTAAGAATATAAAAGAAATAAGCAGAGCAAGGACAGCAGTGAAACAGACAAATGTATTTAAAGAAACATAACTGGATGATCAAGCTAGACAAATTCAGATGAGAAATAAAGGTGTAGTTTTTTATCTGTGAGGGTAATTAACCTTTTTAACAACTTACTTAGGGATGTGGTGGATTCTCCATCTGCTGAAATCTTTAAATCAAAGCTGGATATTTTCCTAAATGGTATGCTCTGGCTCACTCAGAAGTTATGGGCTCAATGTAGGAATCACTGACTGAAGTGCTGTGGCCTGTGTTATGCAGGTCAGACTAGATGATCATAATGGTTCATTCTAGCCTTAAAATCTATGACTGTAGGACCCAGAACTGGCCCAGTCAGCCAATGGGAGATTTACTTCAACAAGGATCATAGTGAGGCTGATCCTAATCTTGGAAGCTTTGGCCCTGATTCAGGAAAGCATTTAAGCAGTGTTTAAGTTCATTGCGATTTGGAACAGCACTTAATCATATGCTTAAGTCCCATTTACTTCCATAAGATTTAAGTATTAGAGGCAAAACATGTGTTTTAGTGCTGTCCCAAATAGGGATACTTTTCTAAATTGAGACCTTAAGGAATTGGCTTATTCTTAAAAATGAGTGCAAAGGGTAACATTATGTTTTTATGCCAGAACTCAGCTCCAATATTCTGTTCTTCCCATCTTGGCAAAACTTCCATTAATTTACAACACAAATGATTTCTCTGAACCGATGAATCATGCCCTTGAACACCTTCATTTCAACCCTGCCCCAGCCCAAGAAGTCTTAGTTGGAACCCATTCCCTGCATTTCCAGATTTGATATCAGAAGAAACTTCATTGTCCACAAAAGGGAGATGCTTAGAAAGAAATATTGAAAACGTGAACAAAGTAAACTGATCAGACTAAAGAGTGTTAAGAGTAAGAGTGTAAGGCAGATTGGGAAATATCAGTGAAGATATGTTTGTCACTTGAAGGGACAGAATTCTGATCACAGAGCTTTTCAATCACTTTGACAGCTCTAAAATGACAGTGGGAAAATCACCAAGTGTGTACCCATAGATTGTATAGTATGTCACAGCTCCTTCCACATGGTTTGTTGATCAACCGCAAACTTACAGGTTTGGTTCTGTTGGTCATTTGGTTGGTAGGCTTTTTGTGGCCTTTGTCTTAGAAAACAATCCAGGAATGATACATACATTGCATGTGGGTTAGTATCTGCCGTATCTACTGTCTGGCCAGCATTATCTACTTGGGACTACTCCTGGGGAAGTATGTAAATAACAATAGTGAATGTAGGAAGATATTGAATGTAGAGAATGCAAAGCAATTCAGAAGACACAGAGATAGACTGTTGTCCAGAAAACCTACTGAGAAAACCAGGGGGATGTTAGATAAACAGAAATGCATGTAAAACCAGTGAGCATTTCAAATATAGTCTAAATCCAGTTATTCAAATTCCCTTTTTCTGAAAATCCTAGTTATCAGCATGCACAGTGTGTACACCATGTAGCACTTAGTTAATTGCCTGCTAATAACTTCTCAGTAGCTTCTTAGTGCTAATCAATGGCTTTGTATTTTGTTGTATTTGTATAGCAGTCCTGAGCAGTCACCTGCAGTTACTGGGACCTAACCCTGTTACAGCAGCACAAAGTATTAACCAAGCATGAGCATCACTCCCTTCATTTCCTGAACTTCTGTATCAGTGAAATTGCAGCTCAAAAGGTTCCGGTGTTGCCCAGCCTATTCAGATAAACCGGAGTATACTGTATACGCTAAGGGCCTGGCTCCTATGTCACACCAGTGTAAAAGCAATTCCCCTGACTTCAGAGGACTTTGGCCTGGTTTACGTTTTCAGGCTCTCTACACAGGTACTGCAGTGGAGAATGGTTTGGAAGAGTCATCCAAGGGAAGGGCTCAGAAGGAGACCCCATGGGCCAGAAGACCTGGGATGCATTGTCCTAAGGATGGGTGTTCCATGACCACCACTCCCAAGAGGAGGTGACGGGTGGTGGTGGTCGAGGACTCCCTCCTATGGGGGACGGAGTCATCCATCTGCTGTCCAGACCAGGAGACTCAAGAAGTGTGCTTCCTGCCTAGAGCTAGAAGTCAGGGTGTGATGGAGTGTCTGCCGAGACTTATCAAACCCTCGGATTGCTATCCCTTCCTAATTATCCACATGGGCACCAGTTATACTGTCAAGAATGATCTACACTACATGGCTCTGGGAAGAAGAATTAAGGAGACTGAGGCGCAAGTCATGTTCTCATCCATCCTGTTGAAGGAAAAGGCTCAGGTAGGGACCACCGAATTGTGGAGGTAAATGCGTGGTTACACAGATGGTGTCAGAGAGAGGGCTTTGGATTCTTCGACCATGGGATATTTCTCCAGGAAGAAGGATTGCTAGGAAGTAATAGGATCCATCTAACAAAGAGAAGGAAGAGCATCTTCGTAGGCAGGCTTCCTAACCTAGTGAGGAGGGCTTTAAACTAGGTTCGCCAGGGGCCAGTGACCTAAGCCCAGAAGTAAGTGTGGAAGTGGGATACCTGAAGGAAACACAAGGAGGAGGGTGCAACAGGGGAGGCCTTCTGATTCATCCTGAGAAAGTAGGTCAATCAGCTAGTTATCTTAGGTGCCTGTACAAAAATGCAAGAAGACTGGGAAACAAGCAGGAAGAATTGGAAGTCCTGGCACAGTCAAGGAACTATGATGTGATTGGAATAACAGAGACTTGGTGGGGTAACTCACATGACTGGAGCACTGTCATGGATGGGTATAAACTGTTCAGGAAAGACAGGCGGGGGAGAAAAGTTGGAGGAGTTGAACTGTACGTAAGAGAGCAGTATGATTGCTCAGAGTTCCAGTATAAAATGGGAGAAAAGCCTGTTGAGAGTCTTTGGGTTAAATTTAGAGGCAAGAGCAACAGGGGTGATGTCATGGTGGGCATCTGCTACAGACCACCAGACCAGGAGGATGAGGTAGACAAGGCTTTCTTTGGACAACTAACAGAAGTTTCCAGATCACAGGCCTTGGTTCTCATGCGGGACTTCAATCACCCTGACATCCACTGGGCGATCAAAACAGCAGTGCAGACAATCCAGGAAGATTTTGGAGAGTGTTGGGGACAACTTCCTGGTGCAAGTGCTAGAGGAACCAACTAGGGGCCATGCTCCTCTTGACCTGCTGCTCACAAACAGGGAAGAATTGGTAGGGGAAGTAGAAGTGGATGGCAACCTGGGTAGCAGTGACCATCAGATGGTTGAGTTCAGGATCCTGACAAAAGGAAGAAAGGAGAGCAGCACAATATGTATCCTGGACTTCAGAAAAGCAGACTTTGACTCCCTCGGAGAACTGATGGACAGGATCCCCTGGGAGGCTAATATTAGGGGGAAAGGAGTCCAGGATCACTGGCTGTATTTTAAAGAAGCCTTATTGAGGGTGCAGGAACAAAACACCATGATGTGCAGAAAGAATAGCAAATGTGGCAGGTGACCAGCTTGGCTTAGCAGAAAAATCTTTAGTGAGCTTAAACACAAAAGGAAGCTTACAAGAAGTGGAAGCTTGGACAGATAACTAGGGTGGTGTATACAAATATTTCTCGAGCATGCAGGGGTGTAATCAGGAAGGCCAAAGCATAATTGGGTCTTTGGCGGTAATTCGGCAGTGGGGGGTCCCTACTGCAGGTCTTCGGGGCACTTTGGTGGTGGGTACCAGAGTGGAAGGACCCCCCTGCCACCGAATTATAGCCAAAGCAGGGGCCCCCTGTCGCCAAAGACCCTAGACCTCCTGAATCCTCTGAGCAGCCCTGCGGTCTTCACAGACAAGGTCAGCTCCCAGATTGTTGCACTGAGCAGCACAGTTTGGGGAGAAGGTGAGAAGCCCTCAGTGGCAAAAGAGCAGGTTAAGGGCTATTTAGAAAAGTTAGACATGCACAAGTCCATGGAGGCAAGCCCCTAGCAAAGTTTCCAGCGTCTGTTACCAGTAACTGAACAACTGGTAAGGAATCAGTATAAAGTAGAGATCAGAACTGCACACTAAGTGTCAGATCCTCAGCTGGTGCAAATTGGCTTATCGCCATTCAATGAAGTTACACTGGTTTACACCAACTAAAGATCTGGTCCCCAATATTGAAAATGGCAAGGAACGTTGTATCTAGCATTGGGGTAAAGAAACAACATCTCCAGATAAACATGAAGCCTGTAGAAGCTGGAAAACAAGAGAATTTAAACGTAAAGCAGCAGCTACGGTGAGAATGAAGAAATAAGCATCAGACACTGAAGATTCCAAACAAAAATACTGCCCATATATAGTAGAAAACTATTAAGTGGCCACCTGTTTCTCAGCTACACATACACACACAAAAAGGCTGTTTTCCATGGCATCATTAATGCTATGGCAGTAAGAACTAGGCTTCCTGGCTGTCATGTTTGCTGATACATTTTGAATGAGTGCTAAAGTCACGAGCCCCTGACTAGGGTTTGGAAGTCTTCTTTTCCGCAACTGTCTCTCCAAATTAGGAGGACAGACATGGGATTGAGTCAGCAATTGAATTTGTACAGTGCATGAGAACACAAGAGATTAAGGAGAGTGCAGATCCAATGGAGAAGGAGGAAATTGATGGGCGTTGCTGACAGTCTATGACAAGAGGAAAGCAGGTCTGGAGAAACAGTCTTCATGGAAGTCTATGAACTAAATATTGACTTGTGTGGATGCACTGGAGGGAGAAGAAAGAGCCCCTTCATAGTTCACCCTTCCAGGAAACAGCCAGATACAGTGGCTTGTC
This sequence comes from Gopherus flavomarginatus, assembly GCF_025201925.1. Classification (NCBI taxonomy): domain Eukaryota; kingdom Metazoa; phylum Chordata; order Testudines; family Testudinidae; genus Gopherus; species Gopherus flavomarginatus. Next base: position 106,011,276 of record NC_066618.1, on the reverse strand, counting down.
CACTCCCTTGCAAACAATGCTGTACATTTTAAAAGGAAAGACTGTCACAGCAGGTTGGGGATGAGTCCAAAACCCAAGCCCTTCTGCCCCAGCTAGAATTTGGAGTGCTTGAAGGAGTGCACAGAATACCTCTTGTATAGTTTGTGGCAAGTGCTACTACTGAGCAGGTGTCCCCAACATCACTAAAGGCATTATGCCTTATGTAGTCATATCTCCTCCATGCACTAGCATTTGGACACTCACCTCCCAGGCCCCAATACTTCACTGGTTTTCAGAGCAGTAATTTAACTCTGTGTATTGTTTCTTTTTAAAATATCCTTAGCCTTTGAATGGTTTGAAGCCAATTAATGGACCATAACACAATTTAACTAGGCAGAGCTCCCCCATCATAGCACACAGAGGGGGAGGGATAGCTCAGTGGTTTGAGCATTGGCCTACTAAACCCAGAGTTGTGAGCTCAATCCTTGAGGGGGCCATTTAGAATCTGGGGCAAAAATTAGTCCTGCTAGTGAAGGCAGGGGGCTAGACTCCATGACCTTTCAAGGTCCCTTCCAGTTCTAGGAGATAGGTATAGCTTCAATTATTTCTCCATACTTGGGCTTAGGCCTAGGCCTATGCCTTATTAACCCTATAGTGCACTGTGTTAGAAAAGTGCAGCACAAAACATGTAGCAATTGCACTTATTTCAAGTCCCAGTGCACACATGCCATTTGAAAATTAGCACTTTTGGTACAAGGAGAGAGATATCCACATCTCATTGCACAGGAGATATTTGTTCATAAGTCCTAATATTACTATAAAATAATTCCCTAAGTGAACATCTCCCAAAATGTCTTTAATTTTTCCAGAGCTACAAACAGGCTTTGTGTTGTGTGGTTGTTCTTTTGTTTGTTTATTTGTTTTTTTGCCTAATCCACTTGAGCATAACATTGGTTTTCGGGCACAGGGTCAGATCTCTGAATATTGCAGGACACTGCTACATTCCTCCACAATTAATTTATTACCTTATTCTTATCATACCTGATATCAATATTGGGGAAAAGGATGTTCGTGGGAAATACCCTGTAATCAGTACACCTTATATTTCTTTCTATTTTGTTTAAAGTGATTTTTTTGTATCATAAAGATTTAGGTCAGCTCGCATTGTTCATGGGTAACAACTAGTTCAATTGCAAATCCTGAATAGAATGCACATGTTGTTGGCAGGTTTACATTTGCCCAAAGGGGTCTTGGATGAAGAGAATTGATAACTTCATTTATCATCACTGCCAGTCCCTTAACTTTAACCTACGTGAACACACATTCAAAATATTCACACAGGCACAAAAATAAGCTAACAAAAACCAAACAAAGCAACAGTGAGAACAAAATTGAGCACTGGAAATATTAAATAGCACACCTATGAGATATCATTTTTTGCTTTTGTATTCAAATGTTATTACACCTCTATATTAACTACTTATCTTGTATATCAAACTTGTTCTCTCAAAGGATTGCAAATTTGACCTCAACAGAACCATCTGCTCTTAAAAGAACTTTACATTCTTGCTCCCTCTACTGTTCTGAAATATCATAGACATACTAAGCCTTTTACCTGTTCCTTTTCAGAACGTTGGCTGAATGTGATGAGAGAGGAAATAACGAGAAAAACAAAGTAACCTAATAACAAAAGAACTCCACAGCAGACTTCATGAGGGCATTACTTTGGAATTTAAATACAGCCCACAGCATGATTCTAGATAATCCAAAAATTCTGTGAGGGAAATCCTTACATCAGTCAAATCAAAGCTAAAAACATACAGCGTGTCATGTTTGTCAACAGTGCAATATTGGGAGAGGAAGGGTGCAGCACATGTGAATTACCAAAGCTGCCTGTTAAAGACATATGGTAACTAGCCATCGCGGTCATATACCCAGAGTCTGGTCATTAGCTAACTTCCAACCTAAAGCAAAGAGAAAATGTGTGTGCTAGTCTTTCTTCAATTTAGTTATTCATAACAGTGAGTGTGCGCACACACACACACACAGAGAATTCAGGGCTATCGGCTTAACAACAGAGGTGTCTAAACTTAAAATAAAAGAATTTCCATTGGCATTTATAGCATATTTACAGGGCAGTGGCTAGAAGATGGGACTCTCACCAAGTAATGAACTCCTGAGCAACATGATTATGTGTAGCAGAAGATGGCAATCAGCAAACTTAACATTTTCCCTGAAGGCTGCTGCTAATTTTTGCTGAAATTTCATTTTTTAAAAAAGGATGATTATTCCTTACGGTTGCAAATATAAACCTCAGAATGTGAGCTCAGCATAACTGATGCAACAATGTCTGGCTGAATCTCCAGCCAGCCTGAAACAACCATTTTGAAAGCCAGTGTGAACTGCTCTCATTCATCTCAATGGGATGCAATAAACTCTGAAGCCTATTGACAGCACATTGGCATTATTAACTAGCTCACTGCTGAACAGAAGCATGCAAGAAAGGAGAGGAATGATCATGTTATAAAAATATGAACTGTCTACTATGAATAATATTTCCTTCTTGGGTCAGGAGTGGAAAAAGCTTAGGTTGTGGGTTGGGGAAGTTGCAACACTTACTATTTTCCATTCTGAATTCTGACAGCAGTAAGGAAGAGATACCCACAATCAATCGAATATAAATATGAGTGCTCAAATTCTCCTCTCAGTTACATCAAGTCAACCCGCTGATGACCTTTACGCTAGGTGGGAGATCTTTGCTTCCAGTAGTTTTCAATGGGCATTTTTTTGCATCAAACTATCACTATTTTTGTAATGCATAAAACCTCTTGGTTGAGAAGATTTAGAATTAATAAGACTTTTTTTTTAAAGGAATAGGACAACTTCTTCTCTTTTCTGTCTGTGAATTACTGTACCAAACTCACCACAGGCAATTCTCCTCCCAACTGATAAGTATTCTTTCAAGTTCACATATACGGCCCACCAATGACATCTAGCAATTACTTAATTATTGTGACTATTCCTTAGGGATGTGTCACAGGGCCAAATCCTGCCCTCACATATTTGGGTTCAGCTCCCATTGTCTTTACTTGGGTTGTTCCTGCTTATTGAGAGCAGATTTAAGTCTGACTTTACTATTTAAAAGGAGTAATTATAATCCACTGCCAAATACCTTGCAGCTTCAGAAGGCTTTTGATGTGTGCTGAGCACTGGACCATTGAACTATCTTATTTTGATAAATTCTTTCATTACCTTTTAAAGCTCCAATATAATCTCTTAACAACAAACTGGGTCATACCCCTCTTCCTTAAGAAAACAGTGTTGAATGAAAGAAGAAAACAAATCATCTTTTTTTCCTCCCTTTAATTTTTCTAGGCTGCTCATACTCTATTTTGTCCCAAATCAAAGCAAGATAAAAGATTCTTTTAATCTGCTATTCACATCTGGCTAGAGATGCATTTTCTCTTATCCAGTGCCACATTATTTAATGCACTTGGTTTTATGTGTTTGGGAGAAAAGTAGAATACAACATATTTGCAGAAGATAAAGTTTTATTTAAACTTGTTAAATATTTATATGCACGTGAGCAAAACTTAAAGCCCTGCATGGATGAGCAAATGAAACTGCAAGAATCAGAAATGCATCGTATCATCAAACAAGGGAATGTGTTTGTTCATTCTAATTCACTGGGCAAAGATATAATGAGTGGGATTTTCAAAAGCACCAAACAGTTTTCATTTCTCCTTCCTCTGCCCACGTTGAGCATTTTCCCTTTTTGTCACTGAAAAAGTGGAGGAGGAAAAGAAAAAGAAGAAAAAAGAGGCAAAGGCAGGAGAGAGGAAAGATCTAAACAGAAAACACAAGAAAACAAACCTTGGAAAATAGTTTCTGATTTTGGTGATAAAACAATTTTTCATTAAAAATGCCATATTTTCAACACTTTTTTCATTAGAAAAATGTCAACAGTCTTTACTAGTCACATGTGTGAAAGTAGAACTTTGGAAAGGTCCTTCTCATTTACTCATAAGAAGCAAACATTAGAAAGCATGGAACAATGCTAAATTAGGACTGACCTTTTCCAAAACCAAACTCAGGAACACATGGAAATGCAGCATATCTTGAACATCCATAGTTCTATCCCAGTAATGCTGCCAGCTTGTGCAACATCCATCCAAGGCAGATACTTGCCTGTATCAAGTAAGGTAATTGCCCTGGTAATGCAGCATGAGGCAATAATGGTCAGGCAGCTGGTATGCTGAAACCACTGCTTTTCACACTCTCCAATATCGTACTATTGTTGTTCTTGTGCTTCCCCATCTGTCTGTTTACACTTAGATTGTAAGCTCTTCGGAGCAGGGATCAGCTCTCTGATAGTACACCGCCTAGGACAATGCAGTCCCGGCCACTAAGCATACCAAATTCTATATAATAGCAGCATGTGAGTAGACTGCTGCACATTTGTGGACTCCATTAAAGCCAACAGGGCTACATGCAGGCATAGCAGTCTGCCTGTGTGCTACATATGGCATTACTGGGGCCTAAATCAATATCACAGATAGCTGACAATCTTGACTATGTATTGTTTGGCAGTTTGGCCAGGAACTGGTGCCATCTTAAACCTTTCATACATAAGCAGTTTACCTAAGCATTCACAAGGAAAGGACTGAATTGAGAGACTAATGTTCTCACAGCACACTAAAACAAATAAACGAAGTAGAAATGGTGACTAATTTGAATCTGCTGAATGTAGAAGAAAAGTGCTGACAGAAGAAATTGACGATATTGTATTTTTCTCAACTCTGTCAAAATGGATTAAGTTCCACTGAAAAGCTCTACAATTTATCCATAAGTTTTGACATAGTTCTACAATCTGGTAACCTTAAAAAAATCACATGTATACTATCCTTACCCATCATAAGAGCAGTCATAGTGAAAAATGTACTCAACCAATTTGCCCCCTTTTTCTGTTTGTGAATCATCTAATCATTTAACTGTAATTTTAAAATCCAGTCAAAAGTAGCTGCCAAATAATTTCTAATAATTCTTTTGTCTGTAGATTTAAGAGTTTGTTGTGAGGTTTCAGTATTCATAATTTGAACTGCATTGTTTCAATTTTGATTGGACACGCAGGTCACATAACATTGCCTCTGTTCCCTGACTTGATTATACTAATCCTTGGAATCAGTTTTTTGGTGCAACTAACTGCAATTATGGACAAATTTTGTTTCTGTGGATATTCCCTAATATTTGTTATTAATGTGCTGTTCCTGTTAAAATGCCTAACAGGAAACTGGTTCACTAGTAGAGTGGTTCACCAATAATACTCATGTAAAGGAAAATAATTAAGGGCTATGAACATAGGTGGAGAAAATTCCACCTTTTGTTCAGGCTTGTACCATGCTATTAGTTTGTCAGCTTTAACAGCACCATCTGGTGGTGAGAAAGACCAACTAGGAAGTGGGTACTAGATCTTATTGCACTCCAGACATATTTAGAAACAAGAGGGACACAGAATTGGAGCAGAAGCTGGAAAGAGAGATGGGTTCTGGTATCTGTGGAGACCTGCAGGAGGGGCAGCCACTAGGAGAAAATAGCTCATATTTTGAGGTAATTCCTGCTTTGAAATCTGTAACATTTATATAACATGCTACAAACAAAGGTGAAAGTATCGTGACCTGGAGCTTTGCTGGTGCAAACCTATAATGTGCTGGAGGGGATGTGGTGAGGGCTTACAAAATAAACATGCCTTCCAGGTAGAGAGAGCCTGGGGTCCTAGCAAAAGTAACCTTGGCACACATCAAGTCCTATCCCCTTGAAGAATTTATGATACCACTTCTGCCACATATGGTCCAGTTTGTCATGGATTCAGACAGTCAAATATGTGCCTGGGAACCTGAAACACACTTCTAATAGAAAGGGAGTGAGACCCACAGCAAGATATTCCCCACTTCTCTTGGAGCTCTAACTGCTGGAAATGGCTGATGTGAGCTCTTGTCCAGAGAAAGAGATGTTTGGTGTTTCTGTGAGCCTCAGGGGTCAGCCAGAGGGAGAAAGGAAGGGGTGGGGGAGGAGTATGCTGAATCATTTTGCTGAACAGGTTTGAAGCATTGACTCAGTCATTCTTTGCCTTTGCTAACCTTTCCTTTCTAATCCCCTTCTTCAGATTCTGCCTCTGTTTTCTTGAAGCTAATGCAGGTGAACTGTAATTACACATGAATAATTGAGGGCTTGTTAGTGTTTTCAGAAATTGAATGTCCATGATCTTTTGCCCTTTCTCTCTTTGCCTTTCTACGAAATAAAACTGTTGCCGTAGTCACCTTTTAAAAATAGCTGTAGAGTCGGGGGGGTGCGGGGGGTTTCCCCCAGACACCACATCTATCTCCATGTTCTTTCAGGGCCAAAAGTGACTTATCTCCCCCACCCTCCCACCAGAAGAGATCCGGCTCACATAATTTATCAAAAACACACCAATGAACTAAAAAGCCATGGAAAAAATTGGTATAAATATTTTATAAAATACATTTATATTAAATAATAAATACACAAGGACAAATCCAATCAGTCTTTGGATGGCCAGCAGGACACAGGAGAGATTGTGGGGGGAGGAAATGGTGTCACTAAGGAGATAAGATCACTAAGAAATGAGGGGAGGAGGATGGGTTGGGGGCTGGTAAGGGCCAGGCCACACAACCCAGATTTGGTCACAATATTGAAGAACGAAAGAGGGACGGGGTCCATTTTGCTGAGCTTTACCTGCTCCTGACTGAATTATTACTGATACCAAGCAAATTAAGTTCTTGGGAAAAGTGCTGGACAAGCAGCCCTAGAGGCTGAATCCCTTAGTTACAGAATGAGCATCACAGTGGAAACTTCTCATGGATACAAAAGCAGTATGGGGCAATAGCCTTTGCTCAGAACACATAAGTGTCAATAGGGGCCACTCTGTGAGATGATGAGCACCTTCAATGTTCATTGATATCCATATCAATCTCGTTCTCCACTGCCTTGCAACATGGATTGTCCCTTACACCTATGCAAACTGAATGCAAAATTATACTATTCTTATGTAATACTGTTTCATCCTCATGTCACATTAATATTCTGAGTGCGCAGGGGGCAAGAGCAGTGGAGAATCAGGTCCAAGGAGAGTAAAGGGTGATCAGCCCTCGTTGCTGAGAGCAGACAGAAGTTGGTCTTGGTCTCATATAATGAGTAATAAGCAGGCAGGATGGGATGAGGATGCTTCACAGAAGTGTACAGGGGTATATGCAGGCAGGAGAATAAGGTGGGGTCTGGGATATCCCTGCCATGGGCATTAAAAATCATTTGACTTTTGGTGCATTCTAAATGATTCTCTTCCTTCTCTCAGTAAAATACCATCCATCCCATACCTTCAACCCAAATTCTGTGTCACCTCTAACTCCATCATCCCTCCAAGTCACTTCTGCTCTACCTCTAAGAAACACTGCACCTTTGTTTTCTTTCACCCTGGTCAGCCCCACTATTTCATCTCCACCCTCAGCAACTCCACTCACTCCTCCCACAACTAATACTCCATATTCCACTTCTCTCCTTCCCTCTGCACAATTCCTTTGCTCTTCCTCCTTGCCTGTCTTTGCCCCCTCCCCTCACACTCCATCTCTGGTCCCCCCCCTTCATTCCATCTTGTTTCCTCCACCCCCACCAAAAATGTTGTTCCCCTTCTCAGCTGGCCCCTACATCAGTCAGTCTCCAGCAGCTCTATTCACTGCCTTGTCTCCTTCCCCTCAAGCTTTTCCTAGCCTTAGTATCAATTTCTTCGATGGCCCCGATTTGCTCATCCATAAAAATTCCACTTACCTGTCAGTGGGACTGGAGAGACAAACAGATGGGGAGGGCTCTTAGCCTGATCTGAGCAGTAGGACAGACGGCTGGAAAAGGCTGTGGCTTGTTGTTGACTTTTGCTGGGCTGGGAGAAGATTCAGCAACCTTTTCCCTTGATGCAGTAGAAGGAGGCAGTGAGACCCCACAGAATCGTCTTTTTTCTCCTATGTGAAGGGAGGGACAGAGTAATAAGGCAGATGGTCCTGGCTGTAGCATGCAGCAGATGCCATTGTGTCCCTCTATCATGCAGCTCCTTCTCAAGCAGACCACTAGACAGCCACTAGAAGCACTCCTAGAGAGTATATTCGATGTGCATGAATTGGGTCAGGGAGTCGAGCTCACATCCAGATGGTTTGACAGCAGCGCAGTCCAGGCCTGCAGACTTCATCTGTACCACCCAGCAAGGAGCTCAAACCCTTCTGTGAATGGACCAGCAGTATCCAAGACTCAGTAATTTTTCTCCCTGTCTGTTCAGCCTTTGCGGAGGTTGCCAATGAGGTTGTTGAATAGTATTATTTTTGGTGATTGGGTCACTTGTTCATTTGGAGCAGGATTGAGACAGGACAGTATAGTGCTGTCAGAGCTGGGCTTGAACCAGCAATCTGTAGATGCAAGTCTGAAAATATATATTTGGTCTTGTAGTTAAGATGCTGGACTAGAAATCAGAGGATCTGGGTTTAATTCCCAGATCTGCCACAGATTTTCTGTGGGACCATGGGCATATCACTTAATCACTCTGTGCCTCAGTTTCCCATCTGTAAAATTACGATAATAATACTGTATTTTCCCCATCTTTTGTCTGTCTTAGACATCTAGTTATACTTATACTAAAGGTGTTCGGAGCAGGGATCATTTCGTGTCTGTACAGCATCTAAATTAATTGGATCTCAGTTTTAGGTGGGGCATAATGCATATAAATATATTTATATTTTCGAATGCTATGGAGTAGCCTCAGACATAGGTTTCTCTGTATGTCCAAAAAACATTTTGCAATTATTAGAAATGAGAAAAAAAATTGAGATTTCACAGTCTCTGATTTTTCCTATGCTCTGTGAACTACTCACAAAAATAATTGTAGTCAATGAAAAGATCCTGTTTAAATCAATTAGTGTGGGAATTAGAATGCTCTGTCATATAAAATGGCCTCTGATCACTTTTTCTTCCTGATCCTATTAAGAGTTTTGCCTCTTTGATGTTGATAAAGAAATAAGTATAAAGGAACAATGAAAAAATTGGATCTGGCATGAACTGTCAGTAGTTGATTGTGCTGAATTTAAAACTGTCAGCATCGGTGTATATGTGAGCTTTTTACATATTTATATCAATAATTCCCACCCCCACCGACAAACCATTTACTGGAAACAGACTCCTGCTGTACTGCAGGTCTTGAAAATAGTATACTGGACTCAATGAAAAATGAGGGGAAATGTATGACCCCTTAATTGAACATTTCTGCAATTTCCTATGTGACAAGTTGGATCTGTAGAAAATTCTTAGTTTTTTAATCAGGAGAATGACATTGTGGAGAACACATTACAACCATTTCCAGTGTGTTTTTGGTGATGTGCATATATTAACTTTTTATTTGCTGAATGTTTAGTAACTGAATATCATGTGCACAGTCTGGATTAGGGAGAATAAACCATTTAATAAGTAAGAATCAGTCTGAGCCTTTCCCAAAGTTATATGAACTCAAAGCTGGTTGAGAGGTTTAAAAGATCACTCATTTTAAAAAAAATCATAGAATCATAGAAAATTAGGGTCATCTAGTCCAACCCCCTACTCAAAGCAGGACCAATCCCCAACTAAATCATCCCAGCCAGGGCTTTGTTAAGCCAGGCCTTAAAAACCTCTAAGGATGGACATTCTACCAACTCCCTAGGTAACAAATTCCAGTGCTTCACCACACTCCTAGTGAAATAGTTTTTCCTAATATCAAACCTAGACCTCCCCCACTGCAACTTGAGACCATTGCTTCTTGTTCTGTAATCTGCCACCACTGAGAACAGCTGAGCTCCATCATCTTTGGAACCCTCCTTCAGGCAGTTGAAGGCTGCTATCAAATTCCTCCTCACTCTTCTCTTCTGCAGGCCAAATAAGCCCAGTTCCCTCAGCCTCTCCTCATAAGTCATGTTCCCCAGCCCCCTAATCATGTTCGTTGCGCTCTGCTGAACTCTCTCCAATTTGTCCACATCCTTTCTGTAGTGGGGGGCGGGGGCAAAACTGGATGCAATACTCCAGATGTGGCCTCACCAGTGCTGAATAGAGGGAAATAATCACTTCCCTCAATCTGCTGGCAATGCTCCTACTAATGCAGCCCAACATGCTGTTAGCCTTCTTGGCAACAAGGGCACTCTGTTGATTCATATCCAGCTTCTCATCCACTGTAATCCCCAGGTCCTTTTCTGCAGAACTGCCGCTTAGCCAGTTGGTCCCCAGTTTGTAGCAGTGCATGGGATTCTTCTGTCCTAAGTGCAGGACTCTGCACTTGTCCTTGTTGAACCTCATCAGGTTTCTTTTGGCCCAATCCTCCAATTTGTCTAGGTCACTCTGGACCCTATCCCTACCCTCCAGCAGGGATTTTGTTACTTTGTGTCACGGGGTAGGTGTGCCCCATCACAGGGTGCCGGGCCACATGTGGTCACACACCAGGAAAGGGGCTGTACCACAGCCAGTTAGGTCCAGTGCTAATGACTCTTACTTGGAAACAGGGTAATACGGCCTAGTTGCCAGAGTCAATAAAGTTGCCCTTCCATATAGGGTTGCATGACCCAATGGCTCAAGTCAGTGAAGAGGCTTAATGGCTGGAGTCAATAAAGTCGCACCCCTCCCTGGGGTAGTGTGGCTACTGGGAAAGTGGGGCACCACTCAGGGATGTGTGGCACCCTGGGCAGGAGGACTTGGGCCCTCCCTCCTCCTCCAAGCCCCGGGCGAGGGCCCCGGCAGTGGCGGGATTACTCGCCACTGAGTCAGTGGGGATCCTCCTGAAACACGCTGACTGGGTTCCCAGTTCACCCACAGGAGCAAATTCTAAGTCCTTTGGGCTGCTTCCCACTATGTCATTGCCAGCGAAGGTCCACGGCTCCCTGGGGCCCGCAGGCAGCATAACTCCAGATGGTGCAGCCGCCTCTCTGGGTTTGTCAGGCAGCCTGGAATCTGTCTGGGACTCTGCATGCATTGACTCTGGAGTCCGGTCCTGTAGGAGCTCGCTGGAGAGACCCTGCAGCCTACGTCCTCTCCCTTCAGCAGCCAGCTGAGACTGAGCTGGGCCACTTCCTTTTATACCGTGCCTCTAGGGTGAGCATGCCCATCAGAGGCAAAGCGGTATGGCTTCCTAACCCCTGCAAAACTAGGGTAGGGTAGGTGCACCCCATCACACTTTGGGTCAGTGTGCTGGGTTTTATTTAAGAAAAGAAACAAATTTGCTTTGAGATAAAGCAATTATTAGAGTACTTCTGACCCAATGAAAATTAGCCCCCTTAAACAATTTAATCTGTCACATCTTAATCTCAAAATAATGCCTTTTTATTTATTATTAAACCATTTCCTGCTGGTTTTTTAATCCAAAACATTTTGGATAAGTGGAGATAATGCTAGCCTGATGTGAATCTAAACTGTTTTGTATGACCTTTTCATACCCAGAATTCAAAGTTATGATGGGGGAGGCAGGAAGGCATATCCACTGGTAAATCTACTGTGCACATCTGTGAGTAATGCTGAAAGCCTCTGGGGTTATTTTATTATAATTTATACTACTACTAAGGAGCTGCTGATTGCAATTCCAAGGTTAAATTTGCAAATGGTGTTCAATTAAAAACCTTATTTGACAATCCTAATTCCTAAATTAGGGAACTTTTACCTGCAGGAGTTACTAGTCTGCTTTCGTCTATGTTTAGCATGTGCAGCAGATTTGTTTTCATGATTTTCAGTAGCGTAGGATGGGTAGGAATTTTTTTTTTTAAATTGATGTTTTTTACAATGAGAGAGATCCACATTATTTCCTGACCATACTTATCTGAACATAGATTTACTGTAGAAGTCTAAAAAATCATACATGTGTACACCATAGAAGACTTGTGAATGTTGTCATTTTAAAAAACTGATTTCAAGATTCTGTTACTATTTTCATGTTTCAAAAGTATGTAGTGATGTTACATCTGGAATGCCATTGTGTAATACATGTGATGTCAAATACATTTGACCAGCTGACAGATTCAAATTCTGCATTAATGCAAGAACCTGCAATGCTTTTACTTTACAGCATGTATGTTTCTAATTCCATCTTTGCAAACATGAACTTGGAAATGTAAATGGATATAGTATTAAACTATGGATAGATCTCAGAAAGGAAGTTTTGTCAAATATATTTCTCAAATGAATTTGATGACAAAAGATATTAAAACTTTTGATCCCAAATATCATATCATAATATATTTGAGGATATTGAAACCTTTGATCCCAATAACCATGATTTGAGGACTTCAGTAACTCAGACATAGGTTAGAGGTTTATTACAGGAGTGAGTGAGTGAGATTCTGTGGCCTGCATTGTGCAGGAGGTCAGACTAGACGATCATAATGGTGCCTTCTGATCTTAAAAGTCTATGACTCTAATGATATACCGGGTACACAGATTGTGTATGGCCAGTAGGCTATACGGCCTGTTGTCTATAAGATGTATATAGGCTGTACAAGGCATGTACAATATGCAGGTTATATCATGTTTATCACTTTCAGATAAAACTTGAAACATCTTTTAACAGTATTCAAAATATAACATTATAAAATACTTTATAAAGTAGAACATTGAATAAAAATGTTCTTGTTACTATTATGGTTAGTATGTGCTAAGAGCTGTTATACACATCTTTGAACAAACTCCAACATTAACAAGTATGGAATTTGTAATCTGAGATTACAAAAAACTGTTTTGATACCAACCTTAGCACACAGTTTACACAGAAAGACTCTTAAACAGAAAAAAAAGTTTCAATGATCAGAACCCATGGCAGTCACAACAGTGGTTTGATAATGAAACAGTCCATTTGAAGAGCAATACTTTTCTGCTGAGGAAACTATTTCCAGGTTAAAAGGAAATAAATACCATTAGAGACAAAACTACTGTGTGTGAGTATAACTCTTGTTCACACAACATAAAACATACTATTATCGGTTGCGTTAAACCTCACTGTGGGGAAGGCATAACTTCGCCCTTAATTTAAGAAGTCATTAAACTCCTTCATGGAACCAAATAGCTGAAACAACGCAGGCCTCAAACTGAAACATAGGCAACATGTGAGGCCAATGAGGAATTTTAACTATGTGGGTGAATGGACTTGTGATGTTCCCCTCTGCTGTTATTTGGACCAGTGATCTGCTAGGTCACTCCAATCCTTGACTCTGGGAGCCAACCTTACCCTGCTCTGCTGTGAGTACCCCCACTCTGGGCTGTTCATGCACAGCCTCTGACATGTAAGCTGCTCCCAGCTACTTGTAAGCAAATGACACTAACCAATATCTCCAGTCCCAGAAACAACCCTAGGAACCTCCATCTTGCAGTGTCCAGTTATGCCCACTGGACGCTGCAAGTTTATATAAGTTTGCCAATTTAACAAAGAAATTGGTATGTACCAGGCTTGTTATCCCAAGGGGAGCCTCTGACATGCTTCAAACCAAACACACTGCTTCCAGTAGAACAAACAAACAAATTTATTACTATAAAGATTGACTTATAATCACTTAAAATGTAAGCATAAGAAGTCAGATTTGGTCAAATGAAATAAAAGCAATACGCATTATAACTGATCTTAACACTTTCAATGTCCTTAAAAACTGAGATGCTTCTCACCACAGGCTGGCTGGTTACTTTTCAGTCAGGCTCTCCCCTTTCATTAGCATTTCAGTCGCTTGGTGGTGGTGGTGTCTGTAGATGTAGGTGGAAGAGAGAGGGCATGGCAAAATGTCATTCCCTTTTATCATGTCCTTTCTTTCCTCTTGGCTTTGCCCCCCCGCCCCCCCCGAGTCAGGTGAGCATTACCTCATCACAGTTCCAAACTGACCAAAGGAAGGGGGGTGACTTCCTTGAGGGTCTAACAGATTCTTTTGTTCCTGTCCAAGCTAGCGTCCATTGTTCCTGTGAGGTTGGGAGGGGTTTGTCCAATACCTGTCCTGAGGAGGTGTGAACCGTGCCTCAGTTCTTGGAGAGCTTTTGCATGGGCTTGCTTTAAGCCATGAGGATACATTTTCAGCATCATAACTATAGACATGAAACTACAACCTATAACATTACTGTAACAATTACTATAACATCACTATAACAGCCATGCTCCGTGCATCATAAGCCTTCCGAGGATACCTGACATGACAAACTTTGCATTGGATACCACACAATCATTTTATAAAGATGTACATGGGGGTGTAGGGTGTCCCCCCAGGTACAGAGCATCACAGGATTACACAAATTTTATTTTAAGTCAGGAGGGGAGCAGGAAAGAAGGCAGCAACAAAGCACTGGAAGGATGACTTAGGGAAAAAACTAAGAGAGGCCTTTTAGGTTAAGTGCTGTCTAAAAGAGGCTTGGAACTATAAGAAAATACTTTATTTTGTGTTTGATTTCTCCTCTGTTCAAGAAAACAAAACTCTGTACATTCTTTGTACAGAAAAAAGGACTGCATCCAAGAAATAATTGGCTCTATCCTCAATTTCGCCTTCTAATGGAAACTGTAGGACCCCAAATTTGGGCTAACTACTGGGGCAAAAAATGGTAACAATATATAACAGGACCTATTCATTCATGTCAGGACAAATCACTAAACTTTGGAACAAATATCATACACACATACCCTCAGTTATCCATATTTGTAATATTAAAATGACATATAAGGAACTAGTCCTGCTCTGAGTAAAGGTAAGGAAACACTATCATTCTCTTCAATGGAAATTAGGTTGTAAACCTAAAACAAAACCTAGTACAGAGACAGAATTAAGGTTGTTTGGGTGCTGGTTATTCAGAATTTCTCTGCAGAGTGATCTACATCCATGAACTGAGATTTAGGGTTGGTGTCAGAATTTTCTATGTAGTCATATCTTGCGATTTTCATACTTCCTAGCATTCAAGATTATTTGAAGTGTGCATTTATGGTACATCTCTTGAATTGCATTAGCAAACTTAACTGCACCTTAACATTTTTTATTTTATTTTCCTGGGATTCGAAGTCCACATCAAAGTAATCCCATGTGATCTCATCTGCCATTCTTGCCTGGCAGAAGAATCTTGTTCATTTCCTGTTGGCTCCCATATTCTGCTGAACTCCTATTCTTTAATAGTTTAATAATTCTTTAACTCCTATTTCTTTTAACCATGGCTGGCACAGCTGACTGGCAAATAGGATGAAAAAGGTAGGCAGTATGTTGTTCTATTGCTGGAGTAAGTTAGGTGTATATACGGATCTTGCCTATTGGTTTAACCTTTCTTACAGTTGAAACCCATTTTTCTCTAGCTGATGACAATCATGGAAAACCAGGTGTGTGCATTTACTAATTTGATCTGCCTGAGTGCATCACCATTGTTCTTTGAAGTCCCCTGGCTTCTTTAACTGACCTTCTTTTCATCGGCACCACATTTATGGGTAACAAGAAGGGCCAGAATTTGGCCCAATGTGTACTTCAATTTGGCAGTAAGTATATTTGCACTGATAAAACAATCTTTGCTGTGATGTTAAACAACAACAACAAAAAAGGAAGAGAGACTTCTAAATGTCTGTCAGGGATGGTTTAGACAGTATTTGGTCCTGCCATGAGGGCAGGGGACTGGACTCGATGACCTCTCGAGGTCCCTTCCAGTCCTAGAGTCTATGAGTCTATGAGTCTATGAGTCTTTTCAGATGACCAGATCATTAGTCAGCACAAAAAAGTTTCATTAAAGCACACAGTGGGAAGTCCCATGCTGAAAGAACTGGAATCTTGCTTTCTCTGCCAGAATATATTTGCTGCCACGATCATGACACTTGCAGCAACAGTCTTGTTTGTAATGTCACCGTCTAGTGTGTAACTCTGAAAGAATGTTGTCTTCCAGAACTCCTCAAAGAAGCTGTCTGACCTCAGCTCTCACTCAATCAAAGCAAGATATTTACATTCGTGGCTCCGATCTGACACCTTTTTTAAAAAAACAAAACAAACAAAACCACATGCTACTGACATTAAAAGATGTAAAAATCATCCCATCTTTCTGATTTCTAGAGATAGATCAAGAAAGCAGTTATTCTAACCTGATTAGGTTGAGGCTGGGTTCAAAATTCAAGTTCAAGCCCAATCTGGTCAGATTCAACTACATCAAAGTGTCACAAACCATTCAGACCCGACTGGCCTTTAACGGTAAAAATCTCACAAATCACCAGAGTAGATGACTGCAACAAGCCTCCCACCATTTTAACTGGAAATGTCATAAGACTTGATAAAAACAACAAGGAGCCCTTGTGGCACTTTAGAGATCAACACATTTATTTGGGCATAAGCTTTCGTGGGCTAAAACCCACTTAATCAGATGCATGTTATTTCTGAGATTTCCACTAACTACGGTAACGTGAACCAGATCTGGGAAACAGGTCCCTTTTGTTCTGGACTGAAAACCATATGGGAGGTTAAGATACAAGTAATTAAAATCCTAAATTCATGGGGGTTCTGATTTAAGGTTCAGATTTGGGCTTTTCTCTACCCATTTCATTCTAGAACGTGTGAAAGTGAAATTAGATCTAACCAGCACTGAAGTTAGTGGAAGCCTTTTCTTTTTATTTCAACAGGCATGGGGATAGGCCTTAAAACAGATAGATGTGAAACTCATCTTCCCTATTTCAACTTTAGCATTTCAGCCATTCCTTTGTTTTAAATTCTGAGTTCAGTTCTCATTTCATCTTTCAAAGCAAGAGTCACGCCGTCTGACATACAGAAATCGGTCATGGAAATAACTACCAGAAATCTCATAAGAGGTGGTGTATTTTTGGTTTAAAATCCTCTCGTCTTTGACTCAAAATCTAAAGGTGATAATATGCATAACATTTCTGTGTGATTCATAAATTCAGTGACTCTGTCAACATTAACATATGAATTGACCTTTTCATGGAACAGATATTTTTTTTAATTAAAAAAAAATCTTCAAAGACTAGACTTGAGCCTTGCAAATTTCCAGAGTGCAGCATTTCAAAGACTGGGAAAATGTCCTCTGAGACAGAACCAAATACACTGAAACTCAATTAGATTTTGACCTTCTTCAACCATAAAGGATTGGGAGAGAGACATTGTTTGCTATTTGCTTCAATTAAATTGGGTCCCGAGAGAGACAGATGAAGAGATTCAAAGAAGAGAAATATAGTTAACAGAATTGCATTCAACCATCAGTCTGAAATAAATCTTATTGACTTTATTTACCCACTACATTAATACAATATTCCACACTTTACTCAGAAAAGTGACATTTAATTAAGTTTTCAGGATTTAACATTTTCAAAAGAGCAAGAATAAGTTTTCAAAGTGGGAACCCTGAGTTCTAAATTCATTCAAAAGCATCATGGTCCAAAAATACACCTGTCAATGTAAGAATCAAAAACCCTTCTGGGTCAGCTTGAAAAGCCTAGGGCACAAGCATAACACTTTTAAATTACATCCTGCTACAGTATGGCATTAAAGCAGGGACACAGGAACACAGATAGCTTCTGATTAGATCTTTTTATCTCAAAGTGTACAATTTGATTTTCACAGAAATTATATCATAGAAATACCTTTCTACTAAATCACAGTGTTCCAAAATTTCAACTTAGATTCAACAATAGAGCCCAATGAAAGTGATATCAACTACTGTGCCAGGGTTACCAGAGAGTTTGTTTATAAAAATAAGCTAAGAGCTTCTCCTCTTCCCCCCTGCTCCAAGAAGTTCTGATCTTTCTCTAGCCACAGACATATGAGGATGGATGAAAGAGGCTGAGATTTTGTTCATTCAGTGTTAATTTCTGTCTCACATTTACAGGTTGATGACACTATTGAAAGCTGTGGCACAGCCCTGTGTGAAGAATCTGAAATTGGGATAAATAGCCTGAAAAGATTATTGATCAATGCCTGTAAATTTATCTCGTTTACTTCCAATAGGTCCTTGGCTACAAATCCATTTTCACCTTCTCTTAGAACATTTAAAGAATAACAACATAAAAAAAGCTAACAAAATAGATTATTCTTAACAATCCTAGAGAAATAACCTACAGGTGTTAGGGAGAACTCATTGTCAAGTATGATTTATGAACCTTGTTAAATGTACTTAATATAACTGCACTAATACCCCCTTTGACAAAAAGCCCTTATGGAATATAGTGCTTCTTTTATACAATAAAAAGAGCTAATTTAGCTTGTCATAACACAGAACTGAATTAATGCAGAAGTCAAAGTGCTCTCATTTGAGCTATTAAATACAAATATTATATGATAGCATGGCTGTTCCTAATATCCACTGGGTTTTGCTTCCCTTGTCATGTAATAGCTATGGCTTTTTAATGTGACTGATCAAATGAATAGAGAGCAATCTCCCTCCACCAAAAAAAAACCTTCTGAAATGTCACTCATTATAAGATCAGCCCTTTTACTGTGTAACAGATTTCATTAATTAGGCCAAACGTTTTATTATAAAATTCCAGTTCAGTTAAGTACTGTACTTTTTTTTGGCTTTCGTGTGTGTGTGTGTATCTCTCTCTAATAACCACTCTTTCTACTAAGAACTGGTAGTTCTGGTTTTTCGTCTATAAATTACAAACTTCCCTCTCCCTTTCAGTTTGGCAGTAACCAGGTGAAAAGTTTTATTGTCTATAAAACATATTGTTGGACAATGACCTGCACTGAGCCTAGACTGGCAGATGGTGGTGATAATTGGTTGAAGATTCTTGTGCAGAAGGCGACGTTTCCTGCTGGTGAATAGCAAAATTAATAAATACCTGCAAGACACAACATAGGAGGGCTTATGGGATAGCAATACATGAGCTGGAACTTTGTCTCCTTTTGTGACTTTTTCAGGCCACCTTTATTAAGATGCTTTCCAAAGCAAAACAGTAGAAGTCCATGTTCAATAAAATAAGTTCAGATTTAATATGGTTATCCACATTCCCTGGGAACACTGGATTTTGCTTGTATTGAACAAACAAATCTTCATTTTTTAAAAAATATTGGAGGGGCCTGATCCTGCTTCCATTGACTTGAATAGCAAAACTCCCATTGATGTCAGTGGTGCAGGATCTACACCCAGATATTTAAAGCTAAAATTTATGTTGAATAACCTTCTGAACATTGAACTGATGTGAGGAAACATCCATTTGAATTCCAAATGCCTGTTCTATTCAGTTGGGTCCCCTGGTTGTTTGCTTTTCACCTACATTCACACGAAACGGTTTTTTGATCACTTGGATATTTGAGGGATGACAGTTCTTCATTCCCATAACAATATTCACATGCAAGCAAAGGAATCCATTCATATTTTTTATTCAGCAGTCACTATTATCCTGTTTAAAACTTTCACTTATTCAGTCAGGGTGCAAAAACAATACCATGTAACTGAGGTAAGCAATCACTCACCATAAATAATGAACAGCAAACAAGCTTGAGTGAACAGTCAAGGAGTAACCCATAGGCTATTTGTTTGCATAAATTGTTCATTGAATAATTAAAGCAGCAGGAGCTGATAGATTAATACAAATCAAAGTCTGTTCATGAATGATTTGCACTTGGAAAAAAGAGCTAATCTCACAGCAAATATTATACATAATTAATGTTCTGACGAGCTCAGCTTCTCAGCATTTTCAGAATATATATGAGAAGTTATATCCCTAGATGCTGTAACACAACACTGGCACCCAGGAATTTCATGATCATCACTATATTATACATGGTGTAAACCCAAGATTTCATAGCCATTTCATAGAGATCCCTTCTATTTGTGCGTTTCTAATGTGCTTGTTGCAGTGGTACATAGATTGCAAATGCAAAAAAACTGCATGACATTTGCTTCAAAAGGAAAGATCCCAGCCACTTACACTAAAGGAGAAAATCCTTTAACTATAAGGTTATTATGTCTTATGAATCACACTAGGACAGCTCTACATAAACTATATACTGCAATATTCTACTGCATACATAATTAAAGTAGTACAGCATATTCAGAAAAAGAGAGACAACATCGAGGAGGAACATACCTGCTCTAAAGTGGTTTCGCTAATGGAATAATGTTTGATTTTCAGCAGAACTTTGTTGTTCTCTAAAACTTTGAAGAGCTCTGGTAAACAGCCCCATCTGTACGGTACACGATACTCCTGCAGATTAAGGCGCTGTTCCTTCAAACAAACATAAATAAATGCTAGTGAATAGTCTGATAAAATTATATTTATTTTCAACTGACCTGGTTTCAATATGAGCCTCAGCTGAAAAATATGATTCTGTAAGAATATACTAGATCTTGACTGTAACATTGTAAAAAGCACAACATGGTATGGTTCAGAAAAGATCTTTCAGTATCCACAAAGCTATCACAGTGGAATTGAAAGATAACTGGCTGTTTGCGGCTGCAGAGATGTATTTTTCTTATCAATTTTAAAGTTAGAGATGGCTTCAAACCAAACCCATTGATTCAAACACTTTGGGGAATGGGAAACATTTCAGAAACCACACTGAAATCAGTATATCACAGCTGGTATCTACAATGGCCAAACCAAAATCTCAAATCAGAACCCTACCCTGAAACTCAGGGTGCTAGAAACCTATACCCAGACCAAAATTCTACAGCTTGGGACCATCTACTTTTATAGGACACATTTTCAGAGACAAGAGTTCTAAATTAACCTACAAGGATCCATTTTGCATGTGACAGTATATATTTTAATCTTGATATTTATGCCAGAACACATTTGGGGATGTGACAGATGGCTGTGGTATGTTTGAAAGCATTACTCTTTTATGATGTGTTCATATCATACAATATATGTAAATCCAGGACACTTTTATGGAGACAGGAACACACCAATTGACTTTTCCTCTGTGACCTTGGAAAACAGAAGTGCTTCAGAGCACTGGACTATAGCCATCTTACTGCAGACATTGTAAATTTTGAGAAAGTAGAATAAAGTTTACTTCTATTAACTAGTGGGTACCGCATCGATTTTATATAGATACACACAAACCAGCTCATCTAGGGTTACCATTAGAGGCTATTATGAACACAGCTAAGAGCAAAAATGTGTGATTTCTACATCAGCAATATTATATAACCAAATAGCCAAGTGCCTGTGAAAATGAAAATCTCAGTACATCTATGGGCTTGTACACCTCATAAGAGTAAGATATCGCACTGTTTATCTAAATGGATGGACTAAAGAAAAAAAAGACAAATAAAAGGAGGAGTTGAGAGAAATGTCTTGAGAGAAATGTCTAAAATATTATTTAAGCGGATCTCTTGGTTGGGATGCCCATTTCCTTGCATTAGTTCAGCCTCAGAAGAATTCCCCTATTTTAATTCTGAGTTCAAAAAAAGGCAACCTGCTGGGAAAGGAGAACAGAGTTGTAGCAAAACATTTCAGTCAACTATTAAATATATATTTCAGAGTTTTTCTTCTGATGACATGTACACATAGTAATTGCCATCCAACAATCAAGTTACCACACAACGATATCTGAAATACTAAGCATTTCCTTATGCTTAAAATAGAAGGCATCTGAGGCATATTAGATGTCACTGTGTGGTAGCTGTGGGTAAATGTTGACTTCCTAACACACTATTCACCTGCCTGCCATTTTCTAGGTACTGGATTGACTGGGTGAGGACAAAGAAAAATATGGTGTTGCGGATATATTAACTCTGAAATTACTTCCATTCATAGAATATCAGGGTTGGAAGGTGACCTCAGGAGGTCATCTAGTCCACCCCCTGCTCAAAGCAGGACTAATCCCCAGACAGATTTTTGCCCCAGATCCCTAAATCCTCAATCCTCAAGGATTGAACTCCCAACGCTGCGTTTAGGAGGCCAATGCTCAGACCACTAAGTTGTCCCTTCAGTGGACATAGAATCAGACCCTGTGTGCGTATTCTGGAAAATTTGACTCTGTAAATACCAAAAATAAGAGAAGGGAATTGAAGCTCATGAACCAATCACATTTGCTTATGCTGCCGAAATGGCCCTACTCTGCATCTGCAGCATACAGGTGGGTGACAATTTAACAGTTAAACACATATAAATTAAAACGAGTAGCCATATTGATAGGAAAGAATGAGAAACCAGCTAGTTTATTCAAATTTGCCTTTTGTTAATGGTCTCAAGAACTTATCCTTGGCAACTGCTATGAATAGAGAATTTCAGCCATACCTTAAACTGTGTTCCTGGAAAATGTAGCTGCAGATAGTCCAAAATTGTACTGTGGTTGCTTGCTTCTTTGTTAAGCCAAACCTTGACTGAATAGCCATCTCCAAACCTGAAAGCATTGAGCAGGGACACAGTTATTCATGTTCTTTTCCATAAAGATGAGAAGAATGCTCAGGTAAATTGATTGTCACACAATGTTATCAAGTAACAGCATGGATGCCTATTCTATTACCACCACTGGGATTTTAATGTTATATTATCATGAAGCACACACTGATAACCACAAGGAAGATACAATATCATTGATACTCTTAGTGCCACAAAACTGTTCTTTGTAAAGGAGGACATGTTTTAATGACTATATAGCTTTGAACTGTCAGTGGAGGATGACATTTGTTACCAGAACCAAATACAGAAAAGGAAGAGTAGGAGGTCTATTTTTCCTAGTGGGAGAAAGAAAGTATTAAACTGTAGGTGATCACAATATATTGCATTTAGTGAAATCTTGCCATGGAGGAGCTAAATGTTTTACAAACATGGGTATTATCTGTATTTTACAGAAGTAGAAAGTAAGGCATAGAGTTGTTAAATGATTTGTCAATGTTCATACTACAAATCAGCAACATTTAGGAACACAATTCAAGTCTCCTGATTCCTAGTTTCCTACTTTAACTACTTGTTAACACTATTAATCTCATGAAATAATGTAGAGAATTTATTTTCCTCTCTCTGGACACGTTTCATAATATTTAGGTAAGTCAAGTTTTGAAAATCTAACTAAAGCATTCTTTTTGTGAAATATATTCTTTCTAGCATATAGTGCAGACTGTTAATTTTATACATAAAATAGACATACTATGTAAGTGATGAAAGTCACCTCTATAGCATCATACATTTGCTCATGATCATTTTCAACTACCAGTGTATGTGTGAGTGCTTTTCTGCTCTAAAACAAAGTCCACACACCCTCTAGATTCAAAATTTCACCCTCCTTTCCTAGGATTTGGCTATAAAATAATACACCACAAACAATATAATATCATTCAATAAAAATTTTCTCCCTGGCTTTTCTGTTCCTAGGGTTCCTTTCCCAGTGTTGTTCAGCCTATACCCTAAATCCTCTCTTACAAGCAAGCACTCCCACCTGCTTCACTTACATCTGAGTGAGGTAATAAGTTATCACCTGTCTAAGTGAATCAGCTGAATCCATTTTCTCTCAGTAAGATCAGGCTTGTTAACAGAGTTGGGCATTTCAGACAAACTCTGCTATAACACCATGGTAACAGAGTGCTACATGAAAGGTTTGTTATTCACTGTTGAATTAGGAATATCAGAACACTCCTTTAGTATGTTGTAAATGTTTAAGTGTTTCTGGAATGTTCATAAAGGGCCTGAAGTATATAGCACATTTATCAAGTGACCAATGCATTTCCAGACTACGTCACCCACTACTGCACAGCGCTAGTGGAATTTCTCTGGCTCACAAGAAGTCTAACAAATGGTAGAGAAATAACTGCAAGGCTATGTTAGCCAAATGGCTGGTGGTTAGAAGGATTCCTTATTTCACAATGTCCCTGCAGAAATATCCAGTTTCCAGTACACAACACGACACATGCTGAGTTCTTGGATTTAACAAACGTAGAGCAAATTATCATCATAATCATCCAAACAGTGGTGGATGGAATGGTATACAGTATACTCCTGTTCACCTGAAACCCTATTATCCAATCTTCCACATTATCCAAATCCCTTCCTCATCCCCCAGCATGAGCCATGCTACAGAGGGCGCATCTCTCATGCTAGGGGACAAGGAAGGGATTTGAATAATGTAGAGGTTCAGATAATAGAACAGAGGCCCCTGGGCAGAACTGTGAGGAGGAAGGAGGGAAAGGCCCTGATATGGAGGAGGCCATCCCACTGCCAAATGGCTCCTGTGGCAGTGCAGAGAGCCCTCTGCAGCCCCACTGTCATGGGAATGAGTGAGCTTGGCCATGACAGCAGAGCTGCAGAGGGGTCCCTGTGCTGCTCACCCTGTGTCAGCAGGGATTGGGTGTCACTGGCCCCAAAGCATGTGGGGAGCTCCACTCCTTTGCAGCTCCACTGTCACAGGAATGAGTGAGAAGGGCAGAGCAGAGAAACCCAGCCCGGGCAGCAAGGAGAAGGACAAGCTCTTGTCTGTGGGGGAGGCCTCCCCACTGCCAAATGGCTCCAACCCTGTTGATTATCCAAAATCCCCAAACCTATGTTCCCCATGCCAGTCAGATAATCTGGAGTAAACTGTACTGTACATTATACATTTCCTTCTTCAAGTTTAGAAAAATAATATGTCTATAGGTACACATTGCACAGACTGAACACACACAAAGGTAAAAAAAGAACAGGCCTGCCCATAGATATAATCACCCAAACCCTCAGCTCAACCTCTTCTCAATAGTCTGAGAAGGAAAAGAAGTAAAGATAAGATTCTAAAGCACAAACCTTGGATTCAGGAGGTGTTTTCCCAGTTTCATCACAGATTGTCTGTGTTCCTTTGACCCATTTACTTTATAAAACACGTGGATTATAATAATGGCTGAAAGATTTGCATTGGGCCAGATCTTTAGCTGGTGTAAAGCCATGTACTTGTTACTACCTGGCATTTAACATCAGATCTAGCCAATTATTTCAAAAGTTTAGAACCATAAAGCAAAATATTATTTTCATGCATCTTATTAGACTGAAGAATCTTATTGTGGGACTGTTTGGTACAGAGGCTGCATAGCAAAGCTGTGTTGCAGTACCCTAAAATATGAGTGCAATGACTTGTTTAAAAAGATACACACAGCACCCCAACACTGCATATTTTTTGTTTTGTTTTGTTTTGCCGTTGCATTTGGACCCAAACATTTAAATAGCATAGGAAAAGGTAACATGCCATTATTTCTTTTTGTTCAAATGCGACACTACCCAATCTGTGCTGTTGATTTCCAAACATTCTTTGAGTAGCATGAAGTAATACATAAATAACATGATCACAGGAGAGGGATGTGGAACACTGTGGAATCCAGAGTAGTGGCTGGCTGGTTTCCCTTGCAATGATTTACTAACACATACGAGACTTTTACTTAAATCTTTTAAATGCATAACATCATCCCTGCAGAATGACAAAGAAACTGCAACAAAGATGGATAGTGTTAACAAGGGTGTTCAATGTAGATGAAAGCCAAGCTCAGGTAACTGTTTACAAGAGATAATTGATTCTGATCAGTCTTCTGGTGTCTGTATACAGTGGTCCTGAGGAATTACAGTCAGAAAAATGCTGTTTTATGGAGATGTTCAGCAGTCTCATAAAATGAAAATGTTGCATGCAGTGAAGTTTCCAATGAAAATAAATAAAAATTCTGATTAGCACACACAGAAATCTCTGTGGCTTAATGTAATTCTTAATCCTGAATGGCATAAATACCAACCTGGGTACAAATAAAAAAATGGGAAATGTTTCTTGCTAGTCAAATTGTGCATCTCCTATACCTTGAATTCATATTTTATTTTATTGCAGAAGTTTCTGTACTGGGTAACACTGATAATCCACATCATCTCCCCCATTTCTGTAATCAGCCAGCAGGTTGCTTTCTGCAGCCAACTGAGGCAATGGAAATTGAACTGACCATTTTTTCCTCTAAATGTTTTCCTCTCTGACCCAACTGATAAAATTAATGCAGAAACCCAAAGTGGAATTACACAGACCACCACATTCTGATTTGATTAGCAGTGCTAGGATCAAACCTTTAGTACCCAACAGTTCAAGACCTGAGGAGGAAAACATAATCATTAAAGCAGCATCAGTTGAATCAGTGCACCTGTTCAGCAGCCATCTGTTGCCCTATCTTTGGCGCTGCTCAGCAAAGGTGTTTTCCATTGCTATAAGCACATCAATTTAATTCTGCCTTCATTTGTTTTTAATCTTGCTCTTTTTCAACCAGACTATTTGTTCAATTTAGACTCTGACCAAACCCAATGGAATTGCTCATGGAAGTAAAGTTACTCATTGACTGTCTGCATGATTGGACCCTTATTTTGTAAATACCAACTATATTACAGAGCTGGTTCCCTGCCCTGCTCTGTTTCCTCTGTGCCACGCAGGCAGTATAAAGGAAATGGAAGCTGTCTCCTCTAACCGGTGATTTTCCAGTGGATGCAAAGCCATTAAAACTATTTCTTATGTCACCTTCTCGAAAGCTCAGTGAAAGGGCCTGGAGCAAGTGGAAGAGAAGTGGCTGGATACCAACATCTTCCTGCTTCACTCAGTAGGCAGATGTGCTAGCTGATAGTGGTCACCAACTTACAGAAGTTTGTAGATACTCCTGTAACCTGCACCAAGAATTGGCAGAGTATCAGAAAACTACAGCAAGGAGCTCCCTGAATTCCCACACCCCCCCTCCCACCAAGTTTGCTAAATGTAATTTCAGTGAAGCAGAGAATCTGGGCCTGTATCTTAATTCCTGATGACTAACCAGAGCAGTTAATCATCTAGATATATCTCACTATTCAAAACACACATTTCCCTGACGTTGTTCTTTCTAGTTCTGTTGTCTCTGCCTGGAAATACGCATCATTAAATTAGCACTGTCTGAAGATTTGCCTGTGAAAAAATAATATACACACTTTATCTTTTAGTATAAAACTAGCTTGATTGATCTCTTCTATTGCTTCATATAATATCAACAGAGTACTCAGAGAATGGCATTATATCAGGCAATAAAATCAAAGCATTACTTGAATTTAATGTCTAGAAGGTAGAGCATAAGCCACATCCTCCAGAACATTGGCCATACTTCAAGGATATGAAACAACTCACCACGGGAATGCTTAACTATTTACTTCACTTCACATTCCTTTCCATACACTGGATGCAATATTATATATATATATTATATATAATATTCCCTTAAATGAACAGTCATCATGGGTGCAAATTGGCCCACTGACTTAAATTAGCACTACTCACATAAACAAAGGATTATGGCCCCTATGTGACTCTTCACAGAATGCACAGTAAACCTGCGGAACTCGTTGCCAAGGGATGTTGAAGGCAAAAAGTATAACTGGGTTCAAAAATAACTAAATAATTTCATGGAGGAAAGGTCCATCACTGACTATTAGCCAGGATGCTCAGAGACACAACCCCCTACTCAGTGTTCCTAAACTTTTGACTGCCTGAAGCTGCAACTGGATGACAGGGGGTGGATCACTAAATAATTGCTCTGTTCTGTTCATTCCCAATAAGGGATCTGGCATTGGCCACTACCAGACTACCAGATACTGAGCTAGATGGATCAGTGGTCTGGCCCAGCATGGCTGTTCTTATGTAATAAAATTTACAAATACAAATGTGTTCAAAAAGAGAAACAAATAGAGATAAATTTATCTATTAAAAATTAAACGATCTGATGAAACCTCCTCTTTCTTTAAAAAAATCTTGCTAATAAATTCAAAACTGGTACCAACTGTTATATGCCATTTCCTTATACGGTTATTCAAAGTGAAACCATCTCAGTGTTGCTGAACAAATACACCGTCATGAGTAGATTATATAACATTTTTTAAAAAACATATAAAATTTCCCTCTCATAAGCTATTTATCAATTATTTTTCTTCGTAATTCTGTTTTCTTAAGTAACAACAGGAATGTAAAAACAGACAAATTGACACATAATACATAGGTATGAGTATTGGACATATATTTCATAAGACATGCCCATCTATACACACTCAGAGCCCAGATTTTTCAAAATCTAATCTCATAAATCCATATTTAGGTCCCGAAGTAAGTGGCATGGTTTTTTAAAATGCTTAGCTCCCAGCATCTCCCATCACAGCCAACAGGAGATGTCAGACACCTGACACACTTATTGGCTTAAGATCCTAAATGCAGGCACCTATTTTAAAAATCTTGATTATTAAGAGTAATACACTGTATACTCTTAATTATCCAAACAGCAGGGTGGCATGGATCTTATTCCGATAATTGGGATTTCGGATAATTAAGATGGCAGAAGCCATTCAGTAGAGGGATGGCCTCCCCTGATGCTGGGGGCTCATCCCCCTCCTCTTTCTCCTCCTTTCAGTCCTGGCTGGGGGTCTCTGCTCTGCCCTGCTCACTCACTCCCATGAGAGCAGGGCTGCAGAGGGTTCCCTGTGCTGTTGCATGGCTGGTGACGCCCAATCCTTGCAGGCGTAAGGTGAAAGGCAGAGCAGAGACTCCAGACCAGGATTCTGCATGGGGAACAACAAAAAGATTTAGCTAATGCGGAGGTTTGGATAATCAGGGTTTGGATAAAGGGAAGCATACTGTATATCAAAATCTTGATAACTGTATTCACGTACACATGTATACATATATATTGTGCGTGTGTGCACGTGCAAATGCATGTGTGTGTATGTTCACCCACGCCCATCCTCTAAGCTTGATTCACCACTAAGATACTCCGGTCTTCCACTAGTGGAGTAATGAGGTGGTGGTTCAGACTCTCTATATTACAGATCAGGCTAGTAGCACGACCTGCTGAGGTTGCCTGATACAGCTCATTATAAGATCTTGTTTTCAGTTGCTTGTAACTTTGCCTACCTTTTACCATTTGGGCTGAATGGTTGGCATTTCATGCTTCGTGCCAGCCTCAGACTGAATTTGTTTTGGGGAAATTTCAGCTAAAATGGCCAATGTCAAGAATAAGGCTAACCCAAAATATGTTGTTTTACTCAGGTTGAGAGAGTCTGGCAAGCTGGAAAAGCTGGAAAAGTTCTAGTGCCCCAGCTTTGTAGCAGGGACTTGAAGTTTGTCAGAGGGTGTCCTTTGTGTATGAATGTTCTTTTTGCTCTCCCCATGAAGATCCACCTAAATTTGTCCAAGTTATAAGCCTAGGAAAAACTGCAGTGTGCACATACTCAGTAGAAACTTAGATTTTAGCTATTAAATACCCCAAAGAGTCTCTCCATGTTGGACATGTTCCAGCCCTGGGCTGAGCAGAACATTCCCTGTGATTGCAAATTTACGCTGCCACAAGCTATGCCGGTCTGGTCACCTGAACAGGGAGTCTCACTCCTGTGGCCTCAAGTAGTGTGGAGGAGGAAGCTACCTGATTTGAATGCAGAAGGTACAAGACCCAGATATGTGTTGGGGGTGGGTCATGGGGAAGTAGATTGGGAGAAGGAACTTGCAGGGGTGGAGACAGGATTGGAGGATGGCAGAGGGAAATTGAGAGTGGCTGAGGAAGGAAACTGGATTGAGGCTTCGGGAGCAAAACAGGTGGAGGGATGACTGAAAGCCAGTAGGTCAGGGAAGCCTGTTTGGATGAAAAGGCAGGGGCAGACTGGGATCTGAGACCCAGTAGGGCAGCAGACTGAAATCGGGGAAACAGATATGAAGAGGAGCCACAGTGAGGGGGGAGTACAGGTAATCTTGGCAAAGAGGCTGGAAGAAGGGGCGAGGCAAGGGAAGCACAAATTAGATAAGGAGCTTTTGGAAGCAAGAGGGAATGGGAATATGGGCTGGGGGACATGCCTTAGGGTAGAATGAGACCGATCAGATGAGAAGAGGGGACTGTGATTGTTTGGTATGGGGTGTCTGGAGGGATCTGATTAGAACTTGCTGGGCAAGAAGACTAGGGCTAAGATGAGAAGCCTGAGGAGTGGAGGTTGGAACTGGAGAGGCAAGGGGAATGGGACTGGGATGAGAAGCTGGGCAGGGAAGAGCTAGGACTGGCACATGGACAGATTGTATCAGATGGGACAGAAGAGGTCATAGTTGGAGAGAATGAATACAAGAGTCTGTGCCCACCAGATCACAGAATCTGGAATGGAAACCAAGATTCCTGAGCTTCATGATTCCTCAGCTGTCAGCAAATGTCTATGACACCCATCCCCTCTAGTGCTGGTCTACATAAAGGATGGCAGCCTACCACTGCTATCAATTATTTCATTAGCTCACCTGGTAGAAGTCTGTACAGTGGATTTAAAGGTTCCAAACCTACTGATGACCTAATGTAGACATCAATTTGATGCCAGATGATTGAATTTCTGTTTTCTTCAGTTAGCTTTTTAAAAAAAAAAAGCTAACTTAAACCTAGGATATTACACACAAAAAATATTAAAATAACATAATTAAGGTTGCAAGGCCAAGCACACAAAAGTCAGGAAATGTCAGAAATAAGGGTGCCTATGCAACCTTACTAGGGCCCTCTTTGCAAATGCATTATGCTAAAGTCTTTAACAGGACCTGTCCCTCATTCAGTGCTGAGACAACTTTAGTTCTGGCATTTCCTAACTTTCTTGTGCTTGAGTTTGCAACTTAATCGTGTTCTTTTAAGGTAAAATTTGGTGTTTAATATGCATAAATATAAATAGATAGGGCTCATTCCCAGATTTCTAATGTTTGGGAATTTTTAAAGATATATAATATTTGTAATGAAAATGTTTCTTTTCAGGGTGTGCTAGCTGGACTCCACAGAAAGCTGCTTTTAACCTTAACTCTTAATTGGGAATATATTGGAATAAATATAGTATACATATATGCCTGCACACTCAGTGACAATAACAGGTTTGTCAAATGCCAAAATATTTTGATTGTTCAAGATAACAGGTATAAAAATGGCATTATTCCATGACATTAACTGCATGTTTTATGACTTCTAATAAACACATTGTGACTTTATTACCTAATAAATACTGGATCCTTCAGCATTGTAACTGTTTCCACTCAGTGCTGGAATATTCATGAGATTTTTAACTTCAAACCTCCCCTTTCACTCTAAGAAATTCACGAGTATATTAGAAAGAAAGACGAAAATCTTCCTCATCAACCTAATTTTTTAAATGGTAAAGTGTAACTAGTTTGGCAACACATTTTCACTGCAGCTCTGCCATAACAAATGGATTAGTTGTTGGGTAATTTAATCAGCTGGCTTCCTGATCTTATTTATGCACTGACTTGATGTGCATACAGCACTTGAAAAATGGGTATGGGTATTTCACTATGAGAATCTGTCCAGATGGACCCAGAATGAAGGAAGATATTCAAAATATTGTTCCTAGGGGATTGGCCAGTTGTATCAAACATAAAAATCCTTCTGTGCAATTTTCTGAAAAACATAAAATATAATGGAGGATGCTGGGGAGAGCGCAGAAATGTAATCCATTCAAGATTTAGAGTAATTGACTTATTTGGCAGGAGTCAACTGAAATTAGGTTTTAGCAGCCCCATCTACTAAAGCATGTAGCTTCTGCAAGCCATAGCTGGAACTAAGTTTCTAGCTCACCTCTAAGCTCACTCTTTTCAAATAACAATGCCTTTTGGGCATTATTTAGAAATTTACCAGCTGCAGTAAGATTTCCTTTAAAGCAGGGATCTACAACCTTTGGCACGCGGCCCCTCAGGGAAGTCCAGACAGGCCTGGATAGTTTGTTTACCTGCAGCGCCGCAGGTTTGGCTGATCGCAGCTCCCACTGACCGCGGGTTGCTGTTCCAGGCCAATGGGGGCTGCGGGAAGCGGTAGGGGCCAAAGGATGTGTTGGCCACCTCTTCCCACTGCCCGCACTGGCCTTAAACGGCAAACCGCGGCAAGTGGGAGCTGAGATCGGCCAAACCTGTTGACACTGGAGGTAAACAAACTGTCCCGGCCTGCCATCAGATTTCCCTGATGGGCCGCGTGCCAAGGGTTGCTGATCCCTGCTCTAAAGGAACTGGACAATATCTTCAGTAGTGGGAAGCATTTTGAGATATTTTAAACCTTTGTCAACATAAATAAATATAGTCTCACAAATGGTACCAAATCTGAACAGGAGATGGACTACCTGCAAGCGTAACTTGGACCCTGGGTGAACAGTGTACATATCGGTTGAGAATAGGGAAGAAGGAAAACAGGAAGGGAGAATAGAGAAAATAGAAAAACAGCAGTAGAAATTATTTGAGTCTAGAAATAACATCTCAGTATGGAGTTTGAGTTGCTATATTTATGTATGAGTAGAACCTCAAGACATAATAATACTGTCTTAAGTAAACTAAAAATATGTCTCCTACTGGGTTCTACTATGATATAGCATTGCCTCATTTTAGTGTGTTAAAATAAGGTTCCAAGAAAGTGTTACAAAATTATGCTAGTCACAAAAACGTATGGCTTTTAAATTGAAATGAACCAATGACAAAGGTTTGGTTCAGATCCTGACACAATATTCAGTCAGATTTATTTGTTACACTCAACCGTCAGTTGGACCACTGTAGCTACAAGTGATTTGGGAATATTTTTTCTGTATAATTTCTAGAAAGATTAACACGGGTAAATAATTGGTTAAAAACAAATTGAAAATATAAAAATATGCATAGCATCAGTACAACAAACATAAAATACCTCTGTTAATGTTAAATGACACACTAATTTAATATAATGAAATTAAATGTTAATGAAAGCCTTTGACAAGGCCCCTCATCAAAGGCTCTTAAGCAAAGTGAGCAGTCATGGGATAAGATGGAAGGTCCTTTCAAAGATCAGTAACTGATTAGAAGATAGGAAACAAAGGACAGGAAAAATTATCAGTTTTCCCAGTGGAGATAGGTGAATAGCAGGGTGCCCCAAGGATCTGTACTGGGACCGTCACTGTTCAACTTCGTCATAAATGATATGGAAAAGGGGTTAAGCAGGGAGATGGCAAAATTTGAAGATGATACAAAATTACTCAAGATAGTTAAGTCCAAAGCAGACTGTGAGGAGTTAAAAAGTGATCTCACAAAACTGGGTGACTGGGCAACAAAATGGCAGATGAAATTCAGTGTTGATAAATGCAAAGTAATGCACACTGCAAAACATAATCCCAACTACACATATAAAATGATGAGGTCTAAATTAGCTGTTACCAATCAAGAAAGAGATCTTGGAGTCATTGTGGATAGTTCTTTGAAAACATTTGCTCAAAGTGCAGCTGCAATCAAAAAGCTGACAGATGTTAGGAACCATTAGGAAAAGAATACATAACAAGGCAGAAAATATCATAATACCACTATATAAATTAATGGTACTCCCACACCTTGAATATTGCATGCAGTTCAGGTTGTCCCCACTCAGAAAAGATATATTAGAATTATAAAAGGTGCAGAGAAGGAAAACAAAAAATATTAGGAGTATGGAGCAGCTTCTATATGAGGAGATATTAGAAAGACTGGGACTGTTCATATTAGAAAAGAGACAAGAAGGGATATGATAGATGTCTATAAAATCATGAACGGTGTGGTGAAAGTGTATAATATTCACCTGTTGACATAACAAAAGAACCAGGGATCATCAATTAAATTAATAGGCAGCAGGTTTAAAACAAACATAAGGAAGCATTTCTTCACAATGCACAGTTGACCTGTGGAACTCATTGCCAGGATGTGTTGTGAAGGCCAAAAGTATAACTACGTTCAAAGAAAGATTAGATAAATTCATGGAGGATAAGTCCATCACAGGATATTAGCCAAGATAGTCAGGAAGGCAACCCCATGTTCTAGGTGTCCCTAAGCCTCTGGCTGTCAGAAGCTGGGACTCGATGACAGGGGATGGACCACTCAGTATGTTGAGCTGTTCTGTTCATTCTCTCTGAAGCACCTGGCACTGTCCACTGTCAAAAGACAGGATACCGGGCTGGATGGACCATGGGTCTGACCCACTATGGCCATTTTTATGTTCTAATATACAATTAATATGGTTTACATGAATTTCCTGTCAGCAGAATTCTCACTTTAAAATAAACTATAAATAAAAAAAGTGTCACCAGTGTAACCAACACACACAAAAATCATTCTTAATTTACAATTTATGTGGTTTACATGCATTTCCTTTCAGCATAATCAATCACCTAGCAAATCAATTAAAATATTATGACTAAGCACAATACACACTCTACCACTCAAATAGAATGGGATTCCTCACCTCTGCTACAAATACGTTTTCACTTCCAGGATACAACCACACACAATGCACTTATCAAATTCCTCAAAGTCACACTCAAGCATACAATCTTTACTCCAGTCTCAGTGTGATAACAACAGCAGCCTTTTCAAGTCAAGGCATAATCTATCAATAGCATATATTAATCATGCGGAAGTCAGAGTTAAGGTTGTGCATTTCAGTTGGAAGTGGAAGGGGAATTTTGTTTTAGACAGGAGAAAGTCTGCAATTGCATTTGGGCTGTAGAACAGGTTAAATGAAGTTCATCTACATGTTAATATTGCCTTAAGTGATTACACTGAGTTTTACTAAATTTCTTCACTTGAGTCATCTTAACTGAAAATTGTGTGTGTGTGTGTGCGCGTGTGTAAGGGGTGGAGTTACTTTTTTTTTCTTTTTGTTTCTGTTTGTTCAAAGTGTTACAGTGCTGGTAGATACTGTGTTGACAGGGTATAAAAGAAACAGGGACACTAGAGGGTGCTGAGTAAGTGGGCGTGACGATGTGGGTAGGCTTCAAGGCAGCAGGAATTGGTGAGTGAAACAGGAAGTTGGTAGCACGGGTGGTTAGTATGGGTAGTAGATAGAGGAGGAAAGTAGTGTTTGGCAGCTGGGTATTTAGGATGCCAGGAAAACAGGAGGTGCTGAATATAAGTTGCATTGCATTTCGAGTTGTAAGGTTTCAGTGAGATTAGTAAGGCTGAAAATAAATCTGAAACGGGGCAGAGGAGGAGGCAGGAGTAATGAATGAACTATAAGAGAAGCTGGGGTGGGGGCAGAGATGGTAGGAGGCTTCCAGAGGTTGGCTGTGAATATCCAATGTGGGTGAGCATAGCAGTAGTGTTGAGCAGGGAGTAAGTAAAAACTGCAACAGCTAAATTTCAATGCAGAATGGTCTGAATTGATTTCTCTGGGAAAGTTAGTAACTATTTTTTTCCACCAAAATGTAATAGTCCTCTGGAGAGTAATTGTGATATATATTTGGAAACTAAACTCAATCAATCAATCAGTGAGCTGTGAAATAGAGAGGAGCTTCACTCCAGCACACTGTATCTGGTCTGTGGGAACCTGGGATGTTAGCAAAGTGACCACACAGTGGAATAAAGGAACCTGGAATCAGGAGTTGGCTGGGGAGTGGAGCTGGGAAACCAAGGGGCGAGGCTGGACAGCAAGAAAGCTGCAGTGAGTGGAAGTTCATGGAGGATACTGAAATTCTCATTGGCTTCCCTTTGGGTATATCCCAAGTGTTAAGATGGAGAAGGGGAACTTCTATTGCATTTCATTTTTACTTTGCCGAACATGTCATTTTACTGGATGTTTGTGTATGAGGTTCTAAGTTAATGGTGACGGTGGTGGCTTAGCTACAGGAAGCTAAAAACAAAAGTGAGACTGTTGTAGCCAATTTTCAGAACTGGATGATATTCACTGATTCCTCTGGAAAAGTTAGTGACTCTCTTTTCCCCCCTTATCCCGCCCCCACAAAAAGGATGTAGAAAAATCAATAGATCTCTGGATCAATAGATCTGTGGTAAATTTTGGAGACTAAATTCTGTCATTGAACTGTGAGCTAAAGAGATTTTTAATCTTCTTTATGTGAAAATCTCAGTGCAGCTTTAACTATGGGCTCACTACAGATGCCTCAATGATATTGATAACCAGGACACATATCACAAAATCCCACAAGCATGCGATTAAGATTCAATTATTGAAAGAACTGACGTGGCAAATAGAAGGAATGCAAATCTGCTGATAATGTAAAATATGCCCGGTGTGCTGTTTTTTCACTTAAAATAATGAATTTTACAAGAATAATGACTATGAATTTGTGTCAGACACTCTCTCTTTTGAGAATATGTTCTGCTGGAATCCTGTTTTGGAGAAATGGAAAGCAGCTGTTGATTTGTGAGTGTCCTGAAATCATTAGGATTGGGCAGATCTTCTGGTGTGTCACCTAGTTTATTCCCCTGCCTAGTTCTCATTGCCCCCAATTATCAGTATGATGTATATCTATTTTATACTTAGATATCTCCAGGGATTGTGATCCCAAAAATTGCCTTTAGAGCTTGTTGTTATTAAATGTGCTTACAGTTATCATGACAGATGCTCAGCTGGTGTAAATTAGCTTAGCATCACTGACTCCAATGGAATTATGTTGATTTACTCCAGATGAGAAACTGACCCATAAAGTTTATTCTAACATTTAATCTAAGTTTTAAAAGCTGAAGTTTAACCCACTGCTTCTTGCCCTATTTTCCTGTTGGTAATGTGTACCTGTCCTCTTTATAACATACCCACTTACATAGATTATGTTTGACTTCAGAGCACAGACAAAGCAGAATTGAGAGTGCTCAGTCCATGAAAAGGAAGAGAGGAATGTTATTATTTATAAATAGAGGGTCTGAGTCTGAGGACATACAATTACCACTGAAGTCAGCTCAAGAAGGTACTAGGCAAGAGGGATAGCTAATTTGAACGGCAAGAAAGCATTTCTTTAGTGGCTACTGTTCTGGTACATGCTTATTTCTATGAGCAGAGAGCCATGCGATGAACATAAGGCTTTTTTTATGAATCCAGCAAAATGTCAAATTGCACACAATCCATTTCTCAGGT
This sequence comes from Gopherus flavomarginatus, assembly GCF_025201925.1. Classification (NCBI taxonomy): domain Eukaryota; kingdom Metazoa; phylum Chordata; order Testudines; family Testudinidae; genus Gopherus; species Gopherus flavomarginatus. The sequence goes on along the minus strand of NC_066618.1, from coordinate 105,974,493 downwards.
TGGGTGAAGTAGGAACTTGATTTAGATACAGTTTTTTGTCTTTCAAATACCAGTGCAGATTATAAACTATTTCAGTAATGTCATGCATCCATTTAGTTTGCTTAGACATCTTAAATGCTTCTCTTTTAACTTCAGTAATGGCAGGTAAGGGGAAATTGTCTGCAGTTGTAAGTATTTATATCCTATTGGCACTATTAAAATGTCTAGCTAAATCTCTGCCTGAATTTAGCAGCAGTAGGTTAGATGTTAACATATAATACCTCTTTTTAATATGCTGGGGAGAACCAAGACACTTGAAACTGCCATTGACCATAATAGCAAGCCGAGTACAGAGGGCTTCACACTCTTCCATGCTAGAGGAAAGATGGTGAAAAGAACAATAATTAGGAAAGATGAAAGTTATTTATGACAAACTTTAATTAAAATTTGAAGAAGTCTGGATGGCACAGAAGATGGGATACAGAACCTTTCACTTCTAGGTCAATGGTTCAAATGCATCACTAATCAGTAGAGACCAAAAGTTATTACCATATGACAGCTGGTAGAGTCCCATACAAATGAATTCATGTTTTCAGTCTGTTTCTAAGTGGATAATTTTGGCCATGTTACAAAAGTCATACTACTACAGGCACTAATTAACTACCTTATCTGCACTCTCAGCAGAGATGCTAAGGACTGGGCTATCAGCTCAATGTTCTCTAACATACATAGTGGAAGTTACTCCAAATTAGGGTTGGAATGTTTGACAGGGAAGTGTGGTAAAACTACACTGCTTCTTTTGAATTGTGCTAGTCCTTGTGAAGTGAAATACTACTTAGTATTATTATGGGTGACAGAGTAGAGACCACAAAATGACCCAAACAGAAATGTAGTTAGGATATAACACCAAAGTTCTAAAAGATGCACCATGCTGTATTTTAATGCTTCAAATAATAATGAATTACTGGGACTTACAAATGTTAGAACAAATGCACTACCCTCATATGGAATTGAATAATTCTTGCAGAGCATAGAGAAATTAAGTAAGCCGTGGCAACAGTAATAAATTTCACATAATAGCTCACTACAATGGTACATTTCCAAAACCAACATCCAATGGGGATATGTGACAGAGTCTGGTTTTCAGTGAAGCCTCAACCGATATTCCATTTGTGCAAGCATAATTCTGCACTTGGGAATAAAGGTGGCTGCAATTCACCATTGACACACAGACTCATGAGTGAGATGCCTGGTAATATGTGTGCACGCACAGGTAGTTCGATGTACCTGCAGTTCACTGTGGCCCTGACTTCACATAGCCATGTAGGGTAGGGGAGGAAGGACTCAGTCCCTACCCTTGTTTGGCCCACATATGGGCAGACAGGAATTACAGCCATTGCACTTGGGAAAGCACTGTTGAAGTACTCCTGTGAGAGCAGCTCATTCAAAAGGAGGCACTGAGTCAGGGACAGATAGGGATTAGGTAGACCATAGCTCTGCCCCTGTTACATGTGGGGAGTACGTTACAGCCCTTTAAAGGTGGTTTTCAGATGGCTCTCCCCACAGCACAAACGGGGTAGCTAGTTCCAAGAGGCATTCTCTTTGCAGTACAATGCCTCCCAGTGCTACCTCTGGGGTGATGCCAACTGACACTGCCCTCACACGGGATAGTGGTTAAATACCACAATCCAGCCCTATGGGAATCATTAATACAACCTCCAAAAACAGAGGTACTCTCCAAAATTTAAGCCCATTAACTTCAGAGACTAAATTTTAAGAGGGTCCCTTAAAAAGGACCCATATATTTTATATGTATACTTGTTGCACACAAAAAATGCATTTACAAACACAAATGCATTTCCCATTTAAGAGGTTCTTTGAAAATCTGGCCTCCAATATCAAATCTTGCCCACATGCAACCGGTCACAGCAATGTACTATTAATTAGAATTGGAATTCATGTACACTATCACTGTTAATTTTTACTACTCTATCTTAAAAAAACATTCATTCATGGAGCTGAATGAATGAATATCAATAATTTTTTGAGGAGTTTATTTTCTTTTCCTGCTCACGACATATCTTTGAGCTGATCACTATTATTCTCAGTTTCTTTGTTATTTGAAAATGATGGTTTTACTCTGTGGTTTGAAAATCAAGCTGTGCTGTTTACCGGTGACTGTTTACTTAAAATCACATATTTTTGTTCCCTAGCTGGATGAACAGTCTAGCAATTTGGATACAAACATTCACGTATCTGAATTTAAAGATTCGGTTTCCATGAATACCAAAACAACTTTTAAATTCATTTTTCTGTGAGCCTCAAACATTGAACATTCACAGAGAGAAAATGCCTTGAATACATCTGAAGCAACTTTCATTTAAAATATCTAACAAATCTTCTGTTGTGGCATTTTATTGATTCATTTACTAATTCAGGATTTAATTTGATCAAAACATTAATTCAGTGTTTTGATTAATCAGTTCTGCCCCTTCTAGGCATTCTTTCATAATTACACAGATAGAGATTTCTATCAGCGAATCAGATTGCTCCCTCAGTTTAAGCCATTTATATATAATTATACTTACTATGTAGCGCGCCCTGCAGGGAACATGCAATTTATTCAAGTTACCATAGATGCTACAAAACAGTTTCAATGCCTTCTCCATTAAACTGACAAAATAGAGAGCATATTAGGGAGGATTCATGAGACATTTAGAGCCAGGTTAGTGATCGTGAAGAACCACCGCATCCCAGGAGGGTACAGTCATTTCCAGTACCGGAAGTGCAGATAGGTGGTGTAGGATAGACATGATTTAAGTTTTCATATAGTATTTCCAGAAGCCCTGAGGTTTGGGGCTTCAGCACTGAGGGGGCGCCCAGGGCTCCAACCCTGTGCATTTGAAAATATTTACCCGCACTCTACTCTGGACAGCTGTGGTTGAATTTAAAACTTGAGACTGGAACATCCTTTAAGTTAGGGCAGCATGCTTCCCCGCTATGATGCCAACTACCAACTCTGGTCAGTCCAGAGAAGGGAAATGGCCATGGACCTCTCCTCCTTGTCCCCTTTGGTGATGGGTAGTTCCTTGGGGGATGGTGTTGAGTGAGGCTTAAAAGGAATAGCCCTAGTACCTCAGGGAACAAAGGGACTGTAGTAGTGGTTGATCCTTGAATGGGGAGAGCAAGGCAAGTGGAAGGGTCATTACCTCTTCCCTATCTCAGATTACCCATCAAGCCATAATGTAGTCCTTAACACTAGAATTTAGGCAAATCCAGATTTCATGGATGAGAAGGAACTGCCATAATAGAGCAAGAGACCTTAGCACTTTTCATCCTGAACACAAATATCGACTTCTCTCTTTCAGAGGCGTGTGCCTCAGAACTCAATTAGAGCAAGTGATTAGACAAAGAGAGGATGTTAGCCAATGTGATAATATTGCACCTGTGGGATGTGAGCACAGCAGCACAGCCATCCTGGACTTCCTTCGTGATGGCTTTCCAGAGGTATCGTTTGGAACAGGGATCCATTCCAGAACTAGGCTCATCCTACAGAAACAAATGCATCAGTTAAGAATGGGAGTAGAGAAGGGAGAGAAAGAATTTGATGACGACGCAATTAGGGCCAGATGCTCCTCACATGGTCTATTTACATGCAGGGCAAGGGAGGTCTCTGACTTGGGATTAGTAAAGTTTCTCTGTTTTGTTGGGGTGGAGTGTGGTGGGGGTGCAGTGTTTGCTGCTCCTCCCTGCCTAGAACTTGTGGATCTGCCAGAGGCATGGGCCAACAAATTAGAGGTCCTATATCTCCATGCTGTCTCCCCTGCACAATCACACATGGCTCCTCAGTGCTCTATGGAAGCACAGCTTCCTACTCCCAGGTTCTCTATGCCATGCTTTCCTTCAAGGGGCATTCCAATCTGTGGAGGGGGAACCACGTGACTACATACTAATGCAGACAGCATTGCCTTACTCCATAATATCCCTCAAGGTTTGAGGGAAAACAATGTCGCCCCAGCTGACCTGATTCATAGTCCCACACTTCCAAAAGCTGTGCAAACTAAATCTCCTGGAACAGTCGTGAATAGGAAGTGCAGCTGCAGAGATTGCACTTCCCCTTTCTGCATCCTCTGCAACTGATAAGATGGGTTTTGATACCTTTTGCTGATGGAAGAGGAAGATACCACTTGGCCCTTATTCTTTAAAACCCATCCTCTCCACTTTTGTAGTGACAGAGAAGACAGTCCTTTCAATGGTTCCACTGAATGCAGGGTGTCATGAGGGTGGCACTGGCTATCAGTATCAATAGTGTGGGGCTGGTTTGTTTTCAGGAAGGAATTCTAGCTGAGTCTTGTAAGCAAGAAGCACACGAAGTTGGAGCATGCTGCTCTAACTCCGATTTTGGTGCTTAGACACAAATGACACAAGGAGAGAGAGAGTCCATCTCAGTCTCTCTTATAGTTGCTTTGTTGGGTCTCCAGGGCTGGCAGGAGTAAAAGGCAGAAAAAAACAAAACTGAACCCAAACAACTTATATTTTTATCACCTAAATAAGAAGAGATGACTCTAAACATTAACGGGGAGCTGATCTGTTGGGTAAATTGATTATATTTTTAACATTGTCACTTTAATAAAGAAAACACTTCACATGGTTTTTACTTCTATTCCCTAATTATGGATCCTTCATAGATTAACGCCTCTATAAATCCTTTATAAGTAATCCTTCCCAAAACACTTATAATATGTATAAACCTTTTAGAGCATTTGAGTTATTTAAAAGTGTGTTTTTTTCCTCTCAACACTACATATGTGAGGATACATCTTTCACAGCAAGGGGCAAATTGAAATGGCTGCCTGTGGTGACAGATTGTCCTAAAGAGATTACATAACAGTTGGAGTACCTTCTGATAGTAGGGGAAGCATTGACTTAAGAAGATAATCTTCCCCTTTTGCCAAGTCATCCAAGATCAGTTTGAGCTCAAAAAATATAAGTACAACCATCCAACACATACGTGGATTAGTGCTATGAAATTAGAGGAAGCAAAACACTTCTGGTTTTATGAACATAGGCAGATTCGGAGGCACAGCACGGTAAGTGCTCTAATCTAGTTTAACCCATTCTGTACTCACTTTGAAGACAAACTCTTGGGATTGATGATTTATCCCTTTACTCTGGGGAGTATACTCCCACCAAGTGGCATTTCTGAAGGATTATAAGATTTATTTAACAATCCCCCCGCCCCCAGGCATAGAAAGGGCAACTAAAGAGGACTTTTGTTTCCTCTAGTGGAACGCTTACGGCATATGATGGGCTCAGTATAAGATAAGAAAAGAGAGAAGGTACCCATCTTTCTCTGGATATTTACTAAACCCTCCTGTTACATGTTACTTTTATCCTGGCTAATGAAGATGATTTTGAAGAGCATAATTTTTGCCTAGGGGATCTATCAGATTCCACCAAATGGCAGATAGTTTAAAAAATATGGAATATTGAGGAGGAAATCTTGCTTATGGAAGGATTCTCCTCACTGTTCATTTGGAACCACTTATGCATATTAAAATTCTGGGGAGCTTTGCAATTGGTCTTCCCAACCTGTCTGAAGACTTTGCAGCTATTGCTCCAGAGATCTGACCTCTGCTTGCAACTGTATCCTGCTACTGACACCAGTATTACCCCTTTTGATCTGATTGGCTTATCAAAGTTTGGGGTCCCCTCCTGTGGGTGTGCCAGTTAAGAGTAGACACTGGTGGTAGTCAGATATTTTTTGATGCAGTTTTGTTTATTTATGAAGAATGTACGAAGTCCTATGTCTCAAACACAGAAGGAATCAGACAGAAGGAAACAGCTTCTTTTACTCACAGCACCAAGAGTGCTCTTTTCAGCCTGCAACCCTGGCCAAAATCCTCTTCCAATGCTTCTTCCAGGATCAGCCACTATTATTTCAGCTGTTCCCTTTCTCTCTGTGGGTTGGTCTACACTGGAAACTTACATCAGCAAAGCTATATCTCTCAGGGAGGTGAAAAATCTACACCCCTGAAAGATGGACTTATGCCGACCTAACCCTCAGTGTAGACTGCGTTAGATTGATGGAAGAATTCTTCCATCAACCTAGCTACTGACCTTCAGGGAGGTGGATTAACTACAGCAATGGGAGAATTCTTCTCATTGGAGTAGGTAGTATCTACGCTGAAGTGCTACAGTGGCACAGCTGTGCCACTACAGTGGTTTAAGTGCAGACATACCCTCCATCCAGGGCTGGCTCTAGCCATTTCACCGCCCCAAGCACGGCGGCACGCTGACGGGGGCACTCTGCCGCTCGCTGGTCCCGCAGCTCCAGTGGACCTCCCGTAGGTGTCCCTGAGGAGGGTCCGCTGGTCCTGCAGCTCCAGTGGACCTCCCGCAGGCAGACTGCCCCCCGCGGCATGCTGCCCCAAGCACACACTTGACGCGCTGGGGCCTGGAGCCAGCCCTGCCTCCATCTTTCTTGTCCCTTCTCAATTTCTGTGTGTCCTGCTTTCTCTTCTTTCCCTGCTCCTCACCCCATTCCTACTCAAACCATAACTCAGCTAAAGCCGATGGGTGGGCTTGCACACTCCTTTTGTCTTAGGTGGGGTTTTTGTTTACAGTTATACTAATTGAAAGGTGAGCTCACACATATCAAACTGAATCCCATTGCAAAGTTCTACCCAGCCCATAAGAGTACTAAAGAATGCATTTCCATGACTGACAACACTTCTGGTACCATTGTCATTAAAATAAAATAATACCTATTGCTCAAGATGCTCTATGGAATCATTGTAGCTTTTGCCCCATATGGTGTCCCCTGTCATTGGTTGCTTGTGCTGTGGTCTCTCTCTCTGTCTCCACAACTCAAAGCCAGGTCACTAAACACCCCCCACACACACACCTCCGGGGTATCTAATTCACTCTGACAAGCTGCCCACATGTCACCTCACAAAGTCTTCTGTTCCACCTGTAGATCCTGTGCCACTTCTTAGCAGCTGACAGGGGATCCAGCCCAGAGATTCTACGACTAACAATCCACGTCTGTTCAGTCTCAGTTGTTGTTTCCCTCGATTCCTTCCTACTCAACCTCTTTTTTTGCCGTCAGAGCTTCCCCTGCTCTCTGTGGCTACTTCTTCTCCATCAGCCTCTTGTCAGATTCCCTAGGATCCCAGGTTTTACTGTCCCCCTGGACTTCCTCCTTGTCCTTGGCTCCATTTCCATTTAGAGAGTGACTGCAGGCTCCTCCCCTGTAACTCCTCCTGCTCTCCCTTCCTGGGCTTTATAATCCTACCCCAAACCAGCTCTACCCCAAACTAGGCTTCATCTGCAGGTAGTGTTTGTCAATCCCTGACTTCCTTCAAAGTGCAGCATATAAGGTTAATTGGCCCCTTCTGGCTCACCTTAACCCTTTCAGGGCTTGTGTGGGATGAGCATCCCATTATAATCCTATTTTAGTTTTTTTTATATGCTTACATTGTGCAGAAATATGGGCAGAAAATATACTATACTTTGTAATATATTGAACAGTAAATTCTATTTCTCTTGTTCTGGAATAAAAGAGATCTCTGTCTAAAAAATACATACCTAAACTGCAGCAGGAATATAGCACTTGTACTATTGCCGGCCTAGGAAACCTAGCTCCAACTGGGGAATGTTGGAGCACAAATTAAAACAAGTTTATTCCGGGAGTTGAATATGAAATCTGCACTGCTTTTGTGTCACTTATTCCTGGAGGTGATTTGCAACCTGCACCACGTTTTCACACGTCAGGTAGGAAAATCAAATAATGAAATATGTTAATGCTTCCGAAGCAATAATAATGTTCACTCTACTCACCAGTAAAAGTATTTGGGGTTTGCCAACTAAAGCCAAAGCTGTAGAAAGCTTCCTCTTTGTGCCACCGCTATATGACTTCACCAGTTTGTTAATATGGGCATCAAGGTGCAATCGGCTAACAAGGTCCCCAGCTACCTGTAATTGAGAAATGGCAAGCTTGGTCAGACTAGTATAGTCAATAGAACAGTGGTTTTCAACCTTTTTTTCATTTGCGGACCCCTAAAATTTGTGAATGGAGATAGACATAGTGTGTACCACAGGTTGAAAATCACTGTTCTGTGGCAACAATCACCTTTCACAGACCCCTTAGACATAGTCTGAGGACCCCCAGGGTTCCATGGACTGAAAACCAGTGTAATAGAGTCTGCACTAGTATGGAATACTTTTTCTGGCTGAGCATATTAAAAACGAATACAAAGTATTTCCATTTTTCTCTTCTGACACATGCTGTTACTTTTAAGTCCTGGAAGAAGGCTCCCTGGAATCTGTCAGACAAAATGTTAAGAATAAAAGGCTGCTGCTAGGGGACTCCTAAGGATAAGACAGCCTCTTGTACAGAATATTTGGGTTTGTCAACTCTTGTAACAGTCATTTGCATTCATTTTGCATTGTTGAGTCAATAATTTAAAATGCTCCTCATTCCAACTAGTTTCTGCAATATCTATCTGATCAAACACATTTCTCAAGTGCTAGAGAATCTGAGAGAATGAAACAATAGGTCAGACACAGAAAGATGGAATCAGCAGAAAGGCAATCTCACATGAGTAATAGGTTCAGCTATTCTAAATGACTGAGTTAAACAAGACACAGGACTAACTTGATAACATCTCCACTTGCAAGCTCTGAGCTGGTAAAGGAGAAGGGCAGGTGTGACAATCAGGGTCTACATACTCCAGAGAGAAAAGGGGGTCTGAACCCCAGAGAATAAGCACCTGAATTAAGTAGTTGTATACTATGTTATTGTGCATAAACTTACGTCAAGTAAGATCTTTTATGAAAGCTTGTAATGTTCTGAACTTGATGGTCATTAGGAGATTTCTGTGCAGGGGATGGCTATGAATATTTGCATGAGTATGTGTGTAGAACATTGTAATTGTAACTCTGGTGCAACTACATCATCACCTCATAACAGGAAGTGATGTAATTAGGTAGGCAGTGGCATCTCTCAGGCTAGCTGTTTATACAAAACCCAACTTAAAGTACCCATCCGTTGTCCAACCAAGAAGACACAATAGTGGAACATTGAAGTTAATGGAAAGGAGGGAGTTTCCTTCACTCTGAACAATGAGGAGTCATCATGGCAGGAGAAAGAAAGAAAAAAAAACTTTTCAAACAGGTTTTGAAGTTTGGTATCCAGAAACTGAGGGCTAGCATCTATGCAGGGTGCTGTCTGTGAAACAATGGATCCTGGCTATGACAGGGTGAAGTAATCAGGAAGGGAGCAGCACCTTTTCTAATACAAGCTACCTACTGTTTTTGCCCAGTTTCCCAGCATGCACTCACATATAGCTGTTCACAGACAGCATTAAGACACCCAAAGTTACAAGGCAGTAGGTATCAGCCTGGGTGATCTCCAAAATGTTACAGCAAATTAGTCCCAAAACTTTTTGTTTAACTTGTTCATGTAAATGTGGAGGGAGAGGGGAGGCAGATTAGGTTGGCCCTGCACAGGGGCACTAGTGGAAAGAGAAAAGAGGCAATCAGCTTCCTCAGACTTGGTGTCTCCTAACATTTCTGCTCAGCCAAACCTTAATTGAGCTGGTTTTCGAGATATGAAAATGAGCCACATCTTCTAGTGCATGCAGCTTATCCTGGGTATAGCAACAAGGGGAAAGGCAGTTGGAGAGTAGGTTACAGTCCATTAGTCTCCTCCTATCACTGGCACTAGCTGAGATCATCTGCCAGAAAATCCAGAGCAGGATCCTTATGCACACTTCCTCTCCCTCTGCACCATCTGAAGTCAATAGCAAAAGTCATGGGAAATTGTAGGGTTAAAATTAGACAGAGCCCAGCCCGCTCAGTGAAGTCACAAAAAAATGATCAATACAGAGAAGTAAACATTTACAACCTATTACTGGTATATACATGATCATGCCATTGGTAATAAGCTTATATAAACAAATTGTCCTGATGCAAAATTTCCTGAGGAACAGTTGAGAACCTCAGTATACCATAGAAAACATTCTTAAGGTTACATCTAAAAACAAAACAAAGAAATGAATGAAAATCTTACAAAGGGATTTCAAACCCAAACCCCTCTCTAGTATGTGCAATGCTGCATGTGGAAGCACTTGCACATACCATATTCCAGCACTGTCACCGGTGTACATAGGTGTACACGTGTGCATAGGTGAAAGACTCCACCACTTGCATGAACAGGTGATTGCTTTCTGTGCATGTCCATGCTATAACCTGCTAGTTAAAAAACAAAAACAAAAAGTGTATCTGGCAATCAGGAAACCAACATTTTGGCAATTTGGTGATGCAAAGTGCAAGTTTTCTTGCTATTTCCCAGGCGACCCACAAACTGTTTTGCTCCACTTCTGAGACAGATGCTGCAAGAAGTTGCCTTAGTAAGAAAACATGGGGTTGCTGAGTCTTCCTGCATGACCCTTTCACTTCACCTCCTATTCCCCACGTATAGCAGAACTGTAGAGATTCTGCTGTGTTTGGTGCAATCTCTTGCTTTGAAGAAGGCCAGAGGATTTGGCCCTAATATATTATAACTGAGCACTGGAGTTTTCCTTTCAAATAAAGAGTCTGGCTGTGAAAAATTCTAGGCACAGTCAACTTCCATTGACACCTGGTGACGCTAAGAAGAAAAAGGGCTATTAGGAGAATCCACCATGACCCTTGATAAGTTGTTCCACTGTGATTAATTCCTCTCACCATTAAAAAATTATGCCTTATTTCTAGTCTGAATTGGTCTAGCTTCACTTTCCAGCCATAGAATTGTGTTATAACTTTCTCTGAAGAGCCCATTATTATATATTTGTTCCCCATGTAGGTTACTTAGACTGTAATCAAGTGACCCCCTTAACCTTCTCTTTGTTCAGCTAAATAGATTGAGCTCCTTATGTCTATCACTATAAGGCATGTTTTCTAATCCTTTAATCATTCTCGTGGCTCTTCGCTTAACCCTCTGCAATTTATCAACATCCTTCTTGAACTGTGGATAACAGAACTTGACACAGGATTGCAGCAACAGTCAGACAGTGCCAAATATAGAAATAATGTCATTTTTGACATAGAGTGCCACTCTCCCTCCCTTTTTGCCCACTCGATCCTTTCTAAATAGGTTATAACCATTGATTCAGGCTGGTTATTCCTGTGCCACAGAAATTTTGCTGGCTTCTAAGTGTGGAGCTATGGGTCATTTCATGGTACTCATTTTGCTGTTCCTTTGAATGCAAAAAGCTTCCCAGCTAGCTTTTGCAGATGATTACAGCAAGTACACAAGCTGGCTGAAGGCCTAGTATATTCAGAGGTGAAAGTAAGCCTTTAAATCTCAAAAGGCCCCGCCTCTTCCAGTTGAGGCCACGCCTCTTCCAGTTGAGGCCACACTCGCTCAGGACTCCAGCGTACTGGTAAGTCCTTTAAGTTACTTTCACCCCTGAGTATATCGTCTGCACAACAGAAGTGTAACAGTGCAGCCCTGGGGATTGATTCACAAAGGTGCGTAGGCAGAAGTGTTATAAAACTTTTTCACTCCCTAGTGCCATCTTGAGTGCTATGAAGAGAGTTTGCTTTGCTAGGTGCTCTGAGAAAGAGTCTCCCTATGTCCTGGTATCTCCCTCAAACCTTATCCACTAAAGCAGCACAGTAGAATTTAGCTCATCAAATGTAATGTGATACATTTTATTCTATCATGCTCTTCAGCAGATGCCCCCTCCCGCTATCTCTTTTTCATTAACATATCTATAGAGAGAGAGACTAAATTTGCAGTAATAGTCCCAAACTCATTAATATAATCTAAATAGTAATGAAGATTCCATCTAAATTACATCTAAATTAGATATATTGTAAAGTAGCCAATACATCTCCATTATAAATACATTTAGCTGCATACCTATTGGTATACTGTTGTTTGGATGGTATCACACCATAAAGTATACATGAAAATGCCTCTCATCTTGACTAAACCCAAATGTGGGACATGATGTCTGACAAAGATTTAAAGTGACACACACACACACACTATTCATGCAGAAAACTGAAAATGCTGTGGGATTCCTTCATTTAGCATTAATGACACTCTCTGTCCTCAGTTTCATGAGTCTTTATTTCTGATATAAATAATTTTCTACAGCTGAAAGTGATGTGACTCCTTAGTTTGGGCGGCATATAGGTGACTCAGACTGAAATAAGGGATATATGAGAGATTTGTACACTAATATATACATTGTGACTTCATCCAAACCACATAGTTGGTGTTTTTCACCGGAGCACCTCCTCAATGCACATTTTAAACTCTTTCAACTCTTCCTCTCTCCCCCAGAACCAGGAAACTGAAACAACTCTTCACATTCATAGACAGACAGCCCTATCACTAGTCGCCAATGTTCCTTAGGAATACTTCAAAACGTGTTACCTTGATAATTCTAACTCAAGGAAAGAGCTCTCCTCTTCCTAAATTAGAGTCCAGTCCAACTCCCACTGACTTATAAAATCTAAGGCCTACATGCTGTGAACTCCTGCCCATACATTTAACATTACACACAAATAATCCCACTGAAGCCAGTGGGACTAGTCAAGTGTGTGAAGTTAAGCACCTCTGTAAACTTGTGTAGGACTGGAAATTAAGGTAGGGACCACGTTTGTATCTCTCAATAAAGCACTGCAAAAAAATAATATGCAGAATTTATTCAAATTATTAAACCAGAGACTTTTCCACAGTCAGTAACAGCACTCAGGTAAATTATATATACATACTGGGACTCTCTTGGTACTTTCTTCAGATTTACCTCCGAACTAGGGAATTTTTAGTATTGGATATTTATCTATCCTATTAACTTCGAAAGATATAATTTCTTAATTTTGGATCAGTCACTTCTGAATAGGACTGATGAATATAATGCCCAACTCATCATCCTTACAGTGTACACACACACACAAACACACACACACACACACACACACACAGAGTGAGCCAGATCCAACTTTCACTGAAGTCTATAGAAAGACTCAATTTGAATTTCATGAGTTGGACTGCATCCATATAAACTGGTGATACTCGTGAATAATTACAGAACTAGTGAAAATTTCAAACTTAGAATGAGTTTTAATACCCTATAATTAAAAAAAACATTTTGCCCAATTTTCTACAAATTGTCCCCCAAAATTATGTATTACCCTTCAGAGTAAATTTAGCAATTTTAGGAAAACTCATATTATTAGCTGAAGTTATAGGAGTTTATTGCACTTTCAGCTCTGATCCTGAAAAGATCTGCACACAAGCAAACCTGCAAAGCTCAGTTGACTATAGGACTAAATTCTGCTCAGATTCTGGTTAAGTCACCAAAGTATCAGAGGGCAGAATAGCACACAGCCTTCATAGAGTACAAGTCAATGGAGTTCCATGAGGAAGCAAAAATCCACCTGGGGACTTACTGAAGTACTGGGGACTTATTGAAGGAGGAACCCTGCCAATGCTCCCTTAAGCTGTCTGTTGGCTTTTGAAGTTCTGATAAAAAATCAGAGAAGCTTAGTTTGAAGAATCTCTAACCAGAAATAGTAATTTTAATATTGACAGGCCAAGCCTTGAAACATTGCAGTTGTTATGATTTTAATTAGTTTGCTAGGTGGGACAGACACTGATGTTGTTGGAACTTGTACTCTTTGAATAAATGTGTTCCAAATTCTACTCTCATCTACTATGGTGATTTCATTGGATTTGTACTAGTGTAACTGACAGCAGAATATAGCCCTAACCATTTCCCCTGAGATTTGAATTAAGCAATGTGTTGCGGTATGAGACAAATGTAATAAAAATATTTTTTTTTAAAAAACTATGCCAATCCAATGTGATAACTAGTTGAACATCCCAAGAGCCATGTATTATTTAAGCTCAACTCTAATTCTATTTAGTTTTACACATAGGCATAGTTTGACTTCTATATTTGGGGGGCAGCTCTAGCCAGGCCAATGAGGCTGTGCATGGGGGGCAAATTCCATGCCTGCCAGAGGCTTACAGGGCTGAGCCCACTGTGGGATCACCGGGCACCTGCCCCATCTTCATTAGGGTCTTACACAGGTACCCTGGGGGAATTTAACCAGGACCACGGGGTGGCTAATGTGCAGAAACTCCACACCCAGGGAAGGGCTGCTAGAGGGGTATGTGTGTGTACTGAGAGGGAGTATTGGGGGTGGGGGTGCTGGAGGACCTGCAGGCTCAAATTCAAGGTGGGGCACAGTGTTTCACTTCCTGTCATGGTGGCTGTTGCAAGCCCGAGATGCAGTTGCTCCCTGCATTCCTCTCACCCTCTCCAGGCTGGGTGGGTCTGGCCTTGTAACCTCTTCTGGCTGGGTTCTGAGGCCCCACAGTAGTGCAGACAGCCCAGCTGAGGCAGCCTAGCACTCACCGCTCCACTTACCTACCTGGCTAGGCTGGGCAGGATTCAGCAGCTGCAGGTGCAGAAGAGGGCCAAATTGAGGCACGGAGATGGCTCTTTCTGAGCTGTAATGTCTGCTCCCGAAAGGAAAAATCCCAGACATTGCCTCTTATTTGAAAAGTTTGCCTGGATGGAGAGTGGACTATCAAAAATGAGGCAATGTCCAGGAAAACCTGAACGTATGGTAACCCTAGCTTGGGGAAGAAGGGGGAAGCGATGCCCCCCTGCACCCACTTCAGACTCCACCCAGGGCTTTACAACATCATGATTTAAAAGAAACTTCTAGGGCTGCTTTAAAAAACAGATTAAAACTTCATATAATATAGTTTCACACTGATAACAAATGACCCATTTTCTCATCCTTTCCCATTCAGTTAATTACTGTTTTGGAACATTAAGTGCACTCAACTTTATGTCAGGCATTTAATTCCTGCTGCTGACAAATCTGTCCATGAAGGATCAGATCCTTGAAGTTATTGCTTTAATAGATTATATTTACTTATGTAGTAGTGCATACCGTAAGTCGCCTGCTCACTTGCCAACTCACTGTAAAACAAAATGAACTCAGATTGCTTTCCACCTTTGAATCAAACAACTGTGTTCCCTAGTGCATGTGCTTTCTTTCTTTTGTTAACACAAACACTTTAACAGTAAGCACTCGGAGAGTTTGGCCTGGAGCACAGCACAGTGTGTGGGAGTGAGACAACAACAACAACAATTTACATTTCCCTAGGAACTGCTATCCTCAAGGATTCACAAGCATTACATCTTACAAATTTCAGCTCAAAGACAGCTTTACACAGGGATCATTTCATTCACCACTGAAATTTAGCCATTTCTGAGGTGCAGTACAGCAGCTGTATTGCAACGCTGCCCAAGAGTCTAGGGGCTCTGGAGAGTTGCAGCACTGGTGGTGGCTTTACAGCACTGCAACTTACTCACCGTCCACACTTGCAAGGCACAGACAGCACTGCATCTCCCTGGCTACAGCGCTGCATGTACTCCACCTCTGCCTGGGGAATAACAATTGCAGTGCTGGTGATGCAGCACTGCTCCGCCAGTGTGGCCACCAAAAGCGCTGTTACTGGCCTCCAGAGGTATTCGGAGGTATCTCAAAATGCCTGCTCAGCCACTCTGCTCATCAGTTCGAACTCTACTGCCCAGACCTCAGGTGACCTGCCCTTTAAATGCCCTGGGAATTTTAAAAATCCCCTTCCTGTTTGCTCAGCCAGGTGTGGAGTGCAATCAGTGAATCTTTCCAAGTGACCATGCCTCCACGCACCAAACAAGCCCCAGCATGGAGCAATGGCGAGTTGCTGGACCTCATCAGTATTTGTGGGGAGGAAGAGTGAGGTACTGGGGTGGGGGGAGACACCTCAGAGTCCCAGGAGGCATGCAGCCAGGAGCTCTTCTCAAGCCAAGAGGAAGGTAGCCAGTCACAGCAGCTGGTACTTGGTGAAGGACAAGCAGAGGAGCGGGTTCCCGGTAAGTGGCTTTTATTTTCAGGATGGAAATGTTTTGGGAGAGGAGGGAGGGTTAGGGCTGCAAGCATGCATGCCTAGATGTGGAATAGCCCATTGATGTGGTCTATCACGTTGCAGTAATTGGCCTCGATAATCTCTTCAAAAGTTTCAGCCAGAGTGTGGGCAATGTGCTTGCGCAAGTTTATAGGGAGAGCCACTGTGGTCCTTGTCCCAGTCAGGCTAACGCGTCCATGCCACTGTGCCACGAGGGGTGGGGGGACCATTGCTGCACACAGGCAAGCTGCATAGGGGCCAGGGCAGAATCTGCACTGCTGTAGAAGACCCTCCCGCTCTTCCCAGGTGACCCGCAGCAGCGAGATATCTTCCAGGATTAACACCTGTGGAAAATGTTGGGAGAGTGTTCAGTGTAGGTGCCCCCTGCAGCTGTTTGCTTTCCCCAATGCACAGAAACCCCAGCACAGCCCTGAAGCAATCAGTCCCCCTTACTCACCATTTCGGGGCTCCTGTGGGTTATGTGCGTTCTCTTTGGTATGGGAAAATTATGCTAAAGTGAAGACTGTAAACTCCTTCACTGTGTGGGAATAACTGTCTGAGATATAAACAATGCTGCCTCTGTTAACTATTGCCTTTCCACAAGCGACCTTGACTTCTTGGCTGCCTGTGTTATCAACAGCTCAAAGACTCCAAAACCTGCGGAAGACACCGCGAAAAAGCAAAGACGACCTGCTGAAAGCAGTTATGGATCACTCTGCCAGAGAGAATAAAAAACTGCAGGACTGGAGGGAAAGGGAAAGCAGGATCCACCAGAGAAACACAGTGGCCAGGAAGAAGAGCACAAAGTAGCTGATAAGCATCCTGGCGCACCAAGCAGACTCTATCCAGGCGCTTGTAACCTAGCAGGCAGAGCACTACCGCACCAGCCCACCCCGTCCCAAAGCTCTTTCCCTTGTGCCCCAATGTCAGCTCAAAACCCCCTTCCCCAGCATTCAGGTTCTTACCTCCACCAGCTGCCCCCAACACCTGTACGTTCACCAACCAGCCCTGAGAACTACGACCTTACCCTCTGCACTCAACCCCCATCACCATGCAGTATAGGCATCCTGAAGTGCAGCAGTCATTGCACAGCACTCCAGACAAGACATATTCAAACCTGTGACTGTACAGTTCCCCACCACACCCCCCTGCCCTTTTAGGTTCCCAAAATGTTGTGTGTCTGTCAATAAAGCTATTTTCTTTTCAATAAATGAATTATTGACTTTGAGAACAGTCTTTATTATTGCAGAAAGACAAAGATACCGTAGCCCAGGAAAGAAACAGGCACTGCAAATCAGCTTAGGAAAAACAGATTCCTACTAACATTGTAACCATTGCACTTCACTCCCGTGAAAGGCACCAAATATTACTGTTGGTTTTCAGCCTCAAATTCCTCCCTCAAGGCATCCCTAATCCTTGCAGCCCTGTGTTGGGCCTCTCTAGTAGCCTTGCTCTCTGGCTGTGCAAATTCAGCCTCCAGGGGTTGAACCTCGGAGGCCCATTCCTGACTGAATGTTTCATTGTTCCCTTCACAAATATTATGGAGGGTACAGCATACGGATATAACCGCAGGGATGCTGCTTTCCCCTAAGTCTAGCTTCCCATACAGAGATCTCCAGTGCCCTTTTAAATGGCGAAAAGCTCACTCCACAGTCATTCAGCACCGACTCAGCCAGTAGTTGAAACGGTCCTTGCTCCTGTCAACCTTCCCTGTATACGGTTTCATGAGCCAAGGCATTAACGGGTAGGCAGGTTCTCCAAGGATCACAATGGGCATTTCGACGTCTCCTACTGTGATCTTCTGGTCTGGGAAAAAAGTCCCGGCCTGCAGCTTCCGGAACAGGCCAGTGTTCCGAAAGATGCATGCATCATGAACCTTTCCAGGCCAGGCTGTGTTAATGTCAATGAAACGCCCACGGTGATCCACAAGCACCTGGAGAACCATAGAGAAATACTCCTTCGATTAATATACTCAGATGCTAGGTGGGGTGGTGCTTAAATAGGAATATGCGTCCCATCTATTGCCCTTTCACAGTTAGGGAAACCCATTTGGGCAAAGCCACTCACAATGTCCTGCATGTTCCCCAGAGTCACGGTTCTTCTTAGCAGGATGTGATTAATGGCCCTGCAAACTTGCATCAAAACGATCCCAACTGTCGACTTTCCCACTCAAAACTGGTTCGCGACCGAGCGGTAGCTGTCTGGAGTTGCCAGCTTCCAAATTGCAATAGCTACCCACTTCTCCACAGCAGGGCAGCTCTCAATCTCGTGTCTTTGTGCTGCAGGGTGGGGGCGAGCTCAGCACACAGTCCCATTGTCATAAACAGATAGTTAAGGGTTAATGTCTCTTTTACCTGTAAAGGGTTAAGAAGCTCAGTGAACCTGGCTGACACCTGACCAGAGGACCAACAGGGGGACAAGATACTTTCAAATCTTGGTGGAGGGAAGTCTTTGTTTGTGCTTTTTGTTTTGTTCGTTGTTCGCTCTCGGGACTAAGAGGGACGAGACGTACACCCAGGCTTTCCCAATCTTTCTGAATCAGTCTTTCATGTTTCAAACTAGTAAGTAACAGCAAGGCAAGGCGGATTAGTCTTATGTTTGTTTTCTTAACTTGTAAATGTGTCTTTTTGCTGGAAGGATTATTACCTCTGTTTGCTGTAACTTTGAATCTCAGGCTGGGGGGTGGTGTCCCTCTAGTCTATATGAATCTGAGTACCCTGTAAAGCATTTTCCATCCTGATTTTACAGAGATAATTTTTACCCTTTCTTTCTTTAATTAAAAGCTTTCTTTTTAAGAACCTGATTGATTTTTCCTTGTTTTAGAATCCAAGGGATTGAGTCTAAACTCACCAGGGATTGGCAGGGGGAAAGGAGTGGGGACGGTTAATTCCTCTTTGTTTTAAGATCCAAGGAGTTTGGATCTGTGTAGCCTCTCAAGGAAACCCTGGGAGGGGAGAGTCTGGGGGGAAAAGTGGGGGATGGTTAATTTCTCCTTGTTTTAAGACCCAAGGGGTTTGGGTCTTGGGTTCCCCAGGGAAGGTTTTGGGGGAACAGAAGTGTGCCAGACACAGACTTCTGGCTGGTGGCAGCGTACCAGATTTAAGCTAGTAATTAAGCTTAAAAGTGTTCAGGCAGGTCCCCACTTTTTGCACTCTAAAGTTCAAAGTGGGGAAAAAACCTTGACACCCATGAAAGTGGCTTTTCTCATCTGAAAGTTCTGCAGCCACTGCTCGTCATCCCAGACTTCCATGACGATCTGATCCCACCACTCAGTGCTTGTTTCCTGAGCCCAAAAGCGGCGTTCCACGGTGCTGAGCATTTCCGTGAATGCCACAAGCAATGTCATGTCATACGGTCAGGCGACTCACTATCATCGTCAGACTCCTCATCACTTTGGAGCTTAAGGAGTAGCTCAGCTGCCAAACATGATGTGCTGGCGAGATTCGTCAGCATATTCCTCAGCAGTTCGGGCTCCATTTCCCACAGAAATCGCGCTGCACAGAAACCGTTGGGAGAGTCACAATGGTGCCAAACGTGGACGGAAAAACAGGGATTGCTGGGATGTGAAGCGATGCATCACGGGGCGTTGGGACAGGAAGCAGAATGACCTGCACCCTTCCATCCCCTTCCCACAACCCACGGCGCCAAAATGGAATGAGGTGCTCAGTGGGATAGCTGCCCATAATGCACCACTCCCAACAGCGCTGCAAATGCTGCAAATGTGGCCACACTGCAGCGCTGGTAGCTATCAGTGTGGCCACATTCCAGTGCTTTCCCTACACAGCTGTACGAAGACAGCTGTAAATCCCAGCGCTGCACACCTGCAAGTGTAGCCAAGCCCTAGGACAGGAAGTGAACTCCAGCATAACCTTTTTTTTTCTTTTCCCTAACAAGGTTTAGATTTAGTTTGAGTTATGGGGGAAGGTTGAAGGTCGGTTATTATATATTATTTACAATAGCACCTAGGCAGGCCACTCATCCAGTATGAAACTGTTCTGTCCTGTTTTTCTAAGGTTTGTCCCCCATCTGATACCCAGACAAAACTGAATATGCCTTTTCTAGGCAACTAGGACCAGATTTGCAAAGGTATTTAAGTCCCTTTTGAAAATGGGACCTAGGCACTTATAAAAATGTGCAGCTCTTTAAATATATATATATATATATATATATATATATATATATATATATATATATATATATATATATATATATATATATATGTATATATAGGGGCATTTGACTCCAGTTAAGAATCATCATATTTTTGCTGCGAGGGAGGTGCTATGTTGAAAGGGTCACAAGAAAAAGGGAACACACTCACACACGTGGTAGATGTGTCCGGGAATTAGAAAATTTCAGGAAGAAATGATTGAAGATACCTTATGACAAAATGCTCCTCCTTAGAGATCCCCTGACCTGCTTACTTAATGCTCCAGTCAAGGATCTACTTTTAAACAGAACAACACATTCACTTCTTTTTTATGTTAACTAGACTTTGGATTGCACGGTATTAGCAAAATGACTCCTCTTCCTATGGAATTGTGGTATAGTAAAATATGAACTTTACTTGTAATGGAAAAGCTTTCACACCAAGTATATACACAGGAAAAGTGCCAAAAAGTGGATCAGTGTATAGAAATTTGGTCACTTTTTTGTATACTAAGATAGGGAATAGGGCTCTCCAGCCAGTAAGCCAGAGTCTTTAGGTTTTGAATATTAAGCTGATCCTGAATAAGTAATAAACAATGTAGTATGTCAATGTGTTGTTATAATTTTCCCTTAATTTAAAAAAAGTTGTGTTTTTTTTAAATCACCATGTGGCTTTAGGAGCCATGACTCTACGCACAGGTCTATAATCCTTATGCTTTGAACTGGACCTGAACCAAAGATGCCCCTCATGGCAAATTTATTACAAGGGGTCATCTAACACAGTTGCTACTCTCCCAGCAATGCCGAGGCAGCTATCCTCCTTCATTAGCTCATTCATGCTCCTGTTATCTCTAATTTTCCCATCTGCCCTGTTTTGCACTGGACTAATTCCAGCACTGGGATGGAATATGTTTATTCTGCACACATTGCACTCGATGTAGGAGTCAGTCAGCTTGCTCAGAGCAATGTTGTGGGCATATCACGTACGTTTTCCACATAAGGCCACTTCTCCTTAAAACTCCCTGCCTGCAATACTGAGGAGCCTACAGGTATGATTTCAAAAGGTGTCTAAGTGAATTAGGAGCACAATTTCTACTGACTTTCAATGGGACTTGTGCTCTTCAGTCACTTAGGCACTTTTGAAAATTCCACTCCATAGCTACTATTGTCAACATTTGTGCCTCGGTCTATTATATACGTTGTACCATATGGAGAAGTACATTACAAGGATGTATTGTCGTCTGTTCTGTTGGACAGAACAGAAAAGGTTAAAAACCATGCTTCAGAGCATTTTAAGACTTTGCTACCTAATTAAATAATCAAGCTTTGATTTCTGCTTTAAGTTACATTTATGACCAAAACATATTTGATGACTTATGTGAGACTTATGAATATTTAACAGCATTCTCTTAAATGAATGTACAGCTCTAAGAGACATGCCAGAAACTGTTCTCATCCATGTCTCTATTAAATGCTACAATAATAGACGGATAGTACAGTTGTGCTAAAAGCTGATCATAAGAGGGAAACAGTCACTGGATAGAGATGACAGGTAATTTTCACCAAGTGGCTTAATGCAATAACAATTATCTCTTAATATATTTCCCTTAGACCAAGGGGAACAAATCTTTATGTTTGCAGTACTCTGGCCATCTTTAATCCAAAACTAATGAGGTGGGTTGACAACACTGAACAGCTAAGGAAAAGATTGGATGCTGAATTCTAAGTAGCTATCGTAAATGGCGCTTGGCACTGTTTACATGGGGATGCCTTGTTAAGACAGCAAGCGGCATTTTCAGGTCCAGCCAAGCTCTGCTATGCACAGGGCCCAAGTGAAGGGGCAAATGTGGCTGTTGCTAACTTTATCGCCCAACTTCAATCCTGGAGCTACATGAGGGGTTTGCTGTGGCCTCGGGTCAGGTTAGACTAACTCCTGAGCTGCCCTAACTTGTGCCCAGCTGCAATGTCTCCCCAAAGGCCTTCCTTGGAGTTGGGACTCAGCCACTGCAGTCGTACTCCATTCCCCCAACAGGCCTCCTATGCTGGGTGGAGGCTGCAAATTAGTGGTGGAGAGCTGGCTTTGAAGTTATTTTGCTAAGAAGCCATAATGGTGAAGTGAAAAGTGAAGAGGCTACGTATGTAGACTTTTGATTTTAAATCTTTTATGGTTTGTGGGCCAGGCATTGCTCTCACAATTCCAATAACTTCAGGGAAGTTACTCTTGATGTATACTGATTTGAGAGGAAAATCATGCTACTTTTAAAACTTAAAAGAAATCAATATATTTTGGGGTGGGCAGAGAAGATTCCTTATGACCAAAACTGTTGAAGACAAATATCTGATTTAAAAGATGTGTTTTCCAGTGCAAGAAAATGAAACTCGTGTGAACTCTATGGCCCAATCTTGCTCCATCTATTCCTTGCAAAGCTAACTCATGGATAATTACCTTATGGATACATTGTTTTGGAACTCCATGCAGGCTGCAGTAATAATAAAGATGCTCCCAACCAGTTAGAAGTTTATCCAGGGCATCTTGCTGTGGACAGTAGCCAATCAGAATCCCTTCAGAGCTAGCAGACAATATATCCATTTCAGACCTATTTAAAAGAAAAGCAAAAGATTTAAACACTTGAGTGTGATATTCCTTAGTACTTTAGCCCTGGTGTTTCCGTTTTACAAGCCTTGATCCGTACAAGTATATTCACCTGAGAATTCTAAAAGGGATGGAAGTAGAATAGGCCCAGCTCCCATCTCTCTCTTCTCATTACTTTCCCTGAGATGAGTCCAGCAGCTCGCTGTGCTCTTTCTCCTTCCATTTCCTTCCCCTCTCTAATCTCACAGTCCCGCCAGAAGAGGAGCCTCTGGTTCCAGTGAGCTTTCCCATTCTACAGCTGGTTTAGCTCCCCAGCCAGCAGCTCCAACTGGAGACAGAGCTACTTTTGGGCTCCATGCTATAAAGTATGCACCTGGCCTAGTACTGTCACTTGGAGACACCATGCTCTGCTGCTTCTTCACATGAGGTAGGAAGCAAGCATCCTGTGCAGGCCTTGGGAAGAGCAGGGGAGAGATGCATTATGTAGTAATTGACTTCACAGATGTACCCTCCACCTCATTAAACAATCCTCATGAAACTCTTCTTTAATACAGAAGAATGACCAGATCTGAAGATGTCAAACACTTCAAGAACAGCCAGTTTCATAAGGGGTAAGGTTAGTTATGTGCCTTGTCTCAAGCACAGCAGAGTGTGCCTATACTGACTGATAAGCAGATCCCTCAGTAATTTACAAAGAGAGGTATGTGTGTGTGTGTGTGTGTGTGTAAAGAAACAAAAACAGAAATATTAAATGCCTAATCGTTTAAATGATGATATCCAGATAAAAATCACACTCGTCACTTATAAATTATCACCCTCATTTCAGAGTCTTTGGCCTATGCTTTGTAGCTGTACAACATTACTAGAAACTCCATTCATTGCTAAGAAGCAGGCTTGATTGCAACGGTGTCTCATTACCCATAATGATGATAAATGTACCCTTATTTATTCCAATACGTAATCTAACATTTGGTGGTGCTGATTTAAATTTACAGAAAATGATTCAGACAACCAGCACAACTATAGACCTGCCAAAAATCAAGGTGCTTTTTTGTAAAGTCTAATGAGCTCGGGGTGGGGAGGGAAGAAGGAGGAGGTGGTAATAATAATAAAAAAGGCTTTGGGTTACAATAGGATATTCTTTTTATTTTCCCATAGTGCTTCTGTGTTGCTATGAATATGATTAATAAGGTTGAATACACAGGTAATCATTTGGAAATGGAAAAGCAAGTGTTCTATGTAGATGGCCTACACATTCCAAAATTGTAGAAAGCTTAAGTATGTATCTGCTAATCCTTTACAAAGCTCTCTTGTCTGGGGAGACATTAGTATAAACTGTGTATTTTACATGCTGAACCACAGTATCAAAGTATTTTAAATGCTCTCAAAAGTTAATTTATCATCATATGATGCACCTTGCTGGGGACTCATTGGAATGGACTTCTTGCTCTTAATACAAAAGATATGGAATTTTAATACCTATGTGAGTTTGCATTGAACCAAGAAGTGCATGTGGGGAGCTCTGGTAAACTCTAAAATGTGACACAACAAAATGAAAGTCAGGATTAAACTTCTCCACTTGCCTATGGTCAGTTCAAGGGTTGCTCTTTAAAAATATATATAAACATTACTGAATTTCTCCCAGCACTATTTCAAGCATATCTAAATCAAATTAAATGGTTTTTTAAAGTCATCTGCACCTTAGGGCATGGATTTGCTAATGTGGACTATATTAGCATAAATTGGTAGAGGCAGTGGATTCCTTCCATAATGAACTCTGACATGTAGAAATTCTATTTATAGTCAATTCCTTCCTGGGCACCAAAGATGTTGTAAGAGATACACAGAGCAATCTCAAATTAAGGCAAACAGAGAAGAGCAATACAAACCTTCCTTTTGGCACAGCTGCTCCTTTTGGAGCACTAAAGTCTTGACTTGAGGCAATATGCAAGGCACGTACATAGGAGACCAAATTAAATGCTGGGGTAATTTTGCTAACTTCTAGAAACTTTCATTAAGGAGGAATTTAGTTTAGTGAGTCTAATAACTGAATGGGAAACTCCCTTCCAGAATAGTTCTACCATCCGGATGGAAAAGATCACCTGTGGAAGCAAAATAACAAACAGCTAAAACATTCATTAAGTCTCAGTTTGAGTGACTGTGCCTCAAAAGGGATGTATTTTAGCTAGTTTTCTATTTTGCTTAGGGCAATAGAACCCATTTAAAGTCCCTGGCTCCACTGATTGTCCAAGACAATATCAGTGTCTTGCTTCCAGTTCAG
The DNA here is from genome assembly GCF_025201925.1 of Gopherus flavomarginatus. Lineage (NCBI taxonomy): Eukaryota > Metazoa > Chordata > Testudines > Testudinidae > Gopherus > Gopherus flavomarginatus. The sequence goes on along the minus strand of NC_066618.1, from coordinate 105,949,521 downwards.
CATAAAGACGTAGAAATACAGGGGGTCCCTATGGTGAAGTATAATTTCCATAAAGGCAGGACACATTGCAAAAGAGTTTGAAATATTTTGCCATGTAGCCTTGCACACTTTTGTCCTGATCCTGCAAATGCAATTAGATCAACGAGTGCAGACCTTGTACTCATGTGGAGTCCTAATGGGTACAAAGGTCCCTGCTAGCAGATCCAATAGCAGCATTAGGGCCTTTATTTTTTATTGCCTTTAGCTCTTTACAAGATAGAAAAATGTCATATATGGTTTACAGAGGACAAAGCCATTTGAAGTGCTGGGTGTTTGTTATGTATAGTACGATGCCTGTTCTTCCCCCAGTGCAGTAGAAGCAATCTCACTGACTGGTATCTCCAGATCAAAATGACTATGGGATGAGTGCTTTTTAGCTTTGCCCTATGCTTTTTTTGCATGCTGAAAAAACAGGTTAATCAAAAAAACAGCTTAGTTTTCAAATATTCTACTGACTCAAGGAAGGAAACTCCCACTCCCCACCGCTTTAAAATAAATTGACCTCCAAGGAAATCTCATCTTTCCATTTTACTTTCATGTCTACATGAGAAATTAGCAATCCACCTGTTAACATGGTGTTACACCAAAAATCCTTCTCATTATCTGCTGTACTGTAAAGGGTTTTGCATTCAAACCATAATTATCCTTAATTTATATTTTAAAGCTATTAGTTGCATTAATTATATTCTCCTCCTCCTCCCTCAGCACATACACATATAATATGCATGATGTTTTTAGGCCATCCACGTTAATGAGAAAAAGAATTGGAAGAGAAAATTCAGTTGATTTTATATATGAAGCAGGATTCTATGATTACAGAGTCCAGCCTCACTCTGTCTATAGCAATTGGATATATCAATAGATACAGTGTTTCTCAGCATAACCAAAACAATAAAAGCAGTAATACAACAGCCTAAGCTTACAGAGCAGCTTGCTTTAAATTGCTTTAAAACATCAATGACCTTTAGTGGTTACCTTTTAAACTTGTCAGTAGCTTTAGTTAATAGCTTTACTGAAGTAAAGTTAATTATCTAGGCATGCTCTCTAAGAAGTATAAGGACAATTAGGTAATGTGCCAAACGTTGAGGTAACCTTATCTAAGGCGGAACTAGTAAGACTTAAGGTTGAATGTTGTAATAATAAAATAATTAGACTTAGCTCTTCTAGCACCTTTTCATTCACAGATTGCAAAGTGCTTTACAAAAAAAGGTATTTTTATTCTCATTCTACAGATAGGGAAACTGAGACATGAAAAACATCACACATTGATTCAGTGACATAAAGCACAGATGTAAAAAGTTTATTGACAAAGGCGTCTAATGCCTCATTGTCTGACTCTAGTTTTATGCTGGTGGCACTCCACTGAGTTCTCCGTTTTGTTCAGCAAGATGATGACATATCTAAATAGACTTAGTTTTCTATCTTTTAACCAAACTGTGAAGATGTTTGGACTTTGATATGGAAAAGCAGAATTCTTATATGAATGCAGCAGCATAGTCACCCACTCTCAGAAACCTCTTCCTCTTTCATACATGTTTATTCAGGAGCCAGGCTGCCACACCCAGGTGGCCTGGGTGCTCACACTATACTGAGCCTTGGATTAGAAGGGCCTTCATCCCAAAGGGAAAGACAACAAGGGTATTCTACAGAGATTCAGCAACTCTGCTAAACAAGGCCCTGCAGTACTTGCTACACCTAAAGAAGAATGTATGAATTGATTGGCTGGCTGGGCTCAGAATTTCTTTGGCTAGCAGGAAATTGGAGAGAGTACTGAGGAAACCATTGGTTTCTGTGGAATCTGAGCATCCATTATTCAATGCAAGCAAAAAGCCCAGTTTCCTAGGCGTTTTAGCCAAAGCAGGAGATACCAATGACAAAGGCTGGTGGTTTCTTCTTCTCTGCCATCTAGAAGATGTAATCTTTATTGCAACAGGACAACTGCCTGCTCTGGGAAGCTAACAGTAAAAATAAGAACTCTTCTCTGTGAAGAACTGTTACACTATACTAATCATGGTTGAAAAAGTTGTGAAGGAAACTCCCTAAAACATCACATATAACACAGGAACAGTGGTCTTTTCCCATTTCCATCTGCTGGCAGGAGGGAATTATACCATTCTCTGAGATGCCAAAGCAGGGACATTGGGCAATTCAATTCAATTAACTGATCAGAAGAGGCTGAAAGAAAATCCCTTTTATGGTTGTAAAAATCAGCTTACACAAAGAGAGATTTGCACTGGCACAATGGTTAGCCAATATGCAGCAGTTATCTGGGATGATCCTCAAAGTCCTTGTTAGGGAGCTTATTCCTTCACCCTCTCACTTCACTGGTCCTTCTCGCATGAACAGAGAGCAACAATACCCGAAGTCCAAAGGCACAAACAATTCAATGTTTATTGGGGTGAACTTCCAGCAAGCACGATTCCGGTTTCCTTCCTTGATGTCCCCCTTCCCAGCTCTGACACCACAGAGCCTTATCTGTGTCCCTGTTCCTGTTCCCATCCCCTGTTCCCATTTTCCCCTTTAGCAAGACATGATTTTAATTCCCCCATCCTCAGTCCCTGTTCCCATTTCCCCCCCTCACTTCCAGATTGACTTCAGACTATATAGCAAAACCTGAGTTTTGCTTAGCTATTCCTTAACCAATCATTTTACTGAAATTTAACTAACCAATCCTTACATACTGTAACATGGTTATTTAACCAATTATATTCCACCACCTTCATTGGTTTACACTCAACAAAATTAATTATACAGCAGACAGAAACAATCACAGAACCAGAGAGAGACCATGCAAATAAACATACAAAATAATACAGAAGTGAGGATTTCACAACTACATCGATACAGACATAAGGGTTTTCCAGCTCTGTCTACTGATAAGTGAGTTCTTGCCAGACAGGATGCTATCGAACTAAGTTTCCTTTTACATCTTCTAGGCTCTTCCCTTTCTCTGGAGGTGATAGGAATATCAGGGCAGGATTGTATTCCTAATAGCACCTTATTTCAATGTGGCTAGTTTGGAATGTGAGGATGTGACCACACACTTCCCAGCTTATGGCTATCTAACTACACCTTGGTTGAAGGCCTTAGCCTGTCACAGTAAGAGAAGGCCATTACACAGACAGTGATTTTGATTCTTTCTTTTATACCTCTATAACTAACTAAGTGATAAGAATACACCTAAATTCTTAAAGTATAGGCCTTTGCAGACAGGCCTGAATATCTATATCCTAACAGTCCTGTTTGATGTGCAAGCATTGAATGATTACACCAAGGAAAGAGAGAATATGTTGCAATTGTTCCTCAGACTTCAAAGGACAGACAAAAGGGTTAAGAATCAGAAAGCAAATGCCACAGTTCAGTCACTCAAAGGGTTGTGGTTCAAAGAGGCAGTTCCGGGTACATGCTGTCCGAGATAGACAAAGGATACTAGAGACTTCAGAACCTGGTAAGAAATATCCGTAAATGAAATTAACTTCTAACTACAGACGGCCAGATTCTCAACTGATGTAAATTAGTGTAATTCCATTGGATTCAGTAGACCTGTCTGAAGACCTGGCCCAGACTTTTTCCCCATGGATAGCCAGAAGAGTGCTTCACTTATTTCTTTTCACTCTACCATGTTTACCTGCCTTCTTCCTTATGCCTGGAATGCCCCCTTTGATGTGGTCTGCCATGCCTTAACCTTTTATTTCTCAAATCTCTCCCTGAAAACACTTCCTCTATATGTTGCAGAGAAAAATATATAGAATATATATTTTAGTGACTGACACAAAAATCATAGACCTAACATGCTGCATGCTGAACTTCACAGCTCATTTGCACTGTTTTTCATAATACCCCATCCCTCCTATACTCTGTTTGCATACGTATATGACAGGATCTTTGGGTCTGCTAGATAAAGGCCCACAGACGTTTTCAACTACATTTGAGCTCCCTGCCTAAAGCTATTGACAAATTTAAAAGGTAGCCACTATAGCTCATTGATGTTTTTAAAGAATTTAGATGGAAGTTGCATGTAAGCATAGGCTACTATATTGTTTTGATATTATGCTGAGAAACACTGTGCCTATTGATGTATCCAATTGCTATAGACAGAGCGAGGCTGGACTCAAAGCCACGTTTCCCTCCCAAGGCTCCACATGCAGCAATGCAGCTTTACATAGGGAATTAAGCAAAAGTACAATCCAGCCCTAAATAAATGAATTCTTGCTTTCGTTGGTTATCTAAATATAGTTAGTAATAGAGCAGTGTGGGGAATGGTTTTCCCATCCTGGGAAAAACTTTGAGATTTCTACATTCATACCACATTTTGGGTTTCATAAAGTGTTGAAATGAGAGCTTTGGACAATTTTGAAACTTTTTTCCCCCAAAAAACTGTTTCTAAAAGGGAAATTTGTTGAAACTGACCCTTTCCCACAAAAAATCTCAGTTTCAAGTAACTCGTATTTTTGACGGAAAATTTGTAGTCAAAAAATTGCCGACCAGCTCTATTGAATAATTAAGAGAGTATAAAGTGTAACCTAGATACGTATGCATTATTAGGAGACAAAATAGCTACACAATTACACATTATTATTAACCTTTTTCAAAAGGTTAAGAACTGTCTAACTCCCACATCAAAGGCAGCACAGTCTAGCAGCTAGAGCAGGGAAATGGGAGCCCTGGGTCCTATTCCAGCCACTTGATCCAACTTTCTGTCTAAAGTCTCTGTGTCTTGGTCACCTCACCTTTAAACTGGGGATAATAATACTTGTTCTGCATTGTACAGTGCTTGGAGAAAGTTCAGGGAGTGGGGAGAAAGGCTTTATACAAACGCAGTGTTGCTCTTGGTTTTGCAAAGTGTTGTGGTGTCCATGAAAGAAAGGGCAGCCTCACTAACGTCACTAGGGCCCACAGTTATTTTTTTAACCAGTCTCCCCATGCTCTTTTAACTCAGTGTCCCTAGTGAGTTCCAGAAAACCTTCATACTCCCGCCTGCCCAGAAACATGTGTTGGGACAGCCTGGGGCACTGAATCAAAAGAAGACCATAGGAGAATGGTGGAAAAACACCATAGGATGAAAACATGCTCATCTTACACAAATCGACCAACTGACTTCAGGGAGACTAGTGGTGAGCGAGGCAATCAGGATTTGGCCCTTTATATTTTGTGATGTTAACAAAAACAGAATTTGGACATTTAAGGGATGATTTTTAGAGGTGCTCCGTAACTCAAAGCTCCCATTGGCCTACAAGCTCAGCTCCTCTGAAAATCCACTCCTTGCTGTGCTGGAAGACTTGTTTTATTGTTGACACTAATTTACACTTTGATTTTTGCAGCTTCTTTCAGGCAGTACAAGCATAAAGTAAAGGCAGTGATATAATCCAGTACTTGCATTGGTTGCAACAGAGAGATAAATTCCATTAATTAGTCAAAATGAAATACAAATTTACAAATCACAAAAGTAGTTAGGAACTCCATTGTGCTTATAACTGCACATTTGATTCAGTGCATACTAATACTCAACTAACATTATAAAAAACCCAAGGTTAAAAATATAATTAATGTAACTATAGCTTAATTATAATTAAAGTAATTATAGTGATATACAGTGTTACAACAGCCATCTCAGCTATTATATTGATGCACATTTATTCTGCTTTTGAAGTAAAGCTATTTGAATTACATTTTTAATTATTTATCAAGCTGAATATCATAACCATGAAAACAGCCCAGTTCTGGTTGAAAAGAAATAGTGTAGTTTCCCCTTTTTGAAGAGGTACCCTCTGGCCTTATGAACTTCTAATCCAAGATTTTAGATAAAAATGACTTCTAGTTCAAATATGAATAGGAGTTGCTGTAACAGAGAATCTCGCTATACACTGGAATTCATGGGAGAGAAATTAAATCAGTACTATTAGGAGGAGTATCTAATGTTAATTACTTTATTCACTGATTTCAATGGGACATCTTGTGCCCATCCGATCTAATCCTTGTCAACAGGACCCCAATTCAGCAAACCACTTAAACACAGGCTTTGCCTTAAGCACAGACTTAAGTTCATGACTATTCCACAAAGCACTCAAACACAAGTATGTGCTGAGAATTAAGCTTAAGTAGCAGTGAAGTGAGAGCCAAAGAACCTGTCAAGTTCTCTTATGCAGGTCTGTGGCTAATACTTGAAAGTGCTTTGACATCCTCCTGAGGGATCTTTATCTAGCCCTCTTCCATGGCAGGGGCTGTGTGTCATACAGAGCCCTTGAAGGTAGTTGGGGCAAAGTAAAGAAGGATAACTGAGGTGGGGGGAAGAAGGCAGCTACCCAATATAACTAAGAAAATGGTACAGACATATAGTGCCTATTTGTGTGGCATGGTAGTGATATATCAATAACTCCTTGTATTATTAACTCTGAATGACATTTTAAAATATTATTCACTTTCTACTTTTTAATACAGTTTGCCCAACTTTAATAGTGAAATTCTAGAGGTCAATTTTCTCTTTGGTTCTCAAGTGCTACACAGTGCTTTTGGTTTGGGGCTTCCAACACTTAAAAAATGATTTTCAATGTCTTTTGTTTTTAATACATGAAAAATACTTCCTTTCACATTAAGTTTTTTTCAAATCCAATCTTGTCTTTAAAAAAAACAACAACAAATTTTAAGATCAAGATTTCCAAATGTGCCTATTGTTTTCAGGTGCCCAACGTGAGATACGTTAAAGGGGCTTTATTTTCAGAGGATGGGTATGAGGCACTTTCTGAAAATAAAGCCCCTTTAAGGTGACTCAAGTCAGCTACTCCAAAATAGAGGCACCCAAAATCATCAGGTACTTTTGAAAATCTTGTCTAAAATTTCTGGACCTAAACAATTGACCTTTGGTATAAAAGATGGCAGGTCAAATTCAATCCTGGTGTTACAATGACTTCAATGGAATTACTCCAGGGGTGCATTTGGTCATTTCTGACTTTCCTTATTTCAATGTGCATGAATATATTGCAATGTAAAGGCATGTAGGAAAATATTTAATTGTTCAAATGCCATTTGAGCTGCTTTGGGATTTTTTTCAAGTTATCTTTTCCTTTGAGTTATATGAATTAGATTATCAAATATCTAGACCAATAACTTAACGTATACACCTTTACCCCAATATAACACTGTCCTCTGGAGCCAAAAAAATCTTGCTGCATTATAGGTAGAATCATGTTATATCGAACTTGCTTTGATCGGCCAGAGTGTGCAGCCCCCCCCCCAAGCACTTTACCGCGGTATATCCGAATTTGTGTTACATCGGGTCGCGTTATATCAGGGTAGAGGTGTATATAGCAGCCCAGGACAGAGAGAGATAAGCAACATCTGACTGTGTAGGATGGATTCAGCTTCTTTTTTCATGACGTACCCTATCAGTTGTGTACTGTATAGGTATTGACCATTAAAAGTAGCCCTTTGACCTGTTCTTCATGAGTTAAACCTTTACTAGATGGTTGTGCTGAAACAGAGATTTGTAGATCTTCCCAAGAAAATTTGGAGATACAGGATGTGTGTTCATTTCAACCATTCCCACTGTGGGCAAGATTGTGTCTTTAAGCCACTGCGCCCATGTTGTCTATCAGTGGCTGCTCCCAGTGGCATAGAACTTGAAAAGGCCAGCAGCCTGAACTAACACTGCTGCATAGGTTTCCCACCCACAAATATAACTCTGCCAGCCTTGAGAGCGGAGTACAAGGCCAGAGCCCCACTCTGCTCTCTTCTGCAGCAGGAATGCCTAGGCCTTGAACTGCTTTGTGGGTGGTGGTGGTGAGGGAGGAAAGGGAAAACAGAAGGCTTCCTGCATGCACTCCAGCTTCCTCTTGTCCCCACACTGGCATAGCCCATAAAGCAGCCCAGGGACTATTCATGCACAAATAAAATGCAGACACTTCCCCCCATATCATACTTGGCGCATTTATTCTCAATAAAGACCTTTAAACTTACAAGGAAAACAAGATTTCAGAAAGTTACAACTGACTCTCCTGCTGTAGCAAAAACTACTGCGTGCTTGTAGAGTCCTTAGAGGGCATCTTTCAGTGCTCAGCAAATTGGTGAACTTTCAATGTTGTTTTTGCTTCTAAATACTCACATAAAAGTGGTAGCTAAAGAGCTGGGATTTGGTCACTGACATTCCATTTTCAATAAGTATTAGCTGAAGTTGCAGTTCAGAAATATCCGGAACTGGGAAATGTTTATGACACTCCCCAAATAGAAAACAGCTACCAAAATAACTAAAAATAGCTGATTTCCTTCTGGTGGCATTTCTTGTTTAGTTTGGTGGTTTGGACTGGGAAGGGAGTTCTATTCATGTTCTTTTTAAACTGGATCAATTTGGTAATTACATAAAAAAGACTGACAGATTAAGGAGAGAACCAAGTGAAACTAATGTAATACCTCACCACAGGCATTTGTTTCCATCTCCTCACTTTTCTGCATTAAATCTTAGCTCAAGTGATACACAGACCATGCCCCGCCCCGCCCCCCCACCCCGCATCTTACTGGCCTTTCAATTTCACCAACAATTCGAGCCGAACACATCCCGCATCAGTAATTACTAGAAGCAGTAGAGTGAAATGGCTGCCTGGGGAAATTCACATCCAGTGAAGGGAATATGGCTGGAGAAAAGGGAATGTGGCCGCAGTGCTGCTCTGCTCCAGCAATCCTAGCCTGTCAGAGCATTCTCCCAAAGCTACTCTAAGTGGCTTTTTTGGAAATTATGAGTGCCTCTGGGCACCAGCCACCTTTGTAGGCAGCTACTGTGCACACACTCTCTCTCACCAAGCATGAGGATCAGACCCGAAGAAAGGAGAGTGTACATTTTTCAACTGACAACACTATGCAGGTCAGCTTGGCTTAGCAGTAGGTGCTAAAGCATGAAGGAAACAGCAAGGCAGAGAGAGAGTGAAAGTGCACACAGTCATAAATCACTACTAATTGCCTCTTAACACTTGTTCTGGTATTATATCCACTCATTCCCCTAATACAATCTACAAGTGCCGTATAACTGAATCTCCGACTTATGGCTACAACTTCCTCATTACCACCAGCTTGTTCTAATATTGCAGTTTTGAAGACATAGAAATATAAACACATATTTTATACATACAGGATTTCAGACTTTTACATTTAACCACTGGCATGTCACTGCTTATTCTCCTTTTTAAACTATAATGTCCTAATCTTTGCAATCACTCTCCATCTAAAATTCTTTCCACACTTAATTTATAGGGATTTTTGCATTTTTTTAAAATTTATTTTTGGGTTGCCTTTTTTTTTTAATTTAAACATTTTACATTTAATTTCTTGGGGCTGTGGGGGAGGGGGAGGGCATTGCACATGAAAAGCACCAAAATCAAGGCAATAAGAAGTATACTCAAGGTTAACAAATCTATGTCAGGAGGAACAGTGTCCCCTTGCTATGTAATACCCTCACTCTTCCTGATCACCTCTACACTTGATTAATTGATGAATCTGGGAGGTTCCACTAAGCATTTAGAAATTAGCCCTCCTGAGTACTTCTTAGGAGCCTAACAGTGAAAATCTTTTGGTCTGGTATTGATTTTGGGGATGTGTATTTGTGTACCTGTAGAGTATGTGCTGACATTTCCTACCTCCCACTGTATTGAATCAACCCATTCCCAATTTATTTAATCCTGTCTAGCAGTTCAGTTATGTTAAACTGCTTAACGCAGTCAGCTGTCTTTAAAAGCGTTGCTTTTGTTTGTTTTTTGGCACCATAGACTTTGTAGTAATAATGCAGTGTGCGGTAAATTGTGAAAGAATACAAACCACTCTTTGGAATACGATATAAAGAGCTGTAAGCATGCTGAGGCTTTCCTAGGTTTGATCATAAGTCTTACCATCAAGTAACAGTATTCTGATCGAGCTCTTTGCTATTTACCCTGTAGGATTCCTGATAACAGCACGCCCCCCAGATGGGGTGATGTCTCCAGTCAGCATCTTAAATGTTGTACTTTTCCCAGCACCATTTGCTCCCAGGAGCCCAAAGCACTAACAGGAAGGAGAAAAAAGTAATAACTATCTTTACAGAAATATCACAACTAACATTAACCTTTCATCATGTTTTGTTTTTTTCATTCCTGGACTAGCTGGGTAGAGATCATACATGTGGGTGTGCAAATTTCAAAATCACCTAAGTGACATAGGAATGCATGTATCAGCGGTAGCTGTGTTAGTCTGTATCCACAAAAACAAGGAGTCTGGTGGCACCTTAAAGACTAACAGGTTGGGCATAAGCTTTTGTGGGTAAAAAACCTCATTTTTTCAGATGCATCGAGTGAGTGCATCTGAAGAAGTGAGGTTTTTTACCCACGAAAGCTTACGGTCAAATAAATCTGTTAGTCTTTAAGGTGCCACCGGACTCCTTGTTGTTTTTATAGGAATACATATTTCATATTTATATCTATATCTATATACACATACACACACATATATATATACACACACACACACTCCTATGTCTCTTAGGTACACACACTCTCATATTATATCTGTGTGTACATATAAACACACAGAGGAGGTAATTTCAACCTTTGTAAGGTTTCTTGAAAAAGGAATTCAGTCAAATTAAAGGGAAAAGGCAATGTAATAAAAACATTATTTTGACCACTCTGGATAAAAATTTCAAATATTTTCTAAATCCCATTTTGCAAATAACTACTTAGACACTTAGGACTCTTTTTATCATTGAAAGTCCTATTCAGTGAACACATATAGTTACCTTTCAGTATTATAAGCAATCAAAATATTTTCCTTTAAAGTGATGAGAAAGGACAAAAGCAGGATTAATAAAAGTTTATGTGTGCATGATTTACACCTTTGTCTTCCCTCTGCTGGATACTGGCCAATTTTTAAGCCTTTTGAATAATATTCTTTGGAAACTGGGAAAGGAACTCAAAATTTTGAGGTTCCCATTTTGCCATTTCCCATATGTTGCTAACAGATAGTGCCTAAGGTGGAAGCAGACGAAGTAACCTCTTACCTCTCAACACCTGAGGGAGCAGGGAAACAAAGTCCTTGCCTATTGGATGAGGGGGAAATTATAAACACTGACACACATATACACACACCTATGATGGCTCCACTCAATGTTCCCTTTGCAGACAGAGCTGGGATGTTCAGCTCACAGTCCCCAAGGATTGATAGTGAGCCTTCTTGCTGACACCGTGACAACAAATGGTTGACACCATGACAAGAAATGATAAGGATGTGAGTCAGCTTACCATACTCAGAAAATGATGAAGGGGACAGTGTGTTGAGGGGCAAGATTTAGGGTCTAGAGGCTGGGAATCTGCATCTTCACTCCCCTCTCCTAGTCTGAGGAAGGGCAGGAGTGGAGGGATGTGCCCAGTATTTCCTTTTCCTCCTCCTACTTCCCCACCTCCAACTATCACCTCAACATATTCAGCCTAGAAATTCAGAAATTCCAAATTCTTCAGTCAAGATCCCTGCATGCAGAGGACTAGTTTTAATAAAATTGGCTACAAAATCTAGACATTATTCACCACAGAAATGTGACCCCCTGAAAATTCTATCAGGGCTCAATACAGTTTATAAAGTTCACACTAAATCTGGAAAAGCGTGCAAAGTCTTTCAGCAGGGTTTACCATCCAGAGTTGGTTATGCAAACAGTTTTGTAAAACCTCATTTGGAACAGCTCACGAACAAATCTGAACCACATGGAATCAAGGAGTCTGAGAGCTCTTTCACTAGATCCAGCTGAGCTCCCGGAGTATACCCACTGGTAGCATAGCTTTCAGATTGTATAATCTGCTTCAGCGAAATTACTTGGGGCCAGAAGAGTTTACAGACATATCTGGCAGAATCTGTAAATTCTATCAGCTCAACAGCTAGAATTAAAGAAGGTCCCAGAATTCTCTAGTATAGCCTGTAATGTTTGTAAGGTTCATTAGCAGAACAGCTCTAGTATAGCGGAAATATTAGTAGAGTGTTTGATTCAAATCTGTATTGTTTTGTGTTTAATTAAATAATATGTATAATCTTTATGTCACAACTATGATTACAGCAAAACAGTCTTACCATCCTACTATCAAAAGAAAATATACCAACCGCTTCAACTTACAAATAATAGCTTTTAAAACTACTTTCTAAAAAAACTAGGGCAATTCTCCCTCCACCAAATTTACTAAATTACAATTACAGTTGTAAATAACTATTACATTAAAACCACATTACTACAATGTTGCAGTTATTTAAAAAAAAAACAAGTATTTGAAGTCTGGAAGTTCACAGTTAAGGTTAAAGTTAAGAAATATTTGAAGGTCAAGAATTTCACAATTGTGGTTTCATGACCAGCCCTGAGTTTGACCTGACACTGATACCAACCTTCTACCTTTTCACCAAGAACCCTCTTAATCAAAACCACTATACTGCCAAAACAGACCATAAGCCTTTATCTAAATATAGTAATAAAAAAGAAATAGTAGGTTTGGAGTTTGGCTCCATTTCCTACTGTATATATGCTATCAACCATATACATATAGCTTGAAGATCTACAACCCATTGCAGCCCTCACATCATGACATAAGGGCTACAGACCTAAATATGGTCTCTTCTGTAGTGCAAGCATCCATTGACTGTAGGAATTGCCACCTCTGTTCCCACAGAGCTGAGTGCAATCTGGAAACATAATTTTCTCACAGACAGTGCAGAATGGAGATTCAAATCTTCTTCATCCACCCTCCAAAATACACATGGATTGAAACATTCCACATCTTTGTAATTCCCGACATGTCTCAGTTATCACATCAAAAAATGGCTGCACTGGGGATGAGGATTCCAGGCCGGACAAAGCTGTTTGACCGTTGTAATGAACAAATGTGCTCACCTGCCTAACAACTACAGACGATGTTCTTCAAGCCACATTGTGAACATTACTAGCCACCTCAGGAAAACATGCTAATCTCTGACTGCCATGATGAGGACTACCATGAAGGAATTGGCTGTGAGCTCCCCAAGTAGCCAATTTCACCTCCCAAACTGAACCAACTTGCCCGGAATTTGGAGGGAGGCACACAGGTTACAGGAGGACAGAGTTTTAAGGAGGCACCAAGAAGTTAGTCTGTATGCTCATGCTGGAATGTTAACTACATAGTTATAGCTTATCTGTAAATAGCTCTCTTAATAAAGAGTCAGTTTAGTTTTTACAAGCACTGAGTCTTTTCATGCTCTTGCCCAGCGTGTGGAATATTAAACATTAACTGGTCAATATTGTGGATGGCAGTGTCTAAAATGTGCTAACCATGTGTGCAACAAACCCAGCCCTGAACAGTATGTGCTAATAGCAGGGAAGTACCCTCTGCCACCAATGTCATTCAGTTAAGCACTGCAACATGTACCCATTCTAGGACAGTGACTGCATTCTAGTGGTGTACATTATTCTAATTTAATGCTATTTATAGCTTTTTATATTTTCAGCTATATTTTAATGAAGTTGTAAGTCTGATAAGTAGGCTTACATCAGCAATAAAAAACTTTGTGTAAGGCATTTTCTAGCAGCTGATCACTGATCGGTTAAAAACCCGCAGTGTCACATGCTGGCATCTCACTTCCTCCAACTGGTTATTAGGAACCAGGAAATACCCTCCCATTCCCTGACAGCATTTATTGAATAAAGGCAATAATTCCTCACCTGCATTTTTGGAAGTTAAATCTCCACATACCTCAAACTGGAAAAACTAGTAAACTTTCCTCTGACATCTTAAGGTTCTACAAATTTTAAAGATTCAGATTTAGGTTTAGGTTTATTCAAATATATTGAGACTGTTTCCAGAGGGCCAAATCCTCATTGGTTTTAAACTCTTTCCTAACTCAGGCAAAACTCCTATTTAAACTAATTAGAGTTTAGTCAAGGACATTCCAGAATTTAGTCCATGGTTTGTGAATTGTTTAACTAGATATGCACAGTATTTTCATGCCTAAACAACACTTACTTCCATATAAAAGCAGGCTGAAAATCTATGTTGCTTTTTTACTTTTAGGTTACTCTAATCCACACAATATCTCAGTAAAAACAAGCCAAAAGAAATAATACTTTCTGATGCAATGAACACAACAACAACAAAAAAGAGACAAACCAAAAAGTAATATCAATCACCAACAATTGCTGCTAAAATGTTAACAGTCTCCAGCAGTGCTTTCACTTCTGCCCAACATTATCGATTTCTCAGAAATTACTGCAATTGGAAGGCTTCTGCTAGCAACCACAGAGCTTTGATTTCAGACTTTCTGAACATGCCTGAACAATTGCCATGATTACACAATTTTTTTTAAAAAAAGAAGAGAAATGAAAAGGAAAAAATATAGAACCTTTTACCTCTCCCCTTGGTATCCCCAAGTTAATGTCTTTCACAGCAGTGTTCCTCTTGCTGAAATCTTGGTAACATTTCCTCAGATTGTACAGTAGAAGGATATCATTTTGAGTTCTTCCATCAAAGAGCCTCTTTCGTTCCACTTCTACATCCTCATCTTCTGAAGGATTGACTGTGCTACTCATGGAACAGTGACTCCTAAGAAGAAAAGATCACAATAAATGGCAAATTACACACTGTCATTTAATGGACAATAAAAAGGAGCACTTTTCTGCTTATTAGAGATGCCACTGAAAATAACTTTTAGATTTGCAAATATTTTTGAGATTTCAGAAAAAAAATTCAACCCAAATCAGAACAAAAACCAAAAATTTTAACGGAACTGGAATATATTTTGTTTTGAAGCCTGGGCTCCATTTACAGTTCATTAATACCAAATTGTTTCCATGCAACATTTCAATATTGGCAAGTTGGCAAATTGATAAAAATTGTTTCTTTGGAATTTTTCCAAGAAGTTCTACTTCTTATGCTCCATTAAGGTTCAGCCATTCAAATCTCAACAGGATCCAATGCTTCACAGTAATCCCTACAAATTTGCTCTTCAATTCCCATTGATTCTGACAAACCTGGTCCATATTTCATATTTTTTTTAAGTGGAAGGAAATAGCATACTATTCCACATGGGAAATAGGGGTACTGAAGTTAGACTGAAATGTCATTTGAGCATGGAGATAAATCTGCTATACAATTTGAAAATACACCTGAACTGCGGGGGTGGAAAGAAGCGGTATTTGCAAAATGGGAGCTCAGGGAGTGAAATGCATCTAGGTAGGTTTTTTTTTAAATAAAGCCACAAATTTAAATGACTTTAAAAGCATGAGCTCACAATGAAACTTTTCTTAAGGAATACTTGCCACATTCTTTTATACCGTAGATATACACCAATGGAAAAACAGGGATGATGGGATTATAAGAGACATAAGCCAAATAGGCATCTGCCTAGGGGACCCACAGAAAAACTCTTCGAGTCTTTTCTATTAAAAGAAAGTTAAACTAAAGTTCTGACATTGGCCTCTCTATGAAAGAGATACTGCTGGAGAAGCCGGAAACATGAGGTGGCTTTGCTAGAAACTTTGCAAGGGGCTCTTGTTGGAATTAGGCCAGCTTTGAAGAAAACACACATTGCCTGCTCTGCTCTGGGGTTCACACAAATAAGGAAAATGAATACTATATCACAGATGTTCTCCTCTTGAGCAAAAGCAGTTGAAGGTGAACAAAATGTGAGCATGAAGTGCACACTCCTTCTCTGGTCCAAAATGACAGTGCAAGTTGAAGGCTAAGGACCACAGAGAAGACAGCCTCTAACCCTGGCATGTCCCAGCCCCTTCCCTCCATGTACAGCAGTATGTCAAGTCTAGTAGACTGTCATGGGCTCAGTGCCCTCTGTTCTCTAATTCCACAGAGCAAGTCACAGAATGCAAAATGGGAAATAATGCTGCCTGAGGCATCAGTAATTCCCCACCATTTTATTGTGTCCAGGTGGTTTTGAAGAGCACGAAACATGCAGAATATAGGTACTCCTTTGCTCTGCCCCACCATTCTTCCCATCAGGACAAGGTCTACAGCAAGCTTTTGCATAGAAGGCAGTCTTCAGTGCGAGCAGGATCAAACTGAAGAAGCATAAGTTGGTACAATTCACCATACTGCAAGATTGGACATACATAGGGCAGGGCCCAGTTGTTAATGCTAAAATGTTTGACAGAAAAGCCAAGCTTTCAGAAGCATTTTGAAGGAGGAAGAGGAGGAGACTGCTTGTTCTCCAACATGATATTTCAGTACAATGGTACATGGGGAAAGAAGAACCCGGCAAGTGGATGTCAGAGATCAACAGTTTGTTACCAGCGCAGATTTCCAGGAAAACCTGTCTCCTCCAGTGAAGGAATTAATATAAAAAAAGAGAAAATCTAAAATATTATAATATTGGCAAAATTCCTTCTAGATGCTACACCACACCTGCTATTAGAGCTAAGGACTTTCATAGCAAGCTGCTCATGGTTTAAAAGTAAATGGAATAACTGAACGAATTCTCCCATCTGGCTTCTTCAAATAACTTTTGAAGCTCTCTTTCCCAGCTTAGGTGACTAATAAAGATACAGAAATAGAAAGCCATAATGCATGGGCTCATTACAGCCAAATGGAATAATGATCAGATTGTCTTATCTTCTAGTTTTCAGAAGGATTTAATGTTCCTTTGTCTTTGGGAAATTAATCAATGTCCATGAAAGCAGAGTATAAATGATACACATTACATACCTTGGTTTCTGGAGCAGGTCCCAATGCAGCAGAACTCTCAGGAGGAGAATAACTGTACCCTGCAGGGCCATTGTCACGAAGATCCAACCCAGGAAATTCATCTCAAAAGGACTCACATAAGAATCGATTCCAAAGCTGCTTGTCAGATCAAACTTGATCTGATTGTAGGAAAGTTCTAGTAAGCCCTGACCCAAGCAGAATGGTGGGAAAACAACAAAGGCCCACTTGAGGATGTTGTAGATATTCTGCAAATTCTGTACAAAAAAAAAAAAAGGAGCTGGTTGGGGTTGGGCAAAAGCAAGGAGGAGAAAATGTTGAATCTCTTAGAAATAGAAAATTAAGCAGACTTAAAGGCTATGAGATTTATTCTATTCTCACTCCAGTTTGAACCTGTTGCAACTCCACTTACTTCAGTGGAGTCTATTCTTATTTACACCAGTGTGAGATAAGAATCAGGCCCTGGACCATTTCAAAATTTTGAAACTTAAGTTCATATACAATTCTAACCCACAGATGATTTTGGATACACATGGTCTCTTATTCCTAAGTTTGTGTGGTGCCTAGTGCAATGGTTTTGGGTCCCTAGGTAGTGTCATAATACAAATAGCAATTGTTTCCACCTGAAACACTACCAACAGCAACATTTTTAGGGATCTAGTATTCTCTAGATTCTTATATATAAACAAATGTCTCTACTTTTTCTTGATAAAATTAAGAGTGAAAGTCATGGTAGCATGACAATAAGTATTAGCGAATATGTGTTTAGGAGCAGTACCAGAACATATGTAGTACTTCAGCAATATATTATATATGTTTTGCAACATGTAAGCACAATGGAATGATCAGGGTCAGTTTACTCACCATTCCTTTGCTCTTGCAGTTTTAAAATTTGAGTGCCATAAAAACCAAGCCACAACCCTAGTCAAATTTGTCCTCAAATGTGAACTCCAAACCTGAGTCAAAATTTAATCCAGATCTGTATTCAAACATCACTTCCTCAGCATAGCCCATTTAGATATATTTTGAAAAGTATGGAGTTTCCATCTCCTTCTCTCAATTCAAGTGCACAATTCCCATTGAGATTAACATTAAATGGGAGTTACATTCATGCACTGAGGGAATGTATTATTATTCACACAATACACTATATCTCCTTTAAACAACTGACTTACCACTTATGTCAATATTATTCAAACAAATTTTGCAACACACATTATCTATTCAGTGGACCTGAACAGCTCCCATTATGTGCAAATTATGAATTAAAGGTCTGGAAAATATTACAGTTTCAATTAAAGCTGTTTTTGCATTATTAGAGTGCAATTCTCTTTTTTATAAACCTTTGGGTTTATAAAATGTTGTGGGGAACAATAACCTATAATGATTTGGGATAAAGAAAAAGTGAGATATTTCATTACAATTTAAACTGCAACTGTTTGGCGTTGGAAAATACATTCCTATACACGTAATTTATGGGAACTGGTGCTGAGGGTACATACTGACCTGTTCTTTGGAAACTGCAGCTAACAAATGAGGCAAGAGGGTCACCAGCATGGTACAAAGACCAAACACAAAGTTTAAGGAGATATAAGAAATGAAAGCTACGTCTGAACTTGAGAAGAATCTGGACATCAGATACATCCATGGTAAAGTTGCATATCTGAAACAAGTAAAAAAAAAAATAGAACCACATCATAAATAATTTATGGTTTACTCCACCAGCTGACTTCTGAGCTCAGTATCATTTGCATCACTAAAAAGAAATGGAACAGGAACTCATTGATTTTACAATTAATAACTCCTTTCCAAATCCTTCAGCCTCACCGGTGGAAACACTTGCGTATTTGGCTCACCATACTTTCCTATATTTCACATACATATGTACTGCTATGTGAGGATCAACTGTAACTTGTTCTTTTCTGTTTATTAACCTCATATCTTTTCTTTCCTGGCTCCAGGAAGCTCACCACCTTGATTTCTGAACAGTTGTAAAACCAAGCCATTTTATACACTTCAGCTACAATGAGACACAGTAAGAAGAAACTTGTTTAACAGTAAACTTTGGTCACACAGCTGTCATCTGTTCTTATAGATTTCACCAGAAAAAAAAAATTATAGCATGCTGGAATTGTAACTAAGAGCTGTGAAAACGATGTCCAAGTGATAGCTTATATCTGCTACAGACAGCACATTAGCACTCTGAATTATCTATGATGGACAACTGTTTAGCACAGTGGTTACCACTAAAACATCAACTTTAACTCACAGTTCCCACACAGTAGTATCTGAGATATGGCAAAATAGCCCTGACTGCTAAAAGTTGAGTAATATTTAGGTGACTAAAGAAAGAGTGGGCAGAGATATGTTGCCCAGTCAGACCATCTGGTGCACAAAAGAGCACAAATGTCAGCTTCTTGACAAACAAGAGTGAGATGTACCCACAGAACATTACCCATAAGTGTAGTCCAGGGCAGTCACTTGAACATGAACACTGTGCAAAGAACAGCATATAGGAGTAAAAAAATGCAAAGCAGGACATGCTTACCAGAACTATCGGGCAAGACTGCATGTACAACATAAGCAGCTCACACACCAAAAACGAAATTATTCATGTCCTTTTGAAAAACTAAGGTCTTATTGAAACACAAGCTATTGAGCTCACTCCAGGAGTCACTCAGTGAAACACTATAAAACTGGGTGTTCTGCAGGACATCAGATTAAAACAAACAACAACAGGCCAGAGGAAACCATAGTATTTTGCACTTTTATGGCACCTTCCTTGTAAGGATCCCAAAACACTTTACAAATTTCAATGAATTAAACCTCCCCATTCCCCTTGTTAAGTTGTAGGTGCTATTATCCTCAGTTTACAGACACAGAGAGGTCAAGTGATTTGCTCAAGGTCTCCAAGGAAGTTTGTGGCAGAGTTTAGACTAGAACTTTTATTTCCAAGTTTCCAGTTCCATGCCCTAACCATCTTTCCTCCCCTTTGTGCTGAAATCACTTCTCTGAATTTTATTGAGTTAAACTAGTGGAAATACAGAATAACTCCATTGAAGACAATGGAGTTCAATGGCTTAAGTGGAGTTACATCAGTATTAATGAGACGAGAATTTAACCTACAGGTATTTTGCCTGACTAAGAACCAAGAATATAAAAATTTAGCTTTAAAATTGTCTGGCAGATCACATAAAGCCCATACCAGTCTCATATTCTATTTTCCTGCCTTCCCTTCCTGCAAAAGTGAGTTTAAAGCACCACATATATCTTGAGATACTTTGAATTGAGGACAGGTCATTTTGGACAGTTGTGAATGAAAGGTAGTGCCATACAACATTTCTGCTACCAGGCAGGAAAAAAAAATAAAGACAGAGAAGCTGTGTCATGAATTCTGGATATTTTAAAAAATGTCAGTAACCCAACTTGAATTAAGACACCTGGAAGATTAATT
Source organism: Gopherus flavomarginatus (assembly GCF_025201925.1). Taxonomy (NCBI): domain Eukaryota; kingdom Metazoa; phylum Chordata; order Testudines; family Testudinidae; genus Gopherus; species Gopherus flavomarginatus. The sequence continues at coordinate 105,929,358 of NC_066618.1, read as the reverse complement.
TTTTTAAGCAAAATGCTTTCAGTAATGTTAAGCTTCTGTCACATAACTGGGTCATTAAGGATTTTTTTTCTTTATTTTAGGTTGGACAAAGCCTGATAAAATGCCTTTTTAAGATCACAAATTGTTACTGAAAAATTTAAAGGGAAAAAAATGTGACATGGAATATATATATAAGGAAATTGCAGGAAACATTTATGGCAGTGGGGGCAAGAGGAAAGAGCCACAAAAGTACTTCACTGAATGGACTGTGTGTTTGGAGCCAGGAAGGGGTGGTGTGTGAAGAAGGCCTAGTACAAATAAATATATGCATTTGTATGTAACGCAGCATTTCCTGGAGTCTTGTTAAATTTATTGAAGGTTTGATTGGTACAGTACTTTTTAAGATCCACTGATACAGGAATTGATCCTGCACCACTGAAGTCAATGGAAGTTACATCACTGACTTCAACTAGAGCTGGATCAGGCCTACACAGTACAAGAAGGTTTATCCTTAATGGTTTGAACTCCGCTCTGCTTTTGTAGAAGCTCAAGCTCTCTAATTAATAGTCACATGTTCTGAAGTAACTTCAACCATAACTTGGCTAAAATAACAAAAATAATGCTAGCACTAATACCTCGTAACAGCATCATACCTCATAGGACTGATCCAAAGCCCACTAAACACAGTAGAAGTCATTCCACTAGCTTCAGTGGACACTAAATCAAGCTTGTACTTGTTTCCGGTCCGTTGGTGTGAGGAGAGAGGCTAGAATTTAAGTAGTTCTTCATTCACATATTATGGTCAACAGCAGAAATAAAAAAGGATTCAACATTTATATAGATAATAAGGACACAGTTATGTTAGGTAAGATAAACATTTACAAGGGATATATTTCCCCATGAATAAACCAACCATCAACTGCTTGAGGTAAGGAAGAAACCTCCTTACTGGGCAGCATATTCCATAATTCTTTATCTTACACTTTCCTCTCAGTCACCCTGCTGGAAACAGGGTATAGGATTAGATGAACCATTGGTCTGACCTAGTATGGTGATTTCTATATGCTTATTATAAAGCAAATACCAAGCTATTTCACCTGTAAAAAATTGACTTTGGAAAACTAGCTGAAGCAGGCCTAGGTAAGTGCTTTCCCATCTCATAATATTTGTTGGAGGTATATCCTCAACCAGTTTGGAGCTCAAACTTGGTCAACTTTCTCACATCAATGAATATAAAAAAGACAGTTTCAGTTCTTAAGTGATATTCTGCAATCCAGCCACTGAAATTCAAGCCTGGCTATGCTACTATTTTTGGCACCTAGATGAGTCCTTTAGTGAGAATAACACACAATCAATTTCTAACAGTAAAAGATTGTTGTGCAGCTTGAGTGTCTTCTTGAGACATTTTTAGTACTACTCTCATTATGAGTGAACAAATCTCCCTTCCATTTCCCCTATGGCGTATTCAGCCTCATGCTGCAGCTTGTTCTCTCATTATCCATTGCCGCCTCATAATCGTCTGCAAAAACAGAAAATCATGCACCCAGCAGCAGGTGCAAACCAAGTCTAAGGATTTCTGTTTGTAAGAAACAAGCCATAATTCTAGAGCAGCATCTCCAATCACATACCCAAAGAGTATCAGCAGGAGAGCTGTGGCTGCCAAGTTTTCTCGGAAAGTGAAGGCTGATAACTGGAAGGCAGCAATAACACCGATAGACAGGCCGACTGGAACCAGGTAAAACAGCTAGAAAGAGAAGAAAAACAGAAACATTGCAGGAAAACATCTCATAGTGGTCTTATCCAATGAACATAGAAGTGTTTTTGGAATTGGTTTGGAACTCTATTTTACATAGCATGCTAAAAATATGTAGGCAGTGGAGTTCTGCGATCTTGTACTCAGAAGTCTCACCACTGAGCAGCTGGAGTACTGTCCTGCTCAAAAACCCTGCGAAAATACAATCCAAGTGTATACATTTACCTTTGTTCCAATCCAACAATCCTAATTTAAGAAGCTAGCTCCTGTATGTAATAGATCCATGTGGGACTGCTGCTCTAATGCTCCCAAATTATATTGCACGCATTTAGTATGGGCAGCAGCAGCACAACAACCACTTGGGTTTCACTGAACAATTCAGCAACAGCAGAGCACTGAGAGACAGTTTCAGCCTGACTTTAATGAATAACATATGCAGGTGAAGTATCACTAAGATTTTTAACAGAAACTGACACTATTTGCATTTACACACATCAGTAACATACAGCTAGACAATAAAGAATCTAGCCTCTCCTTGATAACTGTTTTGTTAATGGGAGATAGGAACATGTAGTATAGGGAATGATAGTTGTCCAAAGGATCAGGCACAGGACAGATTCTTCTCCCAGTTCTTGGGTTCTTATCCCAGTTCTACCAATGACCTGATGTGTGACCTTAGTAAATCAATTCATCTCTCTGGGCTGATGCTTATCTCCCCATGATTTGTCTCTTCTGTCAATTTTAAATGTCAGCTCTTGGAGGCAAGAACTGTCTTGGACTTAGACTCTAAAGTCAGAAGGGACCATCATGATCATCCAGTCTGACCTTCTGCACATTGCAGGCCACAGAATCTCACCCACCCACTCCTGAAATAAGCCCCCTAACCTCTGGCCAAGTTACTAAAATCCTCAAATAATTATTTAAAGATTTAAAGTTACAGAGATTCCACCATTTACTCTAGTTTAAACCATCAAGTGACCTGTGCCTCAAGCTGCAAACAAAGGTGAAAAACCCTCACGGTCTCTGACCTGGAGGAAAATTCCTTCCCGATCCCAGCTATGGTGATCAGTTGTACCGTGAGTATGTCAGCAAGACCCACCAGCCAAATACCTGGGAAAGAACTCTCTGCAGTAACTCAGTGCCCTTCCCGCCTAGTGCCCCGTCTCAAGCCATTGGGAATCTATGCTACTTGCAGTAGCAGATGGGCCATATGCCATTGTAGGCAGTCTTATCATTCCATCCCCTCCATAAATTTATCAAGCTCAGTCTTGAAACAACTTGGGTTTTTTTGCTCCACTGCTGCCCTTGGAAGGCTGTTCCAGAACTTTACTCCTTTGATAGTCAGAAACCTCCATCTAATTCAAGCCTAAACTTGTTGATGGCTAGTTTATATGCATTTTTTCTTGTGCCAACACGGGTCCTTAACTTCAATAACTCCCTCTCTGGTATTGCTCCCTCAGATGTATTTTTAGAGAGCAATCATAACTCCCCTCACCCTTCATTAGCATAGGGTAAATAAGGCAAGATCCTTGAGTCTCCTCTTTTAAGGCTGATTTTCCATTCATCAGCTCCAGTTTGAATTAATCTTTTTTAAACATGGGAGACCAGAATTGCACATAGTATTCCAGATAAGGTCTCAGCAGTGCCTTGTAAAATGATACTAACATTTCCCTGTCTCTACTGGAAATACCTCACTTGATGCAACCTATTCATTAGTCTTTTTTCACAGCTGCATCACATTGGCAGCTCATAGTCATCCTGCGATCAACCAATACACCCAGGGCTTTCTCCTCCTGCGTCACTTCAAATTGATAAGTCCCCAGCTTATAAAATAAATTCTTCTTGTTAGTCCCTATGGGCATGAACTCGCACTATTACATTTCATCCCATTTCTATTAGTCAGGTTTACAAAACCATCCTAATCATCTTGTATGATACTCTGATCTTCCTCCGTATTAGCAATACCTTCCAACTCTGTGTCATCCACATTAGCACATTTCCATTTTTTGTGCCAAGATCAGTAATAATAATTGCCCACAAGACAAATTCTTGAGGAACTCCACTAGTAACCTCCCTCCAGCCTGATAGTTCATCAGCAGTATGACCTGCTGTACTCTCCCCTTTAACCAATTCCTTATCCTTTCAGTTCTCATATCAATCCACTTCTTCTCCAATTAACTTATAATTTTCCATGAGAAACTGTATCAGATGCCTTACTGAAATCCCGGTAGATGAGATCCACTGCATTTCCTTATCCTTAACGTTATTTTATCCCAATTAGTGTTTACCTCTATGTCCTTAACTACTTTTCCTTTCAAAATTGTTCAAAAACCTTGCATACAATTGAGGTCAAACTAATAGGCCTGTAGTTTCCCAGATCACTTCTTCCCCCTTGTAATAACCTTGGTCCCAGATTTGGACCTTAGCGTCCAAAATATGGGGGTTAGCATGAAAACCTCCAAGCTTAGTTACCAGCTTGGACCTGGTACTTGCTGCCACCACCCAAAAAATTAGAGTGTTTTGGGGCACTCTGGTCCCCCTGAAAAACCTTCCCTGGGGACCCCAAGACCCAAATCCCTTGAGTCTCACAACAAAGGGAAATAATCCTTTTTCCCTTCCCCCCTCCAGGTGCTCCTGGAGAGATACACAGACACAAGCTCTGTGAACCCAAACAGAGTGAATCTCCCTCTCTGTTCCCAATCCTGGAAACAAAAAGTACTTTCCTATTCCCCCCAGAGGGAATGCAAAAATCAGGCTAGCAATCCAACACACAGATCTCCCCGATTCCTTCCTCCCACCAATTCCCTGGTGAGTACAGACTCAATTTCCCTGAAGTAAAGAAAAACTCCAACAGGTCTTAAAAGAAAACTTTATATAAAAAGAAAGAAAAATAAGTACAAATGTTCTCTCTGTATTAAGATGATACAACACAGGGTCAATTGCTTAAAAGAATATTGAATAAACAGCCTTATTCCAAAAGAATACAAATCAAAGCACTCCAGCACTTATATTCATGCAAATACCAAAGAAAAGAAACCATATAACTTACTATCTGATCTCTTTGTCCTTACACTTGGAAACAGAAGACTAGAAAATAGAAACTACTTCTCCAAAGCTCAGAGAAAGCAGGCAGGCAGACGGAAAACAAAGACAAAAGACTCAGACACTCAATTCCCTCCACCCAAAGTTGAAAAAATCCGGTTTCCTGATTGGTCCTCTGGTCAGGTGCTTCAGGTGAAAGAGACATTAACCCTTAGCTATCTGTTTATGACACGCCCCCCAAATTGCAGACAGTGGGGAAGCTCACTGGCGGCGATTTCCTTTTAGAACTTGAAAATAAACAGATTACTACAACACATGCACCTTTATATATACTACTAAGTATATAACTAACAGACTTCTACATTTTAAGAACACTTTTTAACTACTGAATTCTGGGAAACTCTCACGGGAGAGTGCATCAGCTACTTTGTTAGAAGCTCCTGTGATGTGTTGAATTTCAAAATCAAAATCTTGGAGAGCTAAACTCCAACGAAGAAGTTTCTTGTTGTTCCCCTTGGCAGTATGAAGCCACTTTAGTGCAGCATGGTCAGTTTGTAGTTGGAACCGCCGTCCCCAAACATATGGGCGTAGCTTTTCCAGGGCGTACACAATGGCATAGCATTCCTTTTCACTGACTGACCAGTGACTTTCCCTCTCAGACAGTTTCTTGCTGAGAAACACGACAGGATGGAAGTTGCTTCCTGCATGAGCACTGCTCCTATACCACGCTCAGATGCATCGGTGGTTACTAGGAATGGCTTGTCAAAATCCGGGGCCCTGAGCACAGGGTCAGACATGAGCGTTGCCTTAAGTTGGGTAAAGGCCTTTTGACACTCATCAGTCCACTTAACTGCATTTGGCTGGGTCTTTTTGGTCAGGTCGGTCAGTGGGGCAGCGATTTGGCTGTAGTGGGGTACAAATCGCCTGTAGTATCCGGCCAAGCCTAAGAAGGATTGGACCTGCTTCTTGGACCGTGGGACAGGCCACTTTTGGATAGCATCCACCTTGGCCTGTAGGGGGTTTATGGTTCCTCGACCCACCTGGTGCCCCAGGTAAGTCACTCTGTTTTGGCCTATTTGACACTTTTTGGCCTTAACAGTTAGTCCTGCCTGCCTGATGCGCTCAAAGACCTTTTCCAGGTGTAGTAGGTGTTCGGGCCAGGAGTCTGAAAAAATGGCCACATCATCGAGGTAGGCAACTGCAAATTCTCCCAGTCCAGCTAGTAGACCATCTACCAGCCTCTGGAAGGTGGCGGGTGCATTTCGAAGGCCGAAAGGAAGGACATTGAATTCATACACCCCCGCATGGGTGACGAATGCTGACCTCTCCTTGGCAGGTTCATCTAGCGGTACTTGCCAGTACCCCTTGGTTAAGTCTATTGTAGAGATGAACTGGGCACGTCCCAACTTTTCCAATAGCTCATCGGTACGTGGCATTGGATAGTTGTCCGGACGAGTTACAGCATTTAGCTTACGGTAGTCCACGCAAAAGCGTATTTCCCCATCGGGTTTGGGTACCAGAACCACTGGAGATGCCCATGCACTGGTAGATGAGCGGATTATACCCATCTGTAGCATGTTCTGGATCTCCCGTTCTATAGCAGCTTGGGCATGAGGAGACACTCGGTAGGGTGGGGTTCTAATTGGGTGAGCATTACCTGTATCAATGGAGTGGTATGCCCGTTCAGTCCGTCCTGGGGTGGCTGAGAACAATGGGGCGAAGCTAGTGCACAGCTCCTTGATTTGTTGCCGCTGCAGACGTTCCAGGGTGGTTGAGAGGTTCACCTCTTCCACGCCACCGTCTTTTTTCCCGTCGTAGTAGACACCGTCAGGCCACTCAGCATCATCTCCCTGGACTGTAAACTGACAAACCTGTAAATCTCTGGAATAGAAAGGCTTGAGAGAATTAACATGGTACACTTTTGGCTTTAGTGAGGAATTGGGAAATGCTATGAGGTAGTTTACAGCTCCCAGGCGCTCTTGGACCGTGAATGGCCCTTCCCATGATGCTTCCATCTTATGGGCATGTTGCGCCTTCAAGACCATAACCTGGTCTCCTACCTTGAAGGAACGTTCTCTGGCATGTCTGTCATACCAGGCCTTTTGCTCTTCTTGAGCATCCTTTAGGTTCTCTCTAGCAAGGGCTAAAGAGTGTCGGAGGGTGCTTTGTAGGTTGCTTACAAAGTCCAGAATGTTAGTTCCTGGAGAAGGCGTAAACCCCTCCCATTGCTGCTTCACCAACTGTAATGGCCCCTTAACCTCGTGACCATACACAAGTTCAAATGGTGAAAACCCTAAACTGGGATGTGGTACAGCCCTGTAGGCAAACAGCAACTGCTGCAACACTAGGTCCCAATTATTGGAGAATTCGTTGATGAATTTTCGTATCATGGCCCCCAAAGTTCCATTGAACCTTTCAACCAGGCCATTGGTTTGATGGTGGTACGGGGTGGCAACCAAGTGATTCACCCCATGAGTTTCCCACAGTTTTTCCATGGTCCCTGCCAGGAAATTAGACCCTGAATCTGTAAGGATGTCAGAGGGCCAACCTACCCTGGCAAAGATGTCTGTTAGGGCCAGGCACACAGTGTTAGCCCTGGTGTTGCCTAGAGCTACTGCTTCTGGCCATCGGGTAGCAAAGTCCACTAAAGTCAGTACGTACTGCTTTCCTCTGGGCGTCTTTTTTGGGAAAGGGCCCAGAATATCCACAGCTACTCGCTGAAATGGAACCTCAATTATGGGGAGTGGCTGGAGAGGGGCCTTGACCTGGTCTTGAGGCTTACCCACTCTTTGGCATACCTCACAAGACCGGACATACTTGGCAACGTCCTTGCCCATCCCCTCCCAGTGGAAGGACTTCCCCAACCGGTCCTTGGTTCGGTTCACCCCAGCATGGCCACTGGGATGATCATGGGCTAAGCTTAAGAGCTTCCCTCGGTACTTAGTTGGAACCACCAACTGTTTTTGCGGCTGCCATTCTTCCCGGTGTCCACCAGAAAGAATTTCCTTGTATAAAAGTCCTTGGTCTATAACAAACCGGGATCGATTAGAAGAGCTGAGAGGCGGTGGGGTGCTCCGTGCCGCCGCCCAAGCTTTCTGAAGGCTGTCATCCGCTTCCTGCTCAGTCTGGAACTGTTCCCTTGAGTCAGGGGTCACCAGTTCTTCCTCAGACTGTGGACTTGGGCTTGGTCCCTCTGGAAGCGATGTAGGTGATGGGGTTGTTTCCGTTGCTGGTGAACCGCTCTCCGCTGGTGCACCTGAGGGTATTTCAGGCTCTGGCTGAGCCTTTTGGGTATGGCTGTCTGTTGCTTCTGCCAGTTTTGGCTCGCTGGCGCCCTCTGGCGTTGAGTTTGAAGATGTAGTTGCACTTGCTGGTGCTGGTTGTTGTTCCAGTTCCGGGCCTGGGACTGGAGATGCTGTGGCTGTTTCAGTGGTAGGCATGGAATCCGGGTCCACTACCTCTGTCTGGGTCTCTGGTAACACAGACGGGGCCTCTGTGGACGGCTCAGGAACAGGAATGGGTCTGGAAGCTTGCCTGGTTTGGCTACGTGTAACCATTCCCACTCTCTTGGCCCGCCTCACCTGGTTGGCCAAGTCTTCCCCCAGTAGCATGGGGATAGGATAATTGTCATAGACTGCAAAAGTCCACATTCCTGACCAGCCTTTGTACTGGACAGGCAGTTCCGCTGTAGGCAAGTCTACAGCTTGTGACATGAAGGGGTAAATTGTAACTTTGGCCTTTGGGTTGATGAATTTGGGGTCAACGAAGGATTGGTGGATAGCTGACACTTGTGCCCCCGTGTCTCTCCACGCAGTAACCTTCTTTCCGCCCACTCTCAAATTTTCCCTTCGCTCCAAGGGTATTTGAGAGGCATCCGGGCCTGGGGATCTTTGGTGTGATGGTGGTGTAATGAATTGCACTCGCATGGTGTTCTTGGGACACTTGGCCTTGATATGTCCCAGTTCATTACACTTAAAGCATCTTCCATCTGATGGGTCACTGGGCCGAGGTGAGTTACTGGAGACTGGTGAGGTTGAAGGGTAGGGTATCTGTGGCTTTACTTGGGTGGTATGTGGGGTCTTTGGCTGTCCTCGGTTGTAGGGTTTATGGTCTGTGTGCCCCCTGGGGTAATCGTTCCCCTTGACAGTAGCTTTCTTGCTTTCTGCCAGTTCCATCCATTTGGCTCCAATCTCCCCCGCCTCAGCGATATCTTTGGGATTTCCATCTTGTATGTACCGTGTGATGTCTTCAGGAACACCATCCAAGAACTGTTCCATTTGTATGAGGAGGTTTAGTTCTTCCAAGGTTTGAATGTTGTTTCCTGTTATCCAGGCCTCATAGTTTTTTGCAATGTAGTAGGCGTGTTTGGGAAATGACACCTCGGGTTTCCACTTTTGGGTTCTGAAGCGCCGACGGGCATGATCTGGGGTTATCCCCATCCTGTATCTGGCCTTGGTTAGGAAAAGTTTATAGTCATTCATTTGGTGCTTAGGCATTTCAGCTGCCACCTCTGCTAAAGGTCCACTGAGCTGTGACCTCAATTCTACCATGTACTGGTCTTCGGGGATGCTGTACCCAAGACAGGCTCTTTCAAAGTTTTCCAAGAAGGCCTCGGTGTCATCACCTGCCTTGTAGGTGGGAAATTTCCTGTGCTGTGGAGCAATATTTGGCGCCGGGTTGTTAGGGTTGGCTGGCACAGGCAGCCCAGCTTTTGCCATCTCCAGTTCATGTTTTCTCTGTTTTTCCTTCTCTTCATTCTCTTTTTGTTGTTTTTTTCCATTTCTTTTTGTTGTTTTTTCCATTTCTTTTTGGTGCTTTTCCATTTCTCGGCGGTGGGCCAACTCTTCTTCTGCTTGTTTCCTTCGGTAGGCCACCTCTTCTTCTTCTAGTTTTCTTTTGTGTGCTGCCTCTTGGGCTGCCTGTTCTCTTTGGAGGGCTGCCTGTTCTCTTTGGAAGGCTGCCTGTTCTCTTTGGTAGGCTGCCTCTCTGATCTGTTCTTCTCTTTCTTTCATCTCCATCTCTTTTTGTTTTATTTCCAGTTGTCGCCTGTGTTCAGCTTCTTTGATTTGTTCTTCGGCCTCAATTTTTGCCTTAGAAGTCATGGTTCCTGTTTTCTTGTGTTGGGGTGCCCTCCGGTGTTTATCTTCTGAACTGCAGGCTCTCTGTTGCCTCCTGAAGTCTGCCTAGCAACAGTGCCTTTAGCTAATTTTCCTTTTCTCTCTCTAGCTAATGTTCAATGAAGGGAAACCAGAAAAACCACTTTATTTGCATGCTTATAAGTGCTGGTACTTGCCTCCTAATGGGAGGGCTATTGCATGACAAAAGACCCTTAACATGCAAGCCACAAACTGCGAGAGAGAGCAGAAAAAAAAAATTCTCTCTGGTTCCCTTTTAAAACCAACTGCTTCTCTCTGCTAAAAAGCCCTTAGCAGAGAAAAGAAAAATATAATATTTCTACTGGCTTCTGGATTCTGTCTATCTCCCACCAGCTGCCACTCATGTAATAACCTTGGTCCCAGATTTGGACCTTAGCGTCCAAAATATGGGGGTTAGCATGAAAACCTCCAAGCTTAGTTACCAGCTTGGACCTGGTACTTGCTGCCACCACCCAAAAAATTAGAGTGTTTTGGGGCACTCTGGTCCCCCTGAAAAACCTTCCCTGGGGACCCCAAGACCCAAATCCCTTGAGTCTCACAACAAAGGGAAATAATCCTTTTTCCCTTCCCCCCTCCAGGTGCTCCTGGAGAGATACACAGACACAAGCTCTGTGAACCCAAACAGAGTGAATCTCCCTCTCTGTTCCCAATCCTGGAAACAAAAAGTACTTTCCTATTCCCCCCAGAGGGAATGCAAAAATCAGGCTAGCAATCCAACACACAGATCTCCCCGATTCCTTCCTCCCACCAATTCCCTGGTGAGTACAGACTCAATTTCCCTGAAGTAAAGAAAAACTCCAACAGGTCTTAAAAGAAAGCTTTATATAAAAAGAAAGAAAAATAAGTACAAATGTTCTCTCTGTATTAAGATGATACAACACAGGGTCAATTGCTTAAAAGAATATTGAATAAACAGCCTTATTCCAAAAGAATACAAATCAAAGCACTCCAGCACTTATATTCATGCAAATACCAAAGAAAAGAAACCATATAACTTACTATCTGATCTCTTTGTCCTTACACTTGGAAACAGAAGACTAGAAAATAGAAACTACTTCTCCAAAGCTCAGAGAAAGCAGGCAGGCAGACGGAAAACAAAGACAAAAGACTCAGACACTCAATTCCCTCCAACCAAAGTTGAAAAAATCCGGTTTCCTGATTGGTCCTCTGGTCAGGTGCTTCAGGTGAAAGAGACATTAACCCTTAGCTATCTGTTTATGACACCCCTCCCCCACTTTCTTAAAAATAAATACTATGTTAGCATTTCTTCAGTTGGAGCATACAACCCCTGAGTGTACAGATTCATTAAAAATCCTTGTTATTAGGCTTGCAATTTCCTGTGCTAGTTGCTTTAATATTCCTGGATGAAGATTATCCCCCATCCTCCCCTTTCTCCCCCCCATTTAGTCCCATTAAGCAGTTTGAGTTTGACTTCTACCTTGGGTGTGGTAATTTCCATAAACTCACTCCAATTATTCACATTGCCACTACTCCAAAATTCTTCATTACCCTTATTCAAAACTGAGGCAAAGTATTTGTTTAAATGTTGGACCATGTCTAGATTATCTTTAATCTCCACCCCAACCTCAGTGCTTAGTGGTCCCACTTTCTGTTTATATGGCTATCGAACCTTTTACTATTGGTTTTAATTTCCTTTACAAGGTCTGATTCTGCTTGGTTTTCCACAATTCTTACTTTATCCCTACACTTTCTGACCTTCAGGAGGTAGCTTTCCTTGCTGATCCTTCCCATCTTCCATTCCTTCTAGGCTTTCCGCTTTCTCTTAATCACCTGTTTGAGATGCTTGCTCATCCAGTTTGGTCTACAACCCTTCCCTACAATTTTTCCCCACTTGCTTTGCAGATTTTAGATACTTTAAGTCAAAGTTGTAGAAACTAACTCCACACCTTGTATGCCTGTATCTGAGTTAGGAAGTTCTCTGCATATGAATACATATATTCTATTATTTACTATATACTATTTCATCCTGCTTGCAGTGCACATGTTATTCAAGCAGCTGATCAATTTTTAGCCCCTGTGAAAGGACCACACAGTACGTTTATGTTGGCATTAGGGCTGGAGCCCTGTATAAGTAAGTTTGGGTGAGTGTTTTCATTAATACTACCTGTTTTCAGTTGCTCATAACTTTCAGAAACTTTCACTTATTAGTCTGAAAATTTCCCAGCCTGGTAACTGCCCAAAAGTGAATTAAGGAAAAAAATCACACACACACACACCCCTTTCCCCCACCTCCACAACTATTATAAATAGTTTTATGCAACAGTGTTCCACAAGTGCAATTTTCAGCTATGCAGGGACCCTAGAATACTTCAGTGTGAACATTGAGTGGAACAAGATGTTGTTTAAAGAGCTCCAGTCCATGGATTCTTTCACTAGGGATTTCCATAAAAATATTACTTTAAGTAGATGTGATGGTTTTGCAGGTAATGACTGAAACATCCTTGTCAACGTTGAGGTTGCACATGCAATCTTAATTTTGCCCTCTTTTTGTGTATGGTTTATGACACAACGTTAATTTAAATTGGGCCCAGAGCAACATCATTTTTCATAATATTTTTACATATTACATTTTTCTTATTATTGAAGATATTAATGGAAATATTAATTCAATTAATGGTCATATTAAGAACAGCTAGATTATCATGGGATAATGGGATCATAAATCAAATATTAAAATTTATCACAAATCTAAGGAAGATTATCTAATTAATGACATATGACATGATCTGAAACTCTTACAAAGCCTGGGAGGAGTCCACGTTTGACTTTTCATATATTCATGCATTCAGAATCTCTAACTTACCTGCAGTCTGATTAGCATTTAAGCAGTGCCTGTTCTTTTCCAGCCCAGGATACATCATCCAGAATATGTGACAACATTTTGAAAGCAACGGACTGGCAAAACTAACAAGGAGCTGACTTTGCTGCACAGTCAAGTACAAGGAGAAGCTGTGCCCTCTCTATGAGGGAATAAGTTCTCAGTCAAGCCCCCTTATTTGAAATGAGAGCAAAAGGAATACAGAAATTTACTGGCTAAATAAAAGGCTTTTTGTGTAAATGTTCTCTTATTTCAAGTTTGCTTAAGTGCGAAAGTCCCATTTTAGAACACGGATGGGTGAAGCTCTAGTATTTCAGATTCAGAAGAGTTTGAGAGAGAACCACAAATGTTCTAAAAATCTGTGTCCCAAGGATAACTTTTGGTGTTTTCAGTGATTTCAATTGCCTTGTGCTAGAACTGGATTGCGTTCTGAGTCCTTCTTTCCCTGAACTAAGCATAAGGAGTACTGCAGAAGTGTGCTCCTCCCTTGTTACATAGATTGGCTGGAGTGCTTTGAGGTGAAGCTGCTGGATAATTGAATTGGCATCAATTTGTTCCAGAGGCAGTAGAACCCAGTCTCACAAGCCAGAAAAATCTCCTCTTTGGGAAAAAACCCACTAAAATAATTAAACAGAGTACACATATATACACAGTGATTTTACTGAGCTCTTCTGGGAGAAGGGAATTCATCTTCAGCATGCCAGGAAGTCGGAGTCTCTGCTTTGGCTCTGAATAGATCAGTGTTGCATGGTCTGTTTGTGGATGGATTACGGAATCCATTATTATATTGCTCTATCAGTGACTGTGAATAAGTTGCACTGTAGACTGGCTGCAAGATGGAATGGTGAATTCTATTCCCTCACCCAGATTAGCTCCCTGCACAAAGACTAATTTCTCACATTTTGTAGTGGAGCCATGAATTCCAACCACAGTGATGATTTAATTGCATGGGTTAAATCCTACTTTCCAAAAGTCATTTCCTACTCATGCATGTTTTGGTGTCTTTGCACTTGGTAAGTAAGGAACTGATTGGAAGAGATTTAGAAAACAATAATGTTCTTGATATTTTCAAAGGATGGAAAGACTTTCATATTTTTCTGTGCACTGACTGCAGATGAAGAATGTTAGTTTGTAGGAGACTGAATTAATGTTGCTAATAATCAAACCTAGCTGCATGAGCACTGAAATGTTTAGTGGAACTCTCTTTGCAAGATACAGATTTTACTTGTATGCCTGCATCTGAGTTAGGAAGTTCTCTGCATATGAATCCATATATTCTATTACGTACTATATATACATCACTCACAATGGAGAGTGCAGTTTACAAGTCCACTTTGGAGAACACAGAGAACACAATCCCTGCCTGGTGGAGTTTTATATTACAGTGGAAAAGCATGAATGGGATATATACAGAATAGATGTTTTAATCAAACAGGGTGTTACCCTAAACATTTCTAACAACAGAATTCCACTGTATTAAAAATGTATTTTATTATGAACACAACTCTTCCACTAGTCTGAGTCCACCCAAAAAACCCATTCAGAAATATACCTGCAGCCAGGGCCGGCTCCAGGCCACAGCGCGCCAAGCGCGTCCTTGGGGCGGCATGCCGCGGGGGACGCTCTGCCGCTAGCCGAGAGGGCGACCAGCAGCTCCGGTGGAGCTCCCGCAGGCGTGCCTGTGGAGGGTCCGGTGGAGCTCCCACAGGTGTGCCTGCGGAGGGTCCGCTGGTCCTGCAGCTCCGGTGGAGCATCCGCAGGCACGCCTGCGGGACGTCCACCAGATTCACGGGACCGGTGAGCGGCAGAGTGCCCCCCGCGGCGTGCCACCGTGCTGGGGGCGGCGAAATTGCTAGAGCTGGCCCTGCCTGAAGCCATGCAGAGACATGTATCATAAACCTAGTCCCAGATTTGGACCTTAGCATCCAAAATATGGGGGTTAGCATGAAAACCTCCAAGCTTAGTTACCAGCTTGGACCTGGTAAAGCTGCCACCACCCAAAAAATTAGAGTGTTTTGGGGCACTCTGGTCCCCCAAAAAACCTTCCCTGGGGACCCCCACCTTTCCACCAGGCCATTGGTTTGATGGTGGTACGGGGTGGCAACCAAGTGGTTCACCCCATGCGTGTCCCACAGGTTTTGCATGGTCCCTGCCAGGAAATTAGATCCTGAATCTGTAAGGATGTCGGAGGGCCAACCTACCCTGGCAAAAATGTCTGTTAGGGCCAGGCACACAGTGTTAGCCCTGGTGTTGCCTAGAGCTACTGCTTCCGGCCATCGGGTAGCAAAGTCCACGAAAGTCAGTACGTACTGCTTTCCTCTGGGTGTCTTTTTTGGGAAAGGACCCAGAATATCCACAGCTACTCGCTGAAATGGGACCTCAATTATGGGGAGTGGCTGGAGAGGGGCCTTGACCTGGTCTTGGGGTTTTCCCACTCTTTGGCATACCTCACAAGACCGGACATACTTGGCAACATCCTTGCCCATCCCCTCCCATTGGGATGATCATGGGCTAAGCTTAAGAGCTTCCCTCGGTACTTAGTTGGAACCACCAACTGTTTTTGCGGCTGCCATTCTTCCCGGTGTCCACCAGAAAGAATTTCCTTGTATAAAAGTCCTTGGTCTATAACAAACTGGGATCGATTAGAAGAGCTGAGAGGCGGTGGGGTGCTCCGTGCCACCGCCCAAGCTTTCTGAAGGCTGTCATCTGCTTTCTGCTCAGTCTGGAACTGTTCCCTTGAGGCTGGGGTCACCAGTTCTTCCTCAGACTGTGGACTTGGGCTTGGTGCCTCTGGAAGCGATGTAGATGATGGGGTTGTTTCCGTTGCTGGTGAACCACTCTCTGCTGGTGCACCTGAGGGTATTTCAGGCACTGGCTGAGCCTTTTGGGTATGGCTGTCTGTTGCTTCTGCCAGTTTTGGCTCGCTGGTGCCCTCTGGTGTTGAGTTTGAAAATGTGGTTGCAATTGCTGGTGCTGGTTGCTGTTCCAGTTCCGGGCCTGGGACTGGAGGTGCTGTGGCTGTTTCAGTGGTTGGCATGGTATCCGGGTCCACTACCTCTGTCTGGGTCTCTGGTAACACAGACGGGGCGTCTCTGGACGGCTCAGGAACAGGAATGGGTCTGGAAGCTTGCCTGGTTTGGCTACGTGTAACCATTTCCACTTGCTTGGCCCGCTTCACCTGGTTGGCCAAATCTTCCCCCAGTAGCATGGGGATAGGATAATTGTCATAGACTGCAAAAGTCCACATTCCTGACCATCCTTTGTACTGGACAGGCAGTTCCGCTGTAGGTAAGTCTACAGCTTGTGACATGAAGGGGTAAATTGTCACTTGGGCCTTTGGGTTGATGAATTTGGGGTCTACGAAGGATTGGTGGATAGCTAACACTTGTGTCCCCGTGTCTTTCCACGCAGTAACCTTCTTTCCGCCCACTCTCAAATTTTCCCTTCGCTCCAAGGGTATTTGAGAGGCATCTGGGCCTGGGGATCTTTTGGGTGATGGTGGTGTAATGAATTGCACTCGGATGGCGTTCTTTGGACAGTTGGCCTTGATATGTCCCAGTTCATTACACTTAAAGCATCTTCCATCTGATGGGTCACTGGGCCGAGGTGAGTTACTGGAGACTGGTGAGGTGGAAGAATAGGGCGTCTGTGGCTTGACTTGGGTTGTATGTGGGGTCTTTGGCTGTCCTTGGTTGCACGGTTTATGGTCGGTGTGCCCCCTGGGGTATTCGTTCCCCTTGACAGTAGCTTTCTTGCTTTCTGCCACTTCCATCCATCTGGCTCCAATCTCCCCCGCCTCAGCGAGATTTTTGGGTTTTCCATCTTGTATGTACCGTGTGATGTCCTCAGGAACACCATCCAAGAACTGCTCCATTTGTATGAGGAGGTGCAGTTCTTCCAAGGTTTTAACATTGTGTCCTGATATGCAGGCCTCATAATTTTTCCCAACGTAGTAGGCGTGTTTGGGAAATAACACATCTGGTTTCCACTTTTGGGTTCTGAAACGCCGACGGGCTTGATCCGGGGTTATCCCCATTCTGTATCTGGCCTTGGTTTGAAAAAGTTTATAGTTGTTCATTTGCTGCTTAGGCATTTCAGCTGCCACCTCTGCTAAAGGTCCACTGAGCTGTGGCCTCAATTCTACCATGTACTGGTCTTCAGGGATGCTGTACCCAAGACAGGCTCTTTCAAAATTTTCCAAGAAGGCCTCGGTGTCATCACCTGCCTTGTAAGTGGGAAATTTCCTGTGATGTGGAACCATAATTGGCAAAGAGTTGTTAGGATTGGCTGGTGCATGCAGCCCAGCTTGCGCTAAGTCCAGTTCATGTTTTCTCCGTTTTTCCTTCTCTTCACTTTCTTTTTGTTGTTTTTCCATTTCTTTTGGTTGTTTTTCCATTTCTCGGCGGTAGGCTACCTCTTCTTCTGCTTGTTTCATTTTGTGGGCCACCTCTTCTTCTTGTAGTTTTCTGTGGTGGGCTGCATTTTTGGCTTCTTCTTGTTTTTGTAGCCTTTCCATCTCTTGTTTGTGAGCTGCCTCATCTCTGGCCATCTGTGTTCTGACCAGTTCTATCTGTTTTTCCATTGCTTCGAGCTGTACTGCCTCTGGTTTTCGTGACATCTTGTTTTCTTGTGTTGGGGTGCCCTCTGGTGTTTATTGTCTGAACTGCAGGTTCTCTGTTGCCTCCTGGGGTCTGCCTAGCAACAGTGCCTTTTTCCCTTTCTTCCTCTAGCTAATTGTTTTAATGTAAAGTAAACCAGAAAAACCACTTTATTTGCATGTATATAGTGCTGGTATTTGCCTCCTAATGGGAGTGCTATTGTCTGACAGAAGACCCGAAATAGTCTCTTAATGGTTCCTTGCTTAATATGTAAGCGAAAAACTGCCAGAGAGAGCAGAAAAAAAAATTCTCTCTGGTTCCCTTTAAAACCAAACCCTCTCTGCTAAAAAGCCCCTAGCAGAGAAAAGAGAAATATAATATTCCTACTGGCTTCTGGATTCTATCTATCCCACCTCTGCCACCATATCATAAACCTAGTCCCAGATTTGGACCTTAGCGTCCAAAATATGGGGGTTAGCATGAAAACCTCCAAGCTTAGTTACCAGCTTGGACCTGGTAAAGCTGCCACCACCCAAAAAATTAGAGTGTTTTGGGGCACTCTGGTCCCCCCAAAAACCTTCCCTGGGGACCCCAAGACCCAAATCCCTTGAGTCTCACAACAAAGGGAAATAAACCTTTTCCCTTCCCCCCTCCAGGTGTTCCTGGAGAGAGACACAGAAGAAAACTCCGTGAATCTAAACAGAGGGAGTCCACCCTCTCTATTTGCAGTCCTGGAAACACAAGCACTTCCCTCTTCACCCAGAGGGAATGTAAAGTCAGGCTAGTAAATCTAACACACACAGATTTCCCCCTGACTTCTTCCTCCCACCAATTCCTTGGTGAGCTGCAGACTCAATTCCCTGGAGTTCCCCACTAAAGAAAAACTCCAACAGGTTTTAAAAGAAAGCTTTATATAAAAAGAAAGAAAAATACATAAAAAATGGTCTCTCTGTATTAAGGTGACAAATACAGGGTCATTTGCTTAAAAGAATATTGAATAAACAGCCTTATTCAAAAAGAATACAATCTAAAGCACTCCAGCAACTATAGACATATAAATACAAAAGAAAAAAAACAATAACCCTTATTGTTTTTATGAACTCTGTACTCACAACTTGGAAACAGAAGATTAGAAAGCAGGAAATAGAAATCCTCTCATAGCTGAGAGAGCATACAGGCAGAAGATCAGAACAAAGGACTTACACACAAAATTCCTTCCACCCAGAGTTGAAAATATCCTGTTTCCTGATTGGTCCTCTGGTCAGGTGCTTCAGATACTTCTTTCCAGGTGAAACAGATGTTAACCCTTAGCTATCTGTTTATGACACATGTGTTGCCTTATACTGTACATACCATATCATACAGGAAGTTAGCAAGCCAGTAGGTCTTGTAGCCAAGTCCAGCTATGTGTTGCAGCCGCTTTGTACCGGACACTCTGTCTTTCACTACCGAGCTTCCAATGGATGCCGTAAGGATAGAAAAACCCAACATGATACACAGTGCCACTCCACACTGGCGAACATTCTCCACTCTGGGATTCAAAACAAAATGGTACCATTAAAACAAAGGCAGGCAAATATTTTCAAGTCCCATTTATTACCAAAACAATTGCTACTTATATTGATAAATATGAGATTAGTAGTATTATGCACATACAGATACATCCACAATACAAGTATGGATATAGAGATGTTAGTATCTCTTAGTAAATATTAACCTTTTTAGTCCTTTTCTTTCTGTATACTTGATTCATTTAAATCTTAACTATTCTTTAGAATTGTTAAGATATTAACAAAGAGTATGTTGATTTCTAAGGCTCAGAACATTGGTCCTTGACTGATAAGTAACCCTATTCAGGAATTCTGTGCTGTATCTTATAATCAATGGCATCTCTATGTCAATAGAACTCTTGATAGTCTGAGAAACAATCCCCTTAACATACATACATATATGATGTAAAATGCTTTCATAAGCATATATAACCCTGCAAAACTGATAAGAGATTATTGTTGCAGCAGATATTTCCTTTAGAGAATCAACAAGGAAGAATGATTATGGGGGAAGAAAGACTCCACTGAAAGATATTATCTTGAAGAATTGTTGGTCCTCTCAGCTGTAAATAATTATACCTTCACATTTAAATCAGGTAAACTGAGAATATAAAGAAATGACATCAGAACATATGGTTGGTTTTTTTTGGCAAAGACGGTGTCTGCTTGAAAACCCTATAAAATGACATTGGTGCTGGAATTTAGTTGAAGTATAAAACTGTATCCCTCCAGTTAGAGTGAAGAAGAAAGACAGACACAGATCTTGATCTTACAACAAAAGTGTGCTAATGTATCTATTTTTTTCTGTATTCTGTACTATTCTGTATTGAATGCTGTACTAATCTCTGATTGATAATCTTTGATTAAATGATTCCAACTGAGCCTCTTCTTCGACAATTTTTAATCATCATTAACTCAGACTTGCAACGGAGAGAACATACAGATGCACTTTGACCCCAAAACTACATGTACATGCTGCGCTCATCAAGCCAATCAGAGAATAGGAACAAGACAATGCAACTTCTTTAACTAACTGACACACACATTTCAGGGTTTGAATATTTACAGTGAACACTTCGCAAGATTTTCCCTCTTCACAGAGGATGAACATCTTCATGTAGAAACTCAGTCATTCCAAATAATGAACACCTTTGATAATTTTATGTCTTGATTTCAAACTTTGTGAACAGAAAACAGATGAAGTTCAACAATAAGTTATACATTATAATTTTTTCTCTCCAAACTAATATATCTCTGATACGCCCTTGCACTATATACTGGCAGTGGACATACATAGCTAAATGGATTTGTGTATCGCGAAATTTCTGCCTATAATACATGTGTTTTAATCTGCAACGTTCATTATTTGGCCATTGGAGCTTTTCTTTTTATTTGATGAACAGTTTACTTACATTTTGTCCTCATCCAGAAAGGCTCCTCCGTATGGATGGCTATAGAGCGTGATTCCTGTGAAGGGAAATTAAGAAAACCCCACATCAATGCTACAAGTTCTAGAATTAACAGACCCTGAAATTTATATTAAAAATAATTACCTTGCGGGGAAAAAGAGATATTTATAAAACTTGTCAAAGTTCCTTTGTGATTTTCATGTTACAAAGTTGTTTCGGAACTTGTTTTGTGAACAGAGTGCAGAGGTGGCAGAGTTTATGATAATGAGCAATAGAATAAGAAAGAGCAATAGAGAGGAATAGAGAATGATGAAAAATGAAAAGGAGAGGAAACAAAAGAAAGATTATTTTATTTTGAATATTCTCACTTTGGTGGGTAGGCATTACTTCATATCTCAATGGGCCATTCACATGGAGGATTGGTGTTAGCAGCAGGGCCAGTGCAAGGATGTTTCATGCCCTAGGCAAAACTTCCACCTTGCGCCCTCCACCCACCCCATGCCCCTGCCCTGATGCGCCCTCCCCCACGGCAGCTCCCCACCCCCAACTCTCCGCCCTGAGGCACCCCCTCCCCCGCCCCAGCTCACCCCTGCTCCGTCTCCACCCAGAGCATGCCGTCGCTGCTTCACTTCTCCCACCTCCCAGGCTTGCGGTGCCAATCAGCTTAGGCGCCACAGGCCTGGGAGGCGGGAGAAGTGAAGCAGCTACAGCGTGCTCGGGGTGGAGACGGAGTAGGGGTGAGCTGGGGTGGGGAGTTCCCCTGCATGTGGCCCCCCCTTACTTGCTGCAGGCGGCCCTCCCCGCTCTCCCCTGCCCCAGCTCCCTCCGCCTAAATGCCAGCGGCGACCGGGGCGGCCGAAGATCCAGACGCCGTTGTTGCTGCCGAAGAAAATGGCATCCCCCAAATCCTAGGTCGCCTAAATGGTTGCACCAGCACTGGTTAGCAGCTACACAGTTAAGTCTCCGACTGTGCACATTGACCCTATGCTGTGAAATTCTCAGCCAGTTGTGATCTAGACAATGGGAACTGATGATGCTCAGGACTCAAGTGTTGACCTCTTGCAGGATCAGGGATTAAGGCTACAAATTGGCCCTTTGATTTCTGAATTCCAGTTACATAAGGATGTTATATCTGGCAAATATATCATACTTTGACCTAATATAACTAACCAGTGATGGATGGAGTTTACTTCTCTGTATGGGCTTGATCCTGAAAAGCGTTTCAGAGACATTGTCAAATTAGAAATTATCCTCTGCAGAGAAATTGCTGATTTCACAGGAGTTACGTATGGGGGGAAATGTAGACCCCAGTATCCTACATTAACCTTTATCTGATTGTATTATTTTTATTTTTTTAATATTTTTTTTTTAGTCATCTATTTTTCACCTTGAATGTTTATTTCAAAAACTGAAGGCAGTTTTCAGTGTCAGACAATTCTCTTTTTGCTCTTTTTGTTGAAGTGGGGGTGGGGGCAGATTTTCTTCTTGGAGGAAATCCACATTTTGCTCAAGATGAGATTTTTACTATTTTCACGCACAATTTAAAAAAACCTTTCACGTCAACTATTAATTGGACTTGCTGTTTTTACATTTAGGCCATAATAAACTCACTTCTCTGTCCTACAAGAGAATAATCTGATTCCTCAGTGGCTGAATTTGAGACTGAAGGAACTGGATTATTGCCAAGGAAAACAGAGGCATTGTGATATCATAAAATATAATGATATCATTAAATAATAATACTAGTTTTAGTTATTTTATTTGTCCATTTTCTGGGATGTTCAAACTGATATGTTGCATCCTTCATTTATTTTATGTCTCCATATCCATTGGCAGATGAGGCCATTTGGAAGAACACTCATTAAAGTTGATGATAACCTGGAGCTGAGTCAATTTCATTCCCATTTCTCTCATCCATTCGCAGACTCTTGTCATTGGCCTTAGATACTAACCTGTTTCCTCACCCTCCCAACTTCTGACAGATCCCTTCCCCTGCAGAAGCCCCCTCCAAATCTGGGGATCACTCACAACAGTGAAAAAGGGTAAACCCTAACATACAATTCAAGAACCTGATTGCTGATCTCCTGCTCTGTCCTGCTGAATGTTGTTTAAGTACTCAGCCACCTCATAGCACTATGCCTTTTCTAACCTGCCCTGACTATTCACTCCTCTGCAGTACCTGCCCCTTCATGTCTCTCAGTATTAGGACAAAGATGAGACTGGGAGCAAGGTAAATAGTACAAACAGATTAGGGAGGAGAGGTAGCTCTTGGCTAGAGGGAAACCAGACAAGCTGCAGCCAGCCCCTTCAAACCAGCCCCTTCTTCTGTCTACAGATTGTCCCTCCTTCTTGGTGCAGGATCCACTGCTGTCCTCTCCACTGGCCAGTCCTGATGGGTTAACACCACTCAGGGTCAGCCAGTGTCATACGGATTCATGTCAGCTCTCTTGCATTTGGATTGGGGAAGTGAGTCCAATTGTGTTACATATCAGTACTGGATTTGTTTCACATAAGAGAGATAATAGGGATTCTATGGTAATTTATGTACTTTATATATTCTCTTTTCATGATTAGTTATGAAGGTGGTTATTAAAATCTAAATGGAATGATTGATATTTTACCAGTGTTTAAATCACACCTGTGGGTTTTCTATGAACCTGATTTCTTTTGTAGAAAATGGTTCTCTAGCTGAAGTACCAAAATAAAAGAAAATTAAAGGCTTGAAAATGTAAGATTTCCTATTAAAAAGTAAAATGCCTGATCTGGTTGGCTGAGAACATTGCTAGTGTGATATCCAGTCCTACGTTTGTGTTGGCTTTTGCATACAGCCAGGTTGTTGAAAGCTAGTAAACTTATAATAAAGTCATTACACTTCAGGGTTGAGAATTTACTAGGATCTGGGATGGTGGCACTGCTGAGCTGGCAGAGAAGTGAGAGCTCTGCAAAAAGAAAGGATGGTCAGATCAAGGACTATAGCCCTTTGATCTCTAAGCTCTCCCTGACACAGACAACACCATCTGAAGATTCCTCCTGCTGGCTGAATCAACAGCTGTCTGGTTGGGGCAGAAAGTTTACCACAGACAGACTTCAAGAGTTACAGGTTTTTCATGGTATCCTTACAGACATGTGACACTGCCCTTTGGATATAATAAAATTTGCTAAAATTGATCCTTCATTCTAGATGGAACATGAGATCAGTTTGCAGCTGTTGGAGGAGGTGCTGTCAGCACTGCCTTTAATGACACTACAACTACTACAAGTTCCCTCTCAGCTGCTGGCCTGCTGTCTGCAGGTAGGTGATTCCTGTATTGAGCAACTCGCGTGGCCTGTGGCCACAATAAGGAATAACTGTATACTGTAAGAGGCTAAATGGTCTAATGGACCAAACATAGATCTGAAAGCAAAAGACTCCTGCTTTCTCAGCTACGATCTGACTCTGTGTGTGATTTTAATCAAGTCTATACAGACAAAATGTCCAACAATGCCCATTAATTTGGGGTACCTAGACCTGATTTTTGGAATTGCTCAATGCTCACATCTCCAAATGAGGTCAATGGGAGCTGAGAGCATTCTGTACCTCTGAAAAATCAGTCCTCAAGTGCAGGGCCGGCTTTAGGAAGTGCGGAGCCCAATTCGAACATTTTTGGCGGGGCCCTGGCAGGGATGACTTAAAAAAAAAAAGTGGAAAAAAAACCTTTCATTTCTTTCGTGTATTATTTACTTTCCATAACTATATGAATAATAAAATTATATATTATATACATTGCATCATATATGCTGTTGATTGGCTATTAATGACCTCCATTTCACATGTGTGGGTCCCCGCCACTCCCTGGGGGTGTGCACATAGGTTGGTCCCAGCTGCTCCGTGCCCCCCTCATTGAAGCAGGTGTGCAGGGTTACTGCCCTGGAAACTGCAGGGCAGCAGTGGACATGGGGCTGGCTGGAGGCAGGGCAGGGGCTGACTGGAGGTAGGGTCTGGCTGCAGGCAGGGCAAGGGATGTGGGGCTGGTTGGAGACAGGGGGTGTGGGGCGGGCTGGCTTCAGGCAGGGCTGCAGGGGGCTGGCAGCAGGGGTTTGAAGGTCTGGAGACAGCGGAGTGTGGAACTGGCTGGCTTCAGGCAGTGGGGTGCAGCAGGGGTTGGCTGGAGACAGGGCAGAGGGTGCGGGCTGGGCAGGGTGTGCAGGGATGGTGCGGGCAGCAGTGTGTGTGGGGCTGGCTGGCTTTGGGCAGGGCTGCAGGGGTGTGTGGCAGGGGTTGGCTGGAGACAGGACAGGGGGTTTGGCAGGGGCTGGCTGTGGGCACGGGGTGCAGAGCTGGCTGCAGGCAGGGGGACTGGACTGGTGTGGGCAGGTCAGGGGGTGCAGCAGAGGCAGCTGGAACCCCAGCCCTTTAAGTAGCCCCCAAACCCCCTTCTACCCCGCCCCGGACATTTTAAATAGCCGCGGGAGCGCTGGGGAATGCATGGGGGAGGTGGGGCTCCGGCGGCTATTTAAAGGACCGGGGTGGCAAAGGCAGCTGGAGCCCCGGGCCCTTTAAATAGCCCCCGGAGCCCCTCACTGCCCCAGGGCTCTGGGGGCTATTTAAAGGGCCCAGAGCTCCAGCTGGGGTCGTGGGGCTTGCCACGCTCTGGCCGGAGCTCCAGCCGGGGTTGCGGGGCTTGCCGCACTCCGGCTGGAGCGTGGCAAGCCCCATGGCCTCGCTCTCCCGGCCGGAGTGTGGCAAGCCCCGCCACCCCGGCTGGAGCTCCGGCCAGAGCGTGGCAAGCTCCGCTCAAAGGAGCGGGATCACGGAAGACCCCGGAGCAGACCGCAGCTGGGAACCGGGGTAAGTTTAAATAAAAAAATTAAAAAGGTGCCTAAGGCGTGGGGCCCGATTCCCTGGAATCGGTCGAATCGGCCTAAAGCCAGCCCTGCTCAAGTGTCTCAAACATGGCACCCAACGTTTGTGGACACTCTGAAAATGAAGACCTTATATTCTGTCTGAATTTCCCCAACTGTAACATGACGACAATGTTTCCCTCTTTACTTATCAGAGGGATTCTGATAATTAATTAAATTATATTTAAATTCAGCAGAATGCCCACAAAAATCCTAGTGGTACCAAGATCGCTCACTCAGCTTATTCTGATAATTGTCCCTTAAAATGTTTTCTGTATTTTGGACATAAGTCTGGATGACCGGGCTCTACTTCTCCTGCAGCTGGAAGCAAGTTATAGCATGAATACTACCCATTCCACTTCTTTTCTAAAAGGAGGTAGGTATAGGATCACTTTGCTTATCTTTCCCAGAAACCCAAGATTGACCCTGAGCACACCTCTTGAAGGACGAGAGGCAAAAACCAATTTTGCAGATCTACCCTGTAGAGAACTTGGGCGATAGCTGCATTATTTGTTTGACTATTGTGTGTGCCTCAATTTACCTGCTCGTTGTTATGATGCTGGCTACATGGGATCAAAGAGTTAACCTCGGCTGGAGCTCTCAACAGATGAGGGCTGGAAAATGGACAATGACATCAGATAAACCTTCCTGCCTTGGTGCTTAAAAAGATAGCTGAGGGGCCAATTCCTCTGAAGTCTCACTTTTGCTAGGCTCTGGCTAGCAAAGCTATTAATAGGGGAAGACACTGGCAGGAAAGCAGAGATGCAGACCTTTGGTTCTGATAAAAGTAGCCCTGAAAACACACTGAGGATGAGGGGAGCAAAGAGTCTCTGAGAGACTGTTAGGGATGCTCTCTGTCATCCCAGCTCCCTGAATAGATGCATGGGACAAATGGGACCTATCTAAACTTGCAAGAACAGGGTGAGGGGGTGAAGCAAGATAGATTCAGGTAGATTGTTTATTGTCTAAAGATCTGTTTCTCTGAATGCCTTGATTCTGAATAAACAATGATTTGCTTTATGAAACCTGTTTGGTCACTGGAATTACCACTTGATAGCGGTCCTGAAGAGGAGTACCTGGGATAGGGGTCAAATCCAATCAGACCTGCTGAGACATTCACAGTTGATAACCAGGATAGCTGCAGCTCAGCACTTGGTCTCAGAGAGGCAGTTGTGGGGTTCCACCCTGAGACGTGAAAGTAGTGAGACTTATCGCCTGGGTGGGAGATGTACTCCAAAGGCCACACGGGGGCTTGAGATGCAGCTAGCTTGGTAACTGTGACATATCCAAAAGTGCTAAGTCTAGAGCCAGACTCTCAGCTGATATATATTTGCATAGTTGTACCAATTTATACCCGCTGATAACCTGGGTAATAGATTATACAGAGGAAAATCATCCACACTTACAATAATTTCCTGAGCCAAATAAAACAATATGAAATTAGTGAAACATGCAAAACAGTACTAAAGAGGAAATGGCATCAAACATTTTACTGCAAAAGGGCAAAAGTTCTTCAGTGACATTCTCAATACACTGAAAAATACTTTCCCTTCTGCATGCACAAAGGCCTGTATTTATTGAATGCAACAAAGGAGCCAGAGGAAATACTAACAAAAGTGTAAAACGACTAAGCCACTACTAGACAAGGATCGGCAGAGGCTAAGTTAGGTCCCATACAAGGAATCATCTCATAAGATCACAGATTATACACAGATAAAAGAAAATGGGACAACTGCCAGGAAACAAAATTCCATGGGGAATAAGATGTGCCCTATGCAGTTGCATGACACAAAATTTACTGAAAAAGTAAACTAGTGAAAGAGCTACCCTTTACTCGTTAAGTCGTAGTACTGAAAATAAAATGTGCAATCCACAAAGAAGGACATAGTCAGAAAATGTAAACAAGCCTCCTTAAAAATAGAACTACTGGGATAACTATCTTCTATTTCCAAAGCACCCATAAGAGAATGCAGATTAAACAAAAAAAACAGATTTTTTTTTAAATGAACACAAATAATTGGAGTTGACTCTCTGGTCTTGGTCAATTGTCTTTACACAATATCTGTCATTGTCATGCTTAGTTCAGAGCAGTACTGCAAGTTGCACTCTTTCCAGAGTACTAAATATTGTTCTTAATTAGTAAATTGTTGGCAAGAAGTTCCATATAATCTAAATTGAAAAAGAAAAAAATAGAGACATAAAATGGCATACTATATTAAAATGAGCAAATGTAGTTTGGTAGATCCATACATATTTCATGTATTTCTTTTTTTAAAACTTTACTTTTCTAATCTACCAACTCTTAAAGTTCTCATTTCTAATCACCAGGGCCCTCTTACTTTACATATATATTTGTCCTGACACAGCTGTTAGTGGGAGATGGAATGTACATATTGGTTGTTTACTTGCCTTTATGTGCCTTTTTTTATTGTGTAGACTTGCTATGATGGCTTTTGTTAAACTGAAAACCAAGCACATAATTTTTAAGATCTTAAAGCCCTTTCTTCAAGTTTGAGTCATAACTCAAATCAAGGAATGTAAATGATTGATAAAATAAGGAGGTTCAAAAATAATAAAGCCTCTGTTTAATGGATATGTGTTGTGTTTTATTTGGGGATTTTTATGGAATGTACTTGGAAGACTTGAAGGAACAGTCTTTCGGGCAAGTTTTACAAAATTGGTATTCACCGAGGAAAACATGTCATGCCACATTGACTAATCTGATTGATTCAGCTCTAGTCCTTTCTGCTTCTTTTCATAAATTTCTTTATCTAAAAAGGATTGTTTCACACCTGAAGAATACCACTCTGCCAGTATTTACTGCACCAGACTTTTTCCAGTGGCTCCAAAATACCTTCCTTAGAAACTTCAGTGTCTGTCAAGGCCACACACTGATCTCCAATAAGAAGTGCCTTTTGAACAGAAGTATTCACATTATCTTTTACAGTGAGGATTTAGGGTAGGGTTTTTAAAAGCATATAAGTAACTTTGGAGCACAAGTAACATTGAAAGTCAATGAGACTTGCACTCCCAAGTCATTTAGTTGTTTCTGAAAATGCTAGCCTAAGGCTCTAATACTGAAAGCTCATGTCAATCTCCATTGAAGCCAATGGGACTGTATATGGGCACAGGATTTTGCCTACACAGAACCAATACCAGGACTAGACCTCTATGAGAAAACATCATGTAACTAATCCCTGATACCATACTTCAGCATCTTCATTAGAATTGCCAGCATCTTCTTACAGGGTTGTAACTTCTGAAACTAATTGCAGGTTTCTGCTGTTACTGGTCCACAATTATCTCCCCCAAACTTGACTAATGCAGTGGCTACCAGCAAAGTGAGAAAGGTCTGGCCACTAATCAGACAGATGAGAAAGAAATGTGATGTTTCTGCTGTGCTGCAAAGCAAACCTCAATCTGATGCAAAGCCCACTGTAGTCAATAGACAGACTAGCTCTATGGCCCCCAACCTCTAATGAAGAATCTTTGAATATGGACTCTGATACCCATGCAGATTCCAATGGATCAGAATCTGTGTGTCCCAGTCACAGGGGTAACTGAACTGAATATTAGGAAAACTGAACACCATGAAGGTTAGACTTACTGAGATACAGTAACTTGAGAATGGGAACCAGTACTTCAATGGTTAGTTTCATGTGCTTGGATACATGCTTCCTCTGTACACTACAGAGGACAGCTTGGAAAAGGACAGAGGCATCACCCCATCCTAACACTGAGCACAAGTACCAGAACTTGCACATCGGGGATTTGGAATTGTGTGAGGCCTGGCATGTATGTCTTTATTGTTGAGATACCAGTTCTGAGAGAAAAAAAAAACATTGCTTTTTTAGTTTGTTTTTTTAAATTTCTTTTGCGTCTTTCCCTCTGGGGCTTCACTGTACAGGTACATTTGAGGAAAATGTTCTTTATATCTGATATCTATTCTTCATAGTGTTCAATGAATGACATTAAAGTTTATATAGTTTGGGAACAAAAAGGGACTATAGTCATTGTTACCAGCCCTGGTAGCCTCAATGCTAATAGGGAACGGGTGTGATACTATGATAGTTCGTCTCTTGCTTTCTTTTTGGTTGCTCTGCTAAATGGACTGTATTGTCAAAAGTGTATGGTGGGAGATGCAGTGTTTCTGGAGAATACCTCTCCTAGAAAGCAGCATCAGGAATTCCTGAACTATCTGCCAGTACGTGTTACTATTAGGTTAGTTGCTTCCTATCATCAGAAGTCAGGAAAATCATGCCCATTTGGCTAACAATAGTTGTATATTATCAAGCTGCTTTCCTGAAATAGAGAGGGGGGAAAATTGCAGCATGGAACTTCAGTATATAACAGAATTTGAAATTCTTTCAACATACAAATTAATGCAAGAGACTGAATGGATCAGAAATTGGTAAGGCACAGAATCTTTCACCTCTAGGCATATGTAACAGGGTGACTGCCCCTTTAAGGGGTGATGGGTCTAGCCCCATCAATAATAAACTTAGCTCCCCTCCCCAGGAGGGAGGAGGAAATAAGCACAGTCACAGAACAGGCAGGTCACATGCCTTAAAAAAAAAATCAGTTCTTCTGGGGTGAAGATAAATATAGAAGCTTCTGCAACATTATAGCGGTAGAGAGAGGGCAGACAGCCTAGAGAGGAGCATGGCAGGGGGAACTGGAAGCCCAGAAAGGACAGATTTGGGTCTGAAGGTGGAAAGGAGCCCAGATTGTTTAAAGGCCTTGAGACGGGGGAATGTCATGTTGAGTACCCTAGGCTTTGAATTAATTACTGAGCGCAGGGTAACTGCAATACGACATGGGGGTGGAGCGGGGCATGGTTGGGGTCAGCACCCTGTCAGCCCACTAGCTCAAAACTAATCTAGTACTACTGGTAAGTGAATGCTGTTGCCAATTCACTATTCAGTAGACTATGCTTTATGAACTGGAAGACACAGAACTGTTCCGAGGGTACGCATCATAACACCTGATATGAGATTTTGCTCTAACTGAAATCCTGGCCAGCAAGCTTAGGAAAAAGCACTGAGTGGAAATAAACACCGGCCCCTCTCATGCCTGTGAATGACTCCCTCACACTGAGAAGTGGTCCCTGCAGGTCAGGGTTGAGGCACACTGGCTGTCCAATGTAGGGAACGTAACACTGCCACTGTCAGTGTTACACCTGTTCTGCATATAAGGGGAACTTAAATGTCTCTGAAAGGTGCAGCACTGTACTGATAGGAGGAGAAACTGAATTCACATAAGAACAGATTGCCTAAGGAGGCTGTGCAAGCTCCTTCGCTGGAGGTTTACAAAAGGATAGCCAGCTGTCTTGGATGGTTTAGACCTGTGGTTCTCAAACTAGGGCAGCCGCTTGTTCAGGGAAAGCCCTGGCAGGACGGGACGTTTTGTTTACCTGCTGCTTCTGCGGTTCGCCGCTCTAGGCCAATGGGAGCTGCAGAAAGCGGCGTGGGCTGAGGGACATACTGGCTGCCACTTCCCACAGCCCCCAGTGGCCTGGAGTGGTGAACCACGGCCACTGGAAGCTGTGATCAGCCGAACCTGTGGATGTTGCAGATAAACAAACTAGCCTGGCCCGTCAGCAGCTCTCCCTGAACAAGCGGCGGCCCTAGTTTGAGAACCACTGATTTAGACCTAACAAATCCTGCATCTTGGCAGGTGGTTAGACTAGACCCTTGCAGTCCCTTTTAACCCTATGGTTCTATGACAAATCCTGGCCATTTCCATGAGAGCATGGACAGTTGCTCCTACTTGGAGCAAGTGTGATTCTACTCTGTAGAAGGGCTGTACTTGGAGAGCTCATACAACTGCAGAACTCAAGCTCTACTGGGATCCTGGTGTGCTGCAACACAGCAGGGACTGAGGGAGGGGCAGGACTGATAGTACCTCCTTCTGCAGATTGGCTAGATATTCTCTACTCCTGCAGGAGAGGGGAAGGAGGTAAGTGTATGAAGCGTTGAAGAGGCTATTCCAGCCCTGAGTTTGAAACAGCAGCCACAGAGCAATTCCACTATCACTCCATGGCTTGGAAGGGAGGAATATTTCCCTGTTTCATCCCACAACTCTGTGGTGGGGCTGAGGTTTGGGGCTTGAATCATTTTGTAATAAAAAGACACATTCTGAACTGGCTGATGACGACTGACAGCTGAGCTATTATAGAACAGCAGCTGCATGAGAAGAACACCAACATTTTACTTCCTGAATACAGATTTTTAAAATAATTTAAAATGTCTTTCACTATTTTAATAATAATACAGATCCATTTTTATACCAGCAAGAGCCACCTGGATTCCCAAAATGTTTCTATAGTCATAATTCCAGCCTGATTGAAAGATCTTGCCCTTCTACATATACGGAACACCCAGGGGCCAAACTGTGCGTTCCCACTGATGCAGCCCCATTTAGTTTAGTGTGTGGGTCAGTGAGGGTAGAGCTGGGCCAAAGATGTTCAAGACAGCTGTTGTCATGTCTTATAATTCAAATTCTAGTAACAGAATAACTATAACAGTGCATTTGTGAACAGATCCATTCAATTAGCAAAGAATCACAGTAACCTGTGTTCCTGAATAAACTGGTATCATGATGGAGATTATGGAGACTAATGATATTAAAAAGATAAAGCAAGTACTGGAGCAAATTGCTGTAGCAACATGGTTTTATGTTATTGTTTTGTTGTGTTGAGTTGTTTTTTTTTAAACTCACTTTTATAATTAGTTCTGTAAATGAGACACCAGAAGTGTGAACAAGTGTGATTATAGTGTGGCAAGGAGAGAAGAAAGAGAGATTATTTCTGCAGTAAGAACATCTCTGAAAATAGTATCACACTGGGAATGAAGATAATTTCATTATGGATTCTTTTGCTGGTAATTCCATGGTTGCCTCTGATCTTCTACATACAGAGAAGAACAATCCACAATCGTGTACATTTAATTCTTTTAAAAGAAAAGATATCCCAAAGCTGCAGAAATAAGTTCTCTATAAAGGTGGAATTGTAGGTATGGGCAAAAGTGTTTGAATCAGGGAAATATACAGAACCTATTATACTGTGGCTCTTAACAGACATAGTTTTTCTTTTAAACCAATCTTAGATATCACATACACATCTATCTTTCTGCAGATATTCTATATGGCATGAAAATAGATTGAGTAGATTATATTGTAGTCAAACATCATACATATTGTGCCAGATCCTCAGCTGGTGTACATCAGTGTAGCTCTATTGATTTTAATGATGCTACATTGATTTATATCAGCTGAGGATCTGGCTCACCAAGGGCCAGACTGGGCCCAGCCCTGCAAGGATACACAAGAAACCTTCCCTTTTCTGAGCCTCTGTGCAGTGAGGGGTATGTTGCTAGTAAAGATGCTAGACTGAGAGGGAGAACAGTGAGAGGGTGATGAAGACCATGACACCACACTCTCCATCCTAGATAGCACAGCTAGCTCAAACAGGGGAAGGACATGCTGTACACTGTCAAGGCTGTAGCAGTCTGCATGATTCCAGCCTGTTGCATGCCTGGCTGCTTTGGTGAGTTTCCATTGGGGCTGCCTATCTCCCATCACCTTCCCTCTAACTAGTGGATTACTGCCACTTTGGTCCAAAATATGTAGCTTCACTCTAAACTCAGGAGGTTTCAAGAGCAGGTGCCTTGGAATTGCAATTTCAAAAATTAGCATGAGTGCTTCTTTTGTTGACCATAAAAGAGCTAGGTCCAACTTGAGTGATGGATCCTGCCTTCTTCCTATGGGTGGTGTAAAGCACTATACTCTGTTGGCCAGATCAATTCTTACACAATCCAGCTTCCTACTCTCCAGCCCTTAACATGCAGCCAGATATTACGAAGGCTGCAGCTTTGTGGAATGAATGAGAAGGCCAATGATATGTAATACTTCACACTACTGGAGGGGAAGTATTAGCTTCCATGTGTCTTCATGCTCATTTACTCTGTGTCAGCCAGTCAGGTCTGTCCCTTGCAGCATTGATCCCTGAGAGCATACCTAAGTACAGAGGACCCCCCCACCATAATGGGGCCCTCTGTGGCTGTACATTCCCTGAGGCCTTCAGCTAGCCTTTGATCTCATTGCTCTTTTCTTTACTGTAAGCATTTGTCCAGGTAACATACCACTCAAGAGCCCTCATTACTAGGTACGTCAATCATTGAGGTCTTAAAGTTGACTACACAGGTTAGAGTGTTCCCTCACTTTTGTAAATAGTTTATCTCAAAAATAACGACTTGGGAAACTAAAGGTTACAGAAAGTCATTTTCACAAAAGGAAGGAATCTTGCAGCCTTTTAACTGTCCTGCATTAATTTACTTTATATGTCTCATTGTGGTCTTTGTCATAAGCTATGTTCCACTGTTGGGCATTGGCAAAGTTACCTAGAAAAAATTTCCCCTGCTCTGCCTATTTTGTAATGCACTGTGTATTGTCTGCCCCACCCAGCACCTCCCAACCCAAGGGTATCTGCATTTCAGTAATACTGATATAAGTAGTCTGTGAATCGATTTAGGATGAAAGGGTTCATATAGAGATACAAAATATTACCTTCAAAATATTATTGACTGCACCAGCCCTAAGTGGCAGAGACTAGGAATTCTTTATTTATGAGTGTGTAAGTGGCATTCCACTCCAACTATTGATGAATTTTGTTTATAATAGTGGTGGAGACAGGTTATCATAGGTTTTTACAGGTTCTTCTTGGAGGGAATTTATATTTATGATGAGAATTTCTAAGAGTTCTTGCGTGGTGTTTCTGTTTAACGAGACATTTCTATTTTACTGTGAGTTACAACTTTTATTTTATGGAGCATTTCACAGGAGCAGCTCATTGATGATTGACATCCCTCCATCCCACTAACCAGACAAATATAACAAGATCCCTAGCACAGGGCTCTTAGTGACACCCCAATTAAAGGATTTAAAGCTGGGATTTCAAAGGAGCCTAAGGAGTTAGGCAGACAACTCCTGCTGAAACTCAGTGGGAGTTCTCTACCTAACTCTTTTAGGCTCCTTCAAAATATCCCAGGCTAAAGAAATAATTGAGGACACAATATTGGGCTTACAATGAATTTTCCCCTTCCCACCACCAGTAAAATATTTTTAATGCTTAACTTTTCATTTTCACGCTGTCTCATACAATTTGTAACCCAAGATGACCATCTATACTATCAGTTTTTATGGCAACGGTGAAAGACAATCACATTCATTTCCCTTTTAACACCCGCAGCTTCTGGTGAAATGGATGGGTTAGCATGGGGGCTGTTGTCGGAGGTGTGTGTGTGTTTTTAAACAGAAGAGGAACAGATCTAGGTTCCTTATAGGGCTATGGGTTGCTGTCCACAGGAAATGTTGAAGAGATGCCACTTTCAGATAGCGAAATATTCCTGAACTGCCATATCAGAATAGACCACTGATCTATCAACTCTGGTATACTTTTATTTTAGCCACCTCCTGCTCCTTTACTGTAAGGCAGTGTTTTTCAACCTGTGCTCTGTGGACCCATCGTGGTCCACAGACTTATGTTGAAGATTTCCAAAGAGGTCCACACTTCCATTCAAAATTTTGTAGAGGTCCACAAATGAAAAAAGATTGAAAACCACTGGCATAAAGTATCTCCAAAAATCTCCATGTGAATCTGTAGATGCATTTGTTCTTTAAAAATATCTACTCATATCAAGTGCTTAAATATTAAAACTATGTGAAATGAGCAATTCTCACATTGCAGTTCTTCCCACAATGAATTAATATTTGATATTTGTGAATATGAACAGGGGAGAAATGTCAACATCTCTCCAAAGCATCTACCTTTTTGAGGGGAGGCCAGATTCCATTGCTCTTGATACTGCTGGACAACATTTAAGAGGAAATCTCTGCTGGTAACTAAACTATCCCCACCCCCATTCACACACACAAACGCAGTAAGGTCAAAGTCAGACTAATATTTTGGGATGACACAGCAGAAGTCAGCAAAGCATTTTTATCAGGAGCAAATCTTTATAAACATTAATCAAAACAAAGAACTGTAAAAGCTAAAAGAAAAGACCTCTCTAACTTACTCCTCTGAATCTTATTGTAGAACCCTGGCATCCCATGAATTCTCTTCCCCAAATATTCTAGCAGCTCCTCTCCTGTGTGAGGAAAGGACAGCGGGGAAGACAGAATTGACCTCTTACCCATGAACCATGCCACTTAGATTTATACCAAAGAGGGGCTAATCCAGCTGGTGTTATGAGAGTCAATGGGACTACTCACAGGAGTAAGGCAAGTAGGACTTTCTCAACCTATCCCAAGATCTGTTTCTGCACCACAATACCTGCTCATCTCTGCTTGGCATTATTGGCACAACTATGTTCTTTCATGTTCTAGTGAGTCTCTTTCAGTAAAACAATATCTATTTTGTTAAGATAGGAAGGGAAATTATTCCCTCCCTACTGCTGCCTTTGAAAGGTCCAATTATTCCTTTGACATGTAAAGAAAGAAATTCAACGGTACTATTCATCTTAACAGAAAAATGTTATCCTCTGAAAACAGAAAAAAATGGCATTAATGCAAGGAAGGATTACACATCTCAACAAGCTTCCTAAAAGCCTTTTTCAGAAATATGCTAGAATATATCTTGCACTCTCCATAAACATGAGTCTCAAGATGAAATTATCCAACATAAAAAAAATGTTAACAAATAGTCTACCATCTGGAAATTCAATAATCTCTAGTAACCTTTTGAACACCACTTTTAAAAATTACTTTCAATTTCTCTCTCCTATCTGAAAACACACAATGCTTTTTTTTTCTACCTCAGAGTTGCATGTTTATTAAATCTATCCTACTGGATGTCATCAATACCCATTCCAGAGATGTGACAACAAAACTGTACTTGTAAAAATGTTTTTTCCGCCCACAAACAGCCTTACACCAAAAAATAATTACATGTATTCTGTAACATTAACCTCAAATTCCAAGGAGATTCTCTCCACCAAAATAAGAGAAAGCTGAAAGTTAATGGGAGTTGATAGCCTAATTGCCCTTTGTGCCTTTGAAAATCTCCCCCTACATTTATATATCTTGACCCCTTTATTTTTAAAAGATGATCTTGTCCCCTTCTCCTCCATTGAATCACTACAGCATAATCAACCCATCTGTTTTGTGCCTTTGCCATAGACACACATTATGGTAATAAATACAGTGTTTTCCATCTTATGGACTATCTGTAGGGATGTTTAACCAGGGTATACCATCAGGAGACTACAGAAATTGGGCCAGAAATTAGTAGTCATTCAAAGACTCCACATATTTCCCATGAACCTTTTCTACTATGCATTCTCTCCTCATTTAAAAGAGCACAAAACTATCCCTATCCATTTGACTACTTTCCACTGACTTCTCCATTCCTACTTTGGAGAATGTCTCCCAAATCTCACTGAGCACTTCTAGATCTATAGGCTAGAATGCCTAACACTATGGGGTCCCAATCCTGACTGGGATGCCTTCTGCTACCAGAATACAAGCCATCAACTGTAACTAGACCTGGTGAAAACTTTCCAACTAGCTGCAACCATTGCAAAATAGTCTTGATGAATAAAAATCGGTAAAATGTAAACTTTTGTGGCTTTCGATAACCTACTTTTAATTTTCTCCAAGCCAAGCTAATTGTTCCTTTGCTAGGGACCTCATGAAAAAAAGAGAAAATAAAATCTGTGTAGAGATGGACCAAAGCTGCAAAATGTAAAACAGGATCCAGATTTCAGTGCCCCCAAAAATTCAGGAATCTTTGGATCTGGTGTTTTGATTTGGCCCATTATAAGGAACGTGTCCATTTGGAAAATTTCTATTTTAATTTGGATTTCAAATAACACAAAAGTCTGGTTTTGGATCAAGAGATTTCATTCAGAACCTATCTTTAAATATGCTTAGCATCATAATCTTTCTCTCTCGTTTTCTTCCTGATTTAGCTTTGGACCCACCATGCAATGTCACTTTCAAAATGGTCTGATATTTGAAAATGCTTAAAATTCAAAATAAAATAAATATTTTGAATTTAAAAACTTTTAATTAAATAATTTTTGATTACTACAATACATAAATCAGTTCAATAACACATATAACCTCTTAGTTGCATTATAATTTTATGAAATCCCTATCTCATAACCTCCCTGAAAGTATGCAAGTCTACTTCTATCTTTCTGGGGGGACTTTAAACATCTTCATAAGTTTTCACACTGTTATTTAATTTGATTTCGATTTTTTACTTTTTTTTTTAAATCAGCATTTTTAGAAAAAGATGGACTGACATTTAAACAGAGATTTGAAAAATATTACCATACTGTCTCCAGTCCACAGAAGGAGGCAAATTCATCCACAGAATAAGGTTGTTGAGTTGATTTAAGTAAGACGGCAGTGAATGGAAACCGTTCTGGCTGTACCACACCTAAGAGAGAAAACAGAGGTGTTAAATGAAATATGGCTTGACCCAGGACCCAAGATCCAAATACCCTGGAATTTTAGGGAATTTCAGATGCAACATTATGTAAGATTACAGGAATTACAAGCCCCTCTGAGAAGCCACATGCATGGAATGGAGCGGTCTGGGTGGAACAGAATCAAATGAGCTGTAGAGGTCCCTTGGTTGAGTACAGTTGTTGTCAACATTTTCCATTCCAGGACTCTCCATCCAACTAGCAACAAAGGAAGAGGAAGAGAACTCATGGTTTAGTGGATCACCTAGACCAGCCCCTTATATCATACCAGGTCAAATATACATGAAACACAACTCTCCTATTTGTGCTGAAAAGGTGACATTAATTGGTTTAATTTGAAACGCAGTGGGAGAATTTAGAAAACAATAAAACTCTGGGGTACTTTTCATTTTTGAGATTTCAAAATGAGATCTGCAAGCAACAGAAAAACACAACAATCGGAGCTAGCCACTTCATATGGGGCATGGAGGAATGAGGCCAATAACTCACCTACCATCAACATCTATCCAACAGAGTTTGCTAGGCACTGAAACATGCTCCTCCCCAACCCCCACCCAATGAGGAGCTCTCGGATGCAGTGTGCTAGAGCTTGGACGCAATATCTTTTTGAACAATGCAGCTCTACACTGCCCCAACAGAGTAATACCTTTATGGCACAACCCAGCCCTTCTCCAAGTAACAGGTAGCACCCGTTTCTGTCTCACAGCCTGACCAATATGCCTCAGCCTTTAATGGAATTACTACTTCTTGAGGTGAGAAAACAGCATAAGCTCCATGCCCTTTCAGATGACACTACCAACAAAAGTGGTGAGGAGTTCCATTTATAGTTGGGGCTGTTGGTGGATACCTGTCCACATGAACTAGGCTGACCCTCACCAACTCATTTATATAGGTCACCAAACAGACACTAGATGGCAACTTTTTTACATAAAAGTTATTTGTACAGATGAGATAATCTTTATTTACAAAAAGGTCTCATTTTTGGAGGGAAAATAATTCTCTCATTGCTCTAGAATATAGCTAACTCTAGCGTGCAGCTACTGACTGTAAAGAATTATGAATTGGGGATTGTTTTGTGGGTCTAGAGTTCTTCTATGTTCCAATCTGAGACCTGACAACTATTTAATCTTCAGGTGACCCTCTGCTGGTTCAGGAAGAGAGCAAGCCTTGGGCCTGCTATATAAACATTCAGGAACAGTCTCCAGATATGCAGCTTTCAGATCTCTGCACTTTCTGGTCACCTGTGCAACCATGTGCCAGAACAGAATCAAAACTGAACTAGTAAGGGGAGCCAATTCCCTCACACACCATCCCATTTCTTTTTCTATCTGTTCTGCTAAAATCTTTCCAAATAAGAATGTTTAACATACATAATGGAATCCATTGCAATTATGCACATTGTAAAGAAAAAAAGAAGCAATTACAAAAAACAATAATGCAAGATTCTGCTGACACATCCTCAGTTAATTGGAGGCAGGGAAGAGGTCTCAATAAGTTTTCACAGAATATCCTAGTAAATTTCATAATGTAACCAAAATAATAAGGAAAAAAATGACAATTAGCATTGTCTGTAACAATACATTTAGAAGTCCTGCCCAATAATTAGAATCACAGCATCTTCAGAGCATTCACAGCATTCTTCATCCAAGAGTGCGATAAAATGATGTAACTGAGTCAGGCCATCAGGAAATAACCAAATTAAAGCAGAATATTTAATCATTTATAATCTGACAAAAAGAAAAAAAGTCCTTGATGTTACTATCTTCATCAGATGATGCATCTGGTTCTTTTTCAAAAGCCTTAGAGCAACTAATTTTGAACCAAGTGACCACAACATCGAAAAAGAGGTATTGGTATTTAGTTCCATCGAAAACAACATGCAGCTTTGCTAGACAAAACACTGCCATGTGGATAACATTTTTAGGGTGAGGTGAAAGATAGGAGAGGAAACTGCTGATTAATCTTGGTTTTCTAATTGGGTCTGAGATGCCAAGCCCTGGAAAGTCTCCCTTTTAGCACAGGACCAGTTTTAACTCTCAAAATGGTAGAACCTAATCACAGGTAGCAAGCATGACTGAGGGAATAGCGCATTGGAATGGGACTCAAGACATCTGGGCCCAAGTTCCGTCTCTATAACTTCCTCTTCCTGTTTAATCTTGTCTAACTGTGTCTGACTTCTTGTATGACTATGGATTAATTGATTTATCCATATACCTCAGTTCCCATCTGTAAAAAGGAACACTGTTAAGCACTTTGTGGTGCTCAGATATTACAGTGATAAGGGCCATAAAATACTTAGATAGATGTGTGTTTACATATACCATATATTTCTATATATGTACATTTCTACAAATATCACAGGGGGAGCAGTGGTTTGAAGGACACTTTGAAGGACAGCAGATATTTTGCCAAGGTTACTGTACATGTTCTCCACTGAAAGAGGTGGTCTCCACAGACAAGGAGAGTTAATATCCAGGACAGTTCCTAAGAGATCTGTGTCCCAACAATGTTCTTACCGTCTATGCTTTCTTTTATGCCAAGTGTTCTTCAATGGTTATATTTTACTTGGTTCACTAAAAGTTGTCTCTCTCTCGCTCCCTCTTGAATACCTATGAGTAAAATTCATCTGCAGTGGAATTCTACTGCCTTTGAGAAGAGCAGTTGGGTGTTCCTTAGATAAATGCAATCAAATTGTGAATTTAACAAATTTTATCTTCCATTCATAGTCTGACAACTTTCTTCCACAATGAGAAACTTTTTTTCCTGTTAGAATTACATGGTGAATAGTCATAGGCTACCACGTTGGGATCTAATTAATTTTGTATTGCCTCAGTTCCATGAACCTGTGACAACATGGTAAGGTCAAACTAGAGAAAGGCCTATCTGGGGGCTGCCCCCTAAATTCTTAGTTACAGACCACAAGTACTCAAACTGTCTTTAGGGCTGCTTAGGGCTTTACTGATGTTTCTGTACAGTAAGTTATATACATGTCTGAATATGAATCTTTGCACTTAAACAGCACTGTCAGTGGGTCATCTGCTCCACAAGTGCCTCTTCATGACAGCCCTGGAAGCAGCCCCTTGCATCAGTTTCCCTCCTCAAGGGGCTTCTTAAATAAACCCCACTCAGGATTTCACAAGTCCAATGACAATAGCCCTCCCTAGGGTATGATTTTATTCACATGAAATTCACAAACAGAAAAAAGTCTTTCACCTCAGTCTTAAGCTAGGCTCCTCCCTGAGAGCTCTCTCTCTCGCTCACTCTTCTATATGAGCAGCTGGAGAAGATGCAAGACCTGACCTGCCTTCAGGCCTTCTCTCTGAAAAGAAATCAAACTTCCAGACAGGCTTTCTATCCAGCCACACCCTTCCCAGCTAAATTCTCCTTTCCTCATATCAGGGACCATGACAGAAATCTCTCCCTTCTTGCTGCATATTCCCCAAGTTGTCTCTCCTTGAGCATCCTCTTCTCCCTGCAGCTTTTATAGGGTAATCGACTGACCCCTACTCAGGTGTGCCTCCTTAGTAACTAGAGATAGCTGGCCCCAGCCGTCTGACCTTCAAAAGGGCAAGCCACCTTGCGACAAGCACTTTATAGGCCAGATTACAGATAGAGACAATGAACATGCAACACAACTAAGGAAGGGGCGGGTGCTGGTGGGATGAGCTATTGAGTTCGGCTACACACTCCTGTTCCATGACAATCATCTTTGAATGTCAAATGCCAGTTTTTTCAAACATGCTTGGTATGTGATACATACTGTGGATTTATTTTTGTCACATACCTGGAATAAGATGTGTTTAAGGTGCTAGCCACCTTCCATGTTCTGACTGGGTATTGTTAAAGTTGGAGTGGGAAGATAGTTGTCATTCAAATCCTGCAGTGGAGAGGAATAATTTGTGAAGGACTCAGATGTTTTCTGCAGTGTAATGAACTGTACAGTAAGTCTCTTCATATGCAAATTTCCCATTTTCGTTCATAAAAGGCTATGTAAATGGTACATTCACTGTCTTGTGAACAAGCCCGAAAGGTCAAAGTAAAAGACTGGTCATTAATTATTGAAAGGTTAATGCAATAATTTGATACTACATCAGTCAAAAGCCACTTCAAGGAGGTAGTTTAGATAACACAGACCCTTTATAAGTCTAATGCACTATTATGTTGGCTCTGAAAAATGAAGCTTACTCACTAACTGAACAACTATAATTTATCCTTTTGCTGATGACAGATGAAGTAGGTGCCAAAGACCAAAACGGAAAAAACAAGAACAAACAAAACAGCAGGCAGAGAAACACAGTATATTGTAGCCATTTGGACTCAAGTACCGAATTATGGATTGATCAAGTCAAGAGTTTAAAGCTGCAAGAAATTTGGGGGAACATAAATAAAGTTAAGATTCTGTCACGGGTATTTTTAGTAATAGTCAGGGACAGGTCACAGGCAATAAAAAAAAAAAAATCAGGGAAGCCTGCGACCTGTTCCTAACTTTTACTAAAAATAGCATGTGGGATGGGGAACTAACAGTGGGAGTGCAGCAGGGGGCAGGAGGGAAGTGTTACAGGCTGCTGTTCCAGCCTGGGGCCAGATGCAGCTCTGGCAGGCCCCAGGAACCACTTCATTGGCAGCCCCTGCTCCAGGAGCCCTGGGGACATCCCCCAGCCAGCTACTCCAGCAGCCCTGGGGACACCCCCCAGCCAGCTACTCCAGCTGCTTCAGTGGCCACCAACCACTGCTCCAGCAACCCTCAGGGCAACTGCTCTGGCATCCCCATAGATGGCCACTAACTGGTGCTCCAGCAGCCCCGGGGCTGACTGCAGCAGCTGTTCCAGCCCCAACACTGCTCTTGTGGCAGGGGCTGATCCACCCCACCCCCTGCTGTTTCAGCCTTGGGACCACTGCTCTGGTGGCCCTGGGACTGACAGGTCCTCCAGCCCTGCCATTGCAGAAGTCATGGAGGTTCCATAAAGTCATGGAATCAGTGACCTCCATTGCAGAATCGTACCCTTAACTATAAAGCACCAAAAAAGAAAGTGTAAACAGTTTTATTTTTTTTGATGGACAAATTCAGATGGCAAAGGTGACAAACCAAACTTTGGATAAGGGGCATGTCCATGTCCTGTTTTAATAACTAACCTCCCTCCCCTGCTGGTAGTTTGGGGCAAGACTTGGGTAAATGTTTCCACCTCTACTTCATTTACAAGAAACAACAAGTTTTTATCCCCTTTCCAACATATGTAAAATGTTTAAGGTCAGGGCTTCTTTCTATCCAGTTCCAATTTAACATTCAAAGGTCAGTTTCCTTAACACACAAGGCAACTCGCTTCTTCAGTGCCCTTCATTTCAACAAAAAAGCAAAACAGAGGTCAGTCACAGAGACCCTGAAACACATCTGGGAAAATGTTGTTCTCTTTCATGTTTCTGGACTCCCACTTTAGAAGTTCTC
This sequence comes from Gopherus flavomarginatus, assembly GCF_025201925.1. Taxonomy (NCBI): domain Eukaryota; kingdom Metazoa; phylum Chordata; order Testudines; family Testudinidae; genus Gopherus; species Gopherus flavomarginatus. Next base: position 105,886,214 of record NC_066618.1, on the reverse strand, counting down.
TGAACAGTTGTATGAACCTTAAATAATCATAGAATCATAGACTATCAGGGTTGGAAGGGACCTCAGGAGGTCATCTAGTCCAACCCCCTGATCAAAGCAGGATCAATCACCAACTAAATCATCCCAGCCAGGACTTTGTCAAGCCTGACCTTAAAAACCTCTAAGGAAGGAGATTCTACCACCTCCCTAGGTAACCCATTCTAGTGCTTCACTACCCTCCTAGTGAAAAAAGTTTTTCCTAATATCCAACCTAAATCTCCCTCACTGAAACTTGAGACCATTACTCCTTGTTCTGTCATCTGCTGCCACTGAGAAGAGTCTAGATCCATCCTCTTTGGAGCCTCCTTTCACGTAGCTGAATGCAGCCATCCAATCCCCCCCTCATTCTTCTCTTCTGCAGACTAAACAATCCCAGTTTCCTCAGCCTCTCCTCATAAGTCATGTGCTCCAGCCCTCTAATTATTTTTGTTGCCCTCTGTTTGACTCTTTCCAATTTTTCCACATCCTTCTTGTGGCATGGGGCCCAAAACTGGACACAGTACTCCAGATGAGGCCTCACCAATGTCGAATAGAAAGGAATGATCACGTTCCTTGATCTGCTGGCAATTCCCCAACTTATACAGCCCAAAATGCTGTTAGCCTTCTTGGCAACAAGGGCACACTGTTGACTCATATCCAGCTTCTCGTCCACTGTAACCCCTAGGTCCTTTTCTGCAGAACTGCTGCCTAGCCATTCAGTCCCTAGTCTGTAGCAGTGCATGGGATTCTTCTGTCCTACGTGCACTTGTCCTTGTTGATCCTCATCAGATTTTTCAGGTAGTCTTTTTCAGATAGTCTGAGGAAGGTCTTACAACCAATGGAAACACACTAAAATCACCTAGACTGCTAATTCCCCACTGGACCGTAGGTCCTATTCAGTCTTCTACAGTGTTCTCTCTGGAAATATTTCCAGTGCACTTCAAAGGGCCTTAAGAAAAGTCTGAATTTGGTAGATGGAGGACTACTCCTACAGTCCCTGCCTCTAATGGATTGCTCCAAACAGTTAATCAGGAAAACCTCAGGTAGTGAGGTACAGTGCAAGACAGATGATTTACTGGTTAAAATATAAGTCTGGAAACAGAGAAATCTGGGTGCTAAGCCTCTGGTTTGTTATGTGACCTCATGAAAGACATGTGAATCTCAGTTCATTCAGCTATAAAGGGGAATAATACTTATGCATATTTGTAAAGTATTTTAGGAGCATCTTATAAGAACAAAGTATTATTTAGGTTATTATTCTTGCAGTTGCTACTCCAGACATCCACATCTTTACTCTTTTAAATGCAATGAAATTGCTATATTTTATTTTGTTTGCTTTAAAAAAAAGAATATTGATCACAAGACTGAAATAGCCATCAATAAAACACAATTGATAGTTCACTTTACTTCAGCCAATTCTGAGATTGATTTTAGTAGGAATAGAAGGGAAATACAGAAAAATGGAGGCTGACTATAGTGAAAATAGTCTTAAAAAGTGTGAGCTTAATTAGATTGTAAAATAGTTTCCCAATGGAAGTGATTGAAACCCCTCATTTGAGTTATTTACAACTGACTTGCAAAAAGCACAGAGTAGTACAACATTCCTGGACAGAGGAATTGACTAAATATCTTAGGATTTTTCCCAATTTTAAAACACAAGGATTCTAAAATTACATTATTATACAGTAAAACCTCAGTGTTACGAACACCTTGGGAATGGAGGTTGTTCATAACTTCGAAATGTTTGTAACTGTGAACTAAACATTATGGTTGTTCTTCCGATGATTTACAACTGAACATAGACTGAATATAGCTTTGAAACTTTACTATGCAGAAGAAAAATGCTGCTTTTTAACTGTCTTAAGTTAAATGAAACAAGCACAGAAATGGTTTCCTTCCCTTGTCAAATCTTTTTTTTTCAAATTTTCCCTTTTTTTTTTAAAGTAGTTTATGTTTAACATGGTTCTGTATTTGCCTTTTTTTGGGGGGGGGTGGAGGGGAGGATGTCTTTGAGGCTGCCTGATTGTGTACTTCCAGTTCCAAATGAGATGTGTGGTTAACCAGTCAGTTCATAACTTTGAAGTTCTACTGTATGTTAAATGCCAAAGAGTTAGAATCTGAATACTTTGGCATTGCAATACGGATTGGACTCTATATGCATATCTTACCTTAGCCAGAAGCTTAGAGTATGTTTTATTCAGGTTTAGGTCTTGAAGTTCAGGGGATGTTTTCACACCAAAAGACCAGCCTCCATATCTAGTAATACAAAACAAAGTAATAGGAGGCTATCTGTCAGCAGATGACCTTTCTTAGCATTGTGAGGAATGTTTTCTTGCAACGAACAATTCATAAACATCTTTATTATTGTTTTACATTTCAAGCTAGAAGTACAGCTCAGCCCCATAGAATCACGATATTTGTATTTGAAAGAGATATCTAATCTACTCCTTGTATACAGATGAATGGTATGTGCCTTCAAGCAAATGTTTTCCCTTTGAACCCTGCAGATAAAGCCTCTATTTTCAGAAAAGGAAAACACAAATAAGCTGATGAGCAATGAAGGGGTTATGAGCATCTAGGGTAGTTCTGATCCTCATAAAAGTGTTTAAACCTTCAAAAGTTTCCAACACTCAAGATGTGTTTTGGTCATTTACCCTAAAAGCATAACTTTCCTCCATGTTCTTACATAAATTTCATGTAGTTTTTCACATGTATGTGTAACACTTCTCTCTTCTTGATAAAGTTGCACCTGCTAAAATGTTTGTAATTATGTCACTCTTCAGTGGTTGACAATTAAGCCGGGCTGAAGTAACGCATAGGCACTAGATGGGGCCATGTCTCAAGCCCTGGCACCTGGAGTCATACGATTACATCAGAATCAGAGTTTTCACTTAAATAAAAGTAAATTTCTAGCTCTCAGAACTGCAAAGAAAATCTTGAAATGTGACCAGAGTGTTACCAATACAGCAATGCCTCAGTCTACGGAAGGCCTGCAACAACAGCTCTGAGAAATGTAAATTGTCCTATTGATCTCTATGCAGTGTTAACTCCTAGATCTGCTGCTCTGGGGGACCCTGCCAACACCACCACAACAGAGGTCTCTGAATGACAAGAGGGGAAAGTGCAGAGAGCCCAGGCCCACTCACCCTCCCATATTCAGTTCAAGCACAAGTGTAAATAATGGGAAGGTTCTGTGGATATAAACCCTGATACAAGGGACAGATGAAGATTCTCCCTTTAGCTCCAAGAGGCCTATGAAGCAGGAAGTCCCATGCTGCACATATACAATTTAGCTGGCACGCATATGATCTGTCTGTACATGACCACACATTTGATCAATGCTATTTTAGGGTTTTATACTGCTGCTCAACACTGTACTATCTGAGTGCCTGTGTTATCCTGCCTCAGGTTCCATGTCCCTCCTGGACCCTGGTGCTCCCCAGCTCTGCCTGCCCTTCCCCAGCACTGCTCTCCAGCAGGCAGCTAGGTCCTTCCCACTCCAAGGCTGGAATGAGAGTTTTTGCTTTCTGGCCCTGCAGCTCTTTTATAAGACCCAGCCTGGCCCTAACTGGCTTTTTCCTATTGGCTCTCAGCTCCAGCCCTCTCTCAGGACTGACTTTTAACCCTTTCAGGACCAGAGCAGAGTGACTGCCCCGCTACAGTAAGTTGGGCATGTTGAAGACTTTCTACTGTGCAGTATTATCTCTTGTACCTCCTTCAAGCAGGAGCTCTCTGTGCATTCGAATCATGAAGGAGCCATGCCTTGAGACCAAGAATCTCCAGGTTGGTATGCTGGGTGTGTCCTTTGTTCTGTGAGAGGAGGTAAGGAGTGGATTGGAGAGAGATTGGAGGGCACGTAGCGAGTTGTGACAGGTAAGGATACCAAGTCTTTTGGCCAAGTAGAAGCAATGAGTATGATATGTGCTCCTTCTCTTTTTTTATTTCTAATAGGACTTTCGACAGTTAGGTAAACAGAGGAAAGGTATAGAGAAGGCCCCTACCCAAGGGGAGACGCATCGCCCAGTGAATGTTGTCCTATCCCTGCTCTGAGCAGTAGTACGGACATTTCTTGTTCAGGTAAGTGGCAAACAGGTCTGCGGATGGTGTCCCCCACCACTTGACTAGGTCATGAAGCACTGCTGAGTTTATTTCCCACTCATAGTCATGTGGGAATTTGTGATTGAGACTGTCCGCCATCAAGTTTTGAGTGCCCAGACGGTAAGCCACTGATAGTATGGTATCATGGGAAATGCACCAGTTGCATAGTCTAATTGCATCTGCACAGAGGGAGGATAATCTAGCTCCCCTTTGCCAATTTATGTGGTACAAAAATGCTATGCTGTTTGTTAGGACTCTCGTGTGATCCCTTAATCAGCGGGAGGAAATGGGTGCAAGCATTCCTGACTGCTCTGAGTTTTAGGAGGTTGATGTGGAGGGATATCTCTGTGGATGATCACCTGTCTTGTGTCCTGAGGTGATTTAGATGTGTGCCTCATCCTATGAGGGATGCATCAGTGGTAAGAAGCAATGATGGGGAGGTTTGTGAAAAGGGGATTCTCTTTCAAACATCTGCTAGTTCTTTCCACCAGTCTAAGGACTTTTTGATCCTGGTGGGTAGTGACACACATTTATCTAATCTGTCTCTGTTTTGTCTGTAAACCGAACTGATCCACATCTGAAAGCATCACATATGAAGCTTGGCATATGGTATTACTTCTGTGCCTGCTGCCATATGCCACAGTGTAGGCAGTGTCTGGGGCATATGGCAGCAGTGTCTGGCTTATATTTGTGGGCTGCTTTGGACAATGTCTATGAATGTGGCCAAAAAGAGAAATCTATGTTTAGATAGGAGAGTTATGACCTGTAAGGAGTCAAGGTCAGCACCTATGAATTCCAGGCACTACACTGGAATAAGGGCTGATTTCTGGACATTGATCTGTAGACCCAGTTATGTGAATAAAGTTTCTTGTAGATATGGTGACTCAGTGAGCCTCTTGAAAGGACCGAGCTCTGAGGAGGCAGTCATCCAGGTAGGTATACATCACAATCCTTTGAGAGCACCGGTGCACAGCCATTACTGAGAAAACATTGGAGAATACTCTTGGAGTGCATGATAACAGAAAGGAGACTACTTTGTACTGGTAGTGGGGTCTTGTTCTAGGGTAAATCTGAGGAACTATCTGTGAGATGGCAGGATTGAGATATGAAAGTATGTGTCCTGAAGGTCAAAGGTCATAAACCAGTCTCCCTATCCCAACAGTGGAATAATCATTGCTTGAGTTTTGACAAACTTATTAAGTGATTGGAGTTCTAATATGGGTCTCCAACCTCCCTTCCTCTTGGGTATTAGGAAATAGCAAGAATAAAACTTTTGCCTTGTAGATGTTGAGGTACTGGCTCTAAGGCTCCTAATCTATCTCTTGTCATAGTAAACTCTTGTGAGAAAGGTCCTTGAAGAGGGACAGGCAGAAGGTAGGGAGGTGAAATGGAGTACCCATTCTGAACAATCTCCAAGACCTATCAGTCCTGTGTTATGCATTCCCAGGTCTGCACAACGTTGCCAGGTGGCAGTCTAATGGGTAGGAAGTGGTGGTCAGCTGTAGCAGTTGGGCAGAGTGATCTATCAATGCCTTAACTAACACATCAAAATTGGTGCTTGGAAGTGGACAGTAGGGATGGGGAAGACTGTAGGCCAGATGGTTTAGGCCCAGGTAATTTAGTTTTCTTCCTGTGTGGCTTGTAGTAGTGCCGAGTCGGGTATTGGGAGGTGCATGGTTTGTGCTGGGGCTGTGGACTAAATTTCCTTTTTTGTCCTGTCAAGTAGATGCCCCAGCAAGCGGAGAGTGGCCCTAGAATCTTTTAGGGTATGAAGAGAGGAGTCTGTCTTCTCTGTGAAGAGCTTGGTGCCTTCAAAGGGAAGGTCTTCGATGGTCAACTTCACCTCCTTAGGGAAGCCCAACAGGCGTAGTCACAACACATGTTGCATAACCACCACTGTGGAGATGGATCGGGCTGCTGTGTCAGCTGCACTGAGGGCAGATGATAGCACTGTCTTGGTCACTAGTGGTCTATCTTGGAAGATGGCTTTGAACTGGTTACGGTGCAACTCAGACAGCTGATCAATAAAGTTGCTAAGTTTCAAATAGTTGACATTGTCGTATTTCGCCATTGGGGCTTGGTAATGGGCAATTTGAAATTGTAGCATGGCTGAGGAATAGCTTTTTTCTCAAAGAGGTCCAAACACTTTTAATCCCTGTTGTAGGGAGTGGACCTCATTTGGTGCTGATGACCACAAGAGTTCACAACATCCATTATAATGGAGTTGGGTGGAGGGTGGGAGAAGGGGAATTCCATTTCCCTAGCTGGGACATAATATTTATTGGCCCACTTGCAAGTAGGCACCAACGATGCTGGAGTCTGCCGTATGGTTTTGCAGGGTCCAGGAGAGCCTCATTAATAGGGCAGGCTATTTTAAAGGACAAGGAGGAGCTTAGTATGTCAAGGACCTTGTGATGGGTGCCCTTGATTTCTTCTAAGGGTATCCGTAGAGTATCTACAACTCTGATTGCCATGTCCTAGAAAAGCCAGAATTCACAGGCCAAGGAAAATGGTGGATGCATGACAGCCTTATCGGATAAGGAGGAGGAGATGTTGGTTCTCAGAGTCCTGGTTCCTCAATGCCACCCTCCTGTTCCTCCACAATCTGTTCTGAAGGTTCCAAGGCTCTGGATGCTGTTGCCAAGGGGAAGTGTCTCAGGGATTCACAGGTGAGGTTAGAAGCTCAAGAGGCATGGGGGTGATATGCAGCCCAAGGATCCCAGTATGGCCACTTGGGTGGTAGTATGATCCCAGTATGACCACTGGTGCTGGTGCCTATGGCTGGCTCTACTAAGCTGGTGATGGTGGGGTTGTCTAAGAGTACGACTGGGTACCCTCTTGATAATGAGCATCACAGGAAGCATGAAAGGAGTAAAGAGACATGACCTCCTCTGGTTCTTTGTCTGAGTCTGCACTGGAGAGTGGGGCTGCGTGGCAGGGCAGCAGAGAAGACTCCGTGCCGAGGTCCCAGTACTGAGAAGAGGAGACTCTGGTATGTCGGATACACTTTGATCTCTAGAGTGCCGGAATTCTGACGTTACCAACCGACTCACTGCCACTGGCAGTACCGAGGGGGTTGGAGATCTTGCTCACACTGACCAGTCCACTGCTAGATGGGGCATCGATGCCAGTGTCATTGGTACAGTGCATACCAGCAGCATCTTCTTAGTGGAGTGCTGGCTCCTGTCTTTGTCCTCCAGTGCCGTTGACTTGGTGCCTGTCTCCATCAGGTCCTTAGGCAGGTCAATTGGACATGCCACTCCAGATTTTTGTGAGCTGTGGGAACCGGGCTGGGATTATCTCGGTGCCGACAGTACCAAGGATACAGAGCGTTCCAGAGATCATTTAGGGCTGGCTCGGGGCTCACTCTGGGGACTTTCTGCTCTATTTTTTGATGACTTGTGGCTGGTTTCTTCAACTCACAAACCCTGCATGTTGAGGTCTGTGGGGAAGACTCATGTCTGCCAGGTGACTCTTGGTGTGGGTCTGGGGAAGATTAGAGGACTGTCTCCGTGAAGATAATCTTCTATCTCAACTCCCTGTCCTTGCGAGGCCTGGGTCTGAGTTGCTGGTAGAGTCCAAACTTCTGTGGAATGTGGCCTTCCCTGAGGCAGCATATGCACCGGGTGTGCTTGTCTGCTACAGGGATGCCCTCTTTGCAGGAGAGACATTTGTTGAAGCCCAGTGAACCAGGCATACCCTGTGGGGGAGAGAGTCCCTGATGCAAAAGCAGGGGTGGGGGGAATAAAGACTGTTTGTTCGGGAAGAAAGTACAAAAAGAAGAAACTACAACTAAATCTGGGGAGACTGACTAACTATAGAAATGTAAATGGTCACAAACAGACTGCTAATATCTCAATCTCTAGCTGCTGGGGAAGTTGAAAAGGAACTGAGGGGGGTCAGCCTGTGTGCATTGGCTAGCCTCCTGGCACGGCACGGAGAGAGACAGCACATGTGTGGGCCTAACAGACACTGCTATTGAAGTTCTCTGATCAACAGTGCAGGGACGCAAGCACCCCTTCAGTGGAATACCCATATAGCCACTACTCAAAGAAGAATTTTAAGATTACCTTGCTTTGTTTGTCGGCATGATTAAGTATTCTTCCACATTGACACCCGAGAGGTTGTATAGAACTTTCCCTTTCCTGTTCTTCAGATAGGCAACAGACACATTGAAGCTTGGACACTTCTGGAAAACAATATACATATATCAGTAAAGTTATTTTAAAATCCTCAGCCTCCATTTTTTTAGCCATGATTCTGAATTCACACTCAAACTTTACTGCCTTGCTTTTCAGCTGGATTGGCCCTTTCTGGCTTCTATAACTTTTCAATAAATTATAAGTTATATAAATAATAAATGTTCATAGGACATCTGAAATCATGGTAACTGTCACTAGTAAATCAAAGCTACCTTTTATTTCTGTTGTAACCTTATCAGTCAACTTTGTTTTGGAAACAACATTTTTTATGCATGTAATTTTGGGAAAGTTTACAGCAAAGAAAAGCAGTGAGACTTTTATAGTCACTATCATTCATCTGCTGAAGCTGAAAATAAACACACAAAATTCCCTGAACAAAGTATGAGGGGGAGATGGTATTAAAATTCATGTGATGTGTTTGATGAGAAATACATGAAAATGTTCTTTAACGATTTATGGGAATTCTCTCCTTGGGCCAGAGAGTGGGAGGAAGAAGATGATTCAAAGATCTGCTGAATGAGGGAGGAATGTAATATGGTGGACATAAGCTCAAATAACTATCTACTCCAAGATCTTTTCCTCAGAGGCTGGCTTCATTTTCAAATGTGAGCAAATGAACTTAAGATACTGTCTTAACCACTTGCAGATTTCTAGTAATACAGGGTGGAAGTGGGGCTGTGATCTGTTAATTCTTATTACAAGATTATTGCTGGATCCAAATCAGGGTTTGGGAATAGATAGGGGGCAATTGGCTCAGAAAGCCCCAGAGTGGTGGTATTCACAAGTGCACAAGGTGGAGGACAAAACTCCCCATGTGCAGGTGCCAGCAACATTTGCAGTCCTTGCGCTATCGAACATATTAGGACTGCTTCCTGCTAGTGTTTCACTGGGTTCCAACACACCCTCCCAACCCCAAAGGGTGAAGAGGAGATGAGACCAGTCACCAGGCTTCTCTGCACTGTCAAGTTGAGTTTGATAGCCACAGATAAAATGCTGCTAAGACAGATTTGAGCCACAATTCCACAAATGCCCAGATCTTGGTTTTGCTGAGCTTATCACATTTAGATTTATACAAAATTATATCTGAAATGTCTGACAGCTATCTTGGAGGAAAGCACACCTACAGTGGAAGGACAGCGGAAGCACACCTGCAGAAAAGGACCTAGGGATTACAGTAGACGAGAAGCTGGATATGAGTCAGTGTGCCCTTGTTGCCAAGAAAGCTAATGGCATTTTGGGCTGTATACGTAGGGGCATTGCCAGCAGATTGAGGGATGTGATCATTCCCCTCTATTCGGCATTGGTGAGACCTCATCTGGAGTACTGTGTCCAGTTTTGAGCCCCACACTACAAGAAGGATGTGGAAAAACTGGAAAGAGTCCAGTGGAGGACAACAAAAATAATTAGGGAGCTAGAGCACATGACTTATGAGGAGAGGCTGAGGGAACTGGGATTGTTTAGTCTGCAGAAAAGAGAAGAATGAGGGGGAATTTGCTGCTTTCAACTACCTGAAAGGGGGTTCTAAATTGGATGGATCTAGACTGTTCTCAGTGGTACCAGATGACAGAACAAGGAGTAATGGTCTCAAGTTTCAGTGGGGGTGGTGTACGTTGGATATTAGGAAAAACATTTTCACAAGGAGGGTGGTGAAGCACTGGAATGGGTTATGTAGGGAGGTGGTGGAATCTCCTTCCTTAGAGGTTTTTAAGGTCAGGCTTGACAAAGTCCTGGCTGAGATGATTTAGTTGGGATTGGTCCTGCTTAGAGCAAGGGGTTGGACTAGATGACCTCCTGAGGTCCCTTCCAACTCCGACATTCTATGATTCTATGATTTTATGATATGTCTTTAAAAAAAAGAAATTTTTTTCACATACAGTATTCTCACAGTGATACATTTCTGGAAGATATGATAGTTCACAAGGTTGACATAGTGACTATAAGCATTTTGTCTAGATGTAGAATAATATTATTTTATACATTATTTCCCTGAAAACTTTAGAAAATGAAGTCAAAGCAAAACTAGAGACAGAATGAAAATCACCAGTCATAACAAGCCCAATCGTTAGTTTCATTTTGTTAAAGAAAGAAATAAAATATACCCGATGATCTGTCACACACCCACATGCATCCAAGAATTCCTGTGGTGGACTAGGCTCAGTCTGCCAGCATGAATCCCTTTTTCCACTGGAGCAAAAATAACAATCGAACAATCATTAAAAGATAAACTATAATATTTTATCTAACAGTGGATGTCGAAAGAATGACAAACAGTTGCTGTATCTTGACCACCTCCATCTTCACCACCTCCACAACACTGGTGCTAAACCAATGGTTGTATTGTTGTTCTATTAAATTATGTCAGTTTTATTCATCATGGATCAACGTAATAACTCCTGACATTTTTAACTTGGTGGCTTCTAACTTATCACTGCAAACATCTCACATATGCATGCAAATCAGATACTTTCCAGAGCAAACAGCCAATTAACTGTACACCAGGTTTTTGTGCGCATAACACAGAGGCAAGTAAACATACTACCCCAACCAGGCACGTCTAACTTGGAAAATCTGGCCTTCTATTTAATGAATATTGATTCAGTATAGAGTCACTTACAGTTACTGACTGTATCACCAACCTTTATTCTTACTGACTTCGGGCCTGATCCAAATCTTGCTGAAATTAATTGGAAGATTCCCACAGACTTCAATGGAACTTAGAAGCCTATTATGTATTTCAGCAAGAAGCCAGCTCATTCATCAAAACAATTTTTTAAAAGTCATACTAAAATGGTCAAACAAAGCATAAGCTGTATAGACATACTACATAAAATAGGACTTCAAATTATTTAATCACAGGATTCCATTATCCATTCTTTTACTTTTGGAGGCACAACTATTAAACTTACATTTCATAAGGAAAGATTGAATCCAGTGCTCTACATCTAGTGAAGATTATTGCTATTCAGGCAGCTAATAGCTAATAACTGTTTAATGAATAAATATTACTACATTAACATAAAATGTGAATAGTAACTATTGATTCTCTCCCCGCGCAGGAATCTCTGTATCAATAGCAGTAATCATTAGTCACTTAGTATATTAAAAGAAGTTGCATTGTTTACACTTACACATCTTGTCTTGAATAGGTGCATGGGTAATCCTGGCCTGTAAAATGTCTCAACAGCACATAAGAAAGGTTTCCCAGATCGTCACTTTCAGTACTGCTCAGAGGAAAGGGGGAATAAATAAGGTAATCAGAACTAAGGAGACCCACATTCAGGCACATGAGATAGAAATTGAGGCAGCATAAAATAACTGTTCAAAACGTGCTATATAGTCACAATATCTTTGAGACAGAAGAATAGCTCACAGTTTATTTCACTGATTAAAAACTAAAATTTTTAAAAAGCCAAACATTAAATGTGAAGGAATTCAAAGTAAAGGTTACTACATGGACCTCAACTCTGCCTATCCTCCAGTTACTGGAACGAATCTCCACCAGTTGCCATAAAAAAAAAATTAAGTCTTTCACATTTCATATATAAGTATATATATGGACTTTTGCTTTATGATAGAACCTGCATCCTCCTTTTTTACTTATGTCAGGTACAGGAAGCATCTCTATCCAATATTGCAAGGAAATATATAGCACTGTGGTGGTCTGCTGCCTGTATTTGGTAGACAAAAGGACTGTGGACCCTGTAAATTGGGATGCACCTACAGACATTGACAGATCCAAAGGAAACACCTGCAGAGCTAGTACGTTCCACAGCCAGAAGTACAGCAACTAAAAGTTCAACAACAGAGACTCTAGATCTTATAAATGCTGGTTTGCATTCATAGACCAAGGAAGCATTGTAGGCAATGCCTACAGACCTAGTAAACTAAGTAGAAATAAGCTAAAGCAATAAACACATGCGCACAAGTATGACTGTATGCACACACATACATTATATAAAAACTCTAATGATCCATCTTGAAAGAGATTGCCCAATCCAGCCTGATCCAAAGCTTTTCCTTTCTCCACCATTTGATTTGTGCCTCAAAACATAAGAAGATGCATTTCTGTTACTTAAATGATAGAATTTACCCATCACTATTATCCACAAAATTGAAATAAGTGACTAACATAAATTTTTGAGCAGCTCTCAAGACATTTTGTTTAAAAAACAATCCAGTCACTATAAAATGTGAGTTTGATTTCTCTGCTTAGAGAAAAAAAAATCTTAAATAATAAAAAATGACGACCCTGTTCCACTGTTAATGATGATGAACGTTTTTTGTTTTTTGGTTTTTTTTACCTAAAGAAGGAGGATTCTGCATTGTCATGAAGGTCTGGCATCAGCTTGAGTGAAGGATAATCAGTAACTAATGGTTTCACAGTAAACAAAGCCATTGCCATGGCAACAAAGAGGACAGGCAGCAGAACATTTGACAGAGTTCCTCTCCAGTCTCGCTTGGTGTGGTGAAAGTGCTTCATTAAAAAGGCAGCAATCTGTGTGAGAACAAGCCTTGTTCCACGCACACTCTGGGCATCCAGGAGCGAGTTACCTGCCGGGAGACAAACAAACCTCTTCACAAACATGAACTGTCATTTCTGAGAAATCACATGATTCTTGTCTGATGCTAGATCCTCAAACAGAGAACATGGTGACCCGTTTAAAAAATGTGTGTGTGTGTGTCTCTCTCTCTCTCTCTTCCCTGGGAAATATTTAGTCCCTATCAAGGATAAAAATAAAATAGCCATAACAATAAATGATGATAAAACAATATCACAGGCCCAGTCTTGCACTCCTGACTCAGAGAAAAGTAACTACTGAACTCAATGGTGGAAGTCCATGAGAGTTTTGATTGAATATGGGCTGTGGTGCAGTTGGAAGGATCTGGAACAATAAAACCACAAAGAATTCTGCTTACCATTTTTGGTATAAGGCATTTTGTGTTTTCAAAGTGCTATACAAATATTCTCCCTCAAATTTCAACATTTAGCCACTGGCCTCAGGAGGAGGCAGTGTAGAGCTGCATTGCTCCACAGGGAGTACAAGGGGCCTCAGAAATGCACAAACCTGGCCACGGAAACCCAGAGAGGATTTTGCCACCTGCAGCAATATTTGGGATAGTGCAACATTCACCTATGATGATTCCTGGGGAATCCATAGTTGTGAGGCACCTCGCTATTACCTGCTCTTAGCATGAGGGAGTCTTGTCTGTGCCGGCTGTGGATCAGCTCCCTGAATCCACCCGCCTTTGGCAACACAAGCACAACCTTCCAGGCCTCTGCAGGCCTTGCTCTCCCTCTACAGGTTAGCAATAGGCACACACCCACCCCCGAATCCTCCAAGTGTCCTTCTGCAATGCTCAGCGCCTGTTCCACTGAACACACACACAATTGTCTGATTTGCAACTCCCAAAGGAATAGGACACACCAGCCTCCAAGATTTGACTCAGGATCCTCACCCTACTTAATGCACAATGTATATTTTACACAGACACAGACACACACCAAGAATACGTTTATTATCGAAGAACAGAGATTCAAATAACAGAACGTAAGAATATTGGAAACATAAAGCAAAATCATAACATCTCCTACAAAGTAGCATATCACATGTCATTCTCTCAGCATTTTCAACCGGGCTGGCTGAAATCTCCCCTCTCATAAGATCAAGCCAACTGGCAGCTCATCTTTATAGAGGAAAGGATAACCGGAGGTTCATCTGCACCCTAGATGAAGTTTCAAAAGTTCATTCTCACTCCTAAGCAGGATGACCCCTGTTGTTTTTATTCTTTCTCACAGCCCACATAACCTGTTGATTAGCATCTTGCTCAGACTGTAAATGAGTGCCCATTGCAAAACAACCAATACTTAATTTGCACATGACCAGTCAAGTGACAATTGTTTCTTCTCCCTGGCCTCCACTCCACAGGTATGAAAAAAAATGGTGGGACCAAGGTTCCATCTCATGTCTGCTGCCTTTGGGGCTCTGTGCACAGCTGGGAGAGTGCTGAGCATACAGTTTTGTCAGGCCTTTGTCCAGGCCATGAAAAGGGAGTGGGTTCCCTTCCTGCATCCTGGATAAGTGCCTGTTATTATAGTCTTGACCTGAGTGGACATCAAGAATCTGATCTAACTCTCACTGAAATCAATGAGACTTTTTCAGTTGTCTTTAATAGGAGCTGGACCACCTATCAAGAGAAAATATAATATCACAGGAACTAAACATGAAAAAGTCCCATTAATGCATTCAGTTCAACTCCCTGTTAATACAGGAATCCCCCCTATAGTACATTTTCTAATGCTTTATCCAACCAAACGGATGGCTCCAAAACCCAGCTGATAGATCTTCCATCACTACCCTATGGGAAACCCCATTCATAGTTAAACCCCTCTGAATTTTGTTAATTACTTCCTCTTCATTCTTGACATTAATACTCTTCAAATAAGTGTAACACTATTACCATGCCCCTTATCCCCATTCAGCTATAGGTTAGCCAAACTTTCTCTCTCTCTCTGTGAATATGGGTGTGGGTGTGGGTGTGTATTTATATATTTATATTTCAGCTTTCTCTTTTGGTCTCTATTTCTCTCTTCTCTTTTTCCTGAGGAGCAGGTGAATTCAGTTTTATTTTCATTGTCAAACTTTCCCCCAATAAATCACCATATTTGTCTTTTACTTTGAACATGTGAATTATGTTCCAAAAGTCAGATACTGTGAAAGCTTTTTAACAGCAGGTGTTTGTAGTATAGTAAGACCCAATGACTTGTTTGCACTTGGGCTCAATAAGTTTTAAGAACTATCATATCTAGTTAGATATATTGCATTCTATATATTGAGCTTTTCACAGATGTTATTTCTGCACTAGAGTTTAACCATGTTTGTGCAGGTGCTTTCAATTAGCCTCAGGGTCAATTGTCTCTTCCCTTTCACAGTTTCTTCTGGTGCACTGGAATTTTCTTCTTTAATTTTGAAAGATGACTCCTCGTATTGGCATGGGGCAGTGTTTTATACAGAGAATCATCTCAGTTAAACATAAAATGCTGGCAGTTGCAGAGGGAGTGGGAAAGGTTAGTGAGTACAAATCCAGAAGAAAAGAGTTAGTTTTGATATAGATCAGGGGCGAGAAGTTGGACTGATGAAAATAGAGCCAATATCAAAAGCTAAATTTACCTCAAACATTTGGCTTTTGAAGAACATAGGCCAAATTCTGTGCTCATTCTGTGTATCCTCAGTAGAAGTCCATTTATCTGCATGGGCCATTGCACAGAACTTGGCCAATGGGTTTCTTGTTACACTCAAAATTCTGTATATTTTGTAATATGAAACTTCAATATTACAACCATGCTTCAAGTAGAGTTTGCTGAAGACAGCATAAAAGCGTCTTTAACTAAGGCTGTATTTTTGTAACCTACACCTAGGGGACTGGTGAGAACAGGTAGGGGACAGGAAGTAAATATTAAGCCCAGTGATGAAATGTTAAGCTTTACTCACTGGAAATTATGACCATTTGAATTAGTGTGTTTGGAGGGGAACAAAAGGAGCAATATCTTCCTAGGAGAAATTCTGCTTCTTTAACTCACAGTCTTCGCACCTTTGGCTCCCTACTTTGCATCAGTCCCATGTAGCTCCCCATTTATGTTCTAAAACAAAGGTTGAAAACTTCAGCATAACTTTAATTTCAGCAAGAGTCACAATTTATCCCCCAGATATCCCCACAGAAGCAGCAACACATGTTGCAGGCTTAATTGTGGCTTTGAAATCCATTGCAACGGATGGGGGATGCAAACATGCACCATACTAGTGAATTAGCCACATGATTCTGTTTCCAGACCTCTGAGGCAGTCAGAATGCTTCCAGGGTCCCTAGAGAGACACTACATCTCTGTTTTGAGAATTTTGAATTTGCAGCACACATTCTCCTGTCCTCAGACCTCCAGCTGGGGCTGCCCCAGCACAGATTCAAAGAGGCTCACTGCTTTCTATTCTTACTCTGCTCTTGGACTCCCATGCGGTGTCAGTCATGGTAGGCTATAGGAAGGGTCACAAACTACAATACATTTCTGCATTAAATATGCTACGGAGCCAAATTATTCACTAAGGGCTTGATACAATTGCAGCCCACAGACATTTTTCTACTGACTTTGATGGACATTAAATCAGGGCCTAAATGCAGTTGCACTTAAATTACAGAGGATACTCTAGCTGTTGGGAGCATTTATCCCAATCTTCTCACCTTCTCTTCCCCTCATGAAAGTTAATTTTTTTTTTCAGAACAAGGAAAACAAGCCAGACAGGCTGAAATAAATCACTGTAAAATCTCCATCAAAGAGAAAGCAGAATGTATTTCTCACATGGCAGGAAACCTCAGAACGTAGCTCCCTGCACACCTACCAGGGACACTTCTTACATATAAAGGTTCAGGATGCAGAAAACAGTATCATAATGTATCATCATCCTTACATTTATAGCTGCACATGCCACAGTTTGTACCTGGAGTTTTGGTCCATTAGAGAGAGAGGAGCTTAGCTACAAAATTCAGATCCATATCTGCATTCCAAACCCCACCTCACAGTCCTAGGATGTTTTGATGTTGGATTTGGGAGCCATACTTTTAAGACTGCTTAAGAGAACACAACTGTAGCGAAAAGAGAGAGTTGGTTTAATCGATCTCTTATGTACTTTTAAATCTCTACCAGGAATACTGACCAAGATTTTTGAATGTGATGAAGGATTTAGGATATCTGATTTAAGACAACTTAAAGTACCCTAGTTATCAGAGGATGGTATTCCACACTTTCTGAAAATCAGACTCTCTTAAAGCATCTCACAATTGAGGCACACAAAATGGAGTGACTTTTTAAAGTCTTGATCAATGCATTTTCAACAGAACAGTATGTTGCTGAGATAAAAGCACAAATGAATATCATGGCCATATGGGAATAAATCACACAATGGGATCTGAATCATTCACAGTATCTGACTTTTGGAACATAATTCACAGGTTCAAGGTAAAAGACAAATATGGTGATTTATTGGGGGAAAGTTTGACAATGAAAATAAAACTGAATTCACCTGCCCCTCAGAAAAAAGAGAAGAGAAAAATAGTAGAAAATTAAGTCAAGTATTTCAACAGATAGAGAAAACATAGGACTTGCAAAGACTGGATCAGACTGAAGGTCCATCTAGTCTGGTATCCTGACTAACAGTGGCCAGCACCAGATGCTCCAATGGAAGGTGCAAGGAGATCCCCTTAGGGAGATGTGGGATAATCCACCACAGATTGAAGACCCCTCATGACCCAAAACACTTTGAGATTGGTGTAAATCCCAAAGCATGATATTTTACCTTCACTATCAACAATTCAAATCTTTTCAATCTCTCACAATGTAATAATTTTTCCATGCCCCTTATCATTCTCACTGCTTGTCTCTGAAACCCCTCTACTTCTGCAATATCATTTTTAGATGAGCAGCAAAGAATCCTGTGGCACCTTATAGACTAACAGATGTTTTGGAGCATGAGCTTTCGTGGGTGAATACCCACTTCATCAGATGCATCTGAAGTGGGTATTCATTCACCCACGAAAGCTCATGCTCCAAAACGTCTGTTAGTCTATAAGGTGCCACAGGATTCTTTGCTGCTTTTACAGATCCAGACTAACACGGCTACCCCTCTGATACTTGATTTTTAGATGAGTGACCAGTACTGCACACAATGTTCCAGATGAGGGTGAACCACTGATTTATACAAATGGCATTAAACTTCTTTGTATTGTTCTCCATCTCATTCTTTATGCAACCTACCATTTTAGTTGCTTTTTTGACTGCACCTAATGGGAATCTGGGAATTGGCAGGCACAAGCCCGCCCACAGCAAAAGGTGTCCCCGCCCCCCCCCACACTCCCCGGCTGCAAATCAAACAAAGGTGTATGTTGACCTTTCCACAATTGTGCCCAAGACCTTTTCCTGGAATCCCAAGATATTAAATCATTTGGAAAAAGAACAATTTGAATTTGATTTCCATATTCACTTGAAATTCACCCAAGCATGCCCTGTTCTCTTCATTGACAATGCAATGTATTTGCTTATAACTGGAATTCATAGTCACTTTTGCTTTGCTTGATGTAAGGAAGTAGTTCCTTACATTCCTTTTGTATGCATGTCAGGAGGCATAAGTAAAGCACAAACTTATGAGAATCAAAAGTTTTTCACAATTGGTAAAGTAATTATTAAGAATAGAGAAGGACCAGCCAACATCCCAATTATGAATTCAACTTTCATGCTGACAGCATATAGAAATCTTCACATGAATAATTTAGCTGATAAAATTAAAAATCTGACCCAACTGTTAAAAATTGTCTTATATGACTTATGAGTGCAATTATGTGCAAGAAGTACAATTATGTCCGCAATTAAATTGTGCTTCCCAATTCACCCAGACTCTCCCTTTGCATTTCAGAGAGGATTACTAGTGAATTTTAATTTATGAAGCTACAGAAAAATGAGACAGAGAGCAATCAACTCATTTCAATGAGTCCTGTAGTTTTGGACTCCAGGAACCGGAATTTATAACTTATTCAAAAGTTCATAGGTTCCAGAATTCTGAACAGTACCAAAGGTTTTGAAGTTCTCATTTAGGATATAAAACTGCTGTGTTAAAGTTGGTTGAAAAAACAATGTATCTATGTTTTTAAATGTCTTTTGTCATACAGAAGCACAGTAGAAAGGAGGGTGTCTAATGGTTACAGAAGGTGACTGGGAGTCAGAGGTCCTAGCTTCCGTTTTGAATTTGTAACTGATTCAACTGTGAGGTTAAGGGACTTGCCCAAAGCCCATCTCTGCATCTGTTTATCCATCTGTAAAACAAAGATATTTACTTACCTCAAAAATGTTGTGAAGATTTTCATAAAGTGCTTTGAGATTTTTCGATGAAAAGTGCTTTAACAATGGAGAATGTGAAGGGAAGTCCATGCCTTGTGAATCCATGGAACCATAGATTCATAGGACTGGAAGGGACCTCAAGAGGTCATCTAGTCAAATCCCTGGCACTCATGGCAGGACTAAGTATTATCCAGAACCATCCCTGGCAGATGTTTATCTAACATGCTCTGAAAAATATCCAATGATGGAGATTTCACAAGCTCCCTGAGC
Source organism: Gopherus flavomarginatus (assembly GCF_025201925.1). Taxonomy (NCBI): domain Eukaryota; kingdom Metazoa; phylum Chordata; order Testudines; family Testudinidae; genus Gopherus; species Gopherus flavomarginatus. The sequence goes on along the minus strand of NC_066618.1, from coordinate 105,866,748 downwards.
AATTTATTCCAGTGCTTAGCCACCTTGACAGTTAGGAATTTTTCCCCTAATGTTTGACCTAAGCCACTCTTGCTGCAATTTAAGCCCATTGCTTCTTGTCCTATTGTCAAAGGTTAAAGAGAAAAAAAAATTCTCCTTCCTCCTTGTAACAACCTTTTATGTACTTGAAAACTGTTATGTCCCCTCTCAGTCTTCTCTTCTCCACACTAAATAAACCCAGTTTTATCAATCTTCCCTTACAGGTCATGTTTTCTAGATCTTTAATCATTTTTGTTGCTCTTCTCTGGACTTTCTCCAATTTGTCCACATCTTTCCTGAAATGTGTCATCCAAAACTGGACACAATACTCTAGTTGAGGCCTAATCCGTACTGAATAGAGTGGAAGAATTACTTCCTGTGTCTTGCTTGCAACACTCCTGCTAATAAAACCAATAATTATGTTTTGGGGTTTTTTGGTAACAGTGTTACAATGTCGACTCATATTTAGCTTGTGATCCACTATGATCCCCAGATCCCTTTCCGCACTATTCCTTCCTAGGCAGTCATTTCCCATTTTGTAGGTATGCAACTGCTTGTACTTTCCTAAGTGGAATACTTTCATTTGTCCTTATTGAATTTCAACATATTTACTTCAGACCATTTCTCCAGTTTGTCTAGAGCATTTTGAATTTTAATCCTCTCCTCCAAAGAACTTGCAACCCCTCCCAGCTTAGTATCATCTGCAAACTTTACAAGTGTACTCTCTATGCCAAGGATTCTCAAACTTCATTGCTCCACAACCCCTTTCTGAGACAAAAATTATTACATGACCCCAAGAGAGAGGACCAAAGCCTGAGCCTGCCTGAGCTCCACTGTCCCAGGTAGGGTGGCCAAAGCCAAAGAGATTTTGTCCCAAGCAGGGGGCCTGTAACCTGTGCCCAGTTGCTAAGGGCTGAAGCCCTTGGATTTCGGCTCCAGCCCCAGGCAGTGGGGCTTGGGCTTTGGCCCCAGGCTCCAGGAAGTCTAGGCCCTGCCGACCCCATTAAAATGGGATCGTGACTCACTCTGGAGTCCCAATCCACAGTTCGACAATTGTTGCTCTATGCCATTATCTAAATCGTTGATAAAGATGTTGAACAGAACCGAACCCAGAACTGATTCCTGTGGGACCCTATTCGATATGCCTTTCTAGCTTGACTGTGAACCACTGACGATTACTCTCTGGTAATGGATTTCCAACCAGTTATGCACTCACCTTATAACAGCTCCATCTAGGTTGGTTATTTCCCTAGTTTGCTTATGAGATGCTCATGCGAGACAGTATCAAAAGCCTTACTATAAAGTCAAGATATACCACATGTACCATTTCCCCTCATCCACAAGGCTTGTTGCCCTGTCAAAGAAAGCTATCAGTTTGGTTTGACATGATTTGTTCTTGACAAATATATGCTGACTGTTACTTATGTTATTATCTTCTAGGTGTTTGCATAATTATTTGTTCCATTATCTTTCCAGGTACTGCAGTTAAGAGGATTGGTCTAATTCCCTGGGTTGTCCTTATTTCCCTTTTTATAGATGGGCATCATATTTGCCCTTTTCCAGTCCTCTGGAATCTCTCCCATCTTCCATGACTTTTCAAAGATAATGTCTAATTGCTCAGATATTTCCTCTGTCAACTCCTTGAGTATTCTAGGATTTATTTAATCAAGTCCTGGTGACTTGAAGACATCTAACTTGTCTAAGTAAATTTTAACTTGTTCTTTCCCTATTTTAGCCTCTGATCCTGCATCATTTTCACTGGGCATTTCCTATGTTAGATGTCTAAGTGCTAATGATCTTTTTAATGAGTGGTGACTTTTTAAGCACTTCTGCCATTTCCACATTTTCTTTTATTGTCCCCCGCCCTTGAGTGGTTCCATGCACAGAAGGATCCATTTATATGCTGAACTACCCTATCTATGAGAAATTGGGGCACAAGCTGATGACAAAATCTAGTTTATTTGTAAGGAAAAATTCCCAGGAAATAGAAATTAAATACAACTCTCAGGTGTTACATGAGAAATTTTGTTTACAGAATATTTCAAATCAAGACAAAATGAAAACTTTTGTTTCATTTCATTTGAAATAGTTTAGACTCAAAGTGTCATTGAATTTAAAGTCAGAAGAGACCACCAGTTCATCTAGTCTGACCTCTTGTGTATCACAAGATGCCACCACTAGCACCACATAGCACCCACATGCTAAACTCAACAACCAAAATTAAACCAAGGTATTACAACCCACAAGAGATAATACTATTATGTGCCACAAGCAGAAAATCTAAAACAATTTTATTTGAAAAGTTGATTCAAAACAATTCATTTTTGTTTTAGAATTTATACTCCAGAAAATGCTGGTTTTAATCAAGTTCCATTTTTCAATGGGAAAATGTTCTACATGAAAAATGTCAACCAGGAGTGGAGTAGAGCTTTATATCTATGTCTTTCTGCAAAAGAACCCTGCATGGGGCTTAAGATCCATGAACAGAATTGCTGAAGCAGCTGTGGGGCACAAAACCCCCACAAACCTTGGTGGAATCTGCTTGGTAATTAGTACAGCTGAAGCTGGACGGCAGGCAAACAGTGATTCAGCTGTGACTCCACGACCTGATAGAGGGGATTTTTCCTGACTCCAAATGCAGATTGAACTAGCCCATTTTTTTCAACTCAGGCAATGGACAGAGGATTTCCTTTATGTACGTAAGGCACTCAAAGGGCTTAAGATATCATATATTAGGTATTTTAGCACATGGCTTATAAGGACTGAATCTAGGAAACCAAGGTTGTTATCAACATCATCAAATAAGCAAGAGGCTGAAGATTTTGGTGATGTGCAGAATTCAATTCATACAGAAAAAAACACAGCACCCACAAGACAACAGACAAAACATACAGAGTGCACCGAAACAAGATGGAGTTCACTAGAAAACAACTTGCTGGCAACTTTTTCTGGTCAGCAGCCTCTCTAGACATCCACTTCCTTCCTATTCTTAGAGAGCTGGGGAGAAAGGAAGCCCTTTCATTTGTATGCCAGACCCTTCTCTGCTTCTGGAGGAACAGCCTTGACTCAGCCCATCACTTACTATCCATAAGGAGGAATTTATTTTTAGGCCTTCGTTACCATCAAATTTACTAATACGGGGCTTACTTTACACAGCCTACCTCAGTAGGCTATAAGTAGATCTGGGTTCCACTTAACTGAGGCTGCTAGACCTCCAGGGGCGGCTCTAGGCATTTTGCCATCTCAAGCACAGCAGGCAGGCTGCCTTCGGCAGCTTGCCTGCGGAGAGTCCGCTGGTCCCGCGACTTTGGGAGGTCCACCAAAGCCGAGGATCAGCGGACCCTCTGCAGGCAAGCCGCCGAGGGCAGCCTGCCTGCCGCCCTCGCGGCGCTGGCAGAGCGCCCTCTGCAGCTTGCCGCCCGAAGCACACGCTTGGCGTGCTGGGGCCTGGAGCCCCCCTGCAGATCTCACAAGACCTCTCCCATCAAAAAAGAAAACTGAAGCCTGCCTAACAGCTAATACCCCACTACATACACATTCTAGGAATATTTACAAGAAGTACAGCAGAACTTGCATTTAGTTCAATGCTACAGTCTCTGGGCTGGCCAGGCTTAGGATGATTGTAGCAATATACCTAGCCAAAGTGTGATTGGGAGCAAGCACCTCATGGCCCTCTCACAGATGGATCAACAGCTTGTGGGGGGACAAGCATCTGACCTTTATCAGCTGAAGGGAAGAATGAGGTTAAGCCTTTGAGGGTGGTGAGAAATGTAAAATGAGGATGGATGTACAGACAGGCACCCACGGCCACCTCCCACCCCCACAATAAGAAATGCATTTTTAACGTTTCTATCTGGGATTTTACTACACTCATGACAGATTCGTACCCAAACCACAATTTCTGAATCCAAATTCCATGTTTGGGATTAATGTTCATGTTTGTCTCTGATGGTAAACACATTGTACAGTTCCATATAAAATAGATATTAAATGCTTATTTAAAATACTTTCCTAATACATACTAGGCAAAAAAAAGCTATGAGAATCACAGCCTCTCCCCAGTTTTGGCTTTTATTTCAATTCCATACACTACACCGTGCAATACGTGGAGAAATTTATAGACCAACTCATGATCGATTTATCCATTTGCAATCAAACAAACAGGGTACACATTCTTTGTTCTGTTTGCTGGAAAAAAAACAGTTAAGAACACAATTTTCCAGTTGTCATGCACCTGTGTTTCAAATGACATGCAGTTGTTACAAACATTTCACCACTGATTCAAAAACACACTACTCCTATCACACACAGTGATGGCAATGGCCAGAATGTTAACAGCATCAGCTTCCTTTGCCTTTTTGGGAGATTGTTTTCGGACAGTTAACTAGCAAATGGATAATTCACTGCACCTTGTATTGTATGTTGGGTACTACTGACTATGTAATATTTGGAGTCTCAGCTGCTGCTGGATCAGGGAGATGGCTACATAATCACTGCTGACACACATTAAGCTCTGTGTTATTGATGGAAATATGGGATCACATCCTCAAAGTGACTGGGAGATGCACACAGATTTCCATAGGCAGTACAAATAACATCAAAAATAACAAAAAAATATCCCCTAGCAATCCTTCTTTATAGGCTACTGAAGCATAATTAACATAGCCAGCCTCACTCTGACTTTCTGTGAAAGTGTAATTTCAGACTGAGGAAGTTTCAACAAACGAGCTGCTTTCCTGAGAGTCACTCATGGATGTACCAAGTGAATCCTAAATCTTAACTGAAAAACCCACACACTAAGCATATCAGGACCATACCTTCAAGTGAAATGTACATGCCTCTCAATTAATTCATTTCAGGATACTTTTTAGACAATATCACTTTGTTATACCATTTAGCTTTGAAATTTTATAAAGAGCTGTGTAAATAAAAAGCTGAAAAGTGAAAGAAGGAACTTATTCAAAAACACACATGCATCTGAAAATTTTCTTTGGTAAAAAATATTTTCCCCCATGCATTCTGATAATTCACTTGGCTGGATTAACCCAATAGCTGCAAACAGCTACATGGATTTTAATTAACCGAACCTACTGTTTTATTATCTTGTAAGGCTCTCTGATGAGTGTGATATATCTAGATAGGTCAGATAAACAGAGGCACTGATGTGTTGACAGAGACAGAACAGTGCTCACCATGCATTAAATTCTTACTTATGTAGAGGTCCAGCAAAACATTTATGCACTATACAAGTACTACTTAATCTTTATTTGGAAGGCTCAAACCTCAATTGTGCGGCACATTGCATGATAACAACAAATTAACAAAGAGATAAACACAAGATCACTCCATGAACAGTCAGGATTCTAACATGGTAGACCTAAATCCTATCTAACAAACACACTACCTTTCAGATTGAATGTGCTATATTTATTCTCCGTCTCACCACTAAACCACACTCTTTTCTCAGAGCCAGTGATATCAAGCCAGGATTCCTGATTGCCAGTATGTTCTGCCCTAGGAAACAGTTGTGCAACCCACTGGAAAAGTGTTGGTTAAGTCCTCCTCTAGTGCATAAACTAAGTACTGGCTAGCAATTGCTCCTGTAGCTCAAGGAGTGAAGATCCAACCTGCAGGGGGCAGGGAGAGAGGTCTGTCAGTTACGCCATATCTACTCTTACCGGTAGATCAGCACTGCTGTGATCGATGCAGTGGTGTCGATTTAGCGGGTCTGGTGACTTAGGTCGGCTTACCGCGGTAGCGTAGACCTCATATTCTAGTGCAAAATTTTAATGGTGGTGTCAACAACATGAAGCCAAAATAACTTCCCAAATGTACAGAATGTGTGATGTCAGATGTGCTGGTTTGCTGATTCCAGAACATCTGTTATCTGGGTATGGATTGCTTTTTTTGGTACCTGTTGGAAGTGGAAGTGAAAGCCTGATGTGGTGCTGAACCATACTATCATGCAGATAAGGAATGCAAGAGACTTTTCCTTTAGATTTTTATTTCCATGCTTTTCAGGTTTTCCATTGGTGGCCTGTGGCCTGATTGAAACTTAACTGTCACTAAACCAAGTTTGTGTGTGTTTATTTAGCAACAATTTCCACTACATGCATCCGATGAAGTGAGTATTCACCCACGAAAGCTCATGCTCCAATACGTCTGTTAGTCTATAAGGTGCCACAGGACTCTTTGCTGCTTTTTCAGTAATGTTTGTGAGGCATTTAGATACTACAATGGGGAGCATTATAGAAAGGCCTATAAAAAAAATTAAGTGGTTTTCCCCTTTCCCCAAATGCAATAAAAGCCTTAGCCGTTATACATGTTAAGCCTCAAATTTAAAAATAAGCCTGTTTTCTCACAACCCCCTAAATCTGAAACACTGGTTTGGTTAAAACACAAACAAAAGAAGCATGGTGTCCAAACTGCATTCTCATAATTCAAAAATGAATAAGCTAAAAAATGAAGTTACGTGATGCTTGCTAGAAAACAATTCAACTCAGACTGGGCATGAGCAATTTTAGCTGAAGTTTTGTTTTATTTCTCTTGAGAAATCTGTAATCAAATGAAACCGCAGTTTAGAATGGATGTGCCATCAACCCTACCTACAGTCTTGTTAGTACAACTCTAAAACATACACTGTATTTTATATATGGTAGATATTCATTCGATATTTATGCATTATATGAGATAAAACACCAATGTCTTAACATCATAGCTCTTTCATTAGCCATTGTATAAACCTTTTCTGGAGTAAAAGTTCTTTTAATTAGCACTCTGTATTCTTAGTAGTATTTTTCCTACTGTACAAGAAAACATAACAATACTTGAACTTTAAAAATGCCTGAATAATTTAATGCATCCGAATTTCTTGGGGCAGCTACATGAACAGTGATGTCAAGTACATACTTAATGTTTTAAAGTGCATGTGTGTGTGTACACATATATATAAATGTAAATTGAGCTTGCAAAATTAAGCAAAGTTAGGAAATGCTGGAATTAATTTTCTGTAGACAGGCTGGAAGATGGCAAGCAGTCAGTGAATTAGCAACCATTCAGGATTTCTTTTTTATCCTCTCCGATCAGTGTGTGACATTCCTCCCACCCATTCTTTATGTATACCATCCAAACCCTGTAATGGAATATTTAAAAAAAAATCTTAATGGGCTTTTCAAATGCATTCATTGCTGTAGTATTCAAAATGCCCCACTAACATTAATTATTAATTTTATTTCTTGTATTAAAGTAGCAGAAATTATCTTCACAACACCACTGAGAGGTGAGGTGGCTTTATCTCCATTTTACATGGGGAACTGAGGCACAGAGAGTTAAGACCAAAATTTATATCAAATGAAATCTTGTACCAAAAAGTTTTTTTCTTCATCTAGGTTTACAAAGACCATACTCTGTGTCCTATGGCAGCAATTTCTTTCAATGTTACCTATGTCATGTTTACAAAATTTCAATTTTTTTATTTTTGTGGCAATTAAAAAGAAATCTTTATGTAGCCTTAGTAGCTACAGAATAGAAATGTCACATGTGTGTTTCCCTTTCATGAAGGTATATTACATTTAGTTTGTAAATTAGATTACCTTACATACATCGTAAAAAAAGCCTACTCACCTCTCATCACTGTTGTTCTTCGAGATGTGTTGCTCATATCCATTACAATTAGGTGCGTATGCGTCACGTGCACAGTCGGTGGAAAGTTTTTCCCCTAGCAGCACCCATCAGGTCGACTGTGGAGCCCCCTGGAGTGGTGCCTTCATGGTGCTCAATATATGACCCTGCCGACCCGGTGCCACCTCAGTTCCTTCTTGTGGGCTACACCAACAGCGAGGAAGGCAGGAGGGTTTGGAATGGACATGAGTAATACATCTCGAAGAACAATTACAGCAACCGCTGTCTTCTTCTTTCTGTGATTGCTTGTATCGATTGCAATTAGGTGACTCCCAAGCCTTACCCACGTGGTGGGGTTGGAGTTAAGGAAATGCTGATTGTAGCACCACTCCACCAAAAGCTGCATCATCTCTGGCGTGCCAGACGATGACGTAGTGAGAGGTGAAAGTATGTACCGAGGACCAAATTGCTGCCCTTCAGATTTCTTGGATCGGGACCAGGGCCAGGAACACTGCTGATAGGGCCTGAGCTGTTGTGGAGTGTGTCGTAAGTGCCGGGGTTGGTGTTCTGGCCAGTTCATAGCATGTGCGGATGCAGAATCTGATCCAGGAAGATATTGTTTGAGAAGAGACGGGGAGGCCTTTCATTCAGTCTGCCACTGCTACCAACGGCTGGTTCAATTTTCTGAATGGCTTAGTGCGCTCGATGCAGAAAGCTAGCGCTCTTTAAACATCAAGGAAGGGTAGCCACTGCTCCTAGGTTCTGGCATGAGGCTTAGGGTAAAAGATGGGTAGGAAAATGCTCTGGCTGATGTGGAAGTGCGACACCACTTTGGGGAGAAAGGCCAGATGTGGCCTGAGTTGCACCTTATCCTTGTGGAAAACCGTGTAAGGCAGTTCCGAGGTGAGGGCCTTTAGCTCAGACACCCTTCTCACAAATGTAATGGCGACCAGGAAAGCTGTCTTCCAAGACAAATACAGGAGGGAGCAAGTCACCATTAGTTTGAATGGAGGCCCCATGAGCCTAGAAAGGAAAAGATTAACGTCCCATATAAGGACAAGCTGCTGGATCTGAGGATGTAGGCGGTACAAACCTTTGAGGAAGTGACCAACCATAGGGTTGGCAAAGACTGATCAACGGACACACCCGGGTGGAAGACCGAGATTGCAGTGAGGTGTTCCCTTATGGAGGATGCTGCCAGGCCTTGCTGTTTCAGGTGTAGGAGGTACTCTAAGGCCTTGGCTACACTCACACTTTACAGCGCTGCAACTGGGGTGTGAAAAAACACCCCCCTGAGCGCTGCAAGATACAGCGCTGTAAAGCGTTAGTGTAATCAGGGCAGCAGCGCTGGTAGCGCAGCTCCCAGCGCTGCACACTACACTCGTAAGGGATGTGGTTTACATGCAGCGCTGGGAGAGCTCTCTCCCAGCACTGCCGCTCTTACTACACTCACACTTCAAAGCGCTGCCGCGGCAGCGCTCCCGCAGCGCTGCCGGGGCAGAGCTTTGAAATTCCAAATGTAGCCATACCCTAAGATGAGGAGTACTGGCGCCTGGAGGAGGTGTGTGCAATGCTGGTCACACCAACACAAGAATCTTTTCCACTTTGCCAAATACGTAGCTCTAGCAGAGGGCTTCCTGCTGCCAAGGAGGACCTTCCTTACTTGTTCTGAGCACAGAGGTTCCATGGGGTTCAACCATGAAGCTTCCAAGCTGTGAGGTGGAAGGACCATAGGTAAGGATGACAGAGGCAACTGCAGTCCTGAGGAAGTAAGTTGAGGAGGAGAGGCAACGTGACCGGTGTGTCTACTGATAGCTCCAATAGCGTGGTGTACCACTGCTGGCAAGGCCACACTGAAGCTATCAGAATTACCTTTGCCCCATTCCTACAGACTTTCAGCAGGACCTTGTGCATGAGAGGGTATGGGGAAAAGGCAGAAACACATGTGTGAGGGAGCCTGGACTGCGAGACCCTGGAAGGAGCAGAACATTGCCACCTGACATAACAGGAAGTGCCCAAACAGGTCCACCTGTGGAAATCCCCACCTTTGGAAGATGGTGTGTAGGACATCCGGTTGGATGGACCACTCGTGAGTGTGGAAGGATCTGCTGAGGCTGTCCGCCAGTGTGTTCTGAACTCCTGGTAGAAAGGAAGCTTCCAGGTGAATGGAGTGGGCTAAGCAGAACTCCTACAACCAGAGGGCCTCCTGGCATAGTGGGGAGGAACAGGATCCCCCTGGCTTGTGGATGTAAAACATGGTGGCAGTGTTATCCATTAGAACTGCTACACTGTCCTTGCAGTCAGGCCTGGAAGGCCTGGCAAGCAAGGCGCACAGCCCTTAGCTTCCTGATGTTGATATGGAGGGAGAGCTCATCCTGTGACCACAGACCATGTGTCTGGAGGTCACTCAGATGCACCTCCCCATCCCATAGCCAACGCGTCCATAATCGGGGACAAGGAAGGTTGGGTGTTGTGGAAGGGGACTCCTCCACACACTGCTTGAGGGTCGAGCCACCAGTGAATAGACATGAAGACCTATTCCAGCACCTTGACCACTGAATTCAAGCTGTTGCACCCTGGGCAGCAGGCTGAGGCAAGCCACATCTGCAGTGGTCTGAGCTGGAGCCTGGCATGCTGGGTCACATAAGTGCAAAAAGCCATGTGGCCAAGGAGACTCAGGCATTCCCTTGCTGTTGAGGTTAGGAATTGCTGGAGGCTTTGAATGATGTCTGTGATGGCTTGGAATTGGGACTCCGGTAGAAGGACCTGCACCTGGACTGAGTCTAACACTGCCCCAATGAATTCAATTATCTGGGTCGGTTCCAGGGTTGACTTCCCCAAGTTGAGGAGGAGACCCAGCTGCTCGAATGTGCACCTGACCAAGTGGAGTTGGGACTGCACCTGTGCCCTGGTGCGGCCCCTGAGCAGCCAGTCACTGAGGCAGGGGCACACCTGTACCTGCTGACAATGGAAGAAAGCAGCTACAACCAACATGCACTTGGTGAACACTCGGGGGGCTGCTGAGAGGCCAAATGGTAGGGCAGTGAATTGGTAATGTTCATGGTTGACCATGAAGTGCAGGAAGTGCCTGTGCGCTGGACTAATCACTATGTGGAAGTATGCATCCTTCATGTTGGGGGCAACATGTCTCCCGGATCTAGGGAGGGGATAATACTGCCTAGAGAGACCATACACAACTTCAACTTTACCATGGATTTGTTCAGTCCATGTGGGTCTAGGGTGGGTCTGAGATCCTCTTTGGCCTTGAGCATTAAGAAGTATTGGCAGTAGAATCCCTTGCCCCTTAGCTCCTGAGGAACCTCCACCACCGCTCCTATGGTGAGGAGCGCTTGCACCTCCTGTATACAGAGTTGCTAGTAAGAAGGGTCCCTGAAGAGTGACAGGGAAGAGGGGTGGGAGAGAGGGTAGGAGCAGAACTGGAAAGAGTATACCGCTTCCACCATGTGGAGGACCCAACGGTCTGAGGTTATTTGGGACCATGCACAATAGAAGTGGGACAAATTATTCAAAAACAGCGGAGAAGGCTCCGAGGATGGTTCTGGTGTGCCGTCCTTGGGCATCCCTTCAAAAGGTCTGCTTGGAACCTGACAATGGTTTGGTCGGGCCCTGGCCTTGTCTGGAAGGGGGATTAGAAGGCTTCCTTCTGCCGTTGATGCCCCTTCATCTGTTAAAGTCCTGCCTCCGCCGAGGAGGGCAGAAGTGCTGCTGCAGTTGTTGAGGCCTGAAGTGTTTCCTTTGGGTTGCCAGGGTATGCATATCCAAGGAATTCATAGTAGCCCTTGAGTCTTTTAGACTATGCAGCTGAGAGTCAGTCTGCTCCACAAACAGGCCTGCCCCATCAAAGACAGATCCTGCGCTGTCTGCTGAACCTTGGACAGTAGGCCCGAGGCTTGCCACCATGAGGTTGTCTCATGGCAATACCTGAGGACAAAGTGCGCACCTCCAAGTCCATAGCATCCAGTGAGGCCTGTAAAGAGGTCCATGCCACCGCCTTGCCCTCCTCTACTATGGCTCCAAACTCCTCCCTGGACTCAGTTGACACAAGCTTCTTGAACTTGAACATCAAGTTCCAGGAGTTGAAGTTATATCAGCTCAGAATTGCCTGCTGGTTGGCAATCCTGAGCTGAAGCCCCCCCGTAGAGTACACTTTAAAGCCAAACAAGTCCAGGCACTTGGACTCCTTGCACATGAGCACTGGGGCCTGCTGTCCCTGCCTCTCTTTCTCATTTCTCACCAATGAACAGTGCTGCAGGTTCGTAAAGAGGTATTCGTACCCCTTTGAGGGCACAAAGTACTTCCCCTCAACGCCCTTGGCTGTGGAAGTGATGGAGGCCGGAGTTTACCAGATAGTCTTGGCATTGGCCTGTATAGTTTTCATGAGGGGCAGACCTACCCTTGAAGGACCTTCTGAGGCTAGAATATCTACCACTGGGTCCTCTGACTCCACAACCTCCTCGGCCTGCAGACCCACGTTACATGCTACCTTGAGCAGAAGGTCCTGGTTGGCGCAGCTGTCTATAGGAGGTGGTCCGGAGATGAAAGTGCCTGTGACGACCTCATCTGGGGAGGAGGATGAAGAGGCCAATGGGGGAACCAGGTCCTCTCATCCCTCCTGCTCATCAGGAGTGTCACAACCTGCTTCACTGGTAACCCCCGACTCAGAAACCGGAGTTGGAGTCGGTTCCAAGGAAGGCAGAGGCATGGCACCTCCTCAACACTTCTAGGGGTGGGCCAACTGCCTAAGGCCTTTGGCATCCTCAGTTCAGAGATGGCCGATCAGGAGCCTTTAGACTGAGCATCCTGTGCCCACGGGGTCCAGAATGGCCACTATGCTGTTCCCTGCCATGGCCTTGTCCCCACCTCAGAGCATTCACAGCCTGACTGGTGCTGGTCCTGCTCTGAGTACCTAGATCCTGAGTCTGAGTCTGAGGACCAGGATCGGGATCATGAGGGCCATGGCAATGCTGAGCAGAGATGAGCCAGTGAGTGGTGCCGTGAGGCTGGGGAGCAGTGCTACGATCTAGAGCGGTACCATGACCTGAATCTATGCAGGGTTGTCCAGGACATGCTCCGTAAAGGGGACCGATGTGTGGATCGGCAGCACAATTGAGAGAGCTGGCATGACCTGGAGCAGTGCCGCAAGTCTGACCGGTGCTAGGACTCAATCAGTGGTGCCGACAGCCAGATTATCACTGGTTTGCCTTGAGACAGTGCCATGCACTGTGGTACTGGAAGCTTGGTGCGAATTGTAGGCGACCTTGGCGCCGTCATAGCAATGAGGTCCCTCGCAGCTGCAAAGGTGTCTGGAGTGGATGATAGCTCTACCTCCTTGATGGTGTGGGCCGGGGAGTCCAACGGCACCGGAGTCGATAGTCCCCCTTGTCGGACCAAAGTCAATGGTGCAGCCTCCGCGGGCTTCGGCAATGGTTGCTCCTCATGAGGACATGCCCCATTAGCCAGCTCCAGAGGGATGGGCCTCTGGGATGGAGAGCCACTCCTCCTTTGTGTCCAGTGCCGCTTCTGAGCCAGAGAGTGGGAGCAGTGCTGGGTCAATCCTGCCGGTTTCAGTGCCACAGGTCTCTGCTAGAGTCTGTCCACCATGCCACTTCCACCACTGCCACTACCGAAGAACTCAGTGTTGGGTCTTGCTGCACCAAAGGAGGCTAAAGTCTAAGAGCCGCTTCCATAAGGAGCTGCTTAAGGTGAAAGTCTTGCTCCTTTTTGGTTCTAGGGTGAAACCGTTTGCAAATCCTGCACCTATCAGCTTGGTGAGCCTCCCCCAGACACTTCTGACAAGCATCATGGGGGTTGCCTGTTGGCATGGGCTCGGAGTAGGACTTTCAGGGCTTGAACCCCTGGGATTTGGGTATGAACGCCCTCTCAAGAAAAAGTGGTCAGGATGAACCCCCCAGTCCAACTGCTACAAACTACTACTAAAATAAAATACAAGAAATTAAATAAAAGGTATAAGAACAATGAGAAACAAGAGCTAGGAAAATGTGGAGAACTTGCTGAGTAAGATGCCACAGTTGCAACAATCATCACAGGCAGCAAGAAGGAACTGAGGAGGCACCGGTCGGCAGGGTCATATATTGAGCGCCATGAAGGTGCCACTCCAGGGGGCTCCACAGCCGACCCGACGGGTGCTGCTAGGGGAAAAACTTTCTGACAACTATGTATGCGGCGCACACACACCTAATTGGAATCAATATGAGCAATGACTCGAAGAAGAACTTATAATTTACATGAAGAGTAAATACAGAGCCTTTGATAGTGACATTTTACAATGTTCATGTAAAATACTGTAAACTGTTTACCAAGAACTGCCTTGATTTCCAAACATCATTCTATTTCACAGTACATTAGGCTTTATTACACCTTTTTTCCCCTTCACCATATTTTCATTTTCTTCAATAAAGTAAACTAAATTTAAAATATGGAACAATCATTTTTTTCTCTAAACTGATGGATATCTCTCAAAGATTTTGAGCAGTCATGTCAATCTCTGAGTCATATACAGTAAGATTGTATATTTGCTCATCATTACTCAAGGAAACACAGGGAATATTTAACCCAAGAAAAAGACAACAAAATGAAATTCATTGAGTCGGGGAAGGAGCATCTCAAAAGATGACAATTTTTGGCTGTTGAGACTCAGCTTTAAGATTAAACACACACTAAAATGAGTATCTGGTGCTTTGTTTCACTGACCAAAACTTCCAAAAACTAACTGAATTATGGTGGAAAAATTCACCACAAATAGGAAAGCTTAATGTGCTGATTTTGGAAAATTCACATTAATGAACGAGAAAATGAAGATCTAAACCAAAGAAGGAATACCAAGAAGCAGGGGATCAGATAGGTGATGAGGGCAAAATAGATAATGTTATTGAGCAGGTACCATAAAAAACAATCACCAGTTTTACCTCTACAATCTATCATTTTTGCCCCTGGATTTTCACCTCACTCTTTCAGTACACTGAGGTAAGGGGATAACCTCAACCTGTACATATGCCTAGTTGGGCCTGTCCTGTAGCCATCTCACTCTTTCAATCTATTTCCTCACTTCCCCAGGTGGGTATTGTAGTTTTAAGAAAGCTTGGTAGAGACCTTGTAGGTGGTTGTCTCTGTCTGAAGAATTGGAGCAAATGCAGTTGTATCTTAGGGCTTGGCTGTAGACAATGGAGGCATGCAGGTAAGTATAAGGGTCAGTAGGTTTCCGGTATAGGGTGGTGTTTATGTGACCATCACTTATTTGCACTGTAGCGTCCAGGAAGTGGATCTCTTGTGTGGATTGGTCCAGGTTGAGGATGACGGTGTAGCAAGCTATTTGGACACATGGAGGTGGTTCTTGTTGTGGTCATTAGTCTGAGGAGGCCAACAAAGCTTCCGGCTTATTTCCAGGATGATTCCATGCTAGGATGGAGGCAGCATCATTAGTGCTTGGCGTGGGTCATCCCTGAAGGACATATAGAGCTGCTCATTATAGAAGTTTATATTACCTTTTTAAACCTAAGACTGTAAATGATTTTTGTGTGTTTCCTGTTTGAACCTTTTAAATAACCTTTTATTTTTCCTAGTTAATAAACCTTTAGTTAGTTTATTACAGGATTGGCTATAAGTGTTGTCTTGGTTTGAGATCTGAGAACATCTGACCTGGGATAAGTGACTGGTCCTTTGGGACTGGAAATAACCTGAATACTATTGTGCGTTTTGGTGTAAGGGACCATATATCACTAAGTCCAGCTTGCCTGGATAGCAAGTTAGACTCGAATGCTCAAGGGGAATGTTTATGACACCATGGTGAGACTATCATAGTGTTTTAAGAGTCCACACTTGTTACTGGGTTGGTGAAGTCTAACTATAGAACACTCAGTCGGATTGGGGTTTCTGTCCTGCTTTTTGACAGTCTGCCCTGAGGCTGGCACTCACAATCATGAGCCATTCCAGACAGTATGACATGGCCACCCAATTAACAAAGTCATATTTGGAAAGCAATGCCTACTGGTTCATGATGTGCATCTGCAGGGAAGAAAAGGTATAAATATTTTCTCCCATAAAGTCCAACCTCTTGGACTCTTTGTCTTTACAGGTGGACATATACCTGCCTTGCCATGTCCTGTCATTTGCTGCAGTTACCAACCAAGAGTTAGGGGACAAGTGGGTACAGAAACCCTCAAAACCCTGAATGAAGTGCCCCTTCTTTGAATGCTTTACCATAAGAGACAATGAAGCTGGAGTATTCCAGAGGTCCTTTGCAGGCTCCAAGAAAGCCTCATTTATTGGGATGGCTCTTCTCCCCAGAGCTGATAATTGGAGAATATCTAGCAGTTTGTGTGTATTCTCCGGCAGGAATTCTGCCTGGACGCTCAAGGTAGTGGCAATTCACCTTAGGAAGTCCTGATACGCTTTAAAGTCCTCAGGCATGAAGAAGAAGATTCCAGCACAGTAGTCATCCAGAGAGGACGAAAAGGTGCTTTGCTTGGCTATGCCGACAATGGTCCTGTCCTTGCACCACAGGATCTGATCAGAATAACCCTAGCAGTCGAGAGTGACCAGGCACAGCAGTCACTATGAGATGGGGTGGTCTGGGAGCAGAAGCCACCATCAAGACTTTCATCCTGGAGCAGATCAAAGAGTGTGACCCCGAGGACTGAAGAGTGTCTCAAGGAGGCCACTGGGCACCAGAGTAATGACATTGGTGGCCAGCATGCCCTGGCCAAGAGTCTCCGTCCCGACTGCAGGACAGATGGTGATCTCGGTGCCAATGGTGATCCGGGGAAGATCTCAAGAGCCTATTGGGTGACGATGAAGGTGAGATGACTCTGAACTGGATATTCAGGAGTCCCTGAGGTTCTCTGGTGATAATAGGGGAACTAGCCCCAATGGGGAAAAGAGTCAGAGTTGTCTGAAGCCCAACATGGGGGCAGCATTGGTCCCAAAGAGGAATGGGGGATCAGCACAGGCAATAGCAAATGAGATACACTCTCATCCAGTACCAGGAGAGGTACTATTATCAAAGCTAAGGGTGGTTCCAAACTCTGTGAAGGGATCTGCCACACCATGCCAACACAAATTCTTTTTTCCAGTAAGATTTTGAGACATAGTATTGAAAGATTTATTAAAATCCATCATCCATCTTTTTAAACAAAACTCTCCAGGGAACAGAATGCAGAGTTCCACTTAAAAACCAGTGGCACAACATGTCCCCAAATATATTACATCTACTGCCCTCCCACCATCCACTATTTCTGGAATTCTATCAAATGTAGAAATTGCCAATAGGGATTCAAAAATGTTAAGGCCACAAAATCATTTAGCCTGAACTCATATCACAGGCCAATATATTTAACTGAGGTACGCTTATATTGAGCCCAATAACTTACATTTAGCTAATGTAAATTTCCCACAAAGACATCTAGTACTGATATGAAGACTTCAAGAGAGGGAGGATCAACCAGTTCCCTTGATGGTTTGCTCCAGTGGTTAATAACACTCACCGTTAAAAACACACACCCTATTCCCAATTTAATTTCCAGTCATTGGTTCTTGTTATGCATTTCTCTGCTAGATTAATGAGACCCTGAGTATCCTATATTTGCGTCTGAGTAGAATTACTTACCCACTGAAATTTACATCACCTCATTTTTTGATAAGCTAAGCGGATTCAGCTATTTACAATGCTCAGGGCAAGGCATTTTCTCCAGCCACCAATCATTCCTTGGAATCATTTCTGCACCTTCTCCAATTTTTCAACATTATTTTTAAAATGTGGATGCCAAAACTTAATACAGTATTCCAGTCTTGGTCTCCTCAGTTCTCTATACATAAGCAAAATCATCTCCATACTCCTAACTCACTACCCCCCTATTTACAAGTCCAAGGATCATATTAGCCTGTTTTGTGATGACATCACAATGGGAGCTCATGTTCCGTTACTGGTCTACAAGAACCTTTTTCAAAGTCACTGCTTTCTAGGAAACTATCTCTCATTCCGTAGGTTTGATCTGTGTTCCAAAACATAGAACTTTGCATTTAGCTATATTAAAAACACATCTTGTGTGAATGAGCCCAGTTTACCAAGCAATCCAGATCATACTGTGGATGCCTGTCCTCATCATTATTTACCATTCTAACAACCTTTTTCTCATCTGCAATTTTATCAGGAGTGATTTTTTATTTACTCCCAGATCATTGATGACTGTATTGAATACTGTTGGGCCCAGCATTGGTCCCTGTGGATCCTCACTACAAACATTCACATTTAATGACGATTCCCGTTAATGACTATTTTTGAGATCTGTCAATTAGCCAGTTCTTAGTGCATTTAACATGTTCCTTATTGATACAGTATAGTGCTAGTTTTTTTAATTAGAGTCAGAGCAGTGGTCCATCTAGTCCAGTATCTGCTTCTAACAGTGGCTAATATCTGCTGCTTCAGAGAAAGGTAGAAGAAAGCCTAAAGTAGCAGTGATGGCATAATCTCTCCTCAGGGAAAGTTTCCTTGTGGCCCCAATGGTAGGAGATCGGCTTGTACCCAGAAGCATGAGGATTATCCATTCAATTTTTTAAAAAAACATTCACTATTATAAACATGGATTTCTTGTTATCGGAATAAATACCTGCTTCTTTTTCAATGCTGCAAAGCTTTTGTCTTCAGTGATCTATTGCCGCACGGAGTATCACAGGTTAATCATATGTTGTGTGGAATAGTATGTCCTTTTATTAGTTTTACATTTTCCACCTTTCAGTTTCATTGAACATAACTTTGATACATCAGCCCCTGATTGTACTTTATCTTTATATTCAGAAAAGATTAGATCCAGGGTAAGTACCTTGCCAACAACCCCTGTAGTGAAAAGTGATGCAGATTATTCATTTAGCTCCTCTGCAAAATATTCACATTCCTTAATTGCTTCTTTCCTCCCTCGTGGTCCAGTTTCATAAGTAAATGTCACAGACAACTGTATAGGCATTCCATGATGTTCAAAATTCTATCTACTCTTCCCAGAAAGAGAAGAACTATATAATAATCTAATCTTTATTGCAAATAAATTAAAGGGGACCAGCAGAGCTTCTGCAAAGTAATAAATATTAGCAATTGGAAATGACAAGTAAATGTGTAT
Organism: Gopherus flavomarginatus; assembly: GCF_025201925.1. NCBI lineage: Eukaryota > Metazoa > Chordata > Testudines > Testudinidae > Gopherus > Gopherus flavomarginatus. The sequence continues at coordinate 105,847,963 of NC_066618.1, read as the reverse complement.
AGACTCCAAAATTACAAATACATTAAAAGCGTTAAAAAAAACACTAGGTAGACAAGTTGTAACTTTGATTTCATGTTGATGTTTATGGTTCTAACCCCAATTCAGCAGTCCATCCCTCTTCATCAGTGCACTTAAGCATGCGCTTAGCTTTAGGCATGTGATTACGTCCCTTTGCCTTCAATGGGGCACAAGCACATGGTTAAAGTTAAGTGCATCTTTAAGGACTTCGCTGAATTGAGGTCCTGTGTGTTTCTTGCAACTGCTCATTGGCCAAATCCTGTCATTCTGGGATCTTAATGTTCTGGTTTTTTGCCTTTCTTTTTTTATAAATGTTTTGCAGTACCTGTTCCAACATCAGCACTGTTTCACCCACCCACTCACCGACCCACACACACACTCTACATGCTCTCACATGGCCAGACTCTGATACCCTTATACGCACTGAGTAACACCCATCAGAACGTGTCCCAGAATGATTTGACCTTCTCTCCTTGAAGAACAAAATAGTTTTTTAGGAAAGACAGATCAAATTAGGACCAAATGTCAGCCTGCAGTCCAAATCAAATCATGTGGCTTTATTATGAACCTGAATTGGACAAATGGATCAATTCCAATAAAAGAGCTTTAATCTGTGGAAAACACTCTGAAGTGCAACAACATGGGAAGGTACCTTCAGCTTCAACAACTGCTTCAGGACATTCAAGACCACAGGTGACTATTGCTAGGCATCAGGAGAGGAATAGGTAGCCCCACTAGACAGATTTGACCCTTACAGATTCATGCTAACCCTAAAGCTACTGGCATGGACCCTAACATATCCAACTTCCTCAGACTGGTGTGGCCATATAGGATAGATAATTCCAATACGGGTAGACCAATTGCAGGAGTCCAAGAGATTGACTCCAGTGATGTTCTCCAGCACGCATCATCACAACAGCTCTCTAACCCAAATTCTCTTCGGTGGTATTTTTCTTAATAATCTAGCCATTTGCTTTTGGGCCTTTCTAAAATCAATTGAACTGCTCTGAGAAAGAAAAAGTTTGCGACTATCTTTGATTCTGCTTTCAGAGACAAAAGTATACGGGTCAAGCTATTGCCTATGGAGTATTCTGGTTAACTAACAGAGATGAATAGCTTTCATGAGCAATTTCCCAAGCCCTTATGCCTACACTTCACAACTGTGCTTAATGATGAATGACAGTCATCAGCCTTGAATGAAAATTTCTCCTCCATCTTCCTTCCCATAGAAATGACATTATCACCATATTTTCTTACTATAATTTATCGGCCACAGAAATATGGAATTAATTACCAATTCTTTAATTATATGCCAAATACCAAATGAAGACACATCCTGGAAGGTTAGCTGGTCATTATAGCTTAAGTTATTAGATACAATATAATTCAAATATTGATCACCATAGAAACTGCAATTCTTAGACCCTAATGAAAATGCAACATAGAGAGGACAAACAAATCTAACAGCACTGTGCTATCTAATTGGAGTCTTCCAGTAATACAGAATTGTATGTCAGATATAAAATAAAGGGCTACCCTGAACTGTACCTTTTAATTGAGCAACTGTTTTCATGTCTCATGGAGTTTTTGTTGTTGTTCTCATTTTATTTTATTTTTTTCAGAGGAACTCTCGTGACATCCATTCCCCATACACATCACCACCACCATATGTATATGACAAGAAAAGTAGTAGGCAGGACTAGTTAATTAACTAATGTACAAGTCACCACAGGGTATCGAGAGAGATTTTGAAAAGCACTCAATGTCCCATTGAAATCAATATAAAACGCCCACAGATTTCAATGGGAGTGGAGCTAAGCCAGCACTGAACCATTTGAAAATCCCAACCCACAGTTGCCTGTACTTGGTGAATGATGGTGTCAATCAGGCAACAGTTCTCTTTGGCACAGGTGCTATGTCATAGTGACAGCCTTGACTGAAGTTTATTGTGACAGAGAACACAGAGCTTGGCTCAAAATGCCCTTAGTCAGAGTGAGCAGCATGAAGTGTATCATCTGAGGAGGACTGTTTGGTTACTTCACATGCATGGGAAAGTGCACTATCAGAGCACGGTGGGGACACATGGCAACATTCCCACACACTGCCTAACCTAGGGAAGTTCTAGTCTGTTTAGCTGCAAGTCTCTTACTTGTATGAATGCAGCTGCTTTCAAGGAAAACTTAATTTTCTACTTACAGTTTTGGTAGGTTGATTCATGGCTGTTAATGTGGGGGAGCCCCAACTCCTCTGCCAGGGGAACTTGTGGCATTTGCTCTGTGTCCTGCAACAGCTTCAAAAATACCTTTGTGAAATAGAAAGAGAAATGAGACCTATTTCCCATAACTGGCTTTCACCTTTCATCACCTAGGGCGTCAGACCAGGATGCACTACCCCATTCCACTCTGCTGGAACATTCCTATAAATTACTGATCCAGTGTAATTACTTTGGGCAAGATCTTTCCCTCCAGTGGAAAGGAGCAAATATTCCATGGATTCAGAACTACCTATATGGAGAGCTGCTGACCCCTGCACACTGCTCTTTGGTCCTCTCTGCCCTCTAATTGCATGGCTGTTTCAACAACTCTGCTGTCATTGGCTGAGTCTCCCACGTGCAGAGTCGTAGAATGCATGAAGTCCAGAGTTAATGCACACTAGAAGCAGCACTAACTCCCCATTGGTATTCCAAACTGAACTCCGTGGGCTCAGCAGGAGAGAATGCCACAGACAGTAGCCAGTTCCCCCCCCTATGTCCTTACACTCCAGGACCAACCCACAAAATTCTACAGAGTGCTGAAGCCTTGGAACTCTAGCAAAAGAGCTTCCACAGGGCTATGGGAAGTGGCTGGGCAAACTCCCCAACTCCACCCTCCCCCGACTAGACTCATGGAAGTGGGAGGGATGATTTAACCCTTTGAGAGCAGGGAATTCTGCTGAAATAAAGTTAAAATAATGTACATTTTGTGGCAAAATCCGTTGCCATCTACACACAAACACCATGAATGATTAATCAGATTTTAAAAAAAGATCGGAGAGTCTTGTTTGAGGGATATTAGCGTATTTTAATAAAAGTGACAGGCAATTTCCATCAGTGCATCTGAAGCATAGAAGCCTCTACAGAAGAGCTGGAGAGAAGCTAATGGAAGTTCTTTTTATTTTTAAATAACAGTAATATTTTTCATGGGTTTAATAACCTAAAAGTATGTCTGCACTACAGTTAGCACCTGTGGCTGGTCTTTGGGGCTCAGGTTGCAGGGCTGTTTAATTGCAGTGTAGACTTCCAGTCTTGGAGTAGAGCCCAGGCTCTAGGATCCTGTGAGATGGGAGTTTTACACTGCAATTAAATAGCCCCACAGCCCAAGTCAGCTGGTTCAGGCCAGCTGTGGGTGTTTAATTTTGGTGCAGACATACTAAGAGGCATATGTAAATATTACACACACTGTGTTCATTAGATTTGCCTGAGACCTACTATATAGGGCTTGATCCTGCTTCTACACTTTAAGACCACTGAAGTCAACAGGAATTTCAGAGTTAGAATACTGGGGGTTATAAGTGCTAGAATACCATAGTAGATTATTAGTAGTGACTTAAGAAGTGTTAAGGCACTCACTCACATCTCACTGTAAGCCTGATAAATAAATAAAAACTCAAAAACTTCCTTACAAGTACATGTTCCCTCTGTAAATTCACGTTTTCTCCCTAGGCCATAAATATTTTTGTTTGGTGGGGGTGGGAGGGAAGGGAGAAGAGAAGGCACAGGAGGTCTGGTGGAGGATTTTAGATGAACTCGAAAAGAAATCTAAGTATATCCACTGCTGGGGTAAGCAGGCCCACTTTCAACTTTGTCAACAGTGAATTTGGCCCAAGATATACTTGAGATAGGAGACGTGGAAAAATTAGCTCTTTTCTGAAGTATTTTTCCCTCCAGAGCCATCTGTAACAACCCAGCATGGCCTAGAAACTCCGAATTTGTGTCTAGAAATTTCAGATTTTGCTTCCAGTGCAAGCTCCCACATCAATTCAGCAGAGCATATGCCTCTCATGAGCACCTTTAAACAGAGCTCTCACTAAAATTGTAAGCAACTTTGACTCTATCTTGCTGAAACCTCCTGTTTGGGAGTGCACATCAAATCCAGATTATAACAATGTTAAAAAACTTTCATGGTCATATTTAATTGCTCCCACAAAGGAATCCAATATTGGCTATAACAAAAGCACATAGTAGCTTCAATGGATAATAAAAGCCAATCAAGTTGAAATACATTAGCTTTGAGAAAAGGCAGTTTCTTGCTCCACTGAGGTCTGCTAGCTACAAGGATTATGTTTTGTTTAGTCAATATAATTGCTGTTTAATAGCGATGACGGACTGCCTAGCTACAAGGCAACTTTAAATGAACTGTTTTGGCCAATAGTTCAAGAACAGAGGAAGTTAAGTGTTTCACACTGTTTCTGTATGACAGCCTAGAGGGGGACACCGACTGTCCAAACTCATATCTTGATTGGCTCCTGTGGGACGGTTTGATGATGTCACCAATTTCCAAGACTGCAAAGCCAGAAACTCATAACTAAAAACCAAAGCAAATACCTCTCTCTAATTAAGTACTTCAGTCACCCACCAAGGTATCTGAACACGTCACAAGCATTAATGAATTTTATCTTCAACATCCCTGAGAGTCAGGAGCATATCACTGTCCCTACTGTACAGATGGAAACTAAACCACATAGACTGTAATTTGTCCAATGTCCCAAGGAAAGTCTGTGACAGAACTGAAATACTACTGCCAGTCCTAGCATCATCTCTGAAGTAGGAGGGGAGATTTCAGGAAGGAGGTGCATGGACCCCTGTGCCATCCCAGTGCAGATCTGTGCCTTTAGGTGATGGGAGAAAGAGAAGCTCCCTTAATGAGGAGATGAGAGAAGAAAATAGAAGCAGATGGTGGAGGATGAGGGAGAGAGTGAAGAGAATGACAAAAAGTTGTAGACTGTCCTTGCAACCAAAGTATCAAGCTACTATTTCAGCAGCATTTTAGAGTCTTTCAGTCCCACTTAACCTAATTTCCACTGTAAAAACAAAACCGCTATGTCCTGGATATACTCATTTAATTTTTGTATTATAAAATGGCTGCTGGTCAAGAACCTGTTGATGAAAGGGCAGCAAAGATCCTGGGAGATAACATGATGGAAACAGAGTCAATATAGTCCAGGAAATATAGAACAACAACAGAAGAGAAAGTAGAAAAAACAATCAATACATATAGCCAAAATAGTAGGGAAACAGTGCTTAAAGGTTAATCACGTTTTCCCTACTATAATCTGTTGTTCTTGTACTAGGAACCACTGAAGTTCCCACAAACATATGAGTGAGTTGGGAAAAAGGTTACATATTTTGCTTGTTTACCTTTAAAAAAATACAGTTAGCCCTCAATCAAAACTCCAGATCTGAAAATCTTCATCTTTAATGATATTCAGATCCAGATTTGGGAATGTTTGAATCCTGTATGGCTCTCTATATCTGTATTTTTTAATGATACCTGGGAAGTATCAGGTCACATATTCATGTGACAGTTCTGATTTTTTAAGTACTTTAATATCATCAAAATCTTTACTCCTACTACAATTTTATCTTAAACATATAACACTTTGTCAGAACTATAGATGCAATTATCCTCTTTTTCCATTTTTGTGTTATTTTTATCTTTTCTTCAGACAGTGAATGCTCCTATGGCTGCAGCTGGAATCAATGGCAAATATCCCATAGATTTAAATGGTTGAGGAGTATGCTTATAGCCATTAACTGTATTTCTTGTGTCAACAGGGAAACTAATGCACAAGAGATCTAGGTTTAGCAAACAACAGGAACACACTTATTTAGCTGTAACATTCAGGTCTCGTCTATATGGCCCACAGTTTGAGCTACAAGGGTGTGAATAGCTGGACTATATTAATGCAAAATAGGAACCTTTTAGCTCATGCCTGCAACATCCACAAAGGGGCGTTACAGCACAGCACTTGAGTGCGAATTGCTAGTCACACCCCCGTAATCCAAACAGTGGTGAGGTATAGACACAGCCTCAGAAGAAGAGAGACACTGCACAGATCACAGCTTCCAAAAGAAATTTCCTGCACTTTCAAAGAGCCAAAAGCAGTTACACAACAAAGTCATTGGTAGATTCAGGCCACAAGGGACCCGCTCGTGATCATATAGGCTGACCTCCCACATAACAAAGAGTGCAGTACTTCCCTAAAATAATTCCTGTTTGAACTAGAGCATATCTTTTAGACAGGGATCAATGAGAGATCATGATGGAAGGCAGACAGCCCGAATAGTACACAAAACAGACTCACGCTACATTAGTGTTAGTAGAACTGACTGGAACATTTTTGATTAACTGTTTTGTTTCATTGAAACGTGTTGTTTTGTTGAAGGTGAAACATTTGATGGAGCTGTATCTATTTTAACAAAATATTGCCAGGAAGATGTTTGTGATCCAGCATGGACTTTCTGGTCATTTCAAGAGAGAAAGATCTGAACAGAAAACCTTTCCAATCTGGAAATGGACGTTTCATCACAACTCCATTTTGCAAGAACATTCCGATGCAGAACAAACACAAACTTTAAAACCTCAAAAGTTGTCATGAAATGGATTTGGTATCCTCTAGCCAGCTCTAAGTGTTATGTAGTGATTTTAATAAATCATGGTCCTGATTCTCTCCCAATTCCAACTCTTGGCTTATTGCCTATATTTATATTATATTATTCCTAATTCGACAAGGAGAAAACAGTTAAAATCAAATGTAGCTAAGATGATAAGAATGGGTCTGACATGACAGTGACATGTTTTCTACTTGCAAGATGCTTCCTAGACATAAGTGGCAATATGGTCTCCCTTAAAGAGTTAAGTTTTTGAAAGGGTACAAGTGTTCCACACAAATAGACTGAAAAACAGCAAGGAGGCGGGGCTCCGCACAAACAATAACTTGATACATTTTTTCTTTAAAGTCAGAGTTCTTTGTTTCCAGATTGAATTATTTGAATAGACTCAATAGAACTATTATGCGCTATCCATTTACTTGCCAGAGGAAAAAGGCTTTTGATAAGAAAACTGAGAATGAAGGTAACAATAGTTAATGATGACTGTGCAGAGATGACAGAAATCACCACAAATTAACATGTTAGTCTTCCAGGTACTGCATGATGTATCAATATCAGTTGCCATTTAGGAAAGCTTATTTTCTTTTCTGCAGAAAACAACCAAGGACAGATACCTTTAAACTGAATGATCCAGAGAAATATGCTGATGAATGTTACATGTATGCTACGATTGGTTTCTGTAGGGCTATCATTTCCCTTTATGTAAAAGTCCTATAGAATTCAAGAGGGATGAAACCAATCATACAGAGAATAATCTAACCACCTATAAAATATAATAGATTATATCCTTTCCATACAAAGTTTAAACCACCCTGTATAATTTCAAAGAGAATGACAACCTTTCATAGATTTTTTTGACTCACCCCATAGAATTCTACAGCAAGGATATAATTCATCATTACATTCCAAAGAATGGTAATAAAAACCTGTAAATTATCTTTATTATTATTTTATTACTCTTATTGCAGTAGCACACTGTGCTAACAATTGTATTCAGATATAACAAAAAGAAGGTCGGTATTTTAAAGAGCTTGAGTATTTATTCAGTTCTACAGGGCTTTGTGATAAAGGTGTAGTTTCATTTAATTGTGATCCTGTTTTATAATTTAATTTAAAAAGGAAACCATTACACTTCCTGATATATATTATTCAATTGGACCTCAATTCAATAATTGGATCTGCAGGGACGTCTAAACTGCAAAGAAAAAAACATGGCACCGAGTTTCAGAACCCAGGTCAGTTGACTCAGGCTCATGGGGCTGAAGCTATGGGACTATAGCAGTGTAAATGTCCCTGCTTGGGCTAGAGCTTGGGCTCTGAGATCCTAACCCCTCACTAGGTTTCAGAGCTCGGAGTCTAGCTTGCTCTGGAATGTCTACACTGCTATTTTTAGCCTCACAGCCTGAGCTCCCAATCAGTTGACCTGGTCAGTGTAGATATATCCTGTGTATGGTTAGATCCCTTACGTATATGAAGAGTCTTAATAAATTTTTCAGCACTTCGCATAGTTCTAAGGCAGGGGTTCTCAAACTGTGGGTTGGGATCCCATTTTAACAGGGCTGGTGTTGGTCCTGGGCCCCAGCAAGTCTAAAGCCCAAGCCCCACCGCCCTGGGCTAAGACTACATGTCCCCCACCCAGGGCAGAAGCTCATGGGCTTGATCTTTGGCCCTCCTTCCCAAGGCAGTGGGACTCAGGCAGTCTCAGTTTTCGGTCCCCCCTCCTGGGATCACATAGTAATTTGCTGTGGTCAGTCACTGTGCAATGAAGTTTGAGAACTGCTGTTCTAATGTATGCTCCAATGCAGAGGCTCTCAGACTTTCCAGACTACTGTACCCCTTTCAGGAGTCTGATTTGTCTTGCCTATCCCTCACTTAAAAAATAATTGTTTACAAAATCAGACATAAAAATGCAGAAGTGTCACAGCACACTGTTACTGGAAAATGGCTTGCTTTCTCATTTTTACCATATAATTATAAAATAAATTAATTGAAATATAAATATTGTACTTAAATTTCAGTGTATCATACACAGAGCAGTATAAAAAAGTCATTGTATGAAATTTTCATTTGTACTGACTTCGCTAGTGCTTTTTCTGTAGTCTGTTGTAAAACTAGGCAAATTTCTAGATGAGTTGATGTAACCCCTGGAAGACCTCTGTGTACCCTCAGGGGTACATGTACCCCTGGTTGAGAACCACTGCTCCAATTGACCCTTTCACAGAACTGAATGTATTTAGTACGGAGGGGCAATGCATTTCCCATCATTTGTTTGTATGCATGTGGAATTTTGTATTTTTTATTTGAAAATAAAATGTCAATTCTAAATTGGCAAAAAAAAAAAAGTCTCAGTGTTACAAACCAGATAACTGCTAATGGTTTTTATATCTGACCTCATTATTTTCCACATGCATCATTCATGCTGCAAAGCTACAACACATAATTAATGTCCCAGATGACAGGCTTTCCAGAGTCTTGGTTTCATAAGCCCAGAAAAGAGATAAGTGCCTTCCCTAGACAACATTCTCTTCAGACTGCTGCTAATAATGCAACATATCTTCCCACCTCTTAGGGAGCAGGGTACATAAAAAGATTGAAAGTTTACTATACGCTGTGTGGTAAGCTATCTAAAGAGACACTAACTTACAAAAATGTGCATTTTGTATACTTGTCATTTGTTTTGTTCTTGGTCATATCCTAAGTTTTCTTTTTGCACATGTCCCACTTTGGGCTGTTTACAGAACTAAAGGAGATCACTGGAAAAATCATATTTCTATGAAATGCTGCTGAGTGGATTGTGCCATCAAATGAAAATATTGTCTCCCATCTACTGAAAAATATTGTTCTTTTATCATCATTTCAAGCAGTGAAAAATGGGGGGTGGGAGTGTTTTCTTTTTTTAAGGATCTACACTATGATACTAGAGTAATGATGGGTCAGGGAATTAAAAAAAACAGATAGTTGCAGTAGAAATAATTCATTCTCTGGTATAACCAGTTAAATAATGCCAGAGCCAAAACCAGTTGCCATGAACCCCCATCAGGTATATTGGCCAAATTAGAAACAGAAGTAAACGTGCAAGAACAGCAATTCTTGTAAGATTTCTAGGCCAGTTCTGCCAGCTCCTGAGGTTTCATTAGTCCAGATAGAATTCAGAGAAGAGACAGAATATTTTTGAGAGATATCTGAACTGTACAGCCAAACTTTCTGAAGTTCATCCTCAGTTAATTCAAAACTCAATTTTTTTCTGATGCTAAAAGTTTATGAGAGATTTGGACTGACAGTGGTTTGGAATTAAAGCTCAGGTCATGTAAAATTTTCCTGAGAACAGCTGAGACAGAGAAGAACCTTCCAAACGATGATATCATCCTTTAGGATACATCAGGCTGTTGGAATGAATTATGGGAGGAGAGTGTTTGTTGTCCTTAAATAATACAGCAAAATTTAACAATCTATATTCTACATGAGATGCTCTTTCATGCTCCCCTCAGGAACCTGTCCTGAAATATTAAGTAGTAAAAACAGTTAAGAAGGTTAGATAGAAACCAGTAGGGCATCTCTAACCACTGACAGCTACTATGGAGAGAGAAACAAAGTACCTCTTCCAAGGTGGTATCTGAAATGCCATAGCCAGTCACATGTAGACGTTCAAGGTTTTCATCCATAGCCTGAAAAAGGCCTTTAAAGGAGGCCTTATTTGCCTTCACTGGAATCACAATAGTCAGCTCACTCGCACTGTTCTCTTTTAGGAATGCTTCTGGTACATAGAACTGTACTAGAGATATGACTCGACTGACATACTCAGGATCCTGGATTTCAAATGCAGAGGGCTGCGCAGAAAGGAAAACAATAATAAATGGAGTTTATGTGCCATCAGAAAATTGTAAAACGGGTCAAACTGAAAACAAATATGGGGCCAGTGCTGGAAACCCTTCCTCAGCTGGGTAGTCCCAGTGGAGTTCCTGGGTCTAATCTTGTGAGCAAGAGACTACTCACCATGAATAAGCGATTGCAGGATTAGCCTCTATTCAGCAAATCATCAAATTACTAATTTTCACTATGTTGCTAGATTATTTTATGTGCCAATTAATTCAAGTATGAAGGTTGCGAAAAACATTTGTTATGCACCAGTATTAAATAGACCAAGTCTATCCTGCATTGCTGGTTATGTAAGATAAAAGAATTACCACATTTATCTCACATGTAAGTTACGAGCAGCTTTGCAAGGTTCTGTCAGAATAACTGATAGGACCATTTCTTAGCATGAAGTACATATTGTCAACAATTCTGTCACCATACCTTTTTTATGAGTGTTAGACTGTATCCCTGGCCATATGTTTCCTTCAGATAAGAGGGAGGACCACAGCATCTCAGCTGCCCATGCTGCAGGATGGCAATGCGATCACTGAGCACTTCTGCCTCATCGAGATGGTGAGTGGTGAAGATCAAGGTGCAACCTACCACAGGAAGAGCAGCACACACAGATTAACACTTTATTTTAAAATGTTTTCTCATGAGAGACTTTTTTTTTCCAGGAGGATTCTTGAAGCGATAGTAATTCTATAAATCTACAAGAGTGTACTTCAGTATGCAGAGCACAGATACAAAATGCCTGCTAATACGTGTCCCATTCACATTCACTGAGATGGTACGGATTATAAATCAGTGCAAAGTTTGGACTGGAATCTAAGAGAAACAACAACAAGCAGTTGCAGTTTCAAGACTGAGAAGGTGTTTTATGAGATTAGGAGATTCTTAAAATCACATAACTCTGGTGCCGATTTCAATGGATCATTCACTGTGGTTTATTCCAGCTAATAGGGAGGGGAGGTGCCTGCTATTTTAGAATTTTGCCTCCTACAGTCAGTTTTAGCTCATGACACTTGAAAGTTAATGGAATGGTTTGACTGATGAGTATTCTCTTTAGAAGAAAAATATATGCAGCCATATGGGAAAGAACAGAAAGTGAGAGCCCCCCAAAAATGAAAAAGCAAAGTCAAAGAGTGATGAAAGTAGGAGATAATCATTTTTATCCAGGGAAGGATGGACTCATAGCTAACCTGAATCTTGCATTAAACGCACTAGATTTTTCAAACCATGGGTCGCGACCCAGAACTGGGTCATGGAATGGAAGGGATTGGGTTGCAGCAGCTCTAGTCAGCATCACCTGCTGGGCCATTGAAAGTCCCATCAGTGGTGCTATAGAGCTAAGGCAGGCTAGTCCCTACCTATTCCAACACTTGCTGTGCCCCAGAAGCGGTCAGCAGGTCTGGCTCCTAGGTGGGTGGGGGGCCACAGAGCTCCGCACGCTGCCCCCATCCTGAGCACCGGGGACTGTGCCTGTGAGAACCACACGGAGCCGCTTGCACACCTCCACCTAGGAACTGGACCTGCTGCTGGATGCTTCCGGAGGTAAGACCACGCCCCAACCCTGCACCCCAATCCCTTGCCCCAGCCCTGAACCCCCCCAAACCCCTCATCCCTGGCCCCACCCCAGAGCCTGCACCCCTAGCCCAGAGCCCTGACCCCCTCCCACACCCCAACCCCCTACCCCAGCCCACAGCTCCTTCCCACACCCTGAAACTCTCATTCCTGCCCCACCACAGCCCTCATCCTTGCACTCCAACCCTCTGCCCCAACCCTGAGCCCCTCCCACATCCCAAGCCCCTCATTCCCAGCTCCACTGGGTCACAGGCATCAACCGTTTTCTTCAACTGGGTCACCAGAAAAAAAGTTTGAAAACCACTGCACTAGATCAACCATCTTTCCTGAAGACAAAGAGAAGTAAGCTTTGAATTTTAGTTGGCTGCTTTAAAATTTCAACAGCTGAAAGGGACAGATATCTCTGTTAGGATTTCTATTCAGCAGCTGGAAAGCAAAATACTATTTTCAACCACCGTTTGCCTAGGAAGGAAGTTAGCCAGAACATGATGTGAGTTTTTGTACCAGCTCTGTACTTCAACAGAATGTCCCAGATTCTCCGACGTGAACATGGATCCACACCACTGGTGGGCTCATCTAGAACAACTGTCTTCAAATTTCCAATAAAGGAGATAGCAATTGAGAGCCTCCTTTTCATTCCCCCAGACAGGGCTCCAACATGTTTGAACTGGTGCTGGGATAAATCCACATCTTCCAGGGCTCTAGAATAAGAACACAGATAAAACTGTGACCTTTGAAAATCACAAGCCTTTTTAGATCAACTGCCATATTATCCCAACCAGTGGCACTGGAATATTTTTAGTAGTGGGGGTGCTGAAAGCCAGTCCTCTTACCCCTCCCCCACTGCCAGAGCTGAGTCTGGGAGCAAGGCTGTGTCTCGGGGGGGAAGGGGACCTGGACAGGGGTAAGGGGGATGAGGCTGTGACCACGGCTGCATGCAGGTGTGGAGCCAGGAGTGGAGCCCCAGGCAGGGGCCAGCAGCCAGGACCCTATGTGCAGGGCCAGCAGCTCTGCATAAAACCTAGGGCTGCTGTAGCACCTTCCCACACCTTTACTTCCCGCGCCTATGATCCCAACCCACAGTAAAATGACGAAAAAGTCACTTGTATGCAAAATATCCATGGTCAGTTTAAGTACAGAGCAGCATATATAACTATGCAGTTTCTTCTGGTATCCACTGAAAAGAAGTAATAGTAATAATCAAAAAGTCTCTTATTTTTAACAGCAACCTCCCTATGAGCCTCCTAAAATATACTTTTAATGGCCTCTGTACAGGATTAAGCAAAAAATAATTCAAAATTATAGGTCTCAGCCATGTTCCAGTGAAGTCACAGAGTCTTTCCATTGATTTCAATAAGCTTCAGATTAGCAACTATCAGTTCAAAGACAGCTGAGGATAGTTCAAGGACTCTGAAATATTATTTAATATTTGTATAACCTAGAGTTCCTAAACAACTTCCTAAACACAGAAAACTTAACACACTAGCCCTTCCCCAAAGCCCTGCCCCTTCTCTGAGGCCCAGCCCCCTACTCACTTCACTGTTCACTCACTCGCTCCTTTTCATCAGGCCGTGGCAGGGGGTTGGGCTATGGAAGGGAGTGAGGGCTCCGGGGTGGGGCTGGGGATGATGGCTTAGGGGTACAGGAGGGGGCGCCAGGCTGGGGGGTGGGGCCGAGAGGCTTGGAGTGGGGGAGGGGGCTCGAAGCTGAGGTGGGGGTTGGAGTGTGGGAGGGGGTACAGGCTCTGGGCTTGGGCCAGAAATAAGATGTTCAGGATGCAGGAGGGGGGTCAGGAAGGGGGTCGGGGTTCAGGACGGGATGAGGAGTGTGGGCTCTGGGCAGTACTTACATAAGGTGGCTCCCAGGAAGCAGAGACATGTCCCTCCAGCTCTGCGCACTGTCCCTGCCAGCAGGCACCGCTCCCACAACTCCCACTGGCTGTGGTTCCCAGCCAATGGGAGCTATGGAGCCAGCACGCAGAGCCCCCATGGCTGGAGGGACATGCCGACTGCTTCCTGAAAGCCGCACAGAGGCAGGCAGGGACCCTGCCAACTCCACTGCACTGTCAACCGAACTTTTAACAGCCCGGTCAGCAGTGCTGACCAGAGCCGCCAGCGTCTCTTTTCACCCAGGTATTCCAGTCGAAAACTGAACACCTGCTACCCTAGTATAACCACCCAGGCAAATAAAAATCCTCACAGTGATCTGAAAGAAACAGTTATAAGAATTCAAGGATAATTAGCACATTCTGCTTCTCCTTACAAAACAAGATTTTTTAGGCCACAGCCTTGCAAAGAGATCCCCCATGCAAACACTTATGTCTGTGTGGGGTCCCATTATAGGAATGGGACACCACACAGAAGCAATGGTATGAAGCCCCGATGAATTCAGTTTGTAAATAGGTGCCAGAGGCAAAAGCCAACAGAACAATATGAACCGCAGTAGAGCAAATTTCCACACACTTCATGAAAGGTCATTTCTTGTGAAAAGGAGGTCGATTATTTGCCACAGGCTATTCAGTCCTTAGCCATTGTTTGATGCTGCCTTCATGTATTATGTGGACATCTGTCCAGTAAGAACTAGACTGCAAGACCACTAACTTATTTCATGTCATGCCATTGGCTGCTAATTGTGTTCTATCACTATCAATCTGGGTTGATTTGAACGGGCAAGCACAAGACAAGCTATCGCAGTGTCTGCTGAGTTATCCAGTCCTTCACAGTAATTTTCTACTTTAAAGAAAGCAAATTTCTACAGCAAAGAGCTGACTTTATATGAATAAATACATTTATATAAATGTATATAAATACATTTATATCAAGGTATATACAGCATGCTTTCCAATCTTCTGACAAGTTACATTAAAATCTTGTGTTGCTTTGTTTAGAAAAAGTAATCTTACGGTTGCCTTAATCTTTTTTTAATTTCTCATTTCTGTAATAGCCTTAGCAATGGGGGTCTAATTCAATACAAATGTTCTGCTTCCCATAAAAATATCTAGTTAGTGGTAAGAATCTGTCCCCTGTGTCTTTGAGGATCTTGCATAGCATTGTTATTACATGGTTCTAGGGTATTCAGAATTCAGTAGTCCAAGTACTATAAGAGAGAGTATTTCTACTTCATCTATGCTTTAGCTGGAACCATTAGAGAATTTTTTTTGAACCTTGTCTGTAATATTCTTACTCTAATTTTTATTTCCATAATTTTTTTACTGAAAATTAAGATCAGGAAATATATTTACAAACCAGACTTTTAGAACACAAAACCCATCATTAGCACATTCAGGATTCCAATAGTTAGGGCTGACTCTCCTAGCATAAGGTTGTTTGTTCACCACAGTGTTCCTGGAATGGTTTTGAAGGACAGCCTACATACAGGTTTCCAGCTAGGAAAATAAGAACCACTAACCTACTGACTTGGTGATGTAACTGTTTCTTTGTCCACAGTGGCGCTTTCACTGAGCCATAAAACAGCAGATGCTCTCGCACAGTTAAGGTGTCAAACAACACATCATACTGTGGGCAAACACCCATCTCCATTCTGATAGCATCCAGATCAGTACGTATATCCCTTCCATTGATGATGATGGTCCCAGAGCTGGGTGAGTACAGGCCTGTCAACATTGATCTGATACAAGAAATAACAGTGTTGTTGCAGCTGTTTGATAGCAGGAGAGATGCAGAAGAAGAAATGTTCTGTGGAGTGCAAAAGCTTTTCTCTTTCACCAACAGAAGCTGGTCTAGTAAAAAATATATATATAAATAAAAAAACACACCCACCTTGCTCCCGCTCAGAAGAAATAACACAAATTCAATAAAATCACTACATTCAGGACATACTCTATGTTGTATCCTGAATTTGATCAATTGACTTCTCGCAATAATTTCTTGTCTAGTAGCTGTATTATTTAAATGATGCTGGAGTGTGTGTAGAAGAAACCTTGAGAGTAATGCAAAAATGGTTATTAATAAAATTATAATTTACTCTTACGCTACCTTTACTAATTTTCAGAGAAACCTACATTTATTTGTATACTCACTGTGCTTAGAGATTTGAACACACTTTTGTTTTTGGTTACTTATTTTAATAAATGGAATGTTGAATTTTATTAAATGGAATTATTTAGGCAATCTTCTTTCTGTCAACCATTGGCAAGTCTCGAGTGTCAAAGGATATACCTTTGCCATAAAACTCCTGTATGTTTATACAGGGTCTAAAATTTAACTTTTACCTACTATTTTGCTTTAAATTTCTATACTACTTTCTTTTATAATATGTTTTTAAAATGTACATAAGCATTGGTTATTGTGATGAGTACTTTGCATAAAATATTTAATACAAGTCTTTACTTGCAAGATGTAAATATATCACAAAAGCAGATCATAAATCCAAGGATCATTCTGGTCCAAAGACCATAATAAAAGGGTCTTATCAAAAAAGGACATCTTTTGCATAGGATGCCAGGTGATATGGATATGATCTTACCTAAAAAAACAACAAACTTTGTATGATGATATTTATGCTTTAGAAAGAGTCCTGACTTTAAAAGAAGATAAGGATGTTTTGTTTAGCACAAAGGGAAATGTATGGATGTGGTGTTAACTGTAAAACTAAGATGTAAAGTGGGCTTTCCTTTTATCCCACCTTCCACACATGCTCCTTCAACACAAAACCTCTAAACCTTTAAAAGCTACTCATAAGGTGCTAAAGAATTTTCTTACTGAAAATAATTTCTTCTATAAGCACTCAAAAGTGTTCATTCTTCAGACCAAGAAAATTGCGGATAGCTGGAAAATGTTTTACA
Organism: Gopherus flavomarginatus; assembly: GCF_025201925.1. Taxonomy (NCBI): domain Eukaryota; kingdom Metazoa; phylum Chordata; order Testudines; family Testudinidae; genus Gopherus; species Gopherus flavomarginatus. The sequence goes on along the minus strand of NC_066618.1, from coordinate 105,831,053 downwards.
GAAATTGTTGGTTACTTTTATCTACCTTGTTTTTCCTTTTAATGGTTCAAAACTTTGTTTATTCCTTAATGCTTTTAAGATGTACAGCGGCAAATATTTTATCTAAATGCAAAGTTTTTTATGCACTAATTTACTAATATCTTTGCTAAATGGTAAGATGCTTCATGTACTAATATGGAATCCCCTGACCTAGCTGTGACCTAGCTATTAATGTAAGAAGTCATTTCAGTATACAATATTTTTTTCTTAATTGGGGGGTCAGTTATCTGTCAATGCGTAAGCAACTTCCTTATCAAAAACAAGCAGCACCTCTCCAAAGACTGATTAGGAGAACGGACAATTTATTTAATGAATATTCAAGTTTAAAAGCCTCTCTTCAAGAATTAAGTTTAAGATAATTCAAAATTGAAAAACTTTCATATCTAACGTATGGGTGGGCTTGTACCGATTTGAAACAGAATTTCAACTCCTGATGAAACCTAATGAACAGCTCAGAAAATGGACTGAGTAAAAAGTTAAAACTGTAAGGGCTGGTCTACACTACGGGGGAAAATGGATCTTAGATACGCAACTTCAGCTACGTGAATAACGTAGCAGAAGTCGAAGTATCTAAGATCGAATTACTCACCGTCCTCACGGCGCGGGATCGATGTCCGCGGCTTCCCTTGTCGATTCCACAACTCCGTTCAGGTTGGTGGAGTTACGAAATCGATATAAGCACGTTCGGGGATCGATATATCGTGTCTAGCTGAGACGCGATATATCGATCCCCATCGATATATCGTGTCTAGCTGAGACGCGATATATCGATCCCCGAGCAATCGATTGCTACCCGCTGATATGGCGGGTAGTGAAGACATACCCTAACATTAAGGATGTTCTGACAGTTTCCTCCCACAAAAGAGCAAAAACAATTATAAGTTTATATTTACGAGGGGAGGGTTTTTACTAAGACCAACCCACAAAGGCCTGGAGCCAATGAACGGATGATAACACCTAATCTGAATTCTACCAAGTCTGAAAGAGGTGTTTTCTCCTCTTTCTGTGAAATCAGATGAAAGAGAGGGGCATAAAGCAAACGACCAGCAACACTGCTCTCATCCTCAACTTTGCAGAACTCATCACAGCTCATCCTGTTCATCTCTACAACTGAGCTGCGACCAACTGCTAAGAAGAAGAAAGACACTTAACAGCATCAAGAAGAAGTAACCTTCTAGCTCAAATGTCATCACCATCAAGACTTCAATATGGATTGGTGAGATGAAGTTGTAAAGAGCTGCCCAGGAATTAGATTTAAAATTTTCTTGTAATGATTTTCATAGGATATTGAAATACTATTGTAATTTAGGATATTCATTTTTCTCCCAATACATCCCAGATGGTTTAGACCATTTATTTCTAGAGAGAAGCCATTGACTAATCTTTGGTAAATAGAAAAACAGTGGGATTTAATTTGAATTTAAGATTCTGGATATTAACTAACTTGCCATTCAAGGAATGGTCTTGAGACTGGCTTCTTTTGAGTAACTGACAAATACTTTCTTTGGCTTCATAGGACTCAGTTCAGATTTTAAAACATTTGTTCATTTATAAACTATATTATCCATTATAAACACAACAGGACTTACCTGCCCTTGAACAAAATTATTTCAAAATTATTATGTTTTGCCCATCTATAAGTTGTTTTAGTTAATAAGGATACTGTGACACAGGACTCTCTACTAATTTTGGAAATAAAAGGACCTCTGCCCGGGTTGACAACTTTAAAAGGTGTAACCTGTCCAAAGTTCTCCACAGAAACATATTTAGAAGAGTTTGTAACTGAAATAACAATTATCTTTTTTTTTCTCATTTCCTTTCCTTAGTAAGGCTGTCACAGTTACTAACTGTGATCATTTCGCTTGTTTTAACAGTAGTCTCCCTTAAATCCTGGCAAGGAACCCCCTGTGATTAAAATAGTGGGAGTCATGTCACTGAATTGGCATTATGAGAGAGAATTATTAAAGGTTTTCTCTGCTATTTCTTGTTTCTCTAAATTGTAAGTGTTAGTAATTTTTTAAAATAAAATCACTTGGTGCTCAACAACTTGAAGCATCCCTTAGTACTCCAAAAGTGCTTTAGGTAGATCCTCAACTGATGTAAATTGGTGTCCTTCTATTAGGTGTGCTGGAACAACAACAACTTGCACAAGTGGAGTATTTGGCCCTTTATAATTACGGAAAAGTTTCTAATGGTAAAATCTTTTTTTAATTAAACCAGATATCAATAATTCATTATCTCTCTTGTTCAGGAAGTAGCAAGGCTCATTTGTCTAGCCAAGACACACACACAGAAAGAGAGAGAGAGAGCAACTGACCAGTATTTCCTGGCCACAAAATGTATTTATCCCAGTTTAGCTGTAAATGCAGGGTAAAATCTCTAACTCCTAATTTATGTAGGCTCAATTCTGCAGTCCTTACCTATGTTAATCAAGTTGACTAAATCTAGAATCCAGTTCCTTCTCATTAGTAATTTATATACCTGCAGGGGTTGAGAAAAGATGGTCCGAATTCTTGATATTTCATTAATATAAAAGGAAGAAATAGATTAACTTTTTAATTAAGTCAGATTTTTTTAATGTTTTTCTTTGTTATTTTGGCTTCTTTTCAGCTGACAGAACATCCTCTTCAACATCCAGGAAGAAAGTCTGCAAGCTCAGTAAACCTCTGAGATCTCTATCTGATGGAAGCACAGGTGGAATGTTGTAGAGTGTGAGGAAAAGAAAGAAGGGTTTCCTTCAGGTCTCTCTGCACCCATGCCCACAATAACCCCTCATCTCCCGGTTACCACTAAAGCGGCTTAAAATAATAGCTTTGCCATTGAGGTTATGATAAAGGGGACCAAATATTCCACTGCAATGGATTTGTTTTGCCAGGGGCACCATGGCACAGTAAGTTCATTTAAGCCACTTTAGTGGCATCTTTTGCATGACAAAAATGTGCAAGAACAATAACCAAGCAAGGAGATGGAATAGCTCATTTGCTGATGTACAAAATATTTCAAAGCACTAGATAAGGTAAAATGTATAGTAGGTCATCATTCAGCAATGGACTTACATTATTGTAGTCTTGCCAGCTCCATTGGCACCCAAGAGAGCTGTGATCTGACCCTTGTAAAAAGTGAGGCTGAGATCTTTAACTGCAGTCTTTTTGTTGTCTGTGTATTCTTTGGTGAGTGACATCAGTATAACTCCTATTGGGATTCCTCCTTCACTCAGTCTTCTCTCATTTGCGGGCAGAGAACCTGTATAAATGAAGAATAAGGCTTTAAAAGCACTGGCAGTTATATAGTGAAAATGCATTGGCTTTACCTTTCCTGAAATGGTCCTCACTGTTGTACATTTAAGCTGCAGGGTCAGGTGGTATAAACTGGTATAGCTCCATTCAAATAAATGCTGCTGTGCCAATTTATAACTATCAAGGATAGGGACCACAGTTATGCTAAGTATCTAATCAGTGAAAAAGTTTAATTGCAGCTTAAAACACCCAAAATAAACCTGATAAACATGTATGCACGTTAATACAAATATACACATATATAGTAATTATTAAAATGCTAATGTCATCTATTAAAATGTATTTCTTGAATAATTAGATTTTTACAAAGGAATGAAGGACAGAGAAAATGAGGACAGTATGGATTGACTAAACGGAATGGAGAAAAAGAAATGCACACAACACAAAGGAATAACAGAGACTACTGTTTGGAGAACCAGTTCTGTTAAAATATGAAACAACCAGACCATCTGCTCGTTGCTCAGTAATTTTTAATATTAGAATAAAGTTGGTTCTAATCCTTTCCAACAACCTTGTGACCATTCTCCAGCTAGACTCTGCCAGCTTCCCTGCAACTCATACCAAGATCCTTCTCCCGGTTCATCCTCCCCTTTAGCTTTCCTGGATTGTGTTTCAGAGTCCAGAACCTTTAACTCTACCAGTCCTTTCTGCTACTTAATATAAATCTCAGATGTACTCTGGAGCTTAACACAAACATGCTGGACCCTGCCATTGTTCAGGTGGAAGAGATAATCTTTCTTTTCTCCTTCCACTCTAAGAGCAAAGAGCTGTCAGGACTGGGAGAGAAAAAGTGAAGGTCTCTTCCAAAGTAAACATCAAAGGTAAATGTGAAATCTACTGATGGAGGGACCTGGAGCCTGTTTGTGAGGAGAGATCACTTGGTGGATGGCTTCAAAGTCAAGATAGTTCAGATAATATTCCAATTAAAAGCTACATATTTAGACATTTAACTGAGCCTCTGAAGCTTCTGAAATTTTCCCTTCAGTAGCAGAGAGGTATTGATACAAAATGCTCTTGAGTGATTGGGACTTCTGACCTCTACTATAGATAGCTGAACCGTTCAGATAATATGTAATTTCATATGGTCCCAGAGGACTGCCAAGGCCCAAGAATGGCTGTGGGTGGCATGTGTTTCTCTATCCATGAATCTTTAATCAAAAGAAATACATGACAATGTAGTGAAATGGGCCTTAGAGAAAAGAAAAGAAATCAGATTTTAAACTGCAAAACATGTAAGGAATTCATAAGTAGCCAAACACAGAACTGGAAAGAAACAGTGCAAGTGGTTGTAGGCAGCTGGAGCCCTGGAAAAGAGAGGTGATAAGTGTGTTATTAAAATGTGAGGCTAAAAAAAGAGTCAGAAAGGGCAGAGTTTAGATAACAAACAGAATGAAAAAGAAAATTCACATAAAAGACAAACTTTTCACTGAAGCAAGGAGAAGATAAAAACAGAGCCTTATATTTGATTTAATCTGAAAAAAGTGTAGCGGTAGAAAAACGGAACTCTGACCATGAATTTTAATGAGCACAAAATTGTTCAGGTTAGTGAACACTATACAATGTTGTGAGGAATGTCAAAGGGACCTTAAAAAGCTCAGTGAATGGGCAGCGCAATGGCAGATGAAATTCAGTGTTAATAGATACAAAGGTAATATATATTCAAAGAGTCATTTGAACCACTCATACTGTAATACCAGGGTACCAAATATACAGGAATGACAGACTAGGTCAGGCTACTCAGGGAGTGACACTTTATGTGAAAGAAAGCATAGAGTCAAATATAGTAAAAATCTTAAATGAATCCAACTGTACCACAGAATCTCTTAGAAATTCCATGCTTGAATAATTAGAGAATAGTAGTAAAACTATATTTCTGACAAGCTGACTTGGATGTTGATGATGATTGTGAAATGCTCAAGAAAATTAGGGACAAAATACAAAATAGAAGATTCAGTAATAATGGGGGATTTCCACTATCCTCATATTGACTGGGTACAGGTCACATCAGGATGGGATTCAGAAATAATGTTTCTAGACAACATTAATGACTGCTTCTTGGAGCAGCTAGCCCAGGAATTCACAAGAGGAGAGGCAAATTTTGATTTAGTCCTCAGTATACCCCGAATTAAAAGAATAGCAAGAGAACAAAAAAATGTCACCATTGCTAAACAATGCAGTAAAAGAAGCAGAGGCAACAGGGCATCATTTAAAAATTGAAAGTCAAATTCTACTGAGGAAAATAGAAAGGAGCATAAAAGTATAATGAAGCAGGCCAAAAAAGATTTTGAAAAGCAACTAGAAAAAGACTCAAAAACTAACAGCAAAAATTTTTAAGTACATCAGAAACAAGAAGTCTGACAAACAATCAATCAGTGGGGCACAGGTCACTTGCTGGAGGATTCTCTGCACCTTGAGATCTTTAAACAATGATTTGAGGACTTCAATCACTCAGACATAGGTTAGGGGTTTGTTACAGGAGTGGGTGGGTGAGATTCTGTAGCCTGCATTATGCAGGAGGTCAGACTAGATGATAATAATGGTCCCTTCTGACCTTAAAGTCTATTAGTTTGACCCAGTATGACCATTCTTATGTGATAGATTCTAATTGAACTTTATCCACTCAGACATCTTTGTGGACAGCTCAATGAAAACTTTTTACTCAAAAAATCTTTTTAATTAAAAAAAAAGCCAACTAAATGTTAGGATGCATGAGGAGTGAGATATAAATTTAAAAACGTAGACTCAATCAATTACGTAAGATAGATTAAAAACAAACAGTGAATTACGCAGAAAAAGAAAATAAGATGTTTACTAAAAGGCTCCTACTATTACAAACCTTCATTGACAAAAAGCATATTGGAATTTAGATGTTTCCTTCTGTCCTCTGTACCACACAGCTTCTTCCAGTAAGAGATAGTAAAGGGGAAGTACCATGGCTTTCTGAACCCCAATCTTCCTAGATGTTAAATATAAGAGAAATATTTGAAACGTTTTCAAAATTCATTTGTTGTTCAAGCATACAAGCTAATTCTATTATCCTATATTGCTGCTGTTGTTTTCCAAGGAATAGGGATAAAAAATCTTATCTATACTGCATAGCATAGATTTATATATAGCACTTTTCTTCATAAAATATCCAATAGCATGTTACAAGCTTTGGGGTCAATCTTGCTATCATAGAAATCAGTGGAACTTTTGACACTGAAATTTGCTTGTGGAAACGGCTCTCTCAGCATTATCCTGGCATTAGTGAGACAATCCAAATAAAGATTTTGGTCCATATCTTGAGCTAAGCTTAGTAAGGCTCAGTGAACTGGGATAAAGATGTCAAGCTTTTTACCTGCCATAATCTGGGCCAGGCCCTAGCGTGTGCCATCTGCCAACAGGTGCCATTCTAGCACCAAGGGATACCAAGGTCTAGTGACATCTTAGCCACGCCTGCTTTTTCCCAGATTTGTTTCCTATACTAGGGGAGGGAGGAATGATGTAGAACCTGCTGCAGCAGCTGAATGGCACAAAAGATACTTCTCCGTACACAAGTGAATCATCAAGGAGACAGATTTGTGAAAGGTTTTTGCCCGAGATACAGTTACATTATTGTATTCCCTTCTGTTTCCATGTCCAACTTCTCAGTTATTCATTTTGAATTAAGTATACAATAAGCAGAAAAAAACATGTAAAATACCAAGTTGAGCGAGTGTAAATTTCAGGGCATGAAAGAGGTGTTTAGAAAGCATTCCAAATGCCCCAACAACCAACTCTAGGGCATTAACAAAAAACAACAACAACAACAACAAAAGTTAGAGATTGTAGGAAAAATGAATCCCACCTTCTGAGAATAAATTTGGGATATAATAATTTCAATTGTGACCCAGAATTATTGGTGGAGAGAGATGATAACAAGGAAATCAAATACTGTTCATTAGCATTCTGAAAATACATTGTTAATAAACAGCCTTAATAAAGTGGCCTAATCCTGACTCTTCCAGAACACCCAGTTAACTCAATATGATTTCTGCTACTGGACTGAACTCTGTTATTATAAAATGTCAATCAGCCTGAGAAGTCCTTATTCAATTATCTGCTCTCCTTACATACACAAATAGACTTCATATCCTATTACAATTCCAGCCTACCAGTTAGCGTCATTCACTGACCCATGAAGGTTTTCTTAGTTAGTCTCACTCATAGCAGTAGTCATGTATTTTGCATGTCAGAAAGTCCTAACTCAGAGGCATCAAAGATTTAATATTTTTCAACTATAAAGGAATGAAAAAGAACAACTCATTTTGCTATTAATAAATCTATAAGTACTTGTTCTTACCAGGGATTACATTGCTGAAATACCAGCCAGCTAATAAATATAAAATTGAATCAAAGAAAATCATCCAGCAAGCCCATCCAAAGGTCATGGATCCTCCTTGTGCCAGGGGCTGGTACATGTTACTCCACTGAATGCCTAATAATAAAAAAAGGTCAACACTAAATCTGTAGAGCAGGATCATAAACACGTCAACACCAAACACTCAAGAGGTATTTGAGCACTGACAGACAAAAAAGAACAATGTTAATCACTGTAATTTTAACTGAATAGCAACTAAATGTTAGGCTGCTCAGTCTGTATGGGCAACAGCAGGTAATACTACTGCTTAGCAAGTATGAAAGAACTCATAGTGAAACAGAGTTTTTAAGACGTTTATTATTTTATTTTAGCTGTCTTTTTATTTTAGTAAAAAGAAAAAAATAAGCTCACTAGGCAAAACGCTGAATAAAATATGAAAGAAGCTTTTTCAGTTGTTCAGTAAATCAGGCATTAAGACAGTTTGCTGATACATGTAAACAAATGGTTTAAAAGAGATCTGCAGCAGATTTATTTAGTTGAAACCTGAAAATCCTGACTAAATGCAATCTATTATATACTATGTTTTATAGAAGTGCCTGATGGTGACAGCCAAGAATTGGGGCTCCAGACACTAATCATTTGAAAAATTACTGAAACTCATATTCCAGCAGGTGTATGAAGAAAGGAAGGAAAACACTAGCAGTAGTTAGAATTCAAATGTAATACCGCTACTGTATTTCTGAACTGAAAAGTTATTCAGAAAACTAGATTATTGCACTTCTCTACATAATATCTTATAAAGGTAGCCACATAGCCAGATATGTTCTTGACCTGCTTTACTGGAAACTATTTTTTTTCCGGGGGGACAGGGGGAGGGGACATTCCTTATTTAAAAATTTCAACCAAAAAATAATTTTTTCCACAAAAGTATATTTTTGAGGAAAAAATTCTGATAGCAAATTTTCCACCAGCTCTAGTTTGCAATAACTGTCTCTTCTGATACTTCTCAGCTTCCACATAAGTAGAAAACCCTCTATCAGCAGCTGGTGCTTGAGATGACTTCCATTCTGACAGAAAGACCATCTTGCTGTTAATGACACCAAATGAAGAAAAGATTCCATCTTGGATCAGTTACCTGGTTCAAAAATCCCTCCTCAGGACAATCATGAGGGTCTCTCTCTCTCAATCTCTCTCTCTCTCTCACATACACACACATACACACAGATTTTCAAAACTGTTTCGAGGATTTGTACATTCAATTCCCATTAATGTTTGAAAATCTCATCCATATCTTTTTTTCAATATATGAAAACAATAAAATAATACCTGACCCCAGAATGTCTTATAAGGCAAAAGAGCTTAAAATGACCTGCTGTTCCATAAACTATTACAGATTATTAGGAGTAACGTATATTCTGTAAAGTGCATGGTACTATGTAATCAGATGCATACTGCTTGATTCTGAAATCACTGGTGGCATGAATACGGACTTCAATGAACTTCGGATCTGGCACATAGTAATCTTACTGAAAATTATATTTTGCACCTGTATTCTTCAGTTCTGTAAAAATCCAATAATTTATTTTAGGCTGAAATGTGGTCACTACTTTTAGCAAGTAGAAACAAATACAATTTTGAAAACTATATCTTTGGCAGTATATTCTTCAATGAAAAGTTTTTAATAATATAAATATATTCTTATTTTCCAAAAATTTAAACATATTTGAATTATAGAAGAAAAATGGTGTAAAATTTTCTTACATCCAATCTTTATGAAAAATAAAGGAAAACAATTTCTGAAAGTGTCGTGTTAGGAGAAACTTATCAAGTGTCCAGAGGTAAATCAGAAAAGCAACTGCTTTTTATTAAGAGGTAAATTAAACTGAAACATCAACATGGAATCAACTCCAGCAGCAGGATACTGAGAGGCAACACGCTAAACCAGTGAAACGTAACAGGCTAGCTCTTCAGCTAGGGTAAATAAGCATAGCTCCATTGAATTTGATCTAGCAGCAGATCTGGACCTGCATCTTAAGACATTCTTACTGGCTGACAATACCCTAAGAGCAGCACATAGTCATCTAGCAGCTTCTGAGAGTTGATTAAATCCTTTATGGATGTCACATACACTACAAAATATCAGCAATGTTGGGAGTGTGCCCGGGGCTTCCTTGTGCCAGGCATTATTAGCCCCTAGGGGGCACAGGCAGCCACCATAATTTAGAGCAGCCTTAAGGCTTCTCTAATTTACTGCAGGAGACCATCATCATCAATCTGGTCTGGGAATCATGGAGCACAAAGGTGGTTTAAAGCTACATCTACATCCTCCCCCCAGTCCTGAGTTCTACTGCTTGCTGAGGATCTGAGATTCTACAAAGTTTCACTTTCAGAACAAAGCAAATGAAATAAGTTTCCAAGTATAGTTCTTTATAAACCATGATCATTATTAAAATGTTTTGCTAGCTAGAGATCTTACCTATTTCTTGGTTTTCAAAGAATGTAATGAAAAATACTCCTTGCCCAAAGGCAGCTGTAGACAATAGGCACTGCAACAATAGAAAAGAAACAGGAGATGAACATAAATGAATCTCCATTAACATATTGTGTGATGTAAATAACTATTGCACTGTTCAGTGCAAATGGAGAAGCAATGGACCTTTCAGTTCTAGAAAGGCTAACAATCCAGTCTGTCACTTACCTTTTTTGAACCTGAACAATGTTTACCTGCATTTTGCAGAAATATGCTCTCCAAATTAAAGATCGTCATGTATCAGGTTATTAATATTTGAAGGCATTATTTAACTTTACCACAATTTATGAAGCATCATAAATCCTCCATACATTACAAATATATAATGCATAACATTGGAAAAGTGGCTAATGCAATTTATTTTCTGTAGTAAGTGAATTCTAGGTCATTCACAAGAGGCAGGCTGATGGAACACACATTATATACTGTACACTGGGCAGCTATTCTACTGAAAGGAAATAATATTTAATTTCCAGTGGAGCAATATAAATTGGGCCATACTGCATCAGAAAAGTACAAAATGGAAAACGACTAACTTCAGGGATGTAATGTAACAAGGATGGAAGAATTATGGTAAATTGAAAAATCACTAACCAGCATCAGAGGGAACTAAATCATTACTAAATACTGATAAAATATATGCATTGTTGTATGAAAAAAGTTCTGTAGTTTCAAAGTCTGCTCTTGGAAATGACTTGTATTCTAAAGTAAGTCAATCCAATCTGTTTCACAGTGTTTAAAACAGAAAGGCAAAATTCTGCCAGGGGCCTGGAAAACAAGTATAACCTGCCTCTCTCAAACACACACACACCACTATGGATGTAGGCCCCTGATCAGGCAAAGGGTTATATACATGCTTATCTTTATGCACTGTGAATAGTTCTATTGGCTTAAAACAAGCACATGGATAAGGCTTTGCAGGAAGAGAACACACAATGTAGGCAGTGTATTTAAATATACAAATGTATTATAGTAGTGCCTGGAGGCCCTGAGCAGGATCCATTGCATCAGACATATTTAAGAAAACAGCCCCTGCCCCTAAGAGCTTAGGGCATTCACATACGATGAAAAGACAGATGGATAATACAAGTGTATGGTGGGGAGGACAAGGTAAACATTGAAATAACAGAGGTAGTGCTCTCAGCCTACCCCATGAAAAAACATGGTCTGGAATGATGGATATCTGCTGTGTGACCAAGGGCCTGATCCAGTTCCCATTCTAGTCAACAGGGGACTTAGAACTCATCAATCAGAATCTCAATGGGTAAATATTTATTCAATAGCATAAAGATTGAATGTGTGCAGCTGGCAGATCTATGCATAGCAAATAGCAAATATCAGAGTATAATGTACTATTCAACCCTAAACATTGATCTATCACATTTCTGGTTTGTTTTGCCCTATTTACAGTGTTACTTAGATTATTATATACACAGAATGAAACATTTAATTTTGCAGGTATGAAATGGTGGGTAAAACTGTTTTTTTTAATTGATATTAAAAACGTTAAAAATACTGTAAAATTCTAAAAAGCTTTAAAAAGTGTTGTTTTGAGACAAAGTCCTAAACATATTTAAAGAAGTGCAATGCTTGCATAAGCTGTTTTTCTTCTTGCATTAATGTTCAAGAATTTTACAGACATACTTTCATGTTATTCTTAATGGAAGTTAAGGCACTTCTTGTCTCCATTGGGCCTCAGCTGGAGAATAACATATTTGGACGCACTCCTGCAGTGTTTTCACAGACATAGCACAGATTCCCTTCACTTTGTGTGTTCATCATTAAACACTTTTGAACTACAGTACTGTTGAGTTTAACATTAAATTACAACTGGTGTCCATTGTATAGTAGTGTTCTATTTTTTTCCCCTCTGTGCAGAGGATTAGGTACATCAAATAAAAAAGAGGTATCTCAAAACATAATAGTAGTAGTAGGGTTTGTTTGCTCACTTGTTTGTTTTCCTTGAATGAAGACATTAGAATTGGAAGGAGGTCAGGGGAGCTAACATAGCTGTGATCCTGACTTGACAGTACGTCCAGAATAAGGAATACTTATTCTAAGAATACAGTTACAGGAGAACAAACATTGCTTAGATCAGACCTTATCAGAGAGATTCATCGTGACAAAAGGAGGATGCTTTGCAGAGCACAGCAAAACACAAAGCAGAGGATAGGAAAATACCACCTAGGAACTCTAAACAGATAATGTGGTAAAGTAGTTCATGAATAGCTGTTTGAGTCATAATTTATATTGTAGACTAGTGAACATAAAACAAATGATGAAACTTGATTTTCAATAGTAGAATTTTAAAGGAAATCTCATTCCTCTCCCCATACATAGTACTCTCTTCAAAGAGCAGGATGTGCAGTATGCATTCTTACAGATCTGTTTGTCCTGTAGTTGTATTTTAAACAAAGGAACAATTTCTACATTTCACTGGTAAGTTTTATACTCATTTTTCTGCCCAGGATAGCCACTAATCCTATGATGGGATGTCATCCACTATTTGAGAGAACATTAATTTTCCAAACTAGTCTTTTTTTGTAAAAAGAAGTCTGTAAGAATGTATCTTTTTCTATCATGCATGCTGCGTTGGAAATATGGAGCCTTATGCTTTCCATAGAGTTCTGTTAATTTCTTTGAACATTGATTTTAGATTCCACTCTGTTGTGTTCAAAGCTGTATTTCTTGACTGGTTTTCTATCTAGGAAAGCCAAGAAACTTCAGTGAGATGTAAGAGCAGAGTAGGAACCTCTGGACAGGATAATGAGGGGATTTGCTAAAGGTCACATAATTATGGAAAAGAATCAATCAACAGTTTTAAAAAAGAAATACTTACTGTAATAATCTGGAGGGCAAAACTAAGTTGGTTCTCCAGGACCAACAAAACTATGTAAGGTAAAAAGCTGATCACATATATAAGGCTGGCACAGAGAGCTGCTGTATTGGCACTGCTAAAAAATGCACCCAACAAGTAGCTTAGCATAACAAGCGCAACTCCAAAATCGAGGAGGAAGAGGAAGAGTAGGAAGCCATCGCTGTACACAAAGATGCCGCTAACTTTTAAAATGATGACCAGAGCACAGCTGTTTATAGTGAGCACAATGACATTCTCCAGAAACCAGGCCAGGAAGTGAATGGCAGGATTCACACCCATTGTCTTCATATACTACAAGAGCAGAGAGACATTTTATAATTAGTCATAACTTTACAAAAAAATTAACCATCAAGAGATATGCACTAGCATCCCAAGTGACCACGTTATCCTATTATCCTTACTCCTGTGTTATACTTTTCCCATTCTCTCTTCATGTGCTGTTAACTCCTTCTGTTGCTCTCATCTTAATTTAAGGTCCAATTCTGGAGACACTTGCTTTTGAGCATAATGCATATGAGTAACCCTATTGACTACAAAGGGACTATGCACATTCATGAGCAAGTGTTTGCAGGATCAGACACTTAAATTGTAACCTCTCTTGAGTAGAGAATCCACCTCTATTCTTTCAAGTGCTGTACACATCTATGTCACTACTATAAAATAACAGTAGTAATATAAAAGCACTATAACCATAAAAATAATGCAAGACTATTAATGATTATCAGAGACTAAGACTAAAAGTACTATGCAAAAAAAAATTAGAATATCGTAAAAATATGCAACACTTCCTTTCCTTTATTTTTACTGTTTCCTTGCTGAATTTAAAGGCAATTTCTGAATAGAAAATGTGTTATTTCCCATCCAGAAGTGAATTCGGGGAAATTTACAATTTTGCCTATTGCAAAATGTTGCAAAGGTGATAGGAAAAAGGACAAATTTTCACCATGAACTAATCATTTGCATACATTCATGAAATTCTCAGATTTAACATTGCTCATATGTATCTGAGCCCACCATTCTAAAAAACAAAACAAAACACTTTTTTAGGATTATAATATTCTAATTCTCTAGTGTTTTTCTAAAAGTCACCTTGAAAACATTGGTGAGTTATTACTTAAAACACCTCTGCAAAGTAGATATGCCCTATTTTACACTTTGGAAAACCAAAGTCTGGAGATGTTAAATGTTTTGCTCAAGGTCAAACAGGAAGTCTTCAGTAGAACCTAGAATAGCACTTGAATTCTTGTGAGTTAAGTGTTGTTATATCCATACCTAAAATATGTGGCTTTAAGGTCTCAATCCTGCAAAATGCTGAGCACCTCCTGAGTGCCAGAAACTTGTCTCCTTGACTTCAATTTTAGCTGTGATTATTTGTCTACGTAACCATTATGCCTTTGTTTTCTCTGCGTACTTTAAATACCTAAAGACTAAAATCTCCAGCCACTTTTACTCAGTTCAGGGTACCTCAAGGAGACTCTACTTTTCTTGCTTTGTTGTTCTCCTAATCTAAAATAAAAGGTCATTCTGAATGAAAGTGAGTGCTCTTTGAGCATGGATAAACATAACAGAAATTGAAGGCATTCAGCACCTTGGAAGATTGGGATCTCTATCTACAAGTCTTGTTTCAAAGAAAGGTGCTCAGCTTTAAATTTCATAATTCTGTCATTCACTACTCTCCTTTATTTCAACAGGATAAATCTCTGCAGACCAATGGGACTCCAAGCAATATCCCTGTGAATCTGATTTGGCAACTGGAACTCAAATTAAGGGCCCAGGAGAGAGTGAAAGACAAAGTAGATGCATTATTATCCACAAAACCATCTCTCCTAAAGTTTAATGTGAATTTTCGGTATACCCTTCTACACCAGTTTTACAGTCAAAGGCTCAGCTAACTATTACCTCTTCAAGACGAATTTCCCTCTCATAAACCAGTTTTCTGACCATGCCAGCAACAGATACCATCCATGCTAACATCATTATGAGTGGAAAAAAGAAACCAATATTGTTCAAGAACCTGTTCAAGCAAAAAAAAATGTGTAAGACTCAAAGGAGAAAGATGTAGAAGTAGAAAGTTAATATTTTAATACTCAGAAAATATTACAATATCTAAAACAATTATTGAGGATGTGATTTTACTCAAGTCTAGTAACAATACTTTCTTTGCTGCTCGTAGTTAAACATACACACTATAATTTAATGGTAAAATATAGGATCAGTGGAACCCGTAAAGCATATCTCCAAGACTGTGACACTATTTGTAGTGAAGAATAAAATTCCCAAATTATTTTAATGTTTTGCAACGTGTTAATTGCAAATAAAAATATTTGGAGTGCCTGTTATGTTTAGAAGGCAAATTTTGCTCCAGTGTTTGTGGCTTGCATTTCAGTTATCTACTTTTATCTTTTGCTTGTATAAACTAAATACTAAATCTCCACTGCAAACCAATGGACAGATTCTCGGCCTCTGTGATCCATAACAGAGGGGAGAAATCGCACAGGAGCTCGTTTCTGCTGCCTGACCATTGAGCTAGTCCCTAAGCTAGCTCCCGCCCCAGTATAATTTGGAACAACCTTTGGGCTGCCCTAAAGTACACGTGCAGCTAAGAGCTCCCAAAGGGGGCTGTCTGCCATATAGCATTGCTCAGTGAGCTTTTACCATATCCTCTTCTCCCCCTATTCCTTCTGCCAAGAATGGCAGAATGAAATGCATAGGAGCCAACCACACTGGTTCTATGCCCTAATGGGGCAATCACTAGTTAGGGGGATCTGGCAGCTTTCCAACCCCTTTGTAAAGCTCAGACAGATCACAACCACACTACTGAGAGTGCCGCACAAGGTTCAAAAGCAGGATGTTTACTTACAGGTTACTGGTGTGGCATGGATATGGCATAGCTTGCGCTTGTATTTCTGGCTCAGAGGCATCTGCTCCAGCGTGTACCTCAATGATGGCTCTTTCAATCATTTCTTGAAGTGGAACGAAGATGTGATTGTATTTGAACTCGTCACTTGGGAGGTTTTGGGGATGGGATTTCCACACTGGGTTTTTTAGCAGATCTGTTCTCATGCTGTACAGAACACTAGTTCTAATTGTATATGAAATGTGTTGTGGGAGGTGGCTAGCAGAATCTTCTCTGCGTCTCCTGTTACTTGAGGTGTTGAATATAATACCTGATCAAAGAATGGAAAACAAAATCAAGATGGTGTTTCATGGATTGGAAATAAAGCTGTGTGAATAACTGATTTTTATCACCATCCATTCAAAAAAAATCAAAATTGTACGGTTTTGTTTGTTTGTTTGTTTGTTTGTTTTTACCCAAAACAAAAAATTTTGTCAAACCAAAAAGTTTTTTAAAAAACATTATTTCAGGTCCAACAAAATATTGTGTTAAAACTTTATATATTATACATATATATGTACTTTATATATTATACATATATGTATAATATATAAAGTACATATATATACATATATATATATTTCTAGTATGTTTCTAAAAAGATGTTTTGAATCAAAAAATCAAAATGTTTCATTATGAAAATATCAAAATAATTTCAATTTTAAATTTTTTTTTAAGCATGACATGAAAACTGACACATTTACAAAATGTTTCCAGCCAACAAGATTTGGTTTATTAGCCAAAAAAAGCTTTCATCTGGAAAATTTTGTCCAACTGTAATTGGAAATGCTACAGATTTTATATTCCTATCTTTTTTGTGTCCTGTGTCTTAGGTTTGCTCTAGGATGCTGCCAATGAATAGTCACTCATCCATCTTCAAAAAGGCCACATTGTCTTCTTGTAAAGAATGTGGTATTGGTATATTACTTCCTTGTACTGTAAACCTGAGATTCTTGCTGGTGGGATTACAGCATGGAAACATGAAATTCTTCAAGTCTATAGTCACCACCCAATGCATTTTTTTAACTACCAAATGACACTTTTGACTGTTAATGTTAACACAGTCAAATAGCTTGATATTTTTTTCTCAATACTCAGCCTTCAAAGATCTAAAATTACCCTTTTTTCTGCAGGCCTGAGAAAAATCTTAAGAAAAACTTCCTTGTTCTTTGTCCTCTAGAACTTGTTCTCCAGACTTGCTTTATTTTTAATTAAAATGTTCCCATTCCCGGGCCAAACTCTAAAGTCCTTAATTAGGCAAAACATGCAATGAATTTGGCCATCTGAGGCCTGGTCTACATTTAAACATTAGGTCGACTCAGCTATGTCACTCGGGGTTATGAAAAATTTTGCACCCTGAACAATGTAGCTAGGTCAATGAAAGATGCAGCAAGATCAATGAAAGATTTCTTCTGTCAAACTACCTGTAGCCGCTCTGAGGTATCCCTTCCATTGATGTAGGAAGCATATACACTACGGCACTACAGCAGCATCACAGTTGCTGTGCCACTGTAGTTTAGACAAAACTTTGGAATAATACTTCATGGACTGGGTAGTATTCTTCAGAGGTTGATTTTAAAATTCCTCAATCCTGAATTTCAGGCAAAGAGCAAATGGAATAACTTGCTTTGCCATAATGATATTTGCCACAATTAATATTTTAGATTACCCTCTAACAGTGTAACAAGGATATGGGTCAACCCTCTTTCTGAAGCTGGAAAGATGAAGTCAGACAAAGTACCAATAGACTAGGCTCCTCCTATCTCTATTACTCTGCTATATTTTCCTTCTTGCTTAAGAGAAAAAAGTTGCCCTTGTCTTCTTTTAAAAGGTGTGATGGGATCTACAAACCACACACTGGGCAACAAGGGATTAAGGAGCTGTTCAGCCAGCCCTACCCCACCACACCTGTGGGGCAGCAAGCCACAGGGGGTGGCATGGCGGTAGCTGTGGCATGCCTGCGGGAGGTCCACTGGTCCCGTGGCTTCGGTGGCAGATATGCCGAAGGCATGGGACCGGCAGACCACCCGCAGAAACGCTGCCAAAGGTCTCCTGACTGCCATGCTTGGAGGGAAAGGAGGACCTGCTTTTGACAGATTACATAACATAAGATAGATCACACAGCTTATCTGTGGCAGAACTGGGAATAGACCAGGATCTTCTGAGTACTAGTCTCATGTCTAGATTTTAATTGGTCTCAGCCCCATCTCTGCTTTACCATGACTTCTCTTACAACTCCCATGAGCCTTGGGGCCTTCAGTGCGAAACTTAGTCAAATATAGATTTTTTTTTTAAATGGATAAAAACCTAGCCCCACTGAAGTCACTGGCAAAGCATCTATTGACTTCAGTGGGGATAGGATTTCACTCTCCTCTCTAGTGAGTGCTATATACCGGGAGGGAACACTTCAGGCAGGGAAAAGAAATTTCTACAATGGTGAATGACTGCTCTCCTGCTTCCTCTTACAGCCTTATCAGCACAACAGACAGATTTCCAGCAGTGGAGGAGGCATTTTAAGGAGGTGGGACAGAGACGTGAGCAGAAGAAATAATAGAACTTGCTCAAGAATTAACTTAGTCTGAGTAAATGAGATGATTTGAAAGTTACCTTCCTAGGCAAACAAGCTTCCTACAAAGATTAATTTTCTTAACTCTCTTCTGCAACCCCAAAGGATATGAAATTTAAAAATCAGAGGAAGAAAAACTAGGTGATGCTGTCTTAAAAAAGCAACAAAGTAACCTCATTTTTATATTTTGCTTTCAAGTCTTTTCATTCTATGGCCTCATTCCACTCTCGCTGTATATTATATTACTATCTGTTGTTCCTGGTATCATATTTATTAGGTATAACTGACTCCAGGGATTTGTTTAGTAGTGATTCCTCAGTTATAATAGTAATATCACTAGTTTTTATTGCTTCCATTACAGTGTTCAAGAATCACAAGTATATTTTTTATCAGGCAAATGTGCTTTTTAAAAATTATTTTATTGTGTTTGTACCATATGTGTTTTCTATGTGTTTATTAATCCCTGTCTTCCTGGCTGCCATGTCACTGAAGCGCCCTTGTAACAGGGAAATATGGGAATGATCATTTTATGAAGTCAGGGGTTTCTTGTCAGTACGTATTTTAAATGAGATACTTACTTGCCAAGAAATTATTTTGTTGCATGAGCTCTTGTGCCTTCGCCTCCAATTTCTCCACAGATTCAAGATGCTGGAAGCGATCCAGTAACACACAGGAGGAGATATTTACCATGAGCTGTGCCAATAGGTTAATCTGCTCAGTCACCGAGTTATTGAGCATTTTCTCCATCATAGGCTCTGAGAAGAGTAAATACATTGGGAACTATTGGTTTCAAGGCAGCATATAGAAGTTAGAGCCATGCTTTCTTGTAAATGTATTGTAGAAACATAAAATTATTTGTACAATATCATTTAAAAGGAGAGATTTTCAGAAGTGTCTAGGAAATTGAGGAGCACAAGTACAATGTTGTAGAACTATGCTCTTAAATCCTATAGATGCATAAAGTCCCCCCCAACTTCGCATTCCATTCCAGCACAGTGAGAATGCTATGGGTATCACAATTTTGGAAAGATTTCCTTGACTATGAAATAAAAGAACAGTGAATTTTATGGGCCAGATTCACCCCTACAGGTACCAATTCCATCCCCTTCCTCTTGGGAGAGCAGATATACAGGAGAGTGACTCTACTCATGGGAGAGCCAGAAGAGTTTCCATCTGGGGAGAAGGTCAGATTTGAAATCCACACAGGACTTTATAAAAGTCATAAGGCACGGGCTGCCCACACAAGGCCTGTCCTCCAGTTTCTGCTTGAGCCCAATTCCAAATCCTGTCCTTGGTGCAACTGCGTATTCTTCATCTGGTACTTCTGTGAGGAGGACGAGTGAAAGGGATGTGTCTGCCTGAAAGCGTGCTCGTAATCCCTTCTTAGACTACTCAGCGGAAAGAGGACAGCCTGCTTTGATTCTGCAGCATTTTCTGCCACTATCTTATTTAGCTTTTCTCCAAGGAGGAGAGATCCTGTGAACAAAGAGGAGCACAGGACTTGCTTGGAGGGAGCATCTACCTTCCAGGGGCAAAATCACATATGCTTCCTGGCTGTTGAGTTGGAAGTCAAAGCCTGAGCAGAGAATTGCATTGCCTCAAACTTCTCAGGATTGAAAAAAAACATTTGTTGCATTTATCCCAAGTCCTGCTCAGATTTGGAGCCTTCCATAGAGGAAGAGGAGTCTGAGTCAGAAGGTGAGTACCTTTTGGACTTTGTGGACTTTTTCTTCCCCATTTAATTCTTCTGGGGCTTTTTTGACCTTTCAGCATGCTTGGCAGGCATTACTACCCAGCTGTGACCAGAGTGTAATCTTCTGTGACTTGCCTTGTGCAGAGTCTAGAGCTCTCTAGAAACTTCTCCATCTAAGTCTTCCCCATCTGGGTCCCTCTCCTCCAGAGCAGGAAATGGGGTCTCATTAACAGCACTCTCTGATTCAAATTGGGAAGGACAAGGGCTGGATATGAGTGCTGCTACTCTTCCCAAGATGCTCAAGACCCATTTCAAGATTGGGGAGAGGGTGTGACAGCCCTGCTGAGGTCTAATCTGTGGTCCTGGGTCACTCCAGGACTTACTGCCTGGGTCATCTGGATGAAGCCTTCCTCCTCCTCAGAGCCTGCCCCTTTTCTGTTCTGGATCTCCTGGTTGGGTTTTCTTCGGTGGAGTCATGGCTATTTGTGGAGCATGGGGCCCCAACATGCTTGTCCCAGCTAGGGTAAGGTAACTGGGGGCAGCTGGGCATAATTTGCCCTCTGTCAAGCCTGGGAAAACTCCCTCACCTATAGAGCACCTATTGGACTTTGCCCAGTGCTTGCTCAGCTGCTCTGCCAGGCCTGAAAGGGGACAGAGATGCTCAGCAGGGAGCTACTGCAGGAGAGGTGCTGGGTGGCTGTAACCACAACACTGAACAAACCCTGTACCAGGAAAGAGGCTTGGAACAAAGTAAAAGCTTGTTACTGCCCCAAAATGGTTAGAAAATCATAAAGACAAAAGGAAAAGGTGAGAGCAAATGAACTATCACTTGACTGTTGCCATGGAAGCAGAAGATCTGGCAGCATGCAGGAGAAAGAGGTGTGGCCAGCACACACTGTGCTGCACCTGGGAATCACCTCCAGAAACTGCAGAGTGGATGGGATCAGCCCAGTTGTAATAGTATTGTGGGAGATGCTGGGCTGCAGAAATCCCTGGTTTGGAGGCCCTCCGAGCATTAGTGATGTTTGGATCTGGAACTTCACAGTTGGCTCGCTCTAAAAATGAGCTTCCATCAAAACCAGGAGTGTGAACATCCTCAACCTTTGGAGGAGTTCAGATCTGCATATATTTTTTTTAGATTGTGCTAATCATATTGGAGAGAATAATCACAACAATGGGTTTAGAGCACGGGGCAATTTTAACTCAAAACAATTCTTACTGCAATTGGATTTAACAGAAACTTATGAGGAAAGTCTAACACACCCACAAAACTCGCTGATCTCCCAGTGAATAATTATTCACGTTTGAGGAGTGAAAAATAGGTACTGGGAGGTCCAATGTGAGCTTTCAGCTTCTTAAATGCTTAAAAAAAAACATTTGAGTGTTTAATCCTTAAAAACTTAGGTGGTGAGTTGACTTGGTAAGAGTCATTAACTCATTAACATAAGATTGGGACTCAGCACACCTGAGTGATGGTACAGCAGGTATTGCAATGGGAAGGCAGAGAAGCAGAAATGCACTAAACTGATCTGGATGGATCAGGATAAGGATGTAAGGAATATATCAGGATAAGGATCAGGAAGAGAGGCAGTTGTGAGACGAAACAGTGAAACAGATGTACTGAGAATCAGAAGGCAAGCCAGTATCAGTGGAAAGGATTCAGAAGGAACACAAGCAATGGAACAGGAGTGGGAATACCATACAACAAATATCTACTATTTTACCCAACAGGAAGGCACAGAAGAATATGTATTATTGGTTTTGTAGCATCTTAGGGGCTAGAATATTCCTAATACTAGTAACCTAGCACTAACAGGGTTAAGCACACATGTACGTCACCAGAGATTTTTCCCCTAGGTGATCTTTAGAAGACCTTATTTTGAAAAATACATCATTTTTAAAAATTTTCTCTTACAACTTAATCATTTAAATATTTGAGCATGAGAAATATCAACTGACTTGCTACGTGCTTGGAATATTGCATAATTAAATGTTTCTGTAAGTAAAAGCAATATTTCACAAGCTGCATAATTTACATGGGACTAACATCTAAATATATAAAAAGGTAAAATCCTTGGGAAGTTTCAGAACTTACTAAATAAAATATCCTCGCCTGCAGTTTCCTTCAAATAATTTAGTGATACTAAGACAGAAAACTTTGCACAGCTATTTCTGGTACTTACTTTATGTTTAGTTACTTACCTGAGAGCCTGTCTTGCAAGGTCCTGAGTCAATTTTCTTTGGACTTTACTGAAGGTGAAGGCATTTAGCACCTTTGAGGAGGCACACAGAACCTTGCAGAATCAAGTACTTTTTCTGCACATTCTGCTACAGAATCAAATGCCCAAGAAACACTATGGTCCTGATCCCTAGAGGTAATAAGCATTTGCAAGTAGAGTGGGTTGAGAAATTTTCAATTAAATTTTTGGGTGTCAGAGAATGCTGATTCATTGAAACAGTTTCTTGGGTACACATTGGAATTTCTGTTCTTAACCAGAATAACCCACTGGTTAAGGCCCTCACCTGGATCAAGTCCCTGTTCCATACCAGTCAGATTTGAACCTAGGTCTCCTACATGATAGGGAGTGCACTAACCACCAGATTATACAGTCGGTCTCCTCCTCTCTGACACAATGGATATTTTCCTATTTATTCAAAATGGATCAGCCCCAACAAGCAAAAGTGAAAGAATGACTCCAAGTCAGGCAGAGCAGGCCCTTGAACCTGGGTTGTCTACATCCCAGATAAGTGCCCTGGCCATCAGGCTATTGACTATTCTGTGGCCTCATGTTTTTACATGAAATATTTCAAAACATCATATTTTCATTCCAATGTGAAATAGAAACAAATGTCAGACCCTCAAATTTTTTTGTGAAACAGAATCCTTTTTCTACACTCAGCCCCACTTGCCACTCTCATTTGGACCGATAAAAGTTTGTGGGTGTTCAGTTCTTGAAAGGATCAGGCCCATAACGTGGGAAAGAACTGGATTCAAATTATTTATAAAATAAGGTAATTGCTATTTTAAAGATATTAATCTTTATCTGTTAGTAAAATGGATGGATTTTACTTGTATGAATATGAGGCAAGATGCAGCAAAAGGAACTGCATTTCTTTACAAGATGATAAATGATCAAACAATATTAAAAATGTTTGAAACTAAAATGAGATAATTGTAAAATGTACTTTTAGTTTTATCTAAGTAAGGCCAATGTGAATCATAACCAAGAGTTATTACTGCTAAATTTCAGTCAAACACAACATTGTGGGGATAATAAATCTTGTGTGTCCATCTGTAGATATACCTACCATACTCTTGCAGCTTTCCAATGAGATTCCCCACATCAATATTCAAGCGACTTTCAATGAAGTTCTTTATAAAACTGTTTTGGAGAGCTTCCTAAAGTAAGAGAAATGATTTACAAGATAGCATCTGTGATATTCAGAGTTGCTGGATTTTTTTTATATTCCACACAGAGTCATAGATCTCCCTGCTCAGCCATAGATTTTCTCTTTGTGACCTTGAGTATGTCACTTAGTATCTGTGCCTGAGCTCCTCATCTGTAAAAGGCCTCCTGGAAGTACGAGGAGAAATGCACTGAAGATTCTGAGGCAATTAGATACTACATGGATGGGAACTAAGTAAGTGCCTATGACAGATTGATATATCATACCATAAATGTCCATCATCTTGTTTTCTTTTGTTTCCATTATTAAACCACCACTAAGATTATAGGCTTTTCTTAATTGGCTGTTTAAGATCAGCAAAGGGATTTCAAAAAAAAAAAAAATCTGTTCATGTTGTTTCAGACTCTCCCTGGGGAACTGTTGCCCTAATCAGAATTGAGAGTTACTGGGAAATGAACCGGTATTTGCTCTCAATCAATGAAGCCAAAGGTGTGACCACTTTTTCAAACATATGACAAAGACCCAAAACTCATAACCTGATGTTAGGTAGATTTGCTAAATGGAGAATATCGCTAACCTCTGCACATATCTTAACTAAGAGTAAAAAGATAAAATATATTTTTTGATGTCCACTGTAGAAAACTTTCTATAAACTCAGCTTCAAGATTCCACATTTTAGATGTGAATAATTTACAGTATTAGTGAGCTAACACAAGGTTTGTATGTAGTGGAAGTAAATGTAGCTCTAAAATGGCAGATACAATTCATAATGAGATGCAACTAAAGATTAGGCTTTGGGTACCAAAGAACCACTGATTAAAACATCCACTCCTATAAACAAACCCAAGGTCAATGAGAGCTCAGGACAGTGAGGGCCTTACAGGCTCTGGCGCTTAATGGGTTGTCAATGACCAGCTCTTATAATATTGTGAATTTGGCACTGACAGAATGCAGAATCATTAAAACAATGGTTTACTAATTAAAATCATCCAATGCTAGATGAAAGACATTTTAAGTGCTATCTCCTGGGTCCAACACAATCTCCCTTTCTGTACTTAGAAATATGGCAAGTTCCCAGTGGTATAGTACAGCTTTTCATTTATGTGAATGTCTGTAGCACAAACATTTCGCATTCCAAACTTCAGCATCAAAGTCTGAATTCTAAACACCAGGAGAATTTGATGGATTCCTGTTTCTATGTCCTCCTGAATACTTATTTGTATTCAAATGATTTAGTGAAGACTCAAGTGAATAATTTCTCCTTTATCGCAAAGTACCTAGCCACTCTGCACACTCAAAACAGAATGTATATTGTGCACTATAAACCATAATTGCGTCACCAAGCTGGCAGAACCCTGCCAGTATATTTTCCTCACTTTTAGTCTTGGATATCTTTGTAAAAGTAATGGTTTCTAACAGACAACCCACACCAGTGGAGATCTGAATCTTCAAACAGGGTAGTATATATTATTTGCTAATGTACTAAGGTAATACAGTGGGAAGAATGAGAGACGGTATCTTAAAAGGATATTATTTTTACTTACAGGATATTTAATGGTACTCATATGGCCCCCATCATGGTTTTATATAAGCACCTCACAAATCTTTAGTGTATTTGTCCTCCCAACCCTCTTGTAAGATAGGGATAATAACATTGCCTTATTTTACAGATGGGGACCTGAGGCACAGAGAGGCTAAATGAGTTGCCCCAGGTCATACAAACAGTCTCTGGCAGAGAGTAGGCTAGTGCCCGAACCACTGGGTCAGACTTCCTCTCCAATTCTGATCCCTTTGATTGAGTACAATAGCGACTTATTTCATGGGTAACCCCATTGATTTCAGTGGGATTACTAGTGGAATAAAGTACCATTCAGCATGAACAAGAGCATCAGTCTCTGGCCCCTTGTACATAGCAGATACATGAAAGTATGCACATGTCTAAAATAAGTACCCATATCACCTTATTGTTGTATATCTTTTCCCTTCCTCACCCCTTGTTACCTCAACTCACTGAGTCACAGCTATAAATTTAATGTAAATTAGCTAGGACAGAGACCTCCCCTTTCACTTGTTCTGTAAAATACATCATTTTGGAGCATTGCATTACTAGCAGTTGTACAAACATTATTATCTGTAAAATACCATCTTCAGTTTCCATGTTCATTGCCTCAATTTCTACATCTCATTTGCTCAGTTTCCAAGAAAAAGGCATAACAATTAGCTCCACAAGGCCTTTCAGGGATCGCAAATAACATTCCTTAATTGAATCTTAATTAACAATTCTATTGTTGATGCATGAGCATCAGTTTATTCTTCCACAGCTTAATGGCTCTGCAGATGGTGAAGAGTAAAAAGTGCCAAAACTACATTTGAGTGACTAAAGAAAGAAGCTATGACTTGTACACACACAGAAAGAACTGTTAACCAGGTGCCACGTTTATGCAGTCACTGCTATTGTTGCATTTTAAACTTCCTCCATTATCCCTGTGAGAACTGATTACATTGGGGGAGACAATTATGAGAATTAAGCAAGGTCAAGCTGTAAAGAGTATTTAAAAACTTGCCAATTGTCTTAGATTAGCATTTCTCAAACTGGGGTCCCCGGGCCCTGCTGATCAACTCCTCCCCCAACTTCTCCCTCGCAGCACCTCCAGCACACCAGAGAACAGCTGTTTCCTAGTATGCAGGAGGCACTAGGAGGGCGGGGGAGAAGCGGGGACAGGGTGCACTTGGGAGAGGAGGCAGAATCATGCCTCGCTGATCAACTCTTCCCCCTCCCTCCCAGCAGGAGGCACTAGGAGAGAGAGGGAGGAGCGGGGATGGAACGTGCTCGGGGGAGGAGTTGGGAAGAGGCAAGAAAGAGAAGGGGCAGAAGTGGAGTGGGGGCAGGTCCTGGGGTTGAGTAGGGGACCAAAAAATTTTAAATCAAAATAGGGGTCCTTGGGTTGCTAAAGTTTGAGAACCACTTAGATAAATGACTGTTTGCCATCGTACTATTCACTGTATTTCCAATATCACACAGTAATACTACAGAGAGGGAGGTAAATACTTATTTTAGTTGCTTTAAAATTGAAAAGATTTTCAGGACCACCCCACTGTAGGTCTATAATCTAAAATTCAGCAGGATCTGCTGTTGCAGACATACTGTCTTCAAGTGCCACTCATAAGAAAAACTCATGTCTGTGCTGACTGTACCATCACCACTATTCTGCAGAATTTCTGGTAATTCCTTCAACTCAGAGCCAGGACCCTTGTAAAGGCTGATCCACAACTCCATTTCCTACAGTGATCTAGTATTTCTAGAATTACCACTTCTTTATAGGCTACTTTAATTCTTCAATTATTGGTCTCTGTGGCTAGTACTGGAAAGTAGGAAGTCATCCACAATTCACCAACCTGGAGCTGATTGACCATGAGGAAGTTTTCACTGCTCTCAAAAACCCCAGACATCCTCAGCCATGCCTCAGAATAAATCTTCAGGTTGTCCACAAAACCAAATGTGTGATTAGCCTAAAGGGAGAAATGAAGCCAAGTGAAATGAAAACTGCACACAGTAATTCCTGTGGAAAGAGGAGCAACTAGGATGGTTCAGATCTCCTGAAACTCCTGTGAATGTCAACTTTAATTGTCAGAAGTAAATGCATTGTGTTTCCTTTTATCTTCAAAAGAAATAAAAAATGATTTTTTTTGTTATTCAAAGACTAACAGATCAAAGAAAAGGCTTCCTGCTGTGTTCATGTTCCCCATATGAAGAGTAATAATATACAATTTATTTTTATATAGTGCCTTAGATAGAGGGTACCACAAAATGCTTTAGTGAGAGAGCCAGTCAAAAAATAAAAGAAGTTCAAATTAAAGCCTCTTTCTCAATCACATCACCACCTATTTGGGAGGAAGAAGTGGTATATCCAGATGCAACATACAGCTCCTACAACCCTGAGGACAATTTTGGTGCTGATTGAGTCAGGGAGATCTAGCAAGGTCCAGTAAGGAAGAAAGCAGAATTAGGGAACTTCTCATTTGACTGTAAGGGGGAGCAGTCAATTTTTTTCCTTCTGCCCTCACCCAAGCATGGGCTTTGAATGACAGAAGAGTGAATAATGCACATTCTAGCATGAATTTTTAGAAAGTCGGTGTTAAAAACTGAAAAACATTCAGTTTTCACAAACATGGATGGTTTCTCCAAATACAAATGAGTCATGAATAACATGACTTCACAATCACAATGACTCAATCTCAGTGATTTTATTCACAAAAGGATCAGCAAATCAATTAACTTTTCCCATTTAGTCAGATCTAGGAGTGACTGGACTGAGCTTTGCACATGACCCAGTCAACAAAAAGGTTCAATGTGTTCCACTATCACTCAAGGTGTCTGCAGCTGGGTTTGAATTCATGTACCAATGTCACTTGGGGATACCACAGAAAGGACTTGATAAGATGAGCAAATTAATCACAAACTAGGAAAGAATTTTAGCATTGAAATTCCCCGAAAAATTATTCAGAAACCCTGTTTCAGTAATGTTGAATTGGTATAATATTAAATGTAATATGTAAATTAAATATTTAAGTCAAAATGAAGCATGCTAATATTATTGAAATGAAGCATTACAGCATTGAAACAAAATGAGAAAGTTAAACAATTCATTTGGACTTTTTCCTGACAAAATGTCATCTAAATGTATATGTTGGTGCGAAATGTTTTAATTTTCACTAAATTGCCTTTCCCTCAGAAAACTACTTCATGAAAAAAATTTTATCAACTCTAAAAGTTATATAAATAATAGGTTCAAGAAATGATTTTATGTGACACAACTGAGGTATTAATGTGTTTTAGGGAATAACAGATGAACAATTCATAAAGTCTGATACTGACAGAGAGAGCAAAGTTGAATTTAATGATTATGTGATTGCAAATAGCAAAACAGATACAGGAAATTGATATGAGTTATAATATATGGGTACACCACTGATCAAAGTCTTAATGTTGTATCAATACATACATCTGTAAAATAATTATTTCTCCAGATTTGATTGAACTATGATAAGTTCTTCACTAAGCTACTGCTTTAAGCTCATTCTGGAAATAAAGATAAGTATTATTTGAAGTATTACATTCCATGGTCATTTCTGTCTTAATGCTTGTAAGGGATAATTATTATCATGATAAAGGTAGATTATACAAGGGGATTATTAGAAAAGGGTTACGTGTGTGCATGCGCATGTGTGGAGAGAGACCTTCTGAGTTGCAAGCTGATTGTTGAACAAATGCCAAAATGAAAAGGATCAGTATTATTAGAGATAACACTTCTGAAAGATAATTTAAACCTGATTAAAATTTACACTGCCATTTTTTTGGTGTGGTCGGGAAGGGGTGAGACACCAGGGTCTGTAGCATCATTTTTTCTAGTAAAATATACCACCTCACCATCTCTGATGGCTATTGAACATTAGGATTTATTCCAAGCCAATAAAATTATGCCCCTTTCCCTGCCACACCCTTACACACATGTAAGTGTTTGTTCATGTTTGGTTTTGGCAATTAAACTTCCATTGGTTCTGTTAAAAAAAAAAACAACAGATATTTACATATAACATGCAAACACTGGCAATGGATAACACCGCTAATAAATGTTACTTTCAGAATATTCCTGTATGTGCACTACATCAATCAAATGTTTATGCACAATTTCTCATTAGGGGAAATCATTAGTATTTCAAAGTACCTTAAGTATAGTATTTTGGTCAAGCTAACAAGCCTGATTAAATAATCAGGAAATAAAGGTTAATATAACAAACAGATTGGAAAATAAAAACAACTGAAAGAACATATTCCATCTGAAATCACTGCTGTGGGGCGAAATCGTGTGTCCCACTGCCGTGCTTAATCACCAGACTATGTTTCCTCTCAACTATCTTTAAACATCTGTCTTATTTTCCCTTGCATAACAGATTTAGAAAATCTACAACTCAAGGTTAGAGAATGCTGTGATATCAATTTTGCTTAAGTTAATTTTGTAGCCATCATAGCTGTTTTTAGGAATCAGACCTCTTCATTATGCTCTAATGAGGGTGGTAGGTAGTCATGCACAGCATTCCCCAGCAAAAAGGGCTTCTGCACTGAGCTGCAAATTAGAATTGTGGGTAGATTTATTCTAATACTTCCTATCAAAAGTGCAGAACTTTGGCACAGTCTCACAGCATTTAAGTGCCTTCTACAAAGTTACATTCAGACAAAGTCTGGAAGTATATCTATAGGAGATACATGCCTAACCAGCAAAAAAACGTGGAAAAGGTCACTAGTGACTCATTCCCCAAACCAGCTGTGCAGGAGGTGCTAGGATGGCCACTGGCAACCAACTACATTTCCCTCTGGCAATGTTAAGACTTTAGAGAGGGGATGCTGGTGGCCCATATGGGAATAAGATCTCCTGGTAGAGACCACAAGGGCTTCATTACAAGTAGGAAAGTGAGTAGAGAGGGATGCCTATCACTGGGACATAGGTAGCTTAATCAACCCTGAAGGTTCAGGTTCAATTCAGAATAAAATGAAGGTTAAAGTTTGGGCATATTCTAAATTTTTAAGTCCCAGTTCACCATTTTCTACTTAAAAACTAACGGAGAAAGTGTACATACCGTTAAGAACTGCATGGCTGGTGTGTGGTTATTGTGCCTTTACGACCTGGAAAATTGTGAAGGAAGAGTTCTGTGGAGAGTCTCCTCAGTGGTCAGCTGATGTATTTGAAGAATGAAGACAGGCAGTGCTACCAGCCCCACAAAAAATGCACCTATTATTAATGCTGCCTGATAATTCCCATTATAAGGCCTTGTTTAAAGGTCCATATAATTTTGCCGAACTTTAATCACTTAGGCTGAAATTTTGCATATCAAGTGCCTGCCTGGGGCTGATATTTTTTTGGAAAACGTCAGTCAAAATGGTTCAGCTATTTCTTAGAAAGAGGTTGGGCAAAATTTTCTCTGTGTTAAAAAAAAATGTTTACCTTTTCTTCAAAAAGCTCAAGGGCCTCCACGTGCCTTGGAGCAAGGACAAGAAATTGGGCAGGGGCTGGACTTTGTGTCTGGGTTGTGCCTTTTACTGTCCCTGGAAAATGTTGCCAAGTTAAATCCCTTTGAAACAAAACAATTTGCACAAGCTCGGTAAAGCCTTGCTAGAGCTTCACAGCTCCCTGACAAATCCTATCTACACTGAACACACTCCATCCCAGGACTGCAGGAGGCTGAGAATGTGACGTGTGCTGGACAGCACCTTTGGCTAAGGTTGGAGACTTGAATGCCACCCAAAGTCCTCTCTGGTATTGCCTTCAGACTCGTCCTTTTATAAACCTCCTAGATTTGTGAATAAGGTAAAGCTAGAAACCTCCTTATGAGGTTATTTGTCAGCCTGTTAAAACATTTCATTGTAATATAATTTTTCATTATGAAGGGAGTTGAAACAAATGGGTTTTTTTTCAAAGCCAAACTTCATGAGACAACCCAATTAAAGTTGTAGAATAAATCCTCTTTATCTTGTTATGAAGGCTTGATATTTATAAAGAAAGGCTTTGCCTTTCATATGAAGGATTGGTGAGCAAAGCAGCAGGAATCCAAAACCAGGATGAGTTTGTCAGACTTGTTTTCTTACTTTTACTTCTGAATTGTTTTGATGTATTGTTACATACATTCTGTTTTAATTGGAAAAAAATCAGAAAAAACACATTCAATGACTATAAACTTCTTCAATATAGCATCTCTGTCTTGAAACTATCATCCTAAATGGAGATGCAAGAATATGGCAAGAAAAACACATTGCCTCTGATGAGCCAATCAAGAATCAGAGATGCACGCTTTCTGATTGGCTCAGAATTGAACAAAAATTTTCATTGAACTCAGCTGATGTCAATCGGCATGCAGTCATTTATTGCACATGTGAACTTGACTGGTCAATATTGATTTAGACCTCAGGATTGTTTATTTATCATAGGTAGAAAGCAAATTTAATGACTTATTGTAAGAATGGTTTTCAGTACTCTTGAGATGAGATATTCCACTTTATGAAACAAAAACATGAAAATTATCCGGAAATGCAAACAGATTTGAATATCACCCTTCTTTGTAGCATGTACCTCGCTACTCCCAGGGAATAGTAGTTGAATGGGTATGATCCTGCAGTCCATGTTAGGGGAAAACTTGCACCTCTACTTCAATGGCAGTTTTGCCTAAGTAAAGGGTGCAGGTTTGGACTCAATACCAATATTCGGGATATTTGTTGATAATAATTTAGTTTGCCTTAATTTCCATAGGTTATGATAATTAATAAGACTGTGCAACAGAAAGAGTAAAGATGGATTTGATGGAGGGACCTACCTGCTAGATCCATATTTACAAATAAACAGATAATTTATTATTGGTAATTTGGTGAGTCTAGCATTTATTTTTATAAGACAGCTTGAATGAGCTGATGGAACTGTCTAAGGTCCAAGCATGCTAATAGATGTATTGGGCTATAATATCTAATAGAATCTGTGTAGTTTCAGAAGATGAAAAAAAACCAAAGTAAAATTGTCTCATTTAAGATAACTTGGCAATCTCAGTGCTGTTACTGAGTAGACTTCATTTCAGTAAGATCTAGACTAGGATTCAACATGTGCTGAAAGATTTATCTGTCTTATCACGGATCCTATTAAGTTAGTGGCTGTGGCATACTAATTGGCAAAATAACGTGGAAATCTCTACAAAGCATTATTCTTGGTGTCACTGTAATGCCGAATGCAATTTTGCACACAGAGTTTTATCACCGCTTAGAGTTCACATCTGTAAAAATCAAAAGAGCATCTTTTTTTAAAATCAGCCTAAAGTTTTAAAATGAATTATATTCAACTCAGCAGACCAAGGGATATAGTCTGTCACCCAGACTAAGTTCTTCATTTTAATTGTAAACTAAGAAACCACCAAAGTCTTTTATTTGATTCACAAAGAGGTATTGTGAAGTTAACGAGTAGTTCTAACATTTATCATTTCACTGTACAAATACACAACTAACAGATGGTCCTTCATGCAGCCTTTCCTGTGACCACCTGTGCAAAAGGAAGGGGAAGTGGAGCAGAAGTTAACCCTTACTCACTGAGGACTTACGTAGAGATCCTGCACTCTGACACAGAAGGGTTCACTATAGCACTTTTAACATGGTTTTCCTGGCTCATTTGAACTGGGACTGCAAAACTTAGGGCCAAGTTCTCCCAGGACCGGTGCTAGGGTTTTGAGCGCCCTAGGCGGACGGCAATTTCGCCGCCCTGCGCACTGGTCCTGCGGCTCCGGTGGAGCTGCCGCAGTGGTGCCTGCAGGAGGTCCACCGGAGCCGCGCGAGCAGCTGACCATCCTCAGGCAGGACTGCGGCAGCTCCACCAGAGCCGCAGACCAGCGGACCCTCCGCAGGCACCACTGCGGCAGCTCCACCGGAGCTGCCTGCCGCCCCCTCCGGCAAAACGGCGCCCACCAATTATTCTGGCGCCCTAGGCGATTGCCTAGGCTGCCTAAATGGTAGCGCCGGCCCTGAGTTCTCCTCATTGACACTGATGCAAACTCACTGAAGTAAATGGAGTAAATTGAAACACAAATGCTAGTGTTATTTGTATGTGCAGTGGGAGCAAGATCAACATCTGGAGGGAAATAACCCTGCCAGTTTTCTTAAAGGAAACACTTCCCATTGTTTCTATCATCCATATAAGTACAGACATTTGATTTATTCATTTCCTTACCTACTCACCTTTTTTATAACCATGTTAAACTTTTCATTGTTGGGGGTGTACAGTATCTTCCCATGTAACAAGGGCTTCAGGAAGGTCCACACCAAAGCCCCATTAGGTGATTGTAAAATTTCCTGATAAAGCTGCAAGCAAAATGGAGCTGTGGAAAAAAAGAGAAAGAGACCATATTTAAGAGATGGTGCAAGTGAATGATTTATTCAGCAATATAATGCCTATGACTTTAACTTAGGGCTTGGCCTCTGTAAGGGGCTGAAAATCCTCAATTCTCACTAAATCATTACTACAGCTCTTTGGAGAGATGTAGTTCATTCACCAAGTGCTTGAACCTGCGAGGAGCTGGGGATCCACAACTCCCACTTAAGCTGAGAACAATCAGCTCCCAAAGAGATCAGAATCTTAGGGCATGTCTACACTACAGCCCTACATTAACCTATGTTACGTCAACTTACAGCCACCGTAGTAATTACACACTGCCCTCCTTCTGTTGGTGGTGTGCATTCTTACCAGGAACACATGGAGCCATGAAATTGACAAGACAGCCAACAGCCAATATAAATAATGCAGTGTCTACAGACATTGTGTCACCCTAACTACACTGACATAAGCCCTACACCTCTCATGGAGGTGGAGTTACTATGTTAGTGTAGAAGAGCACTTACACTGGCGGGAGGAAGGCTGTATTGTGTACACTGACTTAATCAGGTTGTTGTAAGATGGTGCAAGTGGATGATTTATTCAGCAACTTAATTGCGTAGCGTAGACCAGGTCTTAGTGAAAACACTGGATAAACTGCACCTGTCCTAAAAGTTGTATTGCTGTGTTACAGTTCTGGAATCAAATTACACAGGCAAAACACACATAAAATAAATACAGAGGGAAGAGTCATTGCTATAAATTCTCATACAGATCAAAAGTTCTTTAAAGTATAAAAGAATAGCATCACTAATTATAGACCAATGAGGGATTTATAATAGTCTGATAATTATTTCCATACTCAAGAGAAGGCAAGCATAGTCCTAATCAGCAGCTATACACCTTCTTACTTTCTGAACTTTCTTAGGCCATTCAATGAAGACTGCCTTTTCTATTTGACAAGACAACTTTTGGGTGACTGTGAAATGTCTACAGGCCTCTTCATCAAGAAAAGTAGCATAGCTTATTTCAGAAAGCTGCAGCTAGATGCAAATGTGTAACTTAACTGTATGATGTTTAATTCATTTTTTAATCTATCTATATTTCAGCTGCTTAGCTGAAAAATCCATTCCCCTAACCCAGGCAAAATTTGGTAGTCAAGCATGTTAAGAAGGATATGTAACCTTAATCTCATTGCAAGCTGTGGTCCTGATGCTGCAATCAGCAACATGTGGACAGGGTCCCTATTGAAATCAAGGAACTCCTTTTTGCAGGATCAAAAAGGTCTAAATGTCTATGCTTAGTTTACTTTGGGTATTTTTTGTTACTAGTAGATTTAGAAATATTTAGTAATATGTCATAGTAATTTTCATCTTCAGTGTACTTTACTATAGAAACATTAAGCAAGGTCACTAGTAGCGCTGAGCAAGTAACTGATTTTTTTAGTTTGGTGACAAACCAAAAAATTCTAAAAATCATTCTAACCAAAACTAAGTTTTTGGTTTTTCTCCCCAAAGCAACAAAAAATCATTTTGAAATGTTGATTTGTCAAAACAAATCATTTCAATGTTTCCCAAGAAATGTAAGGTTTTTCAGCTGAAACTATTTGTTGTATTTGACCTGAATTCACAAATAGTTTCAGTACCTGCCAAAAAATTGTAACAAAAATTTCAACCAGCTCTAGTTACACCACCTCTATGAGGGAGACGAGTACAATTATTTACATTTTACAAAGGGGGACTGAATTAGAAATGTCAAGTGACCTGCCCAAAACCAAGGAGTGAGTGTCAGAGCCAGGATTGTAACCAAGGAGTATCTAGAACCCAGTCCCTTATCCAGATCATTCCTCCACAATCTCCCCTTAAGAAAGTAGTCTCCTCTAAACAAGATCTGTAACTGGAGAAAAATTAACAAGGGCTCCAAGTTGGTCAGGCCAGAGTGATAGTATGATGAGCATACGGAGCACTGTAGTTAATCTTTAGACTAGGACTTCTATGAAAGTGTTGTCCAGTTGTGGGACTATAAGACTATAAGGCAAGTTCAGTAGTGAGCACACAGGACTGGAAGCCAGGGCCACTGAGATTTATAAGGTGGGGGGAAGTGGGCAGGTGGGGTAAGGACCCATACACAATCCATTTACAGCATCTATGCAACTCCACTACTAGTAGGAGAAGAACAAGCAGAGACTATGTGACTGGTACTCCCTGCCTGTGTAGGTGGCCGAGCTTGGGAAGAGCTCTAGCTCCACGTTCAGTGTGCCAGCTTGGACAGCTGAGCCCAGATAAGATGTTGTAATCTGCTAGTCATAGAGCCAGAAGCAGATATTTTCCGCATCACTGCCACCCTTTCCCCAAGGAGAAACAATGGAATCATGCTTCTATGAGTCACAATTCCTTTCCTGGAAGATCACCAAAATTAATTTTAATGAGTCATTGGTGTGTGATAGATCTAGAAAGCAGTCTCACACACACGATATAAAAATAATAGCAGGGTGCAGACAACTTGGAACACTAACTCTAATGGTAGCCAACAATTCAACTACAAGGAAAGACAAAAGGTATTCTTCCCTGGTTGTATTCAGAAGCTTAAGGATTTTATCATAAAACACCATAACACCAAGTTCACAAAATAAAAGTATATAACTATAAATTTGCAACTTTGTATCTAATAATGTATTTAATTTTGAACATTTAATAAACTTCCAATATATATGACCTGTCTGAGACAGAAGAGTCATATTTATTGCTATTATATGCAAGAATACAAAATAACTTGAATTGCTTGTCACTTGTCTCCATAATCATTTCTGTTTAATAAAACCTTTCATCAATCATTCCTTGTGTTCAGGATTGCAATGTCAGCTAGCTGAAATGCCAATTAATAGATCAACATTTCTATTTAAGAGGAAAAGGTTTAGAATGCATGGCAAACTCTGAATGTAAGTATGTATATATGCAACTTGTGACTGATGTTTCTCTTACTTGAGTCTTTGGGAATGCTGTATTTTGCCATATCATCTTCCAAGAGCTCAGTGATCTTGGGCATGTCCATGAACATGTTGGTGTTGCTGAAGAAAGAGGATTCTTCTTTACAGACTGCCCTGATTATAGACTGAAGGGATCCAACAACGGAACTTCTAGATTTCCCACCCTGTAGGAACTAGAACAACAATTACTAAGGAGTGGAATCCCAATTATAACAGTTACCCTGAATGATCCAGTCATAACTTTCACAGCTGCAGGAGTAGTTCAGATGTTCTTCCCCATTACTGCATCCCAGGAAGTCAACAAAATGACAGTTTTCAGATTGTCTACAAGAATGGATGCATGTTGTGCTCTCTTCTGTTCACATGTCCACCTTTGTCAGGGAAATATATGGCCACTTTAATGGCCAGAATACTCTGTGAAAGATGGTAGTATAACGTACTACTTTAACCTTTCAAAAATGTCATATTTTCATGGCTTGACTGGGCAGAAAAAGAATGGAAATATCAGGACCATCAGATTGCAGACCTCTGGATTACCTTGTCATTTTTCATACACTCTGCTTCCCTCCACAAAAACAGAAGTGGGATTGAATGCATTACTCTACTGTCACACATTATAAAGATAGCAACAACAAAAATAAGAATCTTTTTACATGTCTGCCATGAAAGCGGGCCTGCTACGAAGAAACAGTTGTACTTTGTTCAAAATGTTAAAATGCAGTTGTACTTTGAAAAATGATTGTATAAAATGGTATGTTCTTATTAGATCTGCTCCTGGTGTATGTATATTTTGAATCAAATCATCTCTCTTTCTTGAAGAAAGATAGATTTTTATTGCCATCAGTCCTGTAGAACAGATGCTGTTCTGGGAGACTGATCTGACTGCTTATGCACTTCAACTTGTTGTTAACCAAGTTCCAATAGCAGCCTACCCGTGCAATTGCAGTTTTCAAACTATGTGCTCACAATTGTGCAATCCCACTGAAGGCTATACGGTTGCATAATTAGAACTAAGGACATAATTGGATGACATTCGGGCTGCAAAGGTGTAACTAAAACAAGCATTTGGCCTGCCTGAAATTTATCACTATTGAAGATACCCATGTCAGAAAGAACCTCTCTGGATTTTCAGATCTCAGGTTGAGTTTGCAAGACTAGCAGTTGGGGAAAAAAAATTTAATCTGATAAACTGAACATGTTTAATATTGAAATCACTGGGACACAGTAAGTGTGAAACATGATTATATCATTTTTACAAAGTCAATCTTCAAAGCAGAACTTCACTTTAAGAATATAATAGGTTATGGTCCGCTTGGAGGCTGTATCTTTCAAAATCAACAAAGTGAAAAAGGCATGTTCGCTGATCTAGAGCAAGTATAATGAGTACTAGTTAAAAACTTAGTACTCACTAGCTCTTATATAGCACTTTCATCCGTAGTGCTCAAAAGAATTTGCTGGCATGAACATTCGCTGAAAGAGAATTTTATATATTGCAGAATAAACAAAGGCGAAGAATTAGGAATTCATATCATGACCCTCTGCATTGGAATCTTGTTTCTAAGCTTACCCAATCAGGGAACAGAAACATACTAACCATTTAATCACCTAAGGACCCAGTCAAATACTTTGCATTTAAAAGCCTGAATATTCAGAACGAACTGTTTGTGAGTGACATACAGAAATGATTCAGTGAATGATTTTAATCTGCAGATAAACTTGCAAAAATCATGATCAGTTCACCAACAAAAAATTATCCATTACAAAATATTCCCCCAGTGCACTTTAGAACAGAAAGCAGCTTAGTATTACAATCACTATAGT
The DNA here is from genome assembly GCF_025201925.1 of Gopherus flavomarginatus. Lineage (NCBI taxonomy): Eukaryota > Metazoa > Chordata > Testudines > Testudinidae > Gopherus > Gopherus flavomarginatus. The sequence goes on along the minus strand of NC_066618.1, from coordinate 105,792,702 downwards.
AAAAATCCAGCAGGAAGGCAACACAGGAGAAATGGAAAGCGTCTCAGGTATGCCCCAGGGTTATATCTGCCATTACCAGAGGCTACAAACTCGGCCAACGTGCATGAGCTGAGAAGTGAACAAAATATTCAAGGGTAAAAGGGCTTATGCTATAAAGTAGCAGAGCCTACAAAGCCTGAGAATGAATGAAAGATTAAGATAAACAACTTTTTTCCTGGTACATAAAGGAACAAAAGGTCAGTAATGTAGACAGAAGGGCCTTTGAGAAATCACATGGGTAATTTATTGACAAAAGAGGTAGACACTGAATTGCTAAAACAATTACATTATTCTCTTTTTGCCTGGGTGTTTAGAGGGAGGCTCGATGGCAGATACAGACATAAATTTCCCAGGGGAAACATTAAAAAAAAAACAACACCTGCAAAATATAAAGATTGTGCTAGAACAAGTAATCAGGAAATTGGAAGATATGAAAAGAAACAAAACTTCAGGGTGAGAGGGGCTGCAGTCCAGGATGATATAAGCAGCAGCAAATGAGAGAGCAAAACTGTGATGAGGTGGCCCCCTCTGCTGTTGCATTCTTCTCTCTGCAGAGTCTTATCAAATTAGATTTTTCAAAGACTAACTCTATTGAATCATCAACTTTGGGAGGGTGGACCAAATAAATAATATTGTATTCATAGTTGAGAAGGCCTTGAACCTGCTGTAAATCAGATGAGTTGATGTGAAAAACAATAGGACCATATCCTCAGTTGATGTAAATCAGTTTAGTTCTATTTACTTCAACAGAGCTACAATAACTTATACCAGCTGAGGAGCCAGCCCAAAAAGAGTGAAAGGTCATAAGGTTAGATATATAGACAAATGCCTCATTGGAAAGCAGTGCATTAGAAGAACCAAACCTATAAAGCAGCCAGGGAAGCTCTGAATAAAAGAAAAGCTTTAAAGGACAAACAGGCAGGCCTGTCTAAGTAACGTTTCAACTTTTTAACTTTGTCATACAAATTAGAGCCTTATGGGAAAAGCTCATACCACTACTGAAGTAAATGGAGGAATACTGATTTACATCAGCTAAGGATATTGTCCTCTAAGCGAGATTTGAGTTGACTATTATACTGTAGTAACAAGCCGGCATGCATTACCTACCAGTGAGGCATTTTAAAAGTTTGCAATTTTAAGCCAGGTGCTGTCATCTTTACTCTCAGTAACACCTTACTCCAGAAAGTAGTGCCACCAAAATTGATAAGACAACCTGTTGCAATAAGGTATTACTCAATGGGAGGAAAGGTAGCAGAATCTGGTCCTTAGACAGGGGAGTCCTTTATTATGATGCATTATTTATTTTATAATAGCTCCAACATTGTACTAGCCATTGTACATACACATGGTCAGAGTCCTTGCCACAAAGAGCTTAGTTCCTCACTCTGTTTGGAATGTATCACTATCTTCATCTTACAGATAGGAAATTGAAGTAGAGAGGGATTCAAGGGCCATAGTCAAGGTCACAAAGAAAACACATGGCAGAGCTAAGAACTGAAACCAGTGGTCCTGAGTTGAGAGCCTTAACCACAAGACCCTCCTTCCTACCTAGATGACAATTACTAGTCACTAGGTAAAATCAAGGACCCAATACTATGGATCTATCAACTGCCCATACAGTACATTTGGAGAAATGAGTTATGTGATTTACAATAGGTGAACATTTTCATTATAACCAAGTAGCAGATGGAGAAACCATGCAAGACCAGGGTTAAAGGAATGGCTTTTTAATTAAAAAATAAAACAAACATTAGTAGTGTGCGCCCCGTTATCTCCATGACACACAGAATAGATGTGATTATTAATAAACAACCTGTTGCCATATCGGTTTAGGTTGTGATCTCAATTAGGTAACAAGAAGAGCTAGCAGTATTTGGATCACCAGGAAAATCTTGGGCTGTGACAGGAATGGATACTGGTGATGAAAGAGACCATCAAATGTACCAAGACCTGAGTATTACAGGCTCAACTCACCAATTATGCAATACCACTCATAGCCTATGGGATACATTATGATTTTGCCCAACATTCCTCCTCATTATTTAGTACCTGACCTTAATGAAGTCCTCTAAAAAAAGTGATTATACTTGCACTATAAATACAGCTAATGGATGAAAGATCACACACATACCTGTTGAAATGCCGAGATGTCAAGCAGATCAACACTCTTGAATGCTTGGAGGAACATGGGAAGATTTTCAAGGACATGTTCGCCTTTTTTTAAAAGGGAGCTGATGCTAATGACCACTTCCAACAAGGCATTCAGTACCTTGTTGACCTCAGAGGGTATCATGATCTTGCAGAAAAGAAAAGAATGAGACTCAATTAATTTAAAATCCACCCTATTCATACAATATTGAGTTTATAAATTCCTCAGCCTCTCTTGCATTGCTTAAAAAAGCTCCAGCAAACACTTCCCTCCCTCCCCCCACCCAAATGCTCTCTCTGTGCCCTCACATTGGCTGTGGCAGGAATGGGTACTGATGATGAAAGAGATCACAGTCTCCTCACAATTTTCTAAGGACTCTGCACTTTGTCTAAATAAAGTGAGATAAGGTGGGCAAGGTAATGTCTTTTTATTGGACCAAATTCTGTTGGTGAGAGAGACATACAACAACTATAAAAAGTGTTCTATTGTTAGAATCCCTTAAGTTTAAATTTGAAATATACAGAGCATGTTTCTGCTATCTAGATACACAGCTCTGTCTCTCTTGTCCTACTCAGGGCTGATTCCAGGTGAAACTCTAGCCCCCTTTGATGCCAATGGAAGAACTCTCATTGACCTCAATGGGGCCAAGATTTCACAGTGAATTTATTACAGAAGTTTAACATTTAACATTTTAAAAAAAAATCACAACCTATTCACTTAGCTGAGATGCCAATTCAGTAGGTTTTAAAGACCTGTTGAATTGTTATTTCCTAGTCTGCAGGTTCTTCCCTGTCCTTCCTTCACTTTCCTCATAGTTATTGTCTCATAGCTAGAACACTCAGTTTTATATATTTCATCTCTTATTTGGATCTAAATGCAATTTGTCTTCTGCTTTTACCAATGAAGATATTAGTATGTGTGTGAGGGGGATATGTTTGTATAGGTCACTCTGATGTTATGTTAATGTAAAATTGGTTTTAATAAGGTTAGCTGTTCAAGGGAGACAATAAAAATTGTGTTTTTCCACTGTTTTACATTCCCTATTTCCTTCCTCCACCCATATTTTACTAGTGCATTTTCTATTATGGAAATCTACGCTCTGTACGTTTATCAGCTTTTTGGATTTCATCCTCTTTTGCATACGTTTTTTAAATAACAAACATTCTGAAACATGTTTTATTAAATCAAAACAATTAGCCAATTAAGTCAGAAAAAGTCCCATAAACAAATGAGGAGTAGTTGATGGAAACAGTCAAGTGAACAATGCAACTCTGTACTAGGAATTTATTAAAATCAACAAGGCTCAGTGAAAGAGCCATTAGGAATGTCACTGTTTTGTTCAGGTTGACCTATTTTTCAAGAAGCGACTCAAAGCTCCTCTCCTCATCTTAGTTATGTATACATTCTAGGAACACTTCAGTCTGGTGTTTTCAGGAGACTGGTCTGTTTATTACAAATCCGTTGTCATAGTCATCAGTTTAACTATACATGTGTGGCATCGGAAACAAGGACCTCTGGCTTCAAAAACAAATGTTTCTCTCATTTTGAGCTCAAGTATATACCCTTCAACTAGCAGAAATAGGTTTGGCCTTTTCTCATTCTGGAGATCAGCTACCACAAAGAAGTAGAATGCACGCACACTAGACACCACATATCCCCCCCCCCCCCAACATAGGATAATTTTGTTCATAACTGTGTCATCTCAAAACAATAAATCCAGATTTGTTCCTGGTTAACCACGCACAAAGGTAGTCACAGAGGCAACTCAGTTTCAGCAGCAAATGCTTGGTCCCCCTTCATAATGCAGAAAGCTGTGTACAATGGCAACACTATAATTTTCCTACCACATACAAGCCTTTAACTTCCTAACTTCATCAGTAATCCCCAAAGGCCCAGTCTACATGGGCAAAAATTTGCGTTTTTCAATTGAGTTATATTCATTCAGCTGAACCCATCTCCTCTTAACACCCATTAAAATCACATGAGCTGGTCCTGTGGTAGCCACTCAAATGATTTAGAAGTTTAAAATTCTGTTAACATGGACATTAAGAGGTAGGGAGCAGAATAAAGTCAAGCTAACTGGAGTGAGCTAACTAATGTGATAAACACAGCTACCATGTGGACAGACCCAAAGCGAGGAGTTTTCTGGACTTGCAGATTCTCTACTACAAGAAGAGAGACTTACAGGTTGAGATAAATTTATTCTTCTTTTGTACACAGGAAATGCATTAGTCAGGAAACAAACTAGTGGATATTAGCAAGCACCCTAGAAACCAGGGAAGGAGAGCAAGAAAGGAAAATGTTAAGAAAAGAGAAGGCAAGGAAGGAAGGAAGCCTGTGACCCAGACATTTTTGCCACATTCATTATCCCAGGTCTCAGTGCACAAGCCAGATTGTTGTGAGGAGGAACAAAAGGATTCCAAGCCCAGAAGTCCCAGCCTTAAAGAGGCAGAGTGCCACAGTGAGCTGCCTCTGGGTTGTGGCATAACTCTCAAAAGCAACAAAAAAGTATCCAGCTCAGTTTCCTGTACAAGTGCAAGTAAACATTGTCACCCCGCAGTCTGTCTCTGAACTAACATGACCCTTACATATGAGAACCATCTGTTGCAGACATTAGACCACAACCCATGCTATTCTTATCTTGAAGAGATGAGCTATTGTAACATCAAAGGCATATGGAGTAAAAATTTTCAAAAGCACCCAAGTGATTTTGGGTATGTCTACACAAACCACAGCAGTAACCCTCCAAGCTCGGGTCAACAGACTCAGGCTCACACTGCTGTGCTAAAAATAGCTGTGCAGACAGCACTTTTAAGTTGCAGCTCAGATCCTGAAGCCCACCACCTTCCCTTGACTTCAGACCCCAAGTTCTAGCCTGAGACACATCTACTCAACTGTTTTTGGTGCACTAGCATGAGCCTCACAAGACAGAGTCTTGTCAACCTGAGCTCACAGGCTCACTGTGAGACATTCCCTTAGGAGCTTAAGTCCCATTGGAGCTTTGGAGCCTATGTTCTATTAAAACTTAGACTTTTAAGTGACTTAGATGCTTTTGAAAATTTGGACCATGGTACAATCTTACTGCTCCCAGATGATTCTGGGTCATATTGTCCTCAACCACAGCGTTTGGTGCGAAAAAGAATTTGGATATGTTCACTTATCTTTTTAGTCACCATATTTGTACAGCAAAAAAGTTATCCCAGTGCTGTTATGCATTGAAGGTGGTGGCTCTGTATTTGTGTAACCCAGCCCAGAATGATTATATTCAGCCCATGCACATAGTTACTGCTACAAATTCCATAACATAGAGAACATTTTTACTTCTAAAACAGAGGCTTTGGAAAATATAAAGCTCCAAAGCCTAGCAAAGCCAATAAAATACTTACATGTGCACTGTGGCCTTAGATAAGTGACTTGGTAAAAGTAGTATTGGGGTTTACATATTTATTCTCTCTCAAAGGATGCCACATGAGATTTGCTCAATTTACAAGTCAAAAGAGGACTAATTCTAACTTCCAGCACTACAGACTTAGCCAAAGATCTGAAAATTGAGTGTGTTTTTATAGCCTCCTAAAGGCTCTCCAAAGTTTCTGTTATTAGCATTTAGCTGACAATTTTATTGGCGATGCAGGAGACTGAACATAATCAAATAACACTCCTGTGGCAGCTATAGCAAATGCTCACATAGAAAACTAATACTGGCAAAGGATTTATGCATTCTTAGCTTCATCCAATTACCAACAGGAGTCAGAACATTCTGGCGAGCCAGCTCTCCAAGAACCATCACAACACAGTTTGGGAACTTTGTTAGTGCTAAACAAGCAAGCCTGAGCAACAAATCAGCTCCAATCTGTTGCCCGAACTGCAAACTGCTAGATCGTGCAGTGCTAGTTATAGAGCTGTCTTTTGGGTGAGATAAAGATCATGGATCCCTTGGGTATCTAACAGTTCCATGACACGTTTTGCAATATTTGGGGGTATCTGATCTGGTATCTTGGCTAATCTCCAAGCAGATAAACTTGCATATCCACACTAACTCCATAGTATCAATAGAACAAGCTGTTCTTTACCTCCATTCTTAAACTGTTATGAATCATGTCCAGGATTAGAACTTGGGGTTCCCTGATTTCCATTTCTGTGTTTAAACCCACACCCTTCATAAGGAGCCACAGAAGCAGAGTTGCCTATGAAACTAGGGAGAAAACCCAGCCTGAGATCTCAGTCCTTCCACCCTCTTTTGCATTGGTGTGAGAAATGAGAGAAAAAAACATAGGGAGCTCCCTAAATCTTCCTTCCCCACCCCCACAAACAGCAGGGCAGGATCCATCTTCAGGGTCTGGAATGAACTCCCATTGACTTCAGTGAAATCTGGAGCAGGCCCTTAACATACAGGAGTACATCCTGCTGCAGATCTACTGGTTCCACAATGCTAAGTGAGGGCACAGGAACTTCATGAAGGGCAGTGTTTGGGTTCTACTGGGATAAACATCTAGGACAACAAAATATATGGGGCAGAATTATGATCAGTAATTGGGTTACTTATCCATCTAGCTCCAAAATGTTCAGGAAGTAAATACTTGCTCCTTTTACCTTGTAAATTATATTACGCAAGTTCAGGTTCTGGGTAATCAGTACAATCACGGTATATAAGTCCAGCGCTGGGAGAGAACAAAGTTCCTTCACTGCCAGAGAAGTTTTGCCATTTTCAGGAAGTGTCAGCAAGAGACTAAGCATTTCCGTGTCACATCTTCCAGCTAAAGCTACTGCAAGGGCACTGTAGAGAAACTGTTGTAAAGTACATGGATTAAAATTTATCCTGCCTGAAATGTATCATTTTTTAATAACAATACACTGTAAATATGTGTCTCATAACATAAATAACTGTACTTATAATAGCTGCCAATAGAACTGAAAGACAGAGTGACTTATTTGTTAAGATGACATACTTGCACTTTATACTACAGTATATGGGCATTTAAACAGATAAAATGCATTTCTCAATACTATTTATTTTCATTTCTAAAGATATTCATCATTCAGTTAATAGGCACCATTCCTTGATCTAGGCAGGCACACTTACAACACTGAAAATTCATAGAAAAAATTTCATAAATATATACTTTTTTTTGTGGAAGCACCTAAAAACCACAACAGGGACACAAAATTACTCAGGATCGTTAAGTCCAAAGCTGACTATGAAGAGTTACAAAGGGATCTTACTAACCTGGGTGACTGGGAGACAAAATGGCAGATAAAATTCAATGTTGCACATTAATGCACACTGGAAAAAATAATCCCAACTCTGTATGCAAAATGAGGGGATGTAAATTAGCTGGTACCACACATGAAAGATCTTGGAGTCATTTTGGTGAGTTCTCTGAAAACATCCACTCAATGTGCCCTGGCCATCAAGAAAGCTAACGGAACCTTAGGAATCATTAGGAAAGCGATAGATAATAAAACAGAAAATACCATACTGCTACTATATAAATCCATGGTTTGCTCACACCTTGAATACTGCATACCGTTCTAGTTGCCCCGTCTCAAAAAAGAGATATATTAGAATTCAAAAAGGTGTGGAGAAAGACAACGAAAATAGTGAGGGGTATGGAACAGCTTCCATATGAAGAAAGATTAGAAAGATTAGGACTGTTCAACTTACAAAAGAGATGACTGAGGGGGGGAAATGACAAAGCTCTAAAAAATCATGAATGGTATTAAGATCTAGGAGTCACCTGATGAAATCAATAGGCAGCAAGTTTAAAACAAAGATAAGGAAGGGCTTCTTCATTCAGCGCACAGTCAACCTGTGGAACTTGCTGCAATGGGATGTTGTGAAGGCTGGATTCGAAAGTTCATGATTGGTCCGTCAATGGCTATTAGCCAAGATGGTCAGGGACACAACCCCATACTCCGCACATCCCAAACCCTCCAACTGCCAGAAGCTGGAACTGGACCACTCCATAATTGCTCTGCTCTGTTCACTCTCTCTGAAGCATATGGCACTGGCCACTGTTGGAAGACAGGATACTGGGCTAGATAGGCCATTGGGCTGACTCAGTCTGACCATTATGTTTATGTAATGCATGTCTACACAGCACACTAAGCCTGGGTTTTGACTCAGGCTTGAGCCCAAGTCCCCCTTCCGCTCACACACAAATCTGTGACTCAGGTCAGCAAGCACTTAGGACCCAGGTCCTAGGATCCTGTTTGGGACAGGGGATTCAGAGTCCAAATGCCTCTGTGACTTGGGTCCAAGCTCTGTCATTTTGCAATGCAGATGCAGCTCAAGCAGCAGACCTGAGTCATGCGGTCTGCATAGTGCAGTAAGAATGCATTAGGATGGCTGAGACCAAGGTCCAGCAACTGTAAACCCAGGTTTACAATGCAGTGTGGACACTCAAGCTTGGGCTTTGAAACAACAAGTGCACAAGCCCAGGACTCATAGACCTGTTTTTACAATTCAGTGTAGGTACACATAAAGACCGAGAGAGCTTACACAAATATTTAGAAAATACACATCATATGAACAGACAAATACAGCAACATGAGGATAGGACAAGAAAACAATAAAAACAAATGCATTTCTTTAATTTAGTAGTGAATGGTACCATCCAGTAGTACAGAAGATGACTCATCCCTCCACAAATATAGATCAACCACAAACCTTGCCAGCCCAGACACATCTCCAAACCTCTCAGCCACCCTCCTCCTCTAATGAAAAGGAGAAAAGATAGCTCTTGTAGCGAGTTCAGAGGAGCAACAAATCCAGGGATGTGAGAGACTGAGAAGGAATAGGAGTTCCAGGGTCAAGAGGCCTTTGCTGAACATAGAGCATGAAACTCCTTGTTCACAAGGAGGGAACTGTCCCTGGAGCATCTCTGTTGATTGTATCAATGCTAGTGTCACACAGGGACACTCGGAGGGAGGTGGTCCCTCAGTAATCAGATCCCAAAGTATAGCTGGTTGAAAAATCATTGATGAAAAATGCTGTTTCGTTGAAATTATAATATATTGTGGGAAATGTGTCATTTCAACAAAAGTTTCAACAGGAAAAAGTCAAAATGGCTCATTTTGACTATTCTTTTCAATTTAGTTTATATTATATTTAAGTGTTACTGTTAAAGATATTTTACTATTGAATATACAATATCTATAATTTTATTGACTATTTCAATGTACTATACATGTAAAATAAATGGTAATTATTAACATTGACAAAGGAACAGAAGAACAGAAGCCATCTGTAATTAAAGTTAAGCTTATTGTGTGAAAGAATTCAAACTAAGAACTGTCATTCTAGTACTCAAGCTTGCTATGGACAAAACCTGCAGCTTCCTCTGATTGTGGAGCATCAGTGACATCCAGTGGCTGCTTGATTGATCTGATCAGTTTCAGTCAAGTACCAAAATATCAATTCATTTCCAACACACACACACACACAGAGGAAAGGACACCTCTAGTTATCTTCCCCCTTTATGATTCATACTGGACAAAGGAGAGTTAATGCTACTCTAAGCTTCAAGAGGGAATCGGTCACAGTCATGGGACACAGAGATAATGACATCAAAGCTCTTGGGGGAATAGCACATCAAGGGAACACTTGGGGAGAGTAGCACATCAAGGGAGCACAAGAGAGTGATCTACTCTCCTTACTACAAAACCTGAGAGCTATGGGGGGTGCAGTACAATTTCCCCATGGAGTTTATGGCTCTCCAGAATTTCCTGGTGGTAAAAGGACATTTTGTAGCTAAAAATGGGTGAAACTCCACTTAATCCAAAGGAGCTGTGCCTATTTCCAGATTTCAGAGTAGCAGAATTTGTCCCTGTCCTGCCCCCATCCCATCAAGTAAAAGTTGAAACTTTTTTGCCCATTGTAGGAGAAAATATGAAGTTAACTATCCAAGAAGGTGAAACCCTGATGTTTCCAGAAGACTTTGCAATGCCTCAGGGGTTTGGTTGCTAGTATCACAGGGTTTTCTTATTAGGTTCTTAATGCTTTATTTTGAATTTCAAAAACAAAAACTATCTTCCATATGAAAAAAATAGCAAATGAAAACATAGGAGGCCCACATACCTAACAAGTATTGTTCATTTCTACACCAGCTAAGAGAGGCTGGAAAGCATTTTTATAGGTCAATATCTTAATTTAGCATCCCACATCTCACCTCTTACCTTTGACTGTGAGAAACTGGCTTCCAAGAGAGTGTTGATAGTCTCTTCAGAAATGTTGACTAAAGAACGAAGTTCCCATGCCAGCTCAGGAACATTCTGCACACAGTCTTTGATTTTCACATCTGCAATGCAGGAAAACATGGATTGTCGATTTCTCACTACACTGCTTTAATTAGGGGTCACCAGGCAGCCCTCCATTTCCTCACAGATCTATGCTGAGGGGGCATGAAAGGGCAGAGTGCTGTTTCCAAGGCATTCTATTCTCTTTCCTACCAATCCTAAGGGATTGGAGGGATTCCTGGTTCTCAGGCAGAGATGTGGGGCAGGAGGTTTACTGCACTGAAGCATAAGCCATTCCCCACAACTGGTTTGGGAAGAAGGCACCTTAAATTACCAAAGGCAGTTTTCAATCACTTAATCTGGCTTCTCGCTCTGCAGTTTGGATCTCCCTTTCAGAATGATTCCAAGAGCATGTGATTGGGGCAGCCCTTGGTAGCCTAGTTTCCATAGAAACTATACTGACCTGGGCCCATTGGCAACAGGTGGGTCACGGTGATAGTGAGGAGGAACAGACCCCAAATGATTCATAAGACACCAATACAATGTCACCTTGGTACTTTCCCAAAGCAGCATTCTTTTTACTTTGTTATGTTTTCTCTCGTGCCTTGTGAGCAAAGGTACCAGAGTTATCTCCAAAACAGCATTGTAGTTTACGTTTGCTCCTGTAAAGAAACCACGTACTAACCATTTGGTACACTGAAGTTACTGACAAAAGCTATCACTGGATTTCCTGACAAAGGTGCCTCTAGGTTTCCAGCCAACCTGAAACGACAACACTAGTTTTAAAAGCAGCCATTTCCATCTAGTTTGCTTTACCATATGTTAAGCTTACTAAGTATAGGGCTTATCATGGAGTACTGAAGTAACATTAATTAAGCAAAAGGTAAATTCTAAGGGCCAGATTAGTCCTGGTGCTTGTACATGTGAGTTGTTATAGATGGAGAGTGGGTCAGCGAGCCTTCCTACTATGCATACACACTGCCTGGGCAGGGATAATCACACTCCTTCCCATGGGTGAGTTATGAGAGGAAATGATTCATGAGATTCTACATTATTAAGCTGTCTGAAAATAAACCAGACGAAAAAGCACTGGTCTAGCAGTTTCTCACCTCCATGACTTTCAGTAAACGGACTAAAAAAAAATAGGCAGCATGAGTCAGTGGTCCAGAGACAGCAGCTTATGGCCACAGACTCTTCTTAATGGCACTAATGGACTTATGTCTTTCAGGTACATTTTGAAAATGTGGTCTACTGGATGGAAACTGATAGTACAGTAAAGTACGTAATAAGTGTTACCCTTCTATAGGCAACCATTTTAAAGAATCTCCAAGGTTTCCAGTAACATTTCATTAACCCTTTAGTTAACAACAGTATTTGCTACTCTCTCAGGTGGCTGCATAGAAGTACTGTATAAAGGACAGAAAACAATCTAAGATGACTTAGTGCTCAATACTATGAGATGTCACGCATGCCTGTGAGTTTTTGTGCACTCTCAACTTGAATTGACCTGAATATTTAGCACATTGCAAAAGATGCTCTGCACATCATAGGATCAGGCCTCGGAAAACTGAGGTTAGCGAAGAACCCAAAAAATGTGGATGCTTATTTGAACTGTCTAGGACAGAGGTAAAAGAAAAGACAGTTAGGAGTCAAGTCAGTAACTATTGTTGCAGTATTGTTGATACCACTAATGACTACACAATAACATTTTTTTTGTTTGAAAACTTCCAGCATGTTTTGATAAACAGGGACTTTGATCATCATGGATCAGTGGTACATATTGCTGTTCAGATATCTGACCAATCTCCAATTAATCAGGACCTTAGATTGTCAACCAAATATTAGGTGAGCAGAGGTTATACTGTAATTGTGCAAACTTTTCATGAATATGTATGAAACTATATCACTATGACAAATAAAAATAATGCACAGCAGAACAACATGACAGTGAAAAGTAAAGGCTTTACATTTGCATGTGTTTCTGGATATTCTCTAAGGTGAGTTGACATTCACAGCTGCTGTAGGTGATATTTTCTAATGCGCTCTGGAAGCCCTCCAAGGTACTGGACATCTTCCTGTTTACATATAAAAGGTTCCCACAGTCCCCTTCATTGGAAACTGACCACATTGTTTCAATATCCTGCAAAAGATGGTATTCATAGTTAAATTTATGTGCTGTGTATTTATTTACTTGAAAGAACAGGCCTAAACTGTTAAATGTTGTGTACTTTCTGATTAACTTCATTTAAAAATAAACAAAAATCAAAAAGAGGATAGATAGCAATGATTTATTAAACACCTGCAGACATGTGCCCCCCCTTGCATCATGTACTGTTCTCTCCGTTTATCCTTTTATCTAACTATTCTCTGTCAAGCCAGAACATTTCTTTTTGGCATTTTGTACGTGCGCTTTGTGTAGGTGGGTGAACGATGTTATAGAGACGGAGAGAGAAAGAAAAATCAAGAGATACATGGTCTCTGAGCAAAATTCTACTCTCAGAGTATGTCTACACCAGTGGTTCTCAAAGCCGGTCCTCCGCTTGTTCAGGGAAAGCCCCTGCGGGCCAAGCTGGTTTGATTACGTGCCACATCTTCAGGTTCAGTCGATTGCGGCTCCTACTGGCTGCTGTTCACTGCTCCAGGCCAATGGGGGCTGTGGGAAGGGCGGCCAGCACATCCCTCGGCTTGTGCCGCTTCCCGTGGGCCCCCATTGGCCTGGAGAGGGGAACCATGGCCAGTGGGAGCAGTGATCAGCCGATCCTGTGGACGCAGCAGATAAACAAACCGGCCCAGCCCTCCAGGGTATTTCTCTGAACAAGCTGTGGACCAGCTTTGAGAATCACTGGTCTACACTATCTGCCAGATCGGTGGGTAGCGATCAATTCAGTGGGGATAGATTTATTGTGTCTAGTCTAGATGTGATTCATTGACCCCCAAGCCATCTCCCGTTGACTCCTGTACTCCACTGCCGAAAAAGGAGCAGATGGAGTTGACGGGGGAGCGGCAGCAGTCGACTCACCACGGTGAAGACACAACGGTAAGTTGATCTAAGTACGTCAACTTCAGCTACGTTATTCACGTAGCTGAAGTTGCGTAACTTAGATTGTTTTCCCACCCACCCACCCCACAGTGTAGACCAGGGCTCAGATTTGCTAGATGGCTCTCAAAGCTGTCTACTCTCCTTACATACTCAGAACTCCCACTTACATCAACAAGAGCTCTGAGTACAAAATATCAGAGCAAAGAGCCAAAAGCGAGGAAAGGAGAACTTTCTAGTACAAAGGTAAATTTAATATTTTGGTGGTCTCTGATGATTTGGTTCTCCTCTGGCTGAAGTCAATGGAAAAACTCTCATTGACTTCAGCGGAGCAAGACTGAACACAGAACGGGGCTCTAAATGCTACATTGTTGGTCTTCTGTTTATGACTTTTGCCAAATTTCAGAACCGTTGTAGATACACAGATCAATTCCTCTTGGCGAGAACAGTTAATATATACTCTGGATATTATTTTAGCCCAGATGTTTCTGGTTGGGGAATTGATTTGTATTTTGTTTGGATTTTACCCTTGTCCTTGTACATTTTTAGTGCTGTGAAAGCATCTTCAATACTGGAATATAAAGCAAGAAAAATAGCAATTGCTGTTTGGTACCCAATGGCAATCAAGTTATTCTGTTTATGGCTTTCAACACTTGTCAGCATATATTATGTGATTCCCTCTGGGTATCATTATCAAGTGTGGCATAAAAACATCCCTTAAAAACCCTGATTATACACAAGCATAGTGATTGATTTTTCATGCAGCAGGGAAAAAAAGAAGCAAAATAGTTATGGAGTAATTTTCCAGTGTGACATTTAAAGCATGACAAAAGGATGTTGGCAGGATTAGAACTCCATCACACCTGATACTGCTCATGAACCAAATTGATTCCTTCAATGGCAGAAAGGAGGAAATGCCTTGTTAGGCTATCCTTACAGCTTGTAAAAGCACAGAGAAGGTTGCTGATGAGAGTAGGGTTGTCTGTAAAAGAAAACACACAGGTTGAATCAGTGAAAAATATCACCCTAAACACGATTCCCTATCAGAAATGCCAATAGCATTGAGAAGGGTGATGAGTGAGGAAAGACATTTTAAAAGTAGGAGCAGGAGACTCTTGTGTGGTGCACAACTGCTAAGTATTATTTCGAGGTAAAGTCATCGCACAGGTTACATGGGGAAAAGGGCAGGTTACCCTTACACCAACTGTCTGGTGGTCCTACACAGCTCTGAGCAATACCCGAGGATGATCAGGCCTGATGCAGAACCAGAGCAGGAGGACTTAGTGATGGTTTCATGAGAGCAAGACGCAGAGCCTGTCAGAGGTTTTAAGTGTACTTAAGCCCTCCAGTGACTCCTCCAGCTCTGTCACATCTAATATAAGATGCTTGTCTTCACTTTCAAGGCCTTGAGAGAAGCTCCCTGTACACATCTGTGAAAAGCTACCTTATTATCCTCCTTCAAATCCCTCCCCAAATCTCTCCTTTGCGGAGATGCTTACAAAAAGCTTGACAAAAGTTAAGCTGCTGGTGTGGTGAGGCCACTGCCATCATGCTGACGAATACTGTCTCACTGTTTACTTGTACTCCCCACATCTGTCTGTATCCACTTGGTGTCTCTTATCACACATTTAGATTATAAGTTCTTTGGTGCAGAGACCATCTTTTTGTTCTCTGTTTGTACAGCACCTAGTGCAGTGAGGTCCTGATCCCTGACTGGGGCTCCTGGATGTAATGATAATACAAATAAGTAATGATATTTTTAACAGAGCAGCTCTCTGGGACCTCCATCACCCTGTTTCCCTATGGTGAGACCTTAAAGATGCTGTATCCCCAGGGCAGCAGTAACCGCCCCACAACACAGCTGCAAGTGGAGAGAAGGGTCAGTATGTTGGATGATTTACAGCAGAGAGATAATCCTAGGGATCAGTCATGAAAGAGGTCTCCCATCATTCCCTATCCAATCTCCTGAAGAGGCAATCTTTACGCAAATGGTCACCCATCATATCCAGAGCAAACAGCTCCATTCTATTGCCTTTGGTAGGTTTGTACATGTGACAGTGAGGAGAGAATTTGGCCCTACAACTGCACTATGGTTAACAGAACAAAATCCAGCTGCCTCACAGAGCTGGACTGACCCACCAGTTAACAGGAAAATAGAAAGACTAATAAAAATTCATTCCCATCATTAAATCAGCAGACCTTATGCTGAATACATATTGGAGACAAATGGGGGGTCAGTTCTATCCAGTCTCTTTTCAGAGCAGTTGTTTTAAATTCAGATTCATTCAAATTCAGCAGGGCAAATTTAGATGACTATTTGAGCTAGGCAACTCTGCAGAAAATGAGCATGTTTGATTACTTTTTGTGTGTCTTACATAGAGTTCTGTGTGGTTTCAGTTGACTCAGAAGACTTAATGTAACCAAATACTACAAAGATCAGGACACACAAAGAGGTGTCTAAATGTTAGACTCCTAAACCTCTATGTAAGGCCTAAATAAGTGACCTGATTTTCAAAGGTCAGTGGGCTCTTCTGGGTGCTCAGTACATCTGAAAACCAAACTTATTTAGAGGTGGCATTTTCAAAACCACTCAATGTTGGCTTAACTCTGATCTCATTGTAATTATTGAGAGTTTTACTCCATTAGGTGGCTGGAGCAGAGTTAGGCCAACTCTGACCACTTCTGAAAATCCACCCTCACCCCAATCCAGGGAGCCTAAATATGGATTTAGGAACCTAACTTAAGGCATCCATTTGTGTGGCATTTGGTTATACTAGGCCTTCTGAGTCAAATTGTTGTCAGGTGCCTCTCAACTTCATTCTGAGACTTGAGACCATCCAAGTGAACCTATTGCTATTAAACATGAATGCTCTGAGCACAGTCTTAGCAGCACAGCAATAACATGAATAATGAACCCATCTTGCTAATAGTTGTTATTACAGCAACCAACCTGAAAGCATTGTAAATACACTCAAAGCCATAATCTGCACCTTCTGTAGCAGTCTGGCATTAGCAGTGTTTAAATGCTTCTGGAAACCCTGGCACATCTCAGAGAATCTAAGGAAAAATAATAGGATACCATCACTTTTATGATGACAGAATCAGAGAATGGCTTCAATAAGGACTGCCCATGCTATTACAGACCTCAGTGACCCTGATTCTCATTGCAATTACACAACACTAACCAGAATGATTTCAATGGATTCACTCCTGTTTTACAACAAAGTGAACTAGATCAGAATCAGGCGAATGGGCAGTGGTACTCAACATTCTTACTAACATCTGAAGGTAAAGTCTTGGTAACTACTTTTCTTGTGTTTGCTATAGGTTGTTTCCCCTCGCCCCCTTTCCTTCTTTTCATTTCTAAAACAATTCAATCTCAATATAAATCGGTCTGATTTTCAGAGATGCTGAGCACCTCCCTTTGACTTGACTGCCAGCAGTGTTCAGCACCTCTGAACAAAAATCAGACCTGGACAAGGATTTTAAAAATAAACCACCCTTCCAATATTTACCTTTGTTCTTTTAGTTGGCCTTTTCGCCAATGCTCAGCTAAGTTAACCAACTGTCTGGCATAATTTTCATATGACGATAAAGGTTGGAAAATCAAGTCAAAGTCATGCATCATCCGTAGTATGCTGTTTTCCAACTGGGCCATGTCAGCTATACCAGAAGTTCCATTAGCAAAAAACCCCATAACTGTTTGGAGTAAGGCTCTTGTGGAATTCACTTGCTGATCAGCATTTAAATGCAATAACTGTATCCAAGGATTAGTTCTATTTAATGAGTCCTCAAGAACTGTTTCCCCGATGGACTGTTCCTTCTGCTGGTAGGTTATATTTTGTTTGATAAGGCTGGCAAAAAGTGACCACAGATTGAAGCTTCCTTCAGAAACATTCTTCATTAACTTGAATGATTCCATAGTGACTTCTAAAACTTTAAGAAAGTAATCTTGGTTGTCTACGTAAGTCAGCAGCAAATTTAAGTCATTTTCATTTAAGTGATTTTTCCAGAAAGCTCCCAGAAAGAGATCAGCTACAGCTCTGATAGAAGCTTTTATTCCTGTAATGTTTCCTTTGCACAAATAAGTAATCATTTCCTGAATTCCCTCCCATTTTTCTTCATTTATTGAGCCATGAGTAAAATTTAGTCTAGAAGTTAAATGCATTTTGCTAATATAATCATTAATGGGTACAAAAAAATGAAGAAGATCTTGTATTAGACTGGCAGCATCATCAGATGAGTTTATGCTTGCACTGGTAACAATTGCAGTAAATCTTTCCAATTCTGCAGAGTAATTCTGCACATTTGCTAAAAACTTAGCGATTTCACCTGCAATATCATATAAATCATTGAGTTTGCTCAGATTTGTGACCAGTCTGCTTGATATGTTTGCCGTTCCAGAGCCACATGATCTGGAAAGCTTATCTCGAATAGACAAGTAGGTCAAATCAAGAAATTCTTTCCCCAAATCTGCCACTTGATGGTGGTTTGAATGCAGAACCTCTGCAGTCTGCGTTTCAGTTAAGTCTTCTATTGCATCATGAACAGCTCTTTGGAGGTCTGAATAGTCCATCTCAATGCAGTCTAAATTTTCCATAGCATTTGAGTTGATAGATGATTCCAAAATGTTAGCTAGCTTTTCTGAAGCTTTCTTGGACAAAGTCAAAAACTTAACAATGGCTTCTACTATTTTTGCTAGCTTTACAAATTCATTGCTTTCCCACAATGAGCACAAATCAACAGCAAGTTCTGGAAATGGGCTGTGAGTATAGTTAGCTCCATTGCTCCACAAGATGAGATCAAGTAATGTCTCTGTAGTTTCTATTATCTGCCTATTTTTCAAAGGAAACACCTTATCCAAATAAGCAGGTAGCATTTCTCGAAAAGTAGGATAGCTACCTAGGAAATCTTTGAAATGGTTGTTAAAAAAATACATGAGGTATCCTATTTCTGCAGAAGTTTTCCTCATAAGTTGAAGAGTTCTAGAAAGATCTCTAATCAGCTGGGCAAGGTCCCCAGAATTACTTGTATTAAATAACACATGATTCATAAAAGTAAACAGTTCATAGTTACTTCTGCTGCCATTTTTTACAGAAAAATCTTTAAACAGGACATT
Organism: Gopherus flavomarginatus; assembly: GCF_025201925.1. Taxonomy (NCBI): domain Eukaryota; kingdom Metazoa; phylum Chordata; order Testudines; family Testudinidae; genus Gopherus; species Gopherus flavomarginatus. The sequence goes on along the minus strand of NC_066618.1, from coordinate 105,774,123 downwards.
AAACAAATCCTTCAAAAACTTCAGTCCTTTTGCATTGTCAAAATGAAGTGTCCCATTTTCAGATATGGCTGCATCCTTAATTAAGTCATACATATTTTCTTTCAGCCCATCAGCTTCTTCCTTTAGATTAACAGACTGATCCAAGTTTAGTAGAATTCCAACATCATCTTTGGTGAATATGCTGCAACAGAAATATTGTTGATTACGATGATGCAAATTATTGTTACTGTAAAACTATGTTAGGAAAATGTAGCAAAATATAAGATATTACCACAAAAGAGAGAGATTACCAGTAAACTATACTATGATTCATGTCTGGCTGTGGATTCTGGTCATCCAAAGGGACATTCTGGTTGGCCAATCAGGCCTTTTAGATGATGCCATAAAAGGCATCTCATCAATGGAAAAACCCTATGCCCAGTATGTTATAAATTAGCATAGGAAATATAAAGGTTGTTGGGATAATAAAGAGAAGAACATGGAGTCTAGGGGTTGAAGAAAGAAATCAGTGAAGTACTATTAATAAACTATTACCCAAAATTGTCTAGCCACTTTATGATATTGATTAGATATTGTGGACCTCATTCATAACTGATTTATTCCATCTTGACACTAATGTAAATTCATTTCAGTCAACAGACAGATTACCCTGACAAACTAAAGTCAGAGTTACATCTGCATAAAACTGGAGAAGTTGTTATTTAGGCCATTGTAGAATTTACTTCTATTATGATATTAGAGCAGAATCCATTTAACATTCTGTGTTATGCAAGAGAGTTGGGGGGAGAAATGTTTTCCACATTTTCAAATTCAATTTTTAATCACAACTTGAATTATTAATGCCAGAAACTATAAATTCAGATGATTATTCACTGGAGAAAAAAGCAATTCAAACTTGAGGAAAAAGTCGTGCAATAACTTTTAAGACACAAGCATTTAAAGTTGGAAAAAATCCAAAAGCACGTTGTATTTTTTAGTTGTTTGGTTGAGAAATTAAACACAAGAAATTCAAAGTTTAACTTTTCTACATTAATTTGGCTATATTGAACACATGGAATTTTCTGTTCCTTTTTATATTTTGGTGAATTCATGCTTTACTATATTACTCAGTTTTAGATGTTACAGTATCCATAATGAAATACAGAGGATGGGAAATGGATTTAAGTGTTGCCTTCACTTTTATTACCCATGTGCTCCATTTTCCAGTTTTAATAGTGCATTGATATCAGCTTTGAGATTAGTTTAATTTGTACAAAAATAATCCTCAAAACTTCAGTGATTCAATTATTCTGCACAAAATTCCATGAAAGTTCGCAACTCAAGGCTCCTTGCATGGGTATAGGAACAGTTAATTTTTTATATTCAATTTGAATTTTAAATTGAAACCATTCCAAGTAGAGAATTTAAGCGGCATGTTCTACGTTTGGGCACTTCGAAGGCAATGGAATTTAGTTTCAAGTATTTCCATATTATTTGATGCAGCAACCTCATACCATTTAAAAATCAGTCCCTTTTTTCAGAGCATTACTATTTTTACAAGATGCAAAACAGTGCCTTGAAATGTTTTGCACTATCATTCTTTCCAAATTGTGTATCCTAAAATCCAAAACTGTTGCAGAAATTTAGATAAATAAAATAATAGCCCTGATCTGTTAGATATAGTTTTGGTCCCAGATGCGGGTTTACTCACAGGTTCAGTTCTAAAGTAGAATTACAATACAATGTATAACCAAAATGTTACTAATATACAGTAGCGCTATCTCTAATGTATTTGGACACAAAGTTAATAGACATAGACACACTCACCTCATTTCTGCAATTATATCCTTATGTAAGTTTTTTAATAAGACAAACATTTTGTTGCTATAATGTCCTCCAGAAGTTGAAAAGAGTATCTGTAAAAACTCTTTTATCATCTCCATTGTCCCGCTCTGGAATGAGGCAATCTCTTTTCCATAATTTTCATATTGTGCATCATCAAAAAACAAATCAATGAAGTTCATTAGCTGAAGATCTGTATCATTTAAGTCCAGTACCTCTTCTTTAGTAGTAAGGTCAGAGATTGTGTTAAGCAGACTGTTCTGTAAAATCATGTGAGCAATATGAATGTTATTCAGCTTTTCCCCACTAAGGAGATCAGTAACAAATGATATATCAATTTGATCTTCTTTAGAGCCATTTGTGAAGAGCTCCAAAAATTCAGTGATACCTTTGATAATCAGAACTATGTCATCAGATGACCTTTCATTGGCTATAAGGACAGCTAGTGCATTTATTATTCTAGAGAAATTTTTATTAGTGTACTCAAGTAGCCAGTCTCTTGCAACTTCTTGAAAGTCCTCAAAGCTTCTTAGTAGAGTTTCTAGAGATGATGAATTAAACTGTTTTAATAAACTAGCAAGTGCCAATGAAGAATTTTTTCTGGCTGCTGCACTTAGTAATTGAACTTCTTTGTCTATCACAGAAAGTAAGTTCAGAACACTAAAATTGACTAATAAATCTTGTATGCCTCTCTCTGTATCAAGCCAAAGAGCCTCAAAGTTACTAATCAAACTACTGTTTCTACTCAAAGCTGATAATGCCATAAGCACCGTGTAAGTTTGGTTTCCAACAGGAGACAGTGTCAGCAAAGGCTGGGCTGCAGAAAGAAAAGATAAGACATCTTCATTATCTAGCACTCCAGAAACTTCATTGGTCATACTTTTTAAATGAGTAAGAAGAGTCTTTGGAACAGACATTCCTGTGCTTCTATCCAATTTTAGGGCACGATACAGATCTGCTAACTGTTCAAAAATAGCTTTGGCCATTGCCATCTCTGTTGATGTCATGTTGTTTAGTGCTTCTATGAACTGTAAAGCAGCTTGTCTCTTTGGTGTGGAAGAGCAATAGACTGAGATGGTACTACTATTTCCAAACGCCATAACATATACTGATAGCTTATTCCAAAACCCCAATAGCTGTTTCAGAGCCAAACTATTTATGTTGTGGATCTCAGAAAGCTTCAGAAGAATGGAGTTCCACTCTTTGAATTGATGAAAGAAGCAAGTCACTTTGTAAGTGATCTCCCTCAGATAATCTTCATTAGAGCATAGGTCATGTCCCCCTGGAGTTGTCAGCTTGAATTGCTCAAATACGTCAGTAATCGTGTTGTAAATAGATGAAAAATTTGTGTGTGCATTTAAGTTACAAGTCCTTAAATCTGAGTCATTCTGAGGTGTTGCCGTTGTGAGGTTCCAGCAGACAACTGCAGTTAGACAACTCAAAGTCCTTGCAGATTCCTCAGGCATATCAGTTACTACCTCCAGTAACTCTAGAAGGCTACCTACCTTATTGGATAAATCTTCCTTCATACACATTGACATGTTTGCTTCCTGAGTTAATGTGAAAGTGTACACTTCAATTAGGGCATCAGTGATGTTTTTGTGAGCCAATCGCTGTATAAGACTAACACCATCAGGAAGAATGTAAAGCATTTGTAATATATCATCAAGCTCAGTTTCATTAAATAACTGAGTGATTTGCCATATGTTGGTCAAGTTCCAAGAATATGAATTGTTCTCAAAGGAATCTACCCAGCCTGTCAACTTGTCCAGAACAGAATTCTCAATGTACACATTTTTGATATTTTTAAAGAAATGATGCAGGCTTTTACTAACTTGCTTGAGTTGATCAATTAAGAATTCTAGATCTGTATTCTGAATGTTTCTCACCAAAGTTGCCATATGCTTTGGAAATCCTTTATCACCTGATTGTATTGGAAAATTGGTAAGGTTATGAGACTTTAAGATGTTTAGTGCCTTCCTTACTAGTTCCACATTGAGGTCTGCTGCTTTCATCCATGTATGCAGAGTTATGTTTTGCAAACTTTGTATATTATGAGGCAAGTTTGACATAAAGTGGCTAATTAGATGTTGAAAGGACTTCTTTAGGAAGCTCATAATTGTGTCTTGTGGAAGTGCTTCAAATGCATGTAGGAGATTTACAGTGTTCAGAAGAGATGAGTTGTTTTGTAGGGTTTCAGAAGTTATATTCTTCAGAAAAATTTGAATTTTTCTGAAAAGTGCTACTGAAGGAGGCTGGAGACTCTGAGGCAAATTAAGGACTTCCCTTGAATTCTTGATGGCTCCAGTGATTAATTTAATGAAATACATCAGTTCTGAGTCAGATGTATGTGGTGAGAATCTCATTAAGTCTTTGAAAATTGACTGAATTTGGCCCCTTGACACATTCAATAGAGTAAAGATAAAGTCATGGGTCTGTCCATCATCTTCTTCAGAAAACATAGGAAGAACTTTTAAAATTTTTGCTAGAATGCTGAAATTAACATTTGCACAACGTGCATCAGAGCCATTTAGTAAGCATGGAGGTTCTATGAGGTTAAAAGTCATGTTAACAATATCCAGGGTATTCTTTAAGCTTGTATCAGTCTCATTAATGCTTCCCAGAGATGTCAACAAAAATAAAACATGTTTTGCTTTTTCAAGGTGGGAATAAGTGATGTATTTCTCACTGAGGCTACTGATAATATGCATCCATCTATTACATCCCTCTAGTACACTGACTATATTATCCGAGGTTAGAAGAGGATTAAGACGAGACAGAACACTTATCTGTGAAACATTTTTGTCTATCAAAATATCTTCCAAAACTAACTTGGTAACATTCTGGAAAATCATCACACAAGACAATAGATCTTGATCTTGGGATATATTTTTAAGGAATCCAGCAGTCTCTCTTAGGTCACTGAGAACAGTTCCAAATTCTTCCACAGAAAGTGTTAGAATATCTGAAAGTGAATGCCCAATGAAATCTACATGTGAATCTCTATATTCCACTTTAGAACTCAATGGAAAGAAAATATCAGACCAAGAATCCAAAAACTCCCTGTTAATGTTAACCTTCAATAGAGAGTTCTGCAATTTGACAGTCACATTTTCCATTGTTTGAAAAGCTTCCTCTAAACTCTCTCTTTTAATTGAGCTGATAACATCAATTATGTTGCTAAGTTTACTTATGAGGCCACTTAGAGTCTCAAAGTCTTTCCATTCATTTAAGTGATAACCTTCTATTATTATTTTCAGTAGATGTATTGCTGATGTAGTTTCAGGACTGACTGTAAATGTTGTATTGCACAGTTCAGTATGGTTTATATTTTCAAGACCTTCAGAAAGGCGGTTCAGGCCATTCCGAAGATAACTGAAAAAATTTAAATCCAACCTTAGTATTTCAGACATCTCTTCCAAAATCTCTGTCCATATCTGAAGCCAGGTAGCAGTGCAATGCATGGCAAAAGGAACATTTACCTCACTTTTGAAGTTTGATGTATTTGACAGAACTCTGACCAATGAGAGTACAAGTGAGTTATGAACATCTCCTGTTTGTCTCACAGAAGGTATGCTAGGCGTATACCAATCAGCACATTCATTATTTAACAAGCTTTCTGCTGAGATGTCAAAAAGTTGTTTCAAATACTGAAAGGCAGCTGTATGAAGCTCTGTGTCTGTAAATATAGTTTTAAAGCTTCCCAGAGTACTGTATACTACTTCTATCTCTTGTTTCCCTTTCTGTGCTAGGGACTGGGCCTGGAGCTCTACGTAGTTGTAAACTGTTGCTAACTTTTCACAGAGAGGTTTCTGGGTGAGACCTTGGAGGAGATGTATAGCTTCAGACAGAAAGTCAAAAACCTCACTCATGTTTTGGAAATCATGTTGAACTGGAGTAGATGAAATGTCTTCTGAGATCTTCTGGAAGAATGTTAGCACAGAATTGTTGCTCTGGATACTTAATTGATCAATGTTTTGGTAGACAAAGAAAAGCATTTGAATAAGTGAGGCTGCATTACTGTCCCCTACCTCTGGGATGCTTTGGTAGAAATCAGACACAATTTTCCCTATGTCTTGTACTTTAGATAGAGAAGAAATTGTATTTGAGACTAGAACAGAAGAGACATTTCTCACAGCATGAATGGTGCTGAGAGCAGCAGTGAAATGTTCTTGAGTCAACACTCCAACTTCATAGAGATTCCTTATGAATTTTTCACTGAAGAAGTTGTTTACATAATCTATGTCAAGAAAACTCAATTCAGGCCATTCTGTAAGAATTTTCTGGAAGAACTGCAAACTTTTATTAAGGACTTTTTGATTTTCTTGAAGGGAAGATATTATAATTTTAGATAAGAACATCTGCAGCATCTCTATTGCTTCCACTGAACTTCTATGGTCACATTGATCCAAGACCTTTTTTATTATTTGCCAAAATACTTCCAGCTGCTCACTCTGCCAGAGCCTTACAAGAAGTTGATAATTCTCTAGTAGTTCATTATTGAGTTCAGAAAATATATGAACATCTGTAGCGTCTGCCTTCATATTGGTAGAACTGTTAAGCCACATAATGGAATTATTCAAGGTTATTTCTGTTAGGGACTTTAAGTCTTGGAGGCTTGAAGAGGCTGAAGAACCAGGCATCAACATTTCTTGTATGAATTCTGCAAGCTGTGGAATGAAGGCCATCCCCGACTCCTCAAGAACCTGTATGTTCTTTTCCCTCTTCAAAAGCTCTTTGACAGATGTCAAGATTCTGTAACATCAATTGAGATTTTTTTCAAATTAGTTACCTGTTGGAAAGTTACATCACAAACCAGTTTAATGTAATGGTTTATCATACATTTTCTAGAACATGGCTATATTTACATCTTAAAATTGTATTTGTAAAGTGTATTTTATATAGACAAAGCACATTTTATGCAATGGTGAAACAATTAAAAACACCAGAACTGTAATACATTAACTCACAATCACATGCTATTTTAAAAAGCAAGAAAAAAACCAGTGATTAGAAAATCACAACATATAAGTCCTCTAAACACAGTTGAGGCTAGATGGCTGTGTTAAGAGCACCTACTTCTACTGGCAAGTTGGCAGAGTCAAACATCTGCAGTTCAAGGAATTTGTATATTCTGCTGTTGAAGCTAGCAAAGCCTTGAAGCTCTACAGACTGATTAGCTTGATATCAAGGACCTTAAAAGTACAAAAGGTAGAAAAATGTGCTTTATTTTCCACACTTTTTGAAGAAAGTGAAAGTTTTCAAGGTTTTTGCCAAAAACCAAAAGGCCAAAAATCTCCCCCCCACACACACACACACAACTGAAAGCCAATAAATGTTTGATTTTAGGTTTTTCAACAAAATCTTGGAAAATATCCATTTTGTCAAAGCCATTTTTTCAATGAAAATAAGTTTTGACAAATATATATATATAAATAGTTCTTCTTACAAGATTGGTTAAAAAGAGCTAAGGTTTGGACTCAACAATCAAGGAATGTGGGGATCAGAGGGCATAAAGACATGGAGCTCCAACTCAGGAAACTCATAAATTTCATGAACAGTCAACAGAAATTATATGGTTTCCATACCAACAGAGTGGCTACACCATACCAGGCACCAGTTTCTAGGTACTGTCCTACTGCCACAATTCCCATTTCTCACCTTGCTTTACTGACATTTTTATCCAGCTGGACAAGTGCATTTGTTCCTCTGCGGCTGATTATGTGACCTGATCGTGCGCCCAATGAATTCAATGGTAAAACTCTCTCACTGTCTTCAATGGGAGCAGAATTCAGCCCTATTGCTATGCATATAACAAAACAGGCCATTTATCATCACTTTTAAGCAAACTCCTCATTCAAATCATTAGGGAGCCCTCCTTAACCACCAAGGGTACAACACAGGCCATGGGATGAGCAATGTGGTTCAGCTGTGGAAGTAGCCTTAAATTCTAGAATTTACATACTACTGAGTGCTCATCCTCGTTTTATGCTAATTCTTTCTATTTCACAGGTGAAGAAATAAGTCAACATTTAGCAGCCATACAGAGCAAGAAAACTCCATAATATGAAACTAGGTTCACAGAGTATGGAATATAATTTAGCCAGCGCTTATGTACACCCCTTAATTACTGTGACTAGGTTTACAGACACCATCAGGCAGGTCATTTAAAATTTACTTTTCATAATTAAGTGTGCCATTAATGTATTTAGAATCACAGAAATGCACTGGCTGCCCTGAACCTGCTCCCTGAGGGAAATGCTATGTAACAGTGTTGATTAAATGAATACTACTGTATTGTTCAAGTAAACATTATAGCCTGACAATAATGCAAGCAACTTAGTGTGTGGGGGTCGGGAGTAAAGACTCCAATATAATAGTACATTAGAGTCTTCCAAGAGCCTGTTACACTGGTTACCTGTGGTAACACGCAGGCTGCAGCTGTTCTATTAAAGCTTTTGAATAAGGGCCACGAAGATATAACCTTCTGTGATCCTACATAGGATAGTATTTCTTATTGGTCACATGTAGAAATGCTAACCATCTCCTTAAGATGAGAAAAATATCTAATTTAACATTATAAAATATCTAAAATACAGAAGAAAAAAACCAACATACTGTTCTGGAAAACAGTTGAGGGAAGCATTGAAATTGAATTAATTTAACTTACCCGGACCATGAAATGAATGGGGAATTTGTTAAGTTTTGCAGAAATGCTATGTAATTATTAGTGATGGCCTTCAGATTGAGCTTTTGTCCAGAACAGAGAGATGCTTCAGTATCATCTGCAGAGAAAATACATTTTATAATTTAAAATGAGATGCATCATGCATTGTCTTGGCAATATACAACTAGATGCAGGTTGTCATGGAGCAGAGAGAAGCAAAGTGAACTCTGTTCAACAGGGGCCCTATCCAAAGCCCACTGAAGTCATTGAAAAGATTTTCACTGAGTTCAGAAGCTGCATCAAAAGAGACAAGGATTACAGCTACATTCTGTGATACTCCTACAGAAATCCAGAAATTACAGTCTTTAAAGAAGAAAAGATATGACACTTTCAATAAGGGCATTTTGATACCAAGCAGTATTGAATGGTTTTAAGGACTGCTATAGAGAGTCAGTAAATATCAGGCCTACATAAAACATACCACTGATAGCCATTACAGAAAGAAATGAAGATATATTTTGAATTAAACACCAAGTGCAAAGCTACTGTAAAACGAAGATTGATTTTTATTATAGAACTATGTCCTAAATGTCTCCCACCAGCCAGGGGAAAGGAATTCAGCACAGCAGTAACCTTTCATTTCGTAGCACTTAAAATAAAAAATACCATCATGAAATTCACAAGCACACCCTGGTTATCCTGTACTGCATCACAGCTTCCACAACTCTGAATTCCATGCAATCAATTACCTTGCTTTGTGGGATGCGCTCAGGTCATGCCAGTTCATATCATAAGAAGGATTTTTTTAAAAATCCAATAATGAAATACTTATTTTGAGGTCAAATTCTCTCAACAGCCTGTTTAGTGGTGGGGTATTCAGTGTTCATTTCTAAACTCTGTTTTTGTTAGAGCTTTGCAGTTCAGTTAAGAACTATTTTGAAAATGTGTCAATGGACTGAGTAAACAGTGTCTTTCAAAATGTGTGCAAACATGGATGGTGAATTTAGGTGAAGGAACAATGGGGGGGGGAGAATTGAAGGAAACAGGTACTTAATATTAGAGTGGGTCATGTGTTGGAGGTGCTTGGTGCTATCCTGAGCACTTTCAAAATCCAACACTGGAAATTCTGCAGATCTAACTGGTTTACTAAAAATAGTAACTAAAGCATTCACAGACTCAGACTCAGAAATAGATTTCCTGATCAACAAAAATTTTCAAAAATTTCAAAACGCTTTTCTGCTCTTTTCTGGTTATTCTGAGATCTCAGTCTCCTTCTGACCAGAAATTCCATTCAGGTATTGAGAAGCCTTCCTCAAGGTATTGACGAAGCAGAATATTACGACAAAAAACTGTTTTGTGGAAAGATTCCCACAGAGCTTTAAATCACCCCTGATCTACACTGAGGTAAGAGAGTGCAGAATCAGACCCTGTATCTTCTGGGTTTTTCCTCAGCTACCAGTTTAACCACTGCTTTAATCATAAGAGTGACAGCTTTCTTGAAAATAGAAATGTACCCGTAATGAAGCTGCCTGTTTCTTTTTTTGAATACTATACTGTGAGAAGCATACAGAACCATTAGAAGCAAAGAATTTGTTGTGGCAATAACTAGTTTTTACCTACTTGAGTGACCTCTGGTGAAACCTTCTTCCTTGTTCACATATTGAGCTATCTCACATGTTCTCCTAACAAATGTTGTTAATTCCTTCCAATATGGGTCTTCCTCAAAAGCAAACCATATTTCTTCAAGTGTATGAATAACCCTGAAATGATCAAAGACCCAGAAGGCAGATATATCATGATCAGAATGTTGATTTTCTAAAGTAAAATCACTGGGATCAGCACATACAGTTCTGCTATATGGTTAGAGCTAAACCCTGCTGTTTTACTTGTACTACCTGTCCTATGGACTTCAGAGCAACTATTACAGGAGTAAGGCAAGCAGGGCTCATGGCCAGCTCCTGCTCCCACTAGCATCAAGGGCAACACTGCCATTGATGTCCATGTGAGCAGAACTGGGAGGCTGGTCCTTAGTGCCACACAAGTTGTTGATCAGATGGAAAAAGCACAATGAATTCAAGAAATACTAACAACTAGTTTATCTCAAAACATGGCATTCTAAAACTGTTCCAGTCTGGGAGGGAAATGCATCTTCCTGATTATAAAGACCTACTTTGTATTAATCATCCACCACTTTGTCATTAAAAAAAGAGAAACTATAGCCAACATTCCTGTGTGTCCTGCATAAAAACAGCACTTTGTAGAGCCAACTGAGGTGGCACATGGGCCCTCTGTTAGTCATGCTCTATTGCCAGGGGTCATGCTGTAATTATCTGTGAGGCTGGTGCTCAAATGAGAGAAGCAAACAAAACACCTCAGTCAATTTCAAATTCATTTAGAAACATGTAGAGGGAGAAAAATCAATTTTCTGACAAATGGAAAAAGGACAAAAATGAGACAGTAATAAATTATCTAATATCTAAAGGCTAGTACAAACAATGGGCTTCTTCCTGCTGCCATTTAAATCAATGGTCTTCCAGACAATGACTTCAGAGGAATCAGGTTTGGGCCTAATGGAGACTTAAAAAATAAACCAAGTTCCTTTACAGAGCATCTTAATGCTGCAAATACTTATGCCCAGGAGTATCTTCATGCACAAGTATAATCCCATCAGTGGATAGGCTTGAGAGGGGGAAAGGATAGCTCAGCGGTTTGAGCATTGGCCTGCTGAACTAAGGGTTGATGAGTTCAGTCCTTGAGGGGGACCACTTAGGGATGTGGGGCAAAAAATCTGTCTGGGGATTAGTCCTACTTTGAGCAGGGGGTTGGATTAGATGACCTCCTGAGGTCCCTTCCAACCCTGATATTCTATGATAGGATGTTACATTCTTAAGTAACTGTAGGACTATGCTCTAAGAAAATACCTCATAGTATACATGTAACTTTATTTTAACAATATAAATATAATATAAAATCACTTCAGATTTAAGCATAGGGCTGGATTCTGATCCCATTTACACTGGTTCCACATAGGTGTAACTCCACTGATGTCAATGGAGTTTCTCCCCAATTTAGATTAATGGGAAAGAGGATCTAATCAGGCCCTTTATATATATATAAAAAAATAATGTATGAGTCATTACAATGAGAGGAGTAGCTGCTCCTGACAAGAGCGGAAGTAGACATCCTCCTCAGATAGTGTCTTTGTGCTCAGCAACTGATTAATTTTAGAGTAAGCAGCACTATTTTCAGTGAGCTGCTGTTCTATTTCTTGCCATCCCAAATATTCTTCCATTATTGAATCTGGCAGGCTCTGTTCTCCACGAAGTACTTTCTGCAAAAGTAGGACCTTTGAAAATAAAGAAAGCAACAGTTTGTAACCTGTAAGTTATTAAAGGGGAAGATGCTTTTTTGAGACTTGGGCCCTGTCTCATACACTAATAAAACTTCATTGACTTCAGTAGAACTATTCCCAGTTTATACAGGTGTAGGTGAGATTGAGAGACGAGAATCAAGTCCTCAATCTGTTCTCTTTCTGGATGTCCTGGCAAGGTGGCTCATCCAAATTTTCACAGGCACACAAGATACATGCAGGGGTTGTATGCGTATTACCACAATGATATTATAAATAGTTTAATTTATTGAAGATACTTTCCTGCTCCAAGCCATTCTGACAGTACAAAATGAAGTAAACCGAGGATGCACTTCGGGTCTTAAATTAAAAAAAGAAGAAAAAGATATTCATAAATACTTACAGACTCCTTTACTGACTGGATTTGGTTGCTTAACTTGAAAGTCTCATTTGGATAGTTGTGGTGGCACATGAATCCCGCTAAAATGTCTCTGACTTTTAAGTCCTGTGGAAGCTGAACAGTCTTCTCAAACATGGTGAGCAGATCCTGGCATGTACAGGACATGTTACTCATCAAGATCTAAAATGCAATTAACACAAATACTGTGAAAATGAAATAAGTGTAATGAGGTTGATTTAATTCAACCCTAACCATACCACCCCATGATTATAACATCTAAAATAAAAACTAAACTAAGGCCAACAAACAGAATGGTGAACCACTAATTTTAGAAAGCACGATCTATAACAGGAACAAAAAGGAACCGTTTTTAACTTGTGGATTTTATGCATTGTATAAAGACTATGAATAAGTGATGACTTACCTGTTTTAACTCTAAAAAGAGTGTTTCAATGTCTAGATGCATGAGCCCATCTCTTTTAATAAAGGGTGTCATTTTTTCCAGGTTATGTACAATTTCTGTAAGACATTTATATATTTTTTTCAGCAAAAGGAAATATTTATCCCTGTGACTCAGAATGTGCAGTTCTTTGATGTGCTATAAAAGAGACAAACCTACCTTCTGGAATATGCATGAAACATGGCATAATGACATTGTAATATCCCTATTAATGTAATAATGTAAGTATAATACCCCTACGTAGGGCCCGATTATGTGCATTGATAGGGAAAGCACAAGAAGCCTTTGCAGGTGTGTATACAACTGCACTCTTTGCACTCACAGAAAGAAAGGACTACTCTTGGTTAGCATCCACACCAAGAAGGTTGGGAAGGAATCAGTCCAAGGCTTTGCTTCCTGTGTGTCTTAAATCCAGCCAGCACTGCTGCCTGTGTATGGCTGGGACACATACCCAGCACCTCTATGGCACGACAGACATGCTCTCCTGGAGCTCTGGGAGACATTGTGCAATGCCTGGCAGAGTGGCGAAGCTCCCAAGACTCTCTGCTAGCTGCAACACTGGATCTGTACTACCTGAGGGTCCTCCACCATTCAGTGATCCTCCTGGGGCCAGCTGCTCTGGCTTCTAGACCTCTTTATACTACTGGTGCTGTACAAAGTGACCCCAATACAGCCAAAAGCTGGGACCTGAATGTCCATATTACACAGTGCAGTAGGCCACAAAAAGCAGTTGCATTCAGATTCCATTCCCTGCAGTTCTCTTCTCTGACACAAATTAAAATGGTACAGTTCCACTGACTTAAACAGAGTTCCCAGTGATTTATACTGGCACAAGTGGAGCATTGGACTGTCTGACAACTTCTTTTATTATGAGTACTGCATGCAGGGGAAGATGCACTACTGATGGGCACTTAGCCACCAAGCTTTCATGAAATATTCGTTCCCGAAGCACCTCTTAGAGCTGTGCCCTTACATGTGTTCTTCTCAAAGAAGCGACAGCCTTTCCTACACCTTAGAGAAGTTAATTCTCCAAATCCTCAGATGGTGTAAATAACATAGCTCTATCAATATCAGTGCAGCTACAACAATTTACATCGGGATCTGGCCTAAAATATTTCAAATTAATGCACCTGAAAAAAATAAAAAAACACTACAGGCATGACCCTGAATTTCCTGGAGGCTTGAGGTTCACAAGTCAGGACTATTACTACAACTATAAATTGTTTTTATTATCATAGCACCTATGAACCTGAGGCATAAGGACAAGGAACCTGTTGTGCTGGGTGCACAATACAGAACAAAAAAAAGACTGTTCCTGCCCTAAAGAATTTATATTCACAGCTTGCAAAAGCCAATTAGCAATTGTTTTAAATTAGTTTATATGCCTAATCCTGATATTACTTACGATATGTCAGTTTTACACTGGTTTCTCTCCACTGACTTCAGTGGAGTTATCTCAATTGATAGTGGGGTAACTGAATTTAGAAATATAAAGTGCCTAATTCTGAATTAAACTTTTGTCTTAAAATTGTGCTTCTACTTTGAAAAGTGATTATGTAAAGAAAACATTTTCTTCCTCACCAGGTCTGCTGCCTGCTGTGCGCTCAGAGTCACGTTGCCTGCCTTTAGTGGCTAAAATACATTTTCACTGCTTTTTTCCCCACAGAGCCAACAGAGTTAACACCCTGACTTGGATTATACTTTTTGCTTGTGCATGAGCAGGAGAGCAGTGTACTGAATTTCAATTTCAGGCCTATCATCTACAAACCCAGTGATGGTAACAGTAATAGAAATATTACTGATGCTATAATTTGAAGAAATAGCCACTATTATCACTGAGGGCATAATGTAACCTGTAAAACCTTTCTATCTGATAATAGTGCCCAAGAAGGAAACTCTTGACTCTGGGAGCCTTGCTTGATTTTGCAAACACTTTTATATGTAAACTGAGAATATGTGATTTGGAAGTCATTGAGACAATATAATTATACATATTTTACAGTCATTTTTCAGAATAGAACTGCTTTTCAAAGACACTGAAAGTTGATTAATTAATGTAGCACTTAAAACTGACTAATGTACAGTCATCTGAAAATACAAAAAAATCCGACACAGCTATTTACAATCATAAAAGAAATACTCTACATTTGAAATATTCGCACTGGATGGGCAGTAAGAAACAGTTATCAGATATAGCCCACTGACAGGGAAAAGACTTATAAAACAATAGGGATGGGCCTGAGCCACAAAGATCAGAGCCGAATCCAGATCTAAACTCCCCATATGTGTTCATATCCAGGGTTTTGGTACCACTACACAGGCAGAGACCCAGCCACAGACCTTGGACAAGAATCCAGATCAAAACACAAAATTGCAATCAAGTACAGGGTTGTTCAGATCTGGAGATCTTGTTCAGATTCACTTTTGTAGGAGACAGAACATATTTTATAAAAATACAATGATTCATATTTTTATGAATTCAGTCCTTGAAAAACAGAACATACACTACTACATAGCCATGTGTTCATCAGGATGAAAGCAGACTACTGAGAGAGCTATACAGTTACTTGTTTGCTAAACTTGTAGAATGAAAATGTGTGTGTGTGTGTGTGTATACACACACACACACAGTGCTTTACCATTAAGAGGATGGAAACTCTAGAGACACTGGAAATATATTAGCGTGGAATGTATTACATAGTCTGAATGCTTTGCTAGATGTGGAATGCTATTGATAAATGCCAGGGCAGCCATTTGAGAGCTGATGAAAAGTAACTACAGTGCAGATTTACCTTTAGTGAAATATAAATTTTGGATTATTACATTCCTTATAGCACCATCTACCAGAAGCAGCCTCTTCATAACAGGCCATTGAGGCAACTTCTGAATGACAGTCTGCAGTTTCTCCAGATACAGGGTTCTGTAAGCAAAAAGAATAGAATAGAAAGTTCAACATGACACCGAGAAGGATGCAGTACTGCAGAATGACTTTATTTTTGTAGCGTATTAATCTTCATATCATGTATTGTGTTTGCAGACATGATACATCTTGATTTTAGATAGGCTTTGGACACAGTTCCACAAAAATCTAGGGAAATGTGGTCTGAATGAAACTATAAGGTGGGTGCACAGCTATTTGAAAGACAGTACTCAGAGTAACTGTCAGTGGTTCACTGTCAAACTTGGAGGACTTACCTTGAGAAGCCCAGAGGGGCTCTGGCCTGGGTCAAGCACTAGTCAATATTTTCATTAATGACTTGGATAATAAGATGGAGAGTAAGCTAATAAAATTTTCAGGTGACCCCAAACTGGGAGGTGTTGCAAGTACTGTAGAAGATAAGATTAGAATTCAAAAAAGCTTGACATATTGGAGACTTGGTCTGAGATCAATCAGATGAAATTCAATAAAGACAAGTGTAAAATACTACACTTAGAAAAGAAATCAAATGCACAACAACAAAATGGAGTACCGATGAACAACAAAATGGAACAGAAGTACTGATGAAAAAGATTGGGGATTATAGTGGATCACAAATTTTATATGAGCCAACAATGTGATGCAGTTGCAAAAAAAACAAATATAATTCTGGGATGTATTAACAGATGTGTCATATGGGTTTAAATTACTTTTCACATTTATTAGAGTACAGGTGTCGCCATTACAGCAGATTTAATCACAAAGCCATCCTTTCTCCCTTTTAGAACATTCAGAGGATGACATTTTCCACAAGACATATTTTACTACGTGGGTGTTTATGGTATTTTAAATGAAACACTTCTGCACATGCGTATCTTCAAGAGGCAGGGGTGGCAGCTCCCCAAAGGGAGATTATGGGACAGAACGTAGGGCTGGTACCTTCCAAGTTCTATCTCCAGTTCTATCAAATGGCTTTATATGCCACTCAAACAGTTTAGTGATGAAGTAGGTTAAAAACAGTATCTCCAACTTATAAGGGAAACTGTGGTGCAGATTTAAGATAGCCATGTTCACACACCAACGTCAGATGCAGAACTACAATCTCTCTTCATTCCTCATCTTGTGCTTTATCTAAACACCATAGTGCCCCTCAGGCAAATTTAGCCTTCTGAACCTCAGTTTCCCCAATCCATAAAATCTGGGCACCACTTAGTTACCTACCTTTCTGTGGCTGCAGACACGTTAACTCCTGTATATTATCTTTTTAAAATTTGCCTGTGGAAAGCAGTATTGCTCCCATTTTATAGATAGGGAAACAAGGTTCCTAAAGCATCTGTTTGTCACAGGTAACTTAGCAGGGTTGTATTTTATCTTGTGCCGTGAATTAGAATTCTTGAAATGAATGAGCAATCAATTCTTTACAGAGCTGCAAGCTTCTGTTCACATGCGGTCTGATGTTTTGAGAATTGTAGGCATCCCTAAAGCACCAAGGTGGATTTCAACTAGCCCAGTGACTGATTGCTAATAGGATAATTCTATTGGATTGGAAAAATAGGAAATAATACTTTATATTTTAATATACATATTTTTGCAGCGTTGCATGCACTACTCAAGAATCTCAGAATAAGTATTATTCCTTTTATTCTTAAACTTGTATAATTATAACAAGAGATTTAGATTCTGATCCTGCATACACTTATGTGCTTGAAAATCTCTCACATGAGTCTATGGAACTACTTGTTTGAATAAGATTGCTTGCTTGTGCTTGCTGGTATTTGTACTTGCATATGTTATTGGGTATAGTTTTAAAGATCCAGGCCTCAATTCAGCAAAGCACTTAAGCACAGCTTCAGTATCATTAATTTCAAGGAGTCTTCAGGAAGTGCCTAAGTGTTTTGCTAAATCTGTTTTTGGGTGCACTCTTTGGATTTCATGCATTTTCTTTTTTCAGCAGGGGTGTTCAATTTCGGATTCTTAATAGTTTGAGAGTATATAATGGCACTGAGATAAAAATTAACAACTAAAAAAAAATCCTTGCCACACCTCTAAAGACACCCAAACAAAACAAAATCAGTGCTTGAAGATTCATTGAAATACTAACATGAATATTCAAGCTAATTGCAGCTTTAGATGGGGAAGGTCAGAATGAATTCCTTTGCCTCATGATCCTATTCAGGCTACAGAATGATACATTCTGTGGTGTTATAGCAAACCCATAAGTCTCAGCAACATTAAGGGAGGAAAGGAAAAAGTTTTGCACTTTTGGAATTTACCTTTCAGTTCAAGAGAGAGAGAAAAAAAATGAGTCTCTCCCAAAGTTCTGAAATGGCCTTGTCACAAGGTAGCTGGTCTCTGTGTAGACTGAGCCAAGCTGCCCTGGACTGGCCTACACCTGGGCCTATAAGGTGCAGCTACTCTGCAGCTAAGGACAAGCAGAGCCCTGGGAAGCAAAGCCATGCTGGAGTGGAGCTAACTCATGGGTCCCTGGAACAAGTAGCAATCCAATGGCTGCAGCTCCAAGAGAGGAGCAAAGAGGGCAGTCAAGCTGGAGTGCCAGAGGCCCCTAGCACGGGTTGCTGTGAAGCTTGGGGGCCAAGTATTGAGTTGAGAATGTGTTCTGTTTGGAAGCCCCCATTACCTTAGTATTGAGCACCTCACAACCTCTCTATTAGATAGGGAAGTACTATTAGCCCATTTTATAGATAGAGAACTGAGGCACTAAGGGACCGAGGGAATTGTCCCAGGTCACATAATAAATTTGGGGTGGAATAGGAGACTTGAATCCACATCTCTCAAGTGTCAGGCCAGCAAACTAAGTACTGGACCATTCTCTCTCCTCTCTCTCTCTCAGATTACCCTCCTTCTCTTAATTTAGAGCAGGGGAAGGACAATTATTTTTCGTCATGGTCCAAATTTCTTGGTCAAGGTATAGTCAAGATCTGGACTCCGGAGAAACATTTTTCATTCCACAATAATAAGAAGTAAATAAAAAGATTTCACAGTCCATTCAAAAGTGTCTGGCGGCCTGCTTATTGACTTCCCCTGATTTTGAGTAATGAAGCCATTTCATGAGAGAATAAAATTAAACAATTTGGTTTCATCTGTACACAGATACACATATAAAATTCTTTTCCTAACGAAGTACTTCAAATAGTGGTACTGATGTCAAGCACACAGCAATTCCTCATATACATAGGGCCTTCATTTTCAGTTTTTAGTTTATTTAATTTTTCCTGGGAATTTATTGGTGTTTATTGCTACAACAACAAAAACAAGTGAAAATCTATGAAAAAAACCCCTTAATTTTTTGAGTAAATATTGACATTTATTTTGGTGGACTGAAGGGTGGGGGGGAAGTATTTAGTAGATTCATGCTTTGATGAACGCAATTCAATGTGGTTTGCTGCAGAACTAAAACACAATGCCACCTCTGAGTTTAAGAAAACAATCTCCCTCTAATCCCAAATAAAACTTTTCATTTGAATAAACAGTTTACTGTTGCAGACAAGTATTAGCCTATACATATTTACATTTAATAATTATAACACAACATTTGCAGCACATATATTCAACTTTATCCTTTTCTCCTGTTTTTGTTTTTTAAACCTTTGTAATACTTTCTAGTGTTCTGAAACGTATTTGGATACAGATTTTCATTTTCCACCCATTTTTGTGTGTCAAATCTTTAAACCATTAGCTGCTAACAGCTTGAAATGTGTGCATGGTGGGAGTGAGATTTATCCATACATTCAGATGTACACACACTTACAGCTTGCGTGCATGCCTGTTTTTTATTGTGTATCTTCTAAACTAATACATAGCCTTACTTCAACAGGTAGCTTTGCAAATACGCATGTAGGGAACCGCGGAAGACTGTGTCACGGCCTAGCTAGGGTATTTGCGTTTTCTCGGCGACTGGTCACTGTAGGACACAGCACGCCAGTTATACTCTGCTTCTAACTGGTTAGGACCAGTTTGTATGGCCCTCGGCCAAAGGGCGTACACCTCCTGTGGAAAGTCCCTGGCCTCTGGCCAAGGGGTGAACACAGCCTGTGGAAAGTCCCTATTTGCATATGTATGAGTTGCTTTTGGTTTTGTATATAGCTGCATGGTTTTGGTCCCACCTTCGGACTCCATACCAGGCCGAGCTTGGGTGCGCTGGGTTCCCCGCCTCTGTGACAGCAACATCAGGAGTCCCCATTGCGGGTGTGTCACTTTACCTTCATTAAAGCCAATAACTCACAGTGTGTGTGGGCCTCGTTCTTGCAAAGCACCCTGGGTAGGCCTGTAGCCTCCCAAGAACCTTACAACGCACTAATGTATTATCCGTAATACATATATCTCATGCAATGTATTGTATTTTCCTAATAAAACAAGTTATTTTTTCTATATTTGAATAATACAAAAGTAGGGTGAAAATCAGAAAAAAAGAATACTTTTTGTAAAAAATCGGTTTAAACTGAAAACAAAAGGGGTTTAATCACACAGATTAAAAACTGAATGATGGGTGACAAACACTGGCCACACATTGACACTTTTTGAAGGCCTTAATCACAAGACTGATCTCTCCCCCATTCAGGAAGCCACAGAAGGGACAGTCTGCAGAGACGCCTCTACCTTCCCATCATCAGACACCAGTGCCAGCAGATGCCAAGTGACCAAGCAGGGAACTCCTAAGAGACTCTTAGGGGCTTTCCAGCTGGGTTTCACTGTGAACCTCTGGGACCTATGAGAAGTGCTTCATTGGAGACATTCTCCTGCTCTAACAAAAGGTTTCTGTTTCCCTCAGGTAATCAGCCAGTGAAGCCACCTTGCAGAATATGGAAGAGTCATTTGATGATGGCCTGGAGGATTCACCATATATTTGGCAGCAGTTGCAGTGCCTGGAGTCACCGTGGGCTAAACTCCTCAGTCCTGCAACCCCAGCTAACTCCCAGTGCTCTCTTGTCTTGCTGCACTAACTGCTGGTGCCTGTGTATACACAGAGGACTCAGATATGTAACATGAGGCTGATCAACAGCAAATGCAGCTCCATCCAAATCAATGCTGAATGTAAGTGAAAGAGCAAAGCTGAGACACAAGTGACCACAGCCAGGAGAGATGGGTAACACTAAAGTGACTGGCAGCAGTAGTGAGGAAAAGCAGTTTGGCAGCAAGAAGATTTGAAGTAATATGAAATGAATGGGGAGGGGTTTTACCCATGTGGTGAAGGGTTTAAAACATCTCTTTATTATCAAACTAAACTTTAAAATAAGTTTCAGTATCTCTTGCTCCCCCAGACCTAATAGACAATCCTTCCACAATATCCAGTCTGTCAGTGTTCTGGCCACCACTGTCATCTCAGCCCCGGATATACCTGCCCTAGACTCATCTCCCTCTCTTCATTCCTTCCCTCCGATTTTCAAACCCTTACCAATCTGAATACTCAGTCTGCTCTGGGCCTCTGTGGACTTCCACAACAACTCTTAAGCTCTGCTGTCTTTCTTGCTAAACAGCTCTACACCTCTTCAGATTAAATCATATGCTTACAATTCTGACACTTTGCCTTCCTTGAACCTAATCCACCACCCCACTCCCTTTAGCTCTCTGACAGGGTCTTGCCAATTTCTTCAGGAAGAATAAAGATAGCACACAATGGGAAACCATACTCCTTATCCTGTCCTCCAACCCTCTCTTCTTTCCAGGATATCCCTCCTATATCTTCTTCCAGCCTATCACTGTATCCCTTTGGCCTCCCTCTCCCACCTCTTTGCCCTATTTCTCTTCCACCACCCTTTTCTATTACTGTCAAGGACTGAAAACCCACAATTCTTCCTAATGTCAGTGGGAGTTGCGGGTGCTCAACAGTTCTCAGGATTTGTCCCTTAGCTTACAAAATCAGGTCCTAAATTCCCTAGGACAGGGATTTGTCAGTTTTATGGTAGTTGTCTGTAAGCACCAGACACACCAGTGATGTTATACAAATAAAATCATTAAAATATCAGTAGCTTTTTCACCCTAATGAGGTTCGACAAACATCTGTCAAGGATGGTCAAGGTACATAGATCCATCATTGAGGGGAGAGAGGCTAGATGACCTCGAGGTCCCTTCCAGCCTTAAGTTTCTATTATTTTAGTCAACCTCTGCATAAATTTACTGAGACATTTTCTTTTCCACCCTCTTTTCCCAAATTACTATTTTTACAGCTTGTTTACAATATTAGTTTTAATAATAAACTGCTCAAGAGCATTTTGTGTAAGAGCAAAAGCTTTACTAAAATTTTACGCTCTGATTATCACAGCTGACATTCTTGTGCTTCAAGTAAAATCAATATAGCCCTGTGAATATTGAAAATGAAGATGCATAAACTTACACATCCTGAGATTCATGATGTCTTTCAGCAAAGTTTGGTTCCAATTTCTCATTCACAAGTTGGATTAGGATATTTATAGCTGAAATAATTTTCCAGGCCTCACTGTCCTCTGGATATTGAGAAACAAGATCAGCCATGCTTTTTCCAAGTTCAAAAAGGAATTTTTGAAGCTCACTGCTGCTTAACCACTGCTGAAATATCTAGCATGTTAAAGGAGAAACAAACTTTCATTTATTACAGGATGGAAGCTCCTCTCCTTTATCAGAGCCATCCTTTGCGTAGGATGAATCGGGGAGACCACTCATGCCCCATGCTTTGCAGTACCCAGTGGGATGCCATGATTGGCTGGTGCTGTCGGTCCCAGAAGACAAATCCATCACTTCCGAACCCGGGCCATGCATCCCGCTAGGGACAGCCTAGTCTATTATGCAAATCACAAATGTTCTTCACAAACCAAACCAAAACCAGATTTTCTTCCTCTTGACTTACAACATACAATGAAAGTTTTCTCTAAGGATTCATCTTTACTCAGAAGGGACTGGCTTCATGAAGGCTAATGTTAAGTACAGTCAGCATGGATGCCAACTTGGCAATGCGAATACAACATTTTCAGTTATTTTACTTGCTTTTACATACAGAGGGCCCAAACACCTTGATCTAACTCAGCTGCTCTACATTCTGCTAGTTACAGTGATTCACCAGCAACTGCTCTTCCCTTGCTACTTCCCATCTTGCCCCTTAGGCTCAAGGGGGTAGACTAAGTAGCAGCTATATCAGCTTTATGTTGCCCAGGTCAGCTTTTACATCAAGGGCTGCCCCCTTAGGGGATGGAAGCAGGTCCAAAATCTGGCCGAGTGTACAGTACTTCAAGTGGTCACTGCTAAAATGTCAACATTTGCCAACTATTAGCATACAATCATATCTGAGATTATCACTGATATTGAAGTTAAATATGGTAAATATTGACCCTTATAAAACAGTATTTTACAGAAGGGCAGTGTGGTCTAGAGGATAGAGCAATAGACTGGACTCAGGAGACCTGGGTTCTATTCTTTGCTCTGGCCTGCTGAGTGACCTTGGCAAGTCACTTCCTCTTTATGTGCCTCAGTTTCCCTATCTGTAAAATGAGGATAGTGATACTGACCTCCTTTGCAAAGTGCTTTGAGATCTGCTGATGAAATGCACTAAGAGTAAGTACTATTATTACAGAGTTTTTTTAATCAGGAAAGCTGCTGAAGTGCACAAAATATTGATGAAAAGTACACCCAAGCTCAGTTGTGATGTCCTCAGATTAGAGTGTAAATTTGTAAGAGCAGAGGCAGTAGTTGTTGTTATAGTAACCTGTCATGCACTTCTGTGACTCCATACAAATAATCTTTATCCCAAGAATATACATTTTAATTAAAGAAAAACAGCAAAAACTAAGACAGCAAGGTATGATCCTTCTTTAAATCCTTCTTTAACTTTCCTTCACTGGCAAAATATTTGAAACCTTTAGTCTTTCTTGTACAAGTGATTATACATTCATGGCATCACAAGACCTAGCTGGATCTTGCTTTTCAAGCCACTCTATAACAAGAGAACTTTTAAGTGGCACAGTGGAGTTCTAGAACTACAGTCCTGTGTTCTGCTTCCAGTTTTATCCAACACTCTCTGAAATCCAAATCCACCCCTAAGTAGGGAGGCAAGGTATTGTGGGTGAAATTCACTTCTGTGCAAGTAGACAGCACAAAGCCTATGCACCACTTAAATTCTCAAATTAGGGCTTAAAAGGGAGTGAGTGCATGGTCCTTCTACTGGCCCTCTACCCAAAAGTGAATTTCACTCTCTATGTTCTGTCAGGTTTCATGCCTGAGCTTCAGTTAATGGGGAGTTTTGGTTAACTATTGGCTGGATAAACAGGGTTTCTATTATATTTCCATTGTAATGGAATACACTAATGCTAACTGTGCAGTCTGCCATTTTTTAAAAACAGAACACAGACAGCCTGTGGTTTTGAATACTGTCTAGCTTAATAAGGGATCATGATTGATCAACAGTATATAAGCAAAATATGTATCATAGCAGCTGTCCTATTAAATCATACCTGCATGTAGAGTTTGATTTTGTTGACAGAATGGACAAGATAGACTTTGGCCTCAAGCCATGCATGGATACAGCCTCCTTCATTATCCTCTTTGTTAGCTTTAAATTCGGACACATTGGACAGGACTGAGCATACAAACTGCTCCAGTGTGCCTTCTGTGGGAATCTGGCAGCGACAAAAGAAATAGATGAACACATCAGAGAACCACTCAGTATTATCACCTGTATCAACTTACTTGTCGGAGAAAAAAACAGAGCCGTGGGGTTGCTTTCAGGATGAACAAAGCCCAATTATCATAATCTAGTGATCTGCGATACCGATTGCAAAATGTACTCTGTACATTTTGACAGGAAACTCCAAAAAACTCATTAGCCACTACCTAGTTGTGTGCATTTCTGGACTGGTCTACATTAGGGAGGTTTGCATGGTGTAGCTTGAAACTAAATAAGTGATACTGGTGCAAGCCCCATTTTACACTGGTGCAGCATATGTCAAGAGGAATTTTACACCAGTGTAGCTACAGTGATGCAAAATTTACTGAGGCAAAAGAGCCACTAGATACAAAGATGTGATTGTTTAGGATAGATAACTAATTTATATTTATTACAATTCACAATTTGTGAAGCCTGACAATCCTTTTTCCTCATGGAAAGTCAATCTGACCTCTGTACCAAAATATTTCTAATTTTCCCAGGGAAAATTCCTCTCTTTCTTAATACCATTTCAAATCACTCTGTACATATTGACTAACTCATCCTAACAATAATCCTGTAATCAGCCTTTTGAAATTCTGATTTTGGTCATCTGTGACTAGGGCAATACTGGAGATACCGCAAAAAGATTTGTCAGCAAGCCAGTTGGAACATTAAACATGAAATTCAGGTATTCATACATCAATGCTGGGACTGTTTGGGACTGACATTCATGATCCTATATATTTCTTTAAGCAGCAGCAAAGCAGTGGCTGAAGATTCCCAGTAACATAAGAGTAAGGTAGGTAGATATTATTCCAGTTTTGTAGATGGCTAATCTGAGGCACAGAAAAATCAAGTGACTTTATGGTCACACAGCAAACCACTCTAGCTGGGATTAGGACACAACATTAAAAAAAAAAGTCTGAAATCAAGTTAACTAACAAAAAAAGCCATAGATGGACCCCATCTTTGCTAATTTGTCACATTTTTATTTGATTTTAATATGTTAAACAGGAAAATGAGTTGTATAAGAGCTGTTTGCCCTGCCCAAAGAATGCTGTTTGCACTGACAGAAGAAATGAGACAAGAAAAGAGGAAAACATCCTCTGTCAAGTTAACCACCCACAACAGGGAGAGCTCATAGGCAGCAATGGGAGAAAATCAGAGTTTTTCTGTAAACAGGTTTTTAAAAGGGTTCACTATAACAAGGCTTTTCCAAAAGCTATGCCATACCAAAGCAGTGCAGGCACAATAGCTATGTTCAGCAAAGTGCCTAAGCTTGCACATGCTAGTGCAACCAAGGACAGCTGCCAGTGACCCTGGTGCCTGCATCAGTGGCAAGGCAAGGGGCAGGACTGGGAAGGGGGGAAGTACAGCCACACTGGAGGAGCTGCCCACCTGGGGCACTGGCTTCTGCAAGCAGTGGCCCGACATGATGCTGCGGTTCCCGGGAGAGCCATGCAGCTCCACAGATATCTGATTTATATCCCCAGATATACATTTTGTATCCACACAGGGCTCTTACTCGTCACCAGAAACTCTTGTAGACCTACTTCATTGGGGTTCATTTAAAAAAAAACAAAAACTTCCTCTTCTTTCAATCAAAACTGTTCTTCTCACTGGGCCCGAAATAAGCAAATTTCTATCAGGAAGCACATTGTACCCCCGATAGCGTTTATAATATTGACAATGTCTGTCTAACATAATTTTAACCAGTCAACCTTTATTATTGCTCATCTTTGTACTCATTTTCTTCTCTTTGATTCAGGATTTTAACCTTCCTTAATTAAGTGGCAACCTTCTAGATTAAACTACTAAACAATACCCGCCTAAAGCAATCAAGATTTATACCAGTGAAGGAGGGGAGTTGTTATTTTAATTACAATTATTTGGTCCATGAAGTTTTCATCACATTAAATAGATGATCAAATAAATTAGCAATTGAATTAATTGGAAGGCACTTTATTTGCATTTCTTCTGAAAATAGAGAAGCTGGAGTCCAAAGTGCATGAATATTAATGATTGGTGAACACAGAGAACTTCAAATTCAGGATTTAATCTGAAACTTTAGAGGAACCAAACTGAACCATTCTGTGGTGAGGCGGCTGCCCCACCCCCTGAGAAAAAGGGCTGGAATAGCCCAGAGAGGCTGTGCAGGCCAGCAGCCAATCGGGAAAGGCCTGTGGAGAGCCAATAGGGCAAATGGAGAGGCAGCCAATCAGGGTTGGGCTGGGCCTATAGGAAGGCTGCCTAGCAAAGGAGAAGACTGTCTCTCCCTGACTATCAAGGGAGGAGGACTGGCTCCTGAGGTAAGGAGGTAGCACGTTGGACCTAGCAGTACTGGGCGGGCTTGGGGGAGCAGAGGAGAGCTCCAGCCGAGTTACCTGCTAGGCTGCGGCCCCTGCTAAAAAGGGTTGAGAAGGTGCATGGGACCAAAGGGGAAATGGACCAGGAAAGAAAGATGGACAATAGGGGAGCAAAGGAGGGCAGAGAGAGGCTGCTGCTAGAGGGTCCCTCGGTTGGGACCAAGAGTAGCAGGTGGGCCTGGGTCACCCCCTTGCACTGCACCTGGCCACAGAGGATTGGGGCCAAGACAGACTGCAACCTGCTCCTGAAATGAGGGTCTAGACTTTGGGGTTGTGGTTGGCCACTGAGGCAGGTGCAAGCCGAAGGACTGCTGTTAAACCGCCCTTCCCCCACACACACACCTGGAAGGGGGTGAGACTGGAGTAATGGGCATGGCTGGAGGGCAGTGTCCTGAAGAGGACGCTGACGAGCGGGGAGCAACACAGGTCCCAAACCAGCAGAGCAGACAACAGGCGAGACACCACGCACAGAGGGTGCTCCACAGCCGACAAGAGCTAATTCCCAGAGCAACCAGAGGGAGGGGCCAGCAGTGGTGAGTCCTGACACCGTCACACCTTCTCTTCTCTTCAGAAATGGAGTAACAGAGCTCAGGACTCTTCTGGGCCAACATCACAATTAGTGAGTTTACACTTTGATGCTGGCAGACCAGGTGCCAGCTCAAGCCAAGGCCACTGAGCCTCACAGAATACAGACCAATGCAGAGCTGGAAACCAGTATGGCTTGCATGTCTATTACAATAGATATTAGAGTTATAAGAATGTGTTTAGACTTTATCTGACTTATAATATCTATATCCCATGCAATAAGGTAATGTTTAAGTATTTTGCTCTGTAACTATAAAAATGTTTGCTAAGACTATAAACCCTTCCAGATATCTGTGGATTTGCACGACTCTACACCGGGGGCCAGGCTGAGGCTCCAGGTACCCCCACCGGAGCCCAGTAAGGGAGAGCTGTGAGGGTAGCTGTGGAGAGTCTGGGTCCCTCCACCTGCCCTGGATGGAGGGGCCGAACAGCCCCTGTCGCTCAGGTTCCCTGCCCAGGACAGGTGGAGGGACCCAGGCTCCCCACAGCTGCCCGCACCCCGGCTTTGGTGGGGATGTGCCTCAGTAAGAGCCATGCGGGCAGCTGTGGGGATCCACGGCAGACCCTCCACCTGCTGTAGGTGGAGGGCCCCACCAGCCCCTGTCCCTCAGACCTCCCACCCAGGGCAGTTGGAGGGTCTGTGCCGTGGTTCCTCATCGCTGCCTGCCCGAGTCTTACTATCAGGACCCTGCATGGATACAAAATTTTTATCCACATCCGCGCTGCTATCCACACAAGTGGTTCATGGATATAAATGGATATCTGTGGATTTGCTGTACACAAAAGGTGTCATCTATTTCCCCAATAAAAGAAGACCTATAGCCACCAGACAAGCCATTGTGGAACATCAGTGGACAAAAGACTTTGTTCATTGCTTCTCCCACACGCCTGAATAGGGTATGTGCAGAAGCTATTGTTCCATCACAGGTTGAAAGCTGGGGGAAGGGAATAAAAATCCCTGTTTAAAGAGAAATTGTTATCCCTAATCTGCTTGAACATTTGATGGATAAAGATTTCTGAGCATAAACAAGGTGTCCCCAGCTGTTTAATTCGGTTAGTCCTAAAGGACATACAGGAAACTTATGAGGAGAGGCTGAGGGAACTGGGATTGTTTAGTCTGCAGGCTAAAAGAATGAGGGGGGATTTGATAGCTGTTTTCAACTACCTGAAAGGGGGTTCCAAAGAGGATGGATCAGGACTGTTCTCAGTGGTGGCAGATGACAGAACAAGGAGTAATGGTCTCAAGTTGCAGTGGGGGAGGTTTAGGTTGGATATTAGGAAAAACTTTTTCACTAGGAGGGTGGTGAAGCACTGGAATGGGTTACCTAGGGAGGTGGTGGAATCTCCTTCCTTATAGGTTTTTAAGGTCAGGCTTGACAAAGCCCTGGCTGGGATGATTTAGTTGGGGATTGGTCCTGCTTTGAGCAGAGGGTTGGTCTAGATGATATTCTATAAAAGCTTGCATATTATAGCTACTGTCATCTTTTGGAATCTAAAACTGTATCTTGTTTGTGTGTCTTATGTTTACCTGTTTTAACCTTGTAAATAACTCATTTCTTTTTCCTACTTAATAAATCCTTAGTTAGTTTACTACAGGATTGGCACCAAGTGTAGTCTTTGGTTGGAGACGTGAGGTACAGTTGACTTGCAGTAAGTGACTTGTCCTTTGAGGTGACCTGAAGATTGTGAATTTTGGTGCAAGAGAAAGGCAGGCTTGCCTGGATGGGAAAATAGACCTGAGTACCCAAGAGGATCATCTGTGACTCCATGTTCAGGCTGTTATAGTGCCTGAGTTCACACTCGATACTTGGTTGGTAAAATCTAATTATAGAACTGTCATAACCTATTCCCAGATTTGGACCTTAGTGTCCAAAATATGGGGGTTAGCATGAAAACCTCCAAGCTTAGTTACCAGCTTGGACCTGGTAAAGCTGCCACCACCCAAAAAATTAGTGTTTTGGGGCACTCTGGTCCCCCCAAAAACCTTCCCTGGGGACCCCAAGACCCAAATTCCTTGAGTCTCACAACAAAGGGGAATAAACCATTTCCCTTCCCTTCTCCCTTCCAGGTGTTCCCTCCCTGGGTTCCTGGAGAGGTACACAGAAGCAAGCTCCGTGAGTCTAAACAGAGGGATTCCACCCTCCCTATTTCCAGTCCTGGAAACACAAGTACTTCCCTCTTTACCCAGAGGGTATGCAAAGTCAGGCTAGTAAATCTAACACACACAGATTTCCCCCTGACTTCTTCCTCCCACCAATTCCCTGGTGAGCTACAGACTCAATTCCCTGGAGTTCCCCACTAAAGAAAAACTCCAACAGGTCTTAAAAGAAAGCTTTATATAAAAAGAAAGAAAAATACATAAAAATGGTCTCTTTGTATTAAGGTGACAAATACAGGGTCAATTGCTTAAAAGAAATATGAATAAACAGCCTTATCCACAAAGAATACAATTTAACACATTCCAGCAACTACACACATGTAAATACAAAAAAACAACCCTATGGTCTTCCTATCTTTATACTTACAACTTGGAAACAGATTAGAAAACAGGAGACAGAAATCCTCTCATAGCCGAAAGAGAGTACAGGCAGAAGACCAAAAACAAAGGACTCACACACAAACTTTCCTCCACCCAGATTTGAAAAAGTCTTGTTTCCTAATTGGTCCTCTGGTCAGGTGTTTCAGGTTACTCCTTTCCAGGTAAAAAAAATTAACCCTTAGCTATCTGTTTATGACAAGAACACACATCCAATTTGGGGTTTCTGCCCTGGTTTGTTACACATCTGCCCTGAGCTTGGCATCCACGTTCATGAATCACTCCAGAAAGTTTGACAGAGCCTCTTCTAAAATAGCAGCATTTCAGGTTCAGTTCAGAGAAGCAGCCAATGCAAAGCAAGTTTGGACTCAATTGTTTGCCCAGATCTTACACATATACCAGGGTTTTTTGTTTGTTTTAGGAATTTATGAATCATTACAACATTTAATTCTTGACTATTTGCTCCCTACTAACATTATTAGAGAGGTTGTCATCTTTGCATGGAAAGATTCACAGCCACAGGCTTTTTTCTTTAAACATGAAGATTCAGTTTAACACATATGGGGATAAAGGTTGAAGTGTCATTTCTGAAAGCCCCTCTGGGAAGAGTAACAACCAAGATGGCAGAGCCCCCATCACCCTCATATTGAGTGAACAGAGCCTGGCACTGAAACTTTTTTTTTTAAAGTAAACAGGCCTTTAAACAGCTCCATATGCACAAGTGCCCGCTGAAGCTAATTGCATTTATTTTGATGGGAGCTGAGAGGAGACAATTTGCAGTCTTTTGGCTGCTGCATGAATTTCCATCATCGTCTCATTGTAATATATATTTACTTAACTGCCACTTCAAAGAAAATGTTGGGCAAATGGAAAACCACTATTTTATTTTTCCTCTCCTTTCATTTTATTCTGTATATTTCAAAAACCTACCTTTTAAATAACTCTGCTCAAGCTAGCGCACTAAAAGAATGCTTTGTGGATATGGTGGCTCAGACAGCAGCCCGGACTAGCTGCCCAAGTACAATCCTGCCTGAGTCCCTGGGTACCTACTCAGGTAACTAGCCCAACGTGCCTGTGCTGCTGCTGCAGCCACAGTAGAACTTGGGCAGAGCTAGAGCTCTCTGTCTATTTGCACTGGAAAGCACCCTCCCTGCTGCAGTGTGATACTCACACTAGATCTCAAGTTGCCTGTATCCCTTTAAGCCAGCAGTCCCCAATGTGGTGCCCGCGGGCGCCATGGCACCCACTGGGGCGTCTAAGTGCGCCCACATACTGGCCAGTGAACGAGAATCCACCGAAATGCCACCGAAATTCAGCAGCATTTCGGCGGTGATGCCTCTGGATGACGTTGCTTGTCGGCGGCATTTTGGCAGATGCTCGTCCGCTGCCACGGTCCTCTGTGGCTCATCGTCTGGCGCCTGACAGACAAAAAAGGTTGGGGACGACTGCTTTAAGCAATGTCCCCTTGTGGAGGATGCAAAGAAAGAGAAGATTGTGCTTGTGCCTTAAAGGGAGAGAGTACTTGAAATGTTCTCTCCCATCTGTACCCTGTTTGCTTCTAAATAAAACATTCTCTCACTCAGTTATAAATTCCTTCAAGTGATGATTGATGTTCTTCAAGAAGCTCATCGTGCATCATGATACAAATGTTGGCTGAACAAAACCTGCAATGCTTTCATTCAAGTTTGTGGATTGAGGCTGAGTGGGTGTCATTCACCTCGTATGAGATTATGCTGTCTTTTTTGCAATGGCAATGCCTACTAAGTAGCTACTTCTGAAAGACATTGCTTTAGCGTCTACGAGGGGTGAAAACTTTCATTAGTTACAAAGGAAACAAACAAAACAAAAAAGGAATGTTGACATTTTTAGAAACTTACCTTACTGAACTCTGCTGTATAGTTCAAGAGTTTTCCAATATGAAGATCATCTAAACCAAATCTGGATTCAAGTTCCACTTTGACTGCATGCGGATCCCACACAACATCCCAAAGAGTCAGGTTGTACCAAAAGCCTATAAGAAAAGATTAACTTAGGTTAGACATGTCCTAAGTTTTCTGAATTTGTATTCTAGTAACCAGTCTCTGATAGGATCCAGCTGTGACATTGTTACCTTTTTATGGGAGAGATACTAAGATGGGACTGCATTGGAGACAGACAGAAATAGTTAATATGCACAATTTCACTAGAAGTCTGGTGAGTGGAGTTAATCTAACAGTATAAAGCAAATAGTACATTTGTTGAATTTTGGTCTGTTGTATTAGTAGCCAATACCAATTTCACCACATTAATTCAATATTAGATACATCCCAAACAGTAAAAATACACAGTGGAGAGCTTTTATATCATTCAAGAAAGGATTCATATTCATGATTCAATACCAGTCCTCGAGGATGCCAAAGCCTTCATATTTTTGAACTATTCACAATTTTCACCCATCCTTAGATTTAAACAGATTCTCAATGCGTAGATGAGACAATGGTATAAGGAGGAGGGTTTAGATTTATTAGGAACTGAGGAAACTTTGGAGAAAAGGGGTGCCTATACAGGAAGGATGAGCTCCACCTAAATCAAAATGGAACCAGATTGCTGGCACTTAAAATTAAAAAGGTCATAGAGCAGTTTTTAAACTAAGGGCTGAGGGAAAGACAACAGGTGTGGAGGAGCAAGTGGTTCGGACAGCAACATCCCTTAGGGGAGGATCTATTAATGGAGATTCTCTATGTCTTAGTAAGGAGGAGAGGATGGATGATGATAAAATACAGGTAGGGTCTGATGAGAAACAGTCAAAGGAAAAAAGTCCCATTCAATTACATTATGTAATGGCAGAGCACTAAAAAGTGACAATTTTTTAAAATGCTTATATATTAATGCTAAAAGTCTAAATAAGAAGATGGGTGAACCAGAGTGCCTTGCTTTAAATGAGGGTATTGATAGAATAGGCATCACAGAAACTTGGTGAAATGAGGATAATCAATGAGACACAGTAATACCAGGGTACAAAATATATCGGAAGGACAGAACAGGTCGTGCTGATGGGGGAGTGGCATTATATGTGAAAGAAAGCATAGAGTCAAATGAAGTAAAAATCTTAAATGAACCAAACTGTACCATAGAATCTCCATGGATAGTAATTCCATGCTCGAATAATAAGAATAGCAGTAGGAATATATTACTGACCAGGATGGTGATAGTGACTGAAATGCTCAGGGAGATTAGAGAGGCTATTAAAATAAAAAACTCAATAATAATGGGGGATTTCAACTATCCCCGTATTGACTAGGTACTTGTCACCTCAGGATGGGATGCAGAGATAAAGTTCCTTGACACCTTAAATGACTGCTTCTTGGAGCAGCTAGTCCTGGAACCCAGAAAAGGAGAAGCAATTCTTGATTGAGTCTTAAGTGGAACACAGGATCTGGTCCAAGAGGTGAATATAGCTGGATCACTTGGTAATAGTGACCATACTATAATTAAATTTAACAATTCTGTGACAGGAAAAACCCCACAGCAGCCCAACACTGTAGCATTTTATTTCAGAAAGCAGGACTACACAAAAATGAGGAAGTTAGTTAAACAGAAAGTGAAATCCCTGCAAGCTGCATGGAAACCTTTTAAAGATACCATAATTGATGCTCAACTTAAATGTATACCCCAAATTAAAAAATATAGTTAGAGAACCAAAAAGTGCCACCGTGGCTAAACAACAAAGTAAAACAAGCAGTGAGAGGCAAAAAGGCATCCTTTAAAAAGTGGAAGTTAAATCCTAGTGAGGAAAACCAAAATGAGCATAAACCCTGGCAAATGAAATGTAAAAATATAATTAGGAAGACCAAAAAAGAATTTGAAGAATAGCTAGCCAAAGACTCAAAAAGTAATAGCAAAAAAAAAAAAATTAAAGTACATCAGAAGCAGGAAGCATGCTAAACAACCAGTGGGGCCACTGGATGATCGAGATGCTAAAGAAGCACTCAAGGACAATAAGGCTATTGCAGAAAAACTAAATGAATTTTTTGCATCGGTCTTCATGGATGAGGATGTGAGGGAGATTACCAAACCTGAGCTGTTCTTTTTAGGTGACAAATCAAGGAACTGTCCCAGACTGAGGTGACATTAGAGGAGGTTTTGGAACAAATTCATAAATTAATCAGCAATAAATCACCAGAACCAGATGGTATTCACCCAAGAATTCTGAAGGAACTCAAATACGAAATTGCAGAACTACTAACTGTAGTCTGTAACCTATGATTTAAATAAGCTTCTGTACCAAATGACTGGAGGATAGCTAATGTGACGCCAATTTTTCAAAAAGGGCTCCAGAGGTGATCCCAGCAATTACAGGATGGTTAGCTTGACTTCAGTATGGGGCAAATTGGTTTAAACTATAGTAAAGAACAAAATTGTCTGACATATGGATGACCATAACTTGTTGTGGAAGAGTCAACGTGGTTTTTATAAAGGGAATTCATGCCTCACCGATCTACTAGAATTATTTGAAGGGGTCAACAAGCAGGTGGACAAAAGGGATCAAGAGGATATAGCGTACTTAGATTTTCAGAAAGCCTTTGACAAGGTCCCTCACTGAAGGCCCTTAAGCAAAGTAAGCTGTCTTGGGATAAGAGGGTAGGTCCTCTCATGGATTGGTAACTGGTTAAAATATAAGAAACAAAGGGTAGGAATAAATGGTCAGTTTTCAGAACGGAGAGAGGTAAATAGTGATGTCCCCCAGGCAGGGCTGGCTTTAGGCCGATTCCCCTGATTCCCGTGATGCTCAGTGTCTGGAAGAGGGGCCCCACAAGGTAAGGCCCCGGAAGACAACTGCTGCTGAGGAAGGACCCTTCTCCGAAGTGCTGCTGGAAACAGCAGCAACCGATTGAGCTGCCACCAAATTGCCACCGCTATCTTCAGCGGCAGCGATTGAGCTGCTGCTGTCTTTGGCGGCATTTCGGCGGCAGCTCTTTCGAATTGGGCCCCACACGTCCTAAAGCCAGCCCTGCCCCCAGGCATCTGTACTGGGCCAAGTCCTATTCAATATATTAATAAATGATCTGGAAAAAGGGGCAAACGCTGAGGTAGCAAAATTTGCAGATGATACACAATTGTCCAGTTTAGTTAAGTTCCAGGCAGACTCCAAAGAGCTACAAAAGGATCTCTCAAAACTGGGTGACTGGGCAACAAAAGGGCAGATGAAATTCAATGTTGATAAATGCAAAGTAATGCACACTGGAAAACAGAATCCCAACTATACATATAAAATGATGGGATCTAAATTGGCTGTTACCATTCAAGAAAAATCTTGGAGTTATTGTGGACAGTTCTCTGAAAAATCCACTCATCTGCAGCAGCAGTCAAAAAAGTGAACAGAACGTTGGGAATCATTAAGAAAGGGATAGATAATAAGACCAAAAATATCATATTGCCTCTATATAAATCCATGGTACACCCACATCTTGAATACTGCGTGCATATGTGGTCACCCCATCTCAAAAAAGATATTTTGGAATTGGAAAAAGTTCAGAAAAGGGCAACAAAAATGATTAGGTATATGGAATGGCTCTCTCCATTAATAAGAGAGATTAATAAGACTGGGACTTTTTAGCTTGGAAAAGAGACGACTAAGGGGGGATATGATTGAGATCTATAAATCATGATTGAAAAAGAGAAGGTAAATAAGGAAGTGTTATTTACTCCTTCTCATAACACAAGAGCTTGGGGTCACCAAAAGAAATTAATAGGTAGCAGGTTTAAAACAAACAAAAGAAAGTATTTTTTCACACAACTCACAGTCAATCTGTGGAACTTCCTGCCAGAGGATGTTGCAAAGGCCAAGACTATAACAGGGTTCAAAAAAGAATGAGACAAGTTCATGGAGCATAGGTCCATCAATGACTATTAGCCAAGATGGACAGGGATGGTGTCCCTAGCCTCTGTTTGCCAGAAGCTGAGAATGGGTGACATGGGATGAATCACTTGATAATTACCTGTTCTATTCATTCCCTCTGGGGAACTTGGCATTGGCCACTGTCGGAAGACAGGATATTGGGCTAGATGGACCTTTGGTCTGACCCAGTATGGCTATTCTTATGTTCTTAAACTAATGGTTAACTATTGAGAGCATTTCATTATTTTGGATGGAAACTGTTTTTTTATAATAAGAATAAAAAAAGCTCAGATTTTCAAAAGTTTTCAGCATTGGCCTAACTCTGCCTCCACTGAAGTCATGGTGACTTCAGTAGGAGCAGAGTTATGCCAACACTGAGTGCTTTCGAACATTTCAGCCTAAAGTAAGTGTTCAAGTTTACCATACATTTGCTCAAAGATTCTACGTCAGTTAAGAAAGAAACAGGGACCCATTGTATGCTTTTCAATGCACTGGCTTACTGCCAATGATATGTGAGCCAAAATACCTGATTTCCTCCCCCATTTACTGAGTCAATAAGTGAACACCATGAGTGCAGTCATCAACATTCTCTCGAGACCGTAGAGGTTGGAAATGTCACAGGCATTGCATACACAAAACTACACTTCACTTCTTTGGAAATTCCATGTATACACATTATATATATAAAAGGCTGCAGGATCTAAATCTGGAGCAAACATTTTTCAAATGGCCATTATTTCAGTGACAGGATTCATTTTAGTCTCAAAGTTATCTAGGTTCCAGACAAATTTGGCATCTTCTCTCTTTTCTCATTCAAAGTTATTTACTTGGAACCACAGAATCATGAAACTGAGGTTACAGAAAGTTCTTTACACTAATAGGATGAAGCCCATAGCATTTTAAGTTTCTTGCCTAATTAATATTTTGTGTGACCTTCAGACTGAGTCTATCCCACTGTCTTCACACTGTGTCCTACATTTGGATCTAACCAGCTTGAGAGGTATGATGGGGGGGGATTGTTTACACAATCTCTATAAAACATTTCCAAGAAGCTAAATTTCCTGTAGCCTTCAAACCTACGGACATCCTAATCTACTCTGTAGGACAACACTTGCATTTAGATTCTTTCTACTTTTCCATTCCTGTCTTCTCAGTATTATTTCAGTTGAAAGGCAACAATGTCCTTCATTTTGTTTGATACTGTTGCTACACTTGTTATTTGAGTTCCTTCTTGTACACTGTAATTTGGCAGTGCCATCTATTGGAAAGGAGGATTAAACTGGTTAATGACCATAATTCAACAACAAGTCCTTAGCACTAACTAATAAAGGAAATCACAAAAAGCACAGTTAGGACCACATTTCAAGAATCTACTTTTCTATGTAATCTATCCTTATCTTATTTCTGGCACCTGTCACTCCAATATTCAAAAAGTGGCTAGATGGATAGTTTATAGATACTGCCTTGTCCCCTTTTCTTTGAATAGTTTAATAACCACATTGCCACATCTCCCACATAAATCTCGCAGCTTAGCCTACCAACGGCATGAAGCCAGATGTGGAAATCAGCGTCTCATACCAAAGCAAGCCTAACAGTGATAAATTACATATTGAAATGTGGCAGATCTTGGAGAAAACAGACATAAACAGCAAAGCAGATGATGGGATGCCCCCCATGCAGTGAATGCCAACAGACCCTGCAGCCTCCATTTATCTGAATTAGCGTGTTTAATTTGGCATGCAGTATTGAAACTGTGTGCAACTGGGCTGGAATGAATGATCATCGAGGAGTAAATGGACTGTATTGTGCTAATAGGTTTGAATGAAGATGCAGCTTCTGTACTCCAGGGTTTCAGACTGTGTATAACATTTTAGTTTTTAAAATCTGACTTAGAGCTTGTCCACACTTAAAACTCTAGAGTGACACTGCTGTGCCACTGCAGCTGTAGTTCTTCAGTGTAGATGCTACCTATTCCAACAGGAGGGATTCTCCCATCAGCATAGGCAATCCACCTTCCTGAGAGGCAGTAGTTAGCTCGACAGAAGCTAAGTTGACCTAGCGCTGTCTATATGGGGATTTAGTTTGGCTTTACACTCAGAGATGTGGACTTTTCACACCTGTGACTAACATAGTTAAATGTATTTAATTTTATAGTGTAGACCAGGCCTGAGTCATAATTTCTCACCTCTGTAAGAGATATTCATACAGTTGGTTAAAACTTTATACTGTATACAATGTTTACTACACAGGCCACCTTTTCCATAGGCCTCAACACTTCCATCCACCTCTCTGAAGCCCCCTGGGACTTACTTTCTGGATTTATTTGGGGTGGGTGGGAGGAGGGATTGATTTGATTGTGAGGGATTTTAGGGCACAGATTTCAGTCTGTCCCACTAAATGAAATTCAATCCTGTGTAGGGAGCCACCATGCAACCTAAGTACCTCTTAGTCCTTATTTTGAGGGCTTATGTGGAATTTAAGAGTCATACAGGCCTTGGGCTGCTCTTCTACACAGAAGCGGCCAATTAATCATAATCCTGACCTTATCCTGGGGAGCCATAAGTGGAAGAGGAATGGAATGGTGTCAGCCATTCAACTGGCACAAACACCAACCTGCATTTTCACGCCAAGATAGTGAAGGATGAGTCAGAACAATGCTCTGCTTACCCCTCAGCTGAAGTGTACCTGCCTTGCCTAGTGCTTGCTGCTGATTGTACAAGGGCCATGGTTCAGGAAAGCACTGTGAGTGAGTGTTTAAACTTGCACTCAAGTCCCATGAGATTTCATTGATTTCAATGAGACTTCAGAATACTTTTTTGCCTGAATGAGGCCTGGATGGCTGCAAGAGGGAGAGTTTGACACAACTCCTGAACAACAGACTTCACCCCTTGGTGTACAGCATGCTCTTAAATTCTTGGCAGGATCCTGCCTGGCTAGATGCACAAGGGGAAGCCTCCCAATGACTCCCTCTCCCTCAAACTCAGTCCATGCACCTGTGTAGCCCTTGAGCAAAGACTAGCATTTACAATAGGAGACAAAGGAAGACTAAGGTAAGACAACCACATTAATTTTCACTTGTATATAGGCCAAAACTTGAATCCAGTTCTCTTCACAACCAAAAGAAACTGAACTAACCTATTGTGAAACACCCACTCCAAAGAATCACCACTAGTAAAAGGGTAATCATTCTCAATGTGATCTATTGGGTCTACACTGTGTGTTTATGAAAGGTTTGCCAGGAAATGTGATAAGCATTTTCTGTAATTTAACAGACAACTAAAATGATGCCTATCCGAGGCTCTAGGTGCCCCAACGCACAACAATACAACACAAATCTCAACAGTATTAAATGATCATTTCTGCAGGAGCTCAGCCAGCTGCCTACAAAAACATTTTGGCTCCATCCCGACATGCCTGTAATTCATGCAGCAACTTTAAAAGAAAAAGAAAAAAAACATACATACACAGCTTTCAATTACCTTCAAGGCTCTGGTCTTGCAAGAAGCGCAGTGCTGTGATGGTTATATTCAGTCCTATTTTCACTGCTTTGTAGAAACTTTGGTTTGATAGAACTGCATCTAAATCTTCTAAGGATGCTAAGGAACTGAAAGCAAAAGTGAAAAATCAAGCACTTGTCAAAGCATGACAGCATTGTGCGCACTCTTTGGAGAGGGAAGCAGGATTGTGAAGTAGAGCTGGATGAAACTTAACAACTTTTTTCGTCAAAATATGGGGTTTCATCAAATGAAGTTTCTAGTGAAATGTTTTGCTTGACAAAGTTTTCTAAACAAAATATTCTAGAAAACCCTGAGTTGGATGAGTTTGGTGATCTGTCTGGGTGGATATCTGAGGGTTGTCCATTATCTTACAAAACCTGCAGAACACCTTCAAAAGATGAGACTGAGCACCTAAATTCATAACTTTGCTAGACACTAAAATTCATGAGCTGACTAGACACACTGGATTTATGGCTTATTACAACAATCTATAACCTAATTTCACCCCTCTCAAGTCATAGGAGGGAAAAGTGGGGGGGGCGGTAAAAGGGCCACTTCACCTTGAATGGTCTCTTGAAATGTGTTTTAACTACTTATGCTACACAGTCTTGTATTTAGTTGTGAAATTCTCAATACATGTCCCAGACCTGAAGAAGAGCTCTGTGTAGCTCAAAAGCTTGTCCCTCTCAGAAGCTGGTCCAATAAAAGATATTATACCTCACCCACCTTTTGTCTCTAATATCCTGGGACCAACATGGCTACAATGACACTGCATATAACAAAATCATGTAGTTTATTTTCTAAATTTCTTCAAACAGACCAGCTCTGTTGTGAAGTTAATAACATAAATGTAATTTAATTTGATGATACATGATGAATCCACATCAATTTTATCTGACACTTCTTATAGCTTCTTCTACCTCATGGCTGTTATGCAAACAAAAATCCAACCCTTTTTTTAAAAAACTTGATCAGCTGTTGATATACTTTGCTATTTCAAACAACAAGAAACTGCAAAAAAAAAATTGCTTACCTGAAGAGCTGGGGTGGGGGGGATTTAGACTAGGAGATACCATATGACAATTTTGCACTTCTGTCCCTTTCTCCTGTACTCATTA
Source organism: Gopherus flavomarginatus (assembly GCF_025201925.1). Classification (NCBI taxonomy): domain Eukaryota; kingdom Metazoa; phylum Chordata; order Testudines; family Testudinidae; genus Gopherus; species Gopherus flavomarginatus. Next base: position 105,733,897 of record NC_066618.1, on the reverse strand, counting down.
TGTGCTAGATTCTGTTCTGCACCGCCTGAGAGGTACAGCAAAGAAGACAGTCCAGAATTCTGCCTGAGCTGGAAGCTCTAACTTATGGCAGCCTCCTACAGCTGTCAGTGAGCTTCTCTGCCACACACAGTGGCCTAGATCTGAGCATTAAGGCCGCTCTTTCTCAAGATCCCAACCTGCCCCCAGCATGCTCAATGCTGCAAAGGGGTGCAGGCTGCATTCTTTGAATTGTCACATAGGCCATTGTGGTTTCTGTATGTCACCATGGTATATAGAAGCAGGGGCTAGAATTTGGCCCAATTCACTGTGGGTTACACTGAGTCAGTTAGGCACAGCCAAGATTAAGGGACAGTGAGGAGTTCGGTACCAAGGGGAAAGCATCTTAGATACATTCTTCCTGAAAGCAATATGCCTCTCTGAACTCCCTGTCATGGTTGCTGCTACAACCTTTATGGAGAGCAGCCTGCACTTTGCTGCATACAACTTCCATTCTATGGCCCAGTGCTGAGATGTTGTGAGGCCATGACCTCACCTCCTTCCTGCCATCTTTGGAGCACTGTGCACCCTTTGGGCATTGAGGAGGGAGCTGGAAAATGAAGTAAAGGATACAAGGGATGAAAGATGGACCATCTTCATATTCTGAGACTGTAATCATGTGAGCAGTAGCTTCTATACCAGGAGTGGGCAATCTGTGGCTCCGGAGCCACATGCAGTTCCTTGTATAGGCACTAAATCCGGGTCTGGAACTACAGGCACCAACTTTCCAATGTGCCGGAGTGTGCTTACTGCTCAACCCCTGGCTCTGCCACAGATTCCACCCCCACTCCACCCTTACTCACCCCCTCCCCTGAGCCTGCTATGCCCTCCTCCTTCTCCCCTCCCCTTTCCCCCCCAGAGCCTCCTGTACACCACGAAACAGCTGATCAGGAGGTGGGGAGGCACTGATCGGTGGGGCTGCTGGTGGGTAGGAGACACTGAGAGCAGGTGGGGGACGCTGCTGGGGTGCTGCTGACATATTACTGTGGCTCTTTGGCAATGTAAACTGGTAAATTCTGGCTCCTTCTCAGGCTTAGGTGGGCCACCTGTTCTATACCTTGAAGTTTTGCCAATAGTCATTTGTGGGCATTTCATTACTAGAGGGCTCCAGAGGTTATAGAAAGAGGTATAAAAGTATGACTATCATCTTACACAACAGAATTGACCAAAACTAGCTGACTTCTTAGGGGAAATCCCTGTATAACCAGTTTCATATAACATACATGCTCTGTCCTTTCCAACCTCTTCCATGGTTAATGTAATAACATTGGGACAGGGCTGCTGAGCAACAGGAAGCAATGTGCACAGAATCTGTTGTTGATTTAATTAGGTTAATTATTTGATCCACCATCATGGCAGTCAAGTATCAGAGGGGTAGCCGTGTTAGTCTGGATCTGTAAAAGCAGCAAAGAATCCTGTGGCACCTTATAGACTAACAGACATTTTGGAGCATGAGCTTTTGTGGGTGAATATCCACTTCGTCAGATGCATGTAGTGGAAATTTCCAGGGGCAGGTATATATATGCAGGCAAGCTAGAGATAATGAGGTAGTTCAGTCAGGGAGGATGAGGCCCTGTTCTAACAGTTGAGGTGTGAAAACCAAGGGAGGAGAAACTGATTTTGTAACTGGCAAGCCATTCACAGTCTTTGTTTAATCCTCAGGTGCCCCTGGAAATTTCCACTACATGCATCTGACGAAGTGGGTATTCACCCACGAAAGCTCATGCTCCAAAATGTCTGTTAATCTATAAGGTGCCACAGGATTCTTTGCTGCTTTTACAGATCCAGACTAACACGGCTACCCCTCTGATACTTGACTGCCACGATGGTGGATCAAATAATTAACCTAATTAAATCAACAACAGATTCTGTGCACATTGCTTCCTGTTGCTCAGCAACCCTGTCCCAATGTTATTACATTATATATCCTGAGGATTAAACAAAGACTGTGAATGGCTTGCCAATTAAAAAATCAGTTTCTCCTCCCTTGGTTTTCACACCTCAACTGTTAGAACAGGGCCTCATCCTCCCTGATTGAACTACCTCATTATCTCTAGCTTGCCTGCATATATATACCTGCCCCTGGAAATTTCCACTACATGCATCTGACGAAGTGGGTATTCACCCACGAAAGCTCATGCTCCAAAATGTCTGTTAGTCTATAAGGTGCCATCGTGGCAGTATGATCAAATTTGCTTTGCCCGTTATTGCCTCAGGAATCCAGCTCATGAGGCAGACCTGAAAGGGAAAAACATCACCTTACAATCGAGATCCTTTTATACCTCGGAAACACCAAGCTTCTGAGGGAGTTTTGAAGCCATCCAGATTGACTAAGAAATCCTCCACTTTTTACTAGTACCATAGTTATGGGTGTCAGAGCCACAAGCGCTGCACCCATGCACATGCCAATGCATAGAGACGGTGATGGACACTGCTCAGGCAGTCTACAAAGAATACAGACATTGAGCCTCACCACTCCTGTCACTTATTCTGAATAAGTGAGACACAATATTATCTTCCCAGTTACAAACAAATATACAGGTTCAGTGCTTTTTAACAGGGCAAAGAAGTAGGTAGGAGTAGCAGAGTCAGTGCAGAGATTTTCAATTTCCCATTCTAAGACCATGTGGTGTGGATCCCATGCATGCTGCAGAGTCACAGAAATGACTGCAAAATATGTGGGTTCAATACTAGGGCGACTGGGTAAAATTCTGTGGCCTATGTTATACAGGTGGTCAAATAAGAGGATTTAAAAGTCCCTTCTGACCTTACAATCTATGAATTGATCATTTTTCCAAAGAAATTCCTGAAATTGCTACTATGCATCAAGTTTCAGGTGCCCTCCAGCCATTGTGTCTCCCTGCCTCACTTTGTGATCCTCTGTACTTCCCCATAAAGGTAAGTAGCTTGTTGCAACTACACCTCCTTCCTGGTGCTACTGCGTTTAAAAAGAGAGAGGCAGATAGAGATTTCTCCAGCACACCGGGCTTGTCTACACTGACAATGCATCAGCTGTGCCTCTGTAGTACATAGTGAAGATGTTACCTATGCTGATGGGAGAACTTCTCCTCTTGGCATAGGTACTCCACCTCCCTAAGAGGCAGTAGCTATGTTGATGGGAGAAGCCATCCCATTGACACACCTCTGTCTACACCAGGGAAAATCCACACCTCTGAGCAACATAGTTATACCAACGTAAGTTCCTACTGTAGACCTAGCGTCTTGTTATGCTCTGATGCATCCAGGACAGCAATCCCAAAATACAAGGAAATTGAAGCAAGACACGCAGATAGGTGTTCAGTCAAAACATGAAATAACCATGAACCAGTTAAATTAGCAACTATCTGAACAAGACGTAACAGCACATCCTGAGTAGCCGCACACACCCAATGCTATGCGCGCATGAGCGCACTCACACACAGAGTAACTGGAACACTGAATTCAGGGGCCAATAACCAGGAAATGAACAGGGACAGAGAGCAAGAAGCAGGAAGGCAGCACACACACCTCCATGACCTGAACTATCAGTCTGGGAAGACCTACACGACCCAACCTCACATCAGAGCCACTACTCGACTTTTCTTCTAAATAACAGGGGTTATTTCTAGTCAGTTTGGCCAGTTAAGAGGCCATGGAGGGCATCTGCAGAAGGAAGCTTTCAGTTTTGTATGGAGTGGGTTGCTTAAAGCAACTCAGCACTGAAACAGGGCAGAGCTACAGTTAAAACGCTGCATCAGCACAGCTGCGCCACTGTAGCGCATAAGTGAAGATGCTCCTGTGCAGATGGGAAGAGGATTAAGCCATGAAATAAAGTCACTTACCTGACATTAATTGCTGCAGATTGCCAAGTGCCAATTTAATTGAACTACATTGTATTAACATGCTTAAGAAATAAACTAGTTTTAAAATGATAGGCTGTCATAAACAGATAGCTAAGGGTTAATGTCTCTTTCACCTGAAGCACCTGACCAGAGGACCAATCAGGAAACCGGATTTTTTCAACTTTGGGTGGAGGGAAGTTTGTGTCTAAGTCTTTGTGTCTGTCTGCCTGCTTTCTCTGAGCTTTGGAGAAGTAGTTCTACTTTCTAGTCTTCTGTTTCTAAGTGTAAGGACAAAGAGATCAGATAGTAAGTTCTATGGTTTCTTTTCTTTGGTATTTGCATGAATATAAGTGCTGGAGTGCTTTGATTTGTATTCTTTTGAATAAGGCTGTTTATTCAATATTCTTTTAAGCAATCGACCCTGTATTGTATCATCTTAATACAGAGAGCCCATTTGTATTTTTCTTTCTTTTTATATAAAGCTTTCTTTTAAGACCTGTTGGAGTTTTTCTTTACTTCAGGGAAATTGAGTCTGTACTCACCAGGGAATTGGTGGGAGGAAGAAATCGGGGAGATCTGTGTGTTGGATTGCTAGCCTGATTTTGCATTCCCTCTGGGGAAATAGGAAAGTACTTTTTGTTTCCAGGATTGGGAACAGAGAGGGGGAGTCTCTCTGTGTAGTTTCACAGAGCTTGTGTCTGTGTATCTCTCCAGGAGCACCTGGAGGGGGGAAGGGAAAAAGGATTATTTCCCTTTGTTGTGAGACTCAAGGGATTTGGGTCTTGGGGTCCCCAGGGAAGGTTTTTCAGAGGGACCAGAGTGCCCCAAAACACTCTAATTTTTTGGGTGGTGGCAGCAAGTACCAGGTCCAAGCTGGTAACTAAGCTTGGAGGTTTTCATGCTAACCCCCATATTTTGGACGCTAAGGTCCAAATCTGGGACTAAGGTTATGATATAGGCATCCAAATGAATTAACATCAAATGGTCTCAAAGGCTTCAATATTTCAGATCCTCCTTGGATTAATGAAAGCAATAATGTAATAATAATAATAATAATAATATATAACTCTCCATCCAAAAGAATCTCATCAAACATGACAAAACTAACACTCTCATATACAAAGGGATCATTTCAGTCACCACTCACATGCAGCAACCTCCCAAAGATTTTTCTGCTGAGATGCACAAGGAGGAAAGGCAGAGTTGCAAAAGGGTCTGGAGCAAAAGGCAGGGACTGCAAAAAATGAGGAGGAAGGAGTCCCAAGCTTCCCAATAGCATAGCCTATAGATGCAGATATCTGCTATGGGGTCGGGAAAGAATTTTCCTCCAGGGCATATTGGCAGAGGCCCTGGAGGTTTTTTGCTTTCCTCTGCTGCATGGGACACGGGTCACTTGCTGGAGGATTCTCTGCAGCTTGAGGTCTTCAAATCACAATTTGAGGACTTCAATAACTCAGACATAGGTTAGGGGTTTGTTATAGAAGTGGATGGCTGAGATTGTGTGTTCTGCATTATGCAGGAGGTCAGACTAGATGATCATAATGGTCCCTTCTGTCCTTAAAGTCTATGAGTCTAAGTAAGGCATAGGTATAAATGTAACAGAACTATTGCAAATTCAGAAGTATCAGAGGGGTAGCTGTGTTAGTCTGGATCTGTAAAAGCAGCAAAGAGTCCTGTGGCACCTTATAGACTAAAAGACGTTTTGGAGCATGAGCTTTTGTAGGTGAATACCCACTTCGTCAGATGCATGCATCTGATGAAGTGGGTATTCACCCACGAAAGCTCATGCTCCAAAACGTCTTTTAGTCTATAAGGTGCCACAGGACTCTGCTGCAAATTCAGAAGTGTGTGTGCGCATGCGCGTGTGTGTGTCGGGGTTCCCAACTGCATAATTCTAATAATATTGGACCTGATCTTGGGACAAGAACCTACCAGACCTGAGCGTTACTGGACAATTCTTAAGTAATCAATTTAATTAATATACAATCAATAGATCAGGCGACAATAGGGCCCACGGCCTTTTTTCTGGGCAAGTGTTGGCCTCACTCTGCTCCCATTGGAGTCACCTGTAAAGTTCCCATTGACTTCATGCAAGCAGAGGGAGACGAACACTGACAATTCTGCCTTATATCTGTATCTTGCTATGAATTCTCCTGCTATTGATTACGCAAGTGGGAAGTACAATGAGTTAGATTAAAGCACCATTCCATGGAAATAAAAGAAAGCACAAATAGGGAGAACAAATACATTACCCAGATTTTAGTACTTACTTTTTAACAGTCTGCAGAAACTGAGCTGTAACATGTATCCCACCTTCCTTGTAAAGGCTGCTTGTCTGCAGCCATGGGAGTGAACGCAGAAAGTCCCAGAAATAGGGTTGGTTTTGGACGCTTTCAACTACAGAAATCATCTCCTCAGTTTCATTCCAGTCCATCTTGATTTTTAAGAAAAATGTGTTAAATGCGACCCAATTATTTCATTGGGGGTGGGATGGGAGAACAGCAGCTGTCCTTTGCCTCCCCCCATACACAGGACTTTCTAACCATTTAAAACTCTTCTTGAGTGTGGCATTGTTGCATTAATGAAATTCACCATAGGAATGAGTACAGTCCTTTTTCAGCTCATGGTGGTTGAAACTCTGCTGCATGTGAATCTTTTCTGGGAAAACTGAGTTATGAAAAAAAACTAACTAGCCCTTTCGCTCTGCTTCTGCTCATGAGTATACAGGACATGCCACTGCTAGGAGATGGATTCTTTCTGAAATCTGAAAGATGATTAGCTTAACAATCAGACAACAAAACTGTAGAGTCTAGAGAATCACAACTAATCATCTGCAAGAGGTGAAGAGGAGCGCTATAATGAAGCCTCTGTGTATGCCACCCCCACTTTGCACCGCTTCAGGAAAGGCCTTTCATGCAAACAGGCAAGAAATAGATTGAGGGGATGGACTCATTTCTGCTGAACTGACTGTGACTGGGGAGATTTATTTTGCAGGATCACACCTTCAGATGCTTCCGTAAAACAAACAAGCTATGCTAACCCCTATCTTATGGGGTCATGTTGGTGAATTAGACTTTAAATTGTGTTGGTGAGTTCTTCAACAGGACTCTTTTGCATAAATATTCATCAACATGAATAAGGCTTGGAGTGAAAACTGGAGCCTTTGTATTTTTTATTAAAAAAATAGTAGAACCTTCAAGGTCAAATTCAATGAAAGACTAACACTGACATTTGTCTTTGTAAAATGGGAGTGCACATGATTTTTGTTTTTATTTTCAGTTCAGTATCAGGAAGAAAACTGCATTTCTGCAGCTTCTTTCAGTCAAGGCTCTCGAGAGCAGTTTATAAATGGTACACTAAACAGCGTACAATCCAGGTTTGAAATTGTAGTTTTCAGTTTCATGAAGAGTCAGAAATAGTCCCTGAATAACTATGGAGATAATTCATTATTTCATTATTATTTTTTAAGTGAAGGTAATGATTTGAGAAGGACGCAGAATTGACAACACTAAAGATTGAATTCTATGTCTATTCAGCCTTGGGCTTTTTTGTTGAGACTGCTGACTGTTACGATGGTAGGTGATTTATCCACTAGAGACAGGACAGACAGCCAACTCATCTCACACAGGCTATCACAGGGGTCATGGGAAGCATTTTTCAGCTAAACTGTGTAATCCTTGTCCTTCTTCACTCCATCTCCACCCCTCCCTCACTTCATCTCATCCAGTAGGGTGTAATCTCTTCTAAGCAGCAACAACCTCTTTCACTGTGAAGCGTCTACCAGCTGGTCTTTTTAGGTCTTTTGTAGTATGCTTTTATGCATCTTTGAATACATATTCAGAGATGGCCTAATGCACTTTTTAAAATCTCCAGATAATCAACAAACATACTTCACACAACAAAGGCTTTTAGCCTCTAATAATGCAGGTTCGATTCAAACCAGTGGTGTAGCAATCCGTGACCCTCTGTATTAGGTCCCTGAATCACTGTGCCCTCAGCAACACTCCACTTTCTACAATATGCTTTACTAAAACTTGAAAAAGAAAATCTACCTATTATTGCTAAGTCTGAAATGGTAACTTTCCACACACACAAAAAATTACTTACGGTTAAGAAAATGGAACTGTTGGTGGGCCCTGTAAAAATAAATAGTTTTCCTTTACACAGAAACGTTATTCTTCACGACAGATGCATCACTACTAGATACAGTGAATGAACACTTAATAAAATGCATTTTGTTGAAAGGAAATGGCCATAAAACTAGCAGTGCACCAAAGATCTGGTGATCTGATAAACTTTTGCACTTCCTTACATTTCCAGGTATCATTACATAGCCAATTTTAAATGAAATTACTTACCAGGGATGATTTTCACTGGCAAGGCAAAATTATCATGTAAACTGTAGGAGAGCAATATGGTGCCAGGCACTACTGACAACTCTATTCTGCTTAGACAGGGTTACCAAAAGAGTGCTGGATGTCCTACACAATGTAACAGGTTAAATGCCACCCTATTTCAGAGGAAAGGCAGCAGAGTAGGGGTAGTGAAGTGTGCTGAAATGCAGATGAGTGGGGGGTAGTGGAGGGTGCTCATGGTAGATCTGACAGGACAACTACTCTGCAAGGTTGTTTTGTGTGTACGGAGGGGAGGCATTTGGAAATCATTACTGCTTCTTTAGAGCAAGGCAAACAGGCCTTCTCTCCCTAGTGTGCAACCCCTTTCTAAGCTCCCCATAGACTGGTGTGGTTCTGTACCATCCCTTACTCAGGTCAGTGGCTGAATGTCTCAATTTTTGCAGCACGTGCACAGGCTGTAGCATAGGCACTAGGGAAGACAGGGGCTAGGTCGAATCACTCCCATGTGCACACCATGCCTCTGCACACATGGTGGGCCAAAAAGGTGCTCTTGAAAAACATGCCTGACAGGGTAACCAGGTGATTATATTACTAACCCTTGTCCTTGTCCTATGTTATTAGCGATAAGTAATGTAAGGTTGCCAACCCTCCAGGATTGGCCTGGAGTCTCAAGAAATTAATTATGTCATGTGATGAAATCTCCAGCAATACCTGCAACCAAAATTGGCAACCCTACACAGAGCTGTAGGAGACAGATCTTTATTGAGCAGGCTGGGTGGCCAGTGTTCCACACTGCCAGGCCTGTGTTTGTCCAATCATAGCCAGGCCACAATGTCTGTGCCTTTGTGTCAGGTGTCACCAAACTAGGGCTCCTCCTGAATCCTGACCCCCTTTTTCCAGTCCCACTCATTATATTCCTCTCCTCAACCACTTCCCTGCTTTTATCTCCACAATCGTTTTTGCCATGTCTAATATTTAGATTGTAAATTTATGGGGGCGGGCATCCTCATCTCTTTAGAACACAGCTAGCATAATTCTGGGCTCTATAAAATAAAGAAAACCCCCAACAATTGTTATCATAACAATGACAATACTTCTAGATCCACTTCTTAGCTAAAACAATGATTTTTTTTTAATGATAAAAAGAAGCATTGTCTTTTTCAGTGTCACTCAGTGCCAGGTAAGCACATCAGCCAATTACTAAAAGAGGATGACTTACCTGAGAATTTTGATTCTTCCTCCCACAGCTTTTGTAAAGCAATAGCTTTTTCTGAGGTCTCTGAAATCCCATTCGCAAAGTCTTGTATCTCTCTCAGGAATGTCAGGTCAGTTCCCATAATGCTGTCCTGACCACCTCGGAAACTGGAAGCGCTTTCCATGAAAGGGGGAAAGGGAAGGTCATTTCAAAATAGGAATTGGAAAAAGCAGCTGCGAGTTCCTCTCCATCAGCTGTGAGTGCCATTTTGCATATTTGGGGTGAGAGTCTTTAAATGTTCCCCATTTACCCAATTTTTGTCAGTTCATTACAGTTGCCTTGAGTTGTGTAAAAATCCCACAAAGCTGTGGGTAGGAGGGCACCTAGAGCTGCCCTACTGGAACAGCTAGTCTGGTGTCTTGACTCTGACACTGTTCAATGACTGACTCTTCCAAACAAATCTAAATGAATTAAAGTGTACCTAGATGTGAGGGACTGTGGGAGAGGATTTCTTCCTGAACTTGACTGATGGTTAGGATTTGACTTGAAGACTGAGGATTAACAGGATACAATAGCAGAGACTATCTAGCACAGTGGTCCCCAAACTGTGGGACATAGAGGAATGTTCGGGGGCAGCTGTGGGACCCAGGCCAGGCCCCATGGGAGGCAGGGAGGGAGCACCACCAGCCCAGCTCTACCCCCAGCTTCAGCTCCACTCCACCCCCTGCTCTGTCCCCAGCCTAGCTCTGCCCTTATTTCCTCTCTCTGCCCTCATGCCAGCTCTGCCTCTAGCCCCAGCTCCTCCCGCAGCTCCACTTTCAGCCCAAACTCCTCTGTTGAGCCAACTGGGCAGTAATGGAAAAGGAGATAGACAGATTCCATAGTTGGTAATTAGGAGGCTGGGGGGACATGACAGGAAAAGTTTGGGCACCACTGATCTAATGAAACTGCACTTGCTATTCAACATGAGAGTAAGGTTGCCAGACATGTAGTTTTTAACTAGAATGCTCATTTGAAAAGGGACCCGGGTGCCTCCAGTCAGTACTGCCGACCAGGCCATTAAAGCTCCAGTCAGTGGTGCAGCAGGGGCCCGAGGCTAAGGCAGGCTCCCTGCCTGCTCTAGCACCATGCAACTCCCAGAAGTTGTGTGCTCCATGCACTGCCCTCATGCCCGCAGGCATGCCCCCCCCCCCCCACCCCGCAGCTCCCGTTGGTCTCGGTCTGGCCATACGCCTAGGGACTGCAGGGACCTGGTGGCCACGATAAGTGCTTCCAGGACCCCACACCCCAACCCCTACCCGAGTCCCCTCCTGCATCCCATAGCTCTCATCCCCAGCCCCACTCCAGAGACCACACCCCCAGCCAGAGCCCTCACCCTCCTTGCACCCCAAACCCTCATCCCCGGCCCCACCCCAGAGCGCATACCCCCAGCCAGAGCCTGTACCCTCTCCCGCACTCTGAACCCCTGTGTCTCAGCCCAGACCCCCATTCTACACCCCAAATCTTTAATTGCCAGCTCCACCTCAGAGTTTGCACCCCCAGCTTCACCCCAGCACACCTGTCCTCCCACACTAAACCTGCTGCCCCAGCCCAGAGACCTCTCCCACACTCTGAACCCTTCGTTTCTGGTCCTACTCGGAGCCCACACCCCCAATTCAGAGCTCATATTCCCCAGCAGCAAACCCCCTGCCCCGGCCATCTCCTGCACCCCAACTCCCTCATCCCCAACTGTACCAGAGTTCACAGCCCCAGATGGAGCCCTTGCCTTCACTCTCTCCCACATCCTAAACCCTTTCCTCAGCCCAGTGAAAGTGAGAGAGGGTGGAGGAGAATGAGCAATTGAGGAAGGGGAGATATAGTGAGGGGGGCTGATGGGGTGGGGCAAAGGAGTTTTGTTCTGCTCCATTAGAAAATTGGCAATCCTACACAAGGGTGAAATTCACTGTGGGGCAGGTGCCGTGAAATAATGCACAGGCCTCATACTGGACTGTAGTGAGGCGGTGTGGCTCCCCTCCTCCTCAGGGAGGGTCGAGCCCCGTCAGACACCTAAAGGGGCGGGGCCATAGAGTAGTAAGCCCGCCCCTCAGAGGGTGAGGAGGCGACCCGGAAGTATAAAAGCCGGCCGTCAGCGCTCAGTTAGAGCCCAGCCACCGTCGGGAGCAGACCTGCCAGAGGGTGCTTGTGACTGGGAAGCTGCTGAGGCCCAGGGCCATTGCCCTGACTGGCCGGAGCTTCCCCGCGCCCGCTACGCCGAGGAGCTGCCGGAGCTTCCCCGCGCCCGCTACGACGAGGAGCTGCCGGAGCTTCCCCGTGCCTGCTACGACGAGGAGCTGCCGGAGCCGCCCCGTCCCTGCTGTTACCCCGAGGAGCCCCCGGAGCAGGCCTGGCCAGACTTCCCAGAAGTACTGCCGGACCTCCCAACCAGCCCTGGCCGTGAGGAACCTCTGTGGCTGGACCTCCCCGGAGCGGATGCCACGGACCAGGTAGGCCCAGAGGGGGATATTGGAAGTAGCCCGGGGACAGCCGACCCTAGTCAGGCTGCAGAGTTACCTGTATCCTGTCAGTGTGTTGTGGTCAGGAACCCCACTGACCCTTAGCGGTGACAGCCGCTATTAGGGCCCCGGGCTGGAACGCAGAGGAGTGGGTGGGCCTGCGTTCCCCCTGCCACCTGTACCCGGGTGGCAGAATCCCCCTCTCCCTGGCCTAAGGAGGCCATCCAGTCTATTGATTGACTGCTCGACCCTGAGCCATGAGGGTCAGAGCCTTTGTAACTGTGTATTTGGTGCCCTGCCTGAACCAAGGGCCTGGGCCCCTTTCGCTGGGCCACTGCTTGGTCCTGCCCCAAAGGGCTCTAGCTGCCTGAACTATTGTTGCTCAGCCCTGAGCCAGGAGGGTCTGGGCCTCTAACTCTGTGTTTATTGCCCCGCCCTATAGCAGAAGACCGGGCCCTGAGGGATTGTGCAGCGTCACTCAGCCCTGAAGAAAGGGGCTGACGTAGACAATGCATATCGCAGCCAGTGTGGCTCCCCTCCTCCTCAGGGAAGGTCGAGCCCCGGCCGTACACCTTTACATGGACCCTACACTGGGGTAAATTTCACACTCTGTGTATGTTACTAACCTACTGAACTGCCTTGCAAACATTCGTGCCTTAACAAGCAACAAACACTACAAATAATAACCACAATGATAACAAAAAGCAGTAATAGTAACAGTTTCTGAGGCAGATGATGCTGATGGCAGCAGGCTTGCTGCTGAAAGCATAATTCTACTCTGAAAAGTGACTGTAGAGATGTGGGGTTAGATGTCGATTGCCTTGCACTGATTTCCATATTAAATTTTCCAGTAAAATAGAAATAAACTGCACAGTTCCAGACTTGCCACTACTGGGCCATCAAAAGTTCTAGTTATGAAGACTTTAATATAAATATATGCAAATATCATGCAAATACAAGCTCAGGCATTTAATGGGCTAACAAAGACATGTCTGGGGACACTTACGACATTCTGCTTTATTGTTGACAGTGTCTATATACCTAAAGCATATGACAGTTTTACTGGTATATGCAGCAGTTCATGTAAAAAACAGCATTACATTACCAGCACTGATTTTCCACAGATCTTACCACAAACTTTTTTCAGCTAAACGGAGCTATACATACTTTCTATAATAGTGACATCTGGTGGCTTGCTGAGAACATTAGTTTCCAAGCCCTGAACGTTAGTTGTCAGATGAAAACAAAGCATATGGCCCGTATTTCTCTTTTCCTTTTCTTTACACAACAAAATTCCCAAGAATGACCCTGGACACAACAAACCTCATAACAGAAAAATTCTGATAAATACATTTCCTAGATTTCTAATATAGATAGGCCCCAGGAACAGAGTTCTGGTCTGGTTGTTGGCTTCCCCTGAACTTTAACCAGGCATTTGGTTCTGGGAGTTCAGGCCTCAATCCTACATTAAGCTCTGTGCTGGCAGACCCCTAGGCCCACATGGAACCCCACTGACTTCAGTGGGGTTGTGCAGGGATGCGCTCATGAGGAACTCATTGTAGGACTGATCATTGAGGCTTGCTTTGGATTTTGGTCATTTAGCTGCTCATATATCTGAAGTGTTTTTGATATTGGGAATATTTTAAATATGGATGGGGGTGGGCTTTTAAAAGCTAACCAAATATATTGTTCAGAGGAATTACTACAGTAGTCAGGCCTGAGGTCCAGCTAGTCCACTGTCCTGTCTCCAACAGTAGTCAGTACCAGATGCCTTTGAGGAAGGTTCAAGTAATCTCAGACTAGGCAGATATAGCATAATCTGCCTCCCTCACCATGTTTCCTCCTAATCTCATATGAGGTTTGGTTCTAGTTAACATATAAAGCTTTCCAGGGGGAGGAGGTTACTTTATGTTATGTACTCTATTTAAACAGAGAAAAGGCACATATCCAAGAACTCTAAACAAAAACACAACTCCAAATATACTTATATTAGCCCCAACCCACAGTGTAAATCAACCAAATAGGTGGAATTAAAATCTCTCTCCCTCCCTGAAATTCCACTCAGCTGATCAACAGCCTCTTATTGGCCACTGTGCTCACTAACCCCAAGCTGGATAAACAGAAGAGCCTCGCATCATGACTTAGAAGTCAACAAATTCAGGCTATTTGAGACCAAAGGAACCAGTGAGCTGGGGAGCAGTTATGGAAAGCAGCCTGCTGTCAGCCCCTGTTCTTTCCATCCAAGGGATTAATAGCTTGAGTGCCTCTGAGGATCACATCTGCAGCAGTACTACCCAGGACGGGAAACTGCCTGTTAGATAGGTAGAGCACAAACCATTTAAAAGCTGGTTTACAACACTTCAAAACTTCACTTAGAACTAACTGGCAGCCAATGCAGACTCCTGGACACCACCATAACATGCTCTCTGTGTGAAACACTGCTTGATAAGCAGACAGACAGCTAAATTCTGTGCTATTTTACTGAGTGTTTGAATGGTCTTAAGGAAAAGCCACATCTAGAGAACACTAGTAATTTAATCAAGTGACAGAGGCATGGGTAACTGTAGCAAAGCAAGCTCAGATGGAAAAAAAATCTTAGCCACAGTTCCTAGCAGAGCATCCAGGAGCAGCCAACGATCTACTGTGACCTTCAAATTGCAAATTAATTCATTCCCTGGCTCAAAGCCCAGTGCAGTGACCAGGAGGGAAGGCAATAAGGATGTAGGGAGCTTTTTAACTCCCTGGCTCTGGTTAAAGTAGCCCTGAGGGCTACCCTAACTTGCACCTCTCCTGCAATGGCCACTGTGGGCAATTGTAGCCGTGCACATTAGCTGGGTCATTAGGCAAGTCCCAGTCACACCTCCACCTAGCTCTAGAACAACTGCACCAGGAGCATGCTGGGGAGGTGTTTGCTGAAGGATCCTAATAGTGGCTTTATGGCTGCTTGGAACTGAATTCCTTCCACATGTGCACACACACACTGTTTGTCACTGACCCTACCTGCAACAACCTGCTTCGCTGTAGCGATAGAACCAGAAGATTCTGAAAGGCTGTGAATTTAAAAATCAACAGGCCACTCTCAAACTATAGAATTATCAGACTGGGAAAAGTGTGGTAATTGGAGATAACTGGAGCTTGAGTCCTGGTTTTAATTGTGAAAGTAATGTGATCGCAAGCTGAGTTACAGTTAACGGTAAATGTGAGAAATGAGTTAATTAAGTAGTTCCTCCAAATGTTTACTTAGCAGCTATTTTGAATATTTAATCTGTACTTTGCATTTGGGTCTGAATATAATTTTCCCCAAAACTGAATCAGCTCAGAATATGCCAAATATAGATGAAAAATATCTGATTGCCTCACAGAAGGTTTCTAATAAGGCTTACTCTACCAGGGACCATTATACCAACCCCCAGTGCAAAAATCTTCCTGGGTAAGGAAGGCCCCATTCCAACAATCCTTAGATATTCTACTGCACTAGTAGAAAATTAAAACGTTATAAAACTTCCACTGGGCTCTTGACTACTTAACTGAATTTCACTTTCATTCTAGCTTGCCTGATAGCCAACAGGAATTGTTGAAGACTCATTCTTGTCTGCTTCAAATCTGAATAGATTACAGCTAGAACAATTGGATTCTTTTTATAGTGCTTTAATACATGCAACTCTGTTTTTCAAGTGGGGCACTGCTTGAGTGATTAATATCTGAAGTTTTCAGTTTGAAAATGGACCCATGAAAATTGAAACAATTAACACCTACCAACTCCTGAAAGCTACAAATATGGAAAATTAGAGGAGGAAAATGGGAATTCTTTAACTGCATTAAATACAATGGACTAAAACTTTTTGGAGGAATAGAGTGAAAACTGGTCAATATTTTGATGAAATATAGGGACAAACTCATGGAGAGGACAAATCTACTCTGAAAAACAGATATATAAAAAGGTATTGTGGCATTCTAGGTTTCTCTCTAGAGAGTTTTCAACATAAAAGCTCTGATCCTGAAAACTACATGCTTACCTTTAGGGATGTAAGGAGTTCCACTGACTTCAGTGAACCTATGAACCTAAATTTAAGTATGTGCATAAGTGTTTGCAGGATCAGGGCATTAAAATAGCCAGATTATATGTAAAACTTCTCCCTCTAAACAGCAGCCCTGAGAACTCATTCTAGGCTCTGTGTATCAAATTGGATTCTTGCCCCCTTGCATCTCCCCACCAGTAATTAATGTTCTAGCAGCAGAAATTATGCCTTTACTTGCAGCTGTGCAAACCCAATGTCTTCAAATTATTTTTAAGGAATACCTGTGCAACTTCATTTTCTTCAGTGTGTTTGTGAAAGTGTGGTTCAGAATAGAAACAAGGCACAGATTTTTTAGTGAGGGTAATTAAACATTAACACAACCTCCATCACTGGCAATTTTTAAAACAGGATTGGATGTTTTTTTTCCAAAAGAGATGCTATAGTTTAAACAGTAATTAATTCAGAGAAGCCTCATGGGCTGTGTTATGCAGGAAGTCAGAGTAGATAATCACAGTAGTCCTTTCTAGTTTCATAATCTAGAAAGTCAATCAACATTTAGTAAACAATCCTGTTATTTTCAGTTCCCTCTCTTAGATGTGTTGGTTGTGCAGGGCTAACAGCACTACACACATCAACATTTATTTTAGTTACTAAGATCAGTCTTTTAATATACAGCTGACTGCATGTTTATCACAGAGGAAGATCTTTTCCATACATACAGCATGTTGTATCTATACTACGTTCTCATTAAAACAGTTTAATATATAGAGCAACATGCAGAATTAGGCACTGAAAGTAATACACACACACATGCAGTTCTCAATTTTCTGTGAAAGTGGTGGCAACACACTTTTGGAATTATTTGTCCCCAGATCTATCACTCTTGGGTATTTGAGATAAATCTGAATAATTTGCACGCTCTGTTTTAAATGTCTGGCACCCCTAGAATACAAATGCTTAGCCAGGTTCCCATGAAGACCACGTGTTGTTAATATGCCACCTAGATGCCATGAGACTTTGGGCATGCCTTGTGACCTTTAAATTAGGGCTGTCGATTAATTACACTTAACTCATACGATTAACTCAAAAATTAATCGCGATTAAAAAAATTAATTGTGATTAATCAGTTTTCATCGCACTATTAATTGATAGAATACCATTGACATTTATTAAATATTTTGGAATCATAGTTGAAGCATGCGCATGTAAATATCTTGTGACAACAGCTACAACAGCGCCATCAGAATGCGGTTGTCACTTTCAGGTGACACTGTAAACAAGAAGTGGGCAGCATTATCTCCTGCAAATGCAGACTTGTTTGCCTGAACAATTGCCTGAACAAGTAGGAGTGAGTGGACTTGCAAGCTCTAAAATGTTACATTGTTTTATTTTTAATGCAATATTTTTGTACATATTATATATTTATAAGTTCAACTTTCATGATAAAGAGATTGCATTACAGTACTTGTTTTAGGTGAATTGAAAAATGCTCTTTCTTTTGTCTTTTTACACTGCAAACACTTGTAATCAAAGATAAATATAAAATGAGCACTGTACACTTTGTATTCTGTGTTGTAATTGAAATCAATATATTTGAAAATGTAGAAAACATCCAAAAATATTTAAATAGTATTTTATTACTGTTTAACAGTGCAATTTATCTCCCACTTTAAATTGTCCTTTTTTAGTTAAAAAAGCGTATCTTGAGCATAAGCACCAGAAAATTGAGGAATAACTGGGCCATGCAATCTAATGAGGAACCTCTACATAACATTTATGCCTGCACTTGGAACCTAGAGGCTGTTGACAGCCAGCATAACTCAGAGAAGC
Organism: Gopherus flavomarginatus; assembly: GCF_025201925.1. Classification (NCBI taxonomy): domain Eukaryota; kingdom Metazoa; phylum Chordata; order Testudines; family Testudinidae; genus Gopherus; species Gopherus flavomarginatus. The sequence goes on along the minus strand of NC_066618.1, from coordinate 105,716,149 downwards.
CCTCAGGTTGATCTAATTTATACTGGTAGACTGGCCTGGAACAGACTGTTCTCATATGAACTTTATGCCAACTTTTCACACTTCTCTCCTGAGTAGGCTGTGTGCTTCATGCTTCTCAGCCATAAATTAAGCATCTATATATCTCTATCTATAGACAGATATTATTTCAGAATCAACTTGATTAAATTCTTGAATTATCCCACCAAATTCCTCACTAGATCTCTGGAACGAAAGAAACTCTGCCTCCAGGAAACCTTTTCCTGTTTTTACACTGAGCTGAGTTGTGACTCTGAGCCTATAGTCAGAGCTGCGCAAATACTCATGCAGCACAGACAATCCAGGTAGTTCACAGTTAAGTACTTCACTCTGAGAGTCATGTTTTAATATCAGGAGCTTCCAACCACCTCAGAACAGGAAAAAAACTTAATTTCTTTTAAAATACAAAGTCTGTGTTGAGGCATAATGCTCTGTTATTTTAGCTCTGATTTCTGTGGTAGAGAACTAAAATAAACTATAATTTCAGGGCTCCATTTTGTACATTCTACAATACAATGTGAGGAAAATTAGTAGTCTGGGATAGCTATTCAGTTTAAACAACTTACAGCAACTCACATATAAAGTAACTGGAATGTGATTTACTCCAAACACTACAGCATGTAACAATAAAGGGACATGAAGGTTGTGACATATTACTGTGACACTGAAATCTTTACACTTGACCCAGGCTAAATTCCACATTATCTTTAAAATTAAGTTTTTTCTATCTGGAAGGCTATAAGGGTGCAATTTCATTCTACTTAGCTGATTTTTTTTAAATATATATATTTACAGCCAATCACTATGTTCTGGCTGAGTGACCTGGTTATCCAGTTTGCCTTGAATATAACTCTGAAAAAAGGCTATTTGTAACTATGTCAGTCATCTAGAGAGCACCTTGCTCACTTCCATTCATAATTCTCAGTTTGCGGCAGTATGTTAAAGTAAATTAATGATTTACATATTTGCTATTATGTTGAACTATTACCAAACAGGAAAGCTTTTTAAGTTCAGTTCTTTTGTGGCTCTTTGTTACTTATTATTATTTATTTGTATTGCAACAGTACCTAGGAGCCTTACTCCTGGACCAGAAACCAATTGTGCTAGGTGCTGTTCAAACACAGAACAAAAGAAGTCCCAAAGAGTTTAAAATCTAAGCGTACTTTTGGGTTTTCTCTCCTCTGTTTGACTTTTCCCTCTGTTGATTTTCTTCTTATCTGTCTGACCACTTCTTTAGCTCTTCCTATTTCCTTCTTCAGCTCTCTGTTCTTGTCCCTCAAGATGGTGTCCTTGATTCCCGCTTTCTTCCCTCTGCACCCCATAGTTGGGGAAACCTCAGACACTCCCAAACTATCCAAACCACAAATGTGAAAAGGTAGTAGTATCTTCCATGGACAGTCGCATATCGTGTATTGACAGAACTTCTAATAAGGGTAAATTATCTGTCTTGTGTGAGAGCGTGGGGCATGGGGGGTGGTGGCTGGGGAGAGCACAAGAAGTCTCCCCACCCTCTCCCCTGACTTTTTTAGACAGATTAAAATAGCAGCCCCTGTGAGAAGCAACTGCTAGGTCCTTGCTATCTCTGAAGAGCAAAATCACCCTGAAAAATGTAAGGACAGGTCAGAAGGAGCCCTGCCCCTCCTCACACAGCACGCTGGGGGAAGCAATCTGGCCCACAGTAATAAAATTCCTACAACTCCTAGCTGCTAGACAATAATGACCCTTCTTAGGGAAAAAGACACATTAATCAGAAATACTGATAAATTGGTGCATCTTACCGGAAACTGTGTTCTTTCTGAGATGTGTAACTGCTGTTCTTGCACCTTGAGCCAACATTACAGAAGAGACTCTGAACAAAAGGATAAAGGCCTCGACTTGGCAAATCTCGGGCTTCTAAATAACCTAAAAAGCAACATCAGACAAAATTACATCAGTGAGACTAAGGCTATAAAGCTTTAGTAGTAATATTGTTCCCCCACACCTAAAACTCGTTGGAAAAACATTGCAACACAGAACCTTTTGTGAAGATGAGTTAATTTCAGTGGTGTTCTGGAGGAAACCTTGCCTGATTTCCCACCAGCTCATCTGCTCAGGTCCTCAGTAGTCGAGTCTTCCAAAGTATGTGACTCCAGGGTAGCCCACCATGCAGACTGCCCCAGGGCTAGGGACCCCAGGTGTTTGAGGGTTCATGGCTGTGGGAAAGCCAGTCATGTGGACCCCAAAGATGGGAACCCAGGGCTTTCAAGGGCCATGGAGCAACCTGCCTGGAGCCAAAACTCCATTTCCTTTCTCTGAATTTTTTTAAATGGTAGGTTTTTTTCTAATTGGAATAAAAACAAATTTTGAAATATCAAAATCATCCATGAAACGGAATTATCTTTCTCCACACAGCTCTACTTACCACAACACTTTGTGAGAAACGCAGCTATCGCAATCTCTTGATAAAACCTTTATACTGCACCACCATACATTCCATTTATAAATGATTCACCCAGTACTGAAACGTAGGCACTGCTGGAGTTCAGTATGACAACAGTTTAACAGTACAGAGCAACACTATGCAACAGTGTTATCCAAACTTTGGAAAGCTGAGCTCCCCTTTAGGAAAATGAAACCAGTCACTCTTCTGCAACCTCACTGTGTGTTTGTTTTTGGCCTACCCAAAATGACTGGCTATTTAGAGTAGGCTGTGCGAGTCTTCCTAATAAAATATGTCCTTTCCTTCCTTTTATGATTTAATGAGCAGTGAAATAATTAACAATGTTGACATTTAATGTATCATCACTGGCATTTGAGCTACCACTCATTGAAATGAATGGGGCAGTTTGAACTTCAGAGCTATTGTTTCAGACTTTCTGCAGACTCATGCAGACACTGCTGCACTAGTTACGCTTTGGTTCACACTTTGAAGGGTGTTTTTTCTTTGTTTGTTTGTTTTTTAAATAAAGCCGAGACTCTAGTGAATAACTGGTAAACCTGTCCATTCCTCCCATGCAAGGCCCCAGTTTGACAGCCAGAGCTATGTAGGAACCTTTGGGCAGGAAATGGAGAGTATTTCATGCAATTTAATTGCTGGAAAAATAGCTACTAAGAGTTACCCAAGCTGAGTTAGGCCTGGACATAATACTCCTATTGAATGTTCACAACAAAAGTGGAAGAACTGGAGAAACTGTATAGTCAAATATTCCATAGTACCTGAAAAAAAAAAACAAGCTAGATTTGTTGGAACTGAAATATCATTATTTTTGAGACATATATTACTAGAAATTGCATGACCAGTTAAGCAACATAGAGACGCCACTACATAGCTCCCCAGAAAGCATATTAGCCTGCTTCATAAAAACATAAGGCCCAGTTCTATCTGACCGACACCATTTTGAAAACCACCCATCTTAAATAAGTTTGACTGTTTCTAAATTTTACTGAGACTGTAATATTGGCCCTGATCCTGAAAGCTTACCAAAGTAGCATACTCTGTAGACAGCAGAATAAAATTCTGTCCTCAGCTATGCCAGTGAAAATTCAGTTACTCCGTCAAATTCAGTCTACTTGGGGTCTACAGTGGGGTGTTACCATTAATTTCCAAAAGTGTAACTGACAGCAAAATTTGGTCCACAAAGATCTCTTCCCCTCAAAAAATAGTTGTTCTTTTTTATATATACAAACATATCAGTTCTCACAAGCAAAGCAGAGGAGGTATAGGACCAAGAAGATGCTTCCCATTCATGGGCATTATAATATCCCAAGGCACTTTTCACAAAATTGTCCCAGCAACATGTCAACTTGTATAATTATGTTCAGTTTTTTAAATGCCCCCATAGTTTGGAGAAGATATTCTTCACTTCCTATCTCCTTATTAATAGAACTGTGTGCTAGGTTCTTTAGAGACATGTAAGAACTTCATGAATGAATGATCCTTGTATATATACTGCCACACACTGAAATCCTGCAGGGTTAATGTCATTCTGTGAATGTACGTTATCAAATTACAAATGCAACTATCAAAGTTAAAACTGACTGAACATGCACCATGAGTCTCAGTCATCTCCAAAGAATGAAGCATTACTAATAGTATCAGTTTCTATCTGGAGAATTGTGAAAACAAAGTTACTGGTAAAAGTCACTATTCCAGTTTATAGGAGTATGTTCCATTCAGTAGAATGATGAATTAGACAGAGAGAGTGGGTGTTATACTGACACTAGATAAATACCAAGAGGTCAGACACATCACGATGCAGCATTTGGAATACTGCTTCTGACACCAGCCTTAATTAATGCCACTAAATCTAAAGGATTTTTATACAGCTCAAAGCTGTGTGTGATTAATTAATAAACAAGCATAAAGAAAGATATCCATGATTTCAGGTCTCATAAGCCTTTTACAAGGAAATAGGTTTTACACATCCGTCTTAAATACCGGATCATTTACAATGGTGTGACTGATTTTCATTGTTTCTTTTGTTGTATCTTCTATTCAAGGGATCAGCAACCTTTGGCATGCAGCCTGTCAGAGAAATCTGCTGGCAGGCTGAGACAGTTTGTTTACCTGCAGCATCCACATGTTCGGCCGATCGCAGCTCCCGCTGGCCACGGTTCGCCATTCCAGGCCAAAGGGGGCTCCAGGAAGTGGCAGCCAGCACATCCCTTGGCCCACACCTCTTCCCGCAGCCCCAGTTGGCCTGGAACTGTGAATAGCAGCCAGTGGGAGCTGCAATCGGCCGAACCTGTGGCTGCTGCGGGTAAACAAACCATCCCGGCCTGCCAGCAGATTTCCTTGATAGGCTACGTTCTATTCCTGTTCTATTCCTTGTTTTAAAAGACATTGTACTACGTCACTCTTCTAGGAAGTTGAGAATGTGTGGGCTGAACCCAAGATACCATTTATACAGGTTATAAAATACAGGCCATGCCCGAATCCTGTAGAACAGCAGCAACTAAATAAAACATAGCATAGTAACATCTACCACACAGTTTTAGGTAAGATAATGCTTGAAAAGAGTGAAGCAGAAAGAACTATAGATTGCAGGGGGACTCAATATTATAATTTTATAGGACACAAAAGACAAAACTAATTTAGGGCCTGAGCCAAATCCCAATGAAATCAATGGGCTTTGATTCAGGCCCTCATGGTTTAACCTACTGATATTTCCTTATTATGAAGCCTTCTTTAGAATATAGTCTACAGATGTGCAAAACATGAAGATTCAACATGAAACATACAGTTTTCCTTGTGTTTTGAAGGTTGCTGGATGCGAATTGCAGCCAGAATTAGGAACAGGATGCATGGCCAGAGTACTTCAGAGAGACACAGCACCTGAAGAGTAAACCCAAAACAATAATATCAGCATTGTAGAAATTGAACTGCATCATACAAATATACATTATTATATGGACCAGAAAATTAATATACCAGTAGAGATGCCATACAAAAGAAACTATTAAACCAGATTCTGTTTTGTTTAAAACTTACTTCTAAATAGAAACACATCTTTTTATTATGGAGCAAAGAACATTGATTTCAGAGCTTGCTAGTAAAGGCCATTGTCTTGTTATTTACAGTATTTTCATGAATCTTTTCTTTTACATCTATACAAAATAACTTATAGAATGAAACAGGCACACTGTTCTTCCAAAACTAGAAAACTAGTTTAGGACAGAGTGAAAGCAAGACATCTTCATGCCTCAGTTGCTTCAGCTGCAAAATAGGGATATCAGCCAGCCAGCTTTGTAAAGAGCATTAGGATCCTCATATGCAAGGTTTTCATTAACAAAGGAGTGTTTCAGAAGCAGTTAAATAGGGCAGAATCACAATAAATGTTAAAACAGAAGAATAAAAAATATATAGAACATGAAAGCCTGACAAGATCATTACATTGAACCTGAGGATTTCTGAGGCTACTCACTCTGGTAGCTTAAATGCTAGATACAGTACTTACATCATCTGTCCATATCAGGGAAACTATTCCAAAAGATCAAATTGTTACAAAGACAACCTAAGAAAAGTAAGAGTGGGCGGTCTTTGATTCCCATGGAGCAAACCTGGATTCTGGCAATAATAGTGTTCTGAAAGCGAATCCAGCCATTTCTACACAAAAATAAGCCTAGCCACACTGGAAACAAGATTGATCTACAATGACAAGAGGAAAAGAAGTGCTTTAGGAAACCTCTGACGCCATCACCCTCCCCCATGCTATACTCTCTGGCATACAAATATAGATCAGAAGTACACTTTCTTTGATAAACCCCCAAATATGTAAGTAATACAACTGATCAAAGGGGTGCGGTTACATTTTTGTTTTCAAATTTTCCCCTTCTTTGAGATTTAAAAATTTGAAAAATTTCAACCAACTCTAATAAATAATATAATTGAGAGAATATCTTCTAAGCTATGATTTAAGACACTGTACAGTGAGATATTGTAACCAGAGCAGCTCACTTGCTCATTTTGATTTCAAATACTCATAGAAGTTGATTAACTCAAAGTATATACACTTTAATCTATGACAAGCCTTTAACCACCAGCGATTCAAAATCAAAATATTTAGTTTCTAATTTATATACAGTAATTCCTTGCTTAAGGTTGTAGTTATGTTCCTGAAAATTGCAACTTCAAGCAAAACGATGTTCAACGAATCCAATTTCCCCATAAGAATTAATGTAAATAGGGAGAAGGTTAGGTTCCAGAGAAAATTTTTTCACCAGACAAAAATCTATATATTATATATGTACACACACAGTATATGTTTTAAACAAACACTATAATTCTGTTCACAGCTATGATGATTGTGAAGCTTGGTTGAGTAGTGAAGTTAGAGGGTGGAAGAGGGAGGGATATTTCCCAGGGAATACCTTGCTGCTAAATGATAAACTAGCACTCAGCTGAGCCCTCAAAGGTTAACACATTGTTGTTAATGTAGCCTCTCATCAAGGCAGCATGAACAGGAGGGAGGGGAGACAGTATAGCAGACAGAGACAGACACATACCTTGTGTATGGGAGAGAGATGGACCCTGCCCCTTTAAGTAAGCTGACCCACTCTTAAGTGCATTGTCTTTTTAAATGGATCAAGAAGTTGAGACAGCAGCTGCTGCCCCAAGCTCTCTCCATCCGTGTCCTCACCCTGCTCTATATGGAGAAGGGGTAAACGGGGTGCAAGAGCAGGAGGGAGGGAGACACCCTGACATTAGCACCTCCCCATCCCTCCTGCACAGCAAGCAGGAGTCTCTGGGAGCAGCTCCAAGGCAGAGGGTAGGAGCAGCGCATGGCAGTGTGGGGAGAGACAGCGGAACTGCATTGATAGCCTGCTGGGCAGCTGCTGCACAGGGAACTTAGGGGAGCTAGGAGCTGATAGGGGGAGCTGATAGGGTGCTGCCGGTCCACATTGGTTCCAAGCCCCCACCAGCTAGCTGCAATGCGCTGCTCTTCCTGCAAGCAGTGAACAAAGCAGGTGGCTGCCAAACAATGTTAGAAGGGAGCATTGCACAACTTTAAACTAGCATGTTCCCTACTTGATCAGCAACATAACAACGAAACGACATTAATGGGGATGACTTTAAGTGAGGAGTTACTGTACTCTACTCAGCACACAAGTGGTCTCAAACAGAGATTTAGAAAAAAAAACTTTATAGAAATACATGAGATAAGGGATCACTGAATTGTGTTTGAGATGTCTTCAGTAATATCTATTGGACAACTATGGAACACCTGAGATCCTCCGCTATGACAATGAGTAGAGCTGGTATTACTGCCTATATTTAAAGTTGTCTGACATTTCCTATTAAAATATGCTGTTTTCAGTTGCTTATAACTTTGCAAAACTTTAAACTGCTTGGTCTGAGATTTCCTGTGTTGGGTGTCTGTTTCAGGCTGAATTATTTTGGAAAGTTTCAACTAAAGCAGTTCAGCTGCATCAACAAGAACAATGTTGTTTTACCCATGTTAAAGTTGGTTTTCTTTCAGAGATGATAACTCTTTCATGTTTTGGAGCAGGAACCTGAAATTTGGCAGGGGGATGGTCTTTGTATTAGGAAAGTGCCTTTTGCCACCCCTGTGAAAATCCACGTAAATTTGGCTAAATTATAAGACTTTCAAAAATCTCAGTTCTCAAATGCTCCATACAGATTTGTTGGAGTTTGGCATCTAAATGCTCCTCTGAAGATTCCATCTGCACTGGGCATGTTCCAGCCAAGGGCATAAGGGTTGAGCAGAACTTTCCCTGCAATTGTTGTCCCACTGCTAAAAGCCACTGTGGGGCTGGGCATTAGAATTGAGAGGAGGGGTAGTCTGCTTCCTGTGCTCTCCATGGTGCCCATGCTGGAGCCCAGGCAGCAGGGAGAAAGAAGCCTCCTGACTCAAATGCAGAAAAGAGAACTACTGAACCTAGGGCAGGTGGCAAAGAGTGTAGATTGGGGCAAGGAGCCTGGGGGTATGTGGATGCTGTAATTGGAGACTGGTAGGATGGAGAAGAGAAACTGGGACTTGTAGTCAGAATGGGGATGTGGGAGAGACTGAGATGTCTGCACAGGAAGACTGGGATCTAGGGAGGAAAATAAAGTGACGGGGAAACTGGAAGCCAACTGAGAGAGGGAAAACTGAGACTGGAGGGGAGTCTGGGACTGGCTGGGCATCCTGTGCACTGAGTAAGTCAAGGCTCGTGTGGATAAAATAGTACAAAAACATGTAATTAAAGACTGAGTCATAATGCATATGCAATCTTAATTCTGGCATTTCCTAACTTTTGAATGCTTGACTTTGCAAACTTAATGTTTTTTTAATATAGCTATTTGTTTGCAATAAAATTACTTAGTACAAAATTATAAACAAGGCATAACTGGCTTTGACATAGTGACATAAGAGACAGATGACTATATCTGAAACAAACTGGAATATCAGGTGCAGCATGATGTATTTGCTAGTGGAATGCCTCATGACAAAAACTCTCTGGAAATAAATATCAACCAGAATTAACCCAGTATTGCATAAGATTTGTTTTTAACTTTGTCATTCGTTCGTGCAATTGTTAGTCAACCAATGAGCTTGGATGTTCATGATACAGTGATTATGAAAAGGGATCGTTTTTAAAGGCCACTTCCTGGCCAACAAGTTTATCTTGTATGTGGGAAAGAGATGTCCTGGACATGACCCACAGAAGTAATGCCCTGATGGAAGTTAAAAGAAGTTAAATTCCTCCAATTGAACAATCTCCATTTGTGTGAGTAAATCAAATGCAATGAGCCAGATTGTCTCTTCTGTGAGCTTCTTGCACATATGGGGAGACTTGGAACTGTTTGTGTGTTTAGTCTTTCAGTGTTTTTACCTGATCATTCTGTCTATGCAGAGAGTTTATTTATCCCTCTCTATTATCCATCCATCCATCTTTCAACCACCTGTGGAACTGGCAGACTCAGGATTTGCCTACACTTATAACACTACAGAAGCACAGCCATGCTGCTGTAGTGCTTCAATGTAGACACTACCTATGCCAACAGGAGGGATTCTCTGATTGGAATAGGTAATCCATCTACCTGAGAGGTGGTAGCTAGGTCAGAGCAAGAATTCTTCTGTCAACCTAGCACTGTCTACACAGGGACTTAGGACAGCTAAACTATGCTGCTCAGGGGCATGGGTTTTTAACACACATGACTGACATACTTAAATTGGCCTAATTTTCTAGTGCAGACCAGGTTTAAGATCACAGTACCCGCTGACCTTGACAGATCAGCTAGAATCCACAGTCCTTCTTCACAGAGGATCATACCCTGTTCGTTGCTGTTATAGCTAAACTCCCTTGCTGCACTGCTTTCAGGTTTTTCTAGCCATTTTCTTTTTATATGTGCCCTTCTACACCTCAGACTAGGGGGAGAAATAGGAGCCTCTATAAGGTCAAAACAACAGAGAACAAGGGTCGAGTTGATGATTAAACAGGAAAAGAAGTGGACTGACTATAGAATGCAAAGGACAAATACTGGCCAAGGTCTTTGAAATCTTTGGTCAAGGAAATGCATGCCATCCTGACATTTTGTAGTTTCCCTAGGTTAAAAGATGTCTGTTCAATTTTTACGTTAGACAAAGGAGACTTTTGAATAGAGTATAAGTATGTGAGCATTTGCTCAAACGTGAAAATGGATTTGCTTTAGTCATGTGCACTCCTCTTTTCTGTATGCTTTCTACACATGTGAGTGGTGATGTCTCACTCTCTTAAATCAATGTGAGTGGTGATGTCTCACTCTCTTAAATCAATATGAAAAGGCTGAGGTAGATTAGGATACTATTCAACATGAGTATGGTTAACAGAACTAGACTTTAAACAACTGTCATATTGGATGAGGTGGGAAAGAACATTAGTGTTGTAATTACAGGCATAGGCTAGGGTTGCCAGGTGTCTGGTTTTCAACTGGAATGCCCTGTCGAAAAGGGACCCTGGCGTCTTTGGTCAGCACTGCTGAACAGGGCCACTAAAAGTCTGATCGGCCTGCCATGCCATGGCTCCACACGGCTCCCAGAAGCAGTGGCATGTCTCTCCTCCACCTCCTACACATAAGGGCAGCCAGGGAGCTCTGCTCACTGCCCCCGCCCCAAGTGCCGGCTTTTCACTTCCCAGTGGCTGGGAACCACGACATGGGAGCTGCAGCATCTCTGCCACCGAATTCCTACATGATTTTGGGGAAGTTACTTTCTGTGTCACAGTTTCTCATCTGTAAAATGGGATAATGCTACTCCCTATCTCCCACCCACTTTTTTGTCCATTTAGACTGTAAAGTCTTTGAGGCAGGAACTATCTTTTACTATATGTATGCACTGCACCTAGCATGATGGGGCTCCAAGATTGGATGGGGTTCTAGGCTCTACTATATTAAAAATCACTGTTCATTATGGATTCCCAAAATATAGTCATCTGTTATCTCTTCTTGTTGGGCCATCCATGTAATTCATAATTACAATAATTAAAAATAATACTTGGAATTTACATCATGGTTTTAGCCATACATCTCAAAGAGGTTCACAAAGGGGATATTCATTATTATTAGCCCCATTTTATAGGTGGCAAAACCAGGGCGCAGCTAGGATTAAGTACCTTCACCAAGATCACACCTTTAGTCTGTAGGAGAGCCAGGAAAAGAATTCAAGTCCATAACTCCTAGTTTAGTTTCCCTATCCTCTGGCTCACTCTGATCCATCTTTCAAGAGTAAGTTCCTAGGTGTAATGATTCTCTTTGTCCTCTTGTCTTGTAACCACTTGTGCTACATATGCACACAAATAATTAAAAAGCCTGTTGGGCTTGATAGCTACAAAGTCAGCTGCACCAAATGTGAACTCATGGCAGCGAGCCCTGTGCACCAGAGTCTCAGCCTAGTTCGGCACGCTTTGTATTGTTGACATACACCTGGCAAAAAAACACCAGTGACATACACCTGGCAAAAAAACAGGTATAAAGGAATACCTAGATAGTATGGAGCTGCTGTAGCCAATTCCAAGGAACTCTATCTTTCAGCCCCCACCACAGGATGCATGCTGGTTCCCATTACAACTTGGAGCAGTCCTGAGACTCTAAGTTATGCCTGAGGACCAAACTAGCCCCCAGCAGCCACTGGATTTGGGAGGTGTGAAAGTGGTTGAAACTAATCTTCATGCCCACTCATACCCAAGATGCATTAAGCCCATAAGGGCCAGTCCCAAGGATCTGGTCCTGTGTGTACATTTCATTATATGGGGTGAAATCCTGGCCCATAGAAGTCAACAGGAATTTTGCCATTGACTTCAATGGGGCCAGGAATTCACCCACAAGGAAGAAATTTTAAGTGGAAACCAGAGGGGATTAAATGTCTTGGTGAGAAATATGTATTTGCATTAGCGAACACAATGAGATAGAAATAAGAGCATATCAAAGTCATAAAGGCCACTTTGAAGGGAAGGAACAAATGTGATTGAAACCCATTGGGGGATAAGATAAGAGACCTTAAAAAAATCACAATAATCTATTACTAAAACTGAGGTATAGCATATCATGAATACTGTGAGCTTCCCTTGTCCTTTATTGTAATGGTTTTAAGGAAATTATACAGATCAATTCTATTCTTTTGCAACAATAGAAAGCCATGAATTATATTAAGTTAAATTGTCCTCTGACAAAGACAAGGGAGAACTACATTTCCCAGCAATTCAGAATGCTGTTTATTCTTATATGCCACACTTAGGGAGGCTTTTAACCCCAAAGTTTAACATTAGTTTACTCAGATAGATAAAGAAAGGTGCAAAATACTGGCACTCCCTTCCTTCAATCATCTCCGGTTTTATTAGACTATACCATGTATTGAAAATTTGCTGTAATAAATGCCAAAGTAACCCACATTTAGGATAGCCAAGAAGTGGCAGGGCTTTCTCAGCTGAAGGCTCTTAACCTCTGGAATTCATTCTTCCTGGTAGCCCATCAAAACCCTACTCTCAGTTCCTTTGGAGCATGATACATGGCCTGATCCAAAGCCCATTGAAGTCAATGGGGCCAAGACAGCTAATTTATTTCATTTAATTAACTGATTTTGGCTTCTTCTTAGTCTTTCATATTGGCAGTAATATTTTACAAAAAATTCTTATTCTTTGCAGTTAAAGCCCTCTCTGTCATAGTGATGGGTACTACTAAAATCAGTAAAATATATAAAGAGCTGAGTTTTTGCGAGGAGGAGGGAGAAATCCTGACATCAATAGCAAAACTGCCATTGAACATAACGGCTATATTGCATCAGACCAATGGTCCATCTAGCCCACTATCCTATCTTCCAACAGTGGCCAATGTCAGGTGCTCCAGAGGGAATGAACAGAGCAGGTAATCATCAAGTGATCCATCCCCTGTCACCCATTCCCAGCCTCATATAAACAGAGGCTAGGGACACTGACATTGACTTCAGTAGGCCCCAGGATTTCCACACAGGGTTCTTGAGCAAGCTGGCATCACTTGCAACTCCTTTCCAAAGCAAAATTTTAAGCTGATGTGTTTTGGTGAGATTTGCTGTCTTTAAGTTTTCATAATTTTTAAAGTTTCCTAACGGAGAGCCTCCTTATGTATTTTGGTGACATGCAGGCTAAAATACAGCACTGCACAAATTTATTTTTGAAATTTATTCTATTACAAGACTCTTCAGCAAACTCCGATTATGTTACAGCACCATTCATAAATTCACTGACATCTGGGCTCAATGGAATTCAGTGATTTACATATATTGGACCAAATTCTGCCGCTACTTGTGGGTGTGGCATGCCGTACACATACAGAAATTGCCAGTCTCAGGCCTAATCTACACCTAAAACTTAGGTCAACTTAGGTGAACGTTGCTCAGCAGCGAGAAGAACTCACATTGACCTAAGCCCCTAAAATTATACACGCCTAAGTCCCTTTGTAGACGCCGCTAGGACAATGGAAGGATTCTTCCATGAGCCTAGCTACCGCCTCTCAAGGGGGGTAGATTTACTATATTGATGGAAAAATTCCTTACATTCCTGTAGCAGATGTCTACACTATAGCACTACAGCGGCATAAGTGCAGGCAGGACCGGGGCTAGTGCTTTTAGCACCCTAGGCGCACAGCCTTTTCGCCGCCTTGCGCGCTGGTCCCGCGGCTCCGGTGGACCTGCCACAGGCATTCCTGCAGAGGGTCCACTGGTCCGCGGCTCCGGTGGAGCTGCCTCAAGCGTGCCTGCGGCAGGTCCACGGGAGCAGCGGACCGTCTGCAGGAATGCCTGCGGCAGGTCCACTGGAGCTGTGGGACCAGGGGACCCTCCACAGGCACGCCTGCGGCAGGTCCACCTGAGCTGCCTGCCGCCCCCCTCCAGCAAAATGCCGCCCCCCCCAATAATCCTGGCTCCCTAGGTGATTGCCTAGGCCGCCTAAATGAAATGCTGGCCCCTGAGTGCAGGGCTGAAGCTGTTCTGCAGTAGGGCTTATTGTCTAGCAGTACCTTTAGTGTATGGGACAGAGAATGTAGAGATGACAGCAGGAGGGACTGCACAACCCTGCCCTATACACAGTGCAGAGCAGTGATCCATGGTAATTCTTTCTGCAGCTCCTGGGGTTCCCTCTCCCAGGCTTGGGAGGAGAGGCTACAGAAGGGTCCACCTCCCTCTTTCCAGGCCAGGTGTTTCGGGAAGGGAAGGAAAGGAAGGAGCAGAGCTGCCCTGAGCTGCTGGGCTCATTCTGCTCCCTCACAGGAGCAGAAGCAGGAGGAGAACAGTTTCGGCTCCTGAGCAGGTATGGGAGTGAAGAGCTGTGCCGGCATCTTGCAGCAGCCCTGAGAGCTCTGCCCTGGGAAGTTGAGAAGTGAGGAAAGCTCCAGATCAGAAAGGTTTTCCCCAGGCAGGGCTGTGATGTGCCCCCTCAGTGACGTCGCTGAAGTGGTAGAAATTTTATTTGTGGGTCTGCAACTCCTGGATTTGACTGAGGGGATGGGAGGTCATGGGGCTACTGGATACATGACTTTATCAATCCACTAGCCTAAAACCATGTATGGGGAGAGCTCCAAAGGTCCAGATTCTACTGAAGTCTATGAGCTGTAATAGCGGTTGCACTGGAACTGTATCTCCCATCCTCCAGAGAGAGAATTCACATACTCAGACACGCGTATGGAGAGCCCCTGCACTAAGTCCTTTGAACCCAAGATAAATAACAGGCAAATGCAATAGCATGAAAAACCTGGGCAGAAATTGAATAGGCCTCTCTTTGGCTATAATCCATAGTAAGAGGGCTCTAAAGAGATTAAATATCCCCAAACCAATTGTTTTTTGCACAGAAAATATGGTAGACCCCCGGTAGAATGCACAGGACTAGTATTTTAGTGTCTAATTTATACTGAACTCTCAATGAAATTAGATTGTTCATATTTTGTCTGAATGTCTGATTATTTCACAGTATGGCATGGAAACTGGTAGTCATACAATACATTAGTATTATTTTTACAGCTGCCCTCTACCAACCCAGGAACTCTACTGGCACTAGAAGACTTAAAAGTAACATGAAACAACTGATAATTCTAAAAAACAATTATTCTAACAGTCAGTATTAGTTGGAATGCTAATTTCTTCTTTGCATTTTCTTAAGGTTTTCCATTTGAGGATCTCAGATACTATAGTAATAAGTGTGGTATAAGGATCTATGTGGAAAAGAATATTACACACATTAATTAAACTGAACCTTACAACACTCTTCTGAGGTATCTAAGCAAAATATCTACTTTACTCTCTGTGTTATTGTGTGTATTTAAATACATGCAAGTCTTACATGGTACACAACCAAACACTACACCTGGATTTGGAAGTGATGAATGAACTGCATGCAAGGGTTGCTCTTTTTCAGAGTTTGTTTCACATCGTGATTTTATGCCATCAAGATATGGCATGGAGACATGATCATATTGCATCAAAAAAAATCATGTCACAACACATATGGAAAGATGATGAAGACAAAAACAAGCAGCTCAGTAGAAAGGATGGATATTAATAATATTATGGAGGAAGACACTGCAAGATTTAGGAGATTCCGGATGTGAGGGAAAAGAACAGAGAGAAGTTGAAGATGACACCCAATTGCATATGTTTTTATATTGTGTCAGAGCCATGGTATTTAAATATCTGATGTGGTAGTGATGTTGGGAGATGAGAAATCATGGGTGATAAATCCCCTTAGTGAGAGAAGAGGGCTTGGAAAGAAAATTGAGACAATCTGTTTTGGACATATCTGACAAATCTAGCCCTGGTATAATTGTAGTCACTTCAGTGGAGTTATACTCAAAATGAATTTGGCCCATTGAGGACTGCTACCAGATTACCAGATAGCATCTGAAGAGCAAAAGTGAAGAAGCCAGTGATATAGAGGTAGTTTTAAGAGTTATCAGCATAGAAGTATTAGCTGAAATCATTGAGATGGACGAAATCCCCCATAGAAAAAGTGAGAGGATGGGAATGAGCAGAGGGCAGTATACCAACAAGGAGGGGAAGTTGGTAGGATAAAAAGCTACCAAAGGAGGCAGTAGTTAAAGTAGGGAGACCTAGAACAGAGTCACAACATTTGGAGAAGAAAACAAGTCGAGGGAGAAATTATCAATAAAGTTGAAAGTTCCTTCACAAAGAAAACAAATCAGTTGTAATCCCAAGATTTTTAAGGAGATGGAGGGACCGTCTCTTTCTAAATCAAAAATTGCTGATCATATTTACAGTAACATTTTCTGAGATGAAAAGCAGCATGTTGATTTATCAGGCTGATCCTATTTAAAACAGCCAACATGCATCACTGTGAATCCCCAAATCAGCACTGACAAGGGAAACAATGACAAACCATCAATTATAGTGACACTATTTTTTAATACAAAATTCTAACATCACCGGAAGAGTCCTTCTTTTACCACCTTTGAAAAATGACAGTCGCACATCAGTCATGTGGGGCAACTGAGCATTATTTTGATTGTCTGTATCTTTTCAGGGTAACAGCCAGCCTTCTCTGCTAATTTTAGTTCAATCAGATCAATCAGAGCTTATTGAGAGGAAAAGGAGGAAAAATATTTGTAGCTAATATTTGCACTCTTCTGCCCCACATCTTGTTTTAAGCCCTTTGTAGGCTACACTCTGATATCAGTTACAACAGTGTTCCCTCATTGTGAATGTGCACTTTAAAACTGAAGGACAAGTAAGTTTCATCCCCAGGAGTGTCACAAGCACCAGTATTGCCCAATGATCCAGTGTGTCTCCTCAAAAGCATTTAAGCACTTTCCTTTAGGTTTGCACATTGGAAAGTGTTGATTTTTCAGCTATTTCAGTGTTAAAATGCAAGGTTCTGCTCTACTCCTATTCTAAATAATCAGGAGCTCAGCGGCACAACATGAACCATTTGCAGCCAGCTGATCCTTATTATTCTCAGAGGCAAAGGGAAGAGTTGAAATAACAGGCACACTTACTTCCACAGAAATGCAGAGGAGAAAAAAAATCCCTGTGTTAAGCATTTGCAAAAACTTACCGGTTGTCTCAGCCGGCAGAGCCAATTCTTCCAGAACAGCGCCTTGAACTGGTGAACAGAACGCCCCATATTGCTGTGTCTTTTTCCCCAGCCACCTAAAGAGTGGGTATTTAAAGACCTTTAACTCTTAGTCATCTGACCAGGAACTAGTTAATTCCAGCACATAGAAAAGGTGCAAGAGGTGTGTCTGCTTAGAAACAAAGGATTCGATTATGTTTCTGTCTTTTGTTCTGGGTTCACTGAGGAATCTCATCTTTCTACTTGCTGCTCAATGTGATGAACAGCAAGCGGATGGTTTTATATAAATGCCTTCAGGGTGTTTTAGTGTGCACTTGCTTTTGCATTCCAGAAACAGACATAACTGCAAGCCATTACAATAAACAGCATACATTTAATATTGGATATTTAAGACTCCTTTCCATTTTCGTAGCTAGGTTACTTTTCAACCCCAGGCTCTGGCCACAATGGTTTGGTCTCCATCTCCTGGCTTGGAGCTTCAGACTCTGGCCCCCTAGCTCTGGGGCTTTGGGCTCTGACCCCAGTTCTGCCTATGGGGCTTCGGGCGCTGACCCCCAGCTCTGGCCATGTGTTTCACCCACCCCCAACATCCCTGGCCCTGCAGTTATTGCTATTTCAACAGAACAAAGAATGGTTTTGGGAATGTGTGTGTGTGCTGGGGGGAGGGGTGTTACAGGAGGGCAGCAAATGAGGGAGGTGCGAGAATAATATTGTGTAGTAACACAGAGGAGAAAGCCAGAGCAAAGGTGGACAAGCCTCTAGCTAGAGAATATATTCAGATATTTATTTATGCAGTTTCTTTTAATTTATTTTTCTGCACAAGCTACTACTTTGTATACAATGTAGAATATCTAGCTGTAAACATCTAATAGTGGGTTGCTCTTTCAAATTAACTTGTTATGACTGAATGTCAAACTTTCACATTCAAACCATCACATTAAAAGTCATAACCAGGGTCAGATTAACTCTACTGTGAGCCTGCAGCTATTAGATTTTATGGGGCACCTGTATACAAGTCGTTTTCCTAATTTAAAACAAAATGATCACTGTGACGGGTTCGGTCACAGTAACTCCCTTGGGACTACCACCTGATATGCTGAGACTGTCTCTGAGCCCGTTTTCCCTGGCAGCTTGGGACTTCAGTGTCCTGCCTGGTTGTGCCAGACATATTAGCCTGCTACAAACACAGACCCAGATCTGAACCACATCTCCGAAAAGCTGCAGGCCAAATTGAAAACAGCTTAAGAAGTGCTACTGTCTCCAGCATCCACATACCCAGTTCCCAGTGGAGTCCACACTCCAATAAATCTGTTTTACTCTGTATAAAGCTTATACAGGGTAAACTCATAAACTGTTCACCCCCAGGTATTAATTACTTGCTCTCAGTTAATTAATAAGCAAAAAGTGATTTTATTAAATATAAAAAGTAGGATTTAAGTGGTTCCAAGTAGTAACAGACAGAACAAAGTAAATTACCAAGCAAAATAAAACAAAACACGCAAGTTTAAGCCTAATACAGTAGGAAACTAAATGTAGGTAAATCTCACTCTCAGAGAGGTTCCAATAATCTTCTTTTACAGACTAGACTCCTTCTAGTCTGGGTCCAGCAATCACTCACACCCCCATAGTTTCTGTCCTTTGTTCCAGTGTCTTTCAGGCATCTCTTTGGGGTGGAGAGACTATCTCTTGAGCCAGCTGAAGACAAAATGGAGGGATTTCCAGGACCTTATATAGTTTTTTCTCTTGTAGGTTGAAATCCCTTTGTTCTCCTGTGTAACATCCCCTCAACAAGATGGAGTTTGCAGTCACCTGGGCAAGTTGCATGTCTATGACTGATTCAGCTATTTGCAGGCTGACGCCATTGTTTACATGTTAATTTGAACCATTCCCAGGAAAGCTCAGATGTGGATTGGCATCTCCCAAAGTCCATTGTCAGTTAAGTGTTTCTTGATTGGGCACTTACTGAGATAGTCCTTTCTCAAGAAGCTGACCAAATGCTTCACTGAGGCTGCTTAGAATCAAACAAGTACACAGCCAATATTCATAACTTCGAATACAAAAATAATACACAAATACAGACAGCATAATCATAAACAGCAAACTACAACCTTCCCATAGACACCCCACTTGGTCTCTTCTGTACAAGACCTGGTACAACCATAGGACCCTGGTTGCAACAATGATCTATATGGTCACAGTTCATGTCAATAACATCACAATCACAATTATGGCATTGAGGCTATTAACCTGCTGACACAGCAGGACTCAGGCAGGCTGCCTGCCTGCCATAGCCCCACGCCACTCCTGGAAGTGGCTGGATGCTAGCGTGTCTCTGCGCGCCCCTGGTGGGAGTGGGACAACATGTCTCTGTACACTGTCTGTGCCTGCAATTGCCACCCCTGCAGCTCTCATCAGCCGGTGCTGGGGGCAGGGGCAGTGCATGGATCTGCCTCCCCACCACTACCAGGGCCCACAGCAACATGCCAGCAGCCAATCAGACAATTCCAGAAGCAGCATGGGGCCATGGCAGGCAGGAAGCCTGCCTGAGTCCTGCTGTGCCAGGGCCACCCCTTAGCCAGGGGCCCTGGGCTGCAGCCCCTAAAGCCCCTGCGTTAATCCATCCCTGGTCATAACAAGTTTAAATTTTAAAATATAATAATAGATTGAGCCCTGGCAGCTCTTTCATTACAAATTAGATACTTCCTACAAGCGGTGGCTAGGTGAAGGGCATACATTTACTGGGCCTTTGGGTTTTTTCAGGAGCATAAGGGCAGTTGAGAGAGAGACAACAGAAGCTAATCCGTCCTAAAATTTTTAGGACATTTTAGACATTTGTTTCTTCTTTTCCACACAAGTATTATATTAGCCATGGACATGGACCCCAGATTTTAGAACACTTGAACTCATTTCTGACAGAGAGAGTAAGAGAGAGTGAGAGAGCTGTAAAGCAATGAAAATAAGGTTTGTCAGTTTACCACATTTTATATTCAATTTTCTCGTCACATTCTCACAAAGGCCTGGTCTACACTGAGGCGGGGGATCGATCTAAGATAAGCAACTTCAGCTACAAGAATAGCTGCTCCCCTGTCGACTCCGCTTCCACCTCTGACCCTGGTGGAGTTCCAGAGTCAACAGGGAGCACCTTCGGGGATCGATGTATCGTGTCTAGATGAGAGGCGATACATCGACATGATAGATCAATCACTACCCACCAATCCAGCAGGTAGTATTGACATATCCAAAGAATTAGTATTTGTGCATATTTGCAGTGCTGTTTGCTTTGTCCATATAGCCACCACCTTATCCTCCCTCAGTTCCCTCCTCAGAACTTGCTTCTACTCAGGGGCATGTTCAGGAATTTAAATTCCACTGTTTTTGGAGGGGCACCTTCTATACCACTGCCAGGGCCCCGGGACAAAAGGAGTTCGCGCTCCCTGTCAGGGCCCAGGGACCGAAGGAGCTCACTCTCCCTCCTAGGGCTCTGGGATGGAAGTAGCTTGCTCTCCCTGACAGAGCCTGGGGACCAGAGGAGCTCTCATGCTCTCCTCACCAGGGCCCCTGGGACCAGGGCCGGTTCTAGCAATTTCACCGCTCCAAGCACGGCGGCATGCTGCGGGGGTGCTCTGCCGCTCACGCGGCTCCGGTGGACCTCCCGCAGGCTTCCCTGCGGGGGGGTCCGGTAGTCCCGCGGCTCCGGTGGACCTCCCGCAGGCATGCCTGCGGATGCTCCACCGGAGCAGCGGGACCAGCGGACCCTCCGCAGGCACACCTGCAGGACGTCCACCGAAGCCGCCCTCCTGGCAACCGTCAGAGCGCCCCCCGCGGCGTGCCGCCCCAAGCATGCGCTTGGCGCACTGTGGCCTGGAGCCAGCCCTGCCTGGGACTAGAGGAGCAATCATGCTGTCCCTGCCAGGGATCAGGGAGCCAGAGATGCTCTGTCAGCTCCTGCCAATTACTGGGGGGCATGCCCCTGCTTCCCCCCTTGCTCATGCCCCTGCTTCTGCTCTATGCACAAAACTACCATCAGATAAAATTTGAGTAGGTGACAAGTTATGATCATTGCTTATGGTTGGCAAAGAATTGCACACACGGCTATCCTATTTGTTCTTATGTTATCTTTCACTCCTCTCCTGCACACATATGTCCTTTACCTCCTTGTTTCATGCTCTTGTTACATCTTTCTTTTTAGTTTCTACATTTTTTGGGGCTTGGAATTTTATTTATGTTTGCACAGAGTGAGAATAATTGGGTTCTGACTTGTTGAGGACTGGAGGCACTAGCACAACAGAAATACTAATATTTGTCAAGGTTGTGATCATACATCTCTGACTGTCTTGTTTGATTAATTGCCCCCGTGCTAAGAGACTTTGTCCATGATGTGAGGAAAGGTCGGGGAAATGTTTTACGTCCCCAGAAAAGTCAAGCAAACATATTTGTGCTGCCTACTATAGTCCTGAGTAGGACTATTTTTTTAATCCCACTCCTGTCCCACCCTGCAATACCCACTCCCACTAGCTTCCACATTCTTTGTTGAATTTTTGTCCTGCTCCTGCTATTATGGACAAACAATTCAACAAACAATGCAGGAGTGGGTGAGAATGGGAGTGGGTATTGCAGGATGGGACGGGAGCAGGATTAAAAATTCATCCTCCCATGCTGCAAACAACATGAATGCCTCAGCCAGCAGCTGCCGCTCTCCAGCCACCCAGCTCTGAAGACAGTGCTGCTGCCAGCAACTGCATAGAAGTAAGGGAGGCACGGTATGCCATAATAGTGGGAGAGGAATAAAAATTCAACAAACAATGCGGGAGCAGGTCGGAGTGGGAGTGGGAATTGTGGGAAAGAATGGGAGTGGGATTAAAAATAGTCCCGTGCAGGTCTCTAGTAGGGAGCGTCAATGTAAACAAACTGTCTTGCAGCCTGCCAGCGGATTAACCTGACAGGCCACGTGTGGCCTGCGGGCCGCTCGCCGGTGTTCTAGGTTCTAAACCCAGGGACAAACGATGAGGAAACCATACATACAGAGAAGCTGCTGAAGTGGATACTGGAGAGTCAACAGCAGCAGGCAGCCCAACAGAAACAGGCAGTTTCTACAACAAATTGCTGCACAGCAGCAAAAACAGTTTATCCAGGAACAAGAACAGCAGCAACAGATTATTTGCAAACTGGTGACCAAATACCAGATTCAGCAAGAACAACTGGTCCATCAGAGGGCAGCACTCCTACATCTGCACGAGACATCTAACACCACCATTCCAGGGCTGGTAGGAGACAACCTCCCTGTCGGGTTACCCATGCCCATACAAAGATGAGGCCCAGGGATGACATAGAGGCCTTCTTAGTCATCTTCAGACAAGCACACTAGCCACCAGAGCACTGGGATACCTTAGTAACACTAAAATCAGTAAAGAGTCCTGTGGCACCTTATAGACTAACAGACGTTTTGGAGTATGAGCTTTCGTGGGTGAATACCCACTTCGTCATGCATCTGACGAAGTGGGTATTCACCCACGAAAGCTCATGTTCCGAAATGCCTGTTAGTCTATAAGGTGCCACAGGACTTTTTGCTGCTTTTACAGATCCAGACTAACATGGCTACCCCTCTGATACTTAGTAACCCTGTACTTAACCAGCCTAGCACAAGCAGCATATCACAATCTGGATAACACAGGACTACACAAAAGTGAAGGCGGCCATTCAAGACCACACAGGCATCAACCTCAAGATGTTCCAACAGAGGTTTCCTTAAGAGAAGTTCACAACTGGAGCCTAGCCTTGGGTGGTAGCCCACCAACTTTGGGTCCACTGCTGACATTGGCTCAACCCCAAGAAGCTGATGGCGATGCAAGTAGCCAAGACAATTGGGCTGCTAGAAAAATTTACCCAAATTCTCCCAGCCAGAGGAAGGGAGTGGGTGAAATACCACCAGCCATCAACCTTGTCAGAAACGGTCACACTTATTCGGACACCTAAACTCAGAGAACCCCAAAAGCAAGGCCCAGAATCCCAATGGATGCCAGTCTAGAAGTGAAGGATGGGGATCATGGAGCAGATCCATCCTGCAGGAGGTAATCCCAGCACAGGGGAAGAATTAAGTACCTATACACTACAGAGGAGGGACCAAGAACTCTGAGGGGAAGGAGACACACCTCCCAGGCATTCCACTCTCCCAGCAACAAGCACACCGACAGAAGCCCCAAAGAGCTAATGCTTGAGTGTGGCCAGGAGGGGCATTTCAGGCAAAAATGCCCCTTTATGGACTGTAGCTATGGCCAGACATGGATTTTAGGCCTCTGAGCTCAGAAGAGAGGCTTCGCCAAGTTTCTGCTCCCAATGTGGGTCAATAGCACCGAGGTAATGGGCTTGGTGGATTCCATGAGCAGACAGATGATTATCTGGACCAGTCTGATGGGGGTCTCTGCCATATCAGGGGACTCTATCTACCTCCAGTGCATCCATGGGGACGGTCTTCACAACCGAGTATGTGAGGGAGATTCCCAGACCTAAGCCTTTCATTTTAGGTGATAAATCTGAGGAACTGTCCCAGATTAAGGTGTCATTACTAAACTAAATGATAAACTAAACAGTAATAAGTCACAAGGACCAGATGGTATTCACCAAACAGTTCTGAAAGAACTTAAATACGAAATTGCAAAACTACTAACTATCATCTGTAACCTATCATTTAAATTAGCTTCTGTATCAAGTGACTGGAGGATAGCTAATATGACACCAATTTTTAAAAGGCGCTCCAGAGGTGATCTCGGCAATTACAAACTGGTAAGCCTGACTTCAGTACCAGGCAAACTGACTGAAACTATAGTAAAGAACAAAATTGTCAGACACATAGATGAACATAATTTGTTGGGGAAGAGTCAACATGTTTTTTGTAAAGGAAAATCATGCCTCACCAATCTTCTAGAATTCTTTGAGGGGGTCAACAAGAATGCGGACAAGGGGGATCCAGTGGATATAGTGTACATAGATTTTCAGAAAGCCTTTGATAAGGTTCCTCACCAAAGGCTCTTAAGCAAAGTAAGTGTCATGCGATAAGAGGGAAGGTCCTCTCATGGATTAGTAACTGGTTAAAATACGGGAAACAAAACGTAGGAATAAATAATCAGTTTTCAGAATGGGGAGAGGTAAATAGTGGTGTCCCCCAGGGATCTTTACTAGGACCAGTCCTATTCAACATATTCATAAACAATCTGGAAAAAAGGGGTAAACAGTGAGGTGGCAAAATTTGCAGATGATACAAAACTCAAACTAGCCAAGATAGTTAAGTTCCAGGCAGACTACAAAAAGATCTCTCAAAACTGGGTGACTGGGCAACAGAAGGGCAGATGAAATTCAATATTGATAAAGGCAAAGTAATGCTCATTGGAAAACAGAATCCCAACTATACATATAAAATGATGAGGTTTAAATTAACTGTTACCTCTCAAGAAAGAGATTTTGGAGTCATTATGGATAGTTCTCTGAAAACATCCACTCAATGTACAGTGGTAGTCAAAGAAGCGAACAGAACATTGGGAATCATTAAGAAAGGGATAGATAATAAGACAGAAAATAGCATATTGCCTCTATATAAATCCATGGTACACCCACATCTTGAATACTTGTGCAGATCTGGTCTCCACATCTCAAAAAAGATATACTGGAATTGGAAAAAGTTCAGAAAAGGGCAACAAAAATTATTAGGGGTATGGAATGGCTTCGGTATGAGGAGAGATTAATAAGACTGGGACTTTTCAGCTTGGATAAGAGACAACTCGGGGGGGTATGACCGATTTCTATAAAATTATGGCTGGTGTGGAGAAAGTAAATAAGGAAGTGTTATTTACTACTTCTCATGACATGAGAAATAGGGGCAACCAAATGAAATTAAGACTCTAGAACTGATAAATGAAATTGTTTTTAATTGTTCACTTTATTAATGTAACTTCTGTTCACCATTCACTACACTTGCCTACACTGTAACTTCGGTTCCATATTGTAATACAAACCCCATTTTAAAACACTCACTCCATTTTGTAAAAGCTTCCTCCAACCTTCATTTTTGCAAACCCTGCTGTAATCTTATTAGTTTAGTTTAGATGTGTGAATGAGGTATGTATGAATGATGGAATCAACCTCCAGCCCCAGCCTGTCCTGATGAGATAAAGTTCAAATACCAACAGTTGAAGACCTAGACAACAGCCCTAAACAAAGTAAGAAGCATCCACCCTAAAAAGAAACGGACAACAGAACAACAGAAGGAAGATCAAAGCCAGGTCCAAGGCTGAAAGTCACGACTGCAATTGATGGTGATCAATCTAAACCCAGAGGCAGCGTGACACAACAAGACCTATTGACTTTGAATCCAAACTAAAAGCCTATAAAAAAGAAGGGTGAGATGAGAGACTCTGGGTAACATTCTGCTGCCAACATGGAAGAACATCGGTGCCTGCCCAACAGAGATCCAGCTCAGCTTTGTGCCCAGCTTTCCTGGCCAGTTAGCTGCCACAAGCTACGAACCCAAGCTGCAAAATCAAGCCATGAACTTAAGGTATCTTCAGGACTGGTAACTATGCAGCAGCTGCAGAACACCTGATGAGTGTGTGTGTGTGTGTGTGTGTGTGTGTGTGTGTGTGTGTAGGTATTAGGTATAGTGTGTGTGTGTGTGTGTGTACAGGTATTAGGTATAATGTGTGTGTATAAGAATTAAGATATTAGTTATTAGTCATAAATTGTTATCATAATAAATGTGGCATCTTTGCCTTGTCCCCTTTAATAAGATCCTGCTGGTTTTTACTGGTCTAATATAATTGGTACAACAAGACGGCAGGTTTAAAACAAACAAAAGGAAGTATTTCTTCACACAATGCACAGTCAACTTGTAGAACTCTTTCCCAGAGGATGTTGTGAAGGCCAAGATTATAATAGGGTTCAAAAAAGAACTAGATATATTCATGGAGGATAGGTCCATCCAGGCTGAGCAGGGATGTTATCCCTACCTTCTGTTTGCCAGAAGCTGAGAATGGGTGACAGGGGATGGATCACTTGATGATTAGCTGTTCTGTTAATTCCCTCTGGGGCATCTGGCACTGGCCACTATTAGAAGAAAGGATACTGGGCTAGATGGACCTTTGGTCTGACTTAGTATGGCCGTTATTATGTTTTATGTATGGTCCTACCCAGTAACCAAGATCTGGCTCAAAGTAGAGGGCAATGAAGAAATGTGCTAAGTAGGCAAACAACTACCCTAGCTAATCTTGTAATCCTGGGGCAGGAATGGAGATGGTTCAGAGAGATCCTACAGTGATGGAGCAACAGCCACCCCACAGAAACAATCCCAGTTCTGAAAGTGAAGGGGTTCATGGGCTGAGAGGATATAGAGAACCTGGACAAGAGTCCTTCGGGCCAGGCAGAGACCCCGGTGTCGAACCCTGTGGAGACCCCAGACAAGATGGGCCATGAATAGTTGACAGACAATGGTGACTTCATACAGAGCCACAGAAAGACCAAACCATAGGTTGCATTTGAGAACAAGTAGCTATCCTGAAGGAAGAGGGGACTGGAGACCAATGAACACCACAGGGCCCCCACTTAAAGATCCAGAATGACCGCTATACTGAGTGATTAGAGACATTCTCAAACCCAGGAAATGTTGCAGCAGCTGCTAGTTCCCAAAAAGTTCAGGCGGGGACTATTATGCCTGAACTATTTGGTACCATGAGCTGGACACTTAAGGAGAGAGAAGACACTGCAACAGGTAGCCCTCAGATTTTTCTGCCCAGGCAATCATAAGTAAGTCCATAGTTTCTGTGACTCATACCCTAAGTGGCAGCTTACAGTCCCCAAAGGATACCAAAGGCACTTCTGATCCCACTTCCTGTGGTGGAGGTACTGTTTGAACAGATCAAAATGGACTTGGTGAGGCCCTTAAAGATGAGTGCATCTGACTCTTGTACATACTTATAAATGTAGACTACTACACCCAGTACCCTGAGGCCATCCCATTACACATGACAAAGGTACCCACCACAGTAAGAGATCTCATGAAGGTCTTCACTAGGTTGGAATCTCAAGAGATATCTTGATGGACAAAGGGTCCAACTTCTAGTCTAGGTTGATGAAAGAGATTTGTGTTACTGACAATCCAGGCCCTCAAGACATCTGTTTACCATCCACAGACCAACAGTTTGCAGGAACAATTCAACAGCACCCTGAAGTTGATGCTAAAGATATTCCTCAGTGTCAACCCATGACACTGGGACAGACTGCTACCATCATTGTTATTTGACATACATTAGGTTCCCCAAACCTCTATGAGATTTTCCTCTTTCAAGCTCCTTTACGTGCGACAGCCCTGGGGGATTCTGGATCTCCTCTGAGAGACTGAGGGGGAGAAAGGCTCAGTGCCATATATACTACAACTCTGGGAGTGACTCAAAACACTAGGGGGACTTGCCAGGGAGAACTTGCTGAGTACCTAATAGACCCAACATTGCCTATGCAATCAGGGAGCTCAACTATGAACATTTGATCCAGGGAACTGAGTACTACTGTTACTCCAGTCCTCAGAGTCAAAGCTCCTAACTCAGTTGCAAGGATTTTTTGAGGTGGTCCATAAAGTAGTGGCCTATGAGATCCACCTGCCAGGGTATCAGAAAAAGATGCAGATTAACCACATCAACCTCCTGAGTGCCTGGAAAGCCCAGAAGGTTTTGTAGATAGCTCTGTACTCCCCAGAACCAGAACTGGGACCTAAAGTGGCAGCCCCACCAGATCCAATTCTCATATCAGTAGGGTCAAAACTCAGCCCAAATCAATAGGCACAACTGAGCCAACTGTCCCAGGCCTTCCGTGTAGTATTCTCAACATGCCCAGGGAAGACAAGCCTGACCCACCACCATGCCAGGACAGAAGATGTGGGCACCTTTGCCAAAGAAAATGTGGAAGGTAGTCCATGAAGAACTCGAGTTGATGTTAGACCTAGGATTGTTGAAGAATCCCAGAGTGTATGGAGAACCCCTAGTACCTGAGACTGACAGCTTGATGAGTTTCTACATCAACTTTAGAAAAGTGAATACCATCTCTCACCAACCCCAAGCCCCAGATAGATGAGCAGCTAGAAAGGCTGGGGAATGTTGAATATATATCCACCCCAGACCCAATGAAAGGATATTGGGAAATTCCCCTGACAAGGATATCCAGGGAGAAGACAGCTTTTTCTTCACTCTACGGCCTCTATCAGTTTGTGACCATGCCGTTTGGCCTGGATGGAGCCACTGCCACCTTCCAATGACTGAGGAAAGAGCCATTATGACCACATGACCAGTATACAGCCAAATATATGTGTTTACAGCACAAACTGGAAGGACCACCTGCACCATCTCACTGCAGTACTTTGAGCCCTCAAGAAAGCAGGATTAACTGCTATCCCGGCTAAATGCCACTTGCGGCAAAGAGAGGTGACCTACCTGGGGTTCACTTTTGGATGGTGACAGTTACAACCTCTTGTGGACAAGGTCCAATCACTGAGGATTTCCCAGCCCCCTCAACCAAACAAGAATTTATTGGATTGGATTGCTTCGTACCCAATTACACCACAAAAGATGCCCCTGCCCATGATATAATAAAAGGAACAAGGCCACGGAGGGTGAAATGGTCAGAAGATTGTGAAAGAGCCTTCCAGGCCTTGAAGGACCTACTGAGCTAGAGATCTGTTCTCTGCCAGCCCAGTTTTACAAAACAGTTCATCCTCCAGATGGATGCTTCTTACGCAGGCCTCGGGGCTGTTGTCCCAGGAGGTGGATGGTAAGGAACATCCAATACACTACTTGAGCCAGAAGCTGTTTCCTTGAAAAACCATATATTCAACAATTGGAAAGGAAGAACTGGCGATTAAGTCAAGGCTTTGAACACTACCTACTGAGAAACTCCTTTCAGGTTGTCTTGGCCCACATCCCCTTTTGCTGCCTTGATTCAATGAATACCAATGCCTGGATTATGCAATGGTACCTCTCTCTACAGCCTTATGATTTTCAAGTACTTCACTGCCTGGAGAAGGCACATGCGAATGCTGATTTCTTCTCGTGGGTGAGAGAGGGAGGAAAAGGAGGATGGACCACCACTAGATCCTTGCCTGAGTGGGAAGTTGTGTGATGTAGTGCATCAACCTCGCACAGGCAAGGCAAGAATTAAGGGGCTTCTCTGGATGCAGGAAGCCACGCCCCCTCACTTCTGCTGGGCATGCTCCCAGTGGCAGGAGTGTTCAAAAGGCAGCAGCTCAACTCAGTCTGGGCTGATGGAGGAGAGCCATTGGACATAACAGCCTTCTGCTGGGAAGCCACCAGGATTCCAAGCCACCAAGTTCGAGCTGTATAGCCAAACCACTGGAACTGCATTAACCATGGAAACAGAGAGAAACAACTCGCTGTTGCCAGTGGAGGAGATTCTGGAGACGGAGCAGAGGGAAATGCAGGAGGGACTCCCCATGTCCAGCTCCTGATGATACCGGAAGAACTGAGACAATAGTAGGAAGTGACCCAGGAAGTGCGTTTAGGGCTATCAAACCCTAAGTCCTGTATAAGGGCTATGGCTTGGAAGGGCCCTAGTTTGGAACCCAGTGGAGTGGAGTAGGGCAGACCCAGGGTTCCCTTAACCCCCTGTCCCTCTTGCCAGTGGGCAACACAACTCTGAGCTATTGCTATATGTAAAGCAGCCTTTGAACTGTCGCCAGTAGATGACACTACCCCAGAACTGTAGCCACTTGGAGGAGTGGCCTTTAGACTCTCAACCGTGGGCAACACTACCTCAAGCTGTAACGGCCAGAGAACTCAGCCCTTGGACTCTCACCATTAGGCATAACACCTTGGCGCACTGTCACTCGGCGGTACTGTTGGCCTGGCCCGGAGCAACCAGCCAACCCCCAACAGCACATATTAAGTACACGCTTAAGTCCAAAGTATATATGTAAAACTAACTATGTGCATGAATGTTTTGGTATGTAGGTTTGTAACATTAAGCTGGGTATACTCACAAACTTAAGAGTTTTAGAATCACAGAATTGTAAGACTGGAAGGGACCTCAAGAGGTCATCCAGTCCAGTTCCCTGCACTCATGGCAGGACTAAGTATTATCTAGACCATCCCTGACAGGTGTTTGTCACCCCTGCTCTTAAAAATGTATGTATTTAAGTCTTCTGATGGGCTGGGACCTTTGTAAATATCCATGTGAGCACAAATTTTGTTCATGAGAATGTTACTGGAAAGAGAAGTGCTGTGATTATTTGTGTAACTCAGTATTTGCAGGCAAATGTTTCTAAATATGTATGTCTTAGCAAGGTTACTCTAACCAAAAGTGTTCACATGGCCATCCTGAAAAGTTTTGTGGATTTGGAAGTTATCCATTCAGGCAGCAGACATAATATCATGGGATTTAGCAGGCAATCAATCACATGGTCTGAGTGGCAAATTATTAATAGTGATTTATCTCAATAATAGTTATGGTAATAATAATGATGAATAACCAATAGGCTGAAATATATTCAGATAAACCTTTCATCAAATATCAGAGGGGTAGCCATGTTCGTCTGGATCTGTAAAAAGCAACAGAGAGTCCTGTGGCACCTTTAAGACTAACAGATGTATTGGAGCATAAGCTTTCGTGGGTGAATACCCACTTCGTCAGCGTCTGACGAAGTGGGTATTCACCCACGAAAGCTTATGCTCCAATACATCTGTTAGTCTTAAAGGTGCCACAGGACTCTCTGTTGCTCATTCATCAAATAAAATTAAACAAGCAAACCTGAAAAAGCTCTTTTTGCAGGTCATTCACAAATAGAAATTTAGCTAACATAACTTAAATTGTTTGCTGTGAATAGTTCTCCCAACTTCATAGAGCACACAATTTATTATGTCCTGTAAAACTATGTTACTAATTGTTGTATTCTACATGATTGTGATTATCAAAACAATTTCTATAAATGATTGCAGAACCTCCAAAGATTCCCTTTGGATAGCAGGCCGTTCTATTCCTAGAATCATAAATGTTCTTGTTGTACTTTGTACACACTCACACATGCACACCCCAGAAATTAGTCTAACTTGGAATGTTGGATCCAAAACTTTAGAAAATTAAGACATGACTATAAAATAAATATTCTGTGAGCAAATGTTAAAGTTAAACATTGACTTGCTGCAAAAGGATATGTTGGAAAACACAGTGCTATGGGATTATTCCTGAGGAATTATAGCCAAAATGCCCTTTGGGTTTTTTAAATGGTCTTATTTAGATGTTGGAAACAAACCAATTGTATATAATTAACATTCTGTTAGAGTTTGGTAGTTATAAATGTTCACTGACCTAAATATTTGTATTTTAATATACTAGGCATCCACACAAGAGAAAAATATCTCATCTACTCAAGAATGACTTAGATCTTTCTTACCTTATTTTCCCATCATATGATCAGCAGCTTAATGGTTTCATTCTTACCTAGTGAACTCTTATCCACTAAGAGCTTTTGTTTTACCAGTAAGATACTTTAGACACTTACAAAGTCTCTGAGTATGCAGACAAGAACCACGAAAGTTCTGTAAAGAGTTGTAGGGAATTGATTCCAGGGCAGGATGTGTGACAAATTATTATAATTAATAACTGGGCAAGTTATTTGTGGTACTGTAAAAATATTAGAATTAAAATAGTATACCTAAAAGAAGCAAATGCAAATAGAAATGTCTATTAAAAATTAAGCAAAAGTTTGCAGTTCAATGTAGAAAACAAATGTTTTGAATTCTTTTAGCAAGAAGTTTTAAGCCATATTGTTGCTCCCTGAGGGCCTTTTAGGATGAGTTCAACATAAGGTCAGGCAGTATACTGTGCATCTAAGAACCTTATAAATATTTTTTCCTTAGGAACTGTGAGTTAAAGGAACTCAAAAGGTTAAACAAAAGAAACATTACTCATGAGCTAAATATATTGTATAGCTCAAAAAACAGCTTAGCAACGTGACTAGAGTGAACTGGAGCATTCTAGAAACACCAGGTCATTTACAGGTCAGGAGAAGATGATGTGTTTCATCTAATGCTGCCCTTATAACTGACTGGAATGGAAAAATAAAGTCTTTAGAATCAAATCTTTAGAATGAATGAAGACAAAGAAGAAGGATCTGCTAAAGTTCTTGCTGGTAGCTGCTTATTTGTCATGCATCTGTCGACGTGGGTATTCACTCACGAAAGCTCATGCTCCTATACGTCTGTTAGTCTAAAAGGTGCCACAGGACTCTTTTCTGTTTTTACAGATCCAGCCTAACATGGCTACCCCTCTGATACTTAATTGTCCAAGATCCTACCTAGTCTAGGATTGAAGGATGTATTGTTAGAATATGTAACATGTTCTAACCAATATGTTCTAAAAGACCAGTGGAGACAAAGCAGTGTCTTCCTTAAAATGTTCTTACATCCTTCTAAGCTTTAAAATACAACCAGCTTAGCACATTACAGATAATGTACCTTTTTTACACTAGACTTTTAAAACATGTTAGCTAACACACTTTTAAATCTTAGTCTGGATGAAGGCCAAAACTCACAAATGCTGTTTGGTGGGGAGGAATAAGGTCTAACAGTTTGAGGTGAGGACTGGAGTTCTGGATATTTAGGTTGTCTTCCTAGCTCTGCCAACAACTTGATGTTTGACCTTGGACAAGACACTTAACTTTCTTGTAAAACGGGGATGATAATGAGGTAGGTAGGTCTTATTAAGGGCTTAATTAAGAGGTGTTCAATCATTTGGTAAAAGATGATATAGACATGAAAAGAATTATTACATCAGCACTAATAACTGAGATGTGTTCAACAAGAAATTCTCATCCTAGAGAAGTTATCTCCCTTAACTTCAGATGCTCCAAATCAAAGTATCTGCTGCCAGATATTTAGGGCATTCCTAGAGGCATAAGATGGTGATATTTTAGTAATTATGTCATAAATCACAATTCGTTATTTGGATATTATCAGTCAATAGGCATATTTCATCATTGTGACATGTATCTCTGGCTTTTAAGGGCAGTACTGGGCACCACTTTGGAAACAATTGACCTAACTTTGATCCTCCCATTGCAGGTGTCCTTCACATAAAGAAGACCAAAGTTACAGTATGATCTTGCTCACATGGACTTCCCTTTAGCAATATTAGCAGTAAATGTTTACATTTCAAATCAGAGTTTTGCAAGCAATCTGAAGCACCTTTTCTTGGTGAGACTCACCTATCCTTCCAAAAAGAAAGAAAGAAAAAAGGCTACTAGTTGAAAAAGGGTAAGGAGAAATAGTGGGATTTTTTTTAAAATGTGGAATGTATTCATAGGTTAAACAAACAATATACATCCTGATTCTCACAATAGAAACAATGATTCATCTGAACTTCTAGTCAGTTTTAGGAGTGTTCTGCTTACAATCTGAAAGGTTAAGAATAGGCTTTTGAAAACTTTCTCATAGAGACATATTCATAACTACCAAGAAGCTCTGGAATCAGGTTTTGGTGTTGTACAAATCTGGCTTTGCTTCACTCTTTCTGCTGCTCCTTTTCCAGTGGAGTTTCAGTGGAATCACTACTCCCATCACTGCTAGAGCAGCTACTATAATTGTACTGGACAGTTTCAGATTTAACATTGTTCTGTTCAGCGACCTCCTTTCTCTCCATTACACAGCAGCCATCTGACTTTATTTTAGCTGCTGTTTAATTCATCATTCCCTTTCCATATGCTGTGGTCTTTTATTCAAGAAAAATATATTACTAAGTTGCAGTTATTCTGACTTTTGACTTTTCATTATTATGGACAATGAAAAGGAAGGGAAGGGACTTTCAGATTAATAGAAAATGTGTGTCACAATCATTGGGCCCTAAAGCCCGAGACCCTTAGAAGGGAAGAGACTATTCACATTTTGCATTACATAGTACAAGTCTCTCCTATTTCACTGCTGTGATTTATATATTTGATGGTGGTATGCATGCCCCATGGTTATTAGCTTACTGCATACAGTACTGGATATGTAGCAGTGGGAATGGAACTGATTATTGATAGACAAATCTCAACACATTCACTTTGGTATCCTGCACTGAGATTGTCATTGGAAATAAACCACATCACCCTTATACACGCTGGTGGAATGTTTGCTGATCCTCATAGATCCTCATCTATACAATGCATAATTAACCAGCAGAACCACAGCCACATGATATTATTGAAACAAAGAGCTAAAGAAGACTTTTAAGAAGGATCACACTTTACATTTGCACAATTTCCCATTAATGAGAACATCCATAATTAAAATTTTTCTTTTAAATGGGCAGATCTAAACCATCATGCTTTAGGGTATAAGTTAAGCACAAATTGATGAGGGTTAGGAAGAAATTTTTTGGGTGGGTTATTCTACAATATTCCTGTTTGAGGTTTCTTGCACCTTCCTCTGAAGTGTATACCTCTCCTGGAACAGCCCTAGCTCCTAAAAATGAGTATACTTTCTCCCTCCTAAAAAATTCACCATAGGATCAAAGAATTCTCATTTGATTGTGTTCTAGAGCTGATTACCAGTCACAGCTTGTAGAGCTTGTCCACACAAACTGGAACAACTTCTTAGCATACATGCAATGTGCCGCACATTTAGTTATTTAGTTTATGGACATTATTTCAGGTTATGAGTGTCCTATTTTGATTTAACTTAAGTTGGCTTTTACTGACTGAAATTAAATGAAAACAGGACACTTCATCTGAAGTCACAGAATCATAGAATAGAATATCACGGTTGGAACGGACCTCAGGAGGTCATCTAGTCCAACCCCCTGCTCAAAGCAGGACCAATCCCCAACTAAATCATCCCAACCAGGGCTTTGTCAAGCCTGACCTTAAAAACCTCTAAGGAAGGAGATTCCACCACTTCCCTAGGTAACCCATTCCAGTGCTGCACCATCCTCCTAGTGGAAATTTTTTTCTTAATATCCAACCTAAACCTCCCCCACTGCAACTTGAGACCATTACTCCTTGTTCTGTCATCTGGTACCACTGAGAACAGTCTAGATCCATCCTCTTTGGAACCCCCTTTCAGGTAGTTGAAGGCTGCTATCAAATCCCCACTCATTCTTCTCTTCTGCAGACTAAATAATCCTATTTCCCTCAGCATCTCCTCATAAGTCATGTGCTCCAGCCCCCTAATCATTTTTGTTGCCCTTCGCTGGACTCTTTCCAATTTTTCCACATCCTTCTTGTAGAGTGGGGCCCAAAACTGGACACAGTACTCCAGATGAGGCCTCACCAATGTCGAATAGAGGGGAATGATCACATCCCTTGATCTGCTGGCAATGCCCCTACATATACAGCCCAAAATGCCGTTAGCCTTCTTGGCAACAAGGGCACATTGTCAACTCATATCCAGCTTCTCATCCACTGTAACCCCTAGGTCTTTTTCTGCAGAACTGCTGCCAAGCCATTCGGTCCCTAGTCTGTAGCAGTACATGGGATTCTTCCGTCCTAAGTGCAGGACTCAGCACTTTGTCCTTGTTGAACCTCATCAGATTTCTTTTGGCTCAATCCTCTAATTTGTCTATGTCCCTTTCTATGCTATCCCTACCCCCCAGCATATCTACCACTCATCCCAGTTTAGTGTCATCTGCAAACTTGCTGAGAGTGCAGTCCATGCCATCCTCCAGATCATTAATGTGAGTGCACACAGATATGCTCTAAAACAACATTTCAGTGAAAACAGATATAGCTATTTTGATTCCAATTTGTGTGCAGATAATTCCTTATTTTATCGATTTCTGAAATAATACTGGCTAATGCATTTTCAACGCTTCCATCTAGTGATCAGGTGAAAAAATATACAGGCCATATAACCTCTAGGATAGTAACAAATCTTATACTTTCAAAGACCAAGCAATAGCAAAAAGAAACGAACACCTTATTTAGGAGAATAATATTTGGAGTTAAAAGCCAGAATATAGACTATAACCAAGAAAAATGAAGATACTAGCACAATGAATAAGAAACTAAAGATAAGTAACCTCCTCTCAGTGTGAGAGAGTTCTAGGTAGGAAACTGTGAATCAACACTAGTTACGGATGCTCCAATCAGGCATAGCAGATTGGAGCTAATGAGGCACACCTGTGCCTAATTTGTGGGTGGGGCAGGGCAGAAAGGCTAATTAGGCCATTAGCCCAAGCCCACAAATAGGCACAGGAAGGAAGTAAAAACAGGGAAAGCAGGTAATGGAAGAGTGAGCTTGCTCTCCCTCTGCTTATAAAGATGCTAGGTATGCTGTGAGAGTGGGGGGACTCAATTATAAATAAACTGCACAATGTGTCAAACCAGCACAAAGGTCTCTGCATGGTTTTGTAGACTGAGACAAAAGCAGGATGGAGGAAGTCTGTTGCATGTGGGGGCTTATCTGGGATCTGAGCCAGCGTGAGGGTTTGGTGGCCTGGGCAACAGAGAAAACCCTTCAATGGCTAGTAAAACAACAAGAGGATATGCGGAAGGTCCTATAAGGGTTTCAACAATCCCACCACATGGAGCGACAGACTTTGCTTACCTGGCAGGCAAAGCAGCGGAAAAGCCTGCAGGCATTCGTAAGTAGGGTTACCAACTTTCTACTCACACAAAATCAAACACCCTTGCCCTGTCCCCTACCCTACTCATCCTTTGAGGCCTTGCCCCTGCCCTTCCCCTTTTCCAAGGTCCTTTCCCCCCACTCACTCCATCCCCTATCCCTCTGTCACTTGCTCTCCCAGCCCTCACTCACTTGATCATTTTCACCTGGCTGGCTCAAGGTGTTGGGGTGTGGGACGGGGATGTGGGTTCTGGAGTGGGACCAGAAATGAGGGGTTCATGGTGTGGGAGTGGATTCTTGGCTGGGGCAGAGGGTTGCGGTTGGGGGGGATGAGGGCTCTGGGATAGGGCTGGAGATGAAGGATTTGGGGTGCAAGAGGATGATCAGGATTGGGGCATGGGGAAGTGGGCTCCAACTGGGGGTGTGGGCTCTGGAGTGGGGCTGGGGCAAAGGGCTGGGGTGCGGAAGGGGGTGAGTGGCTCAGGCTCCAGGCATTTACCTCAAGCAGCTCCCGGAAGCAGCTCCCGGAAGCAACAGCATGTTCCCCTCTCTGACTTCTAAGCCAAAGCACAGCCAGGCTGCTCTGTGTGCTGCCCTGTCTACAGGTGCTGCTCCTGCAGCTCCCATTGGCTCCAATGGGAGTTTCAAAGATGGCGCTTGGGGCAGGGGCAGCATGCAGTGCATCCTGGCTATCCCTATGCTGGAGGGGGGACATGTCGCTGCTTCCAGGAGCCGCACAGAGCCACGTCAGGCAGGGAGCCTGCCTTAGCCCTGCTGACCAGACTTTTAATGGCCCAGTCAGTGATGCGAATGGAGCTGCCATGGTCCCTTTTTGACTGAGTGTTCCAGTTGAAAACCGGACACCTGGCAACCCTTTTCATAAGGGAACAAGCCAGCATCCAGCAGCAGCTCCTACAGAAGGTGGTAAGTCCCCCGGTGTGGGATGGTGCCTGAACACAGAGCCTAAGATTATGTAAAATTAGCCCTGCAGATGACCCAGATGTATTCCTGGCCGCTTTTGAAAGGGTCACCATGGGTGCTGGATGGGATAGGGCAGCCTGGGCCCTGTGGTGGCTCCGTATCTGTCAGGAGAAGCCGAAGCAGAGTATATGGCCCTGAGTGAGAAGCAGGCAAGAAAATATGAGATGGTAAGGGTTGGGTTGGGCTGGTTGGGTTGGGTTGTCTACTGAGAAGTACCATCAAAAGTTCAGCTCAGCAAGATGGATAGGAGATTTACGGCCCTGGGCATTTGCCCAAAGGTTAATGGACTGGGCCACCCACTGGTTGAGACCAGATACCCAAATGGTGGCAGAAATAATGGATGCTCTGGTATTAGAACAGTTTCTTCAGGGCTTCCCCAGGAATATGAGTGTGGATCAGGCAGCATCTACTGGACACAGTGCATGCTGCCATAAAACTGACAGGCTAGTATGCAGAAGCAGACTTTCCTAGGAAAGAGGGGTGACCATACATGGATTGTGGCTTTGCCAAGTTTTGTGGCTAGGCCAGAGCTGAAGGGAAGAAAAAGGGGCAAAAACTGTCCATCATTTCTGTGAAGGTGGGAAGGAAGCTCCAGAGGCGCCTTATGGATACGGCCTCAGCTTTCTCTCTTGTCCAGAGGGAGTTGGTGAAACCTCACTCAATGATTCCAGGAGCAACTATGGACATACAGTATGGGATAAGAGGCATTGCCCCATAGCCCAGGTGCCTCTGGAGGTCCGGAGAAGGATTCAGTGGAAACAGGTTGGGGAATGGAGGGGCTGCTTTATCCAGTTGTCTTGGGGAGTCCCTTCCCCATTGGGAAGTGAGGTGGTGGGAGGAATCCCATGTTAAGAAAAGGAAAACCGGGGGGAAGAGAGGGAGAACTCCAAAAAAGAAGCAGGAGAGACCCCTGGACAACAAAGCCTGAGTCAGGAGGACAAGAGATGTCTCCAAGGAAGGAAGAAAGGAAGGAGATGCAGGGGAGACAGACAGCCCAAACTCTTTAGCAGAGGTCAGGGGGCCAAGAGAGCAACACAATCCCCAAGAGAAGAAACCCAGGCACAGTTTAGCAACTTGAGGGAGCCTGGGCTCTGGCTGATACAGAGGATGAGGGAAGTAACCTCAATCCCCTGCCAGATGCAATGAGAGAGGAGAGGAGTAACCCTCCAGGATGCCCCTGGTGTGAAGACCAATGGGCTGCTACAGAGCTATCTGCCCCCCACACTGTATGAGTTCTGTGGGTGGGAGGATGAGAAAATCCAGATGATGGCCCTGGAGATTAAGAGAGGTTCCCACAGAGTGGCCACTCCAGTAAAGAAGGGAAAGCACAAGGCAAGAAGAATTTTGAAGTTAAATAAGGGTGGAGATGTGTGACAGAGTGCTAGGTAGGAAACCCTGAGTCAACACTCTGTTCACAGCAACTCTAATCAGATTGGAGTTGAGGAGGCAGACCAGTGCCTAATTTGTGGGCGGGGGCAGTGCAGAAAGGCCAATTAAGCCATTAGCCAGAGTCCACAAATAGGCACAGGCAGGAAGTAAAAAATGGGGAAGCAGACAGTGAGGGCTGGTCTACACTACAGTGGAAAATCGATCTCAGATACGCAACTTCAGCTACGTGAATAACGTAGCTGAAGTCTAAGTATCTAAGATGGAATTACTCACCGTCCTCATGGCGCGGGATCGATGTCCGCAGCTCCCCATGTCGACTCCGCAACTCCGTTGGGGTTGGTGGAGTCCCGGAATCGATATAAGCGCATTCGGAGATCTACATATCGCGTCTAGATGAGACGCGATATATCGATCCCCGAGGAATCGATTGCTACCCGCCGATACGGCAGGTAGTGAAGACGTAGCCTGAGAGAGTGAGCTTTCTCCCTCTCCAAGGTGCTAAGTATGCTGTGAAGGTGGTGGGACTCAGTTATAAATGAACAGCACAGGGTGTTGAACCAGCACAAGCTGGAGTGAGAAGCAGGACCGAGGAAGCCAGTTACACTCAGCAATAAAACTTTCATATACTTACATCATTTCTGCTTAGGGGGTTTAATGTAATGAAAATCCCACAACCATAACACAAAGGAAAAGTTGATACCATGCCTGAGTATGGACACAGTTTTCAAATGATTTATGCTCCTAAGTGCTTAAATCACTTTTGAAAATGAATGTTAGACTCTTAAATGGGATTGGGCACTGCAATTCTAAGCACAGCAATACCTCGATAGCTTTAAAAGTCTGGTCCTTAGTAATTTTAGAAAATGGGACTTAGCAACCTCAGTCATTTAGGTGCTTTTGTAAAGGTTAGAGTCAGTTAATAAATCAGTTCCTCAACAATTTAACTGTTTGCCTAGATACACAATTGTCATCTAGACTGTGCCCTTCATGGTACTCTCCATTTCATAAACCAACAGAGGTGCTAGCTATGACAGGAGTATGAACCTCCTTGTATGCTCATTTCACTAAAAGAAGTCTGTCTTTGAATTTTAGTTTCAAAAAAAATAACAAACAAGTATGCTTCTAAACCCCCAATCCCATTCTTCCCTTAGGCTCAAGAGGCTGAGGTACTTGTCTGCCAGCACCAAACCTCCACAATGCTGAACAGACCTGAATGGTCTTTTATCTCTTCCCTGACACTGATGTCATTGCTATATCATTGCATACAGATGGCTCTGACATTAACTGCTTAACATTCCAATTCAAGGACCAACCCGACACAGACAGCAAGCAAAACAAAGAGCTCTCTGAAGTTGGGAGCTGACAGACAGCAGGGGAATGTAGGTTGGGTGGGGGAGACTGTAACCATGTTGGGTGAAGTAATGACACTCATCCGGAGAATTTGAGTGGAGTAGTTCAAGCTAAGCAAGCAGGCTGAAGGAACTTGCAGGGAAGAGGAGGAGGGGAATGAGGGGGTTAGTAATGGGGATATAGGAAGGAAAACCAAAGGAAAATTATCACAAGGAAACAAGATGGTGAGGAGGGAGACTGAAGGGGGAGGGAGAGTGTAGGCGAGGAATAGAAGTGGGGAAGCAAGGAGGAAGTGTGAGGAGGAAACTGAGTAGGGTAGGGAGAGAGGTAGGACATAAAATGATTGGGAGGGAGGCAAGAGAGGGATAAAATGGCATCTCCCCGACTCCAGCAGTTGGAAGTTGAATCCCCTTCTGAGCAGTCCGGGGAAAGGCTCGTGTGTTTGTGTACTTAGTTGTGGTTAAAAACTGAAACTGAAATAGCTACGAAAAAGGGAAGGTGGCTTTCCCTTAAAAGTGTAAAATTAGAGATCAAGTAAAAGAGTGTTGTTTAAATACAATCATCATCCTGAAACCAGTCTCCTAACTTCTTGGTTACCCAAACTGACAATATCGCTAAAGTTGGTTTAGCAATATAGCCACTTTGGGAACTCCTGCATTACGGTTGAAAAAGGTGGCAAATTAAATTTGTAGCTGCAAGTATAGTTTAAATGCGCAGGTGGTGTATGAACTCTTGTAAATGGAAATGCAACCGATGCATGTTTGCAGTAACCCCTTGTAAGAGCAACCGCTGCTTACAAGCAACATTTTCCCTGAGAACACTTTCTCTACCATGAATTGTCCACTCGGTAACAGCAACAAAGCTTCTGCATAAGATCAACATTTGTGACATCACAACCAAGGGTGGAGGTTGGGGAGGTGTAGACAGGAGCAGGCTGGGGTGGTGGGAGCAGCAGAGGTGCAGTTGGAGGGTTTCCTCCTCCCTTCCTCAGTATCGGGCTGGCACGCAATGCGGGGGGAGGGGTTGCTATTTTGCAGTGGAGGATTAGGGATCCTCCTCTCCCCTCCCATCTCTGCTGTCTGTGCTAGGAACCACCCCTGTCCTCCATTGCAGGGTGCACATTGTACCCTCCCCAGCCATCAATTCCTCCTCATAGTGGAGAATAAAGCTGCCAGTGGGAGCACCCTCAGCTGCCCTGGCAGCCAGGCTGGCTCAGCTGTTTTGCTGCCTAGGGGTCTCCTGCCAAACCCAGGGTTCCTCTGACTCATTCCCCCCAAGCTTGGGGTTCCCCTCCACTCATCCCAATTCCCCATCTGCAACGTGGCTGCTCCATCCCTTCCGAAACACCCTCAACTCTTCATAAGCCTGTGGTCAGACGACACTCCCCATAACAACAACAGCTGCTTAGGACATAGCAAAAGGCCACTGATTTGTTGCTAGGAAGAGGCATCTACTCTACTGTAACTGGT
Source organism: Gopherus flavomarginatus (assembly GCF_025201925.1). NCBI lineage: Eukaryota > Metazoa > Chordata > Testudines > Testudinidae > Gopherus > Gopherus flavomarginatus. Next base: position 105,674,328 of record NC_066618.1, on the reverse strand, counting down.
TTTGTGTAAAGGACAGTTTTTCAGTAAGATTTTGGCAGCTGCCATCTAGTGGACATTTATCTATTTTTCACTTAAATTCCCTCAAAAACAATTTTGCCTGTCAGACACTAAACTATATTAAAAACTCCTGTAGAATGCAGTGTCTGTTATATCCTTGGAGGAAGCAGTTTTAGGAAGAAATCACTTGAGATGCAGAGAGCTGCAAACCTTAAAGGCAGCTATTTATTGTCACACACTGAACTAACCAAAAACCAGCCAAAACTGTCTGGGCTATCCCCTAATAATCTAACTCGGTTGCCATAGCAACAACAAGATTCTATTACCATGAGAACCAAATACATAACATATTCCTCCCCCCTTAATGAGAACATCCCCTAAATAAAACAAACTGTAAACTAGAGAAGGAGGATAGACTGTCTCCGTTCCCGGCTAAACCCCTGGGGAATATTTTGCCCCGTAACCGTGGGTTCACCCTAACTAAAAATCCAGCCATTGAGGAGGCCTTCTGTCTTTAGATGGATTACGGCAGACTTCTGGTGTTGTTACACCCCAAAGTGTCTTGGGTGCATGCCTGACAATGGGCTCAGAGTTCATAGCATGAATGTGTGAGGATGTGGTATCAGCAGGTGGGTATCTCTGCCGCCAGCAGCATTGGAGAGGGAAAGTCAGGAACAGGTGATTCTTGATTCAGTGTCTTGCCGGAAGTGGTGAAGTCAGGCAACTCAACTGAAGATGCGTCCTGAGGACTGGTATGACCTGGAAACAGCTGATCTACGTCGCCGCCAGGTGAGATCCTCTGCAGTCTGGACTGTGTAGGAAACAGGTCCTGTTTGAGCAATGATCATGGCAGGGACCCATATAGCTCCAGAAGTATAATTCTGAGCCAAAACCAGCTGTCCCAGGCTAACAGTTCGGTTTTTTTCTCTGGGTGCCCGTCTGATGACTTGATCTTGCTGCTGACCTTGCACAATTTGTCAGGGTTCAGAAGGTTTCAGCAGATCAAAGCAAGTGTGCCACTGTCGTCCCATCATTAGAAAGGCCGGGGATGCCTTGGACGTAGCATGCAGTGTGTTTCTGTAGGATAGTAAGAAGGTGTCCAGACACTTTTGAATGGATAATTGTCCCCTTGCCAATTTCAAAGCCTATTTCATTGTCTGCACAAATCTTTCAGCTAATCCACTGGTGGATGGATGATATGGTGCTGAGGTGATATGGTGTATCTCATTTGCCTTCATAAAATTTTGAAACTCCTGAGACATGAACTGCAGTCCATTGTTCTGCTCAGTTGTTCTGCCAGACCAAAATGATTAAAGAGTCCCCATGGTTTTTGGATAATTCTCTCTGCAGTAGTTGACTGTATTATAGAAACTTCTGGCCATTTAGAATAGGTGTCTACCACTACCAAGAACATGCTTCCTTCAAGTGGGCCAGCGAAGTCAGCGTGAATACGTTGCCATAGGTTTCCAGGCCAGTCCCATGGGTGTAGGTGATCCTCCTTATTCCTTCCAGTGACCAGGCTGTCATCCAGATGGCACCGGACTCCTGGCAAGCCACACAAGATCTGGTCCATAGCCCTCTGGAACAAGGCAGGAGCAGACATTATTCCGAAGGGTAGGCGACAGTATCAATAAAGCCTCTTATTAGTCACAGTAGTCAACAGCTCTTGGGACTTTTCATCAACATGCATCTGTAAATACACTTGACTCAGATCGATCTTACTGAACTTTTTTCCCCCAGCTAGGCCCATGAAGAGGTCATTGATGCAGGGAAGCAGGTATTGCTCTGTACACAACACTGGGTTGACAGTGACTTAAAAATCACCACAAATCTGGAGGAAGCCATCTTTCTTCACTATTGGAAGGATAGGAGTTGCCCATAGGCTACAGGTAACTGGTGACCAGGCGCTCCAAGTCTGCTTCAACTTATGGCCTGATGGCATCTGGCACAGTTCTGACTTTCAGATATTTTGGTTGACTGTCAGGTTTAATGTTCAATGTCACAGTGATTCCCTTCATACTTCCCAGATTCTCTCCAAAAACAGCAGCATGTTTCCTTAGTATAGCAGTCAGATCGGTTTCTTCTTTTGTCATTTGGTGCACTTCTGCTGAATCTTCCTAAGCCAAGACCTACTCATTAAGGCTGGGTAATTATCTCTCACCACAAACAATGGCAATTTATCAGCCTGTACATTGAGCTCCACCTTAACATCAGTAGTGCCCAACATGGGCACAGCTTCTCCCATATATGTCTTCAGAACAGTTTTTGTTGCCTTAAGTGGAAGATGCTGTAGCTTTTCTTTATACACAGTCTCAGAGACCAGCAAGACGGCTGCACCGGTGTCCAGTTCCATGCATATAAGTTTGCCGTCCAACAACGGGGTTACCCAGTATTCATGTGAGCCCACTGCCAAAAACAAAACATGGAGTGGCTCTTCTTCTTGTGATGAGGTACCTCCTTTATCATCCTGGGTCTGCTCTAGGGTATGTAGATTTTGCTTTTTGGTTGGCAAGACCACAGGCCTCTTTTTCTTTTGTTTACAGGCACACTCAATGTGTCCCTCTTTGCCATAGTGTTGACACACCAGGTCCTACACCAGCATTCTGATGCATGGCTTACCATAGCAGTAACATTCCTGACTCCCCTCAGTTTTGTGGGTAGGTTCTTGTGACCCCTTATGCACCCTAAGGGATGCACCAATATATTGCGTCTCCTTTGTAGCCAGTTCCATGAAGACTGCAAGATCAACAGCCTTCTGTAAGGTAAGCTGAGCCTCTGTCAATAGGCATTTCTGTATAGCTTCACTGTGCAGGCCACACACAAACTGTCACGTAGGGTGTCATTTAATATCTTCTTAAATTGATAGTGTTCCACAAGCTTTTTCAAAGTTGCTACAAATTGTACAACTGTTTTGTCTTCTCTTTGGTCTCTTTGTAGAACCTATATCTTTCAGCACTTACCAATAGTTTTGGAGAAAAAATAGGACCCTAGGATTTCCATAATGTCACTATAAGATTTGGTCTCAGGCTTAACAGGGTGTGGTAAGCTGCATAGCAGGGAGTAGGTCTTAGCCCCTACAACACTTAAGAATATTGGCACCTTCTTCTCTTTTGTAATGTCATCTGCAATAACAAAAAGCTCAAAACGTTCATTGCACTTAGGGTGATCAGACAGCAAGTGTGAAAGATCGGGAGAGGTAGTGGGGGGTAATAGGAGCCTATAGAAAAAAAAGACCCAAAAATCCAGACTGTCCCTATAAAATCGGGACATCTGGTCACCCTAATTGCACTATAGTCTCTTCAAAAGGTTGCTGTGGCCTGTAAGGGTAGCCATGGTATTAGTTTCCATTTGCACAGTCAGTGCAAACAAGCCAGTTCTCATCCTCTTCCAATAGCAAAAAGGTTTTGGGGTTGTTTTGTACCTTCATTTCTACTTCCTTCTGTTGCTGGGGCAACACAGGAATCCCATCCTTGTCGCCATGTTGTTATATCCTTGGGGAAATAGTTTTAGGAAGAAATCATTGGAGACACAGAGAGCTGTAAACCTTAAAAGCAGCCATCTATTGCCACACACTGAACTAACCAAAACTGGCTGAGCTATCCACTAATAATCTAACTCAGTTGCCATAGCAGCAAGAAGATTCTAATACCATGACAGCCAAATACACAACAGTGTCAACATTTGTTTGTATTCTCTTTTTGAGATTTTTTTCAATACAATATGTGGTGTTGGCTGGTTTTTCATGTTTGGTAGGAACAACAGATTCTCATGCTTTGTTCCTGTTCCCCACTCATCCCACAAGCACCATACCAGTGTTTGATTATATAATATTTTGCCACTAATCTATGTTAATTACAACTTGAATTTGTGTCTCCCATAATTTTATTCTTCCTCAAAACTTTCTTCACTCATTTTTCCCTTTCTTATCTGCCTGTTCCTTTCCCTCTATCTGTGTTCTTGCAGATCACTTTCATTCACATTGCCCCTCCAAGTCACTTCTCTTCCAACTCACTCACTCTTGATTGACTCACTTTCTTCTGCGTTCTCATCTCATGTTCATAGGCATGCGCACGGGGTGTGCTGGGTGTGCCCAGGCACATCCTAATGCTCACGGGCCGGATCCGGCCCCTCAGGGCTTTGGATCCGGCCTACCGTGGTGCTGCAAGCCTTGTGCCACTCTCAGAAGTGGCCAGCATGGCACCACGTCCCTGGGGCCCTCGGGAGTGGGGGGAGATAGAGGGCTGCAGGAGTTGTTCCAGGCACTGCCCCCCCACAGCTCCCATTAGCTGGGAATGGCGAACCGTGGCTAATAGGAGCTTTGGGGGAGGTAACTGGAGGCATGGCAAGGGCAGTGCACAGAGCCCTGTGCCTCTGCCCCGCCCAGAGGCCGCACAGGGATGTGGTGAGCGGTGCGGTGTGGGGCCAGGGCAGGCAGGCAGGCAGGGAGTAAGCCTCTGCAGGTAAGTGGTGCTGGGTCAGAGCCCAAACCCCTCCTGCATCCTGCCCCCTAACTCCCTGCCCTGAGCCCCCTGCCTGCACCCCACACCCCAACTCTCTGCCCTGAGCCTCCTGCCTGCACCCTGCACCCCAACTCTCTGCCCTGAGCCCCCTGCCTGCACCCCACACCCCAACTCACTGCCCTAAGCCCCCTGCCTGCACCCTGCACCCTCCAGCAACCCAACTTCCTGCCCTGAGCCCCCTGCCTGCACCTTGCACCCCAACCTGCTGCTCTGAGCCCCCTCCTGCACCCCGCCCCAACTCCCTGCCCTGAGCCCCCTGCCTACACCCCCCCTGCACCCCAACTCCCTGTCTTCAGCCCCCTGCTGCACCCGGACAGTCATGAGCCCCCTGCCGCACCCCTCCTGCACCCAAACTCCCTGCCCTAATCCCCCTGTCTGCACCTCGCACCCCTCCTGCACCCCAACTTCCTGCCCTGAGCCCCCTGCCTGCACTTAGCACCCCAACCCTCTGCCCTGAGCCCTCTCCTCCATGCTGCACCCGTCCTGCACCCCAACCCCCATGCCCTGATCCCCCTCCTGCACTCCACACTCTACACAATGTGCAAAGTAGTGGAAAATAGGAACCCCGCCCCTTCCTCCGTTTCTAGCTTTTGAAGTGTCTTCTTGCTTTCACCCAGTCCCATGTTCTGTTATCTTTTCCCTGACTTTCACTATCCTTTGTCTTGTTCTTTGCCCTAGGGCAAAGATGGGCAAACTACGGCCCGTGGGCCACATCTGGCCCGTGGGACTCTCCTGCTTGGCCCCTAAGCTCCTGGCCCAGAAGGCTAGTCCCCAGCCCCTCCCCCTGCTGTTCCCCCTCCCCCACAGCCTCAGTTCACTGCCCCGCTGGCACAATGCTCTGGGCGGTGGGGCTGTGAGCTCCTGGGACAGCACAGCTGCAGAACCGCGGCCTGACCTGGTGCTCTGAGCTGCACAGTGGCATGACTGCCTGTCCTGGTGCTCTGGGCAGCGTGGTTGTAGCGCCGCCAGCCACCAGTGCTCCAGGCAGTGCAGTAAGAGGGCAGGGAGTGGGGGGGTGGGAGGGGTTGGATAGAGGGCAGGGGAGTTCGGGGTAGTGGTCAGGGGCCAGTGGTATGGGTAGGAGTCAGGGCGGTCAGAGGGTGGGGAACAGGGGGGTTGAATGGGGGCAGGGATCCTGAGGGGGACAGTCAGGAAGGAGAGGAGGGGTTGGATGGGGCGGTGGGGGGTACTCAGGGGTGTGGGGTCCAGGGGTGGTCAGGGGACAGGGAGAGGTGGATGGGGCAGGGGTCCTGGGGGCAGTTGTCAGGCGACAGGGGGGTTGGATGGGGCAGGAGTCCCAGGGGGGCCATCAGGGGGCCAGAAGCAGGGTCGGGGGTTGGATAGGGGGCAGGGGCCAGGCCACACCTGGCTGCTTGGAGAGGGAAAGCCTCCCCTAACCAGTCCTCCATACAATTTCAGAAACCTGATGTGGCCCTCAGGCCAAAAAGTTTGCCTTCCCCTGCTCTAGGACCTCCCATCTGCTCCCAAGAAACCCATCCTCCATCCTCACAGCCATTCCCATCCCATTAATTTTTTGTCTCCCAAGACCCCACCAATCAGTTGATCATTTGACATCACCCCTCTCCTCATTCCTTTATTCAACTGATCCTTTAAGCCAGCCCTTCTACTAGCCCGTATCTCCCCTGCCTCCTCCAGCATACTGACTCTGTGCCTCCTTCCTGTATGGAGGATCTGCCTTTGTTGTGTAAGGGTGTGACTGCAGAGACCAAGGCCATCCTCCAGTTTGGAAGGAGGGCTATGACTGCAGAGGGCTGAGCAAATCAGAGCTGCCAGCAGCTTACATCAGGATTTCGCTGCTGTGGTACATAAATTAACGTCACTGTTAAGTACAAACTCCCCGGTCATTTAAGAACAATGCACCTCCCCACTGATACTGTGCTTCTGCACCTGCAACAAATTGATATGGCATGTGATAGTGAATGTGGAAGCCTAAGGGATGGATCTGTTATAAGGGGAGTTTAAAAAATAAAAGTTTGATGAGTACATTAAAGCCCTTCATTGAATCATACGTAAAATGTAGGGGGAAGATAATGAAGGAGACCTTGACTGCAGGGTCAGGTGCACACTGCAGCATGACTTCTTCCTTCCTCTGTCCAGTCACCTTCATAAGCAGAGACTGGATAGTTCTTACCCTTGGGCAATGTTTCTGGTAGAATTTTCCCTAGAACCAGGAGAAACACAGCTGCTGTTGTATTTCATTATAGATCATGGGAAAGAAATAGGGGGTAAGCCTTGTAAGTAGTATTTATATGGTTGTGTAGCACCCTCTTGTGTTGGCAGTGCAATATTGCAAGGAAAGTTCTATTACAGCTTCCCATGAAAGAGTGGGAAATGTCGAGATAATTGGTTTGCTTTGCTTTGACTTGTAATTTTGGTTTGTTTACTGGTGTGGCTCCTTGCTTGCTCTGGACCTGAGGAATCAAGATGGAGAAATGCTTTAATAGAGAAAAATAAACACATGAAAATAAGTGTATGAAAAGGGACACACCTTGGAGGGAGTTTAATGGCTAAAATCTACAAGGGGTAGAGCCTAGGAACTATGAAGCTGATCTCCACTATTACAGTGAGAAAGTAAAGCCAATCCAAGAAAGGTTGTGGTAGAGCCTTAGACCTTGTTAGGACATACTACCTGTTAGATTTCAGTATGACAATATCAGCTACATCAGGGGTGACCAACCTGAGCCTGAGAAGGAGCCAGAATTTACCAATGTACATTGCCAAAGAGCCACAGTAATACAAAAGCAGTCCCTCACCAGCTCCCCGCTGGTTCCCGCACCTCTCACCCATCGGAAGCCCCACCAATCAGTGCCTCGCACTCCCTCCCCATACCTCCCGATCACCTGTTTTGTGGTGTGCAGGAGGCTCTGGGGGGGACAGGGAGGAGCGAGGGCATGGCAGGCTCAGGTGAGTGGGGTGGACTGGGGGCAGAGCCAAGGGTTGAGCAGTGAGCACCCCGTGGCCCATTGGAAAGTTTGCACCTGTAGCTCCAGCCCCAGAGTCGGTGCCTATACAAGGAGCCGCAATGTGGCGCCAGAGCCACAGGTTGAGTATGCCTGAGCTAGGTGCTTTCTTGTCCTTAAAGGTAGATTGTATGAAGCAATGACTATTTCATAACATTGTTAATATGAGAACTTTATAAGGTAAACTGATATTGTTATGAGATCTTAAATTAAAGTCCCTTTTTTTAATATATTTAAAATAGGTTCCAGATTCTTGCTGCCCATTCCGCTTTACTGTTTTCTTAAGCATAGAACTCATTTTCTGTGCTACAACTGCAGTGTGGTAGTGTTCCCTGACCCCTATAGTCTTCTTCCCTGAAAACAGATATTGTGCCGCTTCCTCACAATCAGATAGTGTCTTTCTCCTTGCTGTTATCAACTGACTTGATTCTATTGGGGGATTTCAATTTGAGTGACATATGCTGGAGATCTCATGCTGCCAGTACTAAAACATCCTTGGAATTTCTAAACATTATAAATGGCAAATGCCTGAATAAAAAAAGTGTTGCAGTCAACAGGGGGGAAATCTGTATTAGACCTTGTCCTAACAGATAAAGAGAGACTCATCACATAACTAAAAGTTAATGTTAGCTTATGTATAAGTAATCATGACTTGATCACATTTATAATGTTCAGACAGAGTAAAGTGCAGTCCTGTAATAGAATATATATACTTGATGCTTTAATAGGGCTAATTTGAGAAAACTGAACATAATTATGAACCAAAACATCTGGGAGGAAAAATTTAATAAAAAATATGAATGATCATATGGGATCAATGGGAATAATTTAAGGACACCTTATTAAATGACCAAAAAGCCACAATCCCACAATTGAGGAAGAAGGCTGTGATAGTTTTAAAATAAATCTTGTTTAGAGAGGAAGAGAAGGCAGCTGTAAAAAATAAAAAGAAGAAAGAGGAAGTTGATAGGAATTCATAAGTGAAGCCTAGGGACACAAAGAGAAATCTATGGCCAGTAGAATTGAAGACAGTAAGAAGGAGTTTTTAAAACATTCCAGGAACAAAAATAATCCTGGCAGAAGTATTGATTCATCTCTAGATGAAAATGGTAGACTTATCCATAATAATGAAGAAAAGACAGAAGTGTTAAATAAATATTTCTATTCCATATTAGGGGAAAAACAGATGATATAGTCTCATCATATGGTAATAACACACAATCTCTTCCACTAATATCTCTGGGGGATGTTAAACAGAAGTTAGACATTTTTAAATCAGATAACTTGCATCCAAGAGTCAGTTTTGCTGACAATGGTAATAGCATTGACATTATATATTTAGACTTCTGTAAGGTGTTAAACTTGGGACCACACAACATCTTGATCAAAAAACTAGAACAACATAAAACTCACATGGCACACATTAAACAGATTAAAAACTGCCTAACTGATAGGTCTCAAAATGTAACTGTAAACAGGGAATTGTCATGGAACAGGTCTCTTTCCATTGGGGACCCACAGGGTTAGGTTCTTGTCCCCTTGCTATTTAACATTTTTATCAATGACATGGAAGAAAACATAAAATCATCATTGATATTTGGGGGAGTGGTAAATAACAAAGAGGACAGGTAACTGATTCAGAGTGATCTGGATTGCTTGGTAAACTGAGTGCAAGCAAATGTGTGTTTTAATACAGCTAAATGTAAATGTATGTATACATCTAGAAACAAAGAATGTAGCCGTACTTACAGGATGGTGGACTCTGTCCTGGGAAGCAATGACTCTGAAAAAGATTTGGGTGTGAGGATGGATAATCAGCTGAATCTGAGCTGCAAGTGTGATGCTGTGGCCAAAAGGGCTAATGCAGTCCTTGGCTGCATAAACAAGGGAATCTCGAGTAGGAGTAGAGAGTTTATTTTACCTCTGTATTCTGCACTGGTGGGATGGCTGCTGGAATACTATGTCCAGTTCTGGTAGCCACAAATCAAGGATATTGATAAAATGGAAAGGGTTCAGAGGAGAGCCACGAGAATGATTGGCTGATTAGAAAACATGCCTTGTAGTAATAGATTCAAGGAGCTCAATCTATTTAGCTTAACAAAGAGAAGGTGAAGGGGTGACTTGATTGCAATCTATAAGTACAGACAGGAGGGCTCTTCAATTTATAGGTATAACATGATCCAATAGCTGGAAGCTGAAGATAGACAAATTGAGACTGGAAATGAGGCATAAATTTTTAACAGTGGGAGTAATTAACCATTGGAACGATTTACCAAGGGTTGTGATGGAGTCTCCATCACTGACCATTTTTAAATCATGATTGTTTTTCTAATAGATCTGCTCTAGAAAATATTTGGAGGTGGCGGGGGCAGGGGCTTCTATGGCCTGTGTTCTGCAGGAGGTCACACTACATGATCACAATGATCCCTTGTGGCCTTAGAATCTATTAATCTGTATTTCCCCTTACCCTGCCCCACTACAGAAAATTCATAATGAGCCTCCCCTATTCCTCAGAAAATTGAGAGCTTCACACTCCCAATCTCCTGGAAGTCCATACTGTGCCTAGCCCAACTATCTGCAGTCTTCTTTCCAGTATGATGTGTAGGCTTTTCTTTCTCACATTTTCTCCCTTTCATCTCTTCAGTGCTGCCTGGACATCCTTTATTACACGCTTCCCTGTTGTAAAACAGGTCCAATGGGAATAAGACGCTACTACAGCTGCCATCTAGTGGCATTATTCTTTAGCCTTTTTGTTGCTGACTGGTTTTTTTACCTGCTTTTAGAGTTTTCCCATGTTTTGGGGGGACTATATATACAGAATGGTCACATCACTCCTTACGGGATATATAATGTAGCTCAACATCACTTGAGTGATGATTGGCTACAATACACAGAAAGAAAACTTGTCCAGGCTGGATTAGTGCCATATACTTTGGTTAGTTTCGCCATGTCTCCTCAAGAACATAAGAATGGCCATAGTGGGTCAGACCAAAGGTCCATCTAGCCCAGTATCCTGTTTTTCAGTAGAGGCCAATGCCAAGTGCTTCAGAAGGAATGAACAGAACAGGCAATCATCATGAGATCCATCCCATCGCCCATTCCCAGCTTCTGGCAAACAGAGGTGAGAGACACCATCCCTGCTCATCCTAATAGCCATTGATGGACCTATCCTCCATAAACTTATCTAGTTCTTTTTTGAACTCTGCTATAATTTTGGCCTTCATAACATCCTCTGGGAAAGAGTTCCACAGGTTGACTCTGTGTTGTGTGAAGAAATACTTCCTTTTGTTCATGTTAAACATGCTGCCTATTAATTTCATTTGGTGATCCCTAGTTCTTGTGTTGAGTAAATAAACACTTCCTTATTTACTTTCTCCACACCAGTCATGATTTTATAGACCTCTATCGTATCCCCCCTTAATCCTCTCTTTTCCAAGATGAAAAATCCCAGTCTTATTAATCTCTCCTCATATCGAAGCCGTTCCATACCACTAATCATTTTTGTTGCCTTTTTCTGTACTTTTCCAATTCTCATATATCTTTTTTGAGATGGAGTGACAGTGTCCAAGATGTGGGCACACCATGGGCATACCACGGATTTATACAGAGGCAATATGATATTTTCTGTTGTATTATCTATCTCTTTCCTAATGATTCCAACATCCTGTTTGCTTTTTTGACTGCCGTTGAACATTGAGTGGATGTTTTCAGAGAACTATCCACAATCACTTCAAGATCTCTTTCTACAATGGTAACAGCTAATTTAGACCCCACCATTTTATATGTATAGTTGGGATTATGTTTTCCAATAGGCATTACTTTGCATTTATCAACACTGAATTTCATCTGCCATTTTGTTTCCCAGTCACCCAGTTTTGTGAGATCCCTTTGTAACTCTTCACAGTCAGCTTTGGACTTAACTATCTTGACTAGTTTTGTATCACCTGCAAATGTTGCCGCCTCACTGTTTATCCCCTTTCCCAGATCATTTATGACTGTGTTGAATAGAACTGGTCACAGTACAGACCCATGGGGAACACCAGTATTTACCTTTCTCCATTCTCAAGTATTACTCTTGTACCATTTGCACCATCCATTGCAGGACACACAGTTTTTCTTAGAGTTATCCAGAGTCCATAGTTGTAAAGAGAGCAATTTTAAAGAGACCCAGGGTGATGGTAATGGAGGAATGCAGAGATGTTCTTTGGAGACGTCAAATGTGGATTTGTTTCAATAGCTGAAGGCATTCCAGAATTCTCCAAAAGAACCATGAATGATTGCAGGAGTGACTGCCATCCTCTAAGGATGTGGAGGTGAAGGTAAGTTAAGAAGAAAGGTGATGACTGTGAAATAATCAGGAGAGAGAAAACATGTCCCCTGTCCCCAATCCTGAGTAGTGTATATCTCCTGTGAGTGCCTTCAGTTCTCACATGATTAATTTAAGCTATGGGACTTAAAAACATGCTGAAGTGCTTTGCTGAATACATATGGATTTAAGCACATATTAAGCCCAACGTTACATACAAATGGCCTTATTTAATCATGACTTGGAAGCTGAGGAATGGTGTGGAAATTCAGTCCCAGACTTAGTCATTTCATGATTTTTTTACTGAGATGAAAATAATGCAGTTTACTCAAAGATTACTAAATATGAAACACAGTAAGGATTTACAGTACACCTTATTTTTGCCAGATCACTTGTGTGAAATTAGAGTATAAAAGGCTGTGATAACTATTTACATGGCATTTTGAGGTAATGAATTTAGCTCTTCTTTTGAAGCTACTTTTAATGTTTGGCTTCGCAAATACTTAATATATTCTTCTTGCTAGAGTGAATAAATAAAGCATTTTTATATATTACTATTGTCTAATCCTGCACATTAGGGCTAATTTCTTATACAATAACTCCTCACTTAACGTTGTTCCAGTTAACAATGTTTAGTTGTTACATTGCTGATCAATTAGAGAACATGCTCATTTAAAGTTGTGCAATGCTTCTTTATAATGTTTTTTGGCAGCCACCTGCTTTGTCCAGTGCTTGTAGAAAGAACGGCCTGCTTGGTACCAGGGTGGAACCAGGGTTGACTGGCAGCCCCCCTAGCAGCTCCGCTAAGTTCCCTCTGCGGCAGCCACCCAGCAGACTATCAATTGCCAGGCAGTTCAGCTGTCCCTCCACCCACTGCCATGTGCTTCTCCTGCCCTCTCCCTTGGAGCTGCTCCTAGGAGCCTCCTGCTTGCCGTGCATGGGGAGGAAGCAAGGTGCTAATGTCAGGGTGTCCCCCTCCCCCTGCTCCCATACCCCATTTCCACAGAACAGTGTGCACACCACAGGGCTCAGGAAGCTTGCTGGCAGCAGCTGCTGTCTCAACTTGCTGATCTACTTTAAAAGGCAATGTACTTAGAATGGGGTCAGCATACTTAAAGGGTCAATGCACGACTGTCTCTCTCACAAACATCGTGTGTGTCTCAGTCTCTCCCTCTCTCACACACACACACACACGGTGTGTCTCTGTCTCTCTCTGTCATGCTGTGTCTCCTCCCTCCATTCCTGCTGCCTTGTAAAGTGTGAGGTTACATTAACAATGAGTTAACCCTTGAGGGCTCAGCCGAGTGCTAGTTCATCATTTAGCAGTAAGGCATTCCCTGGGAAATATCCCACCCTCTTCCACCCTCTAACTTCACCACCTCAACCAAGCTTCACAATCATCATTGCTGTGTACAGTATTAAGCTGTTTGTTTAAAACTTATACTGTGTGTGTGTGCGTGTTCCTGAAAAATGTTACACCAACCAAACAGGTTCCAGGGAAAAAATTTTCACGAGACAAAAGACATATTTATATATATACACATACATATAAATGTGTCTTTTGTCTGGCAAAAAAAATTTCCCTGGAACCTAACCCCGCCTATTTACATTAATTCGTATGGGGAAACTGGATTTGCTTAACATTGTTTCATTTAAAGTAGCATTTTTCAGGAACATAACTATGAAGTTAAGCGAGGAGTTACTGTATACAGAAAAGTGTAAAACCGTATGTCCTCTAATATAATATAAATAAGGTAAATCTTCATTTAAAATTATTCAGCATATTCTGCTACTGAAACATACAGCTACTAATGATTAGCTTTTGTGCATTTTGGTTGGTGTAAGCTATCCTGAGGTAAAAAAGAGCTTTTATAGGCATTTATAGTTATGAGCATTATTTCAAGTCAGATGAAATACTAGCTTTCTGCTAATAATCAGCAAAGGGGTGGGTACATCACACTTTCCCAAGGCATTTCTTAATGAAGTGTCCCACTAATTTCTGCGGTCTCTGCTGATACTCCACAAGCACATCGTGTGAGCTGCTAATCTGATCCCCTTCAAGTCGATTCAGAAGTGTGACACACACCACAGCAGCTAGAGATAAAAGACACAGTGTTTGTTAGAAATGACATTTAGGTAACTTTCACAGTGAGAAAGCATGAGGGCATCTTCTACTTGTACACCCCCGTTTGAGGTATCAAAACAGACAAGAGGAGAGAAAGCCAAGGAAACTAATAGTTTCAGTGATGGGTTTGAGCAGTTCACAATGGAAATCATACCTTATAATAAATAACTAAATTAAGTACCTATCTCACTGTAGATGTTATTTTAAAATTACTAATAGTTTGAAGCAAACTATCAAGCTATTAGTAAAGCTGATGGAGCTGCTCCAACCTATGGTCACATTCAGAACATTCATGGTCATTGCATGATTAGAACTTTTTTCTGAATGGGATTTATTTTTTCAAGACATCTGATTGGTAAAATTGCATCAGAGAATAAGGGCATGTCTACACAGCAAACACTGTGCCTGGGCTAACCTACTTGAGCTAGCTTGAATCCAACTACTGTGGGTAATAATAGTGATGAAGAGAGCAGGTGCAGTGTGGGCTTCCTGAGGAGAGAAAAAATGGGAGTAAAAGAGGTAATAAACTCCTCGCAACAAGTTATGCTCTCATATCTCAGACCAGTTAGAAAAGGAAGACTTTAAAAGCAGCAAAGAGTCCTATGGCACCTTATAGACTAACAGACGTACTGGAGCATGAGGAAGACTTTGTGACCTTAGAACATGGACATAGCAAATGGGAAAGTAACATAAAATGACTACTCTAAAGTTGTACCAGATCAACTTTTCTTAGGTCACCTACCTAAACATTAACTACCTCATAACTAAAGTTCACAAGAGTGCATACTTTTTAAATTGGGAACCCCATTATTTACCAGGCAACTAAAAACCCTTCTTAATTGTTTCAGAATTCCAAATGGAAATCTAGTTACTCTCTCTCTTGATATTTCATTTTGATATGCAAGTAAAGAAAGTGAGTATAGTTTCATGTATATAGAGGCTACCTGACTGATTAAAGTTACTGCAGTTTCCTATCAGACTTTAAGGCAGCTACAATAGTACCTTCAGATACTTTGGTACTTGAATGACTGCTTCTCAGTGCAAGGCAAGGGCTGGAATAGCTACTAATGAGGACTAAACTGGATCAGAGCTGTGTGAGGAGGTTTACATAGACCTGGCATACATACACTGCAAAGTTCTAGCGAATAAAACTTAACAGCATCTATAAATATTTATAATCATATATGCAAATAGTGCAGTATCATAGCTTTACACTGCAATGAATGTAATGCTTTGAAACTCTGTACACTGTATGTTTTCTGAAACACAGATGATTCAGTCTAAATAAAATGCCATATATCCAATTACCTCTGACACCACTAAGATTACAAATAGCAGCAAAAACTGAAGATTCCATCTCAATGTTTCGGACTCCAGCATCATAAGCTGCCTTCAAATACTGCAGTTTCTCTTCTTCAGCATATAAGCAGATTGCACCATCCAGACGGGCTTGGCCTATAACGCATATAAATATAGATTGTTTTTTGGTACTGATGAAAGTACAGGGGACAGTTTCAGTCTCTAAGGGACACAAGATTGTTACAATTTCTAATATACCCTTCCTAATTTTTATCATTGCAGTACGCACAGTATTCACTTAAAAGGCACTCTATAAATGTAATTTATTAGTTATTACTTGAATTTAGGATCAGAGTAATTAGATATGAAAAGACCAACTAAAATCAGTGGTTCTCAGACTTTTGTACTGGTGACCACTTTCACATAGCAAGCCTCTGTGTGTGACCCCCCTTTTAAATTAAAAGCACTTTTTTACATATTTGACACCATTATAAATGCTGGAGGCAAAGTGGGGTTTGGGGTGGAGACCGAGAGCTCGCAACCCCCCATGTAATAACCTTGCAACCCCTGGAGCGGTCCCAACCCCCAGTTTGAGAACCCCTGAACTAAATTATCCAATTCATAAACAGGAAAATGTAGGTTATCGTCCCTCAGATGAATTAAGTATCAGATTTTAATTGTGACACTTCCTCTCTGTTACTTTGATGTATTGATTACTTTTGAGTTTAACAGTCCCCTAAAAAAGCATGCAGATCTTCTAATGCCTTTCTGATCCAGAGAGGGGAGGAACAATCTCATCCCTTTTGATGCTTAGAAGACTTTTTAACATAAGGAGGAATCAAGAGTTTTGTAAAATCGGACAGTATTGGTGCCTATTTTTAGGAAAGAGTTAGCTTATTTCAGCTCTTTGGGGCTAAAGAAACAGATTTTTTTATTAAGCAGTGTTAGACTGCATAAGCCAAAATAAACTTTACAGTTCTCACATATTGACATTATTCTACTTGAGATCTGCCTTGAGTACTGCTAGAACCATGGATTGTGTTCCCTCCAAGCAAAGCTCTTCTTGCAGTATATCCAGCCACAACTAGAGGCAGAAGTGCCAGATATTTGGGGAGAAAACTTGTTCTCACAAGATTTCCAGCTCAGTTTGTAGACCTGGGAGGTTCAGAGAAACATCTGAAATAGTGGATGCTTATCTAAATCAATCCCAAATTTAAATATGTGATGTTTGCCCATCCCAAATGTGGCACTATTGATGTAACATCCAATCATCCAATTAATGGTTAATTAAGGATGAATCAGCAACTCTTTCCAGGGCTCCTTACCGAAAATTTCTTCTAGACACATGAATAATTAAAAGAAAAAACCAGCCAATAACTCTCATTATCCAATTCCACAGGGCACTAACGGTGATTATAGCAACTCCACTAAACAAATACCTTGATAATTCAGTAATCAAAAGATATACAATTTATCAGCTGTCAGTCATTGTCAACTCTTTTTTTAGATTATCACTGGGGGGAGGACATCACAAAATTACACCATAATATAGCAAAGGGCTTAAATACATGCTTAAATTTAAGCATGTGAGCTGTAGTTTCATTTAGATCAACCTGAATACTCATCTCATTAAAGCTAAGCACATATTTAAGTGCTTTGCTGGATTGGGGCCTAAATCCCCTAATCCAGGTTGATTTGCATATGTTACTGTTTACTAATTTACTTCTATTGTTCTATTGCTATTTCTATTACCTTCATAGAAATCCAAAGTGCACATAGTATTTCCAATGACTGTATTGAATTCATTTATCTCCTTACTGCACTGCATCAACTCCTTAGCTAGTTGGTCATCAAGGTTGGTACTGCGAATTACAGTCTTTCCCAGGATAACCTGTTCAAATTGAGGCTTGAAGGTAGCATCTACTGATTGACTGGTTATTACCACTGAGCCTGGCTCCAGACCTGTTGTAAAAAAAATACATATAGTGAGCTGTTCGGCTTCTCTGATCGTAAGTAAACAAGGTACATTATAGCCCAAACCTGTTCCTACTGAAATCAGTGAGAGTTGCCACTAAATTCAATAGGAGAAGTATTAGGATCTATGTGCATGTTTGTAGTTTATTATTCCAAATACTTTAAAATAACTCTATAGAGGAGACACAGCATACTGCTACTTAAAAAGGTATTTACATAAAGGACAACACAAAGGGCTATAAAATATTCTTAATGGTCTGACAAATCCAAACTGTTAAGGAAATGTTTCACATAGGGCACGAATGAGCTTTTCTCCAGCTTGCTGCAGATCTCTTCACTCAAGCACATTTTCCTGTCTGGGGAGTGAGATGTCGCCTTTCACTGTAAAATTATATAAATCAAAGAATTTTTTATCTGATGAGTAATTAAGTCTAAGGAAAAATAAGAGTTCTATGTATGACTGAAAACCTGAACATTCTCTCTCTCTCTCTCTCTCTCTCTCTCTGTCATGATCCAGAATTATGAACTAAGGTGTGAAAGATAGGAACTCACGTGTCCTATAGCAGAACTAAGATGCACTCACTGAGACTGTACCAGTATTTTAAAGATGATCTTAAAACCCTAAAAAGGTGTGTGTTTTTTAAAATATTGGACTTGCATTCTTTTTTACTTCTCTATGATGCCTTGAAGAAGCCTTGAAAGGAATTTCTTCTGTTTTTCTTAATATTAGAACAAACAGGAATGTCAATTTCAGTGCTCCCTTATTTGGATGGAGGACTTCTCTGGGATGTATAATGTTAGCTCTGACACCTTAATTTAAAAGGTATTATTGCTGAATCTTGAATCTAGTCCCCCTTTATTCAAAATCTGTAATTATTTGAATCAAATAGATATTAACAAAAACAAGCAAAAATTTTACACAGACTGATTAAAACTCCCTTTCAGTTGTTCAGCTTTCACTCTCTTAACTCTTGTGTCACCATTTCACTAGTTCTCCAGTCATCAGAGAAACATTCAGGCTAGATAGGAACAGAATTGTTAATGTAAAAACCAAGCAAAATATTTTTTTAAAAAGTCTTCAGGATTTATTTATACGCCATAAAGAAGGAAAAGAAGAAACAAATCCAATTTATTTTCCTTTGCAAGTCACTTTTTAACCTCTGCTTTATCTATTTAAATATTCACCAAACAATCATAAGCATTAATTAATTTGTAAAGTCCTCTGAAAATGAAATAAGTGTTAGACATTATCATTACTATGCCTCTGTTTTATAAACCTTTCACTACAGAGATGCTTTAATTTCAAGAAAAGAGAAATATGAAGGGGAAATACCTATTCCACCAGAGGTGCCAATGCGAATAATGGTTACGTTGGAACACTTGGAGTGATATAACAGCTTGATCAGCTCATGTAACATGATTGCGATAGAGGGAATGCCCATACCATGCTGAAATGAAATCAGAAAGTCACACTGAACATTAATATACATTATTAACAGACGAGTCGGGAATTGGAGCAGATCTCTTTAATGAAATACTATGAAAAATACATGCAAAAGTATTCTTGTACAAACCTAACCTATGGGCCGGGGCAGAAGTTTATTGTGGTCAATGGAAAGACTTCTATTGACTTCAATGGACTTTGGATCAGGTCCAGTGTTCCCTAATACCCTGGGTTATGTTAATTTTAAAAATGTTATATTTTCTATATTCTAAACCTGAGTCCCATTCTAATCTTTTACAGTTACATGCCCTCACAAAGCTTCTACACGGCCCAAGAGCAATGTTCATGCTAGTTCTTAATGATCTGAAACACTGGTGATTCTAGCTGAGCTAAAATCTTACAAAAGGCAGAGGCTGTGGTATAGTCACAAAGTTCACAAGCCTGAATCTGCTCCCGCTTACATCATGATATGACTCTTCACACCTTGAGGGGAAGAGAGCACAATAGGGCCACAGTTGTGGAGCTGATGCTATGGGCTAGACTGGGTTTTCAAAAGTGCTTTTGGGTACGTCCACACTGCAATAAAAAAACACTGGCACCGAGTCTTGGAGCTGGGCCAACTGATTCGAGCTCACAGGACTTGGACGGTAGGGCTAAAAATTGCAGTGTAGACCTTCTGGCTTGTGTCAGAGCCCAGGTTTGCAGTGATCTCTAAGCCCAGGCTACAGTCTGAGTCCAAACATCTACATTGTAATTTTTAGCCCGCAGCTCGAGCCCCACAAGTCCAAGTCCCCAGACCCGGGCCAGCTGCAGCTGTGCCAGGAGTCCTTTATTGTAGTGTAGACATAGTCTATGTGACTTAGCATCACAAGTTCCATGCACTTTCACTGGTATTTGTACTCCTAAGCCACCTAAGTACCTTTTGAAAATCTCACCCTGGATCATTAGACATAGCTGAGAAACAGCCACCTTTGTTCCTTCCCCATCTGCACTTAGTGTAAGCAGTCTTCGTGTTGTCCCTGGCACAGGACCAATAGGGTAGAAAACATGCTATTCATGATTACAAAGGATTGTTGTGGCAGCCAGGAATCACTGGGATGTAGGAATATGCCAGCCATGCTCCCTTTCTCCTGGGAAAGCCTTACTATCCTGGGATCTGGAAGGAGAGGTGGCATAAAGCCACTGCATCTACGTGACACAGTGGTTACTCTTACATGGGGGGAATCCTGAAGGAGCTGGCTGAGCTGCCCTGAAAATTTGGATGTATATCCTCTAAAGAAATATTTTTAAAAAATCTGCATTCGTGTCCCATTTAAGATATACTTAAATTGTTGATTCAGTTGCAACTACTGCATTGTATATTGAAAAACATTCTGTTCTACTTCAGGAACACTCAACACAAAAATCAAGGACTAGGCCTTGTCCTTTTCTTCAGAAGCACTAGCAAATATAATTCCTCTCTCCCCCTCCCACCCCCCGCCTCTTAATGCTTAATACTTACACTGACTGATAACACGGGTCCTACTTTGTACATTGCATAACGGTCAGTTCCGGCACAGATGTTGGGATAGTCAGCACCGACACTCCCAAGTCCAAGCTCTTCAGCTATGTAGGTGATAAAAGCTTTCATCCGTGAAGGGCTTCCTCCAACACATACAAACTAGCATGGACAGAATTCAACAAACCACATCAATTATGCAGCTGACTACACGATGCAGCATATTCAAGAACAAGGAAAGGTAAATATGATAATGCAAAAGGTTTAATCAGAATTATTCCCAACTACATTATTTTTATTGTTACACTCCTTGTAGAGGTCTGTAAAGATAAATGTTTGATAAGGCTTAACATGGTCTCAGAAGTTCTCTGTCATTGCCTGACAATGGAATTTCATTAGTATAGTACAAAATGTAGAACTAGGGCTACATATATTTAAAATGGCGTTTTGTACTGGGGTGTGTTTTTAATAATAGGTGCCAGAGGCAGAGTGGATGTAAAGGAGAAATTATCTGAATATGCCAAGGGAGGGAGGGTTCCATAACTGTATTGGCATATAGAGAACTAGCTAGGAATGAACCCTGAGGCTGAAATAGCACTTCCCAGTTGGAATATAGTGGTATTGCCAAACCCAAGAGTTCAAACAGCAAGCCTAAATAATACCATGAGATTTATTTTTGATCCAGTATCCACATAGAATCCATTTCCAGGGCACATATACTGTAACACAGTGGTGGGCAACTTGCAGCCTGCAGGCCGCATGTAGCCCATCAGGATAATCTGCTGGCAAGCCGTGAGACAGTGTTTACATTGACTGTCCGCAGGAATGACTGCCCACAGCTACCAGTGGCTGTGGTTTACTGTTCTTAGCCAATGGGTGCTGCAGGAAGTGGTGTGGGCCACAGGGACATGCTGGCCGCCACTTCCCACAACTCCCATTGGCCAGGAACAGCAAACCGTGGCCACTGGGAGCTGCAGGCGGCCATGCGTGCGGACAGTCAATGTAAACACTGTCTCGTCGTCCACCAGTAGACTACCCTGACAGGCCACAGGTTGCCCACCACTGCTGTAACACTTTTGCTAGTAGCACTGTATCCTAAAAAGGCAGTTAATGTTAGCTCTCACAAATTTAATTTTGACAGTTAATGTATAAAATATACCTTAAAAATAGGACTTGCAAATGAGGCACTTTCTGTCACCTCAGGAGTGTTATTTCAGGTATGGGGTTTTTGTTTTTAGTGGATTGGGCAACTCATCTCACTTCATATAAACCTTGTACAAGAAGCTACCACTGTAGATGCAAAAGCAGGAGAAAATACTAGTGTACTCAGTAAATGCAATATGGGCTGAAGTCTGTAGTACCCACTCAGTCCTTACCCATATAAAACTTCAGCTAGGATGCTAAGACCTTGAACTGGCTCCCACCGAAATGAGTGAAAGTTTGGTATTGACTTCAGTGGGAACAGAGTAAGGTCTCACTAGGGAGATTTGCCTGGCTGAAGCCTGAGTAGGGACTGCAGACTTTGGCCCAATATTCACAAAAGGACACTGGCAGCTCTGATAAACCTAAAAATTGTATGATGATGCCAGCGTTCCCACTGAGAAGGTCTTACCTTCTTTCCATGCATTTCTCAAACTGATTCATGCCGCTGTCTTTAATTTCATCCTGGACACAATTAAATTTTAGTGGGAGTTGCACGACATGTTTAAACTTCCAGAATGAAATCAAAGTTCTTACCTTGACATCTCCAAACAAGGCAGGAAAATCATGGGTGCCAGTCCCAAGAGCAAAATGGTACAGGATATCATCTTTCATTTTCTCAAGGTGAGGGTTGGAGAGATGAATTAAGTTATCTCTGTCATGGAAGTGGAAAATATATATTAAACTCCAAAAAATATGTTAAAAGAACATTACTAAGGTTGTAAAAGTCTAGAGCTCAAAAGTTAGAAAAGGCCAGAATTAAGGTTTCCTGTGCACCTTTAACTCAACTCCTTGTGTGTATGCATTATGAGACAGTATTTAATGACATGATCACATACTGTTTTTTTCAAATAGACCCTCTGCCTCATTCAGTGCACAGGATGCACTGTGCTCATTAAATAAGTAGCTATTCAATATTTTGTTTTATCCTCGTTGTTCAGTGTGTGGTCCCAGGCCTTATTTACTGCACAATATTCAAACCTTGTTCAAGGTATCTGTAAGCACTCAGCACTTTTGCAAATCAGACCTCAGCATCTCAAAATGGGCATCCAGAAAATGAACAACAATTAGTAACCATCTATGAAAAGTTTAGTTTAAGTGACTTGCCCGCCATAGCACTGGAACTTTGTGGCATAGAAACCTTAACATGAGACTGTCCTGTGCCTTCCTGCAACCCCCTTACTCATTCACCTCACACTTTCCAACTTCTTCAATACGTGAAGCAGGGGTCCTACAGACAACAGCCTCCTGAACTACACAACCCTGATTCATCCCCAGAGCAGGTCCAATCTGTGCATTGAATTAAATGAGGCCCAAGTCCTGTGTAGGGTGACCAGACAGCAAGTGTGAAAAATTGGGACGGGGGTGGGGGTAATAGGAGCTTATATAAGAAAAAAGACTAAAAAATCGGGACTGTCCCTAGAAAAACAGGACATCTGGTCACCCTAGTCCTGTGGAAAAAACACTCTATGATTACGCAGTTAAAGACTGCATCATCATGCATACACTACTCCAGGGGGAATTCTGTGCCATCGTGCATGTGCAGAATTCATGTCTGGCACAGAATTTTTTTCTCTCGTAGAAAACACATTCTGCCCAAGAAGTGCTGCAGTTCCACCTTTTACCCACCAAAGGCTGCTGTGGCACCAGAACAACTAGCATCATGAATGCAGTTCCAGCTCCCCTGACCTCAACTCTTTGTCTCCAGTCTTTTTACTCAGCCAGTCCCAGTTCTGACCTTATACCCCAGCTTCTCATCAGACCTATCTCCCATCTGTTCCTATCCCCCACCCACTGGTTCCCAGTTCCAGTCTCTTCCCTCCTCTTCAGACCTGCTTCCCCCAACCCATCCTGTTTCTATCACTAGTTCCAACTCCAGTCTCTGAGACCAACCAGTCCCCATCTCCCCTCCCAGCCAGTACCAGTCTCACAAGCTCCTTGGTCCAATCTACGCCTTTCCTTCCTCGCTCAGTGCCCCCCGATTCTGCTCTCAATCTCTCTGCATTCAAGTCATGTGGCTTCCCCCTTCACACTGCCTGGACACCTGATAGGGGGGTTGTGAGTCATTGAAAGCACAAGAGACATGGGATCCATGCTTTCAATTCAGGTGCCCAGCCATGTGGGGATGGTGCATGTATGCAGACACATGTATGAGCTGTGAGGGGTGGGAGCAGGGCCAGCTCCAGGCACCAGAGCAGCAAGCAGGTGCTTGGTATGGCCAATGGAAAGGGGTGGCACGTCCGGCTCTTGGGTGGAAATTCAGCAGTGGGTCCCTCAGTCCCTCTCGGAGGGAAGGACTTGCCACCAAATTGCTACCAAGGAATGAAGTGGCGGTGGTAGAACTGCTGCATATCACAGCTTTCCCCCGCCACACACACACCACTTGGGGTGGCAAAAACCCTGGAGCCGGCCTTGAGAGGGGGACAGCTCAGTGAGCACAGAATCTTTGGAGAATTTAGCAGCAAAATTCTGTGACATCTCTACTGAGCGTATGTGAACTGTGAAGTTTCAAAGACTTACAACTTGGTCAAATTTGAGCATATTTTAGGGGGATCATCAAAAGGTACACCCCTGACACCCAGACCTCCCTATGCAAAATTTCAAGTCCCTGCTCCAAATCATGGAGGTGCTAAAGCTTCTCAAAGAAGAAGTTGACAGAACAGTAACACTGCAAACCAGTATATTTCCCCTACCAGCCTGCATGGAAAATTTCAGCCCTATCTGTTGAAGTTTGAAAGTTATAAGGAGCTGAAAATGGGATTGTATAATGGCTTGTGTTAGGCAATCTTAATAACAGGGAGTGCTACCATCCCTGTCTAAAATAATTTAATATTAAGCAGTGAAACTGGTTGTGGAGCCAAGGCTAAGGAGGAGGTGAGGATGGGGGTGTGGCAGGCAGGTACAAAGTGCATCACACCCTCCTGCCACATGAAGAAACTGCAGCAAAGTTCATATGGTCTGAGGCTGTATTATATTTTGACCAGCCCTCCCACCTTCTTGAGGATTTCAGAGGCAGTCCCAATTAGAATCCCAGGCAGAGTGGATCCATTGGAGCCAGGCACCCAGACCATAGTGGGAGGAAAGCAATGACAGAATCTGAATACGGGCAGGTGAGATTGGTGACAACACAAACAGGGATCTGAAAGAGGAGATGAGAGAGACAATGGGGAAGAAGTGGAAATCAGAGACAACATAGTAGGAAAAAATACTGAAGAGATCAGAGAAAACAGAGAAAAGAGTGTAAAAATGAACAGAAAGAGAAGAAAAGACACAAATAAAGACTGGTTTCAGAATGGTAGCTGTGTTAGCCTGTATCAGTAAAAACAATGAAGAGATCTTGTGGCACCTTACAGACTAGCCTCTAAGGTGCCACAAGGACTCCTCATTGTGTTTTTTTTTTTAAATAAAGATTGATAAACCATTTGTCTAGAAACAGCTCCTCTGACTAGCTAGTGAAAAGAGATGGTGTATCCAGCCCTGACTGAAGAATTAGAATATGCCAAGAGCAACGGGGAAAAATCAAATCCTTGCCACTTTATGATACCCTCACATTACGTTGAATGCAGACTGGATAGAGGAAAATTATGTATGCAACTTCTGTATTAGGACAAGGAAACTTTGCAAAAGTCAGCTTACAAAGTGAAGCCACAGCAGGCTGGAAACTCTATTAGCCAGAAACTGGTGTAGACCTTGGTGTACACCTCAAAGTGCTTTGTGATTAGGGTTGCCAATTTAGGTTGGACGAATCCTAGAGATTTCATCACATGACATAATCTTTAATTCCTGGCAACTCCAGGCCAATCCTGGAGGATTGGCAACCCTACTTATGATACATGAGGCCAAAGGCCCAGTGCCTTCTGCACCCAGAATCATGAACTAATAGCTTAGGCTTTGTCTACACTTGAAAGTTATATCAACATAGTTACCTCAGTCAGGGGTATGAAAAAAGCCACAGCTCTGACCAATGTAGCTATAATGAAATAACATCCAATGTAGATGTAGCTATGTGGACAGAAGAACGCTTCTGTTGAGGTAGCTATCATCGTTCAGGGTGGTGGTTTTCCTACAATGACAGTATAAGTATACTGGTATAGCTATTCTGGCAAACCTTTCTAATTTAGACAAAACTTATATTGGCAAGAGTGCTGGTGTCTAAACTAAATAAAACTATACCTACCTGCCAATGCACTTTTTTGCCACTATAACTGAGTCCACACTAAGGCTTTTCCCAGGACAAAAATGTTGGAAAGAAATCACATGCCTAACTGATATTACAATAGCAGCAAAAGTTTTGGGCTTAGACCTGGCCACAGTCCACATATGTACTGTAGATTTCTACTATTTAAAAAATTAGGTTGTGAAATGAAAAACATGCTATTTGGGAGGAGTTAAAAGTGGTACGTTTATATAAATTAAAGGTAGATACTGAAATTAGTTTTGGTTCTTACTTTGAAGACTGTTCATCCTCAGTCTTCTTCTCAGCTGCTATACCAGGTGCCATTCTATACTGTTAGACCTGAAGGAAGAATACAGTGAATGGTACTTCAGTGACAAAATAAGGCCCTGATCCTGCAAAGATCTACACACATGCTTAATTTCACACACTGCATAGTCCCATTTTAAAATTAGTTTCATTAACTGTAATGCAGATGTTGCATCTAGCCTATATAGGCATTAATCTTAACTCCAAAAAATTAAATAAAAATATTAACAATATGGTCCACACATAATACAGCCCCTTCAAAAAATGGTGAAATTTCAACAATGTGAGCATCTGACCATTAGATTTTTTTAAATATGCATTTACCCAAAATTAATATAGATAATTTTACAGTTGACGCTGGTGGATTAAATATCTCTGCATCAAAACTTGAGCTATGTAGACATTTTTGTCATTCTTATGCAAAATAGAATTAACACATTCTGTATGACTATTATAAAATGTCGTAAAGGAAGTTCTGCATCATTGCTGAGCCCAAATAAGTACAAAATAAATGGGAGGTGAACACTATTGAGTCAAATCTCTTCCTTAAATAAACACACAACTTAATGACTGCAATAGAAGGAAAGAGTCAGATTTTGCAACAACATTACAAAATAAATTATTTCCGAGAAAGAAACAGAGAAGATCTGATGAAAAAAGCCTGAATATTTACATGTGGAAAAAGAGAAGTGTGCTGCCCCTTTTTGACCCCAGTGGCTAGTGAAAAGTTTAGGGCCCTGGAGATGTTCCAGCTGGAAACAGAAATTGATGGAGTCTAGTATTTTTCTTCAATGCAGTCTGTTTACTTACAAGGAATTGGCAAAGTCCTGAATACAGAAGGAACCAAGAACAAAAGAAGCAATTTCTTAGGCTATGTCTACACTATGGACCTTGCAATGACACAGATATACCGCTGCCGCTGTGCCACTGTAAGGTCTCCTGAGTAACTGCTTTATGCTGAGGGGAGAGAGCTCCCCTGTTGACATAATTAACGTCCCTCCGCCCCCAATGAGTGGTGTAGCTGTGTCGGCGGGAGAGCATCTCCTGCTGACATAACACTGCCCACACTGGTGCTTTTGTCAGTGAAACTTTCAGTTGAGGGGCGGTGTTCTTTTTGCACCCCTGACCAATAAAAGCTTTGCCAAAAAAAGTACAAGTGTAGACAAAGCTGTAGTCTCCACTCCCACGCCTCGTGAGCCAATACCATACCCCAAAGTGCTCTCTCTAGCTTTTTTCCAGGCTCACACTGTGATTAGAGGTTCGGAGCACCTACTTGGCTTTCTTGCCTCTCCCTCTGTTTGTCCTCAGTTTGTGTGTGATCCCTCTCTACACACACATACACAAAACCTACCCATAATAATATTCAGACAAAAGTTCCTGTGCAGGTTCACACAGGGCAGGTTGTTTAGGTGGGGGTTTATGCTCACCGTTATGTTTACTGGGGTTTTAACTCAACTTATAACAGGTTTCACCCCGCTCGTAACAAGTTACTGAGTATTGGAAATGTGCTGATGTTTAGAGGAAGGGTTTTTCCTTTATGTAAGGTAATCAGCTTTATCAAAAGAAACTATGTTAAATGTATAGCGACATTGCAGGAAACTACAAACTGGGTCAAATTTCATCACCAGTTACACTGGTCCAACTCCATGGACTTGCCTCTGTGATTATAGTCAGGCATCATTACAAGTACTTTATAGAGGAAGAACATAACTGTTAAATGTGTTAATGTTTGCAGAAAAATCATGCTACAGTTCTTAGGCAATTATTGATCCAAGTATGTGAGAGAACTGGAATTGTATTATTTCCAGTAATAAGAACATATTGTATAACTAATATATTACACTTATGTATCTTGACTACATTTGATCCCAGATGGAGAAGGAGTCTTTCACATCCTGTTTAGTGCCTAAACTGATGAATGATTAAATGATTTTTTATGTAAATTTACAACTATTTAAATTATTTTCAGGACTTTTAATTTTGGATCTTTAATCTTCTTTACTAAAGAATCAATATTCACTTCAATACACTAGTGTGTTATAGATCGCTAGATACATAGATTAATAAAATCTACTAAAATAGAAAACATTACTTAGAAGAAAAATTTCCATTTCTGATAGCCATGGAAACTATTTTAACAATCTTCCTTTTCTATGACACCAGTGACATTAGATAGGTATTAAGAAATTATTGTTTTCTGAAGAAGGTACACAGTATATAGTACAAAACAGGTGCAAATTTCAGACCTAGAAATAGATTCCCTATTTTAATCAGTGTTCAGATCTGATGAGTAATATTTTACAACTATGCAAAGCCCATACATTTTACTGTGGCTTTCTTTGATTAATGTCTTACTAGTATTGTTTTAAAGTAGGAGCTAGTATTCAGGTTCTGATCCATTTCCTATTAAACTCATTGGAATGACTCCTGCTGACATTAACAGGAGTTGGTTAGGCCCTCAATTTGCACTATGAGCATATTTTCCCTCATCCTTAAGTGATTGCTTCCATTATACAGCACTTCTGCAACAGGCTTTCCCTTCATATTGTATGCATACTTATATATCACTCATATAATGACAATTCAGTATGGGTTTCTTCATCAGTATAAGGATGAACCTGCAGCAGATCTGTTAGTCTAATTGTGAAACAGGGGTATACTTTGCTCCAAAGAAAAACTACCTCCCCCGCCAAACATCTGACCCCCATAAAACTCTCTACTAGTACCAGGAAAAATTTCCCTATGTTAAGTTCTCCTCACATCTTCTATGGGTCATCTTAATTATCACTTCAAAAGTTTTTTTTCTTCTGCTGATGATAGCTCATCTCAATTGATTAGACTCTTCCTGTTGGTGTGCATACTTCCACCTTTTCATGTTCTCTGTACGTATAAATATCTCCTGTCTGTGTGTTCCATTCTATGCATCTGAAGAAGTGAGTTGTAGCTCAGGAAAGCTCATGCTGAAATAAATTTGTTAGTCTCTAAGGTGCCACAAGTACTCCTGTTCTTTTTGCGGATAGAGACTAACACGGCTGCTACTCTGAAACCAGGAAAAATTCTGGCATTTCAGAAAAGCACAGTACAGTGCTGTTGGCTTTATGATTCATTTCCTCATCAGCAAAGGGAGGGACAAAGAAATGAAATCCCAGTTCCCACACGGGGCTTCCAGTACTGGAATTTTAACTAGAAATGCGTATATTGGGCACAATAGCAATCGGCACACTACGCACCTCTCTGCACAGTTAAAGGAGGGCATTGCTTGCATCAGCTGTAACCTACCTTGCTGGGAAGGAGAAGCTGAACTCCAGCGGCTGCCCAAGTCCAGTCGCTCTCAACAGTATTTGAATGGCACAAGCTATTGCACTGGTCTCCAAGCTGGAAATGAAGCAAGGGAGTCAGGTCTCTGGCAGAGGAGGGCAGAGATGGATGCTGCTGCTGGACCAAGCTCCGGGACTGGGGAGCGCCAGGAAGTGTGCTAGCAGCAGACCCTTCGCAACGGCACGGATCCTTTACACGCCTCCCTCGCTCCGGTTCCAGGAAACCTAGCGCCGCAAGCACCTTGCTGTCATCCCTTAGTGCTCCTTCCTGGCATCGCCCAGCCCCGCCGCTCAGGCTCCTCCCGTCCCCCTGGCCCCGGGAAGGGCACGTAGCCCCGCCCCAGCGCTGCGGCAGCGGCTCTGCCTGGCCCCCCTCTCGCAGCCTGAGCCGTGCGGAGACGGGCAGGAGAAGGGGCGCTCACCTGCGGCAGGTGAGGGATGCGGCTGCTGATGCTACTGCGGTGCCTCTCGGGTCGGTACCGGCTGGAGGCTCTGGTCTCCCGCTGCGTCCCCGTCCCAGTCCCCGCTGCCTTCTCCGGCTGCTGCTGCTGGGCGGGCTGTTCCCACCGTCACCGTGCTGCCGCCGTGGGACAATGCACGGAGGCACGGCGGTGTCTGGGGAGAGGCGGGGCCCTTCCTGGCCCTGGGGGTCGGGATGAGCTGTTTCTCCTGCCCAGGCTGAGCAATGCTGGAAAGGCCGGGCCGGAGGCGTGTGACAGTGACAGCGGGTGGGGGGGGGGGGTTCAGACTGTGGTTTCCCAGGATGTGTCTGTGACGTGTGTGCATGCAACAAAGGGTGTGTGTGAGTGTGTGTGTACAGCAGGATACTTGTGTGTTTCATTCCGTGTGCGTGCTGTAACTGTGCAAGTCTCTGTGGGTAATGGGAACGTATGTGTGTGTGTGTCTGAATGGACTAGGGAGTGTTAATTACGTGAGTAGTAAGACGGGTATTGTGTATCAGGAAGTGTGTTTGTTTACAAATGAATATAATTGTGTGTTTAAAACTACATACCCCAATACACACACAATCACACAGATGTAACAAATTGTATTTGGCCTTGTGTATAGTAGGATACGTTTAACTGAGGGGAATTGGATGTGTGTTTACTTTTGTTTCAGACAAGTTGGGGGAGGTAATATATTTTATTGGACCAACTTCTGTTATTCTGTTATTGATCCAGTAAAAGGTATTACAGCCCCCAGCTTGTCTCTCTAGTATGCTGGGACAGACATGGCTACAACAGCACAGCATAATTTTATGTTTAACAGGATGTATAGATGTGTGTGTACTATGCAAATATGCACAGTATGTGTATACAGTAGTACAAATTCAGGTCCCTTTGAAGTCAATGGGAGATTTGCTATGTAAGCAATATGTTTCAATGGGATCAGGCTCTGAGCCAGCATGTATGTATATGGAGTGAGTGTAAGCACACGTCAATGTCTTTCTAGAGTTTGCATATAGTGTATAAACTAGATTTGATGGCATATGTACCACCATGTGTTCAAACAATTTGACCTTGATCCACAAAGGGACTTAGTCATTGCCACACTGAACATAACAGCACCTTTTAGATACCTAGAAAATCACAAAAACAACGCTGCGTTAGGTGCTCAGGTTCCCTATGCAATGAATGGGGAGAGATAGGAAAGCAATCCACAAAAGCTAGCATGCTTAGAGGGAAGCTGCCTAATCTAGCCCATGGGAAATGCTGATCAGAGGGTTCTGCAACCTGGTGCATGGCCTTGTAGCGTCATTCAGGTTTGGGCTGGCCAACCTCCACCATGACAGACGGGTGGCTAGGCCAAGTCTGAGTGAGTAGTGCTATGACTTAGTGCGTAAGGTCACAGCATCACTCAAGTTTGGCTTGGCACCTTCATGACAGAGGTGTGGCTGGTCCAAACCTGAGTGGCGCTGTGACCCCATGCACAAGATTGCAATTCCTGGAGCAAGAAGTCAGGCTCCATCCCCTGGGGTGAGTGCTGGGACTAACTCACTCTCTAACACCCCATTCCCCATCCCAAGGGGCCTCCACTTTGTATCAGGCTGAGACAAATGTTTCTTTGCTAGGGCAGGGGCCAGTGATGGGTCAGTGCAGTCTGACAACCCATCTAGAACTTCCTTGTGACTCACTTGTGGGTTGGGACCCACTGTTTGGCAAACACTGCTCTAACCACTGGGCTAAAAGTTAAAAAGTGGGCACATTACCACCTCCTCCTCCAGTTAGATTTTGAATGGGATCCAATCTGGTAGGCAGCCTCTGTTTGCCCACTGGATAGGGGCCCACATGTGATGTAGGCAACCAAACACCTGCTTTCTCCCAGTTTGTGAATTGCTCTGGGGCCCAAGCAGGAGATAGGCATTTGGCTCCCTAGAGGGAGGCAGCAGAGCATGTTGTCCACAGGCAGAACCGTAAGTACTTAGAGAACTTCTAGACTGAAGACTTAGGCACTGAGTAAGTTTAGGTGCCTACGGGATTCTCCAGGAGTTTTGTGGACTGCAGTAGGGCCTATGGGATTGAGTGTAGGAAACAATTGTGTCTATGGTACGTGTTTCATATGTGCAGGGTATGTTCTGGGAGTTTATATGCAAACTTTATTGCAAAAGTATAACCCAATAAGGTAAAGTTGTGCAAATATATTTAAAAATAGACTAAACAAAGCATTACATAATATACTGCCAGGTGGAATCCTGCACTAGCAACAGGACGATAGGTTAAATGACCTTTCTAATTTCTGTGATTAAGAGAATTTTACCAACAATTTGTATATGATTCCATAATACCAAACAAATGGGAACCAATAGGAATTGAAAAAGAAAAGTTCTAGAAAGGTGCTAGCCCTTACCTTCTGCTGAACTAATGAAAGGTAGCCATGTGTTCAGGTATCCTCTGACTTGATTCCTTCTAAAACAGGGGTGGGCAAACTATGGTCCGCGGACTGGATCCGGCCCATTAGGGCTTTGGATCCAGCCCGTGGGATTGCCACCCCTGTGGCGCTGTGGGCCCCGTACTGCTCTGGGAAGCGGCCGATACCACGGTCCCTGCAGCCCTGGGGAAGGGAGGAGAGGAGGCGAGGGCTCTGTGCTCTGCTCTCACCTGCAGACACCGACCTCCGCAGCTCCCATTGGCTGGGAATGGGGAACCGTGGCCAATGGGATCTTTGGGGAAGGTACCCACAGATGAAGGCAGTGCACGGAGCCCTCTGCCCACCCTCCCCCAGGGACCAAAGGGACGTGGTGCTGGCCACTTCTGTGAGTGGCATGGCACGGGGCCAGGGCAGGCAGGGAGCCTGTCTTAGCCCCACTGCATGCCGCTGCCACCCCAGAGCCGCTTCAGGTCAGCTGAACCCCTTCTGCACCCCGCACTCCAACCCCCTGTCCTGAGCCCCCTCCTGCACTGTAACCCCCTGCCCTGAGACCCGTCCTGCACCCTGCACTCCAACTCCGTGCTGCACTCCTCCCGCACCTCAACCCCCTGCCGCACGCCCCTGAACCCCAACTCCTTGCCCTAAGCCCCTTGCTGCACCTCGCACCCTCCGGCATCCCAACCACCTGCCCTGAGCCCCCTCTCGCAACCCAACCCCCTGCCCTGAACTCTCATGCACGCCGCACCTTTCCTGTGCCCCAACCCCTTGCCCTGAGCCCCTTCCTGGCACACTGCACCTGCTCCCACACCCCCAATCCCCTGCCCCAGCCTACATTCATGGCCCTGCATTCAATTTTCCCACCTAGATGTGACCCTTGGGCCAAAAGGTTTGCCCACCCCTGTTCTAAAACCTAGCATTTTTTTCCTTATGCCATATCCAAAATTTTCTTAAGCCACATGAGCACAATTACTGGGTCTCTGTGAATTTCTGAACAAAATATCAATATTACCTAATGGACCTTTCACATTGCACTTTTGAAAGAGCAAAATAGCTCAGTGAGAGAATTTGATACTGTTTCATTATTCTACAACAAATATTGTGTGATTAATAGATAAGACGACGTAGGAAAATCATTAGTGTTATGTTTTTGTACAATTGTTAAGGCTTTATTATTGCAAATTAAGTGATATAGTTATGTAATACCAAGTTTGATCTTGAAGCTTAAATTCCCTCCCTGCTTAGGCAAAAAAGCAATAGTGTTATTAATAGGAAACAAAGGAGGTGAACCAAGATAATTTAAAACGTTAGCAATCTTAATCCACGTTGACCCAAGTATGACAGGAGAATGGGCTGTTTAATAGATACATATATCAGCTTCGGAAATAATGGAGTGGGGGGGGGAATCAGTTTTTCCCTTTAAAATGGTGAATTGCTTAATTTCTAAGCAAAGTTGTGTTCACCACAGAACCAGGTTTTCAACGCTCGGGCATATGTTTAGATGGTGATGAATATCATAAAAATATCTATAAATAGGTTGCATCTATAAACAGGATGTCAGATTTGATATTTGGGAAATGGAACAATGAGGAGTGCCGTTGAGCCTCTCTACAAATAAGCTTTTTGTAAGATGGATTTTATTTAATTGAATGGTTCTTGCTCACTTACCATTGGCATTGCTCCAGAATCATTTCCTTTGATACTTGTGTTCTTGCAGACAGGCAGATCAGGATTTCCCTAAACATACACAGCAGGAAAGTGGGTGAGAAGAAAAAAATTCCGATCACTCCTGCTGTCTCCACGTTTTGCTTCCTTCCTAGACTTTGTATTATTAAGAACTGAGTCAGTCACAGAGATCACTGCAGGGTATGTCTACACTGCACCTGAAAGCGAGCCTCTCCCCGCCCCCACGTAGACTGACTTGCACTAGCAGGGCTTGGCTAGAGCTACCCATTCAAAATAGCAGTGTGGACATTGGGGCTTGGGCTCTCAAGCCTACAGGGAACAAGCTGCAACTGGAGTCACAACATCCACTCGGATATTCAGGGGTGGCACCAGCCTCTTTCTGCTGGGGGGGGCTGAGATGGGCCAGATGGAAAATTTGGGGGGGGGCTGTGCTCCCCATGCCATGAGACTTCACCCCCTCCATGGCCGTACCCCATTCATGGCTCCTCCTCCTGCCCAGGTCAGAGGCTGGAAGCTGGAGTGAGGCAGAACAGGGCGCTGGCTACTCATAGCTGATAAGACCTGCCTGGGTAGGGGGACCCAGGTTCAGGGCCAGCAGAGCCCTCAGGAAGCAGCCACCATGGGGGGAGAGCCCAGTAGCCTGGGCCAGAGTGGGTCAGTCCAGGCCACTGTTGGAAGACCTGGACCCACCACCTACCCTGGGCGATGCACTCTGGCAGGCGGGGACACAGGCTGAGGGCTGCTCTCGGGCACCCCAGCCTCCCGCCTGCTCTCGGGCACCTGGCGTACTTCTCTGCTGCTGCTGGAGGTGGGCACCCGACCAGCAGCAGCTGCTCTCTTTGCTCTGCCTTCAGAGTTGGGCAGCTTCAGAACAGCAGCTGCTCCGAGGTGGCTATGGAGGGGCTAAGGCAAATTTTGGGGTGACTATAGCTCTGAGTAGCCTCCCTCAGTGCCACCCCGATGATATTTTTAGCATGCTGACTCAAGCACTGCTAGCACAAGTCTGTCTACTTGGGCTGGGAGGCCTGCTCCAAGCTGCGGTGTAGACATAGGCTAAAGGAAATTGACCACCACTATTGAGCTTTTTAAATATCACAGCTCAGGACTAAGGAATCAGGCACCCCACAGCCTCCCTCAGGGAAGACATACTGAAGATGTGGGAGCTTCTTAGCTTCCTTAGATGCTCCTTCGGAGTTGTAGATGGGAAGCAAGCTACTGCCAAGAAGTCTCTTACTGAAGAGAATTCCATTTGTAAACCCCATATGACCCATGTGAATAGAGCAGCAGGTGTCCAGAACTAACAGAACTGTATACTGGTGGGCAGTTTCACCAGCCAGGGAAGGGAAGCAAATACCATGCCCAAGTCTTTTAAAAGCCCTTGCCCCAGGGTATGATTTATTGTTTGAAACAAAGGACTTAAACAGCACAATAATAAAACAAACACAATTAAGGGATTATCTTCACTGCAAAGTTAAACTTGAGTGTTGGCCCTAATTTGAGTCCCATCCACACACACAAATTTTGAACAGGAGGATTTTTAACCTAAAGCTCAAGTTATGACTGCTCATCAGCAGCTAACATGACCACTCTGCAATGTGGACACAAGCTAACTTCACTTTAGTGCCTCTAGGCCTCCAATCCCTTCCCACAATTCCTATCATCTGCCCAGAAACGACAGACACATTCTCCCACAATTCCCTGGGAAAGAATTCAGAAAGTGGCTCCGCTTACTGCAGTGCAAAGAACCCTGGGACAAGCCCAGGGCCGGTGCAAGGATATTTTGCGCCCTAGGTGAAACTTCCATCTTGCGCCCCCTCCCCCAAAAAAAAATCACATACATTATACACAATACACGGTCACAAAATTGTGCCCTAGACCTTTTTTTTTTAATCTGCCATGAGGCTGCATCAACTGTAAACGAAAAAAAATGAAATTTTATTCCTATCAGTCCTTTTTCTTGTTCACTATTAAAAGTAAAGGATAGAGAATGCATGTCACTTACTATAATTAACTATTTGAATTTCATCAACTGTTTGACGTAAATATTGATTAAGAGATCAAGATGACTTTCAAGCTTAAGCCTGAGTATTCAAGCCTTGTTAGGTTTATGTTGCAACCATTACACTAAACAAAAGCACAGATGTAGGCAGATCTTATCCTACTGGTGTAACAGCAACTGCTCTGGATAGGATCAAAAAGTTGTTCCATATTAGGGGTTGTCAAGTTTCTCAGAGGCATTGTGGTCCAGGTTTGTTTTAAAGAAATAGACCCCTATCCTGCAATCACTTATGGAGGAGGTATCTGTTAAGATGTTTTGCCTTGTTCTACTTTACCTCACTTGAGATAGGTGCAATTCAAGCATCTGAGAAAATAATAGGAGAGCAACCTTCCAAGTTAGTAAGGAAAACATCTGGCTAGTACAACCTAGGATCCCACTATTGTGCTGCTCTGCTAGAAAGAATGATAAAAGATTAAAGTTCACAGAAGGTACAACTCCAAGGTGCTCCGAGCTGTCCAGCTAATCCTTGAATGTTACATTGTAAGAATTCACATGCAAATCCCATTTGCTTGATTGCAAAAGAGGAGGCCATCAATGGGAGAGACCTGGGAGCTCTAGAGATATTAATAGTTCATGTCTGTTCCAGTATTTAGTATCAAATCAGGGCTTTACCTGTCAGCAAACAACCACCACACCTAATTATTTCTCAGCATCGTGCATGTTGTGGCTAGATGGTGATCCTGAGTCACTTTACACAAGAGAAACCTACATTTTAAAGAATTATTTCAAATGGGACAATAAAACAGGAGTAACAAACTTTCTGCTTTTCTGAGGTAATAGCCCCAGAAGTTCTTTATTATTTAACAGAGAGCCTGAGCTGAGTGCTGGAACAGGAGGCAATATGATGTTGAAGGGCTTCTGTGAAGGAAGAGGAAGAAGTGGCTCTTGGAGCCTCTGGGCCTGATCTAAAACCCACTGAAATCAGTGGGAATTTTTCCACTGACTTCAAGGTCTGGGGATTGGTCCTGCTTTGAGCGGGGCTTGGACTAGATGACTTCCTGAGGTCCCTTCCAACCTTGATATTCTATGATTCCATGAAGGTGGATCAAGGCCTCTGATAACAAGAGTAACTTTTGTAAACTTCTCATTTCTGGGCAATGAAAATACTTACTGAAATAAGGACATGATTGCTGGGGATGGAAGAGATGTGGAGATATCAGCGGATGAGAGGCTTACAGTCTCCTGGGTTGGGGATCTGGGCTAAGGGTGGTTGGTGGTAAAGTAAGATAGGAAATATGTGTAAATGAGCTCTTAAGCTAAGAAGTGGGGGCTTAGTAGGTTTTAACACATGCAATAGTTTAAAACAACACACAAGGGTGTATGGATTGTTTGTAAGGGGTCTGTTTAGTAATGAAACAGAAAATCACTTCAAGTTTAGGAAATGCGGGAACAGTTTAGATACAAACAGGAAAGGGAATATAAAAAACTGTACAGATTTTGCAGAACATGTGTGAACCTAACAAGTAACTATGTCACCTGATTTTTGTATCCTCCTCTTCCCATTTCCTTATTTTGTTCCCATTGTTTGTCACTATCACTTGGTGTCATTTTTAATTTAGATCACAGGCTCTTTGGGCTAGTGAGTCTCTTTTATTTGTCTGCAGAGATCCTAGAACATTTTTGGACACAGAATACATAAGTAATAATATTCGTAACAATAATTGCCAAGTGATATACAAACTTAAATGGGATAGAGCCCAGGGGGTCCCCCGGGTCAGGGCACCGCCGCGACAGCCGGCGGCCCAGGGGATCCCCCGGGTTAGCGCGCCGCCGCGGCAGCCAGCAGCCCAGGGGATCACCTGGCCCAGGGAAACCCTGGGCTGCCGGCTGCCACGGTGGCGCCCTGACCCGGGGGAGCCCCTGGGCTCCGGGCTGCTGCGGCGGCGGGCTGACCCGGGGGACACCCTGGGCTGCCGGCTGCCGCAGCGGTGCCCTAACCCAGGGGGCCCCTGGCATGCCGGCTGCCACAGCAGTGCTCGCTGATCCAGGGTCAGTGTGCCTCCGCGGCAGCTGGCAACCCGGGTTTTCCCTGGCCCAGGGGATCCCCTGGGCTGCCGGCTGCTGCGGCGGCGCGCTGACCTGGGGGATCCCCTGGGCTGCCGGCTGCCGCGGCGGCGCCCTGGCCCGGGGGACCCCCTCGGCTGCCGGCTGCCACGGCAGCGCGCTGACCCAGCGGACCCCCTGGGCTCCAGGCTGCCACGGCGGCGCACTGACCCAGGGGGCCCCTGGCCTGCCGGCTGCCGCGGCAGTGCGCGCTGACCCAGGGTCAGTGCGCCTCCGCGGCAGCCGGCAGCCTGGGGTTTCCCTGGGCCAGGGGATCCCCTGGGCTGCCGGCTGCCGCGGCGGCACGCTGACCCGGGGGCCCCCCTGGGCTGCTGGCTGCCGCGGCTGCGCCTTGACCCGGGGGACCCCCTGGGCTGCCGGCTGCCGCCGGCAGCTCAGACTCCCTCTCTGTCCCAGCAGCAGCCGGCTGGTCAACCATTTAAAAAAAAAATTGGGGGCGCTTTTTGGCGCCCCCAAATCTCGGCGCCCTAGGCAACCGCCTAGTTCGCCTAAATGGTTGCACCGGCCCTTGACAAGCCCCCGGAAACACTAGCAGCACACACAAGGGGGTGCAGCATTAGTGTGGACACAACTGCTTGCGTATTATTTTGCAATGTAGCTATTCTCACTTGAGTTAGGCAACTGGAGCATAGGTAACTCCAGTTAACTGCAACAAAGAGAAACTCTGACAAATGCTGACTATACTCCCCAGAGGCACAGCCTCCCTCCACCTGCCA
The DNA here is from genome assembly GCF_025201925.1 of Gopherus flavomarginatus. Taxonomy (NCBI): domain Eukaryota; kingdom Metazoa; phylum Chordata; order Testudines; family Testudinidae; genus Gopherus; species Gopherus flavomarginatus. The sequence goes on along the minus strand of NC_066618.1, from coordinate 105,635,794 downwards.
AAAAAAAAAAAAGAGGACACACCCTTCTGCTTAACTTTCTTTTTCTTATATAACCCACCCAGCTACGTGATAGCCTGGGATCTTGTAAACCTTTGAAGGCTGCTGCTTCCCTTTGTCACAAGAACATTCAGACAAGAACTCTTAGGCACAAAAAGAGGTCTCCAGGATACTTTCTACTGGAAACTAATGAAAGATTAGAAAAATATGCACTTAGTAGAACGAAATGGAGGAACATATTCAATTTACAACTTTCTTTACCTAAAGATGTGAGCTTAAAAAGTTAATTAGAAAGTATTCTTTAACATTATAATTTGAAAGATCCAGCTAAAAAATATCCTTAAAGGTTATTTATTCTTCAACTACAATACTGCCTGCTATTCTGTTCTGTATTTAGTATGCTGTATAATATCAGGTTGTGACTCAATGTAAGCCCTTTAGGGCTGGGAACCAGTTACTTGGTTGCCATAGCTCACTAATTGAACAAGTCTGTGTTCACCAGTAGTGCAATAAGAATATGTATTTTGGTAGAAATTAAACAGTTAACTGTAATATGCATATTATACTTACAATCTAGGTATTAAAAGGGTGCCACTTTCTTAAAATAAATACTAATTATACAACAGTATTTTGCAGAAAAATATAGCTGATGCATTACCTGGAGAAGGAGCAGAGGCTTTGCTTGGAGGTGTTGGGAGAAAATGTAGGGTACTGAAAACAAATATATTTTATTCAGTCATCCAGTGTAAAATAGTGAGGATGTGGATTCAGATTTCCCTGTGTTGTTACAGACTTCCTGTGTGACCTAAGCACTTAGACCCATATCTAAGACCCGAATTGCAAAGGAGTATAAGTTAAAAAAAGCAAATCAATAATGTGATTGCTATTGAGAAAATATACAGTATATTTAAAGTAAAAGCAAAGTAAGAACCATCGGGATAGCAAAGACAGAAGTGAAAAATTGTAAAAGATACAAAAATAAACAAGAAAAAAGTTCCCAAGTATTTAAAGAACAAGAGGTCAGTGAGAGAGACTTCAGGCCCCTTGTGACACTATATGGAGAACATGACAGATGCTGCTGAGAAACTAAACGTTTTCTTTATTTCAATAAGGAAAAATGATAAAAATGTGCTAGGAGAGGAGATATATATATTTCCCAGGATCAGGAAGTTTGGGGCCCAATCCCACACTCTTTCATTAAGAAAAACTCTCCTTGACTGTAAGGAATGCAGGACAGGGACATAAAAATGACCTGTGAGTTTGACAAAAGGTAAAAAAAGTAGATTAGAACAAAGGTTTTCTAAACTGTGATCTAAGAGGTGTTAATTGTAGAAGGTTCTACCATGAGGCACCTCTAGGTGGCACAAAATCTTAAGTGTGAATATGCAGAACCACTTGAATGAACTAATACTTTTTTGATGGATAAGCACAATAAATAATGCCTCTCCCAGACTCTCATAAGTGGTTACTTTGGGTGAGAATAACTTATTAACTTTAACTCTGTGTATGTGTGAATTCTGTATACTACACATACAGAAAAGAAAAGAAATCACATCATGAACTCTTAAAGGCAGCCACTTCTGGGGTTGACTCCTGTACCACTATAAAACCATTTCACCTTTTAAGACATGAAGGGTCAGATTTTCAAAAGTGTTCACCTTTGACTTCGGTATCTACATGAAGTGGCCAGATGTTCAAAAGTGCTCAACATCAAGGAGCTTCAACAGGAGTTGCTGAGGGCTGAGAAAATTTGAAAATCTGCCCAAAAGTAAATAAGACTCGTGTTGTCAAATGAATGTGTAGAGTAGCCTAAGGCTGACCTCACTTTGTGTACTTTGTAATTGCCCTCAAATGGGCCAACTTGATGAGATAATTGATTAAGCACCAGGTGATTAACCAAAGTAACAAGGGAATTTAGATCATCAGCTGAGGACACGTAAAAAAAAGACAGGACAAGGTGCGGAGAGAAGTCTAGAAGGAATGTTCAGAAAAGCCCTGGATCTCAGGCTACCTCTACACTACAACAGTTAGGCCAGGTCTACACTACCACTTACTTCAGTATAACTTACATTGCTCAGGGATGTGAATAAATGATAGCTCTTCCCTCAGCTTAATTACTCTACCTCCCACAAGATGCTCTCAAACCAACATAGCAGTGTCCACTAGGTTGGTATAATTTACGTTACTCAGGGATGTGAAGGACAAGCATTTAGGCCTGGTCTACACTGCGGGGGGAGGAACTGATCTAAGATACGCAACTTCAGCTACAAGAATACCGTAGCTGAAGTCAACGTATCTTAGACTGAATTAAAATTACTTACTTTGTGTCCTCGTGGCGTGCTGCGGCTCCCCCATTGACTTTCCTTCCACCTCTCGCCGAGCTGGAGTTCCGATTGGGGATCGATTTATTGTGTCTACACTACACATGATAAATCGATCCCTGATAGATCAATTGCTACCCACCGATCCAGTGGGTAGTGTAGATGTACCCTTAGGTAGCAAATTGTAAATAAAGCATTTGAACCTATGCAGGAGTGTGTAAGGACTGTTTGCAGCAAGAAATCCAGAGTGAGGGAACCCTGCTTATGACAAGTGAATGTAAGTAAAATAATTACAAAAAATTCAATTAGTCCAAAATCCTCTGACTTGTTTCATTATCATATTTTGATTAGATCTCCACGGGACAGTCTGAAATGAATGTTTCTGCTCTAGCCCTTCATTGTACAAGGTTTACAAGAAGGATAACTTCAGTACATGGATCTCAAAGTGTTTTACAAAGATGAAAATTCTCAAAATTACTGTGTGATACTATACTAAAGGCAGTTAATATTGTAACCCCAGTGCTATTCAGACTGTGGTCCATCGCTTGCTGGCTGGTTGCATGGCGTAAAATCTTCTCGTTTCCTCTTGCTAAATCACTTTAAAGAAGCTAAATGTATATTCAAATATATGGAAAAATAACCTTAGACAGTAAAGGAAGCTACAGGGATGTTAAACAATTGTCTTATACCCTCCTATTTACATTCTCTCTTTTCAAATGTAGTCTACACACTGAAAAAAATGACAGGTTTCAGAGTGGTAAACGTATTAGTCTGTATCAGCAAAAACAATGAGGAGTCTTTGTGGCACCTTAGAGACTCACAAATTTATTTGGGCATAAACTTTCATGGCCCACAAAAGCTCATGTCCAAATAAATTCATGTCTAAAATGCCACAAGGATGCCACATTGTGTGTGTGTGGGGGGGTGAATTTGAGAGCCTCTGATGTACCTGCTTTTAATTGAGTTAAATAGGGCAGAGTGAGGTCGGAGTGATTCAGTGGCCAAGTCAGGAACACATGGTGAAGCCTGACTTCCATTCCCCTGCTACAATCATTAAACAAAATTGTTAGGTAAGAACTCTACCAGAGGGGTAAATGGCAAGGAAGAGGACTTATGTACCCAAACCTAGTTTTAAATTAATTTGGGAAATTTTGGATAGAGCTGTGTGAGGAGAGAGGAGGAAATATTACAAGTATGAAACAAAGAGCAATACAGAAAAGGAAGGCCTAACCAGACTCCTTTGCTTTGCTTATAATTCCCCTGTCCAAGCTAACAGTATTAAATAGATTACCATACTCTGTAGCAGTTCCTTTAAATGATAGATTTTTTTGGCAGTCTGTATCAGAGACTACAAACAAATAATTTGATTAATTTCAAAACATTTTTCTAAGAAAATATTTAAATAAGTTGTTTCTCACTCATTTACTGAATTCCACTATATATGTTCTTGGAGGGAACTCCTTAAAAGGAAATTTGACAGGGCACTAAGAGCCTGTTTAACAGACTGAAAGAAGTTCAATATCTATCTTAAGTATTTAGGTCACAAATCACCATAGGCGTATAAAACCCCCACAACAACATCAGTAAGCAAAAATGTAAATGATTTAAAGGTGGACTTTGCTCATAGCCATCATATAGCTGAATTGCTTAAATCTGAAGAATTATTCCCACTTCCTCTCTTTTCTGATTTTCATTCTCTCTTCCTCTTGTTTTCCTTCACTAAAGCCCACGACAGTGAGCACTGAAGAACATTCCACTTAACACAGGAGAGGTTTCTTTTACAGTGAAAAAGAGGAGATTAAATGACAATATGACTTCTTACAATTTAAGTAATATAGGTATTCCTGAGGCTTTTATGAATGACATTGATCTTATGGTCATAGGTCATCATTGTTAGAAATGTACAACTAGAACTGTCCATTGTACTGTAAGGTAGTCATTCTTTTCAGACACTAACAATAGATGTAATCCTGTCAGCAGGCATACAGTTTACAATGCTGTATCAGCTGACAAATGCTGTATTCCCAGGGTGTGGCTTGGAGAAATGTATGAGTGTATCATTCTACAAGATTTTCATGAAGCTACATAGAGTATTTATTCTCCTGAACACTTTGTGGAGCTACAGGTAGGTACTACAACAAGTATGGCATTTTGTAACTGACCATACCATCTGTCCCTTATAAAGCAGGAGCTCTTATACAAAATATATATATTATAGTACCTTTTTGAAATCCTGATACAGAACTGTTCACAATCTGCCTGCTATATGTAAACAATTTCCACACACAAATCCCCTTTCTCCCAAAGACATGTATCATTATGGAGAGGCAGCAGCTCTGCATGATTCAGGTTGTAACAAGCTTTCATTATAAAGTCTTATTTTAGCATGCCTATAATTTTGGGGATATGTTTGGGCAAATTTCCACATTTACTCTGAAGGCAAAAGACTTCTGCAAGCAGGAAGAAAATTTGTCGAACTATTTTTGATTCATAGGTCGCAAAGAAATTGCCCTGAATTTGAAATGCTGACTTTCAGCTGACATTCTTTGTCTTCCTCTTTCTGAGAAACAGCTTGTTACTACCTTTTCAACCTTTCCAAATAGTTAAATCTCCTGGGAAAATTCAAGCAGTTCTTTATACTTAATAAGAATGTGTTTGCTTATTATGTGGACATTATAAGATTTATTTAAGGACTTGAGTTTTGTAAATTATGTGATAAATACGTTTACCATTTATTTAGAAACCTGAACTGGTGTTTGAAATGGTAAGTGAAGTCTTGATCCCACTGAAGTGAATGGCAAAACTCCGACTGTCTTCAATAGGGTCAGGATTTCACCCTATGTTTTTTGGCTTTGAATTGGTAATAGGCCCACTTTTATAATAGTGTCTAACCAATTTTCATACCAAACTAATTAAAAAGTATTGCTAAATCAATGCAAACTAATTCAGAAAACACTGCATTCAGACAGATGCTTTTTTTGGTAATATGACTTAAAACCTTTAATTTTGGATTAACAGATGTACAATGAATGGTGAGTATATTCTGAAAAGGAAATAACCAAATTAACATTTCAGTTGTAATAATACTTTGTTTTTTTTCTTTTCCCCACAGTATGAAAGGAAATTTCTTGATGAACCAAATCCAAAATTATGTCCATTCTCTAGTGGAATCTACTCAAACAGATTCAATGTTTGTACGGTTTATGAGATTCAAGGGACAAACCATAATTCAAACAGACAAAAGTAAATGTGAAAATGCAGTACTGAAAATTGTTAATACATCCCAGCTTTCAGAGTAACATCTTTACCATTAATATGCATTGTTATTTCAAAAATATAACTGTTTTTTGCTTAATATGAACCAACAACACAGAACTCTAGCATTAAATAGAATTTTGTTGACCCAGTCAAAATTACAAGACATACAAAATTATTAAGACTTTAAAGGCTTTAAGTGCAGACAGCAAGTATTGCTCAGATCAGTCTCATTGTTTGCGCTACTGAACCATTTCCAGTGATGCAAAACATGCAAAACTATGACACATGATGCTACAGAATCTGCTGAGTTGCTCCTGTCCCTGCAGCAGTGCCACTGATCAACCAATTCTTATGTAGCAGGTGCAGTGCTGCAGTGTTGTAAGAAAGCTGTAAACCTTGTCTAAGAGTTTTTGTACCAGTATAACTTTTCAGTTGGGAGTGTGAGGTCTTATCTAAGTAGTTATACTAGTACAATCTTTAGTGTAGACATGTTTACATCAGTATACTTCCCCTTCCTTTAACGGCATAACTGTGTCCACAGTATGGGGGATTGTACTACTTTAATTATATTGGTACAGTATTTGTATGTGGATGAAACCTTAATGAAAAAGCAAATTGATGGGAATAGTATAGATAGTCTGGTGGAACCAGTGATAATAAAAGTTTCAATTTTGTATGCTGACATAACATTAAAACCAGACCTAGATGTATACTGCAGTAGCTATTGCCTACACTGTAAAACTTGCTGGAGTGAAGCACAGAACCAGTTTCATCTCTGGTGTAAAGCTACTGAAGTAAAGAAGTTGCACCAGGGATGAATTTAACTACAATGGTTAGATACATGTAATTAACAAATATCAACCTATAAACATAGGAGCCTGTTTCATAAGCTATATCATGCTTTACTGTTCTTGATGCTCTTTTTAAAATATTAATATCTTTATTACATCTCTGAAGCTGCAGCTTTTACTTGTCTGTTGGAGTCAATTCGGGCTGGGATGTCTCTGAACCTGCAATACAAAAAATGAGAGACTAGATGACAACTTCTGACAATAAAACAATATGGCCAAATGCTAACCTTTCACTTGTCAAAAATACCTACAAAGTCTAATACTTCTATATTTGTAAGTGACCGAGAGGAAAGACAATGCTACATGCGAAGTTTGCAATGCATTGCTGCTCTCTGACCAAGCATCAATGCCCTGTAATGCTTCCTTATCCACTGCTCACTTGTATGCATCCTGTGTGGTGGACAAGTGGCAAAACAGCATCAGATATAGCAATGCTCCACACATGAAGCCAGCTGCAGAAGACGACTAACTAAGACCCTGATTCTGCCAGTTCGGTGTGGACAGACTCTAGTGCCTACGTGGAAGTCAATGGCCAGTGGAGATATCTAGCTGTAGATCCGCTATTCCAGCTGTATGATGCCCCTAAACTACCTCTGCCCATGAAAATACGAAGGGATCCCAAGCAGAGATGAATTCCATTTCTTGTGGGAATGCGTACTCCGTGTGAGGGGCCCCCATATTCTGATACTCAACTGTGCAGTGGAATCACAGTAGCTGTGCTCTATCTGAGATGCTCCATACCCATTAAGGAAAGGGCAAAATTTATAAGTCGATTTAAATGTAAATTTACAATCCTAGACAGTGAAAGTCACTTTAATTGCAGAAGAGCTCTAGACTTGTAACCCTCCAGCCCCATTTCTATATACAAAGCTTACTCCACTACTACAGTTGGCAACCGTAACAAGAGGAGAAAGGAAACAAGATAAAAAAAAAAAAAGACAAAAAAAAATTTGGCATGGGGGAGGTAAGGATAGATAGAAAAGGGTAGCAAATGGGGGAAAAGTAAGTGCTAAAGACAAAAGTAGAAATAATCGTCCTAATGTCTGTATCCCATATAATTTTCCAACTGATTATTATGTGGAATACCAAATTGAGAAGTAAGCCAGCAATATATGGACTTTAATAGCTTAATACCATGCAATAAAACAGTTTATCCTCTCTTTCTAACTAATCTTAGATTATATGGAATAGGTTATGTTTAATGTGGGAGATTTATACTATCACAATCTAGGGAAATTTCAACACCTATGCCCTTTTAGATATTTCTTTGCATAGTTGTTACTCAATTTAAAGTCACAAATTAAAAACACTTCATTCTCACTGTCACTGCACATAACTCAAAACAAGACCCTTAACAAGCTGACATAATACCAATTGGCTAACTACATCACTGACAACTTGCTATCTCTCTCACACACCGTGGAACTCCAAAATCTAGATACTTTCTGGCAATTTACATAACACCAGTCAATGTGCTAAGTGTTTATATGGACCTGTCAGTTTATGAAGTCAGTACTTTGGGACTGTAACAATTTAAGGATGGTGCTGTAGCCATTAACCTAACTGGCATCCAGTAAATGTGCACAGCAATTATAGTAGTAGTATCCTAAGTTCTAAATTATGACATTGCCTTGCTGTGAAGTTGGAAGAGATGTACTGCTTCAGCACCACTGACTGGCAGCACTAAGCCTTTGTAAGAGTGTGGGAGGTGGAGGGGAATAGAAGAAGGTACAGCAAACAGTCCTCCCAGCATGAAGGGGGCAAGACCAAAATTGCCCAAAGATACAACTCGTGGGGTCAGTCAGACCTGGCTGCCAGTACTATCTAGCCCCTCTCCTTTGCATACTGGAAGAGACACTACACAGGTGTGGGAGGAATCTACTGGGAGAAAAAACAAGCATGATCTCACCTTAACTACCTAATTACAGCTAGAAAAGGCATCTCAAGTCATTAGAAATCTGTCACATAAATACATACACACACACAGTAGAAGTTATTTACTTTTCACCACTCTTAATACTATGTCTGTCACTTCATTTTCTTTTATGGTTGAGGTTTAAATTTTATTTGAAGTCCCACTATATAAATTAATTTAAAAAATAAAAAATAAAAGGAAAAGTGAGAGAATCAAACCACTAGCCATTATCCTGAAATTCCTGCATTGTTGAGGCAACATCTATTCACACATACCTTGAGTCAGAAGTTGACGGGTTAAGCTACCCTACCTAACCTGCCCCAAGTTTCAGATACACTACAATAAACCAAAAATCAAAAATTAAAAACATGCATGCTCTGAGACTCAGTGTATGCACCTTTTCTTCATTTCCTGAGATGCTCCTTTCTAGGCTTGCACACAAACCTGCTTCCACTGAAAAAATTAAGTTGGAAATTTAATAATGCAGTAATCTTAAATTTCCACACACAAAGACCGCAATAGTTGAAAAATTCAGGAAGAAAAGGTGTTATGTGTTAAATAAAATCTAAAACCAAGGGTAATAAAAACATTAAATGTTTGTGTTAGGGAAAAGTTTTTAGGTTGTTTGGTTGATTAATAAAGTCTTTAATTCTCTTAAGACAGCAATGCGTTCTGTGTGGATAGGGACTGGGGTGGCATACATGTTGAGTTTGAAGAGTGACTTCTTAGGCAGGGCACTTATTTCAGGTCCAGACTGAGATCTGGGCTCATCCTTTATTTTTGCAACAGTTTTTCTTTTGAATGACAACGTATATTTTTTAGCTTTCTGCTTCTTTCCTATTTTCTTCTGGTACTCACTTGGAGGAAGAGTCTCTGCAAGAAATAATGCAGAAAGAACTCTTTACTAAAGATACCATAATAAAATTAACAGAGAGTGTATAAAAAACTGAGTAAGCAAATTTTAAAATTCTTAAACCAACCTAAATCAATTTTCAAACTCTAATCCTATTTATAGTTACCAATTTGCACCACTGTTAAGATCAATATTTATATTATTTTGAGTGAAATTTTCTGAGCAAGTACATTTTACAGTCACAGTTTAATATACACATAACTCCCTACAGTATGTTTCTATGCATACACTAACATTGCATGCATACAAGCATACTATAGAGAACCATGTCTTTATTCAAAATCAAGAACATATTGCACACATTTTTACATTTGGCTTTTGGAATTTCCCTGTTCACAAGCATTTTAAAAGGCATATGTTACCTAAAAAACACAAATGTTTCTAAATTAAAGATAACAATATAAAAAGTTAGAGGGACAAATAAGGACGCCTTTGAAATAAATGCATTTAAGTATTCAAATTTACTTTAAGAAATAGCAATTGCACAGGGGGACGTGGTTACATAAAATGGAAATGAACTCTCAAAGTCTGGGGCTCCAGAACTATATTTTTGTATTTAGTATCAATTAATAATGGTTGTGTGTCAGTGAATAGATAGATTTAAGATTACCATGTAATTATTAATAAAAGATTTATTGAAGTCAATTGTTGCATGTAGATGTTGTTCACTTTATAACATTAAAATACACACATAATAATGCTATATATTTGTAGTTGTATGGAACAGTGCATGACAAAGTGAGATTCTAAAGCATGAGTTCTGCATAGCTGTGTTCTTCTTTTGCTGATGTTGGATTTTTTCGCACTAACAGCATTTCTTCAAAACCTCCATACTCAAAAGCAGACAGGAATTAGTTTTTGCATAATGACACTGATTGATCTACCTGTCATACCGTTGGTTTTTGCTGTGTTTGGGATGGAGATTTCAGAAAAGGACTAAGAACCAAGTTCTATGTACCTAAGCCAGGATCCAGAAGAGTATTTAAACATTTGTTTAACTTTAAGCAGGTGAGTAGTTCTATCTCTTCAATCTCTTAGGTAAATAAAGCAAGCAGAATTTAGCCACAAGACAAAACCAAAGCATACTTTCACAACTTAAAAGTTATATAAAGTCACTGACAACTTCGCCTCTACAATTAAAGTCACATGTATTTTTTTAAATTGGGCCCATATTGGCATAGTTAGAGCAAAATAAAAAGTAAATGTAATTATATTCAAAAGTAAGGTGTGTGAGTTGATTGAGATAATCTTGGTTACTAACTTTAGAAAAAAATAATCACAATGCACTTCACCTTCAGGCTGCTCATTATTTTTTGAGGTTTGCTGAATCTTTTTCTCCCAGTCATTACGCTGCTGAATCCAATCATCCCTGTAACCATTGCTAATCAGTTTGCTGAAGTTTACTGGTTCATTGTTTTTCTGACCAGGCCTATACAATAAATAAATAAATAAATACATAAATAAATAAATAAATAAAAATAGATATCAGACAAGAGTTCAGAAATAAAACATAAGAAAGAATTGGCAGCAACCATTTTATTTTACAGAAGGGAGAGTAGCATCTTATACCAAGTTCTTTTATACGCAAGTAAATAACGAAAACAGAAATGTCATGTATATTATTTATTTTCTCATGGTTTAATTAGCATAATATGAATTTAACATGCTTCTTATAAAATAATGTCATGAGGTTTGCATAATCAATCATAAATAACCATAGTTTTTTTATCATAATTAACAGGCAAAATTTTGTAGTCCTCATTCAACAAAACTCAATTAATGGGAGATTTGTGTGATTGAGGGCTGCAAGATTTGGCCTTATAGCAGAATGGTAAAGTGAGATGAAAAGGGTAATTCATGTCAGAAATGGAGAAGTAAAGCAAATAAACGTCAACAAGTTCAACAACTAGATTCCTAAGGAATGTTAAGTCGAAGTGTACAGCTACACGTTTTGGTGTGAGCCTCCCAGCCTGTGTTGACAGGCTTGGGCTACCAAGGCTCATACTAACACTCTAAAAATTGCTGTACAGACAGCACTTTTAATTAGCGGTTTAAGCTCTGAAGCCTACAGAGAGGGGTGGGCTTCAGAGCATAGGCTTCAGTCCGAGCTGCAACTTCAAAGCGCTGTCTAGACAATTGCTTTTAGAGGGCTATCCTGAGTTCCATTGCCATGTCTGCCAACCCAGAAAGGCAACTCACTCTCAAATGCTGTGTAGAAATACCCAAAGTTACATAAATGTGGTATTTTCTATTCCCATTTTTGCTGTTATATATACACATAAAGTTTTTGTTCAAATTATTAACCATAGATTATAAAACATACTGGGACTATACATTTATTCCTTTATATTTTATAATAATTACAATAAGTATTTGTTTAACAACTTGAAACCATCTAATTATACGCATAGCTAATTGATGTAATCGCATGTTCCTATCAGTTACCCTGGTTCTCCCTCCTATAGTTTGTTACACCACTTGTGTCTTGTCTTAAATTAGATGGTAAACTCTTCAAGCCATGATGGTAACTTATTGTGTCTATACAGAACTCAGACCAAACAACAGCCTCACTCTTAACTGGATTCTTTGTGCACTACTTTAATACAAATAGTGATAATGGACATTATGGTCCATTCACTGCATTGCACTGAGAACCAAAAAACAAACACTATTTTTAAAAAAAGTCTTCTGTTTTGAAAAACAACAACAAGAAAGTACTGGATGTGCACAATAAACATCATTGTAGGAACCGAAAAGTTTTGAATGTACTGACTTGTGTGTGCCTACTTTTTCAATTTTGTAGTTACATTTAATGGTATATCCTAAAAATTAAATAACATGACTTAAGTTACTTATAAAACTATTTTAATATTTCAGATAGTACATGTGGTAGCCCGAGAGCCAAGGTAGCTCAGGCCCATTATAGATATAAGCCCTGATCCTACAAACATTTATATAAATGAGTAAAGTTAAAATGTTTTCAGAATCAAGGCCTTAGTTAATACAATGTGTGTGCTACTTACATAGGTGGAAAATAAAGCCTATTTCCCCCGTGGAATTCCTTATTTGCAGTAGAGGGTGGTATTCTGTTCGGGTATTTGGGGTTTATAGCAGGAAGCTTTACCTGTGTTAAAGAAAACCTAATTTAACAACAACGTTATGATTAAGGAAATATACATGATCGGGGCATCAGAAAAAGGGATTACTTTGGAAGCTCTAAATATCTTCAGTATTTGCACAATTCAAGGTACCATATTTCTAGCAGTAAGTTTAGGAAAGTAAATGACAAAACTGAAGAAAATGAGATAACCCTATTTATTTATCACTAGTTATATTAGTAGGCTTTTAAGTGACACCACTAATAAATCTGCTGAGCCATAAGCATTTCTCTCTGACAAGAGAGAGTTGTAGTACATTTCTAACTAAAACTAAGCCGCCAAATTAAAATTTAACAGTCAAAGCTTCTCATCATAGCTCAGTCCACTGCATGGAAGAAATGAAAAAACTCTGAAGTTAAATCCTGGTCCAAATGAAGTCAATAGCAAAGCTCCCTTTGACTTCAGTGGGGTCAGATTTCATCCCTGGTTTAAGAACCACAGTCCATTTGGTTAAGAAACATAGGGTCTCCCAGAAAATAATAAAGCCATTGTACTATATTAATCTGAGGTGGGAAATTCCAAACAACATAGATACACAGAAGGTGGCTTCAAAACTGAGCTTTTGCCCTCTTCTTAATTACATATAAGGAAGGCCTGAAAGGTGGTGGTTTTAAAATTCTGCTTGTTTATTTACACTGCAAATTCAGGTTCAGTCTAGTATGGAATATTATTTGATACTTGGAGACCTAGTGAAATGGTCACATCAAAAGAGCCAAGAGAGTAAACAAAGAGTAACTAAAGAGACACAGGAATCTTAATGGGACTGTTTAAAACTGTTTGTAAATGTTAACATCTTTATCTAAAACGTTAGTTAGTAAGTGAAGTTAAAGGAAGTCTTAGTTAAAGGTTCAATACCCTTGCCTCTTCAATTAAGGTGTTGAAGTCAAAATAAATATCCCCCAACCTCGCAGGGGTCCTTCAGCAATAATAAAGATCAAACCTGACTTTCCCAATATTTCTAAGGTTAAAAAACACAGAAATGATGTTTTAAACATTCTTTTAAGCTTCCTTTATACATCATAAGTAAGCTAAAAATGGCACAAGCCCAATTTTTAAAGGTCATTTAAGAATTTTTAAGATCTTCTTTGTGTATTCTTTAGATTATTAGAACCAAAATTATATTTGAACAAATTTTTATCTACTAAAATATCTTATGTAGCTGGTTGAAAGTCAGAGTTACCAGGACATTCCAATACACCAGAAGATATAGATATAATCACTGCTATCATATTATTACAAAGCTTCAAGACTGGATGATCAGAAGTGAAGTATATTGCTATATAAATTAGCTGTGTACTACTGGGCATACAGCCATTCTGTATTAAGTTGGATCTGATCAATACAAGATTATATATAATTGTTAAAGTACAAAATAATAAATATCAGAAATTGCAACTAGGTTGCAAGCCTGACAATACAATTTATTTTTGTATAGTAACATTCATATGAAAATATAATTGAAACACTTCCAAAACAAATGCAGCTTATTCTTCTAAATACAAGTAAATTATGGATGTTGCAGGTAGCCTATGCAGATGTGATATGATATGAGTGAAGAGGAATGTAATAAAAATATGAAATGATTGTGCATGTACTAATTAGGAGGCCAGTGAAAGACAAGATACAGTGAGAGGTAGTGAGGAGAGGAGGAAGAGGAGAAATGAATATTTGATGAGTGTGAAGAACTGGATCATTTCCCTGCACCTCTATTTTATGGAGGACATATGAAGTCTAGGAGGGAGCTTTTGTACTGATTCTGAAATGGAAAGACCATGTGTGAAATCCTGGCCCCTAGTAAATGGCAAAACTTTCAATGACTTCAGTGGGACCAGGATTTCACCTAAGGTGATGCATTCCAGCATCTGGTAATGAGTAAGATGATGGGGTTATTTCATTGTGGACAAAATGATCGTTGAAGAGTTGGGGCTTAAAAAGATGAAGAGATGGGAGATACTGTTGTCAAAATGAAAGGAGTTTACATGAATACTAGTTTTATGTCATTGTGTCTTTTACTCAGACCTGGAAGTTGTAAATTCTAGTTGTTTAGAATCATTCTTCTACACTATCAAGTACTGAAAAATTGAGGCTCAGTTTTTCTAAGTAATTTGTTTGTGCTTTATATTTCAAATATTCTTAGGTGCAATGAATCTGTCTTATTGTTGCCTTCCTCTATCTTCATTATCAGCATTGAGAGTTTATTTTTATTTTTATCAATTTACATTTTCACAGTTGTGGGAAATTATGCAGAGTCACACAATGAGGGGGTCAGACAATAAATTGTTTAATGACAGTAGACACTGAGACTCAAAAAGTTAAAGCTTTGTAACAGTTAAAACACAAACTGTCAACATCACAGCTCAAAATATACAAAATAAATAGCCTTAAAATCAAACACTAAGGAGATCTCAAGCAGCATTTTTCTAAGGCCTGGTCTACACTGGGAGGGGTGGAGGGGAGGGGAATCAATCTAAGTTATGCAACTTCAACTTGGTGAATAATGTAGCTGAAGTCGACATACAGAGATCTACTTACCGTGTGTCTTCACTGTGGTAAGTCAGCAGCTGATGCTCTCCCGTCGACTCCGCCTGTGCTTCTCGCTCTGGTGGAGTACCGGAGTCGACGGAAGAGCGCTTGGCGGTCGATTTATCGCATCTAGACTAGACGCAATAAATCAACCCCCACTGGATTGATCATTGCCCGTCGATTCAGTGAGCAATGTAGACAAGCCTTTACTTTGCCTATCTGAAAATTCTGATTAGTACTGATGGAAATATTTTTTCATTGGTGTGTGTGTGTGTATGGTGAAATTGACATATATTGAAATTTGCTGATAAGAAAGCTAATCCTCCAGACCCTACACAAAGAGTACCACAGAAACACAGTTTGATATGGTTATCTATATTATGAACAGCAGATAGAAAGAGAAAGAGAGTGTTTTTGGCAGTGGAAAGAAACAGGAACATAAGATAGAAAAAGAAGAGAAGCCTAAACAATTACAAAAAGTAGGACAGGGAAAACAAAGTGCAGAGGTAGGCAAAACTCTACTGCTTTTGATTTTTATTAATTTTTTATTTGACTCGAATTTCAACAAAACATCCACATTGCAGCTGAAGGCCAAGGAATAATTCACTAAAGTGCTTCCTGAAACTTTGAAAACCTTACTTGATTATGGAAATGAGAAAACTAAAAAGCTATTTTGCCATACTTATTGTGTAGTCGTGCTCAGACTGTGATCACGGCAGACTCTCATATTTTCATAGTTAATTTTGACAATTCTCATTTTATATGCATTTCATGGGAAAACATGAAACAAATTTTATGTAGTCAAAGATTTCCTTAAATTACAAATGAACTGGAGATCTTGGTTTCTCAGCTAGAAAACAGCACATTCTTCATCTTAGAAAAATCTAACTAAATTGGGATAGATGTTGGATTTACATTCAAAAATATAATTCTTCTCTTCTCTATGAAAAGATTTCCAGCTGTCTTTATGCTAAGTATATATGAATCATCTGAAAGCCATTCAGGCTGCTAACCAGCTGGATAAAACAGCTGTCTCCAGGGCTTCTCAGGCAACAGCCACCACAGCAACAACTCAAAGAAGCCAAACTAGAGAGAATGCTATCGGGGACAATGAAGCCAAATGTCATTTGCTTTCTGCTAAGGAGTACAGTTATTTAGATTACTAGTAGCTGAAAGCTCAAGCTATCACACAGGTGTAATTTGTAAAGTCATTGTAAAAAAGCAAAAAATGGCTGAGAAATTAAAAATATGGAGAGTAATTGTAAACGTCTGCTGTTGGGGTTCACCCCTCTCTGGGGTGGCTGGGAGCCGGGCCACCTCACTACACAAGTCTAGTGCACCAGCGAATTAGCCTGGTGGGGTAGGAAACAGCCAGGAGCTCAGGCCCTCAGGCAGGGGCTGAGCAAACAGTTCAGTAATTTAAGCCCAGACCCTAGGTCAGGGCAGGGCAGCCAACCTCAGTTCAGGGCTCAGACCCTCAGGCAGGGGCTGAGCAAACAGTTAGCAGTTTAAGCCCAGACCCTAAGTCAGGGCGAGGCAGCAAACAATAGTTCAGGGCTCAGAACCTCAGGCAGGGGCTGAGCAAACAGTTCAGTAAGTTAAGAAGCCCAGGCTCCTGGGCCTGAGCGTCGGGGCGAGGGGGAGACTGCCACCCGTGAGTGGGGTGGCATGCGGGACGCAAGTCCACCCGCTCTTCTGCATCCCAGCCCGGGGCCCTAACAGCGGCAGGCAGCCTGCTGCTGTGTCAGTGGGGATCCTGGCCGTAACACACTGACATTGGCTCTGGGTGTGCGGCAGCCAGACTAGGGTCAGCTGCCCCCAGGCTACTTCCGACCTCCCCCTCTACCAGTACCTGTGTCTCAGCGGCATCTTCCACAATGTCCCACACCATGGGCTCCTCGGGATACTGAGCGAGGAGTAAACTGGGCAGCTCCTCGGGGTTGGTCACAGGCTGTAGGAGTCTCCCCAGCGGGAGCTAGGGCATCAGCGTCTGGCCTCTCTGGCAGCCAGGCAGCTTCTGAGCCCTGGGGCTGGGTTTTTATACTTTCTGCCCTGAGCCTTGACCTCTGAGGGGCGGGCGCAGGCTCCAGTGACTCCTCCCACTTTGGCATCCATAAGGGTTCGTCCCTCTCTGGGGCGTCTGGGAGCCAGGCCGCCTCACTACAGTAATAAACTGAGAATCCCAGTGACAATCGAATGTGGTGATATTCTAAACAAAATAAGCTCTCGGCCATGCTTGCATCTGTTTCCATTGCTTCACATTGACTGAAAGACATGATAGGCTTCAGAGTGACGTCGGGGGTTATTGTGTGTGCTGGTTCTGTCGTTGTGTGGGTGATTGTGTTGATTTGTGTGTGGCTTGTGCTGCACTGGGAAATTTCTGTTGATCTGTGCTAATGGGAAATGCAAAGCTATGTGTGTTTGCAGTTATTGTGTATGCTGGTTGTGTTGTTGTGTGCTTGGTTTTGAAAAATTGTGGCAGTTAGGCCAAGTAACTCAACATCTGTTCTGTCTCTCTCAAACAACCAATGAAACTGTTGCATTAAAATTAGCTGTAGAGTAAGGGTGGTGATTGGTTGAGTTATCTCTGATATCACAGTGATCTAGGACTCTTGGCATGGCATAAATACATGCCTTGCTGTAGCAGGGGTGTAATTCATAAAAGTCAAAATGGCTGAGAACTTAAAAATTGGATGGCAACATTCTGCAAAACCTAACGATAACAGAATCTGGTGATATTCTGAACAAAAAAAAAATCTCTGTCATGCTTACAGCTGTTTTCATCACTTCATGCTGGCTCTACAGACATTTTAGGTTTCAGAGTTACAAACTGTGACAATCATCTAATCTTATTACTGTATATAGATACAATATTAAAAGCTGTGTAACTGTGGTTCACTACTGCTATATTTTGAAGTCATTTTATGGAACAATTGGTCATTTATGTACATTCCAGTGTAAAGTGTTCCAACTTTTTTGGAGACACTGACAATTAAAATATGCTGTAAATAAATACATTTCTTTACATATGTTTTTAAAAACATCATCAATTACTAAGTAATATAATTTTTTTAATGCTCACATTTCATTATTTATGCTCTGCGTATTTTTGCATTTTCTTTAGCAATGAAGTTGATTCCAATGAGTGAAATTATTCTCTGTGTAGGCTGTCAGTACAAAATGTATGCATAATTTCAGTCTGAATAAGTGGATCATAAGCCTTGTGCTAGCCTTTTGCATAGGAGTGAATTTCACATTCAGATTCTTAGTTTCAAACATTTCCTGGGAATGATTGTTAAAAAACAATTGCTTTCACTGAAGTTTTTTAAAACTGTGGAGATGAGTCTGCTGGCCCTATATTTTATAAAAATGTGTCAGAAGCACTTAATTTTTCTAGGAATAAAGGGTAAAAATATATTGAGGAAGCAAAGAAATGTTAAGGCATCTATACATGAAACCTACGTTTTATTGTTAAACCTTTTTGCTGTTGCTTCTCATATGCTCATAATATAAATAATGGCCTTTCCTATGTGTGAAATAAAAATAGATGAATTTAAGATTTCTGTTTTTAGCAACAAGAATGAGAGAGAGGAAAGAACGTTGAGTAATTAAAGTGGTTCAAACAAAAATTGGGAGTAATATTGCACATCTCTGTGATTTAGTGTTAAAGCCCTATTCAAGTCTAGGAGTTCTCAGATTACTCTTTAGAGTTTTTAAAACTAGTTTTTAAATTGTATGATGTGTCCTGCTAGCTATATATAGGAGGGATTCTGACATAATTTTACTACTGAGCTCAAGTATAGTCATAGGGGAAAACAGGTTTCTTCTTCCATAGTAACGGACCAAGTCCAATAGTTCACTTGGGAGCTTATTTTGAGTTCCACTGCGAATCAGTTGGGAATCAAAGACCAGAGATAGAAATGGCCAAAGCACAGAACTGGTACACAGGAGATTTGAGTTTTAGTACCAACTGTGTCACAGACTCCCTTAGGGACTTGAGAAAGTCACTTACTCTCTGTATTCCAGTTTTCCTATCTGTAAAACTGATGACAATGACTGCCTACTTTATAGGTGGCGAGGCTTAAATCATTAATTTTTATAAAATGCTTTGAAGTCCTTGAAGATAAGGCACTATAACAGTGAAAAATAACTGTATTATAAAGCATCTCTTTAAAAAGGAAGAAGATTGACTGAGTGACAATGATCAGGTTATCCTTTTTAAAAAAAAACCTTTTTAACTTTTGATACTGAACTTAGTTTTTAAAAATGTGTTTGAAAAATTTTAATTATAATCACATAGCTACTGCTAAATCTTGAATAAACGTAATTTAAAAATGTGTAATTCCCAATAAATTGTATACAATACAATGTAAACTGTCCTGTACATAACAGCTTAATAGACGAGATACTAGGAGATAAGTTTTAAAACAAGAAAAGAAAGCAAGAGTAATTTTAGCCCTAGAAGAAATAAAATTTTAGAAAAGAAGTTGAGAGTCAAGTGCAGTATTATAACATAAATTAAGTCTGCTTTTGGGAACAATACTTTTTGGAAAGGCAATATATACTCTTGGACGGTACTGTAAAATGATTACTGCATTAGGCAAATTTCTTTTCTGTCAAACCACATCTGTTTTAGTGATATACGCACCTCTTTTGTGTTGCCCACATGGACCTCAACTTGAGCAGCATTTTCCTGATAGGAGAATTAGCGAATATTGTAACTTATGCAAGAGACATGATTTAAGATGCTTGCCTTTTGTAAACTGCAATAAAATTTACCGATAGTTGTTGCAAAATTTGACTCGCAGGCTATCACAGGTAAAATGGGGAAAGAGACCAGCCATGGAAACATTGCATCACTGCCTGGGGCAAAAGGAGTCTCACTGAAATACCCTTGCATACCTCTCAATCTGCCAATGCTCAAAAGTGAAATAATGGCTAGGAAGGAGGGGGAGAAAAGTTACATTTTAGGATGGTTATGTTAAAAAAAATCTGTACCAATACCTAAATGTCAAATTTCAAAGATTCAAAACAATAAGGCAGCATGATATAGTGGCTTGAGAACTACACTAGAAGTGAGAGGCTTGGCTTCTATTCTCAGCTCTGTCGCTGACCTAGTGTGTAATCCTGAGCAAATTGGTTCATCTCTTCGTACCTCTGTTTGTCTGCACTGCCCGATTAGACTGTAAGCTTTTTGGGATAAGGTGTGTGTCTTTCTATGTGCCCACACAGTGCCTAGAATAATAAGACTCCAATTTTGATTGGGACACTTACGTGCTACTGTAATGAAAATCATTAATAATGTGTTATTGGGGCCATTAGAAGATGCAGCACTATCACCAGTACACTGTTGATACTCTGTTGAGCATCTCTTTCCTTTAAACTTTGATTCCATGATTTCTTACCATTCTTCATGCCAAATCAATGTGAGGTCATCATGGATGAAATCTAGCTGGTTTAATTCAATTTATAACATGAAATCTAAATAAAACTGAAAAGATGCTGGTGGCGGAGAAACATCTTGAAATGACTGTTCCTTCCAATTAACGGGTAATGTTCAGACTTAGGGTTACTGTTAATAATCACTTGAAACCATCAGTATAGCAAATTCACCTTTTAAGAGGGCAAAATCCATGTGAACATCTAATACTAGTGTTCCATGCACTGGCTTTCAACTTTCCTCTGGGTGCAATTAAAGATGCTGGTTGGTTATCTTTAAAGCCCTCAAAGTACCAGGGCCTATCTATCTCAGAGACAGGAAAAATATATATTTTGTAATTCTGCTTCTCTGAAAATACCAGTTTGAAAGATTCTCAGTCCTAGGTCTTAGCCTCTTACAACTCTGCTAGCTCTTAGGCTTTTGACCATTAAAGGCAGTAGTAGCAAGGCAGAGCATGTTTCAGGCCTTAACTGGTTATCATGCATCAACTCTACCCAAGTCCAAATGCTCCTCTCCAAAGAGTTCACTTAGTTCTGATTGCATAAGACCTGAAACTCCTACTAACAGTAAACCAGAACAAGATGATTAACATATGATAAAAAAGCCTTAAATAAAATTAAAGAAAAGGTACAAAGTGAAAGACATCTCAAAAGATAATAGGTAAACTCTGAATAGAAGTAGGTGACAGAGAATCCTACAGCATAGCTTCTGGGGGAAAAAGAATTACAAGGCAAGTAATTTTCTCTTCTCTAAAAATATAATCTATACAGGATTCTCACTCCTGAATAGTAAAAATTTGAGGGATCTCCCCCCCACCCACAAAAATAGTACAGCTGCCACAATAAGGCCAATGCCTATAATATGACCTGAGAAAGTACAATCTTTTTTAATAAATACATATAGAAGGCTACCTCTCAATAAATAACATCAGACATAATTCAAATCTTTAGAATCAATCACTAGTCAAGAAAATTGATATAAATTTGGCTAACTGAAAATAAGAAACAAAAATACTTAGGGATGGGTGAGAAAGTTTGGCCACCTCTATTTGTGAACAAGTTCTAGAGCACTGAACTGTTGAAATCGAATTCCCTCTTGAAACCTGAACACAAGCAATAATTATATGTAAGTATGCAGAGCAATCACTATGTAGCTGCTACATATATGTCTGTGATGGAAACATTCCGGAGTCAGGTAGCAGTGGTCATCTTATCTTGGATAGAGTGTGGACATGGCTTAGCTTCATGTCAGCCAGGTCATAGTAATGAGAAATGGAATCATACAGAACTTGAAGAATTTTAGCAGGACAACATGCTCAGTAAGGTGGAATGCCAATATCAGGAAAGGAAGTGAAAATGAATCTGTAGCAATACCACACCCTTATGAAATGTAGCATAAGGCAATTCAGTCACTACAGCAGAAATTTATTTAATCTATGAGCTGAAGTCATTGCCACCAGAAAAATGAAGTTCCATGTAAGAAATTCTTCTATGTAAATTGCTTTAGGGGTCAAGAGAATACAAACCACCAGCCTGTAGACACCTTGCCTACAGATCTCTATCATGACAGAAGCTACCCAGTTAGAGAGAAAGGTCTGGAAATGGGATGGAACAAGGTGTCCTGTTCTAAAGTGATTATCTGAGGCCAGACTCTCAGCTTGATTGGACTAACTTTGGCCATCTGCAGCAGAGCTAAGCACCTTATTTGTCTCAATCACCAGGAAACTTAAGATCAAACTTAGCCTTATCTAAAGTCTGCCATTAGCTTTGTTACAAATGGGATCAGGTGGAAGGCATAAAGGAACTTCTCACCCCAGGGGATGGAGAAGTTGTCACTTGCTAATGTGGTCTTTTCTTGGTATCATTCATAGAGGACCAGTAACTTCTTGTTCCAATAAATGGTGAAGAGATTCACCTTCAACATGGCCCACCGAAAGATCTGATCTCCTCCCACAGTGATATAGAGACCACTCATGAAGATCTGTCATTGTCTGATTCAGTATATCTATGATCATGTTCTTCTTCTCTGCTCTGCATATGACAATCAGGATTGTCTTGATAGAATGCACTTTCCACCTGCAAGACTTCTGGATACAAGAAGCCCTGAGTTTCACACACTCTAGTGCCCTTCTCCAATATAGAATGTGGTGGCCTGCTTGTCTGTTTGAATCAGGATCACCTTTTGGAGGCATTTTGAAGCTCCATATAGCATTCAGGATTAAAGCTGGGTGACATTATTTGGATGAATATAGTGTATTTGCTAAAATATGCAGTTTCAGTTGACCCAAAACTATTTGCAAATTTGAAACAAATTGATTAAATAGTTTCAGCTAAAAAAAAAAAAGAAAGAAAGAAAGAAGAAGAAGGAACCCTCCTTACAAAGGTTACCCCAGAGATTAGAACACTCACCTGGGCTGTGTGGGAGACACAGGTTAAATTCCCCTTTTGATGGGGTGTGTCTACCCTGCATTGACCCAGCTGGTGTTAATCCCACATTGTGGGAGGAAGAGGCAATGCCCCCTCACGGCTGCTGAGCATGCTCTACCTGGAGACAGGATATAAAAGGGAGTGACCCAGCTCAGTTTGGGTTGGCTGAGGAGAAGAATGGATGCATACTGCTAGTGAGTTACTGGAGTGACAAACTGTGAAGGTCAAACCAGTGAGATTAACAGTGAAACCCCCCATTGACTCTGGAGGATGAAAGTAAGCCAGAAAGCCAATGTCCCCAAGGGGAACTGACAGAGCAGGAACCAAGGGTAGGAAGTGATCCAGGAAACATGACTGTTAAAATAGGAAACTGAGCCACACTGCAGAACACTGATTTCATAGGGCCCTGGGTTGAGACCCAGTGAAGAAGGGTGGGCCTGGGTCCCCACACCCCACACCTACTGTGCGGTGTGGGCACTGCTCAGGGACTTTGGCTGTTAGGCCATGCTGCCCTAAGAGCAAGAGCAGCCCCAAAGAATCTGTCCAGTAGGCTAAGACAGCAGTACCTACTCTAGCCACTTGAGTCATAACCCCTTATTTGTGGCATACAACTGGACACCCTGTGGCACTCTTCCTCTACCTTATGTGGTGCAGAAATCTGAACTGGGGTCTACCCCATTCCAAGAGTACACCCTAACCAGTGGACTATGAGATATTCTAGTGTAGAGCTTTCTCAGTCTCTCCTGTTGAAGCTGTTCCACTTTGTATGAGTAGTCATTAGAGCAAGGACTTGAGTCATCCACAGCCTATGAAAGTGCTCTAACCACCAATTTATAGAGTCATTCATACACTTTTCCTGTACCTGTGACCATTTATATTCATTTGCTGTGACAATTCATATTTATTCACATGTCTCTAGATGTCCTAGTGACACATATAGATGAGCACAGCATAAGTGAAGAGGGAGCTGAAATCTTTCTTAAGGGCTGAGCTTTGCTCACTTAAATGTTATGAGTCTTAAAAGTACCAAGAACCACCTTGGCAGAATGTGGCTTTGGAAAATAGTGCTGATTGTACGATTGTATGATTGACATGGAACTTGAACACAATCTTTGGCAAGAAGCTTGAAGCTCAACAGTGTAATATTGTCCTTAACATTTAAAGTGAGGGGGCTGAAGGTTAAGGAAAAGATCTCCCAGGCCCCAGTTTTCCTAGACATGGCAACTGTCAGAAACTCATCTTTTAATATCAGGAATAAGGGAGTTTCTCATAATTCAAAAGATAAACACACAGAAGGTTGAAGAATCAGCAGTAGAGCCCAGAAGGGAACTTTGTTTTCTAAACTGGACTAAACAGGAACCCTCCAGGGTAAAATGTTTTTGCACTTGTCCTTAAGGGTTTCCTTAAGTACATCCTTAAGGGTTTCTTTCTATGACTGCAGCAAACAACTTTTGTACCCTAAAGAACGGTGTCTAATGATTCTAAACTTCAAAATGGCACTTTGCTTTCAAAATATTAAACCAAAGATTGTTCTGTTTCTGCATTGAGAACCTTAGCTCTACCCTAGCAGCTAACTACAAATTATCTAAAGCATCACCATAAAATAAGGAAATGGAAGACATTGGAATTTTGTTTAAATAGCATTAAGAATTCATTTGTAAAAGTTCAACTATATAGATTGCAAGGCCAAGATACTACAATAAAAAATATTCCATAATGCTCTCTCCATTTTTTTATTAGACGAATCTGTAGGAAGGCATTCTTAAACAATAATAGCATAGAAAATCTTTATGAGGGGGGCAAAGAGGTAAAACTTGCTATGAAAGTGGGACATGCCACGATATTTCATGTTAAATGGAAAATTCTTCATAACTGCCACCGGAAGAGATCCACAAACAAGTAGAGAAAAATCACTCTTGAATCTTCTGCAGCCAAGACATTTTCTTCAGTAAAGGCAGAGCATTTCCCCAACCTATGCAAGTAGTGTTTAGATTGAGTAACCCCTCAGAAACACATTCCTCCTCCAACTTGTCATAGAAGTCGGATATGTCCTCACCCTCCTCTTTAGGGTCTAATTCATCAAGGTACTTAGAACAGAAAAATCCTGAAGGAGAAAGCTGGAATGACAACGCATGAACCAAGGGCTCTCGGAAGGAGGACAATCAGGTAGGAACCAAAATAAAATTTAAACTAGAAAGAGTTAAGTGGTCAGAGATATCATCTTTGATATCTTAGGGCATTTAGTCTATGGGAGTTAATGTTTAGATTTAGCATCGTTCAGTCAAATTCAGCAGCGGTGAAAATGGTGGCATAAATTACATGATGGCTCTCAACAGATTAGAAAGCAGGTCTAAGCAGCATAGTGTAATGTATTCCAATTTCAGATTCAATGGAGTTACAGAATGACTATAAATTACTGACTTGGAATGCTATGGACCAAATTATGGTCTTGGTACAAATAGGCCAAACTCCCACTGAAGTTAACTTGTTATGCCTGCTCACCTCAGGGATAAACTTGGCCCCAGATGTGTTGACAACAGTGGGGTCATAAACAAGAGGATCAGGGGACCTGTTTTATCTTACATCCTCCTGTTTTCATCCTTTTAAAAAAGAAAAAGCTTCCTCTCCTGTTTACAGCATCTTGAAATTTAGCCAGGAGGCTTCCTTGGGAGCTTAAGCTTCTATTTTAAGTATTGGTTATTTAAGTCTTCTTGGGGACTAGATAGTTCAGGAAATCAACTTCATGTCTCTAAATTACAGTTTAATCACCTGACAACTGTTTGCTTGCTTATGTGGAATGACAAGTTTTCCCTGCCCAGTTCTGTATGGACAGACATCATTACAGGAGCCCCAATTCCCAATTTCACTAACTTGTAGTTTCAGCAGAATGCAAGGTAATTTGGCCCAAATTTGCACAGGTAACTTAGGTTCACAACTTGAAATACCTAGAGCCTGATTTTCAGAAGTACTCCTTTGACGTGAAGAGAAGTGTTGGTGTTCAGCACCTTTGAAAATCAGATCCCAGATGTCAGAAACAAAGCATGAAAAAATTGAGCACTCAAAATTAGTGAACACGTAAAAAAAAAAATTTAGGCTTTAAGTGCCATCACAGGTAGCTTTAGCCAGATCAAGATCAATCCAAACTAAAGGATAATGGGTGAAAAATTGCACTAATGACTGCTTGTACTGTACCTATTTTGTGGATAAATGGAGGATATCTGTTTCCAGAACTGGTACCAAAGCACTTTTCAGAATATTTCCTTAATTCAACTAAACACAAAACCCAAACAGTCCCCCGAACATTCACCTGTCTCTAACAAGAAAAGATCCAGAGAAAGGCCTACATTGGCAGAGAGTGAACAGAAAATAAACTGCATTATGAGAGATGACTGAAAAATATTTCACTTCAACTTTGCAGTACATGAAATGTACAATAGGATTGGAAAATGCATTCCTGGTACAGTATGCTGCAACAAGAAAACTTCATGACAGAACTATGTATTTTAAACCACTTCTATAATTTCAGTACAAAAATGTGGTGTTCTAATGCACTGTCACTACCCTTAAGAAACAAAAAAACAGTTTTTTCAGAAGTTTTACACCAAGAAGTTTCTAAATCGTACCTTCTTTTTCTCTTTGTTCTCCTTGTCCTCAGCATCCCTCTGCCAAATACTTTTCATATCAAAATCAAAAGGCCCTCTTTTTGTTTCATAGTTACCATTGAGCTGATCAGACTTAAACTCTTCATGAACCATGTAGTCAGGCATTGAAGAAACTTGGGCTCTGTAGACCAAGATTTCACAATTATTTTTCTATATTTTTCTGTTGCAAAAGTATTAATTCAAAACATAGAACTTAATAGACTAACAAAAGAGAAATACAGTAGATTATAAAAAATTACACAGCCTTCATGGAATCAGAGCATACTTACTTAGATTCATCATCTGTTAGTGGTTTACTGTGGTGTGTATACCAGTCAGGTACAGCATAAGCTACTGGGGATGTTTTTCTTGTACTAGGTGTAAAATGTTTCAGCAAATCTTAAATTAAAAAAAAAAGATACATTAATGCTGTAGTATTTTCCATGGTTATAAATGAATATTTTTATGTTGCTGTTATCTTTTACTACATTTTTTAATAAAAGAAATATTTCTATTTGTAGCCCTTATTGAGATGCAACTGGACAATCAGAACTTTCACTACTTTTTAATCCTAATAGGATAGTCATCAGCAGTGATTACCCACAAAGCTAGCAAGTGGCAATAGTTTTGAAGGTCTGGCCAATTCATTTTTTCAATATTACTTCCAATACTGTATTTCAAATGTATCAGTATGTCATTTTACATATCTTGACATAGTTGTATAATACAGTGCCTGAAAATACACGTGGATGTATTTCTCATTTTACAGACTGGGAATCATAGAAACTCTGTGGAAAATTTATGTCCATTTAAGTTTTTCACATCTTCAATGAGCTGAAAACAAAATATATGTATAATGAAAATTATTTACTTGCAAAAACTGAAAAGTAATTTTAATAAAACCTTTACAGACTTTTTCAAATTTTATGACAATTTCACATCCCTCCCCCCTGCAAGTTTCAATGCTAAAAGGTATATTTTTACAGTTCTAATAAACCTTTCTAAGCTAAGTACCCAGGCAGATACTTTCTCTGTTACACACAAAATAAATTGTTCAGATGCCCATGTAATGATGCTGACCTGCCAAATAATTTATACTGTGGTTAGAATGTATCAGCATTAACATACCCAGATTTATCATAAAGGCTTAACAATGTTCTAAATTCAATTTAATAGGACTAGAAAAAGTGTTCCGGATCAGATGGAATATACTTTCAGAGCTAATCAATGGATTTTAGCCTAATAATAATAATTTAGCCATGAAAGATAGAAAAGGAAGGGCACAAGCTGGAGCAGAAAACTGTTAAGACTCAAACAATGAAGTATTGGGGTTATTGCATGTGACAGACTATAATGATTACATTTACTGATAAAGGTTTTTGCATTGTTTTCTTGAGGATTCAACATATATCAACAACATAAATTTCCCTTTCTACAGTTTCCCCCCAAACATGTCACTTTTAAAATTACTGGAACAGTCTCCAGTTATATTTGTCAAATTTTTGGGCTCCCCAAACCACCAATAATGCTAAAATGAACTGAGATTCACCAGGTCGTCCTCCTTGCTTTGCCAGCTTTACGTATTCTGAGTCTGTGTCTTTGATCCATTTCCTGCGGCTCCCAAATGTAATTTCATTGTGATGCTCTCCAAGGTTGCTCAGACCTGGGATCTGGGATGGTGGAGGAATTGAGATTTCTGAGTTCACAGTCTTCTCTGATCGTTTCAGTGGAACATGGTAGTACCATTCTATAATAATTAAGAAAAAAATATTTACGTTAAATGTTTACTGATAACATTACTGTGTCAAAGAGCAGATGTAATAATCAAAGTCCACATTAAACCACATTGTAACATACTACATTTTATTAAGATGTAATATAGGCGAGTCTCATCTTACACGGGGGTTCCATTCTGCAGTTAGCATGTAAAGTGAAAATCGCCTATAGTCAAAATTACATTGAGTTGAATGGCAGGCGCAATTGCCCACATTACATGTACAGTATTAAAATTATTTTTTTTTGCTTTTGCTGACCGCGTAAAGCTGAAATCACGCATGTTAAATACGCATAAGATGCAACAGACCTGTAGATATGAAATGCTCACTAAGAGAATAATAAATACTTGCTACTTCTAGGTGATCATACAAAAACTGTGATACCACTGTACAGCCTTGTTTAAAAAGCCTTTAATGTTATTTCAGATTGTCACTGCAACTGTCCTGCAATACAATGACAGGAATGTTATGTATCTTCCCCATTCAGAGGACTAGGTTAATGAATACTGAGATCAGTAAAATACAAAGAAGACAGCAATAAAATATATATAGAGAGAGATACCTATCTCATAGAACTGGAAGGGATCCTGAAAGGTCATTGAGTCCAGCCCCATGCCTTTACTAGCAGGACCAAGTACTGATTTTGCCCTAGATCCCTAAGAGGATTGAATTCACAACCCTGGGATTAGCAAACCAACGCTTAAACCACTGAACTATCCCTCCCCCTGGGCTAAATGAAAGCAATGGAAGGCATTAATTCTTTGGTGACCTTTCCTCCTTCAACTATTAACAAAAAACACTTAAAAGCACTCCTACTTTTCTGCTATCAATTCTTTACTTGTTTTAGTTAACTACTGAAATATAATCTGAAAAAATATGATTAAATTAAACAGAGCACTAGAGAGTAAGCCACTTTCACAATATACCTAATTTCTTCTAATTTAAGACAAATTTCAAGCATTGCATGGCTAAGCAATCTTTCAGTGCACTAGAACCAGTCAGGGTAAGTCATTTGCTGAACACCTCCGCATACTGCTGAGGTGTCATTTTAAAAGATAACCTGAAATCAAGTCAGTTTCAAAAAGTGAGCTGGTAGTAGCTTGATGTACTACACCTGCCCTTGAATCTGACTCCTAAATTTTGTAGTTTTACACTCACATTTTTCCTTTGTTTTTTTTCAAACATTTCCACTCACATTACTGTAAGAAAGACCCCACAAATAAGGGAAATGGACAGCTGACTATCTCAGAAAAATGGTTAAACGGAATAGACACAATTGTGCTGTCAAAGCACAAAGTAAATATACAGGAAAAAAGATTTTTATTTACTAATCTTAAATTATAACAATCTTAGATGTTACTTATAGGAAGTGTAGGTAAAATATGTTCAGAGAAAACTGTGGTTTTTAAGTTAACACCGTCTCTATAAACAGATATTCCATGGGAATCAGTTAATATATTCCATGTAATGGCAATGGAAGGAGTGTATACATGACTATTAAAAAATAAAAGATCTTTCCTTAGTGGCAGCAGCAAGAACCATTAGATTGTTGGGGTTTTTTTTCACCACACTTACTAATTGGTCCACCTGGAATGGGACGTTTCATCCAATTGCTCATTATCAGGAACCTTTTCATTCTAGTTAATTTGAGGGGTAGGTACCAACTTGGAACCTTACCTTATTCAAACATATTTGCTGTGTTTGTATTTAATACTTTAAGCCCAGTGAGTTTTCGGAGTTGAATTACAAACTTTTTAAATTAGTTTATAATGGAAAATGCCAATGGCCTACCCACTGGCAACAGAAACAATTTGAGACTTTCTGGGAACCTCCTGTAAAAAGGACCAGTGACCCCAACTGAACAGGCTACCCTATGTTCTAATTTATAAATCAAACTGTGAAATTTTTAAAGCTGGTTTTATCTCCGTTGAGTTTCTCTCAGGCAGCACTGGGGAAGCAGAATATCTGCATGATATAGAAAGCAACAAAATAATTCTTGGTATGGAAAGAGTAAAGGGTTCAGTCAGGAGCAACAAACAAAAATCATGCTCAAATCTATAGGAAGCATCAGAGGAAGACATACTGTGGGGGGCAACTCTGTGATGTACCTTGGAATCTCCTATAAATCCTTAAAACTCTTAATAAACTAGAACAAAAGAAAACACGAACTACTGATTTACAAAACAAATATTATTCCATCACTACAAATTCCGCACAGACCATTACATTAAAAAAATGTAGTTAACTTCATCAAAGTAAGTTCACTTCCTTCTTTCACAATGCTACTTATAAGAAAAAGTTACTTTTAAATCTGTGTTGACTAATTTTTATGAAAAGTGGTTTCTTGTTGCTGGGTACTATAGTATGCAAAACTGAAGTTTGGGAACAACCTTGGGTCTTTAGGCCAGTACTCAGGCATGTCCTGGAGATGATGTCATGATGCCCAGAGCAGATTAAGTCACTTGGTAAAGTGCATCTACCTAGCTGGATTATAGTGTGGCATTAGCTTCTGCCTTGATGCAAGAGATGAGGGTGTTCCAAACAAGGAAAACAGATGAAGGCCAAAATGGGAAATGGTTGTTTCCTCACATTGGTGAGCTTGAAGAGCATCTCAGACTCCTGTCTTGTGTGACCAGACCAGAAAGAACCCAAAGGAAATGCCACTATCAGCCTCACCCTCCCACACCAAAAATATCAAGGATTACGGTATTGAGGGATGCATATTCCCAGCAGCATAAAATGCTGATATAGTAGGTAGTATATGTGAAGTCTCCCTTCTTAGAAAACAAAGAGTTCAGTTCATTTTTCACACCCAAGACATGTCAAAATGTACATTTACATAAGGAGAGCAAACAGTATACTTGCCACAAGAAGCATATCGGTTGGGGGGTCCAGAGGGCTCTTTGCTCATATTCCTCATTCCTCAAGCCTATATGAAGGAAGGGTCAATAAGGAAAAGACAAAAATAGTTATTTAACAGGAGCATAGACAACTGTTTTTTATTGGGGCAGGGCTAAAGTTAATCATGTAACAGCTGTACCAAAATTAAGTCTGTCCACTTTTAATTGAGATAAACAAACTTCTGTTCCAGGCTCAGGGGTTCCTGATTTGTTGTTCTTTTAGAGCTGCTCCAAATCCCCAGTTGTATTTGCCCCTGTTTAGCCAGATGGTGCATAGCCCTGCCCCTCTCCCCCCGCTCCTGGTGCCCTACAGTCTGGCCATGACCCGCATAAGGCAGGAGTCCCCTGAACTCAAGCAGCACCTGGTGGGATGTAGCCTGGAAGCCCCCACCCCGAACAAGGGGGGGGCTCAGCTTTACACCCCGCACCCAACCTGGTACCCACAGACACTCCACCCCGGACGGACAGACAGACAGACACCCCCCCACCCCCTCAAATACCCTCACCCCCTGACAGACACGCCCCCTCCCCCCGCTTTCGGGGTCCCTTACCGGGAGTGCGCGGTGGGGGGGGGCAGGTCTCTTTAGAACTCGGCTCACGCGCGCGCTGGAAGGAACCGACCCAGCACCACGCCGCCTTGAGCAGCAACCACAACAATCCCCGCTTCCATGGCAACGGGGACTCCTTCAGGGCCGCGCGTGGCGGAGGCGGGACTCCAGGGGGCAGAGGGAAGGGACGTCGGGCGCGCGAAGGGGAGGGTGAGTGAGTGAGTGACGGGTCCCGCCCGGCGGCAGGACCCTGCCCCGATGGGCTGCGGCCTCAGGGGTGGCCGTGGCACGGGATGGGCACCGACGCCTGTGCGGGTGGTGTTAGAGCCGCGGGGTGCGGGGGGCTGTAACCCGGGTGCGTCTACACTGCATAGCCCTTAGGGTAGCGCACAGGCACCGCCCGCCCCTGGCACCGGTATAACTAGCAATGTAGAGGGTGAGGCGGGGCTTAGGACATTATTATTTGAGCTGGCGCCATCAAAGCTAGCTGGGGTATGCCCAGGCTTGGTGCAGCTGCACCTCTGAGTGCAGCATCCCTGTGGCCCTATTGAGTGCACTCTATGGTCTGTTCTGCCGCAGGGTGTGCTTAATGTGATTGGCACGTTGGTGACTGCACCTCAGCCAAGGCGCACCATCATTGCACCTGAAAATACCAGTTTAGAGACGGCTTGAGGAAAAGAGCAAGACAAGGTCTTTCCCTCTTGTTGGTTCAAATGCCACTCAGCTCCTTGGTACCTGAGGTGCAGTACAGCCCAGCACGCAAGATTGGCATGTCTGACTGAGTTGGGGACATGAGAGGTGTTTTCACATTTTCTTGGGGTGTGCTCCTGTTCTTCCCGCTGTATCTGATTGCCCAGACCATTTTCCATCACCGTTCTGATTGCAGAGCACCCCTCTGGCAACTGTACCAATTGCTTACATAGAAAAGTAATAGGAAACTATTTTTGACTTTTCTGACAATTCCGACATTCTCTATAGGTGGCTTCTGTTTCCTCTCTTCCTATACAGCAGCAACTACAAGGGGAGACAACCACACTACTTTCTCTTTTCGCAGACATGCAAACTCTTATTTGCAATGAAGGACCTAGGTACCTATAGAAACAACTAATGGAGACAAGAGACTGTAATTTGCCAGCTCTTGACAGCTTGTAAGAAATGTAAGGTCCTCACTTTGGGAGCTCCTGCCCTTAATGCTCATTAATGAATTCAGGGAAGTCCTCTTGATTTTTGTATCAGAGATGATCATAATGGTTTCTTCTAGTCCTAAAATCTAGATTTTGGTGGTATTGCAGACACAGCAGTGCCAGAGGCAAGCAACAGCGGTTCATTGCCCAGAGTGCTTAAGCGCCAATAAACACACCAGGGTGGAGAAGCAAACAACCAAATTTATTTGAGCTCAAATAAGGTGCAAGGGAGAAATAACAATCTCAGATCCTGCACACCTAAAACAAGCAGTTTCTTCCTTTTATATCCCAGTTGTTTACTACAAAACTTTCTTGCTGACTAGCTGATTTCTCACTCCCCACTCCTTTCCCATCCAACTGCAGTATCTTTTCTCATTCAATCTTTTGTCTTCCCCCTTTCTCCCCCCTCTCCGCTGCTGAGACATGTATACAGTATCTTAAAATGGCCTTGAGCGTGCTTTAGCCTAGCTTTAATGTATTACAGCAGAGAACTGGCTGTTACAACCGAAAACTAACTGCTAACATTACATTTTACAGCTCTTAACATATTAGGTTACACTAGGTTATACAAAGTGTTTAACATGGAGAAACATTGGTTCATTGAGGCCTACAGCAGGAGGGCTTCATTGACACTTGTGGTTTACCACCCTCCCGAGTTACCTAGGGTTATGCCAGAGTGACACCAACAGTGGGAACAAAAGGAGTTCAGCTTTCACAGGAGACAACCTTGGAGGATTCAGCTCCGTGATATTTTTTCAGTCGTTGAGTCTCTTGAAATACAAACGTTGAACGTATGTCCCATCTTTTCTGGCTGAGCTCAGGAATCTTATGCTTGTCTTGTTCATTATGATATCACCAAGAGCAACCTGTGACATATTTAGCAGCACTGAGTAGGGCAAAAGACATTTTAGGTAGACTCCTCTTATTATGATGTTACTCACTATCTATCCAGAAGGCAAGTGCAGTACAAGGACAGCTTTCCATTCAAAGAAGACTTAACATGACTAGATATTACATTATTTAAAATTAATTATTAAAATTGTTGGTCATAATAATAATATGATTAATACCTTATTTCACCTCATTTTCATGCTCCTCTTCTTTCAGTGGTGAGTGCAAAGCAAATAAAAACATGTACAGAATTCCAAAGTCTTCAGGTAGCACCTATCTACCTCAGGATGAAACAAGCCATGGCACCAACAGTGACACCTCAGACACAGAAAATCAAAGTCAAGATTTAAACTGGTATGGATACTTTTTTTAAAAAAAATCAATCTGTATTAACTTTTGTCATATGTATACAAGTTATAGAAATAATATTAAAACCTTTTTTAAAATTCTTAAGCTCCCAAATACATTTACCGGTCCTTCATCCGTTTTAGAAGAAGGGAAATGAGAAAAAGAAAACAATGGCATATTCTCAAGGCCCAATCATGTGCTCATTGAAGTCAGTGGCAATCGTTTAATTGATTTCAATTTGTCCTGGAATCTAAACAGGATTTGATTTTGCTTCAAATGATCAAGGGAGGTGGCAGTTATGTAATATGATGTATAAAGTCATAAACATTTACACTGCTCAGTTATATAATTTAATGAATGACAGATATCCAATAAAGCTATTCTGTTTTGAAGCCTGTAGATTAAGTATTTAGTAACATCTAAGTTATTGAGTAATTTAGTGTTGCTGTCATTTATATAAATTGTGGTTTGGAGGATAGCCATTCTTCCTCTGTCAGTAGTGTGTTTTGCTTCCGTTATTGCAAGATGCTCCTTTTTGCAGAAATCAAGTTGATTCTTAATCAAGTTCTGTTTTATAAAGTAATGTCCTTTATTTAATTAGGGATGTGACAAATATTCTATTCATATGTGATTTGTATGCAAATATTGCCATTTAAAATGATTTCTATCTGGCCAAATAGTGAATTTGTGAGGGAAAATATGAGCAAAAGAAAGAAAAACTATGTCTTGGAATCTTTTACTGTTTGAGAGAGTAGGCCAAGTGCCCATTTTTCATCTAACCAAATCATTTGTTTTTCCTGCATCTCTGACCATGTCAGGCCCTTCTTCAGTCGTTTCACTAGCTTTCTCTTGACTGCCCCTCACGTTTAACTTGAAAAACTTATTCTCTTCTGAAAGGCCCTGCAAACTTTCCCCCTACCTATTCTTACTCTCAACTGCCATCTAGTGCTCCCACTCCACCCTTCAGTCTGTCTAAGCCACACCATTTCCTGCCCTCTTCACATTCTTTTCTCACTCCCATCTGTCCTTCCTACATGTTGACCTATCTGCCTAGAACACCCTTTCTGCTAGGGCAGGGATAAATTGTCAGTTTTTAGAGTTGAGAGAGGTAAATACTGGTGCCCTCCAGGGATCTGTACCTGGACCAGTGCTGTTCAGCATATTCATAACTGTTCTGGAAAAAGGGGTAAACAGTGAGGTGACAAAGTTTGCAGGTGATACACATTTTTTCAAGATAGTTAAGTCCAAAGCAAACTGCAAAGAGTTACAAAGGATCTCACAAAACTGGGTGGCTGGGCCACAAAATGGCAGATGAAATTCAATGTCGATAAATATAAAGTAATCCACTTTGGAAAACATAATCCCAATTATACATACAAAATGATGGGGTCTAAATTAGTTGTTTTCGCTCAAGAAGGAGATCTAGCAGTCATTGTGGATAGTTCTCTGAAAACATT
Source organism: Gopherus flavomarginatus (assembly GCF_025201925.1). Taxonomy (NCBI): domain Eukaryota; kingdom Metazoa; phylum Chordata; order Testudines; family Testudinidae; genus Gopherus; species Gopherus flavomarginatus. The sequence goes on along the minus strand of NC_066618.1, from coordinate 105,600,248 downwards.
TGCTCAATGGGCAGAGGCAGTCAAAAAATAATATTAGGAATCATTAGGAAAGGGATAGATAATAAGACAGAAAATATCATAATGCCACTATATGTATATCCATTGTATGCCAACCCCTTGAACAATCTGGGCAGTTCTGGTCATCCCATTTCAAAAAAAGATATATTAGAATTGGGAAAGGTATGGAGAAGGGCAACAAAATTATTAGGGCATGGGATAGTTTTCGTATGAGGAAAAATTAAAAAGACTGGGACTTTTCAACTTGGAAAAGAGGCAACTAAGAGGAGATATGATAGAGGTCTATAAAATTGCGACTTGTGTGGAGAAAGTGAATATGGAAGTGTTATTTACTCCTTCACATAACACAAGAACTAGGGATCGCTCAATGAAATTAATAGGCAGTGCATTAAAAACAAACAAAAGCAAGTATTTCTTCAGTCAGCCTGTGGAACTTGTTGCCAGAGGATGTTGTGAAGGCCAAAGCTATAATGGGGGTTCAAAAACGAACTATATATGTTCATGGAGGATAAGTCCATCAATGGCTATTAGCCAAGATGGTCAGGGATGCAACCCCATGCTCTGAGTGTCTCGAGCGTCTGATTGCCAGAAGCTGGGAGTGAACAATAGATCACTCAATATTTGCCCTGTTCTGTTTATTCCCTCTGAAGCATCTGGCATTGACTACTGTCAGAAGAAGGAATACTGGGATTGATGTACTATTGGTCTGACCCAATATCGCTATTCTTATGTTCTTATAACCCAAACTGCATGCCTGCTCATTAAGGTCACTCCTCAAAACACTGCTCTTCCAAAAAAAAAGCCCAGAAATCTTGATCCTCCCTTAATGAAATACTGAACTGAAATAGATACCAATAAAACTAGAGCAGTCTAGCAAACTTTGAATAAGCTTGCTGTTCATAAGAGGCTTGGGATCATAGAAAGAGAGAAAACTGTGAAGATACTGTACAGTACACAGTGCTCTTTACAATGCTTGCTCTTGATAATAATGGGTAAAATATTTTTTGAAATGTTTTCAATATCAAATCCTTGGTCTTTCTTATTAAACAAAAATACTTGATTCTAAAAACTGTGGGGATTCGTAAGAGCCATCTGGTCAGGGTTACAGGCAGCAATCTGCTGTACTAAGCAGCATGTGGGGGACGGGCTACAGTGTTTGGGTGGCAAAAGACAGGTGCATTAAGATGGAATGGATGGGACACTGAGCTCAGAGTTGGGCTGGAGGGAAGATGCTGCAGTGGGAGAGAACTGATGAAAGATAGAGTACAGGGTCAGGACAGTTGAAAGCAGGACCAATGGGAGAGAGCAGGTGGGAGAGTGGGAAGAAGTATTGGGACAGGATGGATGGCAGGAGCTGGGAATCTGATGGAATGAGTACAGGATATGACAAAGTATCAGGGTAGCCAAAAGGAGATGTTGAATGAGCAAGAACAGAATCTGAGCCATATGTAAAATATCTTACTCTCATATACTGGTAGCCATTTTAATTATTCTAGGTGTCCAATATTTGTGTCAGATTTCAGAAGCAGATTTGTATAAATTTGAATCCAGCAAAATTTCCAGATTTGTGTACCAGCAGATTTCATTTTGAGATTCACCACATCTCTACTTAAAATTTTAAGCATGTTGTGGATGACAAAGTTCATTAGAGTGCTAAATGCTTTTGGACCATATTATAAAATACTGTCTCCAAATCTCTGAATATGTGTACTGTCACTACTCATGGTGATAAAAAAGCACCTTATCTCATCTTATCTTTCTCCTTTGAACAGTCAATTAATTTGACCAGGAGTTTCACTGAAGAACTACATTTCTGCACTGTGAAGCCTTCTTAATCTCCCTAAGTACTGCAACTGCAGCATTTTATAGAAAATGCTGGATGTTAGTAAGGGTATCATATGTGCTGGTCATTGCTGCCTCTTCATCCCGGAGGGATACAGCCAGGCTTAATTTCAAAACATGCAGTGTGTCAATTAAAAATTGCAGATATAGTTAAGTGTATTTATTGCAGGTTGAACACCTAACAGTCATAGCAAATAATATTCACTATGGATTGTACTGTATTCTTTATCTGATATTGTTTGTTAGTTGCCTAAATATATTCCATAAATAGAAAATATGTTGAAAACATTATGGTTGCACAGTTAAACACTCCAGAGTCAGGCAAGTTGCATGTGCAATGTAACTGCTAGCATTTCCTGGCTTTTAAAGTTTTTATGTGATTTTAATGTTTTCTTTGTATAGGATTTTTAATGGAATTTTTAAAAAAGATTTATTAAACGAAGGTAGTTTTTTAATTATTTTTATTCATTTTTGCCAAATTCCAGAGCTGAGTGATAATCCAATTAGTTGAATTGGCTGTTAGGTAGATAAGCTTGAGAACACAGGGTAAAAGAACTCTGCCTCCTGTTCTGTGAAATGGGAATTAAGTCAAGGCTTAAAATTTTGCCCCCTACCCCTCGTGTTTACATGTGTAGTTAATTGTACCTATTTGGATAACTAATTGTCAGTCAGATACAGGTAGCTAGACTTCTAAATGAGTGCAACTGTGGGTGCAAATACTTGTACCTTACTTCTAGAGGTTGTTTTGGAAGATGTAGCCTCTGTTTTTTGCCTGCGTCTGGCCACTTGTGCAACTCTTGAATTTCTAAAGCCCTTTTCTATTTTCTAGGTTATCTCAAAGACAAGGACGCATATCCAGTAGTACTGAAAGCCAGATCCCTATTAGTCTCAGGCAGGAAGACAGGCAGCTTCAACACTCACCCAAAAGTAAGTTCAAGTGATTAGTGATTGTAAATTGTCTAGTTGTATGCATTGTTGTATGTTATGCACTTACAACATTTGTTTTGGAAGTTGTTCTGTAGCATGGGCTTTTACATTTTTGATTGTTTGTGCACCTGGAGAGATGTTGTTGATAGACATATCCTATGAAGTGGGGGAAAATATATTAAAGCAGAACTGAATTAGGACCATGTTAAGTCAGGAAGTTACAAAGTTGAGGTTGTGTGTACAGGGCTGCCCAGAGGATTCAGGGGGCCTGGGGTCTTTGACGGCAGCCCCCACCCATGCCGAATTGCCACCGAAGACCCGGTGCGGGTCTTCGGGACCCTTCAGCGGCAGGTCCTGGAGCAGAAGGACTCCCTGCCGCCAAATTGCCGCTGAAGACCTGGAGCAGAAGAAGCTCCAAGGGCCCGGGCCCCACGAGAGTTTTCCGGGGCCTCCGGAGTGAGTGAAGGACCCCGCTCCAGGGTCCCCGAAAAATTCTCGTGGGGGCCCCTGCAGGGCCTGGGGCAAATTGCCCCACTTGTCCCCCTCCCTCCGGGTGGCCCTCTGTGTGTGCCATATTAACTTTACTCCTTTATATCTATGTATGACAATATAGCCTTTAATTACACGTTCATATGCTATTTCACAAATAATTCCATGTAATACCACGTAACTTTTTTTTTCTACAACCCTAAATGCACAGGAAGCATCTTATAGTATTATGTACTAATCAGACAAACAGGGTCCATGGCATTTGTATATAATATTGGTGGAGACCAAAGCTAGAGTTCCACAGGTCTCCTTGTCTCATTCACTGTGCACCTTAAAGGTCTCGCCTTATAATGTTGGAGACAAAAAATTAAAAATAATTGTGGAGGCTCCATAGTGGATCTATAGTTAAGGTTCATTGAGATTAGGTTAGTTCAAGTGGAGTAGCTCAGGTGTATCAATTTGAGTTAATTGTTGCATTGAAGATAAGATCTTAGTGGTGAGGATGCTTGAGCCAGAAAGAAACCAGCTGGACTCTTTGCAGAGGTGGTGATAGGAAATGCAGCAACATCTCTTTATTTTATAAACTGAAAAAATGTGATCTAGAACAACTGAGGATATGTCTTTATTGGAAAAAAATTGTTCTTGTTTTTGTTTTAAACTTTGGGTTAAAAGAACAGTGAAAATACAGGGTTAACAGCTCCAGGTCAAACACAGGCTCTACATGTGCTTTAAATCAAGATGCTAATCCAAATTAAAAGATGAGTTGCTGTGTCTTCACTGCTGTGCTAACTCAAGTTAAGAACACACCTTTTTTGCAGTGAAGACATAGCCTGAGAGACAAACATGAACCCCATTATGTCTATTTTGCAGTGACTTTTGAGAGTATAACTGCATTTTTAACTACATCTGAGCTAATTTAACTGTATGCTTTTTGCATGTTTTCCAGAAGGTATCAGGCTTATCTTCCACTTGCTAGGGCTATGCATAACAGTTCTGTGGCACTATGTGATGAAAATCTGCAGTGCTTTTGCAAGGTAAAGATAAACAAGAATCTTTTTCTCAAGGATGGGTGGGGAAATAGACAATTGCAGGTGGGTAGGAGAGACAGATTGGTATTAATTACACTCACAAACCTGACAAAGAATTAAGAGAGTGATTTACATTGGTGTCAATCCAGGCTCTTGCTGAAACCAGTTCTGGGATCAGAGGTCACAAGACCAATCACTAATTTTAATGTCTCTTCAGTTTTTGATATGGTGCTTGAATCTCCAGTGCAGAAGTTAAAAAAGGAGGGAAAAAAAAAAAGCTTCACTATTAACTTCAATAGGCTGCAGGATGAAGCCAGCAATAGGGTTTTCAAGAAATCCTAAAGAAACTTTTTGCTAATACAGAATATGTATGTGAAATGTGTGGATTCTGCTAACTTTATGCTTCATTTCTCCTTACTGTTCCCCAGGAAGATTTGGGCTCGAAAGATTATTTCACTGGTGCTGTTCCTCCTTTCTTTATTCTTTTTTGGTGAGTTTCTATAAAGTACAGTGTTAACTGACAGTCTGTAAGGGAGACCAAAATCTTTGCTCTGCCCTGCCCCCTTTGTGCTGCTTTGACAGAGACACCCAGCTGAGAACTGAAGTAGGCAGTTGGATATCCCAGCTGTGTCTGCCTCCCTCCCTCTAGTCCACCGTCTGGGAAGAGACTGATGTGGGGTTGGGAGGACCTAAGTGCCCTCTCCCAAACTAGCTGTATGGGGCCAGAATTTTCCAAGTCTTGAGGAGCAGCAGCGACTGGCCTTCACTCACCCCAGGAGGCAGAGCAACCCAGCTTGGGAGGAAAAACAGTTACTGGGGGCAGAAATCTTCAGAGCCTCAAAAGCCTGTGAGATATCACTGACTCTTTTTATTTAAAATAAAGAAGAAGAAAAAATGCCTTTACTGACTATGGGGCAATGGCAGCTTGTGAAATTGCAGTCACTAGGGAACAGTTTGTGTTGTTTTGATTCAACTGTTTTGTATTTTTTCTGATATTTACAAACAGTTATTAAAAATTAAGTTAATAAAAAGAGAGAAATAAAAATAATAGAAATAGGCAGTAAGAATTTTTGAAATAAATGGAAATAGGTGGTAATCAAAAAATGAAATAGCAAGTATTACAAAAAGTTAATAAAAATATAAGCAGGTTAAAAAAAAGCAGAAATAAGCAGAGGTTTAAAAAATAAACAACAAATAAAGCAACTTTCCCGTTGTATTAGAAATCATGTTACCCCATACCTCATCCTTCCTTTTTTCACCACTGCTTACAGTTTGTTAAACCCATTAGTTGTCTCTTGTCTCAGTTTTTGGCTACGAACCTGCAGAGAATTACAGATACTTAATTTTGCTCCTGTGCATAAAGTTAAGTCTATGTATCTTTGCCGGACTAGTGACTTAGATTCTGGTGTTGCAATGAGCTCCATGGAAGTATCCTTGAATGTGCTCTGAGCTCCACTGAAGTCAGTGCAGCTGTGTGTGGCCACAAGGTCCTGCCCACATGGAGATCATTGCAGGACTGAGGCCACAATAATCCCTGTTCCAAAGAACTGTCTTTTTATATGACCCTCCAATCCTGCAAATCCATATTCTGGTGAATAGACCCATTGACTTGACAGTGAGTACAGTCAAATGCCTGCTCAGGATTAAGGCTATAAACATAGGGGACCCTGATCCTGACTGGGATCTGTAAGTGATACTTTTTTTTTTTTATATATATAATATATAAATGTGAACAATTTAATGTAGCATAAGCCTTAACTTTTACATTTGAAAATTGATTTTAACCATGTAAACCATAATGCTCCATTAACATATGTTGAAAATATATCTCCCCAACTCAAAATCTATAAGAATGTCATTTCACCATTCCTTGCAAAATATCCAATTTGGAAACTCAAGTGGAGGGAGGGTAGGAATGTAGAAAGGGAGAGGGGCCGTAGAGTTTGATTTTGCTTATTGAAATGCTGAAGACAACTAATACAGCCCTTGGAAGTCCCTCAAGGCTGCATTTTACATCCATTCCAAAATTAGGCCCCATTCTTGCAAACACTTAAACATGTATTTAACTTGACTTTGGTTGGATTATTTCACTGATGTGCTTAGCTTTAGTAAAGCTACATGTAAGTGTTTGACAGATTGGGGCCCCTTGCTTTTGAGGAGAATAATCTGCAGCAGATAATGTTCTAAATTTTAACAAAAATTGTTCTTTTTATGACTAACAGGTACTTACTACATGGGATTGCTTGATGGAAGAGGAATTCAGATGTCCAGAGGAATATATAAAGGCTTTGTCCTCTATGATTTTAATCATTTCTGGCACAAGGTGATTTATGATTAGATGTAATCAAATAAAGACTCTCACTACCAGTCTAGCTCTAGGACCAAAAGTGCTTACCCAATAATTGCACCTTCTTTATGTGGGGTTTCAGGTATACTGGAGACTCCAGTGTCTTGGAATTTAATTATATTTAAGCACACATTAATAATTACAATATTTTTATTTGAGTCTGCTACTATTTTACTATATGCCTTTGAGCAAATCACTTGAGCTAACATTTTCAGAATTGGCCTTTAAATTTTGGTTTTCTTCAATTTTGGTTGCTCAGCTTGGTATCTGGGATCCCATTATCAGACGTAGAGCCCTTATGACTCCAGCTGAAGGCACATGATCAAACAAAAGACTTTAACAAAAGGAGTTTTCTTTTAAGTGGTTATATTATACAGTTTCAATGTTAGTTAGGGCATGGCTACACTTGCAGATGTAGAGAGCCAGGAGTTAAACTAGCCCTCAGAGACAGCAGCAGGGAAAGCACTGCTCTGTGTTCATGCTCCTTGTGACTGTGGAGCATGTCCACATTAGCATCTCTTGCAACGCCACAGAGAGCAGTGCATTGGGGTAGCTATCCCAGTGTGCAAGTGGCTGCAACATGCTTTGGAAAGGTTTTGCAAAACATGGGGGGCAGAGTGTGTCAGCATGCTATCTTGTAAGTTCAGACAGTGGCAAGAGGAAACCTGACATCAGCCCCTACCCCTCACCTCGACACACACATGCACAAATACCTGCCTCTGCAGCGGGACCATTCCACAGTAATGGTTTGCTTTGTGTCCCAGAGCAGATGAGCATGCTGGCTGTCAGAAATGGAGCTTTGAAAGGGGATATCTTTATGCCTGCAGCCCAGTTCAAAACAATGACCAGAGTGGCCCCTTAACTCCAGGGGATTATGGGACATTTCCAGAGGCCAATTACAACACAGTAATGCAACACATCATCCACACTGACACCCCAGAGCTCCAGCCAGGGCACAGAAAGCCCTATGATTCTCGTGGATGTGGATTACCAGGAGCACTCCAGTTGCAGAGTCCAGGCGCTCTAAGTGCCTTGCCAGTGTGGCCACCTCAGGAGTTAGGGTACCCGGGACTGATTTAATGCTCTCTAACTTGCAAGTGTAGCCAAGGCCTAAGACTTGTATCAAAAAGAGAAACTTGAATAGGAACACACTTTTATCATAGAGAGTAACAAGAGTGTGGCCACTAGTATTCCAACCTTTCCTCATAGAGAATATATCTACTTATGTCAGAAGACAGTGAAGTAATGTATTGATAACAGAGAGGAAATCCTTGGTTACAGTGGCCCCAGAAAACAACTGGAAAAGAAAAGAGGCAAAACCTAAAATGGAGCTAGTAATGGAGACGTTCTAGGGAAGGTTCTGACCTCCAGTTGGCTGGCTGCTATTCATTTGACCCTTTTTCAGAACTGTAGAAGCTGGTTAGAGAGGGGAAGAAGTTATTGGATTAAGAGTTTGGAAGACATACTTTGAGGATAGGGCATTTTGATAGAATGGATAGCTAGGAGGCTGACATATAACTCTATATGAAAATAAGTGTCCTTGTTGTATCAATTTTCTGTGTTAGCAAACTAGATGGTTTGCTTCCTGAAGTGTCTTAACCGATATCCAGGAGCCTGTCGTGTAAATTCTTTTTTAAGCAATTATTATTAACAAGAAAAGTGCATAAAATTCTGGATAATGCTTGCAATCAGATAAGTCTGAATTACATTATAACAAACATTTACCTAACAGCAAGATTCAAGTCCCAGTGTTTTCTGTGCTCCCTCCACAGGAAAATGTTACTTTTTTATTCAGATGTCTCTTACTTCCTGTCTGCTAGCTGCAAAATTGAAGCCTTTAAGGAATAAGCTCAGACACATTTACAGACACAGAAAAGTTGAAAATTCAGTACACATTTTGTGTATATATTTACCTATATGATTGGTTCTTACGGTGGTGTTTTGTTTTTAATAAACTATATTTACCATCTTAGAATAATTAATCAAATGCATGATAGGAGACTGTGATATCTGCTTCATGAATAAGGAATTGTCCAGCATTAATCTTAAGATCTATTTAATTGTCTTTCTCTCCTGGGTATTTATAGGGTGCCAGTTACTGTTATATGTTAGTGTTAAACACCTGTAGTATGTAGGCATTGTGTCTCTGAGTGTCTACCATCTCACATTCCTATAGAGAATGATTGCCTCTCTCTGCAGGAGGCTCTGTATTGGCGATGATAGTGTTTGGAATGAACATTTTATTAATATTTCCATCTAGGATGAATCAGAGAGATATGGAATGGATCTGGAGTCTTTAAGGTAAAGTGGATTTCTGGATGACTACTTGACTCATTGCTGTAAAGAAATTCAAACCCTGAGCATGACAACTGCACAAATGGAGGAGTTGGGTCTTCCACAAACTTTATACACATTGATGATGTTCCCAACCCCAAAAGTATCTGTAGGGATTTTTTTCTCCCCCTCCCTTAAAATCCAGAGGAAGGAAAGATGTTGGAGCTGGCAGTTTTTCTTCCCTGTCTTACAGGCACACAAGTTGCTCGTGTACATGACTAGGTAAGAAGGGAAAACTGCTTGCACTTCCATCTTCCCAGGGTGTTTGAGGAGAAGCAGTGAAGATTATTATTTTCCAGCTGCTCAGCTTTGTCTTCCTTGTTGTGGAGGGATGGAGAAATTCTTTTGCTGGTTCCCTCCATATTCTGATATGATTAGAAATAGAAACTTGTGATTGTTCTGCCTTCCTGTAAGGTGGAATAGATGCTCCTCTGTACACAGTTCCCACTGTAGGTGAAGGAAACCTTTGCTTCTTCCCGACCCTGCTTCTTCCCTAGCCTGGTACCATAGGAGCTGCATGTGAAGAAACCCTGCATGGTTAGCCAAGATCAGAGGAATAAGAGGACCCGTGTGAGAATAATCATCCAACTCATTAAGGGGAGAATACAGGAGTATGGAGTGGGGGAAAGAGCAGCTGTGTGGCAAAATGAGAAACTAGAATATTTAGGCTAAGACGCTCATTACTGAGGGGAGAGAGTGAGGAGGGGAAGTGGTGGATATGAGGAATGAAGGAGAAAAATGTTTAACGGAAGAAAGATATTTAAAGTGGAATACAGGAAGATCAGAGGGAAGGAATAGAAATTACCAAAACAGATGTAGCAGATACCTTTTACAGTCCATTTTAGTATATGAATGAAGAATGGAAAGAGAAGGAAGAACAAAAACAAGGGAGCCCCATCAAGCAGCAGTTTTTGATTGAAAAGTTGATGTCAAGATGCTAGAAAGAAAACATGAATATCGAATTATATAGGAGATATTAGGGTACTGTACAGAACTGTGTAGGCTGAAGAAGTGATGGGGGGCTTTGGAGTTCAGGTAGGAGGGGGCATGGAAACCCACTGCTCCTATGTGTAAAGAAAGGTGGACATTTTTGGTCCAGTAAAATATGTTTTAGAAGTTGTTGCAGTGGTGACTGCACTTTTTTATGTGTATTTTTCCTTGTTTTATATCTGTTTGTGGTCTGTGTCAGAGATGGCAACTGAGAGATCGGGACTGAGCATATTCTTTTGTGGCCTAGTGTGCCATTTGTGTGAGTAGTTTTTAATCAAATGTAACCTGCAGCTGGCTTGGTCTGCATTCCAGATAAAACCAGTTTACTTTTTCAAGCATATGTTCTTTCTTGTTTTGAAATGTCCTGGAATCTTTGAAAATGCAGGTTATTGCATCTTCTATGCCAGTATTTTCCAGACAGAATCCTTATCCTTTTGTCCATAATTTATTTTTTTCTACATCAAACAAAATCTTAGTCCTTCAAACCCACCCTTACACATTTTTTAGGATGGTTGCAGACATGCCACCACTCACCTTCGTATTATTCAGGAAGCAGGGTAAAAAATTTTGAAAGTGCCTAAGTCCTATTGAAAGTCTATTGGACTGAGGATCCTAAATTACTTAGAGATATTTTTGAAAATTTTTCCTGTAGGGCAGCGAGGTGGCTTCTCAATCTGAAGGTATTAGAACTAGTATCTAAGTCTACTTTTCCTCTCACTTACAAATTGATCATCCAGAGCAGATTTCTTTAGAGGTATAAAAAGAGGTGTCTGTTGCCTGTCTCTCATTCTCATGACATACCACAAGCCAGACAGGCCAGGAAAATAGTGCTTTCTGTCACTCTTTCCCACTTTTTCTAGGCAGGCAAACCATGTTTTGAAAGAAATCCAGTCTCTTAAAGATCAGGTAGATAAGCTACAGACAGAGCTTCATTCTCTGAAACAAGGTACAAAGGACATCACCCAGCGTGCTATCAGTGAAGCCCTGGAAGGGAGTGCGATCAAAGGCGTTACAACATGGGTAAGGACATTGCAGGATTTTGTTAAGTAGAGATTTCTAGCTTTCTTTGTATCTACCATAGTTCCTTCTCACACTTTTTTTTTATACTTCACTGACATATGTAGTGTAACAGTCTTGGGAATCCAGAAACAACTGTTCATCCACAACAAATAATTTTTCTTTGGACTGCAGACTTTTTTTGCGGAGTTGCTGGAAGGGTGGGATAACATAGGTAGGAATTTCTATCACCCTAACCATCAATAGAATGCCATCACCTCCTGAACAAGATGTACACTACGTTAGACATTTGAAGGAACGATAGTCTAAGCTACAGTATTGATTTTTCACCTTTACACCAAGAAAATGATCTGGTGGAAAATTCATAAGGAGAACCTGCAACCCAGTCTCCTGAGTCACTTCTGGTACCCTTAGGCTCTCTTTGGTCCCTGTCAGTGTCACCCATGGGAGACCTGGCTGCTGCCAAGGCTTCCCCCAGCCTCTCCCCAGAAAAACTCTATTTCACAAGGCTTGCAGAGGATAGTATGATATGTCCTAGCCTTCCACAGGTCTGTTCAGGGGATCCTCCACACAAGTAACATTGTCTAGAGAATCTGTCTCTTCATCTGCAGCAGGTGGTCTTTGAGGTAGAAGTGAATAGTATGGCAAGGGTTTCCCCAGGGGACTCTTGTTGGCAGTATGTGCTCAGTGTTCTTGAGCACAGAGTATATCAAACATCTTTGCTCTTTTGAGTTTCATTCTATTTCTTGGAAGTTAAAGGAACTTAACCAATTGATATGATCACTCCCTTTTATGAACTACTTGGTGATTAAATTGCACATATATAAGGGGTCATTGTATAATGACCCTTAATGTCATTATATAGATAGTTACCACTATTATGACATAGTATAACAGCTGCCTAGAAGGAGGGCTACACACACTCTCCTACAAAGGTGGCCATTACCAAAATTATAGAACAAGGTGAACACAATAGTTTTCTGACATTTTGGTTGAGATTCCAGGTGGTTTTCAGAACCTCTAACAAGTGGTCTGTAACTCAAGAGATAATACATGCGCTTGATACCAGGCCTCCACACCCAGCCTGTTAGGGTATGTCTACGATTTGAGCTGGGGGTGTAATTTCCAGTGCAGGAAAACATTCCTGTACTAGCTGTGATCAAGCTAGTGAGTTAAATGTAGAGTGTAGCCACAGTGGGGCGAGCAGCAGGAGGGGCCACCCCAAGTACATACCCAGCACCTTAGCTGTCGCAAGTACATACCCATCCATCTCCTTGTGCCACCACAACTACACTTTATTTTTAGAGCACTAGCAACATCTGCACTGGGGGAGTTAGGGATTTTTTTATACCCCTCACTGCCGTGGCTATGTCAACCTCAATTTTAAGTGTAGACCAGATCTTAGTCTAACCTAATGGTTACTTCATGATTGTTTTACACATACTTCGGATTGTAGGTGAACTGGTGTGTGTACGACTTGCAAACTCCTTTCCCCTCTCACAGTTCTTACCTTTTATATTCCTTCACAGACTGTTAAAAGGATGCTGAATAAAGTCCTTGAAAAGCTGGATGAAGACCAAGTCCAGATGCCTGATTATGCCCTAAAATCAGCAGGTATTATTATTCTTCCCAATTAGAATCTGGGTCTTATGGTGTTATGCACTGTAAAAAACATATAAGAAGACACAGCCCCTGCCCCCAAAGAGCTTACAGTCTAGTTTAAGATGATGTACAAATGAATGTCACTTACAATAGGAGGGAAGTGGAAGAGAGGACAAGGGTCACAGTATAAGATTATGTATTTACATAGTCTGACAATGTTTCAAGCCTTTTTATAAAAAAGAGTGCTTATTTTAATATTGTTTTTATTAATCACTTCATATCTTCAGTTTTATTACCCACTGCCGATTATCAATTTTGAATATTTTAATTAGCCACCATGGCCTGTTACTATAGAGAAGGACAGAATAAGTGAAAGAGAGACAAATACTATTGCTAGAAATCAGTCAAAACCCATGCTTGTTCAGGTCAAAGTACAGTAATAGTCAACATTCTTATGGTATTACCAGTGAGGGAAAGCTGTGCCAACATCTCTTTATGCCCATTTGAGAAGAGTATATGGAAGTAAGCGTGTGGAGGAGAGGGCTATAAGAATTATGACTAGTGTGTGTTGATTGGGCCACATAAGAGTTGTTTGATAAAGATTTTTTTTCTGAGAATCACATGCAGTGATACATGTCCAGTTTAAAAGAGTCACTCATATAAATGATAATTGTATTACAGGGGCTTTGTTGTCTATATGTTAGGAGTTAAACCAACACCTGGTGTTGGTCATTAGATCCTCTGTATATTACACATTGTTAAGAATACCTGCTATATTAGAGAGGCAAAGTGGGTCCAACTTCTGTTGATGAGAGAGACAAGCTTTTGAGCTTACTTAGAGCTTTTCTTCAGGTCCAAGTAGTGCTATATGTGAGATGATATCTCATTATTGTATGAATATTTTAATTTCAGGTGCCAGCATTGTTCAGTCCAGAACTACCAGGAGCTACCGTCATAATAGAGGAAAATTCTTTTGGTCATCCTTTCCAATGCTGGTTTTTGTAAAGTCTCCAGAAGTTATTCTTCAGGTAGAAATCTAAATAAAAGAAGTCTTGAGAGTTTCCTTTACCCTTTCCTCTCTTCCTTTTGGGTCTCCTTTTTCCATGACCATTCCCTATGTCTGCTTTCCCTGTTCTTCTCCCCATACTGCCCAAAGTTCAGGGAGGGATTGGTGGAGATAGAAAGACAGCCTATGCTGCTGTACATAATGGCATTTTTGCAGATAAACCCAGGTTAGCACCACACCACAAGTGACGAAAAGAGAGAAATAAAAGCAGCAGAGTTAAGAATTGGCACCTGGGAATAAACATCGTTCATAAGTGTGGGGGGGGGGGGAGGGCAGACCACAGTACCAGAGGTTTTTATGAGCAGTGCAGCCAATACAGTCTATCTGAATACTGCATCATGGAACTAGTATTTGTCCTCAGAATTAACAATACATTTTATATTTAATTTTTACGTGGACTCGAAAAATATGAACTTTGTGATTATTTAAATATCATTGACGTGTTTCAAGATAGATTCTAAGGTGCCAAAGTAATCCCTGGTTTCAGGGATTCCACTGATTTCAGTGGAATTATACCAGTGATACCATTAGCCACATGGTTGCCTAAACCAATAATCATTGTTTTGTGTTCTGGTTTTAGCCCAGTAATTACCCTGGGAACTGCTGGCCTTTCCCAGGAAGTCAGGGTGAAACTGTCATCAAACTGGCTATGGAAATAATTCCAAGAGCGGTTACAATGGAGCACATTCCCAAGAAAATCTCCCCTACAGGAGAAATCTCCAGTGCTCCTAAGGACTTCGCTGTCTATGTGAGCATCTTCCTTAGCTTTTTATATAAGATTTCTAAGAATGGGGGGGTGTAGTACGGGGGGAAATATAGGGAAAAAGCAAGTTCTGTATATTTCCTTCACACCTGCAACTCACTCCATGTTGTAGGAAGAGAGCAATTCATATATATATAACTATCAGCATAATTCTTGTTGTTCCATTTATTCTTAAAAATGAGACATTCCCATTCCTGCACAACCTACTGTGTCTATGTGCCACATATAAGAGAAGTAATGTGGTTTAGGGGATTCTGCACAGGGCTGGGTACTAGGAACTCCTGATTTTAATCCTGGCTTTGCCATTAATTCACTCAACCTCTCACAATTTCCCCAACTATAAATAGGGATAGTATTTGCTTACCTATCTCACGGGACTATTGTGACTATAAATTAACCAAAACATGAAGTGGTAACCAGTAAGCCACAACTATCAGGCTTCTCCTGATATTTTTAACTTCAGAGATGTATTTGAAAAAAATCCTTGGTTTATGAACAAGAGTTAGATATTTCATGAGTATACCATCCATGTTTAGGTTTTTTGGCTATCCTGTGACACCACCAGCCTGGTCAAACCTGGCTTTGGGAATGGACTTGTGCTCCAAGGACCCTTAGTTTATGGATTTAGCACATCACTGTGCATCTTGGATATCATGTTATGCTTTTTGTGTTAACTGTCTGCATGAAGAGAAAACACATTTAAACCTGTTGTAATTGGGTTTCCACTGTCTTTTGTTTTCTCCATGCCTGTGTTTTTCTGCAGGGCCTAAAGGAGGAAGATGAGGAGCAAGGAACTCTCTTAGGAGAGTTCATGTATAACTGTGAAGGAGATTTATTTCAAACATTCCAATTGAAGGTACGGTAAGGAAGAGGGGAAGTGACTGTGAGATTAAGATGGATTCTACTGCTTGAACTAGGGGGTTGTTTAAGCTTCCCAGCAGAAGTGATGTGGAGAAATAGCCCTGGGTTGACAGGACTGTAATTTAGTCTGTAGTTCTGTGAATGGTGGCTTTAAAACTAAGCATTTTTCTGCAGCACTATTGCTAGAGTCTAATCTGCGGTGAATTTGAGTGATCTGCCCTTAGACTGCATAAAAAGAAAACACATCACATACCATCAGAATATTGGTCCTTCAAATTAAACATTACTGATAATTGTAAGGAAATCTTTTTGTTGCAGATTACTGAAAATAAATCTGTTCTATTTAAGTGCTTGTCTGTGTAGAAATTCTTTGCACAGAGCTCACATGGATATCAATGGGATTTCTACATGTGGTGGAGTCAACTTCTGAGTGAGAAGAACTTCATAGAGCTACTTTGCTTACTGAAGCAGGCTAGCCTTTTTTGTGTCTATGTCTCTATAATTACTATCTTAAAGTACAGTTAGTAGAGGTGTAAGCATCTTCCTATCTTGTGGACAATGATTTCACATGGCAGCAAAGAGTAAAATAGTGAACAAGTCACCCCTGCATGATGCTAATTATTGATCAACAGTGAGAGATACATGAAGTAAAAAATAATAGCTTTAATTTCTTTTCAGAATGAACTTTCTGAATTCATGAGGTACGTGAAACTGAAAGTGCTGAACAATTGGGGCCACCCAGAATATACCTGCATTTATCGATTTAGGGTACATGGAGATCTAAAACATACCCAGGAGTTCTTTGAACAGAGCCCAATACCTGAGGAACTCAAAATGGCAACAACACCAGCAGACTAAAAGTGAAATTCTTAAGATCCACTCCACTTCATCACCCAAGTGATAGGGTGTCCAGAGCAGACAAAAATAAAAATGCAAACAAAAATATTTTTTGGCAAAATTGTTTTTATTCTTCAAAATGTTACTGTTTCTGTAGAAAAAGATACAATATGTATAGTGAATAAATAGTATTTGCCTAGGGTAGTGAAGAGGTTTCTACAGGGTAGAATTTAATCTTATGTGCCCCTAGGCACAGCATTTTCTGCATCCCTCTCTTTCCCCTCCACCCCCAGCTGACCTTTGTGTTTTCTCTTAAAAAAAAAAAAAAAGAAAAAAAAAAAAAGAAACTTATAACCCACTTTTAGGTGTTCCTAGAACTCCAGTGCCCCTAGGCATGTGCCTACTGTGCCTAATTGGAAATCCAGACTTGGGGTTCTAATGGGATAGAAATATGTTGGATGGATTTTTCTTCAAATCTAAGTTACTAACCAGAGAAAACTTAGTGGGTTTTTTTCCCCTTAGAGATGGGCTCTTTGTATTTCCTATCAAAGCTTTCCCTTTTGTTCCATGTGGCACTTTTCTTTGCTTATCCTCTGTTAACCCACAGTATTGGCTAGGGGCTCCTGAATTCATAGACAGTGATTAAAACTCTCCAAGATCAATCTTCACCTACCCCTTAAACTCATGGGGGCAGTTTCTCAGCTAGTGTAAATTGTCCTAGATCCATTGACTTTGCATTAACAACTTATATCAGCTGAGGTTATGCTTGAGGGATGCTATTTTTTCGTGGTGCATCTCCAGTCTCCTCTCTCATTTTCATGTAATTTCAATGGAAGTTAGGAGCCTAAATGTTGAGGATCTGGGCCTGTATGTTCCTGTTGGTGAGAAGAGATGCTTACGTATTATATTCCCCAAGCTTTTTACCAAGACAGTTTGCCACTAAAATCCCATCAAGTTGCACAGTTATTTTATGATGTATATGTACCCCTCTCCCTTTCTCTCTTCAGCGTCTCTCTCTGCCCTTTAGTTTTTGACTTATTAATTGGTTTTGTACAAATAGGATAGCTGGCATTCACCTCTCGAACATTTAATGCACCACCTCTGAGACATGCCATCTTCTATCATAGGATTCATCCAATATTAATAACAACAGCATTGCAGCTTAGTTGCTAACTATCTGTGACACCAGACAGCAAGTTTAATAACAAGATCCAGGAGGCACTTCCACCAATCTTGTTATTTATTAATATCTTCCATATGCATTACTCCTATATAATATTTCTCAAAGTCTCTGATAGCTCCCAAAAATTCAGCCAATAACTAAACTAGCACAGTGTAGTTTTATGGTCAAGTTAGGTATTGCAAATTTGACTGGATGTGTGGCTTGCATTTTTCTCCATCTTTGAACAAGCTGATTCTGTGGCTAGAAAACTTGCTTCCATGCAGGGCTGGATTACCCAATAGGCAGACTAAGCGTGTGCTTAGGGCACCAGCAAAGCAGGGAACACTTAAAAAAAAAGGGGGGGGGATTTGATGTTTGATATTTCAAAAAAGCATCGACATAGTCATTGTGGGAAAATCAGAACTTTGTTAGACTTCCTTACACTCCAATACACACTCTTCCCCCATTTTTCTGTTCTCTTTTTATTACTTATCCCCACCTAAAGCGGGGGCATCCTACTAAAATAGATTGAAATAATGCGAGGAAATCAGAGACTGTAACTGATCATCCTACTCTGGTGGTAAAACAGACATGTCTTGCCAAATGTTATAGCTGTTGTTCAAACATTAGCTCAACGTGGTCTGCCTTTCCGGGGATCAAATGATGCATTTGGATCATTGCAGAATGGAAATTTCTTGGGATTGTTGGAGCTTCTGGCTCAGTCTGACCCATTTTTAGCAGGCCATATCTCAAAATATGGGAATGCTGGCAAAGGTAACCCATCATACTTATCCAAGACAATACGTGATAAACTGATTAGTCTAATGAGTGACACAGTTCATTCAGCTATTGTGGATGAAATAAGTACTGCTAGGTACTTCAGTTTATCTGTCAACTCTACACCTGATCTTTCACATATTGATCAATTGAGTATTATACTAAGATATGTGTCTCTCACAGATGGAAAACCAGTTGAACGATTTATAACATTCCTCAATTTGAAAAGCCACACTGGTGAAGAAATGGCAAATCAAGTACTGCATTATCTGTGCCAAGTTTGCAAAACAGATTTCTCAAAGTGCAGAGGTCAATCTTATGACAACACTGCCAACGTGTCAGGGCATTATCAAGGAATGCAGAAGAAGCTTTTAGTACAAAACAAATATGCCATATTCACACCATGTGCTGCACACACTCTCAATTTTGTTGGCCGCAGTGCTGTTGATTGTTGTCGGGTGGCAGTCAGGTTTTTCTCAATAGTCTAGTTACTTTATATATTTTTCTCTGCCTCAACAACCAAATGGACAATTCTTAAAACATATTTGGGCAATGATCGTGTGTTGAAATCTCTTTCTAATACTCACTGGGACGCACATGCAGTGGCAACAAGTGCAATTCTGGAGTCCTACTCAAAGACTGTGGATGCATTAGAAAGTATAGCTGAAGACCAATCACGAAAGGGAGAAACTATACGAGAGGCAGAAAACATTGCAAACAAGATGCAAGAACTAGAGTTTGTATTCATGTTGACCATGTGGAATGAAATTTTACAACACTTTTACCACACAAGTCAAGCTCACCAAGAAAAAGAATTGGATTTGAAAACATGTGCAGACCTCTGTCAATCATTAGCAGACCACTTACAC
This sequence comes from Gopherus flavomarginatus, assembly GCF_025201925.1. Classification (NCBI taxonomy): domain Eukaryota; kingdom Metazoa; phylum Chordata; order Testudines; family Testudinidae; genus Gopherus; species Gopherus flavomarginatus. The sequence goes on along the minus strand of NC_066618.1, from coordinate 105,581,319 downwards.
ACTTTGAGGAATGATTTCGAAAGATTTGAAGACATATCAAAAGATATCTTGCCTGATACTAACTACAAAGAAGCCCAGTCCCACAAGCAAATCAGGAAAAAACATTGCTATCATTTGCTTGTAACAGAAACAGCATTGAATCCTAGGGACAAATTTCACATATCTACTTACTACGCTATAACTGATACACTTGAAGCTCATATGAAGAGGAGAGGTGAAGTGTACAAAGAAGTATCAAGTAGATTTTCTTTTCTAAACGATAGGGACTTATCTGACAAACAATATTCACAAGGTTCCCAAAAGCTAGTTGACTCATACCCTGTTGACTTGAACATGAATCTCTGTGGAGAAGTACGGCAGTTCCACTGTTATATATGCACAAAATGTAATGAAAAAGGAAAAATGAAATTCAGTCACATTGATCTTATAAGAACAGCTGTACCGAGTCGGACCAAAGGTCCATCTAGCCCAGTATCTGTCTAGCAACAGTGGCCAATGCCAGGTGCCCCAGAGGGAGTGAACCTAACAGGCAATGATCAAGTGATCACTCTCCTGCCATCCATCTCCATCCTCTGACAAACAGAGGCTAGGGACACCATTCCTTACCCATCCTGGCTAATAGCCATTTATGGACTTAACCACCATGAATTTATCCAGTTCTCTTTTAAATGCTGTTATAGTCCCAGCCTTCAGAACCTTCTCAGGTAAGGAGTTCCCACAAGTTGACTGTGCGCTGCGTGAAGAAGAACTTCCTTTTATTTGTTTTAAACCTGCTGCTTATTAATTTCATTTGATGACCCCTAGTTCTTGTATTATGGGAATAAGTAAATAACTTTTCCTTATCCACTTTCTCCACACCATTCATGATTTTATATATCTCTATCATATCCCCCCGTCTCCTCATAGACTCATAGGTCAGAAGGGACCAATCTGATCATCTAGTCTGACCTCCTGCACAAGGCAGGCCACAGAACCCCACCCATCCAATTTTATAACAACCCCTATCCCAGGACCAAGTTATTGAAATCCTCAAAAATGGTTTGAAGACCTCAAGCTGCAGAGAAACCACCAGCAAGGGACCCGTGCCCCACGCTGCAGGGGAAGGCGAAAAACCTCCAGGGCACCTGCCAATCTGCCCTGGAGGAAAATTCCTTCCCGACCCCAAATATGGTGATCAGCTAAACCCTGAGCATGTGGGCAAGAGTCACCAGCCAGCACCCAAGAAGGAATTCTCTGCAGCAACTCAGTACCCATCCCATCCAACATCTCCCCGCAGACCATTGAGCAGACCTGTCTGGTGGTAATTCAAGATCAATTGCCCAAATTAACGATCCTATCATAACATCCCCTCCATATACTTATCAAGCTTTGTCTTAAAGCCAGGAAAGTCTTTTGCCCCTACTACTTCCCTCGGAAGGCTGTACCAGAACTTCACTCCCCTAATGGTCAGAAACCTTTGTCTAATTTCAAGTCTAAACTTCCTAATATCCAGTTTATACCCATTCGTCCTCGTGCCTACATTAGTACTAAACTTAAATAATTCCTCTCCCTCCCTAACGTTAACCCCCTTGATATATTTATATAGAGCGAGCATATCCTCCCTCAGCCTTCTTTTGGCCAGGCTAAACAAGCCACGCTCTTTGAGTCTCCTTTCATAAGGCAGTTTTTCCATTCCTCGGATCATCCTTGTAGCCCGTCTCTGAACCTGTTCCAGTTTGAATTCATCCTTCTTGAACATGGGACACCAGAACTGCACACAGTATTCCAGATGGGGTCTCACCAACGCCTTATATAACGGTACTAACACATCCTTATCCTTGCAGGAAATACCCCGCCTGATGCATCCCAAAATCGCATTTGCTTTTTTAACAGCCGTATCACATTGGCGACTCATAGTTATCCTGCTATCAACCAGTACCCCAAGGTCCTTCTCCTCCTCCGTCGCTTCCAACTGATGCGCCCCCAACGTATATCCAAAATTCTTATTATTAATTCCTAAATGCATGACCTTGCACTTTTCACTATTGTATTTCATCCTATTTCTATTACTCCAGTTTACAAGGTGGTTCAGATCTTCCTGAATAGTATCCCTGTCCTTCTCCGTTTTAGCAATACCCCCCAGCTTCGTGTCATCCGCAAACTTTATTAGCACATTCCCGCTCTTTGTGCCAAGGTCAGTAATAAAAAGGTTAAATAAGATCGGTCCCAAAACCGATCCTTGAGGGACTCCACTAGTGACCTCCTTCCAGCCTGACAGTTCACCTTTCAATACGACCCTCTGGAGTCTCCCCTTTAACCAGTTCCTTATCCACCTTACAACTTTCATATTCATCCCCATCTTTTCCAATTTAACTAACAGCTCCCCGTGCGGAACCATGTCGAACGCCTTACTGAAATCTAGGTAAATTATATCTACCGCATTTCCTTTATCTAAGTAATCCATCACCTTCTCAAAGAAGGAGATCAGATTGGTTTGACACGATCTACCTTTAGTAAATCCGTGTTGCAATTCGTCCCAATTACCATTGACCTCTATGTCCTTAACTACTTTCTCCCTTAAAATTTTTTCCAAGACCTTACATACTACAGATGTCAAGCTAACAGGCCTATAATTACCCGGATCACTCTTATTCCCTTTCTTAAAAATAGGAACTACATTAGCAATCCTCCAGTCATATGGCACAACCCCCGAGTTCGTCGATTGCTTAAAAATTCTCGCTAACGGGCTCGCAATTTCACGCGCCAGTTCCTTTAATATCCTCGGATGGAGATTGTCCGGGCCCTCCGACTTCGTCCCATCGAGCTGTTCAAGTATGGCCTCTATCTCAGTTGCGGTAATATCCACTTCCATATCCACATTCCCGTTTATCATCCCTCCATCATCGCAAGGTTCCTCACTAGTCTTATTAAAAACTGAGGCAAAGTACTTGTTTAGATGTTGGGCCATGCCTAGGTTATCCTTAACCTCCATTCCATCCTCAGTGTATAGCGGCCCCACTTCTTCTTTCTTTGTTTTCTTCTTATTTATGTGGCTGTAGAACCTTTTACTATTGGTTTTGATTCCCTTTGCAAGTTCCAGTTCAATGCGGCTTTTAGCCTTCCTCACTTTATCCCTACATGTTCTGACCTCACCAAGGTAGCTTTCCTTACTGATCCTGCCTTTCTTCCACTCCCTGTAAGCTTTCTGCTTTTGTCTAATTCCCTCTCTGAGTTGCTTGCTCATCCAGTTTGGCCTACAACTCCTGCCCATGGTTTTTTTCCCCTTTCTCGGGATGCAGGCTTCCGACAGTCTCCGCAGCTGTGACTTAAAGTAATTCCAGGCCTCCTCCGCATTTAAATCCACTAATTCCTCTGTCCAATCCACTTCCCTAACTAATTTCCTTAACTCTTTAAAATTAGCCCTCGAGAAGTCAAAAACCCTAATCCCAGATCTACATTTGTTTATCCTTCCATCTAGTTTGAACTGAATCAGCTCATGATCACTCGAACCAAGGTTGTCCCCTACCACCATTTCTTCTATGAGGTCCTCACTGCTCACCAACACCAAATCTAAAATGGCATCCCCTCTCGTAGGTGCTTCAACTACTTGATGAAGAAATCCATCCGCTATCACATCCAGAAAAATCTGACCCCTATTATTCTTGCAAGTACTCGTCCTCCAGTCTATATCCAGGAAGTTGAAGTCCCCCATAATCACACATTTCCCCTTTGTGTTTACTTCATTAAAGACATTAAAGAGGTCTCTATCCATATCCCAATCCGATCCCGGCGGTCTGTAGCACACCTCAAGCACTATCTCAGGGGAAGCTCTAGTTGCTTTTTTACCCAGTGTGATTTTTGCCCAGACAGACTCTGTCTTATCCATTCCATCGCTTCTTATTTTGCTACAGTTAATTTCATCATTGATGTACAAGGCTACTCCACCACCTTTGCCTTTCTTCCTGTCTTTTCTAAACAGCACATAGCCTTCAATACCCGTGCTCCAGTCATGAGTACTATTCCACCAGGTTTCGGTAATCCCTATAATATCCGGCTTCACTTCCTGCACTAGTAACTCCAGTTCCTCCATCTTGTTACCTAGGCTCCTCGCATTAGTGTACAGACCTTTTAATTTTCGGCGTTTGGCGTCAGTGACATTCTTTCCCCCGTCGTGCACAAACTTTCTACCACCAGCATCACCCGTTACTCTGGTTTCTACTCCACTATTCCTCCTTGGATCAAATCTTGGGGCCGCAAGGGTATCCCCTCTCACTTTGTTTACTTCCCTCTCCAGGTTATATTCTGGCGTGGAGATCTCCCGAACATCTCCCAACCATCTCCCCCAACTTCCTAGTTTAAAGCCCTCTTGATGAGGTCGGCGAGCCTCCATCCTAGAATTCTATTTCCCTCCTTGCTTAGATGGAGTCCTCTTTTCTCCAAGCTGAAGAGTCCTAGCTTCTTTAATCTTTCCTCATATGGGACCCTCTCCAAACCCCCAATCATTTTAGTTGCCCTTCTCTGAACCTTTTCTAGTGCCAGTATATCTTTTTTTGAGGTGAGGAGACCAAATCTGTATCTTCATGACATAGTACTGAAAGACGGAATACAATGTGTATTTTCAGATGTAGAGATCACACTGTGTATTTTTCTAACACTGATGATTACTAACTGCTCCACAGAATGCTTTTTTTCTCAGCTGAAAAGAAAAACCCTCAGAGAACAACAATGTGTCAGGACAGACTTGATTCACTTTCCCTGTTGTGTATGGAAGCGGACATGCTTCGTCGAGTCAGCTTCGATGAACTTATCCAGAATTTTGAAATCAGAAAATCTAGAAAGAAGCTATTTTAATTTCAGCATACATGTAAGTTTTGTGTCATTTTGAAAAATAAAATGTTATTTTACGGTATAGTATTGTTTTTATTTTGAATTACATGGGTGGGGCATCATAATCTTTTCAGTGCTTAGGGCCTTTAAAGGTCTTAATCCAGCCCTGCTTCCATGGCAAACAAAGAGCATCTGCAATGTTTTCCAGATCATTGTAGGCCCCATCCTGCAAAATGCAGAGCACTTTCTGCATAGTGCGTAAGCCTTCAGCTCATATTTACTTCAGTGAGAGTTGAGCAAACTGAACACATCATAGAAGTGGCCCTATTGTGATTCAGTTATTGATCCCTGCAGTTTTGCAGCTCTCAGACCGGAGGAGTATTTACTTCTAGCTTGTTTAACTAAAAATAGCTATGGGGTTGTGAATAATACAGTTGACATAAAAGCAAAACAAAATATTTATCATTTCTCAATTGTTTTCATTTTTCATAATTAACGCACAAATACATTATCCAAATAGAACAGAACCTGAAAAAGAACTTAAATTAACATGCATGGAGCAATCATTAAAATATTAGTAGAATCACAGAAGTAATCATAAAAAAGAGACAATGGCACTACAAGATAATTCTACATAAAAATGCAAAAATCTTACAGCTTGTTTTTTAAAAAGAACAAAGAATGAGGAGAAAATCAAATCCAGACAGAGGACTTGCATACAGCACAAGTTACAGGGTATGTGGAAAGTAGACTTGAAGCTCACTTTAGCACTTCATTAATCCTGATGAAGGTGCTGTGAGGCCCTGTACCTATATGCCAATTTAGAACAGCCCAATGACATTGGGGTTAGATGAAATCTTAGGCTTCGATGTTCCTGTCTCCCTGACTGACAGTTCCCTTTTAAGAGATGTGAGTTATCTTGTTTCTTCAGAGTACCCAGCTCTTTCATGGTCCCTCTGTCACTCATATGGGGAGAACACAACTCCATCAGGAACATCTATTGCAGTTTTTATATGACCTCCATTTCAGTGGTATCACTCACTATCTTTTATGGTAATGCAGTAGGGGGAGACATGGAGTGTACCCCCAGAAGAGGGATTTGGTGGCAGTCAAGCTGATCCCTGGCTGCTGCTGAGGGGGCTACTTGGGATCTGATTAGTGCTACATAAGAGCAAACTCCAGAGAGGTCTCAGGGTTGGAGCCTGGATTTGGCCCGAGATGCTTTGGTTTATAACAGAGTTTGTCTCAGTATGTTCTAACAAGTTTTTGCCCAAATAATTTAAACACAGGCATGGAACTCACTGTCATTTCTGATAAGGGTATACATGGTGTCTGTAAGAGTGGGCATTAAAGCCTCATGGCCCTGCCTCCTCTCTGATATATGATAATTTGCACATGAAGTGAGTTGCTTAAATTATGCTACTCACAGATCCTGCCACTGGAAAATTCACACAGTTGTCATTGTTGATGTTTTATCATGTAAAAACCCACTGCTTTTATTGGGAGGTCAGACTGACACCAACATGCCTTGCCATTCCAATGAGTATATGCCCTATTAGACTATTCCCTCCTAGTTGCTGGGAGGATGTGCAGTGGAACATGTACTCTACTTACAAACACCTCTAGCTCCCACCTCAGCTGCTCTCAGGTGGAAGATAGACTTATTCTGTTCACTGAACCCACTGTTGCTTTCCATGAGAGGAGCTTCTACCCTTCCTCCTCCCAACTGCACAGGGTAAAGGATTTTTCCTCTTTCTCTCCTTTCTGCTACATGGCATCCTCTTCACACTCTGAACCACCTGCCCAGATAGTTATGGGAAGGGAGAGGGTACAGGACCCCTAGTAAGCAAATTGGGGTAAGGACTGTCTTACTGTTCTGTGTTGTACAGCACCTTGCACAATGAGATCCTAGTCCATGACTAGGATTCCTAGGTAGATCCTATGAATACAAATAATACATAATAACAGCATTTTCAACAGCAGCAAGCTTGGCTCCTGTGGCTTTAAGCACTATTTCCATATAGGGTTCCCCTTGTACCATGAGACAGAGCAACTTAAACTCTTCTGTATTATAATGCTGGGTTTTTATTAGTATGCATACTGTTTGTCATCAGACTGTACCCGACTGTGAGCTCACCAGCTCCATCTAGTGTTCACATTAAATCATTTTGCTTCCCTGCCGAACTTTAGTTGAGGTTCTCAAACTTGGGGTCAGGACCCCTCAGGGGGTCATGTGGTTATTACAGCGGGGGTTGCGAGTTGTCAGCCTCCACCCCAAATCCCGCGTTACATCCAGCATTTATAATGGGCTTAAATATATAAAAAAGTGTTTGCTTTTAATTTGGGGGAGGAGGTGTCACACCTCACAGGCTTGCTATGTGAAAGGGGTCACTAGTAAAAAAAGTTTGAGAACTACTGCTTTAGTTCATAAAAAATACTCAGTTCATCCCCCCTCCCCGCCTTTTCACTTTTTTTTCCTAACCTTTCTTTAGGCCTGATTCCCCACATGGCAACACTAGTTTTACACCAGCCTAACTCCTTGATTTCGATGAGTGTAACATTGGTGTAACAGAGCGGAGAATCAAGCACAGGTCTAGTCTCCATTCTTTTAACTGTTACCAATTTTCACATTTTATTGTTTTATGCTTATTTCCCTTCTTTCATATTTTGAGCCATTTCTAACACTACGGGGTTTTTTTGTTCAACTCCTACCTTTTTTATGTGGGTAGTTTTTTGTTCTGTTAATATTTGATACTAACTTTTCCCTATTTCCTTTAGCTATCCATTGTTTTTTTTTTAAAGAAAAGCAGTAACATCATCACCGCCTTTATACAGCAGCAGGCATAGTAGGGGAGTGCATTGTGTGCGTGATCTGCTCTTTCTGAACCACCCCCTCTCGTCTGCTGATACTGAGCTCGCGCTGGCTCTGCTTTTACACCAGCTCAGCGCCATTGACCCCCCCAGTGGAGTAACTCCGGACTCACACCCGAATCAGGCCCTTTGTTATACTCTCACCGAGTTAGGCGCACGATGATCCTGTACGAGGCACCGGAGGTGAGAGGGCAGGAGAAGGGGAAGCGGAACTGGGTTGCCCGGGGGCCGGGCTTCCCGGAGAGGTTGAGCTGGGGCGGGTTTATTTTGCTTCCACATTCAAGGCGGCTTCCGCCATGCGGTTTCGGGCCAAGATCGTGGACGTCGCCTGCCTGAACCACTTCACCCGTGAGCGGGCTGGGCTGCGCGGTGCCCCGGGGAGCGGGTCTGCAGCAGCGGGGGTGCGTGGGAGGGACCCTGGGGACAGCCTGTCTGTGGGGAAAGGGGCAGAGTGAGTGGGAGGGAGGTTACAAACTCTCATGCCCGCTGAGTTAAAATCTCGGTCATATGCGCTGCCAGATCCCCCAGTCTCTCCCTGTACCGCGGGGAGCGATGCACCCCCATAGAGTGACACGCGTGAGGAGGGGAACCTGGGGCTGCTTTGCAAGCACAAGACCTACGAGCCTCATCTTCCTGGCTGCTGCTGGCCAGGCCATAGAGTGTTTTATATCAAAAACAACTAAACTGGCTGGTTTAGAAGACAGATTTCAATGCCTGTTTACAGGGCAGTATAACACCTGGCCCTTGCATAGCAGATTGTATCCCAAAAGCCGTTACTAAGAAAGTTGTCTTAATTTTACAAATGGGGAAACTGAGGCACAGAGCCCTGCAACAACTTACCAGAACAGCTCAGTGGTAGATCTGAGAATATTTGTCCATGTGAGATATTTCCAGGGCATGTTGTACTGTAACATGTTGGCACAATTATACATACATAAAATAAAATAAGAACAAAAAAAAACAGACCATTAGTCTGTGGCTTGTTCCTATGTTCCAACGATTTTTCTCTGTAATCTTCCACGTTTGTTTGTGTGTTTGTTTACTGTGTGGTAATGGTAGCACTTATGAACCCTAAACAAGTGGGCCTCTTACAGAGCAGTATACGGACAAAAAATAAAGAAGATAGCTCCTACCACAGATTTCTCACAGTTTGGATGTCAGACAGGATAGGAGATAGGTGACAAGACAAAAAATAATTGTGTGCAGAGTAGTTGTAGCTTTTTAGTCCCAGGATATTAGAGAGACAAGGTGGGAGAGGTGATATCTTTTATTGGACCGACTTCTGTGGGTGAGAGAGACAAGCTTTTGAATGACTGAGCTCTTGTGTGGCTTGAAAGATTGTTTTGCTCACCAACAGAAGTTGGTCCAACAAAAGATACTACCTTACCTACTTTGTGTCTCCAAACAAAATAATGATGGGTGCGGGGTAAACCAAAACAACAGAATTTAACAAAATATCAAAGTCTTAGGTTCCCACTTTCCATTGATTTATTTATTTTAATAATGTTCTTTCCAACTGAACTGCAAACAACAACCTTGCAAGCAAAGTTTTTTTGTCCTGTGCTAGAAGTTTTAGGCAGTCATTTATTGAAACTTTATCCCATAGGTGTGATCAATACAATTGCCAAACTAGCCAAGACATGCACTCTACGCCTTACAGTGGACAAACTTTACTTCATCCTTACTGATAAAGTGGCAAATGGAGGGGTCAGCATGTGGTGTGAGTTAAATCAGGTATGTGCCAGAGAAATAGGCTGATACTGCATAATTAACTGTATATGAAACATCTCAATGTCTTTAAAACTAAGGTGGCTGTTCTAAAGGTTTAAGAGGGACTTCAGTGGTGTATAGACTTTTGCAGGAATGTATTTCACCAGCAGTCAAAAAAGCTAACAGTGTGAGGAACCATTAGGAAAGGGATAGATAATAAGACAGAAAATATCATAATACCACTATATAAGTCCATTGTATGCCCTCATCTTTAATACTGCTTGCAGTTCTGGTCGCCCCAACTCAAAAAAGAGCTATTAGAATTGGAAAAGGTACAGAGAAGGGCAACAGAAATGATTAGGAGTATGGAACAGCTTCTATAGGAGGAGAGATTAAATAGACCGAGCCTGTTGAACTTACACAATGTGCAAGCAACCTGTGAAACTCATTGCCATGGGATGTTGTGAAGGCCTAAATCATAACTGGGTTCAAAACCGAATTTGATGAGTTCATGGAGGATAGGTTTGTCAATTGCTATTAGCTAAGATGATCAGGTATAAAGCCCCATGCTCTGGGTGGCTCTAATCCTCTGACTGCCAGATGGTGGGACTGGACGATAGGGGATGGATCAGTAGATAAATTGCCTTGTTCTGTTTATTCTCACTGAAGCATCTGTAACTTGGCCACTGTTGGTAAACAGGATACTGAGCTAGATGGAGCATTAGTCTGACCCACTGTGGTCCTCTTTTTGTTCTTAATTTCCCCATAGAGAATGTGTCTTCATATGGCTGAACTTTTCTGTTTCTAGGGTGAGTTTCACATATATTTTGGCTCAGATTTTGTGTGTAGTGGCACAAGTGATAAGAATGTATTAATCTCTCTGTTTATTAATGGGAGGTGATACGTAAAAGACTGAAGTTAATAGTTAAGCCCTGAATTTGCATGGGGTCCACACAGTGGAACTTTATGCTTGCAGAGTCTGTTTTGTAACATACAGAACACACACAGCAGAGGGAAGTTTCAACCTGTATACAGTCAATTCTGAATATATGGTACAATACTTTAATTCTGCTTACCGTGACTTGCTGTATTTTAAATTAAAACAGTTTTTCCTGTCATTCCTCCCCTCTGTTTTTCTTTTTTTTTTTTTTAAGGGGAACTTCTTTGATGAATTCCAGATGGAAGGAGTAGCAGCAGAACACAACGAAATTTATTTGGAGCTGACACCAGAAAACCTATCAAGAGCTTTAAAAACAGCCCAGAATGCCAAGACGGTGAAAATCAAATTGACTAACAAGCACTGCCCCTGTCTCACAGTAGCTGTGGAACTGGTAAGAGCAGAAATGCTTTTTAAGTGCCCTTGGGAACAACGTAGTAAATATTGTGCTGTTCCCTAAATCTAATAGCTGATTTTAAATTCATATGTCTCCTTTCCTGGAATAGTCTGAAATGCTGCTGGGAAAAGAATCTAATTTAACTATGTTGATCGGGGCATGCCTTCTTTTATCCTTGGAAGGCACCTAGTATAATGTGGATGATACTGGCCAGGAAGAGAAAGGGAGAATAAAATATTACAGAATGAGTTACAGCAAGGCAATGGCAAATGCTTCCATTTTTCTTTCCATCCACGGGACCAGGTTTTACCCTGATATATATCTCTTGCATTCCCATTGAAATCAGTAGGTTACATAAGGTAAAAGGGCAAAACTATGGCTTTTTTAGTTTAGTTTTGTTTTCTTTTAATTTAGATCTGCCCCATTGAGGATTTTAATATTACATTATATTGCTGTAACACCTAAGTTGTTTTACAAACATTAATTAATTTAGCCTTGCAAAATCCCTGTTAGGAAGGGAAGTATAATTATGCCCATTTTCTGGCGCAGAAAGCTTAAGTGTGTTGTCCAGGGCATGTCACAAATACCTGACAGGGCCAGGATTAGAAGCCTGGTCTCCCTGACTATTAATCCTGCTCCTTAACCACAAGAACTTTTATTTTTCTCTCTCAAGCCCTCGTTATCGAGCAGTAGTCGCATTGTGACACATGACATTCCAGTGGGAGTTATTCCCAGAAGACTGTGGAATGATTTCCGAGAGCCCAGTGTACCAGATTTTGATGTAAGCAACCTTTTTTTAAAGTCACTATTGAATGCACAGGATTGGGGTGAAACACTATAAACTGTGTATGTTGTTATATATATTTTAAAGTTTAATATTCCTCCCCCACACACTTGAAAAGGTAGCCCAGTTATTGTCACTATGAGGTGTGTAGATCCCAGATATCATTATAGATGTTTCTTTTTCTGAATACAAGAGACCACATAACTTTTGGCAGAGCTATCATCAGATTATTTGCATTTTTCCTCTTCAGTAAGCAGCCCAGGTACATTATTTTGTATGACTGTATTCTTATAAGGTACAGATCCTTTTGTCATGAGCTGTACAGCTATGTAAGAAAAAGACATCTGCTCTAAAGAGAATACATTTTATATGTAGTTTAAACTGCTCTAAAGAGAATACATTTTGTATGTAGTTTTTGCACACCATGTCTACTACGCTAGATGTACAAAACCTTTCATAAACAAGATGAAACTAATGGGGTTTTGAATTCATGTGGTTTGGAAATAACTGGGATGAATTGTGTTCTGTTTCACCAATGTAACTCCACTGAATAATTAAGTTACTTTGAGTTTACTAGGTGCAGAATATTTTCCCCTTCAGCTCTGCATGTTTCTTGTTATAACAAAGCCCTCCCCTCCTGAATTCATAGGAATGCTTATCACTGAGGAACAGAAACTGATGCGTATTTTGAAAAGTTGTTTGGGCTAGACCTTCTGCTGTTGACACATAACACAGATTAGGAACGTAGGGGGAAAAGGGTATACAATAATTGTTCCTTCTCAAGTGTTGTGAACTGCTGGGAGGGCAGCATGCTGGTCTGAATGAACCAATGATATGATCTGGTAAGGGAAGTGTTCTGTTCCTTGGTAGTTCAATGATTTATTTCAATTCTGTTGTGCAGTCCTCGCTGAATATGCATTTGATAAATAGAGAAGTATCCCATCCCATCCCATCTATTTCACTTCATGAAGTATTATATCACAGTGCTGTGTATTTTATTTTTAAATGCAGTTGATGTGATCTTTGTAGGTCAGTATTTACTTGCCAGTGCTGAAGACCATGAAGAGTGTTGTGGAAAGAATGAAAAATCTCAGCAATTGCATTGTAAGTTAAAATATCTCTCATAATGCCTTGAAAAAGGGACCAATTGCATCCCTTACGTAGAATATTTCCTTCTCACTTTGCGTAGTGATCCCTTGTTAGATCTTGCAAGCTAAGCTTGCTTGGGCCAGGTTAGTACTTCTGTGGGAAACCTCCAAAGAACATCCAAGTGCTGCAGAAAGTGATGGGATTCAGTGTCATTGTTATTTTATAGGGCCTAAAAGTACACTGTGCACATCACGGTAAGTGGTACTTTTCCTTCTGAATCAGTACTGAACTGTTGCTTCAGTGTGATGTTAGAGAGAAATGTGATGTCACAGATACTGTCTTTCATCTGAGATGTAAAATTGAGTTCCTACTTGGATTGTAAGAGTAAACAGGTTAATGCTGTTTTATTGATCAAAAAACAACCTGAGCCCCTCATTCTGCAAATCCTGATGCATATGCTTAAATGTATGAATGTATGTGGTCTCATTGATTTCAATGGGAATATTCACTGGCACAAAGCTAAACATATGTCTGTGTTTCCAGAATTGGGGGCCTAGGATTTACCTTTTGACCTAAGTTCTCTTAGTAACATTTCAGCTATAAATGGTAATCTTCGTTTCTTAACCGAAATGGTTGGTTAGCATTGCTGAGCGCTGTTAAAGGTCTGTCACATTCCATACTAGGAATAGCAGCATATCAGTGTTGGATGAAATGATCCTTGCATGCCCATTACTTTCCACTCAGGAATGTTGTATGCCTTAAGTATTGTTTGTTTTTAAAGTGCTTTGAAATCCTTGGAGGGAAAGTGCTCTAGAATTGTGTAATATTAGAAACAGTATTATTAGGAGAGTTTGTGTTACAGAAAATTTTTAGTTCTATGGGTAACAAGAATTATTTTGATTACAGTGGTAGGAACTCATCACTTCAGTCATTCAGATGATATCTATGCACAAAACTCATCGTTGCTGAAAATTTTCTCTTGTAGTCTTCCACTTTGAAAAGGATAAACGTATCTAGAATTATCCTCTTTACAACTCTCTTGCAGAGTTATCTTGTTTTGTCTGTAAAAGTGTGATCAGCATTGGGAGAAGGATCCAGACAATTACATAGATTTTTCAGAAGCTCTGCAAAGTTACAGTCGTCTATCACCTTCTATCCCAAAGGGTCTCACATTATATTGAAAACTCTGGTCCTGATAATACCCACATTAGACTAAATGGCAACACTCCATCTGCTTAAATGGTGACAAATCAGTCTTTGTGTGCACGGGATAGGGATCATTTCATTAACTACTGACTTGCAGCCACCTTTCCCTTTCATTTTTCTAAGGTGGTATCTGGGAGTCAAACACAACAGCTGTAACCTCTAAAAATATTGGAGAGTGAATGAATTTCTCTGCTACTACACAATGCCAGCTCCTCCCACCCCACCTCACTTTTCTTTCTCTTCTGCTCTCTAATCCCCATCAAATATTAGTCATGGTAAAGATTAGTTATTGGGTGAAACCTTAAGAAAACCCAAATCTAGACTAAACTTTTGAAAAGCACTTAAATTCCATTTTTGAAAATGGGATTTAGGAACTTAGATTATGCCTTACTGAAAGTCTATTGGATTTCAGCTCTTCAGTGCCTAAGTCACTTTTGAAAATTAGATTTAAGCTTCTAAATCATGTAGGCACTTTTTGAAAAGTTTACCCCTTGTATTTGATCAGAATATAATCAGGTTTGAGTTATGGCTGAACACCCCTGCTAAGGACTTCAGTTTTACATTATTTATCTCCTGCTGCATTGTCTCTTTGGAGCATAGCGGTTGCAGAGAGTGAGACACTGTGAAATAGCTGCAAGGTTTTAGACCTTGGCTTGCCAACTAGGGGCTTGAACTCCTTTCAGAAGTAAGGAGAGAGTTTGTGGAGAGTGTAGTATATTTGAGCTGAGGGGTGAAAACATTATCAATGTGATGTGCTCATATTGGTCTTGGTGCTTTTGAGGTAGGCTGATGCAAACTGTATGAGTTGTACATTTAAATTTAATTTAATTATTTTCAGAGTGAAAATGTGATTGACAAATGAATGACTTACTTGTATTGTAGGTGCTTGAAGCAAATTTAAACGGAGAAATGAACTTGAAAATAGAAACAGATTTAGTGTCTGTTACGACCCATTTTAAAGGTCTTGGAAATCCTCCATGGAGTAAGTCTCCCGCTTTGCCCCATCCAGATATCTGTTTTATCTTACTTACTTGGTACTGATAAATATAACTCTAAGGGCTGATCTTGTTAATAATTCAGAATGTTTTAACAATTATCATATAGTCAACAAATTTTAAATTCAAATAAAATAGATGTTGGCATTTTTTTTAACAGTTTTAGTTTTTGAAGCATTTGAGTTTTAATAAAGTAGTGAAAAGATTGCAGTTAATTTTGTAAGAGAAAAGAGATTTAGAATGATAACCTATTTACATATAAACTAGTACATACTAACTAGAGCTGATATTCATCTTGTGAGTGTACTTTTGATACAAAGTCTTTTTTATATCATTTTAGTATCAGAGGATGGTTCACAAAATTCTACTCAAAACAGAGATCCGGAAAGCATGGCTGAGGCACGCATAGACATTCGGAAGCTCCTGCAGCTACTTGCTGGGCAACAAGTAAATCCCACGAAAGCCTTGTGCAGTAAGTTCAATGACTCTGACTTCAAGAGAAATTTATTCAGACTGCCATTTTCAGCTTTTAGATGGCCAGCTGGAGACATAGAAATCATAGAAGGGCCTAATTTTCAGAAAGTGCTGAGAGCCCAGCTTCTGCAATATCAGACCTTTTTAAAGTGTCTGAAATTGGCATCCAAAATCACTAGTGATTTCTGAAAATTTAGTCACGTAAATTTGAGCTGTCAAAGTTATGCAGCTGCTGTGTCATTGAAAAGTCCAATCCTGCCCTATGGCAAAATTCTCAAATCTCTAGAAAATAACCTAGGTATCCTGGCTATCCTTTCTTTTTTCAAATGGTTTCCCAGTGTGTTCAAGGCTGTTTTTCTAAATCTGTTTAAGTGTATGATGTATGCTATCAATGTACACAGTCACTGCTCTTGTATGTTGAGACCTAAATGTGTATTACAGCCACAGGCAGATAGAAATGGGGTGTAGGATTTTGTATCACATTCAAAAAGTTTAGACCCTGCTGAGAGGAAGATCCTGGATCACTGCTGCATTATGCTGAAGTGGGCTTTTCCTCTAAAGATGATAGAGCTTCTGCCTCTCCTATATAGAAGTTGCACTGTGTTACGTATTTGCGCCAGCCTTCCAATTGCCTTTATGATGTCTCTTTTACAGATATTGTGAGCAAAAGGATTGTTCACTTCATTCTGCTTCATGAGGAGGTTTCCCTTCAGTACTTCATTCCAGCACTTGCATGAATACTCTTCTACAGCTCAGCAGTTCTGCCATATGAGGCCTTGCCTACAAAGAGTGAAACGAGCATAAAGAGTGGGGATTTTGTGCATCGATGGGCTCTTGATCTATAATATTTAAAAAAGTTGTGATATATTTTATATTATATATATTTATAGAATTATTGTAAGAACTTGATTCCCAAGGATATTATGTTTTTGTGTTGATTATATATTGGATTAAAGTGAAAATATATGGAAAGCTGGCCCCTCTAGTTTCGTGGGCAGGGAAACTGTAGAAGCTCCTACACAGTGCTGTTCACTGCACTCAGTAACTGAGCAAGTAGGTGAGCGAAGATGCTGTAACATGAATGTCTCTTCAACATGTTATAGGTGGGCATAAACACAAGTGCAGCTCAAAGCACTTGGGGTTTCTTTAGATGAGGCAGCAACGTGGGCATGTCAAAGAGAGCTGCTTGGGGGACCAGGGTAAAGTTTCTGAAATTAACTCCCCTGGGAATGAAGGGCCATCGCAAGCCTCACCATCTTCCACTCCATGGGCAAGGTGCATTTCTTTGATCTTGCCTTTTACTATAAACACAGCTGTGTGTATATAAAAATTGCAAAAGATATTGGCCACACTTCTGCTGAGGAGGAGAAGAGAACAAATGAGGCAGATGCTGGTCAGATGGCTTAATGGAGCCCCAGAAAGCCCTTAGATGAGTGCAGTATAAGAGTTTATATAGAATGTTTGTTTATATTTGGATTGTTTCAGCTGCTGGTCTGTAAGAGTAGGCAATACAGTGTTATTTGAAGCCTTAGTGAGTAGGGGTATCAGGACTTGTGCTTCCTTGTATATTCATGCCAACGGTTAACATGGCTTATTTTCAACTAAGGGTCTCTGCAAAAACATCTTGTCCCTGTTCATGAAAAATAGCTCTTTTTCCCTAATAAACTGGGGTTTCAGATAATACATTGGGAGGACTTGCCTTCTGTTGCTACAAGCTCAGCTTGTCAATGAGTTGAGGCAAGACTGGACACCACAGCCTTTCAGTGAGACATTGGGTTAAAAACTGGGATCAGCTGGTCTACAGTACTGGCTGCCCCTTCTTCCTTCCTTCCATCAATTAATAAATGGTGAGTTAAATAAGCAGGACACACGATGAGGTGAACATACTAGTCATTTATTTTAAAAAAATGCTCATTTGCAGGGAGTACAGAAGAAAGAGAGGGGACCTAACAAGTGCTGGGAAAGTGTGTGGGTAGAGGCTATCATCACTTACCTTTTGGTTTTTGGCTGTTCTTTATGGTCCCCTGCTTGGCTGTGACTGAACTCTTCCAGCTAAGACTGGAAAGGAAAGGCTTCGGAAGATGATGGCAAAAGATAACAATGCAGGATCACCATCCCCACATGCTCCAGGGTCTGAGGTCCTTCACACCTGTAGGGGTTGGCTCACTGCTGTGATCTGCATGGGTAGACATTCTGATGTTCCTGCAACATACAGGAGACCATTTAGAGCAGTGGTTCTCAAAGCCGGTCTGCTGACGGGCCACAGGTTGCCCACCACTGTCCTAAGGAGTCATTGCCTGCAATACAAGCAGATGTGCCTGCTACCTCTCTCTAACAGTCTACCTAAAAGTCTGGACTGATCTCTTGGACAGAGGAAGGAGGTAGGTAGTGTTTTTTGTGGAGACAGGGAAGGATTGAGGAGACAGGTAACTGGTGGAATTCACAGTTGCTGCTTTATGGTGTGAGTGATTTGCAGTGCATAGACGCTCAAGTGGTTTTACTTTTGTATTTGAAATGGGACAAGGAACAAATAATCCAGACCATGCACAGATGCACTGGGCTCTTGCCTCTTCGAGGGCCAGTGTCACCTTGTGACAACAGGTTTTATGGCCCGTGGGGGGAGGGAAAGCATAAAAGCCTTTAGTTACTTAGGAACAAAAGTTTTTCCTGATTATTATCTTGCAGACTTTGTAAGAACTTCAGGATTGAGCCCACTGGGATGATCTGTAGCTGTAATACCTGCAATAAAATACTCATGTTAGACAGCCTGAAATAAATTAACCAATATCTCATTTTCCTCACATTTGGCCTTTCCAGCATGTTTCTATCCCCCACTGGCCAGAAAAGCCACAAATTAAGTTAAAAGGAATTTTTCTGGGTCAGAATGCAGGAACAAGTGTAATACTACTGATACATACTGTATTGATTCTCATTGTTACTTGGTTATTTCTGCGAGGAAGTGTAGGTGGTTATTCTTCTGATTTTAGTACACAAAACTATATTGCATCTATAAGCTCTTTCGAAATGTGTGCGCTTCCATATATTGATTAACCGAGTCCTAATGACATATGTAGCTTGCCCTCTAGTGGTAATTTTCACTCTACAGATAAACTTATTGCTGTTTGCCTCTGTGTGTGTAACCTACTGTATTGAATTTCAGTATTCTGCAAGTCAATAACATTGCAACTAGTAATACTCTGTTTAGAAAAAGAGACAAAGGGATGCATGTCCCTTGAGGGAAAACAAATAAATTGTAAGTCTGACCTCCCCCTTTAGTGAGATTTTGATCATTATGTTATACTTAAACAGGTTTGATCAAAATCAAACTTAAAAAATAACCCCACCCAAAGATAGAGGTACCAACTGCTAAAAGCCTCCCAGCACAGCTATACCTCATGGGAGTATTGTTGCATGACAGACATTCTGTTCAGATATAAGAATAGAACATAGAACGCACTACTAAAATCTTTCCATGAAAACCTGCATATGGGATCTAGGAGTCAATTAATATTATGTTCTGAAGATTTTGCTGATCTAGGCAGTATAATGAATAATAAGAAAAATCATTAAGTGATATTTAAAAAAAAAGATCAGGAGAATCCAGGAGCAAATCTAGCCAGTTATCGTTAAATGTGCACACACACACACACTCAAATTATTGGACTTTTCACAGCTGCTTAACAAGTTCAATGATTACATGAAATATTGAGGTTCATGATATATGCTACAGGAAGTCATACAACATTGAGATGTGTTATAAACAGATAGTTAAGGGTTAATGCCTCTTTTACCTGTAAAGGGTTAAGAAGTTCACCTAGCCTAGCTGACACCTGACCAGAGGAACCAAAGAGGGAAGAAGATGTTTCAAAAGGAAGGAGGGAAGTTTTCCTTTGTTTAGAATCTCAGTTTCAGCCAGAGTGAAAAAGATCAAGGAACCAGCCTCTTATCAGAGTAGTGTTTTAGAAAGGGATAAATAGGTTTATGTTTATTTTCTTTGTAACTTGGTACCATTAAGGGAATTATCAAAATTGGGTATTTGGGTATTTTTTGTGTAACTAAATTTTTGCCCAGGGGAACATCCTCTGTGTTTGAAATCTGTTGTCTGTGAGAGTAGCTGGTATGCTAATCTCTCCCAGAGGGTTTTCTTTTACCTTTCTTTTCTTTAATTAAAAGCCTTTTTCTTAATACCTGATTGATTTTTTCCTTGTTTTTAGATCCAAGGGGTTTGGATCTGTGTTCACCAGGAAATTGGTGAAGTCTCTCAAGGCTACCCAGTGAAGAAGAGTAGTGCTTGTGAGTGGTGGCAGCGATACCAGATCTAAGCTGGTAATTAAGCTTAGAAGTGTCCATGCAGGTCCCCACATCTGTACCCTAATGTTCAGAGTGGGGAAGGCACCTTGACAAGATGTGATCTAACAAACAATGAGAGCGGAGTAAATATTCCAGGTGAAATCAATAGCAGCAGGACCCGACCGGTATCTTCCTCAGCCAGTAGGTTTTCCTTGTTGGTGCATACTAGGAGTGGATTTTAATACCACCAAATGCTGAGCCATTAATTACTATTACTCATTTATTGCTCCAATCCTGCAACTGGAACCGCAAAAGTAGGTGCCCTGTCCCCACTGACTTCAATGGGGTTCCATCCACTTGGATCCAGCAGCAAGATTAGGACCAATTTTACCCCCAATTCTTTGGTATCATACCAGCCGAGGAAATTTGCTTTTAAAATAGTCTTCCTCTAATTTTACCCTTTGGGCTTGTATTTATCATTATGATTTTATGCACACATTGTACATAAAACTGTGAACTAATGTCTACAGAAACAGGTTGTATCTAATGATTAATTTGTGAGATTTGTATACAGGAAAGGGTCACAGAATGATAATAGTGTCCTATAGTATGGTCAGCAATTAAAAATGCAAGCCACTAAAAATTATGACATGGAGAAGGATATAGTCCCTAGCTGGTAAATTGAAGAATGCCTAGGTCCAGGGAGATTGGTTGAGGCCAAGAGAGGAGGACAAATGTCCATGCCCAAACACTTCATAAACTTACTGTGTCTATGTATAATGATATATCAAAAGAGCTGATTAGTTAGCAGGTTAGTACATTGGTTAGCAGGCAGGGTTTGAGGACCAGGAACAGTGCTGAGTGGTGGAGAGGGGAAATGTATTACCTTAAGCAAGTCTCTATTGAGAGCAACAGAAAATAGCAGGGTATCATCCCCAAAGGAAACATTGCTTTGCTGCTTTCTATGGACTGCATGTTGAACCCAACTGAGGAAGGGGAGCAAGTAATTCCCCTACTCCCACACCTTTGTTGCATTGCATAAACAGTGAACCTAAATCAATGTCTTATCTGTAGTGATGGGTAGCCCCAAGGGGGAGGAGGGGTCCTGGTTGTTACTTTGGCTCCCAGCTGGTCTCCTCCTACTCTTCAAACTTTCTGCTCCTGTGAGCAGCACAAAGAATAGTAAATTTATTACTTTAACCTCCCATGCCCTCCAAATTAGTGTGAGTTTCCTGTTTGAAAGGCAGAGGGTTCAAATAGTCTCCAATTAATGTACTAGCTGATTCCACTTCTCTATTTCCATTTTATTTGCCTCCTGCTTTCATGTAAGGATAATCACTGCCTCTGTTTCATTGGAATTTAAATCTCATCTAGTTGCTAGCTGCTTCCCCCTCTCAAATTTCACAGAAGATGTGATAAATGAAGGTTGTGGGAGGAGCTCCCTTTTATGGACAGCCAGCCAGTTAGCCATAAAATCCCCTGTTCGTAGCTGTTCTCTACTTGATTTACCTGTAAAGGGTTAAAAAAGTCCTTAGGTAAAAGGAAGGGAGTGGGCACCTGACCAAAAAAGCCAATGGGAAGGCTAGAACTTTTTAAAATTGGGGGGGAAATCCCCTTTGTCTCTCTGTTGTTGTTCTCCAGAGAGAGGTGACAGAGCAGGGACAGGGCTGGAACTTCTGTGAAAAGCTGGTGCCAGGTATGAAAATCATCAGATCATACCTAGAAACTACTCATTTGAAACCCCAGATATGTAAGTAGATCAGGAAATGTCTAGGAAGATGTGATTAGGTTTCTCTCTTATTTCTTTATGGCTTGTGGACTACTCTGTGCTAACCCCAGGTGCTTTTGTTTTGCTTGTAACCTTTAAGCTGGACCTCAAGAGAGCTATCTTGATGCTTAATCCTTGTAATTGGTATTTTTTTTTTATCTAGCAAAAAGCCTAAATTCCAAATGTCCCCATGAGGCAGCAGCTATGGCAATTGGAGAAGCCTTCCCATCAACATAGCACTGTCTACATTGGAAGTTATGTTGGCATAAGTGCGTTATTGAAGGGTGTGGATTTTCCACACCCTGAGTGACACAGTTACACTGACATATGTTTGTAGTGTAGCCCAGGCCTATGTCTTTCAGTGTACGGATTTTTCGCGCGAAAGTAGCTGGGCTGTCTAATTTTGTATTGTAGACTAGTCTTATGTTAATTAGTATTTGTGAATTACCTTGGCAATTTCTGGATAGAGGGTGCGATAGAAATGCAAACTAGTATTGTTAACAACTTTATTGTTATAATGTGGGATTTAGTAGCACTTTGTTGGGAATGGAAGAGTGATGTGGAATTGATGAGTGCAGTAGTCCATTAGGCATGGTGCAAACAATGTGGGGCTCTGAAAATTAAACCATGGTTACTCAAAAGCAGCAATTTTGAGATGTTAAATGTTATTGTTTAAGCAAAGCGAGGCCCTGCACTTAATGGCATTTCTGTTTGTTTGTAGATCTAAGGGAGGAAAGGGAGGCAGGATTGTTTTTTCCCCCTGAAAGTGAATAGCAACACATTTTTCATGATAAACTCCTTCACAACTCAGTGGGCAAAATTCTGACCCCTCTACTCGTACAGGGTAGTATCAAGCACAAAACCAAACCCTACTCTACTAGATACCATAACTCAAAGCAAATAGCACTGCCAGTCTAATTTCACAGATTGTGCAGATAGTGTGCGCATAGCTTCCTAGAGTTTATAGAATTCTTTGCTTCTTGAACCGAGAAGGGCCATAGATCTGCTCTTTAATAAAGAACATAAGGGCTTTCCTTCTTTTTGAAAACACCACAGCATAATTCAAGTTTTACTCGTTTTGTTTTCTGTTTATCTTTGGGTGACTTTGAGTTGACTTCAGTGTGCTTATGAGATGGCTAGAATACTAGTGGAAGTTAAAGTTTTTCATATTTCCACAACATGCCAAACATACATTGTCTTAATTAGAAGTTTACTGTTAAAAAGATTCTCTGCAATCCAGAACACACTAATAAGGTTGCTAAAGCACTATTAATATCAGTTGCAAAAAAGCTTTGAGGGAGCATTCCATGGTAGCCAGCATGGGTATCTTACAGAAAAGTCCACGAAAGGGTGAAGCAGGTAACGTTATTTGTTATTAATTATGTATATTCTAGTACAGTGGTTCTCAAACCATTTTTGTGGACCACTTGAAAAATGCTGAGGATCTTGACAGACCACTTAATGATCTTTCCAAATGTTGTTTGTACTGTTAGCTAACTATCGTAAAGCGCTTTGGATTAAAATGCTATATTAAAAAAAAACCTTAATAATTAATGTTTTTTATTCTACAAATAAAAGCACACAACTCATATTTTAATATCAGTAGTCTTACCTTCCTAATGCAATGGATATGCCCTTTCTCCCCCATCACGGCAGCCCCTGAGCTGGGGCTGGGAAGGAGTGGAGTCTCTCCCCAGCAGCTGCAACCCTGGAGCTGAGGAAAGCAGCCTCTTTCTCCCAAATTCCCCCCACCTCCTCTTCTCCCCCCACTGCCCCTCCCATCTACCCCTTATTCCCACCCCCCAAGGCCACCACCTCCCCTTACATGTGCATCTTCTCCAGGGTCCAGGCACCTAATTAGTGAAGCCATGCCTGCATGGCTCTATTAATTAGGCGGGTGGCCCTTCATTCTCTCATGTGCAGCCATTTTCTAGAAGCTGGGAAGGACTATTACATTTACTGTTTGCTGTGAGACTTTTTAGCTCAAATGGAAGTGGATTTGATTGGCCACAACTTTTTAGACTGTAAAGCCTGATTCAGGGCTGATGGCTTCATTTTAGTTTGGAAGTTAAGAAGGGAGCTGATGTTCAACCAAGAAGTATGGTACAGGTTAGAAACTCATTTTGACTTGGAAGTTTTATGTAGTGAATGTAAATGTTGAAACTGTATCAAGAAAGAGTTCTGCTGCTTGTTTGAAATCTTGAATAGCTACGCAGTAAAGACCTTGGTAGATTTCAGACGATTTCTCCTGCCCCAGTCTCTTCCTTCCTCTATTAGACTTTTTGCCTTTTCAATATTCCGTGTGATGAGGTCATTATCCAGGTAAAACAAACCAGTTCTTAGAAGGTAGAACACAATATCCAGACGATGTCCCAGTGCCACAGTTTTGTCATACGTCTTACGAAAAGCAGTCAGAGCTCCTTCCTTGTCCCCAATTTGGCACAGGTATTCAGCCTTGGCCATCATTGCATCACGGATTTCACTCTCCCCTAAGATCTTTTCAGCATCTTCCAGTTCATTGTCAAGACGTTTCAACTCTTCCTCATTCACCTTTTTCATCTTATTCAACGGCTCCATGTCCATCTGCCAGTCAAGCGGCTTGCAGAGTGCTTCATAGTATAGGGCCATACTGTGGTGCCGCATGGCCGCCATGAGCTCCTCGCTTGTAAACTGGGAGTTTAGTTCAACAGGGATACTTATAATGTCAGACATGAAAGTGGCTTTATTCGAGTTTCATTTAAAGGTTCTCCAGTTAAGTTCTCACCCTTATCAGAGGGGTTTCTTAGAGTGTTTATTTTTTTATGATGCTACTAGTGGATTTTTGTGAATTAAATTAATGTTGTCTATGGGTTCTTAAATTTAAAATTTCCTATTTTATGTTTTTGTAGACTTTTGACGTATTCTGTGGACTCAGGTTCATGCTAAAAATAGCCCTGTAGATGCTGCAACTTTGTCTGGAGCTTGGGCTCAGAACATACCTCCTTAGATGGACATGGCTCTGTTAGGAATTTCCCATACTTTGTACCTTCCACTCTTGAAGTGATCTAACAGGAAATTAGCGAAGTCAGAGAAGAAAACTGCTTCGCAGTTCTGGAAATGCTCAGAATCCTTGCTTCACCTGAGATTATCTATAAAGTATTAAGAGATTGAGATTGCTGAGGTTCTATGAGAGAGTTATGAATTTCTGCAATATATAGTCACATCTCTTTCATAACCCCAAAGTCACGACTGTCACCACTCCCATGAGAGTTGTGCTAAACAGATAGTACTGTTGGCTGGCTGCCATGTTTGTTGTGCTACCTTAGCCCTAGTAGGGAAGGATCGTAACATCTGTTTCACCTTTGCAGCCTGATTTTCAGCCTGGCCTTAACCTGGACCTCTAATTTTACACCCACAGTTTTGCAGTTCAACTTGTCACTTACTTGTCTAATTACTTGATTGTACTCAGGTTAAAATCCATGGAGTTACACTGGGTTGTTAGAAGAATTTGTCCCCTTTACAGTACTGTAATATTGGAATATAATTATAATATTTAGCTGTCACACAACAGTGTTAGTATAAAATGTGCCAAAATGCCAGTAGTTACAATCTCTAGTGAGGACATAGGCACTATTCTGAGCACTGTAGGAAATGTTTTGTACAGTAAGGCCATATTTTGCTGTTACTTATATGTTAATGGAATTACTTAGATTGATAGATTCCAAGGCTAGAAAACACCATTGTGATAATTTGGGCTGATCTCCTGTATAACACAGATCACAGAACTTCCCCAAAATAATTGCAGGAACATATATTTCAGAAAAGAGTCCAATCTTGATTTAAAAATTGTCGATTATGATCCTTGGTAAATTGTTCCAATGGTTAATTACTCCCTTGACTCACTGTTAAAAACTTATACCTTATTTCCAGTCTGAATATATCTAGCTTCAAATTCAGCTATTGGATCCTGTTATAATTTTCTCTGTTAGACTGAAGACCCAGTTATCAAATCTTTGTTCCCCATGGTTTATAGACTGCAATCAAGTCACCCCTTAACCTTCTCTTTGTTAAGATAAACAGATTGAACTTCTTGAGCCTTTCATTATGAGGCATGGTCTGTAATCCTTTTGTCATTCTCATGGTTCTTCTCTAAATCTGCTCCAATTTATCAACATCCTTCTTGAATTGTGCACACCAGAACTGGACATGGTATTTCAGCAGTGGTCACATCAGTGCCAAATGAGAGGTAAAATAAGCTTTCTGCTCATACCTGAGATTCCCCTGCTTATGCATCCAAGGTTTTAAATTAGCTCTTTTGGCCAGTGTTGCATTGGGAGCTCATGGTCAGCTGATTTTCCACCATGACCCAAAAATCTTTTTCAGAGTCACTGCTTCCCAGGATAGAGTCCCCCATCCTGCACGACTACAGACTTTGTTCCTAGAACCCAGCCTGTAAGACTGCGGAAGCATTTGATAACAGAAACCTTTACTTTGAATTCATTTAGCTTGTTAAGTTAGATATTAGTTGTTATCTTGTAACCAATTCTGACTTCTGGCATGCCCCATTACTTGTAATTACTTAAAATCTATCTTTCTTTAATAAACTTGTGTTATTGTTTTATCTAAACTGGTGTGCTTGGACTGAAGGGTTTGGGAAACTTCATTTTCTAGGATTTTTGCATGTAATTTTCTATTAATAAATTATGGCATTAATATGAGCTTGTGTTGTCCAGGAGAGGGCTGAGCAGTATGAGACACACATTTCTGGGGGAAAGTCTGGTACTGGGAATTTGCTGGTGTTGCTCTGCAGTGCAATTCAAGAGTGGCTGGCCATAGCACTCATAAAGTATAGCAGGGAGTAATTTACATGCTGGAGGCTGTGTGAGAGCAGACTAGCAAGAGTTGCTCTCCCAGAGAAGCAGTTTAAAAGGACCTCATGTTGGAGAATTCGGAGGACACAGCTGCTCAACAGACTGTACCCTGGGTAATGTCACAGTCATGCAGTACCAAAATACCTCTGTCTGCAGTGTACTTGTAACGGTGACAGCCTCAGGATATTAAAGAGCCAAGATGGGTAAGGTAATATATTTTATTGGATTAGATTCTATTGGTGCGAGACAGAAGACTAGGTATAGTTCATGAACCCTATTGCCTTCATCAATCAAACTTGTAACCTCATCAAATAAAGATGTGTGTGGGAGCACACACTGGCCCTAGGTTTGGGAGAGCAGAAACTGGCCCTAAGTTTGGGAGTGGGGTTTGGCAGGAGATGGGAGTTTTGTGTATTGTATAAGAGTATTGTAAAAATGTTTGACAGATTAGTCCACCCTTCATGTCAGGTAATACCTTCCTCTGAGTGTGCTCCCATTGATTTTGCTCAATGTGAGTAAGGATGTAAGAACAGTGACCCTTAATTTGTTGCTGGACCTGTTAAAGTATATAGTGATAAATTAAGAAATGTAAGGAGCCATTGTACTACCTCTAGACTGTGAAATCGTTACTGCATATGAAGGAAGAACAGTCTACCCTTCACGGTGACTGAATGGTAAATAGCTGATCTTCCCATACCTTAACTTCAGCTTTGGCCAAATTACTTTATCAAGATAAATCTATTAATATCTATTCCAGGACATCATATATGTAATGTCATATGGATTTGCTAGTTTGCTATTTGCTCAAGAGATCATTGACCTATTACCTCCTTCCAAAAACAAAAGGTTGTCATCCAGAACCAACGGTTAAACTATTGAAGCAGAAAACTGTTTACTTTAGAATCTTCTCTCTGGTTTTCGACAACATTAGTGTTCTGGACTGGAATCAAACAACTCTTTAGTCAGCAAATAGAAATGTGTGCAATATAAATAAAAATATATATTATTTACTTTGAAGCAAATTCTGCTACTCCTCCTCATATTGACTAGTACCTCGCATGAGTAGCCTCTTTTCAGTATTACAATGTAGACAATACAAGCTATGTATTAACTGGGTTCCTGACCTGTGTTTTGCATACTTTAATACACCAACAGTTGTTGGTATGTTTTGATGGGAGGCATGTTTATCAGGAACTGTGCACATTTGTTTTATTCAGGCACAATGATAGAATATGTGAGGAAATTTATTTTATTGGCTTTGACCTTTCTACACAGAAAATTTTAACCTGATTTATTTTCCTTAGCCAAACATTGTGAAAAAATATCAAGCAGACTACACCCTCCAGATTACTTTCTTTTTATGTTTTCTGACAGTCTACATTTAATTTAATTGTTCAGAGAACCAGGTTACACATACCTTGCTATGCATAGAAGCACTGGAAAAAGTTTCCATGATTCCTGATTTTGCATATACTGATCTGCCTTGTATTGTGGGAGAGAACTTCAAACAATTATTTTAAAATAATTAAATTACATTGTTAGTTGAATATACTGTACTCCAGTTATATGCATGCTATTGTAGCTATTTAGTTGGTTATTCTCTGGATTCTTTCTAATTTGAAGTCTTTAAATCATGACTTGAGGACTTCAGTAACTCAGCCAGAGGTTAGGGGTTTATACAGGAGTGTGTGGGTGAGGTTCTGTGGCCTGCAATGTGCAGGAGGTCTGACTAGATGATCATGATGGTCCCTTCTGACTCTTAAAGTCTAAGAGTCAGTGTGGGATGGGGAAAAGGAGCAGTTTTGTTTTGAAATTTGTGAAGAATGTAAACAAATTGGTCAAATATATGTACTGTCCACTTCTCTTTAGGAGGCAAAGGGTATCTGGGCTGCCATAATATTGAACCACTGGGTATGAGAAGTAGGATACATAGGTGTAATTGGTCATTTTATAGACATTCCTACATACTCCTGATTCTGTCTCCAGAAAGGGTAAGAAATATTTTCTCTTAATTCTTGTTTGCAATATGAGTTTTGTAGCATGATGCTGCACTCATTTTTCCTATATGAATGTTTTAACTTTCTCAAAAAAGAAAAAATGTGGATATGGTGCAATTGAGTGTTCTAACTAGTCTCACACACGCCTCCAGTTTTTATTAGACGCGGATTGAGTATTCACAGAACCAGAACAGGTTTAAATGAGGGCTTGGAATTGAATTCAACAGTGTCATAATCTTGTGAACTGTTTCACAAGACTTTGGTCCCAAATATCAGAGAACTTAATAGGCATTTTATAATGCTTATTTCTATAGTATTTAGCATAAATTATTATTATTATAAGGCTACAGCTACCTTCTCTCCTTGCAGTTGGGAGCCCATTACTGGATGCTATTGCCACTGATAGAACACCACTTTTCTCAGCTCTGGCGATTCCCTTTTTCTTACTGAGAATGAGGTCTGTGCCCTGCAGGTTTGCTGCAGTGGGGAGAAGATCTACAAGAGGGCCTAGAAAAAAGCTAAGAAAATGCTGACCTGTCTGTAAAAAGAACAGGAGTACTTGTGGCACCTTAGGCCTGGTCTACACTATGCGTTTAAACGAATTTAGCAGCGTTAAATCGATTTAACCCTGCACCCATCCACACAATGAAGCCCTTTATATCAATATAAAGGGCTCTTTAAACAAATTTCTGTACTCCTCCCCGATAAGGGGAGTGGCACTGAAATCGGTATTGCCATGTCGGATTAGGGTTAGTGTGCCCGCAAATCGACGGAATTGGCCTCCGGGTGGTATCCTGCAGTGCACCATTGTGACCGCTCTGGAAAGCAATCTGAACTCGAATGCACTGACCAGGTAGACAGGAAAAGCCCCGCGAACTTTTGAATTTAATTTCCTGTTTGCCCAGCATGGAGCTTTGATCAGCATGGGTGGCGATACACTCTCAAATCCAAAAAGTGCTCCAGCATAGACTGTATGGGAAATACTGGATCTGATCGCTGTATGGAGAAACAAATCTGTTCTATCAGAGCTCCGTTACAGAAGACGAAATGCCAAAGCATTTGAAAAAATCTCCAGGCTATGATACAGAGTCCACAGCACAGTGCTGTGTGACAAGCGTAACGGAAAACCAAAGAAACAAATGGACGCTCATGGAGGGAGGGGGTACTGAGGACTCTAGCGATCCCACAGTCCCCACAGTCTCTGAAAAGTATTTTCATTCTTGGCTGAGCTCCTAATGCCTGAAGGGTCAAAAACATTTTCCTGAGTGTTTCAGGGTATATGTCATCAATTTACACCCTTCTCCCACCCCTCCGAAAGAAAAGGGAAAAAAGACATTTCTCACCTTTTTTCAATGCCACCCTATGTCTACTGCATGCTGCTGGTAGATGGGGTGCTGCAGCGCTGAACACCAGCATCCCCTTCCCGGTGGCAGATGGTACAATATGACTGTTATCCATCAGCAGCAGCAGCCCGTGAGTGCTCCTGGCTGGTCTCGGTGAGGTCGGCCGGGGGCGCCTGGGTAAAAATGGGAACGACTCCTGGTCATTCCCGGCAGATGGTACAGAACGGCTGGTAACCGTCCTCATAATAGCAACTGGAGGCTGAGCTCTTATCAGCACCCCCTCTTTATGTCTAAAGAAAAGATTCTGTACTGCTTGGACTATCATAGCAGCTAGAGGCTTCCTCCCCCTCATTTTATCTCACTAAAAAGTCAGTGTTTCTTATTCCTGCATTCTTTATTCATCACACAAA
Source organism: Gopherus flavomarginatus (assembly GCF_025201925.1). NCBI lineage: Eukaryota > Metazoa > Chordata > Testudines > Testudinidae > Gopherus > Gopherus flavomarginatus. Next base: position 105,551,392 of record NC_066618.1, on the reverse strand, counting down.
TGGGGGGACACTGCCATGGTAGCCCAGGAGGGTTGGGGGAGGAGAGAAGCAACGGTGGGGTTGTTGCAGGGGCACCCTCTAGAATGGCATGCAGCTCATCATTTCTGCGGGATTTCTGGGGCTCTGACACGGAGTGGCTGTGCTCTCTGGTTCTCTAGTAGACTTGCCTCGTATTCTAAGCTGGACTGACTCTATTTTTAGACAAAACATAAAGAAGGGAATGACCCGGGGAGTCATTCCCATTTTTGTCCATGCGCCCCCGGCTGACCTCAGGAAGGCCAGCCAAGAGCACCCATGACAGCAGCAGATGGTACAAAACGACTGATAACCGTCATCTCATCGCCAATTTACAATGGCAGACTGTGCAATAGGGATGGTAACCGTCTCTGCAACCTTGCAAAGGCAAATGGATGCTGCTGTGTAGCGCTGCAGTACCGCGTCTGTCAGCAGCATCCAGTACACATACAGTGACAGTGACAAGGCAAAATGGGCTCCATGGTTGCCATGCTATGGCATATGCCAGGGCAACCCAGGGAAAAAGGGCACAAAATGATTGTCTGTCGTTGTTTTCACGGAGGACGACATATACCCAGAATCACCCGTGACACTGTTTTTGCATTGGGATCTCAACCCAGAATTCTAATGGGAAGGAGAGACTGCAGGAACTATGGGATAGCTACGGGATAGCTACCCCTAGTGCAATGCTCCGGAAATCGACGCTAGCCTCGGTACATGGACGCACACCGCCGAATTAATGTGCTTAGTGTGGCCGCGTGCGCTCGACTTTATACAATCTGTTTTACAAAACCAGTTTATGTAAAATCGGAATAATCCCGTAGTGTAGACATAACCTTAGAGACTAACAAATTTATCTGAGCATAAGCTTTCGTGGTCTATAGCCCACTTCATCGGATGCATAGAATGGAACACACAGAAGATATTTACACATACAGAGAACATGAAAAGGTGGAAGCACCCATACCAACTGTAAGAGGCTAATTAATTAAGAGAAGCTATTATAAGCAGGGGAGAAAAACTTTGTCCTTTCAAAACCTCAGGCCTGAACTCCTCCTTCCCACCCACCCACACTTAAATTTGTCACTAAATGGGCCATGGTGGCTTCCCTCATCCATGTGAACATTTGCTAATGATCTATTGGCTGACTGGCTCCTGCCCCCACCCCTTTGAAAAGTAAAAGGATTATTACAGCCACAAGTAGAGCTGCTTTTCAATACTTTCCATTAAAACTACTTTGATGTAACATTGGGGTTTTGACAAAACAAAGACTTTCACAAATGCCAGCTTTCCACAGAAAACTTTTTTTTTTAATTGAAAAACCAAACACTTTGAAAACCAAAATATTTCAGTTTGGATATCCTGCAGTGGTGCTACACGGGAGTTATATTGTTTGGTTAGCCCATATCCAAATTCTCCTTTATTGGCTGGGCTTGGCTTCTCAGCTGAACTACATCTCCTCTGACACACCATGATTAGGGACTCTGGCCATTGGGCTGCACTTCCCTGCAGACAAGGGGAGTTTTATTGACTCTGGCCGTTGGGTTACATGACCCCAAGGCTGGGCCTAACCCCCTAGGCTTCACCACGGGGCTATCATGCCCTTGCCGCAACTCCAGGGTGACTGGGTGTACAGGCCCCACGACAGTGAGACTCTTGCATCTTTACAATATAAGGAATTATTGCAGGATTTAACTTTCTCTTACGGGAAACAAACATAATATAAATTTTAAAGAGATACAGTCATTCTGAAGTCTAGTCAATTTAAAAAAAAAAAAAAGTTAAAATACTTTCAGGTCCTATACCACCTGTCCCTGGGATCTCCTACCTGTTAAACATAATCAGATTTTCCTATTTTTAAAGATTTTTTCTTAATAGTGTGGGAAAGATCCAAACAAATAAATGGGGAAACTGGCTAAGTAGGTGACTATACAGGTGAAATGTTAAAGCTATTGCATGCATGGTGCTATCAAAGTAAACAAATTATCAAAGGAATACTTTTTTCTAATTTTTCATGTATAGGCATTTTAGGTATTACATAAGTAGGTAAAATATTTTCATAAAGAAGTGTTAATTTGAAGTTAATGGTGGCCCTTTACATTTTAAATATAGACTATAGCTAGTTTTGCTTTGTCAGTTTTGTCAAGGTTTTGAAGATGAATGTTGAAATGCCTATAACTATTATGAACTTTAATTGATAAGGCCAGGGGGGAAATTTCCTGTGCTGTGGAGCAATAATGGGCGCCGGGTTGTTAGGGTTGGCTGGCACATGCAGCCCAGCTTTTGCCAACTCCAGTTCATGTTTTCTCTGTTTTTCCTTCTCTTCATTCTCTTTTTGTTGTTTTTCCATTTCTTTTTGTTGTTTTTCCATTTCTTTTTGGTGCTTTTCCGTTTCTCGGCGGTGGGCCAACTCTTCTTCTTCTTGTTTCCTTCGGTGGGCGAACTCTTCTTCCTCTAGTTTTCTTTTGTGTGCTGCCTGTTTGATTTGTTCTTCTCTTTCTTTCATCTCCATCTCTTTTTGTTTTATTTCCAGTTGTCGCCTGTGTTCAGCTTCTCTGAATTGTTCTTCGGCCTCAATTTTTGCCTTAGAAGTCATGGTTCTTGTTTTCTTGGGTTGGGGTGCCCTCCGGTGTTTATCTTCTGCACTGCAGGCTCTGTTGCCTCCTGAAGTCTGCCTAGCAACAGTGCCTTTAGCTAATCTTCAATGTTAAGTAAACCTGAAAAACCACTTTATTTGCATGCATATAGTGCTGGAACTTGCCTCCTAATGGGAGGGCTATTGCATGACAAAAGACCCTTAACAGTCTGGTAATGGCTTCTTGCTTAACATGCAAGCCACAAACTGCCAGAGAGAGCAGAAAAAAAAATTCTCTCTGGTTCCCTTTTAAAACCAACTGTTTCTCTCTGCTAAAAAGCCCTTAGCAGAGAAGAGAAAAATATAATATTCCTACTGGCTTCTGGATTCTGTCTATACCTTAACCGCTGCACACCATATCATAACCTTAGTCCCAGATTTGGACCTTAGCGTCCAAAATATGGGGGTTAGCATGAAAACCTCCAAGCTTAGTTACCAGCTTGGACCTGGTACCTGCTGCCACCACCCAAAAAATTAGAGTGTTTTGGGGCACTCTGGTCCCCCTGAAAAACCTTCCCTGGGGACCCCAAGACCCAAATCCCTTGAGTCTCACAACAAAGGGAAATAATCCTTTTTCCCTTCCCCCCTCCAGGTGCTCCTGGAGAGATACACAGACACAAGCTCTGTGAAACTACACAGAGTGACTCCCCCTCTCTGTTTCCAGTCCTGGAAACAAAAAGTACTTTCCTATTCCCCCAGAGGGAATGCAAAATCAGGCTAACAAATCCAACACACAGATCTCCCCGATTTCTTCCTCCCACCAATTCCCTGGTGAGTACAGACTCAATTTCCCTGAAGTAAAGAAAAACTCCAACAGGTCTTAAAAGAAAGCTTTATATAAAAAGAAAGAAAAATACATACAAATGTTCTCTCTGTATTAAGATGATACAATACAGGGTCAATTGCTTAAAAGAATATTGAATAAACAGCCTTATTCAAAAAGAATACAAATCAAAGCACTCCAGCACTTATATTCATGCAAATACCAAAGAAAAGAAACCATAGAACTTACTATCTGATCTCTTTGTCCTTACACTTAGAAACAGAAGACTAGAAAGTAGAAACTACTTCTCCAAAGCTCAGAGAAAGCAGGAAGACAGACAAAAGACTCAGACACCAACTCCCTCCACCCAGAGTTGAAAAAAATCCGGTTTCCTGATTGGTCCTCTGGTCAGGTGCTTCAGGTGGAAGAGACATTAACCCTTAGCTATCTGTTTATGACACCAGGGTATACCTAATTATGATCTCATCTATCAAAAATTCAGTAAGCATGTTTCTACTTGCCTACCTGACAAATTTAACCAATTTCCTCAAAGTTAATGAGCCTTTGAAAATGTATACTCATCTAATGAAAATCCCTGGGCAGCCAGGTGTTGCAGCTCCAAATACTTAGTTCTAGTAACTAATTATCATTTCAAATTTCTTTTCATAGTCTGGGATTAACCTCTAGTTAATAGCAGATTTCCAGTTACATTAAATTGAAAAAGCAAGATTTTTTTTTCAAGATTTGGTTGCAATTATATACATGCAAATAACTGAAACCCAAATTTAATTTCTCAAATTTAGAAAAAACAAAACTAAAGTATTGGGCAGTTTGAAGTGAGAGCCATATTTTTTTCTGACTTTCGCTTGCCTGTTTACCAGAACAGGGCCAAAAGAGAAGGTATAAAGACTAAGACTGTATTCTAGGCTACCTCCACAGCAACAAACCAGGCAGGGTTTCAATAGGTTGTCTGCTGTGACATGCTGCCAAACTTTTAATAAGATTTTCTTTGTATATTGTTTAATTGTCGGCAGGGCTGTCTCCAGGGTTTTTGCCGCCCCAAGTGGTGGTCAGGGGGTGGGGGAAGCAGTGATAGGCAGCAGCTCCACCGCTCCGCTTTCTTCTTCGGCAGCGAGTCCTTCCTTCCGAGAGGGACTGAGGGACCCGCTGCCAAATTGCCGCCAAAGAGCCCCTTCTCCTTGGCCGCCCCAAGCACTTGCTTGCTGAGCTGGTGCCTGGAGCCGGCCCTGATTGTCAGCTATGGGATGACAGTTGTATAGAATGAAACTGACTGCTTTTTGCCAGAGGCCTCAATGTATCTCTAAACAGTGGTACCAAAGCAGATGGTGGTAGTGCAGGTATATTTCATAGCAACTAGGACAACATTTCAACCCCAACAGCTGGAGAACGCAAAGATAGATATGTTTACTTCATTGTATATTTGTGCCACAAGTCACATGAAGCTGAGACTCCCTGCACTAAATAGAACTGTCTCTCTCTAGTTTTAGTGTCTGAAATATATTTTTTTTAACCTGGTAGTTTCTAGGAGCCCCAGTCATGCATCAGGACCTCATTGTGCTAGGCACTGTACAAACACACAACAAAAAGACAGTTTCAACACTGTAGTGCTTCCCCATTTGATACTGGGTAATGAGATGTATACCTTACGAAATCTTGAGCATTAGAGACTTAATTTGTCATTCACTAGTACTAAGAAATGTATGTTGTCCCATGTGGCATTGGAAAGCAATAGATGGATACAGTTATTTATTTGGCATATGCAATCTGGTCAAGTCAAGTGAGAGTGTTCTTATCAACGATGTTCAAGACACAAAGGCCTTCAGGAAACTGAGTCATTTTACAGTCAAGGGTGCCATTTAGAGGGAGCACTGGGTGGGGGGCTGCAGCCCCTCTCACCCCAGACCTGAGTTTCATACCTTAGCTTGGAGCAACACTGCTTGCTTCTCTGCCTCCTTCCTTTCCCATTTTTTCCAACTCTCTAGTTTTTTGGAGAATGACAATACCCCACTGTGGCCATTTATTCTACCATTTAGTCCCTCTTGTCTGTGAGAGTCTTTCCTTTACCTACAATGGGTTTTTGGTCAGGTTACCAGGTAAAGCCATAGAGTTTGTTTCACAGAGGAATCAGCATTTGTGTGTATGCCTTGATATTACCAAAGCTCCCCAGGATTGCATTTTTCTAGGACCTTTTTCCCAGCACGCCTTTTGAGGAGCTGCTGCTCCTTTACATGTGCAGATACAAGAAACTGCTGCCCTTAAGCACAGGGCCGGTGCAACTACTAGGCTGACTAAGTGGCCGCCTAGGTCGCCAAGTGGTTGGGGGTGCCAAAAACAGTGCCCCCCAATTTTTTTTTAAACAGCGGAGCACAAGGCTGCTGCTGCTCCTCCCTCACCCTCCGGCACCAGAGGGGCCACCTGCAGCACGGCCAGTCCCTCGCCCTGGAGGAGCAACCGGTTGCAGAGCAGGGAAGAGGGTCTAGCGCTAGCAGCTGCGCCTTCTTCCTCATGCCACGGGCTGAGCCAGGCTCTCCACAGCTCCTGGGGATCTCGGCGGTGGCGGCAGCAGGCTCGGGCACAGGGGGGCTGGCTGCCTGTGCTGCCGCTGAGAGCCCTGGGGGCAGCAGGGAGCCCAGCTCGGCCCACGGTGCGGGGAAGAAGGTTCAGCAGCGCTCTGCTCTTCGGGGAGAAGCTGGGTGTCTATTCCGCCTGCAAGGTACCTAGCCGGGCCGTAGGGAGCCGCATGGGCCCGTGGAGCACCGGGGGTGTGCAGGTCCAGTCCCTGGCCTGGGGAGTGATGTATGTGGGAGCAACCCAGGCACTCCTCGCTCAGCCAGCACCACCCCTTCAACACCCACTGACCAGCTACCTTCTCCCCTGTGCATCCCCCGCCCCAACAACCCACTCTGTCCTGCCATTTTTGCCTCTGGGCAACCTCCACCTGGCAACCCCCGGAGTCAGCCACGATCACCTTCACCCTTGCATCAACCTCGGGACTGCTCCCCCACCTGCCATCTCCCTCCTGCCCACTCCTCCCTTGTGCAAACCTCTGCCTGCCTCCTTCACCCCCCTGCAACAACCCCAGGCACAGACACCCCCACTCCTGCCAGCCCCTTGCAACAACCCCCTCCTGCCCACTTCTCCCTTGTGCAAACCCCTTCCTGCGTCCTTCACCCTCCTGCAACCAGTAGTTGGTCCTGCTAGTGAAGGCAGAGGCCGGACTCAATGACTCTTCAGGGTCTATCCGAGTTCTATGAGATAAGTATATTTCCATATTATGGGAGAGGGATAACTCAGTGGTTTGAGCATTGACCTGCTAAACCCAGGATTGTGAGTTCAATCCTTGAGGGGGCCATTTAGGGACCTGGGGTAAAAATCTGTCTGGGGATTGGTCCTCCTTCAAGCAGGGGGTTGGACTAGACAACCTCCTGAGGTCTCTTCCAACTCTGATATTCTATACTATCTCCTCCTGTCCTCTCTATTCTATCACACACACCCCTTGTCATAAACAGATAATTAAGGGTTAATGTCTCTTTTACCTGTAAAGGGTTAACAAACAGAGGACCAATCAGGAGACAAGATACTTTCAAATCTCAGTGAACGGAAGCCTTTGTTTGTGTGTTTTTGGGTTTTGCTTTGTTCTTTCTGGGAAAGGGACTACACGTGCAACCAGGTTCTTGCCAATCTCCCTGCTACAGTCTCTTATATATTCAGAATAGTGAGTATTAAGTAAAAAGGCGGTTACAGTCTTTTGATTGTTTTCTGTATTTGCAAATGTGTAGTTTGCTGGAAGTATTTTAAATTGTATTTTTGCTGGGGGGAAGCTTCTCTCTAGTGTCTATAAGCTGTAACTTTTACCATCTAAATTACAGAGACACTTCTACTTTTTTTTCTTTCTTTTTATTAAAAGTTTTGCTTTTTAAGACCTGTTTGATTTTTTCCCCTTGTTGAGGCTCAAGGGAATTGAGTCTGTACTTACCAGGGAATTGGTGAGGGACAGGGAGAGAGAAGGGAGCGGGAGAGAAAGGGGGAAAAAAAACCTGATTTCTCTGTTGTGATTCAAGGAGTTTGAATCACAGTGATCTCCTAGTGTACCCAGGGTGGGAAAGATCTGAGAGGAAGAAAGGAGAAGGGGGGGGAAATGGTTTATTCCCCTGTGTTGTAAGACTCAAGGAATTTGGGTCTTGGGGTCCCCAAGGAAGGTTTTTGGGAGGACCAGAGTGCCCCAAAACACTATATATTTTTGGGTTGGGGAAGCTTATCAGATCTAAGCTGGTAATTAAGCTTAGAGGAATTCATGCTGGTACCCCATTTTTTGGACTCTAAGGTTCAGATTGGGGAAGTATACCATGACACCCCTCCAAAAAAATTTGCTGCTATCTCACTTAAGCTTCAGTTCAAAAACTTGCTTGTCACACTTCCATGGTTTCCATATGAAAAATAATTGCCCAAAAAGTTCATCAAAAAAGCCATAATTTGGGGCTGAGAGAGTGGGCCTGATATGAATATTTTTGTATTAAATTTCATTTTAAAATGTCCTTGTGCACAGCTTTTCAATGAGTAGGCAGTGCTGAGAAGCTGTACTTTTCACTGTTTCCCAGGCCTGTGGATGAAGTGAAAACTGTGCCATGAAAGCTTTTAGGATCAGACCTAATGTAGCCAAACCTGGTATTGCTCAAGTTTATTCCTACTTGCATCCATTGATAATATTTTGAACCCATTTACAGTATGTGTATATGCAATTGTAGAAGTAACAATCCAGTCTAAAATTCTCTTAATGTATAGCATTCACCCCAATTAGTAGGGTTGTGGAAGATCCCACAGCACTGGAGCAATAGCAATTCCATTACATCAGGAGTGAGCAGCAGGAGAAATCTATTTTTCTTGGACCTGATTCTCCACTGCCTTGCACCTTGTGTTGTAATTTATTCCTGTGCAAAGTGATTGAAAAGACAAAGGTTTCTTTGGTAATAAGTCATTAAATTAAAGAGTTGATAGCATTTTTGAACAAATGGCATGTGACTTTTCTAGTGATGCTTGCATAGGAGTTTGTTTTGGCTGGTTAGTGCCTTGATTTTATTTATTTATTTTAAAATATTTAATTTTAATCAGTAGTTTTGGGACAGCTATTTGGAAAACAACTTTAATTCCTGCAAAAAAAATAAAAAGTTGACAAAAGTAAATATTTCCAGGGTTTTTTTGAAAAATTTTCAAGTCCTTACCAATTTTTTTTTTGACAAAAGCAGACACTTCTGCAAAGAAACAAAATCCAGTTTAGTTGAAAGTCAGTGCATTTTTTTCATCAAGTTCTAAATTATTAAATTGAAAATTAATCATCTTTTCGGATTAATACAAACATTTTGAATGGAAATTCTATTAGACTGATTTGGAAAAAAGTTACCAAACTATGGTTCCAGCATCAGTAAAAAAAATATTAGTGTATACTGTGTTTGCTGATTGGCCTGAAATTAATCATCTTTCCAGTCACAAACCTTTTATTTTTCTTTCTGCTTTTCCTGGCAACATTTTAGGGGAGGATAACTTACAGTGGAGGTTTTGGTCTATAATTGTGTCAGTTCTCCTTCAGTGACAAAACGGATTTTCATTGTTCAAGAATCTTGCCAGTCAGCTTGGTTGAAATGCATGGGACCAGTTAGAGTCCAGATAAAACAAATGCTTCTGAGATATTTCAACACATTTGAAGGTTGTCCAGGAGGCTTTAGCAGTAAAGGAGGCTTTAGATTGTAAAATGAAAAGCAGGTCTATTATTTTTGTACTATTTCAAGATTAATAACACACCATCACATTCCTTCCATAGATGATATTCTGTTCATAAGGAAATGGTTACTATGAGAGGTATGCTTTAGCAAATGAAGAATTTATTATTTAGTTAATTACACAAACTTCCATGAGATTTGTCTCATCTTAACATTTAGCTTCAACAGTACCAGTCCATAAAACTGGGAGTTATGACTGAAAGTGCTGTCCTATGTAATGATTCACAAGGGCTTCTGTATAGGTTGTTCTAATAAAGTCTGATAGCAATCTAATGCTCTTATCTCCTAACGCTGACAACAGCAAACAAACCATTATTCTTCCAAGTTACTTTCTAGACTATGGAAACTATACTGCTGTAGCTAAGGTTGGCTTACAGATTTTACATATTTGTAAACATTTTAATCACTATTTTAATGAGCTTGTTACGAGAGTGTAATGGGATGTGGCCAGTGCATTTAATTCGGTTTTTCATGTCTTTATTTTCTTTCAGGTTCAAGTAGGTGGGACAGAGGTATATAGTAATTATACAGTACCAATTGTGGTACTTTCTAGCAAACCAGTCAGTATAATTTCAGGGGTCACTAGGGTGACCAGACGTCCTGATAAAATCAGGACTGTCCCAATGTTTAACTCTTTGTCCCATGTGCAGACCGATGTATGATTGGGATGCCATTTGTCTCAATATTGTAAGGTTGCCAGGCATACAGTTGGCACAGGGCTGGCAGGCTCCCTACCCGGCTCCACACAACTCCCCAGAAGTGCTGACGTTTCCCTCTGGATACTACGTGCAGGGAGGGCCAGGGGGTCTCTGCATGCTGCACCTGCCATGAGCGCTGGCTCCACAGTGGGGTAGCACCTGAGGGCAAGTCAGCGCACAGCTTCCTGGCTGCGCCTCTGCCTAGGACCCAGAGGAGATGTTGCCACTGCTGGGGAGCCACCTGAGGTAAGCACCGCCTGGAGCCTGCACCCCTCCCCACGCTGCAAGCTGCTGTCCCAGCTCTGATCCACACGCAAACTCCCTCCCAGACTCATTGGTATTCAGTCTAACAGCTGCTGAACTATAATATTCACATCTCAGCCCCATGTTGCAGTCTGTCCTGAACAACATTACTTCGTTACTTTGCAACAGTAACACGTTATGACACACACACCTTAATTTCATATTGACATAACTTCATGGCAGGACAGTGCACCATTATTACTCTCTTGAAAGTGAGGTGCTGTGACTTGGCACCTGGCCGCTAGGAAGGATGGAGTGACTAGGGGAATTGTCTCTTTCTCTGTGTCTCCATTCCTGGCTGCTGGAGAGCTCTGAACATACCTGTACAGCAGCTCCTTTTTGATTGCTCCCATATTGCTGATGAGTTGGCTCAGGGCTCCCTGTGCTTCCCAACAGATCAAATGGAAAGTCAATCTAGCACCTTCTCTGTGAAAGCTGCCTGTAGCTCGGATAGCACTAATTTAGCACAATTGATTAATGGTTGTCATTTAAACTCTATCAGAAGGAGAAGTCACTATGGTTTACTTTGGGAGAACTTCAGCATCTTTTCCGGTTAGTTGTTCTGAGCAGATTTTACTGGAAATGTGTCCCAGCCAGTAGGCCAAAGCAGTCATATTTTGACTCTTCATTTGCCATATCCTTTAAAAGTTTTACTAGGATAAAGTTATCATCTAAAAGGCATTATGTAAAGTGATCTAGCAAGTCTAAGTGACTTCCAGATAGAAAATATTGGCACAACCTCTGTCTTAGTTTATAATAATATTTAAATATCTTAGGATAAGTCTATACTACAGTAAAACACCCACAGCTGGCCCACGTTGCAGACTCGAACTGGGGTTATGGGGTGTTAGTAAATATTAATCTTTTTTATTAAACTCTCTTGACCAGACATCCCAGAATCTTTTCTGTGTTAGCCAAAGGTGCTGGCTAAACACTGTTGGAGGGTTTTGTTTTGGATAAATGAATATCTTTGTCCTAGAAGGCCTGTACTTCATTATCCACTCAATTTTCACTCTGAACTTTAGCTGACCTAGTGATAAGCTGATTTTTAGTTAGAACTAAAATAATGCATTCATTGTGTCCTTTTTACTTTAAACTCTTGACCCTTAGGAAAATATCCAAAAGGAACCACTTGTAGCTAATATGGGACAGGAGTGTCTTTGATTAATAAATAGTAATCTATTGAAGGATGCTTTAAGTCTATCGGGAATTACTCTGACAGATTTCTGTCATAGTGACTTGGTTATCAATATATTTTGTAATTGATGTCCTTAGCTTATCAATTATGTAAGCCAGATACAATGAAAAGAAGTCCATGGTCAATAGTTCATTTTCTTTGTCTCTTTTCTGTGAATACAAACAGTATCTAAAGAGATGCCTGTTATTATACAGGTATGCTGTGATGGACTGTGACAGGGTATGACTCACCACTGTGGCACCCCCTGCTGGATGTCCCAGGGATCAACGCTGCTAAGCCAGTGCACCATGTTCTGGTGGCATCTTGCTACCGTCACTTCTGCTCCAGGAACCTACATCACTTCCCGGACTGCCGCATCCTCTTTGTGACACAGCCCTCCGGCTGTGCTATACTCTGTGCTTCCCCATTCTGCGGGACAGTATCACAGTCTGCTGTCTAGCCACTTCACTCAGTGGCTTGTGCTGCCAGTTGCCTGGCCACTTCCTCAGTGGCAAAGCAGGGGAGGGGCAGAACCCAGGCCCACTCACTAGTCCCGGTCCCAGGTGTAGATGATAGCCATGTGCTGTGTCCCCTCCAACCTCTCAGTACCTTTCTGTGGGTCACTTCCCCATGGCCCCCAGCACCCTCTTTACTCTTGCCGCAGGGCATCAGCCTGCAGATCCCTGCAGCCCACCAGGAGCTGCCTTTAGCTCCCTGGGTCTGCAGCACTGCTCTGTCCAGGGTGCTTGCTACCTTCAGCTTGTAAGGCAGCCAGTCCACCTCCCTCCTCAAGCTCCAGGTAGTGATTGAACCTGCTCTGCTGTGCAGCCCTTCTTATATGAGCCAGCTGGGCCCTGACTGGCTGTTCCTCACAGCCCCTCTCTGATTGACTGCCTTCTGTGCAGTCTCCCAAGGACTCTGTTAATCTCTTAGAGCCCAGTGTGGGATAGGCACCCCATCACATACACAAAATGGTGTAAGTGATAAGGGAGGCTCATAAATGCTCTGTAATTGATAAAATTAGTAATTGACAAAATGAATAAGCAACATATGGTATTGCAGGTGCATTCTGTCACCAATGTATCAGCAAAATATTAATAGATGGATTAATGTGTAAGCATTAAGAGCTAATTGTGTTCACATCTGAGTCTAGTAATGATAGTTACAAATATTATTGCTTATTGACTCAAAATAAGATCAAGCATGAGAAAAGACTGCTCTTTATTCTGAACAGAATATAAGAGGTCAGAAGTGAACTCAAATAGGCTGTCTCACTTCTCTAGTCTCAGATTTGGTATGTATGTTTCCTTTTCTGTATTTTGTATAGTGCTATGTTAAATATTGCTTGATTGTCTTAATTAAATAAAATGCCAACTGAGTTAATTATATGTCATTATGACTTACTAAATCTGAACGTGCAACAGGGGTATGAAATTGCAGTGTAGATGTTCAGGCTACAGCCTGCAGGCGAAGCTCAAGTGTGGAGCCTGAGACAGCTGACATGAACCAGCCCTGAGTGTTTTATTGCAGTGTAGACATAACCAGCTGCTTCTGTAAATGCAAATGATGTTCATTTGTTTATCTAGCAATCCTTTTGTACTTCATGACAAGATCTGACGTGCATTACACCAACATACAGGAAGGAGAGGGGAACTCCAGGAGACAGGCAACCACACTGATTCTAATAACTCCTAATATTTTGTGTGTGTATGGGAGGGGGATATTAGCATCATATCACACAGTTAACTGAGATGAGGAGGATTTACTGTCCAATCGTTGTGAGATTTGAGTTCAGATTCACCAATCTAAACCAGTTGATGCTAGGATTAGAGCTGTTCTGCGTGACCAGAGTGGCTCATAGCAGCCAGACCATCTTGGAGAATTGTCTATTATCTAGACTGGGTAGAGGCAGGGCCTTTTCTTAAAAATACCTTCACCTGTGGAATGCACATCCTTGGATCTCTACAGCAGTTCCTCCTTCAAGTAAAGGTGGAAGATTATATTTTATTAAAATTTTCATTAATTGTATTAACTTTGAAGTATTTTCTTGTCACTTCCGTGTGTGATGTGTCAACTGTCCCCACTCTGAATAATCACAAACATGACATCTTGCTATACTTTTACCCCCACCACCAAATATTGTTGAGGGCTGTCTTAAGCCTTTTGAGCATATGACCTCATTGTTTCTTCACATTCATTGTCAATAAATCTTTCAGTGTATTTCTCTTTGAACATATCACTGCTATTGCTATGCACGTCTGGAAGGATTCTGCTGTCAGTTTCATTGTTATAAGACTGGAGTAACATCATTAGGTTCAAGGAGGGGAATTCAGGATTTAGACCAGTGTACATGACAGCCCAGTCTGTCCCTCTTCTTTGTCATAAAGCTACTGAGGATAATAGTAGGTTGAGAGTGCTTGTTTTTGTTTTTTTTTAAAGGTGAATACAGTTATCCCTAGAAACTTGGACCATGCATCTATCTGATCTAGTTCATCCATAGACATAGGTTTCTGAGCCTTTGCAAACTGAGTGCCGTATGCTAGAAAGCTGTAACTCTTCCCCAAGAAACTTTCTTTCCTTATTTACTGGTTTGGCTGGGTTTGTCTTTGAAAGAGACAGCATGGCCATGTCAGTAATGGCTCTAGGTGGTGGAATGCACTTCAGTTTTGCCAGCAATAGTGAAGGTGATTGATTCAGTCTATGCTACCCGTATTGCTGCAAATCTCATTATGCTGAACTGGTCAAAAAGGCCTATTGAAGATTTCATCGGGTATGTTGCCAAATTCCAATGGTGCTTTAAAAAATATCTATTCTAGTGTCTCAGTGAGAGGCCATTATCTTTCCAGAGTTTTTAGTGCATGTTAAATATTTGTTTTTTCTGTACTTCACATGTTAACATGAATGAACAACTGATTCTATGTATGACTTAAAGGAACCAACCAAGATCAGGGCCTCATTGTGCTAAGCACTTTTTGTATACTTAGTGGGAGACAGTCCCTGCCTGAAGAGCCTACAATTTAAATAGACAAAGGGTGGGAAAGGGAACCTGCACAACATCACAGCAGGTCATTGACAGAGAGACAAGTTTAAAAACCCTGATCCCCAGCCCAGTGTCCTAAGCACGAGATTTAATGAGAATGTATATTGTTTGATGGCAGGCAGGAGGTTAGGATGAGGAAGGTTCTATGCAGAAATTTTGCATTGATTCAAACAGAGTATGTAACTTTAGGGATGAGATTGTTTTCTTACTTCTAATCAATTCCTTGTTCTGTGTTAGAAGAAAGCAGGTCTTTCTGTAATTCTCTACTATTGTCACATTATACTCTTACTTTTTCTATATAACTAAGGAAAGGGAGTGCAAAAATTGCATTAATGTATTTAAAATCTCAACACTTATCTGGCATTAAAGTCAGGAAATTCACACTTTTGGTTCTCAGCAGTTGGATCTCTTTTCCCTTGAGCATACATGGGGGAGTGGGGGTGATGTGATGTATCTACCCTGTACTGCTCCACAGGGGTTAACTGTGCATTGCAGGCTGAGGAAACCATGCCTCTGTCGTGCTCGTCATGCTCAGATTGGAGACAGGTATAAACAGGGCCGGCACAACCCATTAGGTGGCCTTCCGGCGCCTCTGTCGGAGGCGGCATTTCGGGGGCGGGACCTTCCACCGCCTCTGTTGGGGGCAGCATTTCAGGGGTGGGACCTTCCGCCACCTAGAGCAGCAAAAAAGCTGGTGGTGCTCCTGGGTATAAAGTGAAGCAGCCTATATTGCGAGCCGAGAAGGATGGACGCATACTGCAAGCTCCTTCCACGGAGCTGTGGAAGCCCCAATTCACAGAGGCCAGTCACATCAAACCCCAGGCAGACAGCAGACAGCTGGCAGAGACCTAGGAAGGAACTGAGTCACTGCAGACTTCGCCAGCAGATGATCACAGAGACCCTTGGACTTCTGTACTGGGAGACCAGGTAGGAAGTAGCCCACGGGAAATAGATACTAGTCTGGTTGACTTGTTAGCACGTTTTCATGGGATCTCTGCTGACCCAGTGGTGGAACCCCCGCCACCGTTAGGGCCTTGGACTGGGACCCAGTGGAGTGGACGGGCCTGGGTCCTCCTACCTCCTGCTGCCAACCCCACACCGGGGTGACAGCTTCTCCCCACCTTAGGCCACCTGGCGGTTGTCTACCGTTCACCCTAGTTAGAACACTAGACTGTTGAGACTGTGAGTTGCTGCTCTCTCCTATCTGAGGGCCAAAACAACCCAGATTGTTTGTTTGCTATTCCACCCTGTCTGAGGGCCTGAGCAACCTGGACTGTTTGTTTGCTGCTCTGCTTTACCTGAGGGCTGGTGCACCCCAGACTGTTGATTTGAGGCTCTACTCTACTTGGGGGTCTGAGACTCTGGGCAACCCCTTCCCCACAATCTACTATGACTACTTAGGTTACACTTCCCTGAAAGTAAGGGTAGCCAAAAGAACTCTGCCTGCTAGGTCGCGCACTCCTGTTTTGTGGGTTATGCCATGATAGAGACTCTAGCAATTGGGGCGTATCATAACTTTAGTCCCAGATTTGGACCTTAGCGTCCAAAATATGGGGGTTAGCATTGAAAACCTCCAAGCTTAGTTACCAGCTTGGACCTGGTACTTGCTGCCACCACCCAAAAAATTAGAGTGTTTTGGGGCACTCTGGTCCCCCTGAAAAACCTTACCTGGGGACCCCAAGACCCAAATCCCTTGAGTCTCACAACAAAGGGAAATAATCCTTTTTCCCTTCCCCCCTCCAGGTGCTCCTGGAGAGATACACAGACACCAGCTCTGTGAATCCAAACAAAGTGACTCCCCCTCTCCGTTCCCAGTCCTGGAAACAAAAGCACTTTCCTCTTCACCCAGAGGAAATGCAAAATCAGGCTAGCAAATTCAACACACACAGATCTCCCCCTGATTTCTTCCTCCCACCAATTCCCTGGTGAGTACAGACTCAATTTCCCTGAAGTAAAGAAAAACTCCAACAGGTCTTAAAAGAAAGCTTTAAAAAAAAAAAAGAAAGAAAAATACATACAAATGGTCTCTCTGTATTAAGGTGACAAAATACAGGGTCAATTGCTTAAAAGAATATTGAATAAACAGCCTTATTCAAAAAGAATACAAATCAAAGCACTCCAGCACTTATATTCATGCAAATACCAAAGAAAAGAAACCATATAACTTACTATCTGATCTCTTTGTCCTTACACTTAGAAACAGAAGATTAGAAAGCAGAACTACTTCTCCAAAGCTCAGAGAAAGCAGGCAGACAGACAAAGACCTCAGACACAAAATTCCCTCCACCCAAAGTTGAAAAAATCCGGTTTCCTGATTGGTCCTCTGGTCAGGTGCTTCAGGTGAAAGAGACATTAACCCTTAGCTATCTGTTTATGACACGCCCCCCAAATTGCAGACAGTGGGGAAGCTCACTGGCGGCGATTTCCTTCTAGAACTTTAAAATAAACAGATTACTACAACACATGCACCTTTACAGATACTACTAAGTATATAACTAACAGACTTCTACATTTTAAGAACACTTTTTAACTACTGAATTCTGGGAAACTCTCACGGGAGAGTGCATCAGCTACTTTGTTAGAAGCTCCTGTGATGTGCTGAATTTCAAAATCAAAATCTTGGAGAGCTAAACTCCAACGAAGAAGTTTCTTATTGTTCCCCTTGGCAGTATGAAGCCACTTTAGTGCAGCATGGTCAGTTTGTAGTTGGAACCGCCGTCCCCAAACATATGGGCGTAGCTTTTCCAGGGCGTACACAATGGCATAGCATTCCTTTTCACTGACTGACCAGTGACTTTCCCTCTCAGACAGTTTCTTGCTGAGAAACACAACAGGATGGAAGTTGTGATCTGTTGCTTCTTGCATGAGCACTGCTCCTATACCACGCTCAGATGCATCTGTGGTTACTAGGAATGGCTTGTCAAAGTTCGGGGCCCTGAGCACAGGGTCAGACATGAGCATCGCCTTAAGCTGGGTAAAGGCCTTTTGACACTCATCAGTCCACTTAACTGCATTTGGCTGGGTCTTTTTGGTCAGGTCGGTCAGTGGGGCAGCGATTTGGCTGTAGTGTGGTACAAATCGCCTGTAGTATCCGGCCAAGCCTAAGAAGGATTGGACTTGCTTCTTGGACCGTGGGACAGGCCACTGTTGGATAGCATCCACCTTGGCCTGTAGGGGGTTTATGGTTCCTCAACCCACCTGGTGTCCCAGGTAAGTCACTCTGTTTTGGCCCATTTGACACTTTTTGGCCTTAACAGTTAGTCCGGCCTGCCTGATGCGCTCAAAGACCTTTTCCAGGTGTAGTAGGTGTCCGGGCCAGGAGTCTGAAAAAATGGCCACATCATCGAGGTAGGCAACTGCAAATTCTCCCAGTCCAGCTAGTAGACCATCTACCAGCCTCTGGAAGGTGGCGGGTGCATTTCGAAGGCCGAAAGGAAGGACATTGAATTCATACACCCCCGCATGGGTGACGAATGCTGACCTCTCCTTGGCAGGTTCATCTAGCGGTACTTGCCAGTACCCCTTGGTTAAGTCTATAGTAGAGATGAACTGGGCACGTCCCAACTTCTCCAATAGCTCATCGGTGCGTGGCATTGGATAGTTGTCCGGACGAGTTACCGCATTTAGCTTACGGTAGTCCACGCAAAAGCGTATTTCCCCATCTGGTTTGGGTACCAGAACCACTGGAGATGCCCATGCACTGGTAGATGGGCGGATTATACCCATCTGTAGCATGTTCTGGATCTCCCATTCTATAGCAGCTTGGGCATGAGGAGACACCCGGTAGGGTGGGGTTCTGAGTGGGTGAGCATTACCTGTGTCAATGGAGTGGTATGCCCGTTCAGTCCGTCCTGGGGTGGTTGAGAACAATGGGGCGAAGCTAGTGTACAGCTCCTTGATTTGTTGCCGCTGCATACGTTCCAGGGTGGTTGAGAGGTTCACCTCTTCCACGCCACCGTCTTTTTTCCCGTCGTAGTAGACACCGTCAGGCCACTCAGCCTCATCTCCCTGGACTGTAAACTGACAAACCTGTAAGTCTCTGGAATAGAAAGGCTTGAGAGAATTAACATGGTAAACTCTAGGTTTTAGTGAGGAATTGGGAAATGCTATGAGGTAATTCACAGTTCCCAGGCGCTCTTGGACCGTGAATGGCCCTTCCCATGATGCTTTCATCTTATGGGCCTGTTGCGCCTTCAAGACCATAACCTGGTCTCCTACCTTGAAGGAACGTTCTCTGGCATGTCTGTCATACCAGGCCTTTTGCTCTTCTTGAGCATCCTTTAGGTTCTCTCTAGCAAGGGCTAAAGAGTGTCGGAGGGTGCTTTGTAGGTTGCTTACAAAGTCCAGAATGTTAGTTCCTGGAGAAGGCGTAAACCCCTCCCATTGCTGCTTCACCAACTGTAATGGTCCCTTAACCTCGTGACCATACACAGGTTCAAATGGTGAAAACCCTAAACTGGGATGTGGTACAGCCCTGTAGGCAAACAGCAACTGCTGCAACACTAGGTCCCAATTATTGGAGAATTCGTTGATGAATTTTCATATCATGGCCCCCAAAGTTCCATTGAACCTTTCCACCAGGCCATTGGTTTGATGGTGGTACGGGGTGGCAACCAAGTGATTCACCCCATGAGTTTCCCACAGTTTTTCCATGGTCCCTGCCAGGAAATTAGACCCTGAATCTGTAAGGATGTCGGAGGGCCAACCTACCCTGGCAAAGATGTCTGTTAGGGCCAGGCACACAGTGTTAGCCCTGGTGTTGCCTAGAGCGACTGCTTCTGGCCATCGGGTAGCAAAGTCCACTAAAGTCAGTACGTACTGCTTTCCTCTGGGTGTCTTTTTTGGGAAAGGACCCAGAATATCCACAGCTACTCGCTGAAATGGGACCTCAATTATGGGGAGTGGCTGGAGAGGGGCCTTGACCTGGTCTTGAGGCTTTCCCACTCTTTGGCATACCTCACAAGACCGGACATACTTGGCAACATCCTTGCCCATCCCCTCCCAGTGGAAGGACTTCCCCAACCGGTCCTTGGTTCTGTTCACCCCAGCATGGCCACTGGGATGATCATGGGCTAAGCTTAAGAGCTTCCCCCGGTACTTAGTTGGAACCACCAACTGTTTTTTGCGGCTGCCATTCTTCCCGGTGTCCACCAGAAAGAATTTCCTTGTATAAAAGTCCTTGGTCTATAACAAACCGGGATCGATTAGAAGAGCTGAGAGGCGGTGGAGTGCTCCGTGCCGCCGCCCAAGCTTTCTGAAGGCTGTCATCCGCTTCCTGCTCAGTCTGGAACTGTTCCCTTGAGGCTGGGGTCACCAGTTCTTCCTCAGACTGTGGACTTGGGCTTGGTCCCTCTGGAAGCAATGTAGGTGATGGGGTTGTTTCCGTTGCTGGTGAACCGCTCTCCGCTGGTGCACCTGAGGTTATTTCAGGCTCTGGCTGAGCCTTTTGGGTATGGCTGTCTGTTGCTTCTGCCAGTTTTGGCTCGCTGGCGCCCTCTGGCTTTGAGTTTGAAGATGTGGTTGCACTTGCTGGTGCTGGTTGCTGTTCCAGTTCCGGGCCTGGGACTGGAGGTGCTGTGGCTGTTTCAGTGATTGGCATGGAATCTGGATCCACTACCTCTGTCTGGGTCTCTGGTAACACAGACGGGGCCTCTGTGGACGGCTCAGGAACAGGAATGGGTCTGGAAGCTTGCCTGGTTTGGCTACGTGTAACCATTCCCACTCGCTTGGCCCGCCTCACCTGGTTGGCCAAGTCTTCCCCCAGTAGCATGGGGATAGGATAATTGTCATAGACTGCAAAAGTCCACATTCCTGACCAGCCTTTGTACTGGACAGGCAGTTGAGCTGTAGGCAAGTCTACAGCTTGTGACATGAAGGGGTAAATTGTAACTTTGGCCTTTGGGTTGATGAATTTGGGGTCAACGAAGGATTGGTGGATAGCTGACACTTGTGCCCCCGTGTCTCTCCACGCAGTAACCTTCTTTCCGCCCACTCTCAAATTTTCCCTTCGCTCCAAGGGTATTTGAGAGGCATCCGGGCCTGGGGATCTTTGGTGTGATGGTGGGGTAATGAATTGCACTCGCATGGTGTTCTTTGGACAGTTGGCCTTGATATGTCCCAGTTCATTACACTTAAAGCATCTTCCATCTGATGGGTCACTGGGCCGAGGTGAGTTACTGGAGACTGGTGAGGTGGAAGAGTAGGGTGTCTGTGGCTTTACCTGGGTGGTATGTGAGGTCTTTGGCTGTCCTCGGTTGTAGGGTTTATGGTCTGTGTGCCCCCTGGGGTAATCGTTCCCCTTGACAGTAGCTTTCTTGCTTTCTGCCACTTCCATCCATTTGGATCCAATCTCCCCCGCCTCAGCGAGATCTTTGGGTTTTCCATCTTGTATGTACCGTGTGATGTCTTCAGGAACACCATCCAAGAACTGCTCCATTTGTATGAGGAGGTGCAGTTCTTCCAAGGTTTTAACATTGTGTCCTGATATCCAGGCCTCATAATTTTTTGCAACGTAGTAGGCGTGTTTGGGAAATGGCACATCTGGTTTCCACTTTTGGGTTCTGAAGCGCCGACGGGCATGATCTGGGGTTATCCCCATTCTGTATCTGGCCTTGGTTTGAAAAAGTTTATAGTCATTCATTTGCTGCTTAGGCATTTCAGCTGCCACCTCTGCTAAAGGTCCACTGAGCTGTGACCTCAATTCTACCATGTACTGGTCTTCGGGGATGCTGTACCCAAGACAGGCTCTTTCAAAATTTTCCAAGAAGGCCTCGGTGTCATCACCTGCCTTGTAGGTGGGAAATTTCCTGTGCTGTGGAGCAATAATTAGCGCCGGGTTGTTAGGGTTGGCTGGCACATGCAGCCCAGCTTTTGCCAAGTCCAGTTCATGTTTTCTCTGTTTTTCCCTCTCTTCATTCTCTTTTTGTTGTTTTTCCATTTCTTTTTGTTGTTTTTCCATTTCTTTTTGGTGTTTTTCCATGTCTCGGCGGTGGGCCGCCTCTTCTTCTTCTTGCTTCCTTCTGTGGGCCAACTCTTCTTCTGCTTGTTTCCTTCGGTGGGCCACCTCTTCTTCTTCTAGTTTTCTTTTGTGTGCTGCCTCTTTGGCTGCCTGTTCTCTTTGGTAGGCTGCCAGTTTGATGCTTTCTTCCTTTTCTTTCAGCTCCAGTTGTCGCCTGTGTTCAGCTTCTTTGAATTGCTTTTCGGCCTCAATTTTTGCCTTAGAAGTCATGATTCCTGTTTTCTTGTGTTGGGGTGCCCTCCGGTGTTTATCTTCTGAACTGCAGGTTCTCTGTTGCCTCCTGAAGTCCGCCTAGCAACAGTGCCTTTAGCTAATCTTCAATGTTAAGTAAACCTGAAAAACCACTTTATTTGCATGTATATAGTGCTGGTATCTGCCTCCTAATGGGAGTGCTATTGCATGACAAAAGACCTGTAACAGCTCCTTGGCTTCTTGCTTAATATGCAAGCCACAAACTGCCAGAGAGAGCAGAAAAAAAAATTCTCTCTGGTTCCCTTTTAAAACCAAACTGTTTCTCTCTGCTAAAAAGCCCTTAGCAGAGAAAAGAAAAATATAATATTCTTACTGGCTTCTGGATTCTGTCTATCTCCCACCGCTGCTACTCATATCATAACTTTAGTCCCAGATTTGGACCTTAGCGTCCAAAATATGGGGGTTAGCATTGAAAACCTCCAAGCTTAGTTACCAGCTTGGACCTGGTACTTGCTGCCACCACCCAAAAAATTAGAGTGTTTTGGGGCACTCTGGTCCCCCTGAAAAACCTTACCTGGGGACCCCAAGACCCAAATCCCTTGAGTCTCACAACAAAGGGAAATAATCCTTTTTCCCTTCCCCCCTCCAGGTGCTCCTGGAGAGATACACAGACATCAGCTCTGTGAATCCAAACAAAGTGACTCCCCCTCTCCGTTCCCAGTCCTGGAAACAAAAGCACTTTCCTCTTCACCCAGAGGAAATGCAAAATCAGGCTAGCAAATCCAACACACACAGATCTCCCCCTGATTTCTTCCTCCCACCAATTCCCTGGTGAGTACAGACTCAATTTCCCTGAAGTAAAGTAAAACTCCAACAGGTCTTAAAAGAAAGCTTTAAAAAAAAAAGAAAGAAAAATACATACAAATGGTCTCTCTGTATTAAGGTGACAAAATACAGGGTCAATTGCTTAAAAGAATATTGAATAAACAGCCTTATTCAAAAAGAATACAAATCAAAGCACTCCAGCACTTATATTCATGCAAATACCAAAGAAAAGAAACCATATAACTTACTATCTGATCTCTTTGTCCTTACACTTAGAAACAGAAGATTAGAAAGCAGAACTACTTCTCCAAAGCTCAGAGAAAGCAGGCAGACAGACAAAGACCTCAGACACAAAATTCCCTCCACCCAAAGTTGAAAAAATCCGGTTTCCTGATTGGTCCTCTGGTCAGGTGCTTCAGGTGAAAGAGACATTAACCCTTAGCTATCTGTTTATGACAGGGCGTAAGCTCCCCACTGACCACTGTACACTGTAAAAATACTATATAATACAGTAACACAACAAATGAGAGGGCCAAACTATAGTTGCTCTTATGCTTTCATAACAGACTGTCTAGCCCTCTAGAGGTTAAACTCCTCAGCCAAAATGATCATTTACTGTGAAATATTACTCAACACTATGGTCTGAGGCTTTTAAATGTTTTGGGTAGGCTCTTCAAAAATGCTCAATGTTGGCCAAACTCAACTCTCTTGGAGTCAGTGATGTTCTATTAAAGCCCTTAGGTATAAGGGTTCAAGTTAGTGACTGGCAACAAGACAGAGTGGTAGGGCAAGTCACTGACGAAAACTAAAAGCTAAGTCAAATTCATCCCTGGTGTAACTCCATTGACTTTAGTGGGGTGATACTTGAGGAATACATTTGGCCCTGAGAATTCTAAACTTCTGTGTTTGGCACAGAATAAAACTTCACTAGTAGATTGAAGTCTGTACAGAAAATATTCATCTAATTATTTTAATCACCTGGTTATCACCTACTCCAAATTGTACCCTATTAAGAGATAGCTCCACTCTGGAAAAGTAACGATATAAATATGACACTTTCTTACTCAGCATATCTAATTTATATGTATTTATAGTCCTATCTGTTTTGTTTATTGACAAATATGTGTTCCACTGCTTCTTACTCCTAAGAGATGGTGAGTTGCATGTTATTTTTCTGTAGATGTCATCAACAGAATTTGTGCTGAGGTGCCAAGCAGTTACATCTTTGTGAACCTATTGGAAGCAGTGGGACTGTACAGGGTCGCAGAAGATCTAGTCTGAAGACTGCCCCAGAGCTGCAGAACCTAGAAGTCCCAGAATCTCTTACCCTCTGGAACAGTCTACATGGTAGGTCTGCTCCAGAGCTGCAGAACCTGGATTCACCATGGGAGTCCTGCCTTGGATTCATTGAAAGTTCATCAGACCAGAGATGTTTCCAGTGAAACATTTCAGGCTTAACAAATCTGCATTTTCAGAAGAAACTTTGTTTTGTCAAAAAATTTCCCACTAACTACTTGATGCATCTGAAGGAAAGAGCTCGGATTGACTCTCTGACCTCACATTGAGTTTACAAAGCTGGTAGTTAGAAAAATAATCTTTTTCCTTGTGAACTGAATACCTTTTCAATATGGAATCACGAGGAATACAATAAACAGTGGAATCCCATGATACCATTTTATAGTTACTTTTCAAAGTAGAACTATGCTATCATGGCATGTTGATAGGACATTGTAAATGCCATTTCAAATGGTTTTTAAGTGAGAGAGTGACTGATGTGTGAAGAAAAAAATGGAAAGGTTAAATGAATAGGTAATTTGTTTTAGTTTAACTAGTGAAATGGGTCTTTGTGACCTAATTCCCATTTTTATGTCTCCATCTATTTCTTTTCTGTGTTAAATATCACGTCTCCAACAGTGATATTTAGGCCCTTTGTTCTGAAAGGTAGCGAAATGTACATGCTAGAAGTTGCTGTAGGTAAGTAACCAGTAATTTCCAGTTTTGCTGAGTTCTTATCCACAATAATCTCTCAGACATTCTGTACTCCCTTTTTATAGTCATTTGCTACCTAGCTAGTACCCCATCAAAAGGCAGTACTATACTGGTTTTAACCTGCAATTATAGTACTTTATCCAAAAAACCCATATATTACACTGTAGGGCACAAGGCTTGGTAATGTAAAGTTGTGAGTAGAACACCGTGAAGTGTATAAGATTCATGTCTAAAAGGTTGTAAAGTTAAAACCAGAGTAAGAGAGCAGTTTGACTGGGTATTAGATGGATGCAGATGGCTATAAATAGGGAATGCAAACAGCATGTGAAGGTTATTGTTGATAAGGAACAGTGTGAAACCCAAAAGTTCTATACTCAAGACAATAAAGATGTGTGTAACTTATCTGTGCTGTAGTAATTGTTACATTCTCAGCTTCCTTGTAAATAACAGATATATGGATTTTGCTTGTTTCTATCTCTGCTTCCCTTTTACTGTCTCTGTAGCCTTGAATCAGGAGCTCATAGATAAAGCCCAGCTATATTTCAATGTCAATGAGGTGCCAGAGGGAACGACATGCCAAGTATAGCCAAAGCACTACTATAAAATTTCTACAGTTTTCAGCATCTTCTGCATTTTGGACAAAGAGGTATTGAATGTTTGTTGGTTTTTGTTCAGTAGTTTAGCATGATGTTATTACAGAAGTTTCAGACCTTAAGTAATGGTGCCTATCTTATCTCTTATCAAAAATTAGGAAGTACATTTACAAATACAAAGATAATGATATTGGCCTTGAACTGTCTCCAGTGTCATCACAGGAGTTATCATATAGTGATGTTTTATAGTTGACAACATTGTTTATAGTCCCTTCGGCTGAAAAATGCAGCACTCCCTGGGGAGAAACGGCAGATACTTTCATTGCTGAGATTTTTAATAAGAGAATCTTCTTAAAATATGTAATTTTTTGCTCCTGTGTTGTGCATTGGGTGACTAAAACGCAAGTCAATCTTTTATCTAGGATGCTTATTGTTCCTGTGCTAGTCAAGTGTCTAGTATTAATTAAAATATTAATGTGAGTTATGTTTGAGTGTGACAATAGATCTTTATTAGTTCACATGAATGTATGGAAAAGAGGAAAATCTTTTAGAAAATTGTGTTTGATTTTTTAAAGGACATAATGACATGTTAATGTAAAGGCAAGTTATAATATCTGGTTACAATTCACACAGCACATAGCCTTTGGAAGATGATTATTATTGTCTTTGGAGTTTATTACTACGTTGGCTAGAATCTCCATTATGAATTTAGTTACCACATAGGAAAGTCCTCCAAAAGGCCTCTCTACAAATGGAGAGAGATCCAGTATTGCATTAACTTGCCTGCTGATGATCCATCTGATGACTATAAAGGTGAGCATCAAATTTACTCCAAATTTGGTTTGTTTGTCTTGAGTGGTGTGTGAGGCTGTTGGGGGCTTTTTTGTTTTTGTTTTTTTTTTGGGGGGGGGGGAGGTTTCCATTTCAAAACATTTTTCTTGGAATTGGTTTCCTGTGAAAGGCGAGATTCGTGGCTCTGTTTAAACCTGCTTGTTATTCCCGATCCCAGGACAGACTTACAACTGTTTTAAGTGGATAGCTGAGGATCTTTGTGCACAGAATTCTTCAGTGATCCACAGCCACAGTAGAGCTGGTTTTTTGTTTTTTTTTTTTAAAAAGGGTCCCCTCCCCCCCCAATTTCAAACAGAAATTTTTCATTCAATATTTTTAAATTGTTCAGTTTTCATGGGAAAATTGCAAAAACAAAAGCAATCAACATTTTCACTTCTTTGTTTGAAAATGGAAGAATTTTGTTTTTTACTTTCCGGGTTTTTTCATCTTTTGTGTCTGCTGGAAAATGAAGGGGAAAGGATAAAAAGTGTGTGTGTGTGTGTGTGTGTGTGTGTGTGTGTGTGTGTGTGTGTGTGTGTGTGTGTGTGTGTGTGTGTGTGTGTGTGTGTGTGTGTGTGTGTGTGAGAAAAACTTACCAGTGCTCTTTTACTCTCTCCCTACCTGAAAAAGTTGAAGAAGGTTTGCCTATATGTACCTATTAAAAAATCGGCTGCAGGTACCTAGGTTAAATTAAAAGGTTCATTTTTGTCTGCCTAGGCAGTACTCGTGAGTACTTGGAAGCTTTTTTCTAGATTCATGTAGAGTGAAAATATTTACTGGTCTTGGTCCTGTCTTGTAATTTTTTGTGCATCTTGGGTTTAGGGCTGATGAATGGAAACACACAAAAATTGCAAACATTTCAGAATCTTGCAGATTTTACTTCCTGTTTATTCCTTTCTGCAACTATTAATATGACTGAAATTTTGAAATAATGCATGTTCATGAAAAGTAAATGGTGAGCCTGTAACCAGGATTTGTTAATAACTAAACAAAATGAAATGAAATTTGTTTTGGGCAGAAGTAGTAGTTCATAAAGGTCAATTCTTCTAGACAGGAAACAAACAATATCATATGACTTAAGTGACCAGCCACACAACTAAATTATCAAATTGTGACTAACTTAATAAATACTTGAGGGGGGAAGCAATCTGTAGGCTGAAATGTTGGGTGAAACGTTCTCTACAAAACATGGTGTCATATTTTGAATAGTGAACAAATTGTTTAAAAATTGCAGTCTGTTCACAGAAAATTTATGAACAGGAAAAAGAACTACTAACATCACAGAAGAAATTGCTGGCTGTAACTTATTTGCCCAGCTATTCTTTGGCTATATTTCATAATCCTTTTGAGGAAACAAATATTTGTGGAGTATCTAAATTAGCATGTGCAATCATATTAGTTAATTCATGTCAATTAGCAATCAGTCTATTTAAATTACAATACCACAAAAAACTAGTTTAGACAATGACTTGGATTACCCTATGTAACTGTTTAGTGTCATGTGTATGCCTCCTTTATAAATTTCCCATTCCTTTATGATAATAACCAATATGTTATCAGTATTTTCATTTCAAATTTTTCATGTATTTCTAACACATTTAAAGCATTTTAAATTTAAACACTTTCTCTTTTATTGAAACATCCTCAAATAACAAAACTTATCTTAATTGAATATACATACCGGTAACTGTTTTTACAGTGAGCTTTGGTTGAGATATATTAAATATATATCTCTATTCTGTTTACTCCTTGTGAAGCACTGGCACCGGTTACTGTTGGCAAAGAAGACACTGGGCTAGATGGACCATTGGTCTGACTATTCTTAGGTTATGTACTGTTGATTTAAAATTTGAAAAATACTTAGCCAACTTTTAAATATACTGGTAAAGTCAGAGTCAAACAGGGCTAATATTGAACACAGCAAAAGCAAGAAAATATGGTAATTTTAAAAACTTTGTTCCAAACTTTTAAAATTGCTAAAGACATTGATCAGAAAAGTTTAGCCCTGCTGCAGGACAGAGTTTGTGTGGAAGAGACAGCTCAGCCTGCACTAGCAGTGAGGTTTCGCCACTGAGAGCTGGTGGAACCTCAAGAAACTAACTCACAGAGGTCACAGTGGCAGGTGGCAGCAGTAGTTAATGGCGCAGGGCCATCGGCGACAGAGCGGTGAAGTGAACAGTGGCACAACAAACAACAGCGGCCAGAGTGAGCAGCTGGAGCGAGTGGCTGAAAGAACGAATAAAATGCCTTCTGCCCTTCCACCCCCAAGGATCATAGGTAAACTCACAGGAAAGCACCTCTGAACTTTAGGTCTTCACTGACCAAGGACAACAACTATGAGTCAGATCGGGTGGAGGGATAAAGACGGGGCACATTAAAGGAACATTTATTTGTGGGACTATATTTTAGTGACTTTGCTCCAGAATGCTAGATTTGTGTTTGGGAAACTTGTATAAATATACATTTCCTAGTAGGTCAAGACTTTTAGAAGGCACTATTTGCCAAGGTTGTTAACTCATATTGTCACCATCCTGGGGAGTTTCTATACTAAATATTTCTTTTATTATATTATAATTAATTTTTACATAAGAATAGCCATACTGGGTCAGACCAATGGTTCATCTAGCCCAGTGTCCTGTCTTCCAATACTGACCAATGCCAGGTGCTTCAAAGGGAATGAATAGAACAGGCAATCATCGATAGATCCATCTCCTGTCATCCACTCCCAGCTTCTGGGATGAAAGGAGAAGGAATATGTCTCTTGTTACTCTCAGTCACAACAGCTACAGCTGAACATTCTTTTTCCTCATTGAATAAAATTTTGTGTTCCGAGAGAAGTCTCCTTTTGTTGGATCATGAAGGACTGGAAGTGCCATACACATGAGAAGCCTCCAAAGATGTATGTGCTGCATTTGAGAACTTCATTAACAGAGTTGTGCAAAATTACAAGAAACCAAGAAGGCTGTAGCTGTAGTGCTTCATAGTAGGCTTGTGTACGCAACTTTAATTTGTGTGATGATTTTAAAACAGGAGTTAAATCTAACAAAATAGTCATGAAATATTTTTCAGTTTTTACTGTAGTGCCATGCAGCCCACCTTCACTTGCATGGTCTCACCTCTTGGCCCTCACCCTCACTCACCCCCCCTTGTAAATTTGAACCCTCCCTAATTTTAATTCTGGGGAAAACACTGATTTCCCCCACCTCAGGGAAATCAGCTGACTTTCTGGTCTGGAGAGCTGCTGAATCAGGCTCAGTACTGAACCTTGAATTTTTGCTACAATCAAATGGCAGAGCACAAACCATGGCAGCAACATCAAAACACATTGCAATGAGAAGCAACCAGCAGGAGAAATTAAAGCTGTAAAAGTTGTTGTATTCACTTGTTTTACTGGAAAAAATCTAGATCCAATTGTTTTTCACCAGTTTCAGTGGTTATTTTGTTTATATGGTAACTTTCAGATGCAAGGAACAATACATTGTGCTCACTGCATTTCCTGAAATTACCCCATCGCTACAGTGAGAAATCCATCTTATTTAGCTTTTATGTGAAAATGTGCAATGCAGCTCATCAAAATGTTTTATTAGCTGAGGAACCTACTTCTGAATCTTCCTTACCATGGCAAAATTTTGACCAATGGGCAAAAGAAATATGCAAGAAGAAATATGAGATGTGTAGGGATTAGGGTGATCAGATGTCCGAGTTTACAGGGACAGTCCTAATTTTTGGGTCTTTTTCTTATATAGGCTCCTATTACCCCCTACCCCCGTCCCGATTTTTCACATTTTCTGTCTGGTCACCCTAGTAGGGATAGCCAAAACCATATGCAGTTAATTATCTGGTTTCTTTTCTGTTTTTATTGACTACCTTCCTCTGTTGGATCTTTAAATGTTTAGTCTTTCACAGATTTCTACTCTAGTTTTGTTCTTTGGAATAGTGATTCTAAATGGTATAATATTTACTCTGGTTAATGTTACTGAGGTAATAAATATATACATTAGTCCTCTTTTTCCCACATAGGGTAATTTTATTTAATCAGTCTGTTTTCAGTGTACTGTACTTTGGGTCTGTGTATAGTTTTCCATGGTCTCTGCATCAATAGATCTTAATCTTTTCTGCCCAGACTGGTTATATCAGTAACTTGGAAGAGAAAACATATTTCAGGTTCAAAGTATATTCACATGCATACAGACAAAATGCATTGCTACTAATCTAATAAAGCTAACTGTATTATGTCACTGGAAGAACATATGAAGGGTTCATGCCCATTATCTTAAATATTTTGTTTTCCAAATGAACAAACTGTTTAATGGTGGTTTAGGAAACTACTAAAAATTAAACACATTGCAACAGGGCTCGATGGGAGATGTGTCATAAAGGCTGGGCTTGTCAAATGGGCCTGCGGGGAGTTGGTGTGCCCAAACCCCATTGGCTTTCAATGGGAGTTGGACACTTAACTTCCCTTAGTTCCTTTTGAAAATGACACCAAAATGGCTTTTTATCTGTAGGTTACCAGTTGATATCAAGTTCTAATCAAAAGTGATTGCCACCTGATGGCTCTTATAGTCGCCTAAGAGAAATGAGTTGGAGCTCTCAGTCCATCCTTGAGGACAAATGTCCACATCACTTGACAAAACACACACCACCATATTTGGCACTAACAAGCATCTTTGATGCTAGTCTCAGATGAGACACAATTACTGAATGGACATGGAAAATGAATTCCCTTCTGGTCCTCAGAGATGATATCTCCAGGTCGAGGCTGAGGTACATTGACAGGGCAATACAGGAAAGCTTACACTTCTGCTACCCAGGCTGTAATTCAGGCGTAGGTAATTATTTTTTGTCAAGATCCAAATTTATTGGTCAAGGAATAATCAAGGTTCAGACTCTAGAGAAAATAATAAATTATGATAATAAGTGAATAAAAAGATTTTGAGATCCGTTCAAAAGTGTCTGGCAGTCTGGATTTGACCGTTGACCACCTATTGACTACTCCTGCTGTAATTGTTCTTCAGATGCAAAGATGATTTTGGTCCCTAGCATTTTTATTCTAGGATCTTTAATAAATACTAAGGTCCTAGTTCAGCAAAACACATACACATGTGCAGATGCAATGACTAAGTGCTTTGAACTGGTACCATCTTTTGTGCTCTTAAATATGGAAAATGAAAAGTATAGTAAGACTACTGAAATTTTTTGTCAGTGCTGTGGATCATTGTGTAGTGCAAGGATAAAGAACATACTGAAATGCATAGAAAGTGTGGTAATCACAGCCTCTGAAAGATTAGCAAAGATACAATGGGCCAATATATCCTAAGGTGTATCTTGATTGGCCTTACTCCAGAAGTGAATCTGTCCCAAAATATGAATTCACAGCCAAGGTACTGAAATCCAACATCCTGAATGTAATTGTGCATTTTTACAGTCAGATATACTGGACTCCTTTAGTCAAAGCAGTAACTCTGGAAACTACAGTGTGAGGAATAAGAAAGAAAGCCATTGTTCCTCTGACAGGAGCCCAAGTGGGTTTGAAGATGGTAGCTCCTGTGATAACAAATCTGCTCCAAAAGAAAGCCATGATCTCTGCTCTGACTACCCATCAGGGCCAGCTCCAGGCCACAGCGTGCCAAGCACATGCTTGGGGCAGCACACCGCGGGGGGCACTCTGCCGGTTGCCAGGAAGGCGGCAGGCGGCTCTGATGGACCTCCCGCAGGCATGCCTGTGGAGGGTCCGCTGGTCCCGCGGCTCCGGTGGAGCATCCGCAGGCATGCCTGCGGGAGGTCCACCAGAGCCGCGGGACCAGCGAGCAGCAGAGCACCCCCCGCGGCATGCCGCCGTGCTTGGGGCAGCAAAATTGCTAGAGCAGGCCCTGCTACTCATCAGCTTTTATGTATATATTTATATTCCTTCACTAGTTGATTAGAATAAACATTTTTCAATAATTACAAGGTAGAAAACCAGCCTAGAACTAAACTCACAGTATAAAAACTTCAAAACAGTTTTGTTAATTAAATGGATTTTTTTCCAATGATTTACTGGGAAAGTTAAACCTTTGTATCTAGTAAATACTTAGTGCATGTAGTCTTAGCAGGTATCTCTCACTGTTCTGCTACGTAGAGCACGGCAACCTGTTTGAACTACCAGTCTTCCATGGACCCCAGTATTACTACTCCTAGTAGAGTTATGTGGCTCCAGTTGCCTGTGTTTTGATTATTTTGGCTTGTGTGTCAGTAACAGGACTGCTGAGGCAGAGGTAAGAAGCAAAGTATTTTAAACCTTTTGGTAGTTTCTGAATCAGTCAATACATGGACAGGCAAAGCAGCCCCTGGGTTTGTTTTTTTTCCACATCTCAGTTCTAAGGGTGTGATTCTGATCTCATGGAGATGGGTTTTACACTGGTGTAAATCCATTGGCTTCACTGGAATTATTCACAATCTCAGCTAGTATGAAATAAGAATCAGGCATTCTCTTTACTTCTGCTGATGTATTGTAGTGTTACTCTTGCTACAGCCTTCTTAGGATTGCGTCTATGCTGGAAATTTTGAGCACTCTTCCCACTATTGGTCTACTGGTAGTAGTGGAGGAGATGCTAAAGTTAAGCTGTGTCATCTAGCCCCACTTGGAATAAGCGGAAAAAGATTTTAGCTTAATGTTCTATCAGCAGGACAGCATAGCTCCACCTAGTACTGCACTATTGCTGTATTGTCACCATGGTCTAAGATCCGAAGACCAAGTGTGTAATTTGAACCTGTGGCCTACAGTGCCAGAGGCATAAGTGTCACTAGGTAAAACATTTAGTATAATAACAAATTAAAGTTGAAGACTGTACTTGTGAAACATTAGAACTTTTTTCACTTTGCACAGATTTGGTCCTGCAAAATGCATTCTGTGGCTCCATTCATTTTTCTTCTGTATTGTGCTCTGCGTTTTCATTAGCCAGCCACTTGCAGTAAGATACTGCATTGATTATTGGATAACGAGGTGATTAATACCAGGGATCTGTCTCATAATTGCCCATAGTGCCATGGACTGTAACATTATTACTTAGCAGCAAAGAGTCCTGTGGCACCTTATAGACTAACAGATGTATTGAAGCATGAGCTTTCATGGGTGAATACCCACTTTGTCGGATGCATGCAGTGGGTTTTCACCCACAAAAGCTCATGCTCCAATACCTCTGTTAGTCTATACGGTGCCACAGGATTCTTTGCTGCTTTTACAGATCCAGACTAACATGGCTACCCCTCTGATACTTGATTATTACTTAGTATTTCTAGTGTAGTAATGTCCATTGGCCACAATTCGGGATCAGGGTTCCATATATAGCACTAAATATAGGATCTAAAGATAGCATTTGCATTCCATTTTTCTTGAAATAGCAATTACATGCACATAGAAGAATCATTGTATAAAACTTGGCATGTAAACTCAGTAATAAAGGGAAGGTCCATTGAGATGGCCCTGATATATCAGGAAAGAGATAGAAGGCCATCTGAGTAGGAAGCGTTCTGGGATGTTCTAGTAAATCCTTGTGGAATATAAGGATGCTATAGAGAAAGCATGGAGGGCAGGATAGTGATGGGAAGAAAACTGAATAGGTAAAGAGACTCTCAAAACATCAGGGAAGGGAGGAAGGTCTCAGTGGAGAAGGGTGGAATTCCATGAAGGAAGTGGGCAAGGCCCCTGTTCTGGGCAAGAGATCCAGGGGAAATGAGGGTTTAAGATTAGATTCTATATCCAATTAATCCCAAATGCTCCTAGCAAACCAAAGACTCTTCAAGCACAGGAAATGACAGCACCCCTGGCTCCTTTCACTGCCAGTGCTGTCTCCTGCTATGGCAAAACCCACTACTCTACAGTAGTAGTCCCTATTCCCATGGGTCCTTGGATGTAAACTTCATGGGGCTGTGGACCCATTCCCTTCAGGACACAGATCTTTGTATTCAGCTTTAATCCACCCTATGAAGGGAAATGCCAGAGGGATTTGGAAAGCCAGAGTGGCCCTTCAAAGAGGGCAGGGGAACAGAAGAAAGCAAACTTAGTTTGGAAAATGTGCTACGGAAAATCACTTTAGTTTTGGAGATGATTTTTGCCTGGGTTGTCTAGACAATCCATGCCTCTCTTAAGTAGAAGAAATTTTTTTAAAAATTAAATGTATATTAAAACTCTAAAGTAAATTCAGTCTCTTGTAAGGTACATTTTCTTTTCTCTTCTAGATATTTATCATTGCATTGGTAGTGGCCTGGAGAAATAGAGGCCACAGTGACTTTTTTGCAGAGGCATTACTTGATGCCACTAAGCATCTTGTCTCAGAAACAGGTCTTGTTTCCAAGAATTATGTCTCACATTTCTATCACTGCTTTCATGATACTGCCATTGAATTTGAAAAAGTAAGAGTTACAATCCCCTCATTTTGGCTACTGCAAAGATTTTGGTCAGAGTAGGAGCTGATAAATGAAATGGCTTTTGAAGGTTACCTGCAGTATTTATTTATACAGTATTTATATGTTTATTATAGTATTTATTATCATACATAAAGCTACCACATTTATGTTTAGAAATGCATAAATCTTCCTTTCTTTCATGCCCTCGCACCATCTCCACCACCTTTGTTCCAGAATGAAAAAGTGGGAGGAGGAAAAATATTTTTCGGTTTCCAAAACTGAAACAGAATGACATTTTAAGTTGAAATAAACAGGCTCATTTTGAAAGGTCACTTTGAAATGGAATAAATATTTTCACTTTGAAAACACCCCAAAAAAACTCTTAAAATGGATATTTCATATAAAAATTTTCATAGAAGAAATGGGGTTGTCCGACCAACTCTAGTGCAGAAAATACTAATATACACATTAAATGCTACATAACCCCTAGGAGCACCACAGATCTCTAGTGCTCTTTTCTGAGAAGAGTAAACTTATTCTTTCCCCTGTTCTCCCTACCGTGCAGCAGGAACTTTCTCCCTTCACTGTTGTATTCTTCTCCCTCTCCTCAACAGAATGAGACCATCCCATCTCCTTAAACATCCTCTATACACTCTGGAAACCACCAAAACATGCACATCTCCCTACCATCTCAATGGCCCCACATCCCAACTCTGGGATTCTGTCAGGTCTGTAGCAATTTTTCCATGCCCTTAACTAGAATTCCCAGTATGATCTTCCTTTTCAGTCTCATTCTTGTATGAGGGAGAGGTCAGGAAACAACAGCAGAGGTAGGCATGTCACGCTGGAGTAGGACAGTCAGATTGAGCTGATCACTTCCAAGAGTTTCAACTTGTCTCATCTTCCAGCTTCCAGAAACCCTCCTTCCTCCCCAGCATAGTACCGCTAGTATCCCCGGCAGAAACCCTAAGTAACAGCTACTTCCCAAGATAATGTTGCTATTCCTGTGCTGTAAGGATTAATGCAATGATATGGCTGAGATCTTTTATTTATTTATTTATTTATTTAGTATAAAAATCAGGAAATTCTAAGTTACAATTCCCACAATCACCATAACTCAATGCACACTGGAAACAGAAACATCTTTCAACGTGTCTCTAGCTTAAGGCTTGTTTGAAAGTCTTAAAACTTGTAATATAGACCCATATTAATGTACTGCACAAGCATGTTTATTTTAACAGGGCCAATAAAATGTGACTTATCAATGTGTCTTAGCCAATCATTGAAAAAATCTTTGCAATGTGAAATGTATGAATTCTTGCTGGTGACTCACTTTCTTACCATTAAAATCATGGTTGTTAGCTCTCTGTTGCTTGTTGAGCACATGCTGAAAATTGACCAGATGCCATTTTCTACCAGATTCTTACTGCCCATCAGAGAGCATGGTACTCATGGCTTGTTTGCCCTAGCTTCATCAGCACAGAAGCTAAGAATAGAATTAAAAAAGAAACCCTCCAGCATCATCAGACACTTAGGTAAGCATAAAATACCTTCTTTTTACTTACTCTATGGCCTGTTGCTGTGGTAGATACCCTATCCTGGGTAATGCTGACTAGGTGTCTTTATATAAATAAAAATATTACCCTCCTCTTCTCTGAATGTGTTAAACTTATTATTTTGAAAAGATTACTAAAGTTGTATGCTGAGAACTCTTATTGACTTGTTGTGAAGAATCAGGCCCTAAGCAAACACTCGGGCCAAGATCTTTAAAAATATGTGCCTAATTTTCTAAGTCCGTATTTAGAAACCTGAACAAGTGGCCTGCAGAGTACCCTACTGCAGTCAATGGGGAGTGTTGAATATGCAGCACTTTTTATAATTATGCTGAATAATTAGGTATCTAAATGTGGATTCAGAACCCTGACTTTTATACTAAGAGTGCAACTGGCCTAAGGACAGTCTGAAGTTTCTGTATCTGTAGACTACCCTGGTCACTGAGCAAAGATTTATTTTTGCCCTAATCCTACTTAGCAATATTAAGTATTTCTTCTCAGTCTCTGCTTTATATTATTTTCGTCTCCAAAGGCAACCAATAAGGACTTCAAATTATAATGGTAACAGCTCAAGAGAAATCCTACATTAAGTCCACCTAGATGTGGTTGTACTTACACAGTTCATTAAACACTGTCCGTTTATAGCACTCAGTCCTACAAAGGAGAGAAAATGTGGCAAGAAAAAAAAATATTACTCTGATGTCCACTGTTACAAAACATTTTTCTACAAGAAATGCAAATACAAGTAGGGAGTTGAATTTTCTTGCAGTTCCCATAATCTGTGGAGTAAAGAGAAGACTGTCATATCCTGCTACTGAAGATGTTTTGTACATAATGCATTGAAGAAAATGTTTGTTTTTTAAACAAAAAACAAAACTTGTCTTGTAAAAGGAGCTTCCTTCTGAATGGTGCCAAGGCTGGGGATCTGAATGACTTCCTAGGCCATCAGGAGATACCATGTAATACAACACTGCACGCTGCCTTTTATTAGAGAACAGTCCACAGGAAATAGCATGTGGGATTGGCTGAAATTTTTCAGTCAGAATTGTTTTTCAAATAAGTGGGTTTTCAGTTAAATGAAAAAAAGTTGCTTTTTTTATTTATTAAAAAAAACCTGCAATATTTTTCTTTAGCTATCTCACAGTGGTGCCTCATAGGAGTTGTAATTCAGTTGCTTATGTCCCCTTTCTTCTCTATGGGATAGGATTGGCTTCCCAATTGAACTATGACTCTCATGTACTACAACCAGGGACTCTTTAATGCAATAAAAACAGGACATCTGGTAGCCCAAAAGGGACAGTCCTGTATTTAAGTCCTCCTGCAGGTGTCCTGACTTTTTCTTAAAAATGGGCAAATTGTCCTGTATTTTCTATCTTCCTCCCTCTTCACCCCCCCGCCCATCAGTACTGGTGGGTCCTGCTGCTGGCCGGATCCCTGCTCGCCAGCCACCTGCCCACCAGTGTTGAGTGTGTGTGTGGAGAGGTCCAATGGCTAATGATGGGGGTGGGTGTGCAAGGGTCATGGCGCAGCAAAGACGCAGTTTGTGGGGCCAGCTGCTCCTCCTCCCTTGCTGGTTTTCAGTGCAGCCCCTGGTGCATGCCAGCTCTTGGCCAGCAAGGCCTTACCCCCCATCCTGTTCTGGCTGGCCCTGGCAGCGTGTTCTTATGGCTGGTCAGTGCAGCTCTCTGAGCCACCTCTCTGGCTGGGTTCGCTGAAGTCCCTGCAGTCAGGTTCCCTGGACCATAGTGGAAAATGCATTCTTAGGGCTTAACCCCTTCCTGCCTGTGCTGTAGCTGGGGGACCAGAGGTGGCTGGGTTATGCTGGTGGGCAGCAATAGCCTGGAAGTGTTAGCTGCCTTTCGACACTGTGTTGGCAGGAAGGGAACTGCTGCTTCCAACCACGGGGGTTGGTGGGGGAGGAGGAGGGGGAAAGAAGAAGAGTAGCTCTGCAAAGACTTGGGTCAGGTTATTCCTTCTACCACCACCCCCCACCCCCCACATCCTCCCCTGAGGCTGGAAGCAGCTCCCATCCTTTCCCTCCCACACAGTGCTGAAAGGCAGCTGCTGGCCACATTCTGGTATGAATCCTGGCAAAAATCTGGGGGAGGGGATATGTGACCCCACATGCCCCCCACCTGTTGCCTCAGGAATATACGGCACCAGGTACCAGAAGAGGTGGATCCGTCCCGGGGGCCCAGCCAGGCATGGCGAGCAGAAAGCACTAGGCAGAGAGGGTCAGGTCGGTTGGTCACCCGTCCTGTTTGGGAGAGGTGTACAGGAGTGTATGTGTGTGTCACCCCTCCCCGTGTGAACCCTAAAGCCTTAAAGATAAGAAAGTAAATAAAAATCCAACTACAAAGCATTTCTTTTTAACAGGGGCTCAGTCAACTTGATATTAATTTGAATGTTCGTACTGCGTAGTTCTGACTGATTGCTGTTGAACCCGCTTGAATATGAGTAATTTTACCAGGTGTCCCGTATTCAGCATAGGGAAATATGGTCACCCTAACCATGATGCATCATGGGAAATTAAATCCAACTAGGGAGCCTTGCTTATATACATGAATGGGAGTATG
The DNA here is from genome assembly GCF_025201925.1 of Gopherus flavomarginatus. Taxonomy (NCBI): domain Eukaryota; kingdom Metazoa; phylum Chordata; order Testudines; family Testudinidae; genus Gopherus; species Gopherus flavomarginatus. Next base: position 105,513,001 of record NC_066618.1, on the reverse strand, counting down.
AGATAACTGAATTGCAACTTCCATGAAACTTCAGAGCAGCATTTCCAAATGGAAATATTTTGGTTTTTTAATTTCACTGCTGAAATTTGAAAGTTGAATTTTTTCCTCAGAAAATAAGCCCATTTTCCAACCAGCTTTAGTAGTACATTTTAAGGACACTTCTAGGGCTAGCCTGCACTAGAAACTTCCTCCCCGTTCACGACCCAGTGAGATAGTGACTAAGCATGGTAACAGACAATGACTTAGAGCAGTGGTTCTCAAAGCCGGTCCACCACTTGTTCAGGGAAAGCACCTTGTGGGCTGGGCCAGTTTGTTTACCTGCCACATCCAGGCCAAAGATGTGCTGATCGCCCTTCCCGCAGCCCTCATTGGCCTGGAGCAGTGAACAGCAGCCAGTAGGAGCTGCGTTCAGCTGAACCTGCAGACATACGACGTAAACAAACCGGCCCGGCTTGCCATGGGCTTTCCCTAAACAAGGGGTGGACCTGCTTTGAGAACCATTGACTTAGAGTAATGCTGTTATGAAATTATAAGATTAACACTGGCAATAGATTGTGTTGCCAATTTATTTGCCATATTAGTTCTGGCTGTATAAGTTATACTCCTATTTCTTGTATATTTCAGGTTTTACAGTATCTGCCGTGGACTGACATTTCGAAGCACTGCCATTTAATCAATTTAGAATGCATAAGACTATGTTCAAATATCACTGAATTTAGCTGCCTATTTGAGAAAGCAAAATTCAACTGTCAAACTATAAATGCTTAAAATTGTCTGTCTATATCTAGGAAGATGTTGGCCCACATCTTCCGGTCCAGCTCTGAGCTGTGTTCAGAGCAAGTTCAGAGGGAGAATGGAGTAAAAGTTGCATTGTTACCTTTCTGAATTCCTGGGGCTGGGCTCAGTGTACGATGCCCAGTCCTCCAGCACAAGACAGAGCACTCTGTTCTGTCCAGTCCACAGTGGACATTCCAGCAGCTGTGGATCAGCCTGTCACACAGGTGACTCTGTCATGTCTCCATAGTGAGAAGCCATGGAGAAGTTAGAGTCAAAACTGATGTAGTTTACACCTTTCTCAATTTCCCTAGGTACACTTAAACTCATTTCTGAACTGGGCCCTTTGTGTCTGACCCCCAACTAGTCTTTATATCTTTGGACTATCTCATGTTCCATTATTAACTCTCTGAACTGTGTCCTCCAGAGGACTGGGCAGGCCTGTGGTCAGGAATGAGCTTAGATCACTAGAGTTTCCTACTTCTGACAGCCATCTTTACCCTTTCACCTTTCTTGGGTTTAATTCTTTATTCTAGTTGTCCATCCCAACTGCATGAATCTTGCTCAGAATTAGTTCTCCAAAGGATCCAAAATGCTACCTCTCACATTAAATGCTTGCTCAAGTCCCATATTCATAATATATCATTAGGAATGAAACAAGTTCCAACTGCAAGTCTTGGGCCTGCTTTTCAAACAGCATAGAGGATGAACCCTCATGGCAATCAGAAGTACAGAAATGATCAATTATTCAGTATAGTTAAATATAAAATAATCATCTTTAAAGTGTCTTGGCTGCTCATGAGTGACTGCAGTGTAGTTTCAGAGAGTATAAAAAGTTTATTCTGGAAATCCTAGCATCCGGTATCTCATTTTGCATGCAGACATTTTGGCCAACTTCTAAGTTAAATCATATGATTAGTGGTTTGGGCTGAAGTTCATAGTAAGAAATAATGGCTGATGTAGCCATATAATGGATAAATAACCACGTCTAGCAAGCTGAATTCATTTTGGACTTTTTTATGACTGACTAAAAAGAGACTTTGTCTGTCTTAATTAAATACAGTGTTTGATAATATTAAAATATTATTAAGTCAAGTTCACATTATTTATAAACGTTCTCACATGGCATTGTATATTTTGGCTCCCATTTTACATTTATAGACTCAAACCCTGCAGTCCTACTCAATTCATATTCAGACAAAACTTGCACTGAAGTCATAGGATGAAATCCTGACCCCATGGAAGTCAATGGCAAAACTCCCATTGATTTCAATAGGTCTACGATTTCACTTACAGTGAACTGTTAATCAGTACACCTGAACTATACATGTTTCTTTTAAATTGATGCATATTTATGTGCTCTGTATATTTTTATAACTGTATCTTATATATTTTTGTCTTATTCTGTAACTCGATTCCTCATAAAGTTAATTAATTGAAAAAATGCCATGGCAGTTGTAAAGAATTGATATAACTGTTCATAACTGAATCAGTAGATGGTGCTAGAGGGCAGAGGAAATCTACCACTTCTCATAACAAATGAAGCTCAGCTGTCTTAATTTGAGGAAATCAAAGCAACTAAGAACAAAACTCCTTTCATACCTTTCATCAGTTTATTTTTGCTCTCCTCTTTTATGAATGAGACTTTTCAGATGTGCAGTCTGGCAGATACTTAATTTATACTGGAACTTTTGATGTACACACAAGAAAAATTGCCTTCACACAGGCTTCCTATGTGGGCTTGAGCAGGTTGCTTAGCCTCTCTGTGCCTTAATTCCCCATCTGTAAAATGAGGATAATAGGACTTCCCTATGTCCCAAGGATGTTGTGAGGATAAATCTATTACAGATTGTGAGGCTTTGTGAGACTATGATGATGGAGTCAATAAAGTACCTAAAATGAATGGATGGATAGACAAAAGAACTCCCTGCTCCAAACTCTGCAAACACCTGCCCATGTGAATAGCTTTACTTACATGAGTGTCCTATTGACTAGTCAGTGTAGCTAGTCACATGGTAATCTGTAGGCTAGGATCATAAGTTATTGACTTAAATTTCTCCTGGTGTGAGCAGGAGCGGTGCCAGGGTTTCTGGCACCCTAGGCAGAATTCGGGGGGGCGGCATTTTGTGCACTCCCCATGGGGTGCGCTAGAGCTTCCAGTTCCGCTCCCATCATACCGCTGAAAAAGGACCGTCCGCCGAAATGCTGCAGGCAACAGCGGCAGTCATTGAGCTGCTCAGTTGCCTGCCGCTGTTTTCCGCGGGATGTCGGCAGAAGGTTCTTCTTCGACAGGAGCAGAACCGGAAGCTCCCGTGCACCCTGTGGAGAGTGCACAAAATGCCGCCCCCCGAATCCTGGCGTCCTAGGCGATCACCTAAGGTCGCCTAATGGAAGTGCTGGCCCTGGGTGTGAGGTCTGATTTGTTTGTTTATGGAATAAAAAATAGTTTATGGAATAAAAAATATTGAATATAGATTCTCTCTCTGAACCTGTGAAATATATGATTAAAAATAGGTTATAAAATTAGATTATGGCAAGCTGCATGTCTATTGCACCTTGTCAAAGAAATACATACAAGCCTCCCCCATCTTCTGACACCAAATAATTTACTAGGTAGCTAATTCCCTGACACCTCTCCTAGATTTAAAGATCATACTGGGCAAGCTTGGTTTTAACACTGCATTTATAATATAGGTAGGTCATACCAGGAGGGCGAGGAGGGGTGGAGTTGGGCTGGAAAATCGTTCCTCAATGAGAAGGGCCCAGATTAGTGCATGAAGGATGTGTTCTTATGTTTTCAGAGATCTGATGATCTGCCAGAAATGGCAACCATAAGAGGAAATATCCTACCCACAATATCAGCAAGAGAAAAGTGAGTTGAGTTATTTAACAGGGAAGTCGACAGGTATATAAGAAATACATGGGAATGTCAGAGCACATTCAAACCTGTTTTATTTCAAGTTACTCAACCACATATGGGCTCGTCCATCTCTCTAAACAAACTGTGAAAACAGCTTTTTCAAACCTTGTCTTTGTTTCCCTCAGAATAATTGGCAGAATTTGTAACTACTACTGCAACCTTAGATACTACTGCAGAAGCAATAACCATCTCAACAGATTATCTGTACTTTTGTGAAACAATATGAAAGCAGTTTACATGGGTCTGAAACTTTAGTGAGGCTCATGACTCCCTGCTTAACCAGGGGTGAAAGTAACTTAAAGGACTTACTGGTACATTGGAGTCCTGAGCAGCGGGTGGGGCCTCAATCAGAAGGGGGTGGGGCCTCAATTGGAAGAGCCAGGGCTCCAGTTGTGGTACCGGTGGCTGGGAGCCCCGGGCCCTTTAAATCACCGCCGGAGCCCCATGATAGTGGTAGCTGCAACTGAGAGTCCGGGGGCTCAGGCAGCACTTTAAAGGCCATGGGGCTCTGGCCACTGCCAGGAGCTCCGGGCCCTTTAAATTGCCAGGACTCCCATCTGCCGCCACTACCCTAGGGCTCTGGCAGCGGGGCTCTGATGGCAATTTAAAGGGCCAGAGGCTCCTCTGCGGTAGTATTAGCCTGGAGCCCCAGGCTCTTTAAAGCACCACTAGAGCCCCGGGGCTTCCGGCTGCTGCCATTACCCTGGAGCTCCAGCATCAGGGTTCTGGCACTGATTTGAAGGGCCCAGGGCTTCAGCCGCTGCCGGGAGCCTCATGCCCTTTAAATCGCCGGCCTGGGGAAACAGCCCCCTGCCGGTACAGTTGGCTGTGTACCGGCTATTGCCAGTAAGGCGCACTGGACCGTACTGGCTTACTTTCACCTCTGTGCTTATTATACAAATAGACCAGATCCTCAGATGGTATGAATCAGCATAGCCCTACTGAAATCAACAGAATTGTGCCAATGTTTTTCATGCATCCAAAATGGAGGGAAGGATTGGCTTGTCCAGTGATGCAGGAGTCCTGTTTATTGCCCTCTTTGATCAATATTTATTTGAAAAACTGAAAATAAATCAAGGTTTTCAATAAGGAAATTTAAATTACCAGTAGGCATTAAAGTTTCTAGAGAAGACACAATCACCAACACACAGAGCAATGTACTGGGTTTTTTATTCTTATTTTTGGCTTTGTTCCCGTCCAGTAAATCCTGGTCGTTTAATTTGAGAAATCTGATTCCTAGTGATTTCAACAGAAGGTCAATTAACATAATGGAGGGCATCTAGTTCCCCTAAAGTAAAATCAATTTTATCAGTAGTTGACAGGGCCCAGGGGAATCATAGGGAATTTATATCTATCACAGGAAACTGGCTGAGGCCATACTGCTGAATGAGATCAGACAGACTCTTGTTCCACTTTATCAAAGGCCTTCTTTGCATTTCAAGGCCACAAAGCCAGGCTGAGAGGTTAGGTTAAGCACTTTATATTCAGAACTGAACCATAGCCCATACAAAGCCTGTCGGATTGGAGTTGGTTGAGAGACACGGTAAGAGATTCAAGAAGCCAGGTAAAATGTTAGCCAGGGGCTAATTTTAAAAGTTTAATAAGGAATTGGAGAGATGTGGACAATGCCTGATAGGCTCCTTGACTCATTCTAGAATTAAGGTAATGCAAGCCATATATGAAAATTTAGGTAAGTAGCACATATTAAAAGGCTGATTGTATGTCTTGAAAAGAATAAGATAAGAAAATACGTTACTGCTTTATACAGTTCTGCCTTAAATTTGTGTTGGTCCAAAGTCTTAACAGCAGTATTTCCCCTAACTGTTTTGGTAGACTGCTTCATTTACCCTAGAGACATGGTCAGGACCCTAAGCAAGGATGGCGGTGTCCAAAAACTCAGAGAAAGCTCCAGCCTTAGTGACAGACTGAGGGGAGTATAGTGCTTGATCAACATCCAAAACCTGTAATTAGTACAATTAATGTGTTTCATTTCTAGAATCTGTGATGCCACAGTCATTGTAATGACTTTTTTTTTCTAGCCTAATTAGAAGTCTTCCAGCCTTATTTCACTGTGTCTGAGGTGATAGGGGGAAAGAACTGGAACACATTTTATATGCCTCAGGTCCAAGGGATGCTTGTCACATTCTGTGGTGCAAGCCAGACGAATGAAGGGTTGTCACTACCTGCCCCACAACCTTGGGTGCCTCATAAAGCTTTGCTGTTGTAGCTCCCAACCTGAGCTGCTTAGAAATAGCCTCCCAGTGTGGAAAGTAACACCCTGAGTGTCTGTGTATAGCTGCTGCCCTGGCCCAGCAGCTCTGACCTCAGCAGCCTGTCAGCAACACACCAGACACACTCTGGCTTCCAGCCTGGGTTACTACTTCCAGGAGACCCCAAGACACTCCCAGTTCTGAATTTTCTCAAAAAATGTGTGTTCTGCACCATCAATTCCTCTCCTTGACAGTTCAGATATTACAAGTCTGTTGCCCCTGTAAGGAATCAGTATTCAACAGTTTGCTACTTCAGCTGGAGTTACCAAATCGTTCAGTTTAAGCACAGCACTGGGTGGGATGAGATTGAAAAATAAAGGAAGTTTATTAACAAAAGAAGATAGGATTTTAAAGTGAATTGAAGTATAAGAGAGAACGTTAGAAATCGTTACCAGCAAATAAAAGTGAAAATGTGCATCTGAATGTCTAAAATTTAACCTAGCAAGTTTTGGTTCAAGACTTTTTTTAAGATGGCTTCTCTTACCCACAGTCTTCTAACAAGATGGTCACTGACCCTCTCCTCTCTCAGGATCTCTCCCAGATGCTCAAAGTTGCTGGTGCCTTTGTCATCTTAAGTGAAAGAGAGAACTTGGGGTTCCTGCCCCTTTCTTTTATAGCCCAGTGAATCTTTGAAGTGAATTCTTCTGAAGATTACCTCTCAAAGTAAGATTTATTCAGACAGTGAGGAAGGCGACATGGAGCCTGGTGATGAAGGAGAATCCATGTTCTTTGTCCGCTACTCTGTGTTTGCTGAAATGCAAATTTGCTGTCTCTGGCGATCTCGCCTCACTCTCTGCTGTCTTGCTGTCCCTGTTTACAATTTATTTGTACATTGGAGGTGCAAAAACATTCCTTTGTTTAGGACAGGCGTGTTTAACAACTTTTACCTAGGCAGGGCTGTTTGGTTTTGAACATATGCTAATAATATCAGACAGGGGAATTTCATAACTTATTGCTAAGTATACTTCTCCATGATAGTATTGACCAGTAAGTTGTTATTGTTCAAATGATACGTCACAAGACCTATTTTATACAAAGATGATTACAATAGTGTGTAGGGTGTGAATACAGGGGTGTTTTTGGTCACAGTACTATAAGTGAATTACTCTCTAAATAACTCAACATATCGCCCAAGTTTTGTGAATTTATGATCAGACTCTTCAGACTGGAGCCTCAACTGGTATAAATCAATGTAGGCCCATTGATTTCAGTGGAGCAGTTCTGATTTATGTCAGCTGGGAATCTGGACCTTTACATTCTGCAGCAGTAGAGGAGATGACGGCTCTCATGAGAGAGGCCTCAGCAGTGGAATATGTGTTTAATTCTCCAAGTATGGTGCATGTTGCTTATTCAGTGATGTGCTGCCAATATTTTAACAAAGAAAGACCACAAAAATTTCCTCGTTTAGCCTGTGATAAACTCTGCATCCCAGCGGGAGGAGGAGTGCTTGCAGAGAGGGGAGGGAAGAGGTTCTGGGGAACATATTCATTTGCTTTCCCATTGAAACAAAACCACTTTCTGATAGACAGGAAGGTAACACCACATTGTAAACAAACTCATATTCAGAGGCACTTGACTGGGAATGGTTAAATCCAGAGACATTCAGCTTGAGGGTCCATACTGATCTTAACTGCAGAGTTGCAACACAAAAAGGCAGTTCCTGAGGATATGCAGTATCCCAAACCATAAAGGTCTACACTAGCTGCTTACACTCGCCCAGTTTTAATTTGCAACTACCCGTTAGTTTCTCCATCCAGGATTCATTTTAGCAATGCGCTTAACCACATGCTGAAGTCTATCCCTATTCAGCACAGCAGCAAAGCACATGCTAAGTCCATTGACTTTAATGAGAGTTAAGAACATACTTAAAGTTAAGCATGAACTTAAGAGTATTGTTGAATAGGGATGGTTGGCTGAATCAGGGCCAGAGATGTTCCATAAAGCAGCAGCTCCTGTAAGATTTTAACATAAGAGGCTACTGTCATTCTTAGCACAATTCCATTGACTTCTATAGAGTTATAATAAGGACCCAAAAGATTTATTTACAAGAAATACCAATACCTTTTTATAAAGAGATCTATAGTATACAGTAAAATGCCAGAGAACAATTTAATGACATTTAATTTGCTTTCATACAGTCAGAATGTTGCAATAATTCCTATGGAGTGAATCTTCTTGTTTTGAATAAATAGCCCTTTATTTATCATTCCCCTCCCCGTGCCTCCGTCCACTAGTCTGTCTGTCCTTAGATTATGAGTTCTTCAGGGTGGGAGCTGTGGTTTCCTGAATGTCTGGAAAATGCCTGCATGTTGTGGGTGCTACCATAAACAACAAATTTGTCAGGGAAATGGTGGTGATTATACTCAGCTTTGCTTGCTGATGTGATGTCCCAGGTCTTAAACCCAGGCCTGGGAGTTCCCAGACAGCCACTGCATCCTGGCCTCACCCAGTGTTGACTGAAATCTGGTGAACTGGGAAGCTAGTAGGACTGCTAGTAGTAGAAACTAGTAAGACTACAGCCTCAGCCAAGGCACCATCCATGGGAGCCCTGATTGGATGATCACCTGGACTTCACCAATTGATCCAGCCATTCTATGTAAGCCAGAAGGAGGTACAGGAAGTTATCTGAGCAACAAGGTAATTTCCTCTTGTGGCTGCATTAGAGCCTGCTTCTTGCACCCAACACTATTTCTGCTCTGCTTCATCCCTGCCTTCACTCTTGCTCCATGCTTGATCCTTGCCTCTCCTCCAGTTCCTGCCCTTACCTCACTTCTACCATCAGTTACCAGTCCTCTCTCCAATCCTGGCTTCTGACTCTGGCTTGACCCTTGGCTCTGGCATTTGGTATCTGACCTCAGTTTTGGCCCTCAGTTTAGATTCCTGACTCTTGTAATAAGTAGTTGATTCTGGTGCTGACGCTCAGCTTTGTTCCCCAACCTGGATGCCTGCTTTGCCCACTAGTTGTAAATTGATATAATATACTCAGTATGGAGACAAGACATATTCTGTGAAACAGGTCAAACCAGGGCCGGGATAGTGATAATTTCCAGTTAGGAGGCTCCTCATATCTCAGTGTTCTTCGCAAAGGTATGTGCCTAAGGACAGTGCCATTGGAATGTAGGCAACTTGGATGCAGAACACGTCACCTACGTGTTGTACAGCCAAGGGTGGCAGGAGAAATGTAGTCCAAAGACATAGCATAGGATGAACCGTGCCATGGACGTTTAGGGTGGGAATTCCAAATGTGCTCAGCTTTGACCTAATTCTGCTTGTGGTGAAGCCAGTAATCAAACTTCCACTGATTTCAGTGGCAGCAGAGTTAAGTCAACACTGAGGACTTTGGAAAAACTGAGCCTCAGTGCCTATATCAAACACATAGGGCCTCAGTTTTTAAGAACTCATCTGAAAGCCCTCTGTACAGTAAACAGCATGGTAGGGTATGTCTGCACAGCAGTCAGGAGGCATTATTGCAGCGTGTGAAGCTTTGATTGAGTCAGTTTGCTAAAGCTAGCAGTGTAGTTGTGGCAGCCCAGATTAGCTGCCTGAGTACAATCCCACCTGGGACCTGTTGTATTAAATTAGATGGAATAAATGTCCCAAAGATGTTAACTTAATGCAGTCACTGTGCAACGTTAAACAGTGTTAAACAAGGTCTGGGGTTTGGTATACAGAGACCTCAGCCTGCTTAGTACCATGGCAAACATGTTAAAAGTCCTTTTAACCTTTTATTAAAGATATGGAAAAGAAGGGAAAACAGTTAAAGCATTTGGAATGTAGTAAATCTCTCTAAGTAAATCTTTCATTTTAGCAGCATTTCCTTTTCCCTTTTTCTGGAGAGAGTTTGAGAAGGAAACCCTCCCCCAATATTTGATAGGCTTTGATGTATCAAAGGTGATAACTATTCTTTTGGGGGAAAGAGAAGAAGTTAGCTGAGATGTGCTGGTGCTGTTGTTTAAGCACAACCCCATTTCATCCCAGGTGGTGGCTGAGTTTCAGTTGGAGCCAGGTGATGTTATCTGGGTCTTTCTCTCTGGCCCTATCAGGCCAGGACATCCCTCAGGATTAGGACACAGAAGGTCTGCGGTTCTGGGAGCTAGTCGGGGTAGCAGCCATGGTGATGAAGTTCATTCCAGTAACCTATGTCTTTTTTAGCTTATTTCCATCTCCCCTCAAAGTCAGTCTTTTTTTTTTAGACCCAAAAGGGAGTGGTGGGTAGAATAACTATTCCCTTATTATTTTGTCCACCAATTAGACCGAATATCTGACACCAATTTTGGTTCATTATGTTCCACGTCTTCTGTTTTTACCAAGCGTGATTTTAATACAGTCCTTGAGTTATATCAGTAGGCCTTTTTGTGTTGACTAATTCAGCTTTTAGGTCTCCTTTTTATAACTTTTCCAATCACGAGTTGTTATAGGTTATCATGACATCTTATGAACTTTTACGTGTGTTTTACAATGAAGCTCACAATGACAGTAAACTCGGCCCGATTTTCACAACAGACCTTAGGTAAATACTCTAACCTGTGTTGCCATGGCTCAATCAAAGCTAGCTCAGGAATGGCTAAAAATGCTGTCCCAATTGCTGTGTAAACATATACTTGGTCAATTTAGCTACCTTAGAAGGACAAAGAGCTTAGCTGACAGAGCTGGGATTTGAATCTGTGGTTGCAGGGAGTCTGGATTTGTCAAATCTGATGCTTGACGAGTAAGCTATTCCCTCTCTGGTATGTGCAGTGATGATGAATAGTAAAAATAATACTATTATTACCATAAAAGTAAAATAATATTTTCCAGTTTTGACACTTTGCAATAGATCATAAGGTAACCTGCTGTAACATGGCCTCTTTCCAAGATATCTCCAAGTTTGTGCAACAATATCTGGTTTTCACATTAAAATACAATTTGAACACAGTAAGAGTTTCAGCTTCGCTTTCCATGTGTCAGTAGAATGAAATCCTTTATTCATTTTTTATTTAAGTTGTTGTTTATTTGGATTACTTTAGTACCAGTTGGACCCAACTGAGATCGGCTACAGTCCTTGCCTTGAAGAGTTTACACTTTAAATAGACGAGACTGAAAAGAAGATGACGAGAAGAAAAGCATTATTATTCAAATTTTCCAGATGGGAAAGTGAGGCACAAAGTGATAAAATGACTTGAGTGAAGTCTGGGAATTAAATCCACTGTTATTTCTCAGTTTGAGTGGCTTCCCTTGTCATCTGTTAAATGCTGAACTGTTAATAACTCTGTAATTGATTGATTAATAGTTTTTCCTTGGTTGCTTAGATTGCTTCTTCATTTTTAGTTTGGTGTAACTGGATGAAAATGCTATCTAATTGGTGCTTCTGTCCTCAGACAACTAAGATTTCCTAGCAATCCTGCATATATGGTAAGAAAGTGCTACCTTTTGATATAAGAATAAGTTGGGTTGTTCATACTTAACCGACTATGCACTAGCCACATGAGTAAATGAAGTCTGAGTCCAGACTGCTCTGGGCTGCAGAAAGTAAGTTTTACTGTAGTAGTCTGTTGCTAAATTGTGGATTCTTCCTGTGCTTTGCTGACATTTGTATAACATCTATAAACTTCAATTCTTGGTAGGTTCCCTTGCTTCCTATGGAGTTGGTAATGGCAAAATTTGCAGTGAGGTTAGGGTAATTGTGCATATTCATTAGGCAGGAGCAGATTAATGTGTCAGCAGAGCTTAGCCGTACACCTGAAAGTAGTTCCAGAATGTGCAGCACTTGTATCATGGGAGTGTGATGCCCAATCCTGATCATTGTCTCCATTAAATCCTTCCGTATGGATGAGGGCCTGGGCAGGCACCTACCTGGCTCACTATAGGACATCTGATGTATATCCAGTCTCCTTGCATATTCACATTGTACTTTTAAAAACAACACTCCCATTGAGAGTTACAATAAAGCAAGAGAGACTGGATTTCTGAGTCCAGTACAAAATAAGGTTAACATTACATGGGGACAAATGAACTAAATCACATGAGTACAGGTACTTAACAAATTTGTTTAATTCTAATCTTTAATATTTCCTCTGTTTAGTCTGTGTGTTCTTTATTGATAGGTTAATGATCTAGATGATGTAATTGGACTTTTCCTTTTCTGATTTAAGAGAATTTATTTTAATACTTTCTACTCTATTATCCATGCAAGTTCCCACTAGTTTTCAGTGTTCATTGAGGACTGTATACCTCCACACAACCCAACTGTTCAAGTTTCTGAAGACTATAATACATTGGACTTGGAGACAAAGGCCTGATCTACACTACGCCTTTAAACCGAATTTAGCAGCATTAAACTGATTTAACCCTGCACCCATCCACACAATGAAGCCCTTTATATCAATATAAAGGGCTCTTTAAACCGATTTCTGTACTTCTCCCCGATGAGGGGAGTAGCACTGAAATCGGTATTGTCATGTCGGATTAGGGTTAGTGTAGCCGCAATTTGACGGTATTGGCCTCCGGGAGCTATCCCACAGTGCACCATTTTGACTGCTCTGGACAGTAATCTGGAGTCGGATGCACTGGCCAGGTAAACAGGAAAAGCCCCGTAAACTTTTGAATTTCATTTCTTGTTCACCCAGTGTGGAGAGATCATCAGCACAGGTGACCACGCAGAGCTCATCAGGTAACAATGCAGTCCCCTGAGAATCGAAAAAGAGCTCCAGCATGGACTGCACGGGAGGTACTGAATCTGATCGCTGTATGGGGAGAGGATTCCGTGCTAACAGAACTCCGTTCCAAAGGATGAAATGAAAAAACATTTGAAAAAATTTCCAAGGCCATAATGCAGTGCCGTGTGAAAGTTAAGGAGCTCAGACAAGCCTACCAGAAAACCAAAGAAGCAAACGGAAAGTCTGGGGCAGGGCCGAAAACATGCCGCTTCTATGCTGAGCTGCATGCAATTCTAGGGGGGGTCTGCCACCACTGTCCCATCCCTGTCCATGGATTCCGAGGTGGGGGTGGTAATTGCAGCCATGGCTGAGGATTCAGAGGACGGGGAAGATGAGGAGGAAGAGGAGGACGAGCTTGTAGAAAGCACACAGCACTCCGTTCTCCCCAACAGCCAGGAGCTTTTTCTCACCCTGAGGGAATTATCCTTCCAGCCCTCCCAAGCAACTATCTCAGACAATGAAGCCATGGAAGGGACCTCTGGTGAGTGTACCTTGTAAATATAAGACATGGTTTAAAAGCAACTGTTTTTTAATGATTAATTTGCCCTGAGGACTTGGGATGCATTCGCGGCCAGTACAGTTACTGGAAAAGTCTGTTAACATGTCCAGGGATGGAGCGAAAATCCTCCAGGGACATCTCCAACAGAGGTACTCCAAAAACCTTTGCAGAAGGTTTCTGGGCAGCACTGCTTTATTCTGTCCTCCATGGTAGGACACTTGACCACGCCATGCAGTAAGTAGTAAGTAATCTGGTATCATTGCATGACAAAGCCTAGCTATGTATGGTCCCGGTGATTGCTGGCATTCAAGCAACATCCGTTCTTTATCTCTCTCTGTTATCCTCAGGAAAGTGATATCATTCATGGTAACCTGGTTGAAATTCCAGAATTTAAGTAAGGGGACAGAGGTGGCCATTCCTACTGGGCTGTTTGCCTATGGCTTAAAAGAAATCCTTCCCTGCAGGTAGCCAAGCGGGGGAAAGAGGGGAGCGATTGGCGCTGAGCTTTTCCGCATTTGGCTAGCAGGGATCTTCCCTGCTACCAGCCACGCAGTTGCGGGAGGGGAAAGGGGGGTGTTTAGCAGTGATCTTCCATGATACCAGCCACGGGGTGGTTTCTGCTGCTGCACGTTAACAGGAAAGAAGCAGCACTCCACGGACTTTGCTTGCTATTTGGCAAAGGAAGGCGCTGGATAGATGAAGACTGCAGAAGACGAAAGACAATGGCTTACCATGGCCGCATGCACGCCGAATTCTGCTGCCCAGACCTGCATCTGTGATCTGTAACACCAAAGCCGCAGGCACTCAATATTAAGATGCAAAATGCGACCTTGTAGTGAAAACACATGTGCTATGTAAGGTGAATAGTATTGTTCACCGTGAAAGAGTATGACCATTGTTCTCTAAAATGTATCTTTTTAAATACTTCTCTCCCTTTTTTCCCTCCCTCATGCAGCTGCAAATTTTTCAAGCCTCGCTACTCCGTCCCGAAGGCTATCTCGGATAAGGCGGCAGAAAAAAAAAGACTTGAGAAGAAATGTTTTCGGAAGTCATGGAAGTGACCCGCTGTGAAAGAGCTCATCTGAATGAGTGGAAGTATGTGGTAACAAAGTACAGGAAAGATGCCAGTGACCATGAGGGCAGGAGGGACGAACGTGAGGACAGGAGAGACGCTTGAGATGAGAGGAGAGATGCTCGAGATGAGAGGTGGCGGCAGGAAAATCAGCGGTGGCGGGATGCAACTCTGGGGCTGCTGCGTGATCAAACTGACATGCTCCGGCATATGGTGGAGCTTCAGGAATGGCAGCAGGATCACAGAGTGCCACTGCAGCCCCTGTATAACCACCTTCCCCCCTCACCATGTTCCTTAGCCTCCTCATCCTCCAGACGAGTAAGAACTCGTGGGAGTAGGCTCCATGCACCTGCCCACTCCATCTCAGTGGACAGCCCAACCAAAAGGCTCTCATTATTATGAAAAAATTTTAGTGGCCTTTTCTTTCCCTACTATCCTCCTCCTAAACCCCACCTGGGCTACCTTGTCAGTTCTCTCCCTCTTTTTATAATTAAGTAATAAAGAATACATGATTTTTAAACGAGAGTGACTTTATTTCCTTAGAAAGCAAGATGTGATCGAAGGAGGGTGGGGTGGGGGAGTGGCTTACAGGGAATGAGTCAATCAAGATTGGGGGCTTTCATCAAGGAGGAACAAACACAACAGTCACACTATACCCTGGCCAGTGATGAAAGTGGTTTTCAAAGCTTCTCTAATGCACACCACTTCCTGGTGTACTCTTCTAATCGCCCTGGTGTCTGGCTGTGCATAATCAGCGGCCAGGTTATTTGCCTCAGCCTCCCATCCCGCCATAAAGGTCTTCTCCTTACTCTCACAGAGATTGTGGAGCACACAGCAAGCAGCAATAACAGTGGGGACATTGGTTTGGCTGAAGTCTGAGCGAGTCAGTAATGTGCGCCAGCGCTTCTTTTAACAGCCAAATGCACATTCTACCACCATTCTGCACTTTCTCAGCCTGTAGTTGAACAGCTCCTGACTATTGTCCAGGTTGCCTGTGTATGGCTTCATGACCCATGGCATCAAGGGATAGGCTGGGTCCCCCAGGATAACGACAGGCATTTCAACATCCCCAAATGCTATTTTCTGGTCTGGGAAGTAATTCCCTTGCTGCAGCTGTTTAAACAGAGTAGTGTTCCTGAAGACGCGAGCGTCATGAACCCTTTTTGGCCATCCCACGTGGATGTTGGTGAAATGTTCCTTGTGATCCACCAGTGCTTGCAGCACCATGGAAAAGTACCCCTTGTGGTTTATGTAGTGGGTGCCCTGGTGCTCCGGTGCCAAGATTGGTATATGGGTTCCATCTATCACCCCACCACAGTTAGGGAATCCCATTGCAGCAAAGCCATCCACTATGACCTGCACATTTCCCAGAGTGACAGCCTTTCGTAGCAGCAACTTAGTGATTGCTTTGGCTACTTGCATCACAGCACCCCCCATAGTAGATTTGCCCACTCCAAATTGATTCCCGACTGATCGGTAGCTGTCTGGCGTTGCAAGCTTCCAGAGGGCTATTGCCACTCGCTTTTCAGCTGTGAGGGTGCTCTCATCTTGGTATTCTGGAGCTTCAGGGCATGGGAAAGCAAGTCACAAAGTTCCATGAAAGTGCCCTTACGCATGCAAAAGTTTCGCTGCCACTGGGAATCATTCCACTCCTGCAACGCTATGTGGTCCCACCAGTCTGTGCTTGTTTCCCGGGCCCCAAATCGGTGTTCAATGGCTAGAACCTGCCCCATTACCAGCAGGATCTCCAAAGTGCAGGGGCCCGCAGTTTGACAGAATTCTGTGTCCATGTCCTCATCACTCTCGTCACTGCTCTGCCGTAGCTGCCTCCTCCTCCTCGCCTGGCTTTGCAGGTCCCGGTTCAGCATTGACTGCACGAGAATGTGCGAGGTGTTTACAATGTCCATGATTGCTGTCTTGAGCTCAGCAGGGTCCATGCTTGCTGTGGAATGGCGTCTGCACAGTTCACCAAGGAAAAAAGGTGCGAAACGGTTGACTGCTGCTGCTTTCACGGAGGGAGGGGTTAGGCTATACCCGGAAGCACCAGCGGCAATGATTTTTGCCCCATCAGGCACTGGAATCTCAACCCAGCATTCCAATTGGCGGGGAAGACTGTGGGAACTATGAGATAGCTATGGGATAGCTACCCACAGTGCAACGCTCAGGAAATCTTCACTAGCCTCGGTACATGGATGCACACCTCTGAATTAATGTGCTTAGTGTGGCCGCGTGCACTCGACTTTATACAATCTGTTTTAAAAAACCGGTTTCTGTAAAATTGAAATAATCCTGTAGTGTAGACATACCGAAAGAGAGCAATGCGGGCTGGATGGTACCATCAGTGTGGTCAGGTAGTGTTATAAAGGCAGGGGATCTATAGTCAGCTTTGAAAAAACAAGATATGCTGTCAGTTTCACAAAACAGCTTCTTTGGTACCATTCCTTTCTCTGATTGTTTTGCTAACAGTAGCAGACAGATTGATAAGAGAAGCACTAATAAGTCTCCTTGAGACTTATTGTGACATTCCAACCACCTGAGCAGCCTCAAACATCTGTCATTTAAAAAAAAAAATCTTGTCTGCCTCCAAGTGCAGGATTCCCCTTTACAAGCTTCTCCCGTGAAAAAAATAAGTGAAATAAAATGAGCCCTGTTTAGGGCCAGGATGGGGAAGATTCTGTCTTGCACCAGTAACATCTTTTCTATACACAAGCATATCTAAATTTCAAAGTCCGATACCACATACCCTGCAGGACTAGAAATTAGGGCTTTTACTACTGAAGAGGGGAAGTGAAACGTCCATGCAGTCTACAGTGCCTAAAGTGTTAGGTGAATTTTCTTAATGTCTTAAGCTTTCTCTGTCATAATTTTCCTTGAGTAACAATTATTTTTGCTCTTTAGGAGTGAAGCCTATTGAACTTACAGAGAAACTGCTGGCTAGAAAGAAGCCCTAGGGCAATAGTAGTACAGTTTGCCCTCTCTAATCCCCTCCGCCCCGCCAACCTCTTTGCTATGGTGTCTCTGCTAGCTGAAATACCACTATCGGGGGCATCATTCTATCCTCATTTATAGAGTCAGTCAGTATCTACCAAGTCACCTCACTTCTGGATTACTGCATCATGGCTTCAGAGGTTAGTATTTTTGTTCTTGATTTAGACCTTTTTACTCCCTTAAAAGCTTTTGTTTGTTGTCTTTTGGTTTATAGAGGCTAATTTGCTTCAAAGATTTCTAAAACTGAATAAAAAAATATCTTTTAACATACTATGTACAGTGCATCTTTTGATGAGTGCATGCTTGATTTAGAATTTCTTTAAAATCTCATTTTCACTTGATGATGTGACCAGGTCATCAGCCACACCTCCCTCCCCGCTCTTTTGATTGCTCATCCCTTACTCCCGAGGGAAACAATCTGCTTCCCCATACCACATGCAGATTACTTCATCTCTCCTTCCCTCATGCTTGTTCAGCTCACTGACTGAGTTTGGTTGGGTGAGTGGAGTCAACACACACTCCAAATGCTCTCCCTCTACTCATTGCCCATCTGCATGGGGAAAAGTAGTGGCCTAGCAAAACCTGTTCTCTCCCGTCACGCAGAGTAGTGGTTTGAGGAAGCCATGCAAGAGTGTGTGTGTGTCTTATTCCCCTTCTGTCCCTTCCCTGCTGCAGAAAGCAGAGCCACAAACTGGTCCTGAGAGAAAGAGGACATGACATGGTGCAGACAGGTGATAGGAGGGTGATGGAGAGATGGCTATTCTCTCAGTTGGTGAGTGTCTGATTCAGTTTGTGTATATCAGCTTTCTGAGGAAACAACTAGCAATTCTCTCTAGTATGTGCAAACAGAAGAATGTCATGATTGAGGGGGCTCTTGTATGATTTGTCAGCTTTTCAGTCCACCTGGGAAGTTATACATTGCTTCTTTTTTTTTTTACCAGCTGGTTTTCCTGGGGCTCATCCTCATTAATCTTTATTTTCAACTGTTCAGAATGATGCAAAAGGGTCTCCTAGACTAAAATACCGTCAGGAACCATGGAACTGGCTAGAAGTGAGTTCTTGTTCCATTGTAAAGCTGTAAAATACAGCTAAGAACGACCTTCCAACTGCATTTCAAATCATATTGCCACATTCTGCACTGAAATGCCCATTGACTTCAATGTCAGATAAGCACCCACATCCAGAGAAGCAATGTAGTTAGCAGGGTGGACAATACTCTCTCTTGTAAAAATAAATCAATACTCTTTCTGCAATCACCAGCACAGTGTGGGTTTCTCTCTAGAAAGTTCTGTAGTGGGCTAACCTGAAAACAGGAGAACACTTGTTTCTTCCTTTTGTTGTTTTCGTTCTTCAGGATCAGAAAGTGAGAGCAAAGTATGGTGCGGTGGTTGGGGCAATAGCCTAGGACTCTGGTTCAATTGCTTGCTCCACCAGAGGCTTCCTGTAGGACCATGGGCAATTCACTTAGCCTCTCTGTGCCTCAGTTCCCCATCTGTAAAATGGGGATAACAATACTTCCCTGCCTCACAGGTGTGGGGTGAGGATAAATACATTCAAGACTGAAGTGCTTAGATACTATGATGATTGGGCCATAGAAGTAGCTAAGATGGATAGAAAGTGTTTCATGAACTACGCGTTGATAATATCATTGAAATGCAACCACTTTTGGTATACCATACTCATAACACACTGAACAACAGTCAAGAGATGTGAAATTTGTTTAAGGACACCACACAAACCCTTCTTATAAAAGTTCCATGGGATCATTAACAAACTCATCTGCAGTTCCCTTGCAACGATAATCTGCAGGGTATTCAATGGGCTCTGATCCTGCAGTGCTGACGTTCTCCTGGTAGCTGCTGACCCATTTCAAATCCTTTTAAATACAACGGGGAGCAACTGGGCTTAGTACAGCTGGTCGAAATTTTTCTGATAGAACTTCTTTCCATTGGAAAATGCTGATTTGGAAAAATGGAAATGTTCTGCTGAAAAGTATTGATTTTGTTGAAATTTCCAAAGAAAAATTATTGAAATGTTCCATTAAAATAAAAAAAATTAAATTAAAAAACATATCAACATAAAATTAAAATTAAACATGAAAATATTCTAAAAGTGAAAATGTTTCTGCTACCATGTAATGTAATAATGTGAAATACTTTGAGAAGGTTGAAATGAAATTTCATGTTAACTTTTCCATACAAAAATTTCAGAATTTCATTTGGAAAATATTGATTTTTTCATTCCAATTCTGAATGAAAAAATATAAGTTTCAGAATTTCTCATAGAATGAAAATGTCAGGGTACCATCCAGCTCCCTGGAGAAGCTCCCTTTAATCTATCAACCTTTTGTTTCAAATACATTTTAAATTACACCTGGCAGAGTCCTTACAAAAAAAAATTAACTTTTTATTTTACAGTTCTCTGTAGTTGGACTTTTTTTCTACTACATAGTCTACATTTATCATTTTGTTCTTGTTGTGGAGATGATTGATCAGTTTCATAAGGAATTTTTCTTCATGTATTTCTAGATCCAGTTTTATCTCCCCTAAGAATCAGGTAAAAAATGCAGTGCAAAACTACAAGACAAGTAGCTGTGTAATATGGCATGGTATGCACTGATGCATCTCTTTGTGACATCAGTGTAATATATGAGGTACTGGTGTTATGGTAACTTTGTAAATCCCCTGTGCATCCTGAGGATAAGACCCCCTAAAATGTAAGACATGATTCCTAGATAAACTAAAATCAGGGTTATAATAGGATCTCTCTTAAATAAATAAAATATCCTTCAGCTTGAAATTCAGTATGAATGAGCTCCCTCTTAAAAACTCCCTATAACATATTAAACGGTTGGGTTGGCTTTTTTTCCTTGTTTGGAGGACAAGTCTCTCTCCTTTGATTTCAGTTCAAATAACGTGTTTTATTGATTGAAGTAGATATCAAGAAATATAAAAACCTAAAAAAATAGCCAGTGATTTTTGTAGTTAAAAGTAGGGGTGGTCAAATTTTTCTGTTGAAACTGCTTTTTGACAAAAAATTGGGTTTTTGAATAAATGATTTTTTTCACAAACATTTTCTCATTTGGAAATGTAATACAACTAGGCAGCCTGATCTGGAAAGGAGAATGGGAGTGTGAGGCACTGCAGCGTTAATTTGGAATAGAAATATTTCAATTTTTTTTTTCTGAAAAAGTGACAGGGAGAAAAAAATATTTTCTGACCAGTTCCAGTGAAAACTATTTTCGGTGCAATACAAAGTCTGTGTACCATGTGAATGGAACAATGGTTTGTGTTTATCAATGTGAAATACAGCAGACTAAAGCAAACATTTTTATGTCACAGAGGGCTCACTGTTTGCATGGGATAATTTTATTCCTCTTGTTGATAAAGTGCATTTGTCTTTTCCAGGTTCACAAAACACTAGACCCTTGTGTGATGATGTTACAACTTTGCTGCTCCAGTGTAAACAGAACATGGGTGAGGATCTCTCATCATAAATACATTCTCTCTGGTAGAATTTCTGGTCAGCAGAGTGGTTCCAATTTGATAACTCTGTGTTCTGTTCTATTAGTATGGGCCAGCTTAGGGTTTGCCTTCAGCTAATGAGCTAGCAGGTGACACCTACCACACAGAAAGCAACTGTGAAGTGACTACCTGCACTCCACAAACACAGGGCAGGGAGTGGCTGCCTGTGCTCACTCCCCTGAGAGGACACATGTCTGAGCTGGAAGGCTACAGTGGATGTAGCTGCACCTGCCAGTGAACACATCCCCACACAAGTCTCTGGCTGTTCCTGGCTGCCAGGAGTACTGTCTGCTGCTTAGGTGGTTTGCTCACTCTGTCTCTTAGCTATAATAGAGCCCTAAAGTGGTGGGAAACACAATGAACGTTGTCTGCATTGGACCCTTGCTTACTTTCCCTTGATATCTTCATTCTTATTTATTTATATTTATTGAAGATTAAAATGCTTTATGTGATTCAGGAATGAGAAGATTAGGAACGGAAATGTGGATTTCCCAAAACCGAGCAATGTCCACCCTAATATATAGGCCAGTGATACTCCGACATCAGTGGTTCAGGAGCCAAACTAGTGATCAACATTACCCAAAAGAACCACAGTAGTATGAATTGATTGTTTCATTTACTACAGTACTATTCATATTTAAACTATATAATGGGAAATATTGTGTGTGTGTGTGTGTGTGTGTGTGTGTGTGTGTGTGTGTGTGTGTGTATTATTCCCACAGCAAATAAGTTAATAACTTAGTGCACATTGGTAACCTCATTGGATAATAACATCGTAAAAGCATCCTGATTGGTTAATAACTTAGATTGCTTAACAATTAAATCACGCAGTGTTTTAATATCATATGCTGCAAAGAGCTGCAGGAGACACATTAAAGAGCCACTTGCGAGCTGCCATCTCAGTATCGCTGCTATAGGCTCCTTAAACCAGCCACCATGTCTTACCAGATGAAATACTGATGGAAGTGATACTTTTGGAAATGTGTGAAATGGGTAGGCCACAGAAAAAAATTACAGCCTATGCTCCAGCCTCTGAAATATAACCCTGTATTTTGCGGTGTCCATTTTTCAATCCAGCCAACCTCATTCAAACCAGCATAACTAAATCAGTTACTGTACTCTTTATCTGTCTTTAATTTTCAATTTAAAAAGCAGAATGTGGCCTGGTTTGTGTTTTTTCTTAATGAGAAATTCCCCATTGGTTTCTGGCAGCTGGCAGATACAGTGTTTATGGTGGCCTACTCCTATCTTGGAAGGTTGCTCCTGCCCATTTAGCAGCATGACATGTTCCTTTCAGACGTTGCTCTAGCATTTCCTGGGAACTGGTGAGATGAAAACCATGTCCTGTCTGTGCAAGTCCAACCAGATCTTTGAAGTTTGTTGTTATGGAACTTTTTGCATGATCGTGGCAACGTTGTGGTCTGGAATGGTAAGTATTTTATGTTTTAAAAGTGAACTTTTGTGAAAAGCGCTAGACAGCCACTTAAGGTTAAACTTTTATCTGATTTTTCACTCTGGTTTTGCACTCATTAATAGTTGCAGTATGCTATTTTTTACAGTATCATTTAAACTATCCAAAAATAATTCACTAGAGCTGAGCTGAAGAGGCAGGATTGGGATCCAGACTCTATCAGACCAAACAACCAAACCAAGAAAAGCCACTATCCACTTGCTTAAAACCCTGAAATGTTAAGGTATATGACTGACAAATTTATGTAAGTATTACATTTCTGTAGTTTAATAAATAAAAATGATCTCTTAATTATTTTTTCAAATCTATCTTCCTCTGGAAAGCAGTTTAATAAATCCCTTCTCTTCAGTTGAGTCCAGCTCTTTTTGAATCTTCCGGTTAGAAATATACCAACCTGTCAGTGTTAAGATAACTATTGAAAGGTTGGGAAGAGGAAAGATATCTGAAAATTGTCATTTTTTGAATATTAGAATGTAGAATGTGGTTGCAAGAAAACATGTTTGAAGTAGAAGATTTAAAATTGATATTTTGTTGTGGAAATAATCTTTTAAAATCAATTCATATTTTGATTAAGAGTTCTAGCTTCCAGTTTGGCTGGGTTGGTATATAAGGGTCTAAGAGGAATCTCAACCCACAGGTACATTGAGCATTCATTGATGCTTTGTTTCTCTTTGCCAGTTGAAGGGGGTACTCATCACTTTTGCACAAGATGCAAAGAAATCCTTTCAAAATTAGCTCTTCGTGACATTGAGAGAAGTCACTGTCTACACTCATGGGAAGATGTTGTCCTTCATTGGTCAACAGAAGCAAAAATCAGCTGATGGCAACTCTGTGCAGTCTGGCAGTGTAAGTAAATCTAATACTGTGAACTTCTCATTCCAAAACTCCAGGTATCTCCAAAGCTCCATATTAATTATAAAGAGGCCAAATTCTCTGCAAGTATAAGTTAGGAGAGTTAGATTAGCAAAGAATTTGGCCCAAGATCTTTCTCCTTACCATTTCTTCATCCTCCATCTGTGTTTATGCAGCAGAAACACAAAAATACTATGTGATAGCAGTATGCTGTGATAGACATCATCATCAGAGTTAACAGATCAAGTTTAATAGGATGCTACTGAAGCTATTAGGAAAAATCAGTTACAACATCTAAGCTACATTTTCCAGTACATACTATATAGCATCTATGTAAAATGTGATGCTTGACTGTAATAAAAAGTTACGCTTAGTGTGACAGGTTCCCCCCCAGGGTACCACCTGGAACTGGGGTACCACTGAGCCCCCTCGACTCGCCAGCCTGGGCTCTATCTTTTACTGTACTGCTATGACAAGCTGTGAAGCTCTCTTCAGGCTCCAGCCTACACTTTCACCAGCACACATACAGGTAAAGACACACTCATCTGCAGTGACATGCAGATGCTCTGATCAGCTACTGCATGGGAATGCCTCAGCTAGGGTACTTCCCAGCTACCCAGGGACACCCTCCCCCTGGAGTGTAACCCCAAAATTATACTGTCTTGTGCTGCCCAGGGAACTGTACAGCGTAAACTCATGAAATTCACCCCCTCCCTCTATGTGGAGAGGAATATACTACAGCTTTCTGCCCTGAGTTATGACTCCCACACACACTTGTTTTTGGTTTATCTAAAACTAGTATTAACTACAAAAGATAGATTTTAAATGACTATAAGGGATAGCAAACTGATCAAAGCAGATTACCTAGCAAATAAAAAGCACAAACTAAGCTTAATATACTACATAGATCGGATATGATAGCAAATTCTCACCCTAAGTGATGATACAAGCAGGCTGCAGATTCTTAGGGGACAAGTTGCACTTGCTTACAGTTTGGAATCCCCAAGAGTTCCATTCAAAGGCTAAAAATCCCTTTAGCCTGGGTCCAACACTTCTTCCAGTTCGGTCTTTGTTCCTCAGGTGTTTCCCAGGAGTCTGGATGTGGAGTCAGTGAAGAACCCTGGATGATGTCACTCCCCTGCCTTATATAGATTTGCATATGGTGGGAACTCTTTGTTTAAAGCTTGGTACCCAAGCCACTCAGTGGAAAAATACTGACGTCCCAAGATGGAGTCCATCACCAGGTGATCTGATCACATGTCCCTGTACTTTCACAGCAGTCATTATTCAGAGGGTATCTGTAGCATCCTTAGGAAGGCTCCCTAGGTGGGAGATAACCTTCTCCTATGGCCTATTGTTTCTTCCTAATGGCTTATTAACATGAATGGGCCCTTTGCAGTCAGCCATCTAGACCAGGGATGTCAAACTCAAATCACCAGGAGGGCTACGTGAAGACTAGTACATTGGCCTGAGGGCTGCATCACTGAAACCTTCCATGAGGCCCTGCTCCTGCCCCACCTCTTCCCACCCCTTCCCCAAAGTCCCCACCCCAACTCCACCCCCTCCCTGCCTCTATTCCAACCTCTTCCCTAAATCCTGGCCCCGGCCCCAACTTTTCTCCGCCTCCTCCCCTGAGCGTGCCACATCCCCACTCCTCCCCCTTCCCTTCTGAAAAGTCCTAAGTGCTGCCAAACAGCTGTTTGGTGGCGGGAAACCACTGTGAGGTAGTGCAGGAGCTGGGACGTGGCGCACTGGGGGGGGGGGAGGGGAGCTTCACGGTCGCAGAAAATAACTCCGGGGAGAGGGAAGGAGAGAAGGGTGGGGAGGAAGCTTGGCAGGTCACAGGAAATAACTCCAGGAGTGGGGAGAAGGGGGGCAGGGGAGCTTAGTGGGCTGCAGGAAATAACTCTCTGGGCCGCGTGTTTGAAACACCTGATCTAGACTCAGAGCCTTTTGCCTAGTTGGTGTTGCCCAGGAATAACTACATGTGAAACAGATACATAGTCAATATTCATCACTTGGGATAAAAAATGATGCATGCATACAAATAGGATAATCATATTCAGAAAATCATAACTTATCCAATGACATCTCACATGACTTATCTTGCATAAAATACATCATAACTATCTCAAAATCATATCCTAATAATATCGCTGTGAAAAATATGGGGTGCAGTGTCACACTCAGATAGCTGTCTCAGCTGCCACAGTGCAGCAAATGTTGGTACATATGGACGTCTAAATGGTGGCCATTTGGTTTCTTTACTTTTCCCTTCAGAATTTCTATCTGGAAGAGTTTGAAAATCTGATCGATGAGCTGCTGTTCAGAATTAATTCATTTCTCCTCCAACAGCCTTCACCGCTCCTTCCCTTCCAACCTCTCCCCCCCCAAACACACATATTTACAAAGAGGAAGGGGGATGAAGAGTCTCACTCTGATTACTCCTATAGCCAGGCATTGGAGGTAGGCCAAAGGCAGTCTGAATTTAGGTTATTCGATTGAACACATTGAAATTGAGATGAGTCACTTAACATATTGGATAATTCTCCCCAAGGAAAGTACTCTGGGAAGTGAAATCCCCTTAATGTTCACAGTCCAGCTGTCAAGTGTGCGCACCCTTGTTTGCACAAAGCTATTTCTAATGTAACACTGTGGCTAAACATTAATCAATTGGCCCCTGGAATCAATTTAGAGCAACTCAAAGCTGCTCTAATTTATGCCTGGCTGGTTATGGCCCAGACATTTCAACAACTGAAAATCAGCAAGATGCAGCAGCATCCTGAGTATATTTCCTCTCCCTTAGCTATGTCCTCTCTGCCAGGGCCAGGGGCAGCTACACAAGAGGAATTCTCCATTGTCCAAATTCATCAGGCCTACAGCTGCTTTGCCTCGGGGAGCTGATGCCAAATGGCTGCAGTGCAGCCACGCATCTCCCCTTTTCCAGGGGTTAGTGTGTGTAATGTTGCAGCTGATGACCTCCACCATAGAAGTGTGTGAAGGGTTTGATCTCTAGACTCCAGTTAGTGCATGGGTTTACAGGTCAGGATATAGAGGTTTATTCAGAAAAATGAAGTTCCTGGCCCATAACTGAACTGCTAATTAGCAATTTTCTCTTTATGTCTACATTTTAAAGGATTTGCCACTTGATGAAGATCACAGAATACAGAAAGCTGCTAAGGTTGACAGGAACTGTTCAGAAATCTCTCAGAAATCCCTGATCTGTTTCAAGGAGAGCAAGATTCTCTACTGAACAAAGACTACAGAACTATGAAACTGCTGAGGTAAAACACATAACGCTGCTCGTGACCTCTTCCGAGTAGTTAAGCATGAAGCTAGGCCTGCCTCATCAGTTCTGAATAATCTCTTAACAAAGAAGTTGTAACTACCCAAGTATGCCTATGGTGATTTAATCAATTACATAAACTGTTAAAAAATTATTTAAGCTTGACACACAACTAACACAAGCAACAAAGTCTAGTATTTCAGTGTTTACATGTCCTAGGTCTCCCCACTGTACTTTGTCACCATTTATGCTATAGGGTAAGATCACACAGGCCCTGATTCAGGAAAGCACATATTTAAGTCCCTTGAAAGGAACAAGATTTAAGCATGTACATGATTTCAAGGGACTTAAATATGTGCTTAAGTGCTTTCTTGAATTGGGGCAGAAGTTTTGAGAACTGCAATTGTCCCCTGTTGGAAAAATCTTTTAGAATTTAACAAGAATGAAATCAACAGGGTTTAATAGAAATTCCTTTACAGTAGGGGTGACCAACCAGAGCCTGAGAAGGAGCTAGAATTTACCAATGTACATTGCCAAAGAGCCACAGTAATACAAAAGCAGTCCCTCACCAGCTCCCCGGCTCCCAACGCCTCCTGCCCGTCGGCAACCCCACCAGTCAGCACCTCCCGCTCCCTCCCCGCACCTCCCGATCACCTGTTTCGTGGCATGCAGGAGGCTCTGAGGGGGGAGGGGTGCGGAGTGAGGGCACAGCAGGCTCGGGGAGGGGGCAGGGCCTGTGGCAGAGTCAGGGGTTGAGCAGTGAGCATCCCCCGACACATTGGAAAGTTGGTGCTTGTAGCTCCAGCCCCGGAGTTGGTGCCTATACAAGGAGCCGCATATTAACTTCTGAAGAGCCACATGTGGCTCCAGAGCCATAGGTTGGCCACCCCTGCTTTACAGCCATTAGAATTCCATTGAACTTTGTTCTTATTTGGTAGCATTTCACACCCACTTTGCATAGCTATAAAGGGTGCAAGGCACATAGAGTGCAAAAATCAGTGGAGAATCAAACAGGAGAAAATTGAATTACTCTTAACACATTTGCTTTTCGCTCATGCATATTGCAAAGCTGGTTCAAACTTGTATATTACAGCAAAGACAAGGAAAGTGAGCTTTGTGGAGTGAATGCAATGAATTATTTTAAATGTGTACATTTGTTTATTATGGGACAAGCAGTGGCTCATTGAAGTCAGTGGCAAAACACCCATCAATTAAAATGGGATTAGGTTTTACTTTACCAAGTAAATACTAAAATTAAGGTGTTTTATAAGCTTTTGACTCCAGCTGGACTCTCTCTTAATTCTCAGAAAGCGCTCTTGCATGGTATTATAGATAAAAGTTTTGTGAGGGTACATATTTGTATATGTAATTACAGGAAAAATACTTATTAAAGAAAATATTGACTAATAACAAGATTAAATGACTCCAAATCATGAATCAGTCACCATTTCCAGCACTGTCTGTAGGCTCACTCACAGGAATACCAACTTCCAGGATTGTGTTTCCTGGAATTTATGGAAAAAACACAGTGGCTGTAGACAAGGAGTAGCCTTATTACATAACCCAGCTGTCCTAATCAATAACGGTCGTGCTTCAGGACATAAAATGACAAGTAGCTAGTCAGAGGGAATTTTCCACCCTGGTACCACATATTGTTACACATTTATTTCATTATGCAGCGTGTACTCCTTCTACTGAAGTATCCAGCATTGGCAAATGTCAGATACAGGCTATTGCACTAAATACCATTTCATGGATTTAGATAAACCTGTAAGTCTGTTCTGAACATGGCAATTCTTATTAGCATCCTCTGGTCCTGATAGTGGTCTCAGGTACTCCAATGTAAATCCATCTATTTGTGTAAATATATCTATATTTTGCAGTTCCCTTTCAAACAGTCCAAGAACTTGTGAGGTTTTGCTAGTTAATTTAATAGTATGTCTAGCACATACTATTTTGATAGCCACAATATCGGGTTATGCTTGAATGAAAGCAATTAGGTATGAGAGTGCAGGGTAAACTTGCAACATAGAAACTTTGCAAAAAGTGAAAAAATCGTTTGTTTCCTGAATGGTATGGGAATCAGTTTATTAGCTGTCCAGCCATTTTCATTACTAATAGCATGACAATTGCTTGGTCATTTCTAATTTAGTAGGATTTTGTCTACATCTTGCCTTAGCCTTGAAACAGCCCAACAATGTCAGCTACAATGTAAAGGTAGCTCATAAGGGGATTCATTCCGCGTTTCCGAGGAATTATCATAACCTTAGTCCCAGATTTGGACCTTAGCGTCCAAAATATGGGGGTTAGCATGAAAACCTCCAAGCTTAGTTACCAGCTTGGACCTGGTACCTGCTGCCACCACCCAAAAAATTAGAGTGTTTTGGGGCACTCTGGTCCCCCTGAAAAACCTTCCCTGGGACCCCAAGACCCAAATCCCTTGAGTCTCACAACAAAGGGAAATAATCCTTTTTCCCTTCCCCCCTCCAGGTGCTCCTGGAGAGATACACAGACACAAGCTCTGTGAAACTACACAGAGAGACTCCCCCTCTCTGTTCCCAATCCTGGAAACAAAAAGTACTTTCCTATTCCCCCAGAGGGAATGCAAAATCAGGCTAGCAATCCAACACACAGATCTCCCCTTGATTTCTTCCTCCCACCAATTCCCTGGTGAGTACAGACTCAATTTCCCTGAAGTAAAGAAAACTCCAACAGGTCTTAAAAGAAAGCTTTATATAAAAAGAAAGAAAAATACATACAAATGGGCTCTCTGTATTAAGATGATACAACACAGGGTCAATTGCTTAAAAGAATATTGAATAAACAGCCTTATTCAAAAAGAATACAAATCAAAGCACTCCAGCACTTATATTCATGCAAATACCAAAGAAAAGAAACCATATAACTTACTATCTGATCTCTTTGTCCTTACACTTAGAAACAGAAGACTAGAAAGTAGAAACTACTTCTCCAAAGCTCAGAGAAAGCAGGCAGGCAGACAAAAGACTCAGACACTCAATTCCCTCCACCCAAAGTTGAAAAAATCCGGTTTCCTGATTGGTCCTCTGGTCAGGTGCTTCAGGTGAAAGAGACATTAACCCTTAGCTATCTGTTTATGACAGGAATACAGTTCAAATTGGTAATGTCAACCAGTAATTTCTGCCCATCATACCATAACCATGAAGCATCCCACTTCAGTGAGAGAGGATTTCAAGTGGAGCTTTTCTGCAGAGCAGCTCAAGCAAAAGTGTCAGTGACCTCCATGTCAGATGCCATTAGAGTATCACAACAGAACTCATGGAATCAAGGAGATGTGAATCCAGATTGCTATCACCTGACAAAAATGGGAGATGCTTTGCCTCTTGAGTTATCTGGGACTCGATGTCCAAAAAAGCAATCTTCATGGGTCTGGTGCATGGAGAGCGGAATGAACAGCCAGCCCTCCTGTGCACCAGCTAGTGCATCTGCTAAAAGTTGCAAGCTGCTCAGAAATTCCTAAACCACAGTCACTGAGCCTTTGGAGACCACTAATGCAGTGCTGTGCACTAAAGCTGACCTCTAACTCTGTGCTTGAGAGCCTGAAAACTGCTAAGGGACCAGCATCTCAGTAAGTCAAAAGTATAAATCAAGTGTCAAATTCTGCACATTGAGACAAGGTCAAGAGAAATCAAAGAGAAGATAAGTGTGTTGGAGGAGAAACCAGGGAAAATGGAGGGAAAGAAAAGAAAAGAAAAGAAAAGAAAAGAAAAGAAAAGAAAAGGAAAGAGGCTCAAAATTTCCATGCTGCCCAGTGGAGAAAGTGTGCCACATCAGTCAAAGTCATTGAGAACAATGGGAGTAGCTGGGTACTCTGATTTTTTTTTTTGACCCCTACCATATAGTCATGAGAAATAAAAATAAACACATGTTCATAACGAGTGAATGGTGCTGAATTTAATAGCCTTGACTGATAACAATTCTCTATCTATTCGTGGAACAGACAGTCCTCCCAGCACTACCCCATCAATGTGTCTCAGTTATCACCTACTCCAATCTTCTTACCAATTGCATTTTTTTCTAGTATCGGTGCCAATTAGTGCCTGTTGTGCTGAAAGTTTCTATGATATGGATGTCTTTTCACTGGGAATTGAACTGAGATCATGAACCCCATTCACAATGGCCACTGAATAATCACTAGATTATAACTATTGTTTTCTACCAACCTTATTTCAATTAGGACAACTCACACTGAAGTAAAAAGTTTGACATTGCATGGGGGGCTAATGTTTAGTCCATTTCTTAAATTGTTATTTATCTTTCTTGACTTCATTGTTACAATCTCATTGTGCATCTTGTCTAGCAAAATTAAACAATCTAAAATAAGCAAATTAAATTAACTCTCCTTTTTAAATAATTACTCCTGGTTAATATGATAGAAATCAACTAAATGCAATAAGCTGGGCTTTAAGAGACCTGTATTTCATTGAATTTGTGTTTTTAAAGAAAGTTTCCCAATCACAGTGATTCTGTTTTGTTCAGTGAATAACCTGCACTTGTTTTCATTAGTATCCACTTCTATTATGCTTCTTGAACATGGATTTGTTAACCCTTTGGAGACTGCTGACCTACATAGCTTCCTAAATGCTCATTCAGTCTGGAGAATGCCAGTATCCTTAGGTTTAAAATAACGAATCAAAGGGAATTTACTTTGAGTGTCTGTTTGATTAAAAACCAAAAGGTCACAAAATACTGAGTTGCTGTATGATACTGGAGTCTTGAAAGATAATCCTACAGATAGTGTTTTATTGCAAGTTATACTTACAGTTCATAAGGCTAGCATAGTTTGGCTTTTTCTCTCAAGACTTGTAGGATGAGACATTCTATGAGATTCTGGGTTGCTCTGCTTTGATGTGAGGTTTTTATGGAGTTTCTAAGGCATTGTGATTTTTTTTTAAATGAATTGCAAGATATTCTGTTTAACATAATCAGTGACTTCTCTGTATTTATGAACATCTAATAAAAATAAGTTTAATTGAAACATGATATTGTAGTCTAGAAGACCGAACACAAGACTGAGTGCCAGAACGCAGCTGGGTTCTGTCACTTAGTCTGCTTGATGACCTTGGGTAAGTAACTTGTACTCCTCATTTGCTGGTTCTCTACCTGTAAGATGGGCATAATTGTATTTACCCATTGTTGTAAATCACTGTATAAGTGCTTGTTATTATTATGAATCACACTATAGCAGGCACTCTGCATAGAACAGTGGTGTCCAAATTTTTGTCGTCATGCTCTCCCTTTCCAGTAATGTCTGCACCCCTTCTCTATTACTGAACAGTTGGCTCAGCATGGGAGCTGGGGACAGAACTGGAGCTGCCAGGCTGAGAGGGAATGAAGGCAGAGCTGGCTTGGGGGCAGACCAGGGAAGGGAGCTGTGACAGGGGCTGGAGTTGGGGCTGGGGCCGGGGACAGAGTGGGACTGGGTGGCGCTCCCTCCCCAGGCCCTGCTCCCCCTCCCCACATTCTTCTGTGCCCCCCTAGGGCATGCACCACAGTTTGAGTATCACTGGCATAGAAACATCTCCACTATATAGATGGCAAGTGGATTTGCTTTGCCAAGGACCCAATGCATTTCAAACTCTTTCTAGCACATAGATCCTTTTTTTATGAAGAAAGTTAGTATGTAATCAGACAGAGCCCAGTATTCAAAATGTGGCCTTAATCTGTGTATATGCACAAAAACTAGTTTGAGCACTTTCCAAGCACTCATCAGGATGCTATACATTGATATCAAATTCTACACTGTATATTTTGTGACAGTGTGATCATAAGCTAAATCACAGTAGCAAATTAACAGTGTGCACTCTTTATGACAGCACTGGGACATAAATGTATGTCAGCCTACTCAGAGTTTTGGTTAAATTAGGTATATTTTAAAGGCTTTATTTATATTCAGATTGTTGTACAGTAATTACAGTTACCTGAAAGTCTGATGGTCAATATTTAAGGTCCAGATATCTCAAGGTCACTTTTAGGCATTGGCTTTTGTTTGTTTATTAATCTTGCTTTGAAGGTGTTCCCCACACTGGCCGTGAGAGGGTTGAATTAGGCCAGGTGGGCCTAGTCAGTCAATTAAGCTGCAAAGGGGGAGATGTAGGCTGAGTGGAGGTGCTAATTAGGAGGAAGCTCACCTGTGAGGGAATAGGCAGAGCTTCTATAAAGCTAGGCGGCCGGCAACAGGGTGAGAAGTAGTCTGTGGGGTTTCTCCCAGAGGTAAGGGAGAAGAAAGGGGTGATAGGAATATCTCAAGAGGATTTTCCTAGTAGGCTAAAGAGAGAAGGGTCTGACTAGGAAGACTGGGGAAAAAGAAGCTTCAGAAAGCATGGTAGGAAATAGCTCAAGGAAGAGAGTGATAAGGGTGATGAAGTCACAGAACTTAACTTCTCACTGTAGGGCCCTGGACTGGAACCCCAAGTAGAGAGAAGATGTGGGTTCCCCTGTCATCCATTGCAGAGTGGTATTGCTATGTGCAGTGAATTGGAAGACAGCCTGTGTCATTGTGAGAGTGATATAGTCAGGGCAGGACTGCCTGATGTAGCTTGTGCAGAGGGCCTCGGAAGGACTCCACTGACAGGGGAAATCAGAGTGAACCCTCCAGAGGGCTGAGTCATAAAACAGCCATACTGCAACTCTGTGAGAGGGAGAAGAGCTACAATGGTAGAGAAGAAGAAAGGGGATGCTGAGCTAGGTGCAAAGTATCAGAGGGGTAGCCGTGTTAGTCTGGATCTGTAAAAGCAGCGAAGAATCCTGTGGCACCTTATAACAGACGTTTTGGAGCATGAGCTTTCGTGGGTGAATACCCACTTCTTCAGATGCATGTGGTGGAAATATCCAGGGGCAGGTATATATATGCTAGCAAGCAAGCTAGAGATAACGAGGTCAGTTCAATCAGGGAGGATGAGGCCCTGTTCTAGTAGCTGAGGTGTGAAAACCAAGAGAGGAGAAACTGGTTCTGTAGTTGGCAAGCCATTAACAGTCTTTGTTCAATCCTGAGCTGATGGTGTCAAATTTGCAGATGAACTGAAGCTCAGCAGTTTCTCTTTGAAGTCTGGTCCTGAAGTTTTTTTGCTGCAGGATGGCCACCTTAAGCTCTGCTATAGTGTGGCCAGGGAGGTTGAAGTGCTCTCCTACAGGTTTTTGTATATTGCCATTCCTAATGTCTGATTTGTGTCCATTTATCCTTTTCCGTAGAGACTGTCCAGTTTGGCCGATGTACATAGCAGAGGGGCATTGCTGGCATATGATGGCATATATTACATTGGTGGATGTGCAGGTGAATGAACCAGTGATGGTGTGGCTGATCTGGTTAGGTCCTGTGATGGAGTCGCTGGTGTAGATATGTGGGCAGAGTTGGCATCGAGGTTTGTTGCATGGATTGGTTCCTGAGCTAGAGTTATTATGGTGCGGTGTGCAGTTACTGGTGAGAATATGTTTCAGGTTGGCAGGTTGTCTGTGGGCAAGGACTGGCCTGCCACCCAAGGCCTGTGAAAGTGTGGGATCATTGTCCAGAATGGGTTGTAGATCCTTGATGATGCGTTGGAGGGGTTTTAGCTGGGGGCCGTATGTGATGGCCAGTGGAGTCCTGTTGGTTTCTTTCTTGGGTTTGTCTTGCAGTAGGAGGCTTCTGGGTACACGTCTGACTCTGTTGATCTGTTTCCTTATTTCCTCGTGCGGGTATTGTAGTTTTGAGAATGCTTGGTGGAGATTTTGTAGGTGTTGGTCTCTGTCTGAAGGGTTAGAGCAGATGCGGTTGTACCTCAGTGCTTGGCTGTAGACAATGGATCGTGTGATGTGTCCGGGATGGAAGCTGGAGGCATGAAGGTAGGCATAGCGGTCGGTAGGTTTTCGATATAGGGTGGTGTTAATGTGACCATCACTTATTTGCACCATGGTGTCAAGAAAGTGGACCTTCCGTGTAGATTGGTCCAGGCTGAGGTTGATGGTGGGGTGGAAGCTGTTGAAATCATGGTGGAATTTTTCCAGAGTCTCCTTCCCATGGGTCCAGATGATGAAGATGTCATCAATGTAGCTTAGATAGAGAAGGGGCATGAGTGGACGAGAGCTGAGGAAGCGTTGTTCCAGGTCGGCCATAAAGATATTGGCATATTGTGGGGCCATGCGGGTGCCCATAGCAGTGCCACTGATCTGGAGATATATATTGTCATCAAATTTGAAATAGTTGTGTGTAAGTATAAAGGCACAGAGCTCAGCAGCCAGTTGTGCTGTGGCATCATCAGGGATAGTGTTCCTGACAGCTTGTATTCCATCTGTGTGTGGGATGTTTGTGTAGAGAGCCTCTACATCCATGGTGGCTAGGATGGTGTTTTCTGGGAGGTGACCAATGCATTGTAGTTTCCTCAGGAAATCAGTGGTGTCACGGAGATAGCTGGGAGTGCTGGTGGCATAGGGTCTGAGTAGAGAGTCCATATATCCAGACAGTCCTTCAGTGAGAGTGCCAATGCCCGAGATGATGGGGCATCCAGGATTTCTGGGTTTGTGGATCTTGGGTAGTAGATAGAATAACTCTGGTCGGGGCTCTAGGGGTATGCTGATTTCTTCTGGTGTTAGTGTAGGGAGTGTCCTGAGTAGATGCTGTAGTTTCTTAGTGTATTCCTCAGTGGGATCTGAGGGAAGTGGCCTGTAGAATTTGGTATTGGAGAGTTGTCTGGCGGCCTCCTTTTGGTAGTCAGACCTGTTCATGATGACAACGGCACCTCCTTTATCAGCCTCTTTGATGATAATGTCAGGGTGGCTTCTGAGGCTGTGGATGGCATTGCGTTCTGCACGACTTAGGTTGTGAGGCAAGCGATGTTGTTGTTCCACGATTTCTGCCTGTGCACGCCGGCGGAAGCATTCAATGTATAGGTCCAGACTGTCATTTCGACCCTCAGGAGGAGTCCATGTGGAGTTCTTCTTCTTGTGCTGTTGGTGGGAGGGCACCTGTGTATCAGTGCCACTGTTCAGTGTTGTCCTGGAAGTATTCTTTGAGTCGGAGACGGCGAAAGTAGGCTTCCAGATCGCCACAGAACTGTATCATGTTGGTGGGGGTGGCAGGGCAGAAAGAGAGTCCCCGAAATAGGACAGACTTTTCTTCTGGGCTGAGTGTGTAGTTAGATAGATTGACGATATTGCTGGGTGGGTTAGGGGTACCACGGTTGTGGCCCCATGTGGCAGGTAGGAGTTTAGACAGCTTACAGTCCTTTTTCCTTTGTAGAGAGATGAAGTGAGTAATGTAGATCTCCTGTCTTATTCTAGTGAAGTCCATTTGTATAGAAATTTGGTTATTAATGAAAGTCTCCAGGTTGGAGAGCTCTTTTTTGGTGCAGTTAGTTGCCAGAAAGGGGCATGACTAAGGCCACGTCCACACTACAGAGTAAAATCAAAATTAATAAAATTGATTTTATAAAACAGATTTTATAAAATCGATTTTACGCGTCCACACTAGGGCACATTACTTTGGTGGTGTGCGTCCATGGTCCCAGGCTACCATCGATTTCCAGAGCGGTGCACTCTGGGTAGCTCAGTAAAAGAATGGGACCAATAACTTCGATTTCCGTCCACACTAACCCTAAATCGATTTAGTAATATCGATTTTAGGGTTACTCCTTTCGTTTAGCTGGAGTACAGAAATTGATTTTAAGACCCCTTAAAATCGATTTTAAGTGCCTTGTAGTGTGGACGGGTACAGCGTTAAATCGATTAACGCTGTTTAAATCGATTTAACGCTGTAGTGTGGACCTGGCCTAAGTGGTAAGTAAAGCAACCTGAGACAGTTGCTAGATTTTCTCAGCTCTTCTTAGAGTCCTGAGCATCCCTCCTTTTTTTTTTTTTTTTCCCCCTACTTACTCTCTCAGACTGGGCATCATAGTGACCCATGAGGCTGGCTACTTCATAAGGAGCTTATCACTGCTATAATAGCAAAAGGGTCTTCCACTACAGGGATCAGAGTTTGGCTTTCAGTTTCCTAGGGCAGCTGGTGCTGTAGAAGGAGCACGTTCAGCTTGGAGCAGGACATGGGTTCCCATGTTGGGATGCTGGGAGTTTTGAGGGAAAGGGGGATGAACTGGAAAAGGGATGGGAGATTTCTTGACTACCTCAGAGGAAAATAACGAATTCTCAGACATTGGCAATAACAAAACCAGAGTGATGGTAGGCTTGCTGGCCCTGCCAGCTCCTTAGTTTTATTTCAACAGTAATCGAGAGAGGTAAACTTCTTTTAAAATCAAAAAGCTTCATGTTAGCTCTTTTTTCCCCAAGGAAATCTTTGGAGCTGAATAGTGCCCCCACTCCTGTGAATGGTGTTTGATGCTGAGCACATTTACCTGTAGTACGTGTTGTGGTGGTCCTCCATTAAAGAAGTTAAAATGAGGCTTTGTTGTGTTTTGTAAACAGATTTAAAGAACCAAACAACTCCTATTTTTCCTGAATTGGCTGCATCAGTGGTGCTTTTGTGTGGTTCTTCCCACATGTGCCCCCTCCCACAGCAGCTGCTTCACTTAATATACAATTTATAGTGACTTTTCACAATGATTAGTCTTGTCACTGATTCCCAAGAATGCAGAATTGTTAGCTTCCCCAGACATGTAACATGTGTCCTCTGTATAATTATGGGAAACCTGAAAGCATAGCAGTCTCATTAGTGAATAACATCAGCACTCAGAAATCCAGGGAGAAAAGTAGAACCAAATACTCTGTGTTCTCCAAACTCATGGAAGGTATTATTCTCAGAAGCTTTGTGTCTTCAGAGCTAAAAAGGATTTTTTTTAAACAGTCTTTCATTTTGTGCTATCATGGAAAATATTTAAATTCCCTTCCCTGCTGTCTGTACTTCAGCACAGACTTTTCTTGAGTTGTCTTTTCTTTCTCTTTGTGGTGAAAATAAATTCCTATATTCGTAATAGTGTCTTTTTTTTATGGAAAATATCAGGTATTGCTTAGTATTTTCATAGTTCAAACAATAGATTTATAATGCTTTGTTTAGAGTGGCATGGTCACCATTTTAAGATAGGTGGATGGGAGAATAAAACACAGAAAATGCTAAGTGATTTGCCTGAGTTCACAGGGTGAGTGGCAGAGTAGGAGCTACAACCTAAGTGTTTTGTCACTGTGCTATTAGAGAAGGGCCTAAGCTACCTTAAAGCATGGGAATGTTAAGATCCATCTCTAATTTAAAGTTTCAACCTCCATTGAATTTATTTTTGATTTAACTTGTTGCTGAAAATTTTGTTTGGCATTTTAAAAAAATACAATTCTTTCTTGCTTTGGGACAATTCTAAAATGTAAACGTCACCCTCAGGCAGGTCGCAAGGACAGATGCTTTCAGAATGTGAATATTTCATGAAGTTGACTTGCTTTGCATTTTACCATCAACTGCTATCTAAGGTACTTGTGTGATAGTGCATTACCATATTATGTGAGCACCACACAATCTTTAATATACTCTCATGGCACCCCATCAGGTAAGACACTATAATTATCCCCATTTAACAGATGAGGATTGAGGCACAAAGGGTCTAAGGAGAGGATCCATAAAGGGATTTAAGCGCTGTAGTACTGAGCATTATGGTACATACATGTAGACACCTAGAAAATCTCAGGATCATGCTGATCCACAAAGCCTGAATTAGGTGCCAAGGCTCTGATGCTATGAATGGGGAGAGATGGGAGCCTTGGAGGATGCTCCACAAAGTCCGCATGCTGGGTTGGGAACTGCCTATGCTAAGCAATGTGAGATGTGGATGACAGGGGTATGTCGAAAGCCCCATCCCTCTCTTGGAGCTACGTGCCTGAGCTCAAGTTGCAGGGAGGTCTGCTGATTATCCACAAATTGGTGGAAGATAGATACTCCTCTACCTAAGGAGTGGGTGAGGCCCAAAATAAAACAGCAGGGTGGAGGGGAACTCTCTTTCTACCTTTAGAGCAGTGGATGTGGGAGACCCCCAGTTCAAGTCTCCCCTCCACCTGATAAGGGATTTGAACAGTGATATGCCACCTCGCAGGTAAGTGCTCTAACCACTAGGCCATGGGATAGTCTGAGGTAGGGCTTCCTCAGTCTCTCCTGTTGAAATTGTTCCACTTTAATTCTGTCCTGATCTGCTTATATTAGATTGATTAATCTATAGCCTCAAAATTAAGACACTCACCTCAGTTGTGGCTGGTCCCTGTTGAAATCCTTTCTCTTTCTCACAAGAAGGAGAGACTTGAACCAAGGGTCTCCCATACCCTGGGTGACTTCCTTATCCGGTAAGCTAAAGGCTATAAGGGAGGTGCTCACCCTCCCTGCCTTTTTCATGTCTATTTACCTGAGGGGCCCAGTTCTGAGCATGCCTACTGGATTGGGCTCTGCATGTCAGGCAGGTGTCTGAA
Organism: Gopherus flavomarginatus; assembly: GCF_025201925.1. Taxonomy (NCBI): domain Eukaryota; kingdom Metazoa; phylum Chordata; order Testudines; family Testudinidae; genus Gopherus; species Gopherus flavomarginatus. The sequence continues at coordinate 105,474,245 of NC_066618.1, read as the reverse complement.
TGCCTGTCTTCCTCAGGGTTGCGAATTGCTCTGGGGCTTAGGAGCACAGCATACATGCATGAGAGAGAGAGAATAGAGGGAGGCAACAGTGCACATGCCCAGAGGTGCTAAGGGAACTTTTACTGCAAATACTTACTCACTGAGTAAGTTTAGGCACCTACAGAGTTGGACGGCAGCTGAGCAGGAGTTTGTGGATCACAGTGGTCCCTAAAAATGGGACTTAATACCAAAGCGGATCATACCCTAAATTACTTGCCCAAATTCCTCAGAACATCTGTAAAGGCTACTGACCTTACAATTAGACCAGCCTTCTTGTCTATTTGCTAGGGAAGGAAGTGACTTCTAAATAGAAACAATAATTTAGATGAGCAATTGTTCTGTTTATAGAGGTGGGTCACTGGCCCAATGCCTGGGATGGGGTAGGTTTTCTGGAACGTGGCACAACTGTTTCATGAAAGTGTATAAAATAAGATTGGGAAGGTTTAGTATGTTACACTTTCTTCTGGCTCCTGAACATGTCAGTTGCACCATGTTAAACTCAGACTCTTTTGTACATTGCTAACATACAGCCCTTTATATATCACATCTGACTCTGAGCCATCAACACTAGTTGTGCCCAGAACTTAGAAAAAGTGAAAGTAAAATAAGTAGGGTTAGAGACTACTTATCTTATAACCTCCTGGAAGTTGATTTTCTTGTTATATCCCTCTCAGTAATGTCACATCGATTTAGATCCCTTATTTTCATGTATCAATATCTCATTTACATATCTCCTCTGAACTTGGCTCTATGATTTCCGCTCCTGAGTCTATAATTAAGCTGGCAGTCTTCCTCCCCTGGAGCACCAAGTCACAGTGAACACCAGCTGTGGCTTCAGTTTTTGTATACAGTAGAATGACTCTGCCTTAGCTTCTATCGACTGCATATAACAGCACCCTGCTGGGATGGATGGTATCTGCTGGCATTGACTTTAAGTAGCTTCTCTCTGGTTCAGGCTGGGCACCTTAATATACTTCTGTTTCTCCAGTGGGTAAAGCAGCATGTACATATAGGGCAAATGAACTACACTTAGGCTGTTTCCTTTAAGTGGAAACTCTAGCTTCTATGTTCAACGTGAGCTGAGCTGCAACCCCTCTGCATCAGTCAACTAACTAACTAATTAGTCTAGAGCAGTAGTGAGTGCTGTACAAATACAGTGGAGTCCTGGATCATGGCTAGAGCTTCTACATGCTACGGTGATGCTGATAATAAAAAAAATGAAAGGAATGCTTTGGAGGAGTTTTAGGAACACAATGTGCTGTAGTGCTTGTGAGATGAGGAGGAGAGAAGAAGAGGTAAGCACCATTCGTTCCTTGTTTGTATCACTCAAAATGCATGTACTAGAAAGGGCCCCCTAAAGCAGAAGTAGTAAGACAGAAAAATTTCAATGACAATGGAAAACCTGCAAGGTCTTGGAAAGGAAAATGGAATAGATCTTTTAGAGATCATGAAAACAAAACAACAGGTCACAAGAAATCCCATTCTCAGCAGTATAAATTCATAGGTTCTTTTTTTAGGTAAGACAACCTACTTTGGCCTGCTGTTTAACATAGGCCATTGAAACACACTGAGGGATTCCTGCATCAAGCCCATAATTTCTGCTCGAGTTATAGCATCTGTTTGAGAGAGATCCAGTTTTGAACTGAATTCCTTGAAAACTACTTCCCTTCCCTGTCTCCCATCACATGAGCAGGCTAAAGCAGAAATAAAACCCCATGTTTACTGCACAATCTATGACATGGTATCATAACCTTAGTCCCAGATTTGGACCTTAGCGTCCAAAATATGGGGGTTAGCATGAAAACCTCCAAGCTTAGTTACCAGCTTGGACCTGGTACCTGCTGCCACCACCCAAAAAATTAGAGTGTTTTGGGGCACTCTGGTCCCTCTGAAAAACCTTCCCTGGGGACCCCAAGACCCAAATCCCTTGAGTCTCACAACAAAGGGAAATAATCCTTTTTCCCTTCCCCCCTCCAGGTGCTCCTGGAGAGATACACAGACACAAGCTCTGTGAAACTACACAGAGAGACTCCCCCTCTCTGTTCCCAATCCTGGAAACAAAAAGTACTTTCCTATTCCCCCAGAGGGAATGCAAAATCAGGCTAGCAATCCAACACACAGATCTCCCACCAATTCCCTGGTGAGTACAGACTCAATTTCCCTGAAGCGAAGAAAAACTCCAACAGGTCTTAAAAGAAAGCTTTATATAAAAAGAAAGAAAAATACATACAAATGTTCTCTCTGTATTAAGATGATATAATACAGGGTCAATTGCTTAAAAGAATATTGAATAAACAGACTTATTCAAAAAGAATACAGATCAAAGCACTCCAGCACTTATATTCATGCAAATACCAAAGAAAAGAAACCATATAACTTACTATCTGATCTCTTTGTCCTTACACTTAGAAACAGAAGACTAGAAAGTAGAAACTGCTTCTCCAAAGCTCAGAGAAAGCAGGCAGACAGACAAAAGACTCCGACACAAAATTCCCTCCACCCAAAGTTGAAAAAATCCGGTTTCCTGATTGGTCCTCTGGTCAGGTGCTTCAGGTGAAAGAGACATTAACCCTTAGCTATCTGTTTATGACACATGGCAAACAGAGAAAATATATAGATCAGGGGTTGGCAACATACGGCACACAAGCCAATTTTGAGTGGCACGCTGCCGGGGTCCCAGCCCCCAGTCCTACTTAGCCCCCTTGCCCACCTCTCTCCCCTGTGGGGGCAGGATGCAGAAGCTTGGTTCTGCAGCAGCCAAGCTTCCCCCCTCCCCCACTTCTTCCCCCAGTGTGGTGCTTCCCTGCCCCTGCCCCTTTCCATCCCTGTGCCAATCAGCTGATGGTCCTAGCGAGGGGGAGGAGAAAGAGCGGCAGTGTGCTCGCAGCTCCGTAGAGGCAGAGAGAGGTAGGAATGGAACCTGAGGAAAGGGGTGGAACAGAGCATAGCCCTTCCAGCCCTCTGCCATGAGCTGCTCAGGGCAGGGGGCTGGGAGCACCCCTGTGAGCTGAGCACCCCAGCCCTCTGCCCTGACCCCCCACACACACACTCAGCCTTCTGCCCTTCACCCCCCATGCTCCCCCAGCCCTCTGCCCTGACCCCTGAACCCCCCACACCCCCATTGCCCTCTGCCCTGACTCCTGAACCTCCCCACACCCCCAGCCTTCTGCCTTGCACTCCCTCTGCCCTGAATCCCCCTACACACCCAGCCTTCTGTCCTACACCCACTCTGCCCTGACCCCTTAACCCCCCCACACCCAGCCTTCTTCCCTGAATCCCCACACACACACACCCAGCCCTCTTCCCTGACCCCTGAATCTCCCCCCTCCCAGGTCTGGGGTCCCAGCCGCAGGACCCGCTCGGCCCACTGCTGGCTTAGGCAAACAGAACCTGAGGCTGGTAGTGAGCCAGGGCCGCCCGGGGGGGCAAGTGGGGGCAAATTTGCCCCGAGCACCGCAGGGGCCCCCACGAGAGTTTTTCGGGGCCTCTAGAGCAGGGTCCTTCACTCGCTCTGGGAGCCCCGGAAAACTCTTGTGGGGCCCAGGCCCCAGGAGTTTCTTCCACTCTGGGTCTTTGGCGGAGGGGGGGTCCTTCCGCCCCGGGCAGAAGGACCCTCCTGCCACCAAATTACCGCCAAAGTGGTATTGTTTACTTTACATACAACAGTAGTTTAGTTATATAATAGAAAGAGACCTTCTAAAAACGTTAAAATGTATGACCGGCACGCGAAACCTTAAATTAGAGTGAATAAATGAAGTCTCAGCACACCACTTCTGAAAGGTTGCCGATCCCTGATCTAGAGATTAGTTGGTGCCACAATTGAAGTATATACGTTCTGTATAGGGGGAAATTTACTGTCTCATTTACAATGATGTAAATCAAAGGTAATGCCATTGAAGCCAATGGAGTTACATCTGTATAAATTCAGGGTAATGGAGGTCAGAAGCTGGCCCATAATCTACAGTAAGGTGATAACTGAGTTTCACTCTGATGTGCAGTTCTTCTTATTCTTTCATTAGCTGCACTACCTATGAGCCTAACCACGCTGGAACATTTATGCTACTGAAATTAAGTTACTTGTCCTTTTTCCCCCCATTTAAATATTTCCCATTTCCATGGGGAAATTAAATATCCTCATTCATTTATCTTCATTATATAAAAACTAATTACTGGGAGGTGGATTGTTTTGTTTTGAACAGTATTAGCAAATTACCTAGTGAAACAGAAATGGCTTGTATGTTCAGTTCAAGGTTTAGGCACTAGTTTTATGCTGCTGCTTTGTTCATTCAGATGAGTGTGTCTTTTCTTGAAATGTACATGGTCTTTGAAGCAAGTGGCAATTCCAATGGGAATGGTAACCTGTGCACAGTGCTTTCCTGGTTATGAGTCTTTGTTTAGGCTCTCCTTTATTGCTAGTCTGTTTTCTTTTCCTGTATAGTTTTCCAGTGCCCTATACCAGGAACAAGTAGTCAGAAACATCCATCTACTGATCACTTAGATATTTTAACAAACATTGTACAGGGTCAATCAAAAGAGATACTTAGTCTACTAAGGGCAATTCTAACAAATATGCAATCTATAAAGAGTTCAGTAGTAACAGTCCTGTATTCTCTCCAAGCAGAGAAAGAATAGTGACCATTTCCCTGAAAACTCAGCACATTGATGGTACTTAAGATGGTTTTGTCCCTATGTTTGAAGACTGCTACAGACTGGCTGCAACAGGTTGTTGGTTACACTAAAGGCTTTTCGGGTAGATCTGGCAATGTGATGATACCTTTAAAGTCAATGTAAATGGCCCCCTTGTGCAGAGGGCCTTGCTGGTCAGAGCAAACCTGATGTAATGATTCTGCACTGACCCTGCTCCAACCCCATGGTATAGGAGGTGAGTTAGGGGTTGTAACCCAAGTGTATTGCACTATTGTCTGCTTCCCAGGGACCATAGGGAGCTCTGCAGCTAGGAGGAATCAGTAGCTGTTGGTGACTTTGAACATTTTTAAGCTGCCTTGAGATGGGATCATAATGTCTTGTGTGTCTTTATCACTTTATCTTACACTCAGGTATTGTCGCCTATCATCAAAATTTCCATCATCCATGATATGTATTTTCCTCTCTCCCTTGCAACAGACTCTGTTCTTCATTAGGCATAGGCAAATTACTGTAAACTTTAAAGGCCACAGATTAGGATAGTAAACCTCTTCAGAATACTATCCTGCCCATGAGTCTGTATTCAGCATCAGTATATTTTGCAAAACAATCTATTCTGTCCTTTTGGTACTGTTTTCACTGCAGTAGCATGGAAAGTAGAGAGGACTGAAAATTTTCCAATGGAACCTTTTTCTGTAGGAAAATGTGGATTTGAACATGTTGGTTTTATTAAAATTTATGTAGGGGAAAAAACTAAATGAAGCATTTTGACCTTATCAGAATGTTGATTTTTTTTCATTTTGAAATTACATTTACTATACCATTACAATACTAACTGCCTGTGAGCAAACAAGGTGTCAATTACCAAACCAATAGTCAATTACAATACCAACTGTTACCAGTTACCAATTATATTTTAAAATGTAACAATTAAAATAAAATATTTAAAGCGTGGGTCTACGGCCTCCTTTCTTCTTTAGGTTTCAGAAATAGTGGTAATAAAATCACTTGCTTCCAAAGTCCAAGGGCAGTTCCTTCCTGACCCCTGCTACCAGTTGTAAGAGGAAATCTACCTCCTGCCTCAAATCTCTTGAGTAGTCCCTAGAAAGAGGCAGAAATGCATGGGAAACCTCTTATGATCTGAAGGACCCACTGGTCCTAGGTAATCCCAGGCCAAGCTTCTTGAAAATAGGTGGTTGCCAAAGGGGGAGAGGGTAAAATAGATCTTGTGGTGGTACAAGCAGACTCCCAGTGATGGCATTAGACCTGCTGCTCATTCAAAGCCCCAGACTTTGGAGCAGCTGAGTAGGAGCCAATGAGTTGCCACCAATAAAATCTCTGCCTCTTCCTTGGAGGCTCAGGCAATCATGGAGATTGGCGATAATACTTCCTGAGCTATGTCTGTTGCTTGCATTGCTTTCTTTTAGGGCAGTGATTCTCAACCAGGGGTACATGGACTTGCCTCGTTTTACAATAGGCTACATAAAAAGCACTAGCGAAGTCAGTACAAACTAACATTTCATACAGACAGTGATGTTATGCTGCTGTATATACTATACACTGAAATGGAAGTACAATATTTATATCCCAACTGATTTATTTTATAACAAACAGTAAAAATGAGTGAACAATTTTTCAGTAACAGTGTGCTGTGACACTTTTGTATTTTTATGTCCAATATTGTAAGCAAGTAGTTTTTAAGATAAGTGAAATCAGACTCCTAAAAGGGGTACAGTAGTCTGGAAAGGTTGAGAGCCACTGCCTTTTATATTATGATATATAGGCTTATCTTAAGATACAGACTTTAGAGTAGGTGTCTCACATTTTAAGCAATAAAGATGTATTGTTTGGTACTACTATGTGGTTGCCATTCAAACCAAGTATGCACATCTGTATTTACAGTACCAAACCAGTTTCAGATTATCCTGCTTCTTCAAATATCTTAAATGTATTGTTTATGTAGATGAAACATTTTAAAACCTGGAAGTAAGCTTCATTTTTTCCCACATAGTAATCCTTTGATTTAAAAGGCACAATATTTGTCACAGCTGTTCAAAGATTTCAGGAAAATAGCGATTTCAACTATGGTGTCTGAGACATCCATACAACCACCCAAGAATGATTGTCTTAACAGGAATGAAAATAATGAAGTTACAATCTGGTTTTGAATGGCCATTTACATCATTTCCAAACAATTCCAGCAATCTCTTTTAATGTAATTTCAACAGCATAAATTGGATGGAAAGTTATAGGACTGTACTACCCTTTTGCATCTGGTTTCTGTTACTGCCAAGCTGACAAACACCACTTACTCAGACCGTTTTCAGAGAAATAACTTTTTTTTTTAATGCAACCTCTTGCTTTCACAGAAGAATGTCAAAATAGCATGATGCATATGTCATTTCCATAGGGAAATATGAGGATTGTAGCTGAGTGGTTCAAAACTTTTCTGCATGCCACCTCTTACATACTTGACACAAACACAAGATGGGCTTATGAGAGATCAAACTGTTTTTGTTTCAAATATTTGTTGCAAATTAAGAGTCAGATCCAAAACTTATGTAAATCAATGGAGACTCCCACTGATTTCAGTGGACTTTGGATCAGGCCCTCAGCCCCCTTTTTTTAAATTTGTTTTGTGAATGGGTCCTGATTTCTCTTAATGTATCAGCCGTTAGTAGACATTAACCAAATAGTTTAGTGAATAATTTTCTGCCTGTGCTTTTGTCCCTAGAAGAATGACCCACAGCTTAATTCAGGTCAAAAACACACTTCAGCTCAAAACAACTGTCTTCTATCTTAAAGTTCTTTTTATGGCCTTTACTTTCTTACCTGCAATGTCTTAACTGTAAAACTTAAATTCTTCCCTTCTTTTGGAAATCAGGCCACCTTTAAGCTATCTCAATTTGGACACTCAAAAATGGAGGCACCCAAAATTACTAGTCAATTTTTTGAAAATTTTGACCTAGAAATTTTCTGAACAAGGTGCTAGAGGTGTTCACTTCATTAAAATAAGATAACCAAGACTTTATTATCTTAAGACTTCAACATTGACCCAGATAACACTTCTGCTAGAAGGCTTTGGGCCATTGTCAGATTCAGGCCTGCAGTAGGTAATACTGTTTTTGCTACAGACATAGCCAGGTATACCCTAGACCTTTGGAGTGGATGAGGCAATTTAACCTCTTTCCCTCCCCCCACCCCCACACCTTGGGCTTCCTTCTTTGTCTGTCTTGAACTAAATATTACAATTTACCACCTGTAAACAGAGGTAAGAGCCTGGTGCCCAAATGCAGTGACAGTCCCCACAAACTCATGGGTCCAGTTAAGTCTGAGAACAGATTCAGAGAGAACCACATCCACTCAATGGGCTATAGAGTGGATATGCTGAAACATCAGGATCATGCAGTGAGCACAGCTGTAAACATACTGGCACCAACTCCCCACCATGACCACCACCACCCTCCCACTGACAAAAATCCAAAGAAGAAGGTGATAAGCCTTGAATAATTTAATACAATCCTACTTAACAGTTGAGGTAAGAGTGAGGGGAGTAGAAATCATTTTTCACCTCAGCTATTGTAACTGTTATATCATGACCAGCAGAACTCTTCAGGTCAGTGAATCATATCATCAGCTCAAGCTACTTCAAACCAGCCTGGAAGCCAGTATCACATTCTGTGAAGACTTGTTATAGAGAAGACTATTTAAATCTAGATGTCCTCTCCAGATAACATGATCCATACACTGATTTCAGGACCAGAAACATTCCTCACCCTTTTTCAGTCTTCAGCCCACTTCCACAAGACACACTTGAGGCAATGTGAAAAATCAACCCAACACAGATAACTCAGACCCATGCTCCTGGTAGACAGTGAGACAGCTGGAATGACCTAATTTTCCTCCCCATACAGATAGCTGAAGTTACTGCTAAAACATGGACACCTACCACTCTAAAAGGTTCAGCCAGTACTCAAGAAGCCAATGTTGGGCCCTCTGGATCTATTAAATTACCATCTAATATCCAACTTTAGAAAACCAACTGAAAAGCTAGTAGAAATCCATCTTCAGCCAGACATATCCATGGCCAAGTCCTCAGACCTCTCCCAATCACACTTCTGGGCAAGACACGGACCAGAAACAGCATGAGTTCTACTGATGGACTAGCTCCTCTTGTGTATTAACAGGGGAAGGATATCTGTTTTGATATTTTTAAATCTTTCAGCAATAAAGGATACTCTTCACCACAGTGTACTAATATCCCACTTTTAAAGAAGTAATCAAGGTAATGGGAAGGAGATTATTTAGATGAGATCCTTCCTTTTAGGTTGTATTCAGAATGATGAGTGATTACTTCTGAGTGACACCACAACTCATTAGGTTATCACTCATCTGATCTAATATACAGTTTTTGGAGATGCGTGGGCATGAATACCTAAAAATTGTCCACGGAGATTGCTCTATTTATTATTTTATTTAGTATTTGTGGATGGGGCTGGGTTGAATAGGCATGAAGACTGAAGATCCTCTGCTTATCCACAGAGCTGATGAGAGCAGGCAGTTAGCCTGTAGTTCTCTCCACCGAAGAGTCACACCATAAGTGATGCCAGTGGTTCTCAGCCTACAAGCTGCTTGTGGCCCAATCAGCACATAGTTGCAGCCCATGTGACATCCTTAGGGTTATACAGGTAGAGTGAGTGTTTATATATAAAAAATGCGTGGGCTAGATCCACACAACACACACAAAGCTGCATATGTGGTCCACGGTGGTAAATAGGTTGAGAACCATTTTGCGATGGTAAAGCAAGCTTCCTCTAAATGCTGCACCATTGCGCTTCAAACATAACCTGGAAGGACCATCTACTTCAGAGGCCATGTCTTGCCTTTTTGGCTGAAACTGCCTATAATGTCAATTGTAACAGTAATTCTTCTGCAGCGGTTTTGTATCCATTAGGATCTGAACTTTCCTAATATATTTAAAGATTATAAGCAGCCTGACCACTTAGGGTGAGAACTATAGAAACCCATTCCAGCCAGGAGGAATTCTAGTCAAAGAAATACAGCACTGCTTCTGTGGCTTCTAGGGCAAATTAAGAGAGGAATCAGTAAGGTGGAGATAAGTAACACTGGCTTTTATTCACATTTGGGGACAATATGTACCTTCAAGTCAGTGGCACTGCTATGGGTACTCGCATGGCCCCACAGTATGCCAACATCTTTATGGCTGACTTAGAATAACGTTCTCATTCCCTAACGCCCCTACTCCACTTGCGCTACATTGATGACATCTTCATCATCTGGACTCATGGAAAAGAAGCCCACGAGGAATTCCATCGTGATTTTAACAATTTCCATCCCACCATCAACCTCAGCCTAGACCAATCAACACAAGTGGTCCATTTCCTAGACACTGCTGTGCTAATAAGCGATAGTCACATAAACATCACCCTATACCGGAAACCCACTGGCCACTATACTTACCTACATGCCTCCAGCTTCCATCCAGGACACACCACACGATCCATTGTCTACAGCCAAGCTCTAAAATACAACCGTATTTGCTCCAATCCCTCAGACAGAGAGAAACATCTACAAGATCTCTATCAAGCGTTCTTAAAACTACAGTACCCACCTGCTGAAGTGAAGTGTTACTAATAACAGTAGGGCCCAGATTTTCTTGCATATGATAGCTGACCAATTTATTCACCACATAGCTGCTGAACCAACAAGAGGTGGTGCTATTGTAGATTTGGTTTTGGTAAGTAGTAAGGACTTCATAGAAGAACTGGCTGTAGAGGACACCCTTGGTTCAAATGATCATGAGTTAACCCAGTTTAAACTAAATGGAAGGATAAACAAATATAGATTTGCAACAAGGGTCCTTGATTTCAAAAGAGTTTACTTTAATAAATTAAGGGAATGTAAGCAAGTCAACTGGACCGAAGATCTCAAGGATCTAAATATGGAGTAGGCTTGTAATTACTTTAAGTAAAAGTTTCAGAATCTATCTGAAGCCTGCATCCCCAGCAAGGGTGGTGGTGGGGAATCATAGGAAAGGGTTGCAGACCAAGCTGGATGAGCAAGCATCTGAAACAGATAATTAAAAGAAAGCAGAAAGCCTACAAGGCATGGAAGATGGCAGGGGTCAACGTGAAAATCTACCTTCCTGGAGGTCAGACAGTGTAGGGATAGAGTGAGAACTGCAAAAAGCCTAGTAGAGTTGGACATTGAAAAGGGAATTAAAACCAATAATAAAAGGTTCCACAGACGTATAAATAATAAAAGAAGTGGGACTGCTAAGCACTGAGGTTGGGGTAGAAATTAAAGATTACCTAGGCATGGCCCAACGCCTAAACAAATACTTTGTCTCAGTTTTAATGAGGCTAATGAAAAACTTAGGGGTAGTGGCAGGGTGGCTAATAACAAGGATATGGAGGTAGAAATTACCACTTCCAAAGCAGAAATCAAACTCAAACTGCTTAATGGGACAAAATGGGGGGGAGGGGATGTATAATCTCCTTCCAAGGAACTGGCACATGAAATTATAAGACAAGTAGCAAGGATTTTTAATGAATCTGCTAGCTCCGGGGTCATGCCCTCTGACTGGAGAATTGCTAATAGAGTTCCTATTTTTAAAAAGAAGAATAAAAGTGATCCAGGAAATTACAGACCTGTTAGTTTGACCTCAATTGTATGCAAGGTCTGGGAACAAATTTTAAAAGGTAAAGTAGTTAAGGACATAGAAATAAATGGTAACTGGGATAAAAGACAACATGGTTTTACAAAACGTAGATCATGCCAGACCAACCTGCTCACCTTCTTTAAGAAGATAACCGATTTTTTTTAAACAAAGGAAATGCAGTAGATCTAATCTATCTGGATTTCAGTAAGGCATTTGATACAGTTCCACATGGGAAATTATTAGTTAAATTGGAGAAAATGGGGAATAATGTGAGAATTGAAAGGTGGATAAGGAACTGGTTAAAGGAGAGACTACAGTGGGTCATACTGAAATGTGAACTGTCATGCTGGAGGGAGGTTACTAGTGGAGTTCATCAGTGATCGGTCTTGGGACCAATCTTCTTTAAAATTATTATTACTAACTTTAGCACAAAAAATGGAAATGGACCTGGCCAATGTTGGAAGACAGGATGCTGGGCTAGATGGACCATTGGTCTGTCCCAGTATGGCCATTCTTACGGTTTCTCTTTGCAAACAAACTCTTACTGAAGATTGATTTAGGAGATAAAATAGCATTGATACAACATGGCACCAACTCTCAGGCAGAAAGTCCTTTTCTAATTTGGTTTAATACAGGAAAATCTGCGCTTCTTGCTAAAGAAAGAGAACAAGTTACTTTATCATAGTCTTGTTTGAATTACACTTCCTCTCCCAGAATTTTGCTACTCACGTAAGAACCATCATGCAACTAGACCAGTTTGGGCTGCCATGATCTCACTAGCTCTCATAGCCCCAGTAATGATAGGCCTGCTAATATTTGGTTTGGAGACTTCCAAGGAAAATTTAAGGTGTTGTAGGGGTTGGTATTTATGGTTTCAGTGTGTGACCACCTTCTGCATCTGTATTGCAAGAATGTCCCAGCATGCAGAAAGAGGTGTCATCCTGTAAATGAGATGTAAAACTGAAGATTCCCACAACATGTTTTGTAAGAGAGTTATCAACTCTGGTGTCCTGGCCAACTTTCCAAAGGGTCTTTTAAATTCAGATTACAGTATTTGACCTGTATTCTGGAGAGCCTTATATGAAGAGTTTTTTGCTTTTTAATATCTGTGAGATCATGGGTGGTGGGTGAAACTTCCCCTAGGGGTGGCTAGCTCCTTGTCCCATCTCTTCTGCCCACAGTCCTGCCCACGCTCCACTCCTGCTCTGCCCCAGGCCCTGTCCCCGCCCACTGCTGACTCGCCGCTCACCTTTCCCCCCCCAAGTCTCCTCCTCTGCTCACCTCCTCCCCCGCCTGCTGCTTGCCCACCTGCTGCTTGCCTTCTCACCCTCCCGCCACAAACCACCCCCCACACACCCACACCTGCTGTGCAGCTGGTTCACCCTTGCCTCCTCACCCTGCTGCTGCCCCTCACCCCTGGCACCGTTCTCCCTTTCACCTTAAAGCACTAATAACATTCCCCAAGGGAACTGAACAGGCAACAGCTGTAGATCAATTGCCAGATGGATTCTCCTCTGAGTGGCAGGGTGTATACTGTATAGAGCTGGTGTAGACAACCTATGGCATGCATGCCAAAGGCGGCAAGCAAGCTGATTTTCAGTAGCACTCACACTGCCCGGGTCCTGGCCACCAGCCTAGGGGGCGCTGCATTTTAATTTAATTTTAAATGAAGCTTCTTAAACGTTTAAAAACCTTATTTACTTTACATGCAACAATAGTTTAGTTATATATTATAGACTTATAGAAAGAGACCTTCTAAAAAAGTTAAAATGTATTGCTGGCATGCGATACCTTAAATTAGAATGAATAAATGAGGACTTGGCACATCACTTCTGAAAGGTTACTGACCCCTGGTATAGAGAGAGACATAGGTACAGACTCTGTGGGTGCTCTGGGGCTAGAGCACCCATGGGGAAAAATTGATGGGTGCTCTGCACCCACCGGCAGCTCCCTGCCTCTCTCTCACCTCTGGCTCTGCTCCGCCTTCTCTCCTAAGCACACCGCCGTGCGCTGCTTCTCCCCCCAAGCGGCATGCTCGGGGAAGAGGCAGGGCTGGGGGGGGGATTTGGGGAGGGATCCAATTGGGATAGGGAGGGGGCAGGGGTGCGAGCACCCACAGGTGCCAAGGAAAATTGGCACCTGTGGAGAGAGATGAAAAGCCAGGCTACCTGCGCCAAACTGAAGCCTATTCTCTTCTTTTTGAAAAAGTGTTTGTCATTGACAGCCTGCATTAAGGCAGTAGTTTAATAACCTTTTTTACACAGAATTCCCTGCCAAACTCATTTACTCAAACTGGGTTAGAATCAAATGACTAGATCAAGAAATAAATTTACAGTCTATGTCAGCTTCTCCTTGAGCTTGGTTAGCAGTTACTTCTGCTGGGTACAGAGAATAGAACTGACAGGTCATTTGGAAACTGTCTTTAACCCCATAACACCTGTTCCTACAATATAAAATCCAGCTGAATGTGGCCAAAGGCTTCCTGGGTATTGGCAAATGCCTGTTAAAGAGCTTCATTACCACTTTAATGGCCCTTTAACAGTTTCTCTGATATGCTACTAGGGCCTTGGCTACACTAGCGCTTTACAGCGCTGCAACTTTCTCGCTCAGGGATGTGAAAAAACACCCCCCTGAGCTCAGCAAGTTACAGCACTGCAAAGCGCCAGTGTAAACACTGCCCCAGCACTGGGAGCTAATCCCCACGGGGAGGTGGAGTACCTGCAGCGCCGAAAGAACTCTCTCCCAGCGCTGGTGCTGCGACCACACTCACACTTCAAAGCGCTGCCGCGGCAGAGCTTTGAGGTTTCAAGTGTAGGCAAGCCCTATGTCTCTGGAATTTAAGGCTTTTTCACTTTTGTAAAGTTACTCAGGGAAGCCTTTTCCTCACTCCCCCTCCTGCCACTGGCTCCCTGCTTGCATCTTATTTCTCTCTCTCTCTCTCTCACACACACACACACACACACACACACACACACACACACACACACACACACACACACACACACACACACACACACACACACACACACGTTGCGCATACCCCACGGGGATGGGGGGCAAGGAGGGACTTGGTCAGCAGCTGCAGAGACCTTCAAAGGGGGTAGGGGGCGGAGTGGAGAAGAGGAGGAAGATTTACCAGGCAGCAGCAGCAGGTTCTGGGAGCCTCCGGGAAGGGTCAGAGCATGGAGGGGAAGAGGCAGTAGGCGGCACCAAGGCCCAGGTGTTGGGCAACAGGGATGGCTGCACTAGGGGAGGTAAAGCCTCCCCTTGCCTATTATACCTGCCACCCATGTGTGTGATGTATACGTGACTCAACTTCATGAAGCTCTATCTCAGTTCTATAATCAATTGGCCAGTGATGTAGCTGCTCTGATGTAATTGTTTGAGATCAATCAAAGGAACATTTACTTTGGATCAAAAGTGCTATATAGATAAAAATGTAGCCTATATCTATGCAAAATGTATTTTTAAAATCTTTTTACAAAACTATGGAAATTTCAAGACCAAACAAAGTGTCTAAAGATTATGAAAAGGTGTTAGTAACTTTGGCTAATTATTTAATAGTCAGAAAGTAGTTTGAAGATAAAATGCACTATACTGTATAAGTGCTAGGTATCATTACTTCAGTTGTGACAGTGACTTCCATGAGTAAGTAAGAGTCTGATCCTTCAAGATGTCAAGATCCCTTAGGATGCTCAACATCATGAAGGATAGTCTGCAAGGTGGTCATGACTCTGTCCATTGTAAATCCAATTTCTCATTGAAGATTCTATATCATCAGATTCTTTCCATCTGAAGTTCTGCAGAGGAGAATGAGTTTGTTTCTAAAATTTTGAGGTAAATGGACAAGTTATTTTGATGACATGGATATGTGAAATATAAGCTGTACAGTAGAACCTCAGAATTACAAACAGCTCAGGAATGGAGCTTGTTCACTACTCTGAAATGTTTGTAACTCTGAACAAAATGTTGTGGTTGTTTATTTTTTTCAAAAGCTTACAACTGAACATTGACATAATACAGTTTTGAAACATTACTATGCAAAAGAAAAATTCTGCTTTCCCTTAGTTTTTTAGTAGTTTATGTTTAACACAGTACTGTACTTTCCTGTTTTTCTTTCTTTCATTTTCTTTCTTTCTTTCTTTTTTTTTTTTTACTCTGCTGCTGCCTGATTGTGTACTTTTAGTTGCAAAAGAGGTGTGTGGTTGACTGGTCAGTTCGTAACTCTGGTGTTCATAACTCTAGGGTTCTACTGTGTATACATTTTGCAAAGTTCTAACTATTATTTTTTAAAGGCCTATGTCAAAGATATCTTTTCCTTGGAACTTTAGATTTAATTATTGAGACAATAAGATGAAGTGAGTATAGTGAAATATTTTGGAAATTTGGGTGCTAATTTTAGTAGTTATATACTATATCAGGTCTCAGCAGTCTTAATAAAGTCTTCAAAGGTCTGAAGTTTTTAAACTTTACTAAAGGACTTTACTAGCAGAATTAGTTTGATTTTGAAGAACCTTAAAAAATGTCAGCACCTAGGAAGCTTCTAAACTCCATCAAGAGTTGAACTTTCTAAAATTTGGGGTGTCTGAAACCAGGATCTAGTTAGGATTCATCTCTATTATTTTTATTATTAAACATTTACATTCTGATAGTGCCAATAGGCCCCAGTGAGAATTAGGGACTACTTGAATATCTCCTTTGAGGTGCATATCGTTAAGAGAGCATGCATGTATGCTACCATCTAATTCAACATACTGAATTCTGCTTTCTGAGAAGGGTGGCAGAGATTCTGAGATGGCCAAAATGAGGTCAAGAACTTTGGATCTCTTCTGGATGTGAATTTTGTACATTTACAGCTTTGGAAAATTTTAATATTTGTTTCACTAAATGTTTTGTTCAACCATTAACCTATCATAAACACCATAAAGCTCTCATTATAGTAAGATCTATAATTGTTGGTACTTTTTAGAAAAACTAAATTAATTTGCTCTAGCTCTCTAACCTTCATCTGTTTTGCACAGCAAATATTAGTTGAAAACACTCTGATACAGAGTGGTGATTTGGGGTTTGTCTTTTGTTTTTGTCTTTTTTTTTAAACAAAGTTGGTGCCAAGACTAAATGAACTGATGTCACTTTCACTGGAAACTTTCCATACTGCCAGCACCATCCTTCTTGTCCAGAGTAAAGGTGCTAGCTGTTGTCACTGCCACTAGAGGGAGTTCCTGACTCACCACTGAGGTTTCACACACTAGTAACTTCCATGTAACTTGCAGTCTCCCCTTCCTTCTCTCACTCTCCCCCTGCTCGCCCCCCCAATAGCTTGAAGGAATCTGGAAAGAGTTGAGGGATTTATGTTTTGTTTTTTTAAATTGTGTCTAGAGTTAACTTTTTTAACTTTTTTGGTTGGAAGCTTCATGAGCCCGGTGACAGCAATTAATTTCCCATGTGCCTTGGATATGAAACCAGGGATTTGTCAAATTGTTGCAACAACTGTTCCAGAGCAAAGCACCATCACTAACAAGTCTTCCATCCTAGCAAGCATTTGAAGTTTATTTTCTGACGGCAATTCAGTTTGACAGGCCTCTGAAAGGAAACCAGCAGAGAAATTCCTTTATGCTTGGGAAGCAGGGGGTCTAAGATAAACTTGTCCAGTGGTCCACAAATGTTAAATTAAAAACCAGGTGGCTACAGATAGCACTCTACCTGGCTGAGCAAATCATGGGATGGGGGGAAGCATTGACCAAAGCACCAAATGAAGCAATGAACATTAATAATTTGAAAAATGGGCCTTTTTGCAGACATTAGTACACCCCACACACAACAATCCAAGATTTTGAATTTACATCTCCCCTCCTTTCCCTTCCAGGGCCTCAACATAGACAAAATTCTTGGAGAGAAGATCAAATGAGAAGAGATGATTTGTACATGGTTTTTAAAATAACATCAGTGGTACTAAAACCCCATGCTGTCTTGTTAGTGGAGGGAAAGCACTCTGTAGTCCTGTCTTCTGGTGCTCTATTAGTTGGCACGCAATGTCTCCTTCTGGATTATAAAGATCCAATGATCAGTGAATTCTGGCTGCAGTTATCACCTAGCTTGTAACCATAAAGAGGAAGAAGCACCTTCTTTCTTCCCTGCTGTATCACAGCTCCATAGTTTTATGTCTTCCTCTGTTAACTTGTGTTAGTTAGCAATCGTGTTAACGCAGATTGTGAATTCACGATACATATTTGTTCTTATTTATGCTAACTTTTGTGTTGGGGCAATTCAGCCTTGTGTTAGAGTTGGATGGAAAAGGGCACTTCTGTCCCCAGGAAAATTGTATGGTTTTAGAAAAAAATCATCTCGATGCAGGACAAAAAGTGAAAATCTTGACACTTTTCATAGGGCAGAATTTCCAAAAAAAATTTTTTGGGAGAACTGAAATGTAATTTTTAGCTTGCCAGCTGCCCATGTGGAATGCTCTTGTCAATTTCCCTTTTCCCTGCAGCCAACAAGTGAAATTCAGAGTCTTCCCAGTGGGCTCAGGGAGGAGCAGTGACCTGGCTTTCCAGGTCTCCGCTTCTCTACCTCTTCCAAGCCCAGTTGCTCAGTGACCCTCTTGTGCACTCCTGCTGGGCTGTGGGTCTCCCATTGGCTTCCTGGCAGGGAGAAAGTGAAATGGAATGGCCCTGCCTGCCCTCCCGCATATTCTCTCCAACATAGGCTCAAAGTTGGGGTGTATGGGTAGGGGGAAATTCAAGTATTGTCAACTCTCATGATTTTTATCACAACTTTCACATATTTGGAGTTTTTCTTAAAGCTTCAGTTCTTGAAGCCATGTTTTATGATAATCTCAGCTTTCATTTACACACAAATTTACACAGCCCTCTTTGTTTGGGGAGAAAAGCTTGAAAGTGTGACACAAGGGCACACTAATGGCTTGCAAACTAGAAGGCAAAGAGACCAAGCTCAATATTTATTAGTCTCAAAACTCTCTTGATTATTTTTAAGCCAATCTTATGATTTTGGGAAACTGAATCATGATTCTTGAATGTGCTGATGTGGCAATACTGGAAATATTTTTTTTTCACACAAACCCTTCCTGAAAGCTTAGGAGGGAATAATACAGTAGGATAGGAATAGAAAAGGGGAGGAAAGTGTTTTAATATAAGTGACTCTTTTTAATTCTTTAAAAATTACAGATTGAATTATTTGTTACCTAATCAGACACATGGAACTCTGCCCTACAACACATGCATAAAAAATCTAAATATTTCAAATATGTTTTGTTCTCTGAAATAATGTTTGATATAGTTAGCATTGCAGTAAAACACTCAAAGATGTGGCCTAGGCAGAGATATTTCCACACGTCAAGTAGCAGCAGCACTTCATCTTCAGCTTTTCATATAACATGCGAGAGGAATGGTGACTCCACACACACTCTGCCATCCCTTATAGCTTCATTTTATTTTATACCCCAGGCTGCATTCACTGGTCTTTTGTTCCTTTGACAGCAGAGTGAACCGAAGCTGCTAACTATGTGTCTCAGTTTCTCAGATGGCAGCAATCTTCTTCCTCTACTGTCTGGCTTCCACATCTGGTGAACTAAACCCAAGGGCATCGTAGTCTTGGCAGTGCTATAATTTTACATGACTTTTAATGCCCTGATGTCATAATTAATTAGGCCATTGCCAACCTTTCATAATTCTGAAAGTTAATGCTTGTTTTCCTGCCCACCTAATTAAATCCATCTTTTAAAAGTTGGAAGGAAAATTGGCATTTCAACTTTAAAGTTGGTGGCTAAAATGTTGGATAGTGTCATATGGGTGGGAGTGCTCAGGACACACAGTGGCATGTGGATGGCTCAGGGATTCTGGGATCATAAGTTATTAGTTAGAATGCAAAGTGAAATGAAAGCCATCTTGGAAAACAGTTTCTATGATGCACGTTTCCTCTTATGGTTGTAAAGCATAGTAGGTGAGAATACATCAAGATGTTTGTTTCTCATGCACTGTTGGCTTGTGGAAGCACACTGTTGGTTTTTAAAACTGTTCTTTAAGTAGCTAAGTGGGGCTGAGCTAAACACAGCTGCAAGTTGCCATAGAGATGACGCCATACACTGTGCTTTTACAAGAGGCTGATATAAGTGTCACAAACTGGGGTGTGGGCAGTCATGCCTAGTGGTCAGAGACTGAATCCAAGGCCAGGGACAGCACTGAAGGTCAGAGTGGCACCAGGAACCAAGAGTCACAGCCAAGGTTCAGCAACTGAGCAGTGTAGGCACAGGAATGACTGCAACTTCAGGCATAAGCACTGAGCAGTCACTGGCCTTGTGCTGCTGCTGGGTTTAAAAGCAGGTCTGGTGACACATCTCAGTTGTCTGAATTGGTCAGTCAGTGTGTTCAACTGTTGGGCAGCTAGCTGGTCTCAGGTTCAGCTGTGGGTCCTGCTTCTTGACAAGAAGCATCACTGCTTTTTCATGTGTTCTGCAGGAAATTCTCTGTATACAAGATGGAGACTATTTCCCACTCAGATTATTATTCTAATAGCTTACTTGTATTACCAAAGCACTTAGGAGCCTTAGTCATGGTCTAGGACCTCGGTGCTAGGTGCTGCACAAATTCAAAACAGAAAGCTGCCCCCCCTGCTCCAAAGAGCTTATAATAGCGTCCACCAGATTTTGACTACATATTTTATCTTAAATTATTAAAGGAGTCAGTCGCTCCTATTTGCTCTTCACCTAAGGGTAGAGCAAAGAGGCGAGATTCTTAGATTCCAAGGCCAGAAGGGACAATTATGATATGTAGTCTGACCTCCTGTATAACACAGGCCACAGAACTTCCCAAACATCATTCCTAGAGCAGTTCTTCTAGCATAAACATCCAATCTTGATTTTAAAATTGTCAGTGATGGAGATAGCACAATTACCCTTGGTAAATTGTTCCAATGGTTAATTATTCTCATGGTTAAAAATGTAGATCTTATTGCCAGGTTCTACTGGAACGTGTTATATCTTTGTCTGCTAAATTTGTTCCTCATTTAAGTACTCATAGACACTAATCAGCTTACCCCTTAACCATTTCTTTGCTAAACTAAATAGATTCAGCTCCTTGAGTCTATCACTATAAGCCACGTTGGCTAATCGTTCAATGGTTCTTATGGCTCTTCTCTGAACCATCTCCAATTTATCAACATTCTTCTTGAATTGTGAGCACCAGAACATCATTCCAGCAGTGGTTGCACCAGTGCCAAATACATTAAAGAGCAGTAAAATTCAAACCAATGGAAGGGAAAATACTCTATGCAGTGACTAGTGAAGCTATGGAATTCACTGCCATAGCTTATTGAGTCAAACACTGTGGCTGGATTTTAGAAACGGCTGGTTTAATTTTATTATTATTATTATTATTATTATTATTTATTATGATCTGAAGCTTTGCTTATGGTTAGATTCTGTTTCCCCACCCTCCTCCCACCAGGAGGCATGATGTAGACAGAGAAGGGAGAAGTAATATGCAGGTGAAGATGACTTGAGGCATTCTGCCTGGATAGGGTAAGGCAGGCAGAATGTAGTGACCCCTGAGTCAAAGTACATGCTACATATCCTAGTACTTGATACTTCCCTGAGTAGATGCAGCATATGCTTCCTCCTGTGCAGTTGCCAGGTGTTAGCAAGCATGTGAGGGTGCAGGGCTCTGACCACACTCCGACACAGCTTGTTGGGTGTGTTTTGTTATAGGGTTATAGTCTGTTTAAAATATGTATATATGAAATCCAATATGTAGTTTGTAAGTATATTGCAGCAATCCAAGACGGAGTTTGAACTGCCATCTTGTGACCACCATCTTGTTGTTTACCGGTATCATGGCCAGTCATAACTGGATCCAACTGGTTTTTTCCACCACTGGCAACTCCAAGGACAATTTCCCGTCTTTGCTGGGACTGTACCATATTTTCCCACCACTAAAGGCATAAAGGGACTGAACTCACTGACAAGTGGCGCAGTGCATCCCAGTGACTGTGCGTGCGTGCATGATTCAGGCCTTCACAGCACCAGTGCATCGTTGAAGGGCACCACCGTTCCTGAAGTGAAGAGAAAGGGAAGAAGACATTCCATCTTACCTGCTCCTGTTCCTGGATACATCACCATCAGAGGGTTTCGGTCGGCTTCTTCCACCCTGAGACATCAAGAGACTCTCCAGTGCTGCTCCTCTGCGAGTTCCAATTACCCAACAAGTGTAGGTCCTGGACTTCGCTGCCGCCGCCGCCACAGACATGCTGACTCCATAGTGAGATAAATAGGGTTTTCTCAGTTGGGGGGGTTATATGTATTATTGCCAGGGTGATTTGTATTTGGGGCTTGAGCTTCATGCTCCTGTTTTAAAGCTGCTGTTTCACTGTTTTGTATTGTGCATTGTGTTTATTCACAATTACCTCTTCCCTGATTTGTAAATTTATCCCCCCTCATACACTTACCTGTTGTTTTTACCTTTACCTATTGCCGGTTTTTATTATTTGCACTACACATAGGGAAGAGAGAGGGAGACATGTACATCAATCCACCGGTGACAGACATGGCAGAGGGCGGGTCTGCTCTTCTGAGTAAAAGGGGCTTGTTTTACATCTCGATATCTACATCAATATACATTTAGAGTTACCTTGGCTCCCCTTTGCGGTAACAAGCTAGTCACGAACTCTTGGAGCTGTGGCCTCCTTGGTACTCAGGGAGCAGCATTCCGCCTAAGATCAGTATGGGTGCACAAGCAACAGTGGGGTGAGTTGGCAAAAAGATTGAGTTCTGTGTGCCGGCTTTATCCGCCACTTCCCAATAAACATAGACAATATGAGCAAGGATTGAGCTCTGTGATAGGATGACCAATCAAAGTCTAAACTTCTGGGAGTAAGATGTCTGCCTGCCAGGTCAGGAAGGAATTCCCCAATGCAAGAATAGACAATAAAATATGGCCCAATTGGCTACATAGGCAGAGTAAAATGGGGGTTACCTTTCTCTGCAGCCTCCATAGCTAGACTAGACTATATGGAGAGGCTTACTGTACAGCAGTTTAGTAATTGTATCTGGCAGCAATTTCTGCCTGAATCTTGTATTTGATCAATAAGTAATATTTGAAGTAATATCAGCAATACTTGTGCTTTGCATCCTGGGCTGGATTTGAGCCAGCAATTGAAAGGTGAAGGCTTTATGTCCAATTACCATCAAGTTCCCCATAAAGTAGATAGGAGTATCAAAAGCTGGTAACCCACCATGAAAAGTTTGATATCATTGCTTTTAAAGGTCAGTTCTTAGTTTAATTGTTCTTTATAACCTGGAATGAAGCAGATGGTTCTACCACTTAGGCAAAGATGGAAAACTTTGAGCTTTTATTATACTTGTGCATCAAATCTGGGGGATTTATTCTCAAGAAAATAATTCCCACCAGGGGAAAGTCAGCAAAAAGTTTCAAGAGTCTCTTTGTATCCAGAAGAACAGTGGCACCAACCTCCTCAGATAATGGAACTTACTTCCCTTGGATTTCCTTGTCCTCCTGTGAGGAGAGTGGGTAAGAGTCTTTCTCCTCTGTATCTGAGAAACAAACCATTAGATCATAGAGCTCATTCCAATGCCTAGTTACTAGCTGATGTCCTGTAGGATTCAAGATGGAGGTTCACCTCTGTCTTTCACAGAGGAGTTCAGCTTTCAGGGAGATCTACTCCTCGTTCATCATATCCAGCCTCAGCAAAATCACAAAGCTCCCATAAGGTTAAACTTGATTTAAAAAAAAAGCATGTTGAGGAATTTACAGGGGAGAACTGTGGCATATTAAAAGTTCAATCTAACACTTTACATTTCAGTGTGGGGAGAGGTTTTCTGGTCCTGCTTGCAGGCTACAGGGCACTGTCAGAAAGGGTGTGTTCTAAACCTAGCAGCATTCATTCTACAGACACACAGTCTAGAGTATTGTGGGATGAGTTGTGCCTCTCAGTTTTAAGGAGCTGTGGCATTCCCCTGGTGTTATCTGGACTGGTGAGCTGCTAGGTCACTCCAATTCTTGACTCTGGGAGCCAGTCTTACCCTGCTTTGCTGCGAGAACCCCCACTCCCAGGCTGTTCACACACAGCCTCTAACATGTAAACTGCTCCCAACTACGAGAGTGAGCACTTTTGGCCAGCCACTGCTTGGATTGTGCAACTGAATGGCACTAGCCAATATTCCGGTCCCAGACAGGACCCTAGGAACCTCCATCTCATAATGTCCAGTTATGCCCGCTGTACGCTGCAAGTTTATCTGAGTTTGTCAATTTAACAAAGAAATTGATATGTACCAGGCTTGTTATCCCAAGAGGAGTCTCTGACACACTTCAAACAAAACGCACTGTTTTGGGTAGAATGAACAAACAAAATTATTAACTACAAAAGATAGATTTTAAGTGATTATAAGTCAAAGCACAAGAAGTCAGATTTGGTCAAATGAAATAAAAACAAAATTCATTCTAACCTGATCTTAACACTTTCAGTGCCCTTACAAACTTAGATGCTTCTCACCACAGGCTGACTGGTTGCCTTTCAGCCAAGCTTTCCCCTTTGATCAGTGCCTTAGTCAGTTGGTGGTGGTGTCTGTAGATGGAGGTGGAAAAGAGAGAGCATGGCAAAGGTATCTCCCTTTTATCATGTTCTTTTTCCCTCTTGGCTTTGTCTCCCCACCCCCCCCCCATTGAGAGTCAGGTGAGCAGTACCTCATAGATTCATAGACTCTAGGACTGGAAGGGACCTCGAGAGGTCATTGAGTCCAGTCCCCTGCCCTCATTGTAGTCCCAAAATGACCAAGGGAAGGGAAGTGATTCACATGAGAGTCCAACAGATCCTTTGTTGCCGCCTAGGCCAGTGTCCTTTGTTCCTGTGAGACTGAGCTGTGTTTGTCCCCTACATGCCCTGATGAGGTGTGAACTGTGCCTCGGCTCCTGGAGAGTTTTTGTGTGGGCTTGTTTTAAGCCATGAGGACACATTTTCAGCCTCAGAACTATATGCATGAAATTACAACCTATAACATTTCTATAACAACAATGCTCAGTGGATCATGAGCCTTCTAAAGACATCTGACATAACAAACTGTGTATTGTATACCACACAATCATATTATAAACAGGAACATGAGGGTGCAGGGTGTTCCCCTGAGGTACAGAGCATCACAGGAGCAGCCTGCTTTGTCTCTGTTTTGGAGTTCTTGTGTGTTCTCATTCTGAATTCTAAGAAATAAAGCAGTGTTACATTACCACCTTCTAGCAAGAGTATTTATTTTGTCTAACTACTTTGTGTATATACTGTGAGAATAACAACATGATCTTAATTTCCAAGGCTGTCTATTGAATTGGCTCTGAGTATTTCAAAGAATTAAAATCTCTGGAATAACTACCTACCTCTGCAGCTCCATTCCTCAGGGTGAGGCTTGTGGGATCAGAAGATAGGGCTTTTATAACTGGGTCAAGACTTTGGAACTGCTTACTACAGGTGATAAGAGTGACCATGCAGCTAACTACCTGCAGAATGAAATGTAAAACTCTATTTCCCTCTGCTTTTTCAGAACTGTCATTAAAGTGAGCACAGGAGGAGGAAAAAGAGTTGTAGTCAAGGAGGTGGTGCAGGGGAAGGAGTGGTAGGAAGGGAGTGAGAAGAAAGTGAGAAAACTCAAATATAAAAAGTTTTTACTTGCTGATTGCCTCAGAGGAAGCAAGTAACAAAAATAGGTCTTGGGCCATTTTTGGATGGCTTTTTAACTCTGAGTAGTGGTTGTATAAACTGATAGAACTGATACTTACACTCCATGCACTGGTGATATATTTTGCAATCTCTAAGCACACTTTTTACCTCCCCAGATGTAATTGTCCACTTATCATTCTAAAGCTGCCTTTGCCAGCTCAGTGACTCTGGTATTTAGCCATCTTCCTGTGTGGAAGTGGAAAAGGTCATTATTACAGCAGACCTACAAAAGTGAAAAGGTTCAGTGTCCCTTTTACATATTCTTATTGAAAGAAAATAGATCTCTTTAAAAAAGCATGATCCCTAATCAGCTGGTGTGATAACTGAAGGGGGTGGAGGTAGCTCCCTTATGGACACCCAGCCAGCCAGTTAGCTGTAAAATTCCTGTTGGTGTCTGTTCTCTGCTTGCTTTACCTGTGAAGGGTTAACAAGTTCACAGGTAAAAGAAAGACCAAAAGAGCTAAGGGAAAGGGAGAACTTTTTTAAATTGGGAAAGAAACTTTCCCTTTGTCTGTTGTTCTCTGGGCTGGAGGGACATGGAGCAGCAATGCTATAAGCAGGAATGCTGTGTGGCTTGAACCAGCTATGAAAAAGTATCTTCCATACCTAGAAGAAATTATTTGGATAGGAAAAGATTAGTTAGTCACAATCAGGTTTATTACTTTATTTGGCTTGTGGACTCCTCTGTGCTAACCCCAGATGTTTTTGTTTGCATGTAACCTCTAAACTGAACCCCTAAGAAAGCTATTTTGGGTGCTTAATTTTTGGAATTGCTCTTTTAAAATCTAGCAAAAGCCTAAGTTCCACATGTATTTTCTCCTTTTTTGTTTTGTTTTTAAAAATTACCTTTTTTTTTAGAACAGGATTGGATTTTTGGTATCCTAAGAGGTTTGTGCATGTTGTTGGGTTAGCTGGTAGCAACAGCTAATTTTCTTTGTTTTGTTTATCAGCTGTTCCCCAAAGTTGTGGGGGTGAAAGGGCTTGAGGGTACCTCACAGGGAGGAATTCTCAAATGCTCCTTCCTGGGTCCAAAGGGGTTTTTTTTGCATTTGAGTGTGTGGCAGCATTTACCAAGCCAAGGTCAGAGAAAAGCTGTAACCTTGGCAGTTTAATAGAAGCCTGGAGTGGCAAGTATTAATTTTTAAAATACTTGTGGGCCCCCACCTTCTGCACTCAAAGTGACAGAGTGGAGATTTAGCCTTGACAGTTGGCCTCTTTTTGGAGGACAGTGGGTGGATGGGGGGAGTAAACAATGGTCAGTCTAGGCTGATCATTTCTCTTCAGCATTGACCTATAGTGGATTTTTCCAAGGAAGGTGGGTCTCCCACAATAACCTACTCTCCCTTGAGAGTTGCACCTGACCAGGCATACAGTATTGTTCAATGGAGGAAAAAGTTTGTGCTGACCTTAACTGGTGCTCATCTTATGCTCTAAAGCTGGGAGCTGATCTTCCTTGCGATGTTTCCCCCTCAGATAATAGCTAGTGTAAGTGCAAATGGTTTCTTATTTATATGCATCTTTGCTAAGCTATTTGCTTCCCTGGAGTCTGCTGCTCCTTTTCCTTCTCGCAGTAACTACTGCCAGCCAGCACCAATCAGCAGAGCAGCTTTGAGGAAAGAATGGAGTGGTCTCCAGGGTTCCCCATAAAGAAGAGATAAACCACTTATGCTGCTTCCCACAAGAAATAAAGGATGCCCCATGTGAATGATGAATCTATATAAAATGTAACCATCACATGGTGACAGAACTATGTGATGTGTTGGGCACAGTGGGGCCACAACTATGAGTGAGCCAAGTAATTTAAAATAAGGCCACGCAAGCACTTTACGCCTGAGTGCTCATGGAGGTAACCTTATTGGGTGCACATAGTGCATAACAGAACACTTGTAACTGAAAAGCTTTGGGAGTTAATACAAACAGTGTTGTATTGGCAGCAGATTGTCCTTGGAATAACATCCTTCCCTTTTCTGGCTGAGTGTTTTCTCTCAAAATCCAAATCCATGCTGTTTGTTCTGTGCCTCCAGAAAGGCTTTGCAAACTGCAGAGTCAAGTGGAAGTGACAAAGCAGGATGTTTTCTTTGCAAGAAGGTATCCTGTGTACACAGCCCATCATCACCATTCAACTTTCAAAACAGAGGTGACGTGGCGGGAGAGCTGCCAGTGAAAGGTCCAGGCATCATCATCCCTCCTGTCTCAACTGACAGCTGGAGAAAAACAAGATAAACACAACCTGTGCAGAAACTCTGAGTTGTTGATGCTTCTAGCTAAGTTGGTTGGTGACTTGGGGTGTCTTGGTTGCCAGCCAAAGCCCTTCTTTGGTGCTGCTACACAGATAGAACCTGGACTGATAAGCAAATCTCCTACTTCAGAACTTTATTTTACCCTTAACATCTAATTCTCTTTCAATTGTTGATTTATTAGGTTCCTTGCTTTATTCATAAATTGGCTCAAATTCATCCCTGTTGTAACTCCATCGAAGTCAATTCTACTGAAATAATTTCATAGTCAATGAAGATAAACCAGAGGTGAATCCAGAACTTGCCTGGAATGGGGAGGGAGTGCTCTATATGGGGAGAAGAGGGAGTCAGGGGCAGCGAGGCAGAGGAGGAAGTTTGGGGTGTCAGGGAAAGGAGCGGGAGTGGGGTGGATGCTCTGAATGGGGAATGAGATGAGCTACTGAGACTTGGGAGGGGAGGGGCACGCAGAGGTTTATGTGGGCCCTGAGCAAAATCTGAAACCGAGGCCCCCACCTTTCCAAAATATTACCATGGAGACAAAAGAATTACTATTGAAAACTTTAAAGACAATTGATTGTAACAAAAGACAAATCACATCTTTTATCTTCCTTGCTTTTTTTGAAACAAAAGCATTTATGATACTATCAGAATAAGATCATGCTCTGTTGACGCCATCACTAAGGCCAACATATAATTTTGACCCATGGCAGATCAAAGACAGCATTTTATCGGGGCTAACTTGCTAAAGAAGTGCTCTTCTTGGGAAAATAAAACTGATATTGAGATGAAATTCTTTAGTGACACAAGTCTGCGGGAAAACATACTGCAGTCCTTTTTAAAAAATCTTATTTAACAACTTAAGTCACTTTTCCAAATACAGTCACTCTCTCAGCTTGTTTAAAAGTCAATTTTTTTTCAACAAAATCCTCTCTGATCAAGTCTCTCAAGTAGCATTTTGATCTTGAGCTTTTGTGATACTGGAATTGGAATAATTTGGTCTGGTTCCAAATAAATTATTTTTTTTTCCCCAGACCTTCTTGTAATGTCATGGACAAGCATGTCTAGAGCAACATAAAAATGTCAACTTGAACTTAGTTTCTGGTTTTCATAGTCCTACATGGTGACCTGTCTTCATCATGGAATGTTTTCCTCTCTGAATCTTTTCTCCTTAAAAGTTTGTTCAAGGCCCAGGCCAGTTGCTACAAGTTTTGATTCATCAAGAATCAGAGGACAAGATTCTTGAGGGTGCTATGGTTCATGTAGAAATGATTTTATCAGCCTTGATTCCTCATCAAGCATATGCTCAGAGTCTTGAAGTAAATGACTTACATTGTCGATGGAATGTAGGGGTTTTTAACCAGAAAGTGGCGAGTAAAATGAATTCAAAAAATTTTAGACAGTCTGCTTCATTGCGTAAGTCCGCAGGCAAGTAGAGTTCTTCCTTCAGTTTCACAAAAGCTTGTAGGATTCCATCAGTCTCTTCACTAGTGGTTTCATCGCTTCAGTTCTTGCACTGTGAGTCTGCTGAATATTATGCAATGAAATCTTTGCAGATCTCTGTAGAATTTTCTGTTGGGCAGTACTACAACTGAACAAGATGTAGAGGTTTTTGAATGTTTCCAGAGAAACTCTTTACTTCCATACTAGACTCTGCTGCGTTCCCACCACAAAGATTCAGACTGTGTGCACTATACCAGTGAATAGAGTGAGGAATCTTCTGTACAATTATAGCTTGCACTCCTAAATCCCAGCTACGTTTTACTATGTATCCTTTGGCTTGACAGTTTTGGAACTCAATACCATTTTCTAATTACCCCTGCAACTTTCTTTCCAGATTTTTTCCATCAAAGTAGAGTGAAAAATAGATAGTTATGCTCATGACTTTTAACCTGATCATACAGCTTCTTTCATTTGTCTCTGAATCCAGCATCCAATCCACCAAGCATTTACTTCTTGCTCTTGCTCACTACATCCATCAAAAAGACAACAAAGAAAGCAGAACAGTCTTTCAATAAATTGATTTCAGTGTAGTAGCCGTGTTAGTCTGTATCAGCAAAAAGAACGAGGAGTACTTGTGGCACCTCAGAGAATAACAAATTTATTTGGGCATAAGCTTTCGTGGGCTAAAACCCGCTTCATCCGATGCATGCAGTGGAAAATACAGTAGGAAGATACACACACACACACACACGCACACACACACAGAGAACATGAAAACATGGGTGTTTCCATACTAACTATAATGAGACTAATCAATTAAGGTGTGCTCTTATCAGCAGGACAAAAAAGGTGTGGGTTACAGTAGGGGAAAAATAGCACGGGGAAATAGTTTTTACTTTGTGTAATGACCCATCCACTCCCAGTCTTTATTCAAGCCTAATTTAATGGTGTCCAGTTTGCAAATTAATTCCAATTTTGCAGTTTCTCATTGGAGTCTGTTTCTGAAGTTATTTTATTGGAGAATTGTGACTTTTAGGTCTGTAATTGAGTGAGCAGGGAGGTTGAAGTGTTCTCCTACTAGTTTTTGAATGTTATGATTCTTGATGTCTGATTTGTGTCCATTTATTCTTTTGCATAGAGACTGTTCAGTTTGGCCAATGTACATGGCAGAGGGTCATTGTTGGCACATGATGGCATACATCACATTGGTAGATGTGCAGGTGAACAAGCCTCTGATGGTGTGGGTGTTGTGATTAGGTCCTATGATGTCCCTTGAATAGATATGTGGACAGGGCTGGCAACAGGATTTGTTGCAAGGATAGATTCCTGGGTTAGTGTTTTTGTTTTGTGGTGTGTGGTTGCTGGTGAGCATTTGCTTCAGGTTGGGGGGCTGTCTGTAAGCGAGGACTAGCCTGTCTCCCAAGATCTGTGAAAGTGGGGGATTGTCCTTCAGGATAGGTTGTGGATCCTTGCTGATGCTCTGGAGAGGTTTTAGTTGGGGGCTGAAGGTGACATTACTGTTCTGTTACTTTCTTTGTTGGGCCTGTCCTGGAGTAGGTGACTTCTGGGTATTCTTCTAGCTCTGTCAATCTGTTTCTTCACTTCAGCAAGTGGGTATTGTAATTTTAAGAATGCTTGATAGAGATCTTGTAGTATTTGTCTCTTTCTGAGGGATTGGATCAAATACGGTTGTATCTTAGAACTTGGCTGTAGACAATGAATTGTGTGATGTGGTCTACTCTCTGGACACTACAGTGCTAATAAGCGATGGTCACATAAACACCATCCTATACTGGAAACCGACTGACTGCTATACTTACATGCATGCCTCCAGCTTTCATTTTGAATCTTCTACTTCATTTATGTCATCATTGTTTTCAATCCAGATAATAATTTTTTCCTCATGAGATCCTCTTTTATCTCCTGGGTGGTGACACACACCTTTTGGCATTTTTTCTCTACTCCCCAGCCACTCACCCCTAAAGTTCACTTCCTCTTTACTTCATATTTCAGTTGTATTTTCTTTTTGCTTTCATTTAATTGCTCCTGGCACATAGTGCTGTAGTCTTTGCTAGCTGAGGGTCCTGCTCAGAAAGGCTTCACCTATGATTCATACAGTAACAACTAAAACAGGGCTACTCAAAATGTGGCTTGCATGATTTTTAAAAGTATGTTTTAAATAAAAAGACATAAAATAAATATATAACAGAAAACTTGGGCAATGAATTGTGTATTGATAAATAACCCTCTGCATGCACCATGTCTTTGCACAACAATTATACTGAACACACCAATGCAGGTCCAGAATGTTGCAAGACACAGATCAGCACAAGACACAGAGAAACACAATGCAATGACTCAGCATACATGACGCTTTTTTTATTGCATAGAGCAAAAAGAAAGAAGAATTCCAATGCCGATGACTTGACATTTCATGTGTTTTTCAACCAATAAGAAGGGCAAGAATCAAGATTCTTGATGTTAAAGATGTGATGGCTTGTAGGGGTTTTAAATCAGAAAGTGGCTAGTAAGATGAGTTCAAAAGATTTTAACCATTTAGACAAACAGTACACTTCATCGAATAAGTATGCGGGCAAGTCACATTCTTCCTCCAGTTTCACCAAAATGTGTAGGGTTTCCCTCGGTCTCTTTCTTGGTGCTTTCATTTCGTCAGTCCTTGCACTCCACTGAGTCTGTGACATGCTATGCTGCTAAATGTTTGAGGTTTTCTGTAGAATTTTCTGTTGGGCAGGACTGGAACTGAACAAGTCCACTGATGGTCTGGTCACAGAGACAAATCACTTTGTGCCTTTTCTAATTCTATTTGTAATTAACTTCCCCGTTAATCTTATTTCCTGTTTGTTTATATTTAGAATTCTAGCACACACACACACATCCCTTTAGTAAAACAGCAAGAGTTTTATTTAATCTGGAAAATCTTCAAGATTCACCTTTATAGCGCTCAACAATAAAGATTCACACTATTCAAGGACTGTGACAGTCTTGTGAACAATCCACAAGAAAGTAATGCAGCAGGCCCTTCCATGTTTATGTGGAATCCATCACAGTAGTATAAACATTTCTGCATTTTAGTGTCTTCTGTCTTCATAAATCTGCAGGTGCTGTGGAGGGCTATTTCAGTTGGGAGGGCCACACTGCCTCCCCCCACCAGCTGTGCAGCGGCTGCCCCTCCCACTTGCCCTTCATCTCTCAGGCATTCCCCACCAGCAGCCTGACCCTCCCATTCCCCAGGCTTATGCGCCCCTATACCCACCTCCCCCCAGGAGCCTCTACCTCACCCTCCTTCCTTATTTTACCACTCCCTGCTGGTGACCCTTTCTCTCAGGTATTAGGGCTGTCCCACTCCCCAGCCAATTCCCCTTATCAGCTTTCAGATCAGTTTTTACTTTCTCAAACCTGGGGCTAAAGTATCAGCAATTTATGATGATCAGATGGCCTCAGGAGATGTAAAATTAGATCCATTTAATGGTTTTGGATCACTCAGAATAACTCTAGCAAAATGAAAACTCATTTGGAAGCTTATGCTGGTTTGAGAAATACTGAAGCCAAAATTTTCAAACTAAGGGGCCAAATTTGGGCATCTAAATTCATATTCTGGCACCTAACACAATAAAATAACAGCTTGATTCTCAAAGGGGTAGGTCACTTACAGGCCTCAATAACCTCAGTGTGAGGTGGGAAAAATCAGGCCACGAGTATTTAGAAGTCTGAAATATTGGTTTAGGAACCTGATTTCAAACCCTTGGGCTTAAAAATCCTGGCCCTAATCTCCCTCTGCTGGAAGGGTATTTCCCTAGTGTCTGATTCAAAGGGGGGCTTTACATGTGAGCACAATAAAGAGATGCTCCCTGTGCTCTTCTTACTTCAATTGGTCTGTAGAAAATAGTTAGTTATTTAGACCCCACAAATTCTACACTCAGGTCTTTAAAAATGTATAGCTCTACTGTCTCAACAGCTGTTTGTGTCCTATATTTTTCATTTCTTGCAATTGCTTTTCCCGTTGAGATATATTGGCTCCAGAGTAGATTACACCCAGCTATCCTTTCTCCCTAGGTCAGTTACAGTGCAGGGAATGCACTGGAATGGAAGTAACTTAAGAAACCAGCAGAGCTGCCCACGCTACAGTATTAGCCAAAATGCAGGCAAAAAAAGGGCTGAGATCTTGGAGCCTGTTAATTGTTGAAGTTCTCAGTAATGAACTCAGATCCTTAGCAGGGTGTAGCTGCTGGCAGTTAGAACAGGATGCTTAGTATGTCTCTGCTGTAAGTGTATTGGAGTAAAAGGTGCTTGTATGTAAAATGACTACCTAGTTTAGAATAATAGTAAATGGACCCAGCTTCAGTCACTTCTCACAGACAAACGGAAAGTGACATTCTTTAAATGTCAAGGTCCCTGTGCTGTGCGGAACTTGTCACATCTGATAAGCTGGGATGCACAGAAAACTTGGCAGTTTCATATGTTTCAGCACAGTTTCTTCACTAGCTTATTTTTTTCAAAAGTCAAAAGAGGGACGAGGGTAAACTGTTGGAGGTTGTGGTGGGAATGGAAAGGCTCAAAATTCTTACTGTCTACACCATTTCCTTTCTCTGTATCTTCCTTCCACAGAGTCCTGTGAGCAAAGCCAAATCCTAATGGCTGATTTTACAGTGAAATTGCAGTCAGTAGTTAAAATACATAAGGGCTCAATCCTGGGGGGCGGTGTTGATGGAGCTCAGTCTGGGATTGTTCAGATCAGGGCCTTTGATTCTGGTCCCTCTCACTTAGGGTATGTCTACATCTACAATTTTGCAGCGCTGGTTGTTACAGCTGTATTAGTACAGCTGTATAGGGCCAGCGCTGCAGAGTGGCCACACTTACAGCAACCAGCGCTGCAAGTGGTGTTAAATGTGGCCACACTGCAGCGCTGTTGGGCGGCTTCAAGGGGGGTACGGGGAACGCGGGAGCAAACCGGGGAAGGAGACCAGCTTCCCCGCGGTTTGCTCTCGCGTTCCCCGAACCCCCCTGCAAACCACAGGGAAGGAGACCTGCTTGCACGGGGGTTCGGGGAACGCGAGAGCAAACCACAGGGAAGGAGACCTGCTTGCACGGGGGTTCGGGGAACGCAAGAGCAAACCGGGGAAGGAGACCAGCTTCCCCGCGGTTTGCTCTCGCGTTCCCCGAACCCCCCTGCAAACCGCAGGGAAGGAGACCTGCTTGCACGGGGGTTCGGGGAAGGCGAGAGCAAACTGCAGGGAAGGAGACCTGCTTGCACGGGGGTTCGGGGAACGCGAGAGCAAACCGGGGAAGGAGACCAGCTTCCCCGCGGTTTGCTCTTGCGTTCCCCGAACCCCCCTGCAAACCGCAGGGAAGGAGACCTGCTTGCTCGGGGGTTCGGGGAACGCGAGAGCAAACCGGGGAAGGAGACCTGCTTGATTACCAGAGAGGCTTCCTCAGGTATGCTGGGATACCTGCTTATTCCACGGAGGTCAAGAAAAGCGCTGGTAAGTGTCTACACTTGATTACCAGCGCTGGATCACCAGCGCTGGATCCTCTACACCCGAGACAAAACAGGAGTACGGCCAGCGCTGCAAACAGGGAGTTGCAGCGCTGGTGATGCCCTGCAGATGTGTACACCTCCACAGTTTTCCTATTAGCTCCACCACTGTTCAGTCTCTCTCCATAAATGAGAACAGCACTAGTTCCCCTCTCTGCAGGAGGCGGCATTTTCTATGGTGTTTGGTAGATAGGCTTGTTGGTCAATAGTTTCTTATTTATTTTGCATGATACAGTTGTGCTTAGTGAGCTACAAGAGTGCCAGGAAGACAAGAGAACCTCTGAATTCAAACACTGACACTAAGGCCATATCCTTAGGTCTACACTGGGGGGGGAAGGTCGACCTAAGATATGCAACTTCAGCTACGCGAATAGCGAATATCATAGCTGAAGTCAGCGTATCTTAAGTCTATTTACCTGGCCATGAGGACAGTGGCCAGTTGATCGCTGCTGCTCCCCCGTCAACTCCACTTCCGCCTCTCATCGCGGTGGAGTTCCAGAGTCGATGGCAGAGTGATTGGGGATCGATTTTATTGCATCTGCACTAGACACAATAAATCTATCTCTGATAGATCGATCCCTGATAAATCCCTTTGAACTCAAATACCACTGAAGTCAGTGGGAGTTAGGTGTAAAAATACCTTTGAGGATCAGGGCCATGGGTTAATCACTTAACCTTTTATTCTTATAATTAGAATGGAAAATATTATATATGCCATGATAAAGTCTAATAGCTCAGCATGGTACCATTAACTGTATCATGGTCATGTCTAGAGATTCTGGCCATTAATCAGGGCCTTGTTCTGATAAACACTATACAAACACATAACAAAGAAACCATCCCTGCCTCAATTTTGCTATTTGTAAATATTACAGATAAAAATAATATTGACCTCTCTCACAGGGCTGTTGTGAGGCTGATGTAGATGAAAGTGTAAGGACTAATTTTTAGGCAGTGGATTAAAACACAGGCCAGTGCAGATCACCATTGAAAAGACGGAGGAAAACAGATTTTTCAAAAATTTAGATACAGTAAGTTTTCTTTTTTTGGTTCATGTATCAGTGGTTTTTAATCACTGTTGAACTAACTAATTTCAAAATACCATTAAGAAAAATTGACAACTTTCTGCCATTCATTCCTATAATAAACTTAATTTCCTGCACACTAATCTGCACCATAACACTATCAGGAAAGGTGCTTTTCTATTTGATTGTTTGTTCTTTTATACTTAGGGACATTTTGAATTTTAGGCCCTAATCCTGCAAACCTTTTCACAGGTGCTTAAAGCCCTCTAATCATGTGAGTAGACACACAGACTGAAATTTTCAAAGTCAGCTAAATGATTTGGATATGACATTCCTATTCATTTTAATGGGAATTGAGCTTCCAAATCCCAAATTTAGATTCTCAATTCCCATTAAAATGAATAGGCAGCATTGGAAATCATAATCATCGGCTTCAATAGGACTTGTGTCCTTAAAATTAAGTATCTTCATATGCAGAATCAGGGCCCCAGTGATTTCCATTCCTTTGTAATATATCACATCACATTTGAAGTAATTGTTTTTATAACACTAATTTTTTCTGCATACTGTGTTTGAAATAGCAGTTGTATATTTTAAAATGCAAAGGGCAGAGAGAAGTTCCAATCAACATAGATTGTAAGCTCTTTGGGGGCAGGGACTGCTATTTTGTAATGTTTGTACAGTGCCTAGCACAAGTGGCCCTGATAGCTGATTGTGCACTTACTCATATGCAAATAGTAGTTACTATAGTCTGGAATTAGACTTTTACATGATATCTATGATATTTTCTATTTCAAGTATAAGAAATACCACAAATACTATGGTTAAAATTAACTGAGTCAAGCTGGAGAAATAGGATCCGCTTTCAGGAGGAAATATATATTGCTTCAGAAGAAGAGGCTCAGGAATGTAAACTTGGGGTTTGCTTTGGGGTGTGGCCCAGAACAAAACAGCAGTGGTGTCATAGTATGTCTGATAAATCTGGGCTGCTTACAACTCTGTCTCCTTGCTTCATTACATTTTGCTAATGAGTCGCAAAGGAGTTCAGTAAAAGTATTGTTCCAAGAGGCGAACGCTATACTACTTCTTTCTTCCATTTTTCTTCCCATAATTCATTTCTTGTTGTTCAGTTAACTCCAGCTGACTCTCAAACATTTGTTATGACATTTGTTGCAAGAAAGGTCATCTCATGGATCAGTAATAGCGTAAAAGACAGGAACCAAAGGTGAGGAATACAAGGTGAGTATTCACAGTGGAAATGAAATAGCAGCCTCACCTAGGGATCTGTACTGGGTCCTGTACTGTTCAACATATTCATAAATGATCTGGAAAAGGGGGTAAACAGTGAAATGGCAAAGTTTGCAGGCAATACAAAATTGCTTAAAATTGTCAAGGCCAAAGCAGACTGTGAAGAGTTACAAAGGGATCTCACAAAACTGAGTGAGTGGGCAGCAAAATGGCAGATGAAATTCAAGGTTGATAAGTGCAAGTAATGCAGAGTGTAAAACAACCCAGCTGATGGAGTCTGATTTAGTTGTTACCACTCAAGAAAGAGATCTTGAGGTCATCATGGATAGTTCTCTGAAAACCTCCACTCAACGTGCAGCAGCAGTCAAAAAACCTAAATGTTAGGAATCATTAGGAAAGTGAGTGATATTAAGGAAGTAAATATCATAATGTCACTATATAAATCTATGGTACACCCACACCTTAAATACTGCCTGCAGTTCTGGTTGCTCAATCTCAAAAAAGATGTATTAGAATTGGAAAAAGTACAGAGAAGGGCAACAAAAATTATTAGAGGTATATAACAGCTTCCGTATGAGGAGAGGTTAAAAAGACTGAGACTGTTCAGATTGGAGAAAAGAAGACTGAAGGGGCACATGATACGGGGCTATAAAATCATGAATGATGTGGAGAAAGCGAACACATGAACAACAGGTCATCCTATTAAATTAATAGGCAGCAGGTTTAAAACAAACATAAGGAAGTACTTTTTTTACACAATGCAGAGTCAATCTGTGGAAATTGCCATGGATGTGAAGGCCAAAAGTATAAGTGGGTTCAAAAGAGAATTAGATACGTTTATAGAGGTTAGATCCATCAGTGACTATTAGCTGAGATGGTCCAGGAGACAACCCCATGTTCTGGGAGTCCCTAAACCTCTGACTGATAGAACATGGGACTGGATGACAGGATGGAC
Source organism: Gopherus flavomarginatus (assembly GCF_025201925.1). Classification (NCBI taxonomy): domain Eukaryota; kingdom Metazoa; phylum Chordata; order Testudines; family Testudinidae; genus Gopherus; species Gopherus flavomarginatus. The sequence goes on along the minus strand of NC_066618.1, from coordinate 105,436,687 downwards.
CACTTAATAAATTGCCCTGTTCTGTTTACTCCATTAGAAGCAGCAGCCACTGTCAAAAGATGAGGCTAGATAGACCTTTGGTGTGACCTGCTATGGCCATTCAGATGTTCTTAGCCTCTATGTATCTCTTGCTATCCCTTGCATGTGCAATTACATCTCACAAGACATACAGGTTAGGCTGAGGTATGATGCACCCTACGTCAAAATTACTATTCTATGTTGTTGGGTGTACATCATGTTTGGTTTTATGAAGGTTTTTTTTTAAAGGTCTAAACTAATTTTGTTGTTGGGTGTACATCATGTTTGGTTTTATGAAGGTTTTTTTTTTAAAGGTCTAAACTAATTTTGTTGGGGATGAAATGGTAGTAATTTATTCAAGCTTGGTCCTTAGTACCAAACTCCTTCCACAATCCCAGAATAGCTACATATTTCCACTGATGTGATAAACAGTGAAATAGTTAATGATGACTTTAAAGTTGTTGTTATGGTTTTAGCCTGAATTACAACATTCATCAAAAGCCTAAGTAAATGGATTTTGCACCAAGGATTCAAAGGGGAATGGGTAAAAAGGAATCTTCTCCATCACAGTTTGGTGCAGAATGGCAGCATAATTATTCTACTGCAATCCACACGCTTCTGTAGCAGCTGAAATCTCCATATATGAAGGGAACAAGGTTAGACCTGGAGTGAATGTAGTGAGCACACCTCCATTCTACTTATTTTTAATGCAACATTTGTTTCAAAAACAGGAGGAGCAACTACACTCAGTGCGTTGCTTCTTGGTATGTGTATATATTAGATTGAATTATGCTACTAAAGGAGGGAAACATTTCGTTATTTTTATTATTTTTCTAATTCCAGTTTAATTTTAAAAGTTCTGAACAGCTTACTGGTGGTTGGCGGGAGTTAGATAGAACAGGCAACTCAGTTAATGATTAGTAAGTGTGTAGGTCCCATCTGGCTTTTTATATTAACATACACTAATAGTACATAGCTATTTAAGCCCTGACTACACAAGAGCTCATAAAGCTATGTTTAAATGTTGTTCTTTCTAGCAGCATTGCTATTCTTTCTGGGTTGCTGGGGGTGTCGATTATGGCAAATAAATAACCATCCTGCATCCAGACCTCAGGTGCTACACCTAGGGGCGGCTCTATGTCAGGCGGCTTTCTGAAGCCTTTCTGCAGGAGGTCCACCAGTGATGCGGATTCAGAGTACTCGCTGCTGAATTACTGCCAAAACCGTGGGACCAGCGGACCTCCCGCAGGCATGCCGCTGAAGGTAGCCTAACTGCCACCCTCACAGCAACCAGCAGGCCACCCCCGACGGCTTGCCGCCCCAGGCACACGCTTGGTGCGCTGGTGCCTGGAGCTGCCCCTGTCTAGACCCAGGACTTTGCAATTTCCAATTATAGTTACAACATGCAAGCAAGAGTGACTAAAAATAGCAAGGATGGACAATAGGGTAAACAATATGTCTCAAATCCTGCAATAAGCGCTGTGCAGGCACAGGGATCCAGTCACATAGAGCTCATTATAGGATCAGGGCCTATATTCACACACAAAAATAGCTTTGACTAACCAAAGAAAGCAGCCTGGGACTCTATTGTTCTTCTTCGAGTGATTGCTCATATCCATTCCAGTTAGGTGTGCGCGTCGCGCGTGCACGTTCGTTGGAAGATTTTTACCCTAGCAACTCCGGTGGGTCGGCAGGTCGCCCCCTGGAGTGGCGCCGCTATGGTGCCTGATATATACCCCTGCCGGCCCGTCCGCTCCTCAGTTCCTTCTTACCGCTGTGTTGGTCATTGGAACTGTGGAGCACGGCATACCTGTCCTCCACGTACCTAGCTTCTCCTTGTTCACTTGTTGTATATAGTTATCGTTAGTGTATAGAGTATTTAGTTCATAGTTGTCAATTAGTTATTGTATATAGTTTAGCGGGTTCGGGCTCTAGTCCTTCCCCGCACCTGGTGCCCGGGCTCATGCCCGGTTCGCCGGGATTCAAGCCTTGCTCGGCCTGCAAAAAGCCGATGCCCACGAGCGATCCCCACAATGCCTGTCTAAAGTGCCTGGGGGAATCGCACATATCTGAGGAGTGCCGCATTTGTAAGGCCTTCAAGCCACGGACCAAGAAGGAGAGAGACCATCATTTGAAGACTCTCCTTATGGAGGCAGCTCTTAACCCTCCTTCCTCGGCACTGAGTGCCGACACCGCGCTGGCACCCAACCGCTCCGGCACCGCAAAGACGCCTCAGCACCGGCCTTCCCCAGCGCAGGATCCTGACAGAAGAACATCAGCGGTCTATACTCCTGCGAAGCAGACTCGTGCGGACCGCCCGGCGCCGACTCCTGCCGCGGCCCTGATGCCGGTGATACCGTCGACTCCGGGCCTGAGAGGTCCGTCGAGTCCGGTCTTGGTGAGCTCCCCAGTGAGACCTGTGGTCGAGCTGATGGTCCTCTCTATGCCAGAGACATTCTCGTCGGCCAGGGACCTGATCGCAATGACTGAGTCTGCTCTGCCTCAACCCCCGGCACCGCCGGTGCTGGTTCTTCAATCTAGAGGCAAGCCGGCAGCCATGAGACCTCCGTCCCTGGAGTCGATGGGCCGGCACCAATCTCCACCTAGGTCCCGGCACCGCTCCAGGTCCCATGGAAGATCTATATCGAGGCGCCGCTCGCAGTCCCGGAACCACTCACCACGGCGGTACCGGTCGTACTCGCGGCGCAGATCCACCTCCTGGTACTCTCGGCACCGTTCCGGTTCTAGTCATCACTACCGGCACCGAGACTCCCGCAGCCACTCGCACCGTCGGCGTTCCCGATCCCGGTCGACCTCCCAGCACCGAGCTGGTGGCAGGTCCCAGTCGCGATCACGGCACCGTTGTGACTCCTGGTACCGGTCTCCCGCACCGAGGAGGTCTCCACCAATGGGGGCGAGGGGCCCATACCAACCTCATTTGGCCCTCCCCCCGGCCGTCCCGCCAACCATCTGTGTCCTCCCAGGCGGATAGCCTGTATGACCCGGACACAGATGTACCTACCACCTTGTTCCACGAACCCCAGCCTCAAGAGCATGGACCGCAGCAGTGGGGGTTCTGGACGCCTTGGGCGTACCAGCAAGCCTAAGGCCTTCAGCCGGGTCCCTCACGTTAAAATGTCTCGGAGCACAGGGTTCCTCAGGCCACAATTTCCCGTCATCCTCTCCCTCCCATGGAGGAAAGGTTGTCCCAGCCTCAAGACCCCGAACCCCTTGCGGAGTCGGATGCAGTCTTTCAGGTAGAGCCCTCCGCAGACCCGCTCTTCCCAGGTCTCTCCTCTTCATTGTCTCTGGACGAGGCTGTAGCTGCGACATCATCTACCAGCATGCCTCCACTTGACCTTAGGGCGCACCAGGACCTCCTCAGGCATGTTGCACAGAACATGAACCTGCAGGCCGAGGAGGTCTCGGAGATACAAGATCCAGTGGTGGACATATTGTCAGCGGATGCCCCCACTCGGATGGCCCTTCCATTTATTAAAACCATTTAAGCCAACGCCACTACCATCTGGCAGTCTCCGGCTTCTGTTCCCCCGGCTGCGCGAGGGGTGGAACGTAAATACATGGTCCCCTCAAAGGGGTATGAATACTTGTATGTCCACCCTTCCCCTTGTTCCCTCATCATCCAATCTGTGAACGAGAGGGAGTGACATGGTCAGCAGGGCCCGGCCCCAAAATCCAAGGAGGCGAGACGCATGGACTTACTCGGCCGGAAAGTCTACTCTGCAGGGGCCCTCCAGCTCCGCGTCTCTAATCAGCAGGCCCTCCTTAGCCGCTACAACTATAACACCTGTGCCGCAGCGGACAAATTTAAGGAGCTGCTCCCTCAGGACGCACGTCAGGAGTTCTCTGCGATCCTTGATGAGGGCAAAAAGGTTGCGAGAACTTCCCTGCAGGCTGCCCTAGATGCCGCGGACTCAGCTGCACGTACTCTGGCATCTGGCGTTACTATGCGCCGTATCTCATGGTTGCAGGTCTCCGGCCTCCCTCCGGAACTCCAGTATACTATCCAAGACCTCCCATTTGAAGGCCAAGGCCTGTTCTCTGACAAAACTGACCCTAGGCTACAAAGCCTAAAAGACAATAGGCTCATTATGCGCTCCTTGGGGATGCATACACCCGTTACCCAGCGCAGACCCTTCCGGCCACAGCAGCAAAGCCGGCGCAACCCCGGCAGAGGCAGGACTTCGCCAGACAGCAAGGCAGGAATGGTCGCCGCAGACAATCCGGCAACCAAGGAGGCCAGAACCAGAACCCCTCCAAGCCTTCTTCCGAACTGAAACCTTCCTTTTGAAGGTGCGCCCGAGGGTGTTGTACCAGTTTCATTGATGGATCCATCCCCTCCTTTTTCCAACCGTCTTTCCCTTTTCCTCCCTGCGTGGTCCAAGCTAACATCGGACCGCTGGGTCTTACGCACGGTGGAATTTGGATACCACCTGCAATTTGTTTTAAATCCTCCCTCCCGCCCCCCCCATCCCTCTTCAGGGACCCCTCTCACGAGCAACTCCTCCTACAGGAGGTGCGAGTGCTCCTCACCAAAGGATCCATAGAGGAGGTTCCCGAGTTTGAGCTGGGCAAGGGATTTTATTCCCGCTACTTTCTAATCCCCAAGGCGAAGGGAGGTCTCAGACCTATTCTCGATCTGAGGGAACTCAACAGATACCTAGTAAAGTTGAAGTTCCGTATGGTATCCCTGGGGACCATTATCTCATCCCTGGATCCTGGAGACTGGTACACCGCCCTCGACATGCAAGATGCCTACTTCCATATAGCCATCTTCCCACCCCACAGGAGGTTCCTCTGGTTTGTGATCAACCGGCAACATTTCCAATTCGCGGTCCTCCCTTTCAGCCTATCTACAGCCCCAAGAGTGTTCACCAAGTGTATGGCTGTAGTCGTCGCCCACCTTCGCCGCAGTCGTATACACATAGTCCCATACCTGGATGACTGGCTTATCCGGGGGACTTCCAAGGCGCAAGTCCTCAGGCACATCCGCATTGTCAAGAACCTGTTCGTAAGCTTAGGTCTACTGATCCCCACACAGAGGATAGAGTTTATTGGCGCCACCATGGACTCCACTCTTGCCAAAGCCTCTCTGCCTCTCTCAAGGTTCCAAACTATGGCAGCCATCATACGGAGACTGCAAGCAGCGCCCCTGACCTCGGTGCACACCTGCCTTACCCTCCTGGGCCACATGGAGGCCTGCAAGTTCGTAACGAACTATGCAAGGCTCCGCCTAAGACCCCTCCAGTCCTGGCTCAACGCACAATACCGTCCGGCCAGAGATCCATTAGACATGATTGTCACAATTCCACAGGGCGTCTTGGACTCCCTCCAGTGGTGGCTGGATCCTTCCATGGTGTGTGCGGGGCTCCCATTCCGTCCGCCCCAACCCTCGGTGTCCATGACAACAGATGCCTCCTCCCTGGGTTGGGGGGCTCACCTCGGGCTCCTGAAAACCCAAGGCCTGTGCTCACCTCGCGAGCTAGGCCTCCACATCAACGTCCGGGAGTTGAGAGCAGTCCGCCTTGCTTGTCAGGCGTTCCGTCACCATCTGCACGGCCATTGTGTCTCGGTATTCACTGACAACACGACGACCATGTATTATATAAACAAGCAGGGCGGCACGAGATCCTTTCCCATATGTCAAGAGACCTTACAGCTCTGGGACTTCTGTATAGCCCATTCCATTCACCTAATCGCGTCCTTCCTCCCGGGGGTCCGGAACACGCTGGCGGTTCATCTCAGCAGGTCCTTCCTGTCCCACGAATGGTCCCTTCGCCTGGACGTTGCTCTTTCGCTCTTCCGGAGGTGGTGGTTTCCCTGAATGGACCTCTTCGCATCCCACGGGAGCAGGAAATGCCAGATGTTCTGTTCCTTTCAAGGCCTCTCACCGGGTTCGGTGGCGGACGCCTTCTTTGTTCCGTGGACGACGCACCTGCTCTATGCCTTTCCACCGTTCTCGCTCGTCCACAAGGTCCTATTGAAGGTGCGCAGAGACAAGGCCCACTTGATCATGATAGCTCCAGCGTGGCCTCGGCAGCACTGGTATTCCCTGCTGCTGGACCTTTCCATAGCCGACCCTGTCCCACTGCCCCTTCATGTGGACCTGATCACTCAGGACCACGGCAAGCTCCGTCACCCGGACCTTCAATTACTCGACCTCACGGCGTGGCTCCTGAGTGGCTGACCCGGTCTGAGTTCCGTTGCTCTACCCCAGTGTGGCAGGTGCTCCTGGGCAGCAGGAAGCCTTCCTCTAGAGCAACGTATTCGGCCAAATGGAAGTGCTTCACCTGCTGGTGAGCGGAACGGAGTTTCCTTCCCACCAAGGTCTCCATTGCTAATATCTTGGACTACATCTGGTCTCTCAAGCAACAGGGCCTGGCAATATCATCTCTCTGGGTTCACCTGGCAGCCATCTCCACCTTTCACCCAGGGGGGGATGGCCGCTCAGTGTTCTCTCACTCTATGGTGACTAGATTCCTTAAGGGCTTGGAGCGTCTCTACCCCCAGGTTCACCGCCCTGCCACTACCTGGGACCTTAACCTGGTTCTGACCCAGCTCATGCCCCCCTCCATTTGAACCATTATCGACTTGCTCCCTTCTCTACCTCTCATGGAAAACCACTTTCCTGGTGGCCATCACATCAGCGAGAAGGGTCTCGGAGCTTCGGGCCCTCACGGTAGTCCCCCCGTATACTGTGTTCCACAGGAACCAGGTGCAGCTAAGACCGCACCCAGCATTTCTCCCCAAGGTGGTATCAGTTTTCCATGTTAACCAGGAGATCTTCCTACCTGTCTTCTTCCCAAAGCCACATTCGACTTTCAGGGAGCAGCAGCTACACTCACTGGATGTCCGTAGGGCGCTCGCCTTTTACATAGAGCGAACTAAGCCATTCTGCAAAACCCTCCAACTCTTTGTTGCGGTGGCGGAACGTGTCAAGGGGTTACCCATCTCCTCGCAGAGGATTTCCTCGTGGGTAACATCCTGCATCCGCGCCTGTTATGAATTGGCGCACGCCCCCCCGAGCCACGTGACTGCGCACTCCACCAGGGCTCAAGCCTCATCGGCTGCTTTTCTTGCTCACGTGCCCATTCAGGAAATATGCCGGGCAGCAACCTGGTCTTCTGTCCATACCTTCGCTTCCCACTAAGCCCTGGTTCAGCAATCTAGGGATGACGCAGCCTTCGGCTCTGCCATGTTGCACTCTGCGACATCTCTCTCTGACCCCACCGCCTAGATAAGACTTGGGAATCACCTAACTGGAATGGATATGAGCAATCACTCGAAGAAGAAAAGACGGTTACTCACCTTTGTAACTGTTGTTCTTCGAGATGTGTTGCTCATATCCATTCCACACCTGCCCTCCTTCCCCACTGTCGGAGTAGCCGGCAAGAAGGAACTGAGGAGCAGACGGGCCAGCAGGGGTATATATCAGGTGCCATAGTGGCACCACTCCAGGGGGCGACCTGCCAACCCACCGGAGTTGCTAGGGTAAAAATCTTCTGATGAACGTGCACGCGCGGTGCGCACACCTAACTGGAATGGATATGAGCAACACATCTCGAAGAACAACAGTTACAAAGGTGAGTAACCATCTTTTCCTTCTTCCTAAGTAGCTAATTGTAATTATGAAGGCCAGAGTTCTACCATTGACTTGTGTGATCTTCAGCAAGTCATTTCATTTCTCTCTGCCTCTGTTTCCCCTCCCACCTTGTCTGCCTTGTTTATGTAGATCATAAACTCTTCAGGGTAGGGTGCATCTCTCACTATGTGCGTATGTATAGAGGCTAGCACAGTGGGCTCCCAATTATGGTTGAGCCCTGTTATATCCAGCTCCCGCTCCTTATTAGTACAAATCCACCATAGGGAAGGGGTGTCTTCTATATATTATACCTGTAAATAAGTTTTGATTTGTAAACTAGCAAGGGGCACCTATCTTGTACTCTAGGCTCACCAGATAAAAGCCAACCAACAGCAAGCCTTCAAAACTTTTCAGCACAAATAAAATACAGTCCTCAACCTCCCTAACCTTCACCCCTCTAACAGCATTTCCCTCCTTGAAAGCCCCCTTAAAAATGACCCTTGTAGCATGCCCTCAAATTCAACCAGGCTGGGCTATTTTGGATCAAGGGGGGATAGCACAGTCCAAAGGGGAAGCATGGAAAGCACCCAGCCAGCATCTCCCTGTTTATAGTTAGAGGGATTCACCTTTCAATTGCAGTAGCAAGGCATCGGGGAGCCGGAGAGAGGCTGTCTCTGAGATATGGTCCTCCTGGTGAACAGAGGAGCCAGAAACAAATCCGTTTTAAATAAGAAAAAATAATAAAGATAGACAGACAAAGGTGGGTAGAAAGATTACATGCTGAGACAAAGTATATGTCCTTGAATGTATTTTTAAGTAACAGCCTGATCCTGTTCCTATTGAAATCAATGGGAATTTTACCACTGACTACAAAGAGTCTGCAGAGTTTTCTATAAAAGCAAAACTTCATCATGCTTCCTAATTTAGACAAAATAACCAAGGGTTTGTGTGAATGTTCGGTCACACCAGATGGTCTCTAAAAGGGAATGTTTTACATTCTTGATGTAAAATTAAAAGATCAGTCACAGTTCAATGGTTTTAGTCAAATCTAGGAATTGCTGGGGTGGGGGAAGAAGCAAAATTGCATGTAACAGCTCAACTACACTTTGTAGGTGCTTGATCCCAGTTGTGGGTGTTTGATCCCAGTTTTGTATGTGGTCTCTATCCTCATATGGGGCTGAACAGAAATCACAGAACCTGACACCATTTAACCCTGTGGCATCTGAAAGCATATCCTGGATAGGAATTTTAGAATCTGAGCCTTTTTCTGCCAAGAAGTGTTATGGGGCACTCAATCTTGCACAGTTAAACGGCCCACCTGGAGAATACAGATTAAAAGTAAATCCATTATTCCAGGGACTATGTTTCCCTTTCTACAATGTACCTCCCCTCTATCTGGACTGCTTTTACTACTCCTGTCCCAGTTTGTGTTCCATTCTAGTGATTCCACAGCAGAATGGGGATAAATTAAGGCTAAATGGGAGTCAGAAATGTGCCAGAGTCTGCTGGTAAAACTCTCTCTCTCCCCTTCCCCTGCGACTATCCAGCTAAACACCTTTTTCCTTAACACTGATGGATCTTAACCTTCCAGGTCTATTTCTCTCTGACTTCAGTCATGATCTTTGAAATGACCCTTTCTCAGTGACACCTCTCAATGAATACAAAAATCATTGAGCTGTGAGCAGCCATGCAACTGCTAATCCTAAGCAAGTATCCCATGTGCCAACAGCAGATGGTAATTTCCAACAGGCTGAAGGTTACTGTTTGTTGTTTTTCTCTTCTCCATGTGTGCAGCTGTTTCCCTCATTACTCAAAGAGAAGAAGTCCTCTCCCCCACCCCACCCTCCTTTTTTTCTCTTTTTTTGCCATTGGGACACAGATACATGTAAACTTGTCTTCACTAACCTCCAAGCACGTTCAAATTGTATGTCAGACTAGTACCACTTCCTGGCTCTTTTAAAAAGCTACTGCTGGCTACTACATTTTCTGTGTTCTAGTGAGAGACATGTAATAAGCCTTCTTTGACATCTTTAAGATACTAATGACTGGTAATCTACTCAACTCAATATTAAATCCCATCCTAATTGGTGGCAGTCTTCAATTCCCTGAAGTTTTAATGCTCTTAATATAATTTTATATAATCTTATTGAAAGACTTGATTTTGCTCATGGAGCTGTGGTTGGTAGAATCTGATTTTGTGCAGAGGCCCTGATCCTGCACATTCAAGGAAAAGTCTCAATTGAGTAAGCTAACGTAAGTTCAATGGAGGTTTTGCCTGGGTAAGCGCTATGCCTACACAAGTGCAGACACTGGTTAAGCAAGATATTGTGATGCTCACCTCCTGGTGGAAGAGCTGGGTTGTTCCCTAGAATAGAGAAGCAAAGCCTTTATCACTTGGGAATTACATGTACATCATGGCTTAGGGTGGCATTTCAAAAACTCTCACCATTGACCTAACTCTCCCCCCATTAAAGTCAATGAGAGTTTTACCACTGACTTCAGTAGAAACAGGCCAGTGCTGAAAATTGTTGAAAATCTCACTAAAAAGAGTCGCTAGATACAGTGTCCAGAAAAACCACCAGCTATTTCTTTCTCAAATTTACTTTAACAGTCAAAAGGTTTTTCTAAGTACCAGCACTGCCACCTGGTACATCAAAATCAAGCAGTGTTCTTTGATCAACACACACATCTTCTACAGAACACATATATCTTTCTTGGCAATTACTGCATTCTCCTAATTATCTTCAGTGCAGGATTGCACAAAGTCACTTCAACAAAGATCCTGGAGTAAGAACTGAGGGGGTAGCTTGTTTTTGATACCATGCCCAGCAGAATAAAATGAAATGTGCTCTTGCACTATGGTTGCTTGGCAGTATTAATACCTGGGAAAACATTTGTATCAATAAACAAAGCAGATGTGACTTGATATGTATACAGATTGTGATAGATGGGAATAACCCACTGCTGGGTGTTGCTTACATGTCTCTACCTGTTTTTATGCTGTGCCTTTAGGGGTGTGCAGTGAATTTCAGTATTGTACTCAGGAAAAGAGCTCCATCACTAGCTCTGAGTGGAGATTGAATCCAGTGAACAGATACAGCAAGGACAGTAGCAGTTTAAGCTTCCCTGCCCTGCCAATATATTTCAGCCCTGCTCTAGTAGGGCCAACTCTAGATCTCAGGTGGAAATTCATTTTTCATTTCTATTCAATTCTTTGCCCCTCTGTTGGAATTGACAAGGCAGTCAATAATTAGTGCAATATGGAATGACTCTTTCTGTGATAAGGACAGCTGTCTGCTGGGAACTGACCAGAGATCTCCCCCAACTCATTTCACATAGACCACTGAAAAAATCTCGAGGTGACTTTCGGTCCACCCTTGTTGAGACTGGGACTCATGTCCTAAGCTGAATGGTTGCACAAGACCAGATTCTCAATCTCTCTGAGCTATTTAGTTCTCTCATAATGTTGCATAAACACATATAAAAAAGAAACTGTGTTTTATGAGCAGTCTGCTACATGGCAAAACAAACCTTGAATAGGGTGCAGACCTTCTCTTTGACTGCACTGTAACTTCTTGGAAATATGAATGTGCCAGCAGTTTACAGCAGTAATGGAAAGATAACTCATAGGAGTATTAGAAAGACAAGGTGGGTGAGGGAATATCTTTTATTGGACTAAATTCTTTTGGTGAAAGAGAGAACTTTTGAACTACTTAGATCATCTTCGGGTCTGGAAAATGTACTCATTGTGTTTTTGAAACAATCTGTTCCACCTTGTATTTGGTTGTGACACTCTGAGTACATTTCCCAGACATGAAAAAGATCTCTGTGTAAGCTCAATTCTCTCACCAGCAGAAGTTGGTCCAATAAAATTACCTCACCTACCTTGTCTCTCTTGTATCCTGGAACGAACACTGCATACAATCAAAGGACTGCTGTCCTATAATGGGGGCTACAGAACACACACATCTTTTTTTGCAATTGCCGCTTTCTCCTAGTTCTTTTCAGTGCAGGATTGTTCTCTTATAAGCCCTTTTCTCCTGCATGCTTTTCTGGGATTAGCTTAGAGTTTCCAGGTGTCCAGTTTTTGACTGGAACTCTCAGTTGAAAAGGGACCCTGGCAGCTCCAGTCGGCATCACCGACTGGGCCATTAAAAGTCCAGTCGGCAGTGCAGTGGGGGCCTGGGGCTAAGGTAGGCTCCCTGCTTGCTGTAGCTTCCCACAGCTTCTGGAAGTGGCCACCAGGTCATCAGAGCCCCTAGACACTTGGGAGACTTTGTGTGCTAGCCCTACCCCAAGGGCCGGCTCTGCAGCTCCCATTGGCCAGGAACCGTGACTGACGGGAGCTGAGGGGGTGGTGCCTGTGGATGCAAGGGCAGCATGTGGAGCCTTCCTGGCTGCCCATCCATCTACGGGTTGCAGGGACCTGGCAGCCACTTCCTGGAAGCTGTGGTAAGCACCTCTGAGACCCTGCACCCCGAACTCTCTCCTGCACCCCAACCCCCTATCCCAACCCAGAGCTATCTCCTTCACTCTGAACCTCTCATCCCTGGCCCCACCTCAGAGTCTGGACCCACAGCTGGAGCCCTCACCCCCCTCCCACACCTCAATCCTCTGCCCCAGCCCAGTGAAAGTAAGTGAGGGTGGGGGAGAGAGAGCGACAGAGGGAGGGGAGATGGAGCAAGCTGAGACGGGGCCTCAGAGAAGGGGTAGGGCAGACGGTGGGGCGGGAGTGTTCCGTTTTGTGTAATTAGAAAGGTGGCAACCCCAGGTTAGCCCTTTAAATTTGGCATACTCAAGCAGCTGTAAACCTAAAGAGGCCATTTTGCAACTGGCTACTGCTTGCTTCAAACTCCTTCCTTACTAGCTAGTAGGTGTTGTTACCTACTGTTATGTTTACCTCTTATTCCTAACGATATGAAATATGTTTTTTTCTAGTCACTGTTCCACCACTGTTAAACCACATCTTTGGTTTGGTAAGTCAAGAAAAGTCTGGAAAGTATTTGTACTAGTCCTCCAAAATATTCTTAGCTCTGGTAGCTCCTGGGATTTTGAGCCTTAAAATCACAACAGGGCTTTAGCTGTGGACAAGACTGGTTCTTTTGTTAAAATGTTTAGTCCATATCCTATATTTGTTTGTATATGGTTGTATGAATGGCCAAATTTACTACAATCTCTGTCTGAATAGGAGAAGCATTTTAAGGATGGCTTTTGAAGAAAATTATGTGATGAATGTGATTAGGATGAGTTACAAAGAATCCTGTGGCAGCTTAAAGACTAACAGATGTATTGGAGCATAAGCTTTCGTGGGTCAGACTAACAGGCTACCCCTCTGATACTAGGATTAGTTAGGGTTTGTAGATGTTGTATTTCTTCTAGGAGCAGAGGTACGGTTGCATAAGTACTGGTGACAGAGACTATTCCAGTTGAATGGTCTCTATGTGAATGTACATACCCTCCAGTGTAAAAAAATCAGAAGTGAAAGGACATCAACCTGACCGATGTATTGGTTTTGCTTTTAGATTCCCCTCTTCTTGCTGCATGAAATAAACCAATAATTTTAATTCATTTTAGTAGGAAACAAACCACTTAATTTTTAAGTATAGAATTTAAAGCCTGGTGTTCTGCTACTCCCAAGTAGAAAGGAGAATTTATTGCATTCTGGGTGTAGCAAATGTGACGTCAGGTAATGTAAAATTGTTCTTCATTTTCCTGAGTTATAATGCCATATGTAGAATGAACATATTGGGCTTTCATTTCCTCTTAATAGGAAGAGCTTTAAAAAGGCTTTAAGGGTGTTTAGATCTTAAGAGTTTCAACTGTCATAAAACTGGGAAATTACAGTTTAAAAGCCATCTCTTCTTGGGTGGGACATTCTATTTGCAGAACATTATACTTTTAAAGTGCTTGATTCTGGCATCGGTGTGACTATGTGTTTGCCTCAGTAAAGATTTTCAGGAAGAAACCTTAAATTCAGGACAATATATGGGGTCCAATCCTTGCTCCTTTGAAGTCAATGAGAGTTTTGCCATTGTCATCAGTGGAAGCAGGGTCAAGCCCACAGTGCAATGTAATGCTTCCTACTTTGCCTTTCAGAGCAGATAGGATGCAGGAGTTCCGTAAATGTGCCCCAAGCTGACTGATATGGCTGTTATGTGAAATAATCCTTCAAAGAGCAAGGTTCTTGTTTTAAACATGGTATTTATATATGTTATATAATATAAATTGCTGCATCATAGTTTTAAATAATAAGCAGAGCAGTGAAAAATACAACACATTTAATGTGTTGAAAAAGTTGTGTTTCCAGAGACTGGCAGAGCTCTTCATTTAGCTGATCATTTCTGTATAGTTAAAGTGGATAGTATTTTTCCTTGATCTTCAATTTACATTTTTTTAAACCTCTGTTTTCTAAAGAGAAGTTAATTTTAGACGTGAGTTTAGCTAATGTCTGTCTGACATTAAAGTCAGAATGCAGCTAATACAAATATTCATGGGTGTTAATATAAACACTCACCACTGTAATGGAGGTGTCCATCTGAGGAGCAACAGACTGAACTCTCACTTTACGGCAGTATCTTACTACATGGAGTAGTGCCTTACTAATGCTTGCTTTAGTGAGACCCCCTGTGAGGTAAGGGATTGCTCAGTGGGAAAGACAGTGACAGAATTGGGGCCCTTTATGTCAAATGCTGGATTTACAAAGGCATTTAGGTACCTAAGGATGCAGTTAGGTACCTAGTGGGATTTTTTTCCCTAAAATATCTAGGTAGGTTAAGTGCCTAATTCCCACTGAAGTCAATGGAAGTTAGGCCCCTAACACACTTAGGTGCTTGTGTAATGCCTATGGAGGTGCCTATACGCACCTTTAAGCACCTAAATTCCTTTGAAATTCTGACCCCAAATGCCTACAATTTAAAAATTAGGGTCTGATTATTGTTATTTAGAGTGGCAGAGCCACAAGTGGAGCTAGATAACCTCCACAAAGTTTACAGTGAGTTCAAGGATTTGTTGCAAGGCCCTGGAAGACCCACTGCTGGTCAAAATAATATACTTAGACTTCTGTAGGAAAACTCCAAGCTAGGCAAGAAAATGCTTTTCAGTGCTGCTGCTGGCCTCTCCCAAGAAGTGACATCAGTTAGTACATGTAGCTTATGCTGCTGGGCTCTATGCAAGAGCATTATGCTGTCTTTACTGTATCCAATGTTTTTCTGCTGCTACAGGATTATTGGCAGAATTCTGTAAAAGGAAACACTTGTATAACTAATCATGCAAATAAAGCTGCTAAAACTACAACCATATACATATATATACACACTGCATTTGTCAACTGCCAAACTGAAGTCCCATAATCCCACACCAAAAACTAACAGAAGCTCTCTTATTTCCAAGTTGGAAAGCAAATACAGGCGGTAAGATTTCTTTTATTCAGCAAAAACAATGGAAACATATAGACTTCAGCTCCTTTCCCAAGGGACCTGATGTATGCCATCCCTACTCCAGCACTGTCCCCACAACTCTGTCAACCTACACTGTACCTTGCAGTGCTCATGAACTCAGGTAGGGACATCCATGTGGGCAAGATTTAGTGCTGCTAGCTGGGATGCTAAACTGCTGAGAGGAGAGCGTGTGTCGTTCCTTTGCTGAATGGATGTTCAGCTATGTGTTGGAAACGCATGTTGACATCTGAAATGCCCTGTGGAGTCTCTTGGGTCAGGGAGCCAACCAATCCCTAGACAGGAAGGATTAGGGGGTGGGATGGGGAGGGGGGGTTGACATCACATTGTTAGCTAGCAGAAGGTGAATCCAGTGCTTAATACCACACAGAATGGATTAGGGCATTTCACTGGAACGGGGGACTTTTCTTGAGCCCACAAAGTCTGGGCTGCACCTCCTGCCTGGGTAGGGTGGGGTGGGGTGGGGGGGGCAGCCAAAATGCGAGGTGTTAGTTTTCACTGCTGTAGGAAGACTAGCAACAAAAAACAGCTGGAATGTTCTCTGCCTTTGCTGGAGCACAATCCTAAACAGGTACAATGAAAAGATTCCTTCTCAGCCTCTTCTGCATGATTGTTTTCTTAATGTAGCAAAAGTTGTGGCTTAAGGGTTTGGGCTTTTTTTTTTTTTTAACAGCAACAGATCATTAGCTCTTGGAAGCTTATTGAACTTATTTTGTTGGAGTCCAGCCCTGTGGGTTTCCCTTCACCCCCTTTGAATTATATATGCTGTAATAATCTCTCTCTTACTTATATCACATCACACATAACCAGATCTTGCAATCTTGCATGCCTAGAGGGAATGATGTGGGCTCCTGCTGTCTATAACAGAGTGACCACTGAATGGAAGATTTTATTCATTTTGTTTTTCTTATGCAAAGAACAGCATTGGGTGTGCAAAATGGAAAAGGGGCTGTGTTTTGCTTTCAGCTAGTAACTGTTTTCTTAGAAGGCAATGTGTCTTGTTAGCAGGATTTTATTGAGAGAATAATGCTGGAGCAGCACTTGAAATCAAGATACTCATGGAAAGGGCAATTTTACAGGCTGTTTGGATTTGAATTAGTAAATAAGCATTATAGCATACAGAGTCCCAGTAACAATCTGTGTCTTTTATACTGCTTTCAATTCCTGAGGAGAGAACTCAAGAACTGTTACTGGGGTAAAATCTTGAACCAACTTGCTTGCATATTTTTAGGGTATCATGTTTAACAGCCATTGCTGTAATTAATTTCCAGCAGTTGTTACAATTACTACTAATGCAAGAAATTCACTAATGCTGAAAGAAAAGGCTGCAATAATGATCACATACTGAATATATTCTGTGTGTGAATATATTTGTGTGTATGTATGTATATATGTGTGTGTGTATATGCGTATGTATATATATGTCTCGTAAATATACATGCACACAATCTCTTTATATGAAAGAGCATTTGAATGGAAACACTCAGAGTAAGTTATCTTTCCTGTTGTTAGGATTATGGTGTCCTAGATTGATATTCCATCCTTAATTCACAACATTGGGGGAATCAATTGTCATATAGTAGTTCTTCTGTATCTTGTTTCCTTGTTCTTAATTTTTAAGGGTGAAAAATTATACAATATATTCTGGTCACTTAAAATACTGTACATATTTTTTTTTCAGAGCTTATATTGAATACCCATTAGACTGTACTGGAAACTTGGAAGTTATTATTGCTAAGAATAAGTTTACAGTATTTGAAGTGTTTTAAAACCTCTCGTAGCAATACAAACCTAGGGTGTACATGTAGTATCATGAGTTTTAGAAATGTTTTTTAAAATGTTGTAAAATAATACTTTTGCATAGCAGCTGCTTCTCAACTCTAATAACTTCACAGTTTAATGTAATGGTTAAAACAAATACAAATATGTGATTAAAATATAATATGGAATTTTCATTTGACTCACTTTGGTTTTGAAGTGGAAGCTAGTTTTGAGTTAGAAGAGCTCCCTAAACATGTGCACCTAGCATCAAATCTGTGGCTTTTTTATGTGTACTAATGTGATTTTTGTTTAATTGCCTCACCTGCTGAGACTTTGAAGGCAAAGAGTCTGCTCAGAGTGGGTTTTTGCAGTCTATTTAAATGCAAATCATCCATTGCTAACTTATATCTAGCTCAAACTTATCTGCACCTACATTCAAGATATATGATGGTAATACGTATTGTTTGGCTGAGTTACTTTAACATTTAACTCCAATGAATACATACAATCACAGGTAATATGAGAAAAATCAGGTATCTAACACATTTCCCACTTTTGAGACTGATGCTATATCAAAAGTATTCTTTCAAATAGGTAAGCTCTTGCGTCTTCCAAGGAGTAATACACAGGTATATGCCAAACTTGTGAAAACAGCTCTGGGGATGTAAAAAATGGCATTTGTGGGTTGAGGTAACTCTGTAAGATGATAGTAGTAGTAATATAACTGTAATGCTATATTATGGTACCTAGAAGCCAGACGAAAGTTTAAAAAGTAATCTCAGCTTTTCATTTTTAAAATATATAAATTTCTTCAACCAGTTAACAAAACACTATGATAAAACAAGTAATAAATCATCATCATAATAGAAATAATCCCATTGTATGAAGAAGGGGAAAAAACACCCTGTGGAATGACAGCAGCTGATGATGTACAGTAACTTTAGCTTATTTAAAAATCACACACCAGTTTAATCAGGTTGTACATGGCATCTCAAATATCCTATATGATGTCTGATCGACCACCTTTATCCATTAGATGAAGGAAGGCTGTGGTCTAATGGTCTAGAGCACAGGAAGGGGAGCCAGGAACTACTGGGTTTAAATTTTAACACTGACATTGACTCCTTGGGTGAAATCCATCCCCCACTGAAACCAGTGGGAGTTTGGCCATTGACTTAAATGGGGGCAGGGTCAGGATTTTAACCCTTCTGTTGCCTGGGTAAGTCACTTAATCTTTCTGTACCAATTTCCCCTTCTGGGAAATGGGGCTAATATTACAAACCTAAGGTGTATTTAAAGGGCTAATATTTGTAAAGCAATAGTGAGCTTCTTAAGAATTTCCTACCTTCCATTTAAAGTGTGTCTGTGTCTAGAACTTTCCAGTTCCTGAAAACAGTATCCTTTCTCTGTCCCAAACCCTTGATGTGTTACTTAAATTGGGACAGAGATGTCTCTCTTTGTTCTGTGTTTGTACAGCACCTCACATGATGGGGCCCTGGTCCATGTTCAACATAGTCATAAATGGTCAGGAAAAGAAGGTGAACAGAGAGGTGACAAAATTTGCAGATGGTACAAAATTACTCAAGATAGTTAAGTCCAAAACTGTCAGCGAAGAGTTACGAGGAGATCTCACTAAATGAGGTGACTAGTTAACAAAATGGCAGGTGAGATTTGAATGTCGATAAATGCAAAGTAATAGTTTTCTGAAAACATCTGCTCAATGTACAGTGGCAGTCAAAAAAGCTAATAGAGTGTTAGGAACCATTTGGAAAGGGATAGATAATAAGACAGAAAATATCATAATGCCACTATATAAATGCATGGTATGCCCATACTTTGAACGCTGCATGCAGTTCTGATTGCCCCATCTCGAAAAAGGTATATTAACTTGGAAAATGTACAGAGAAGGACAACAGAAATAGCTTTCATTCGTGGAGAGATTAAAAAGACTTGGACTGTTCATCTTAGAAAAGTGATTATAAAGGTGGGAGATACATTAGGCATATAAAATCATAAATGGTAAGGAGAAAGTGAATAGGGAAGTGTTATTTACCCCTTCACATAACACAAGAACCAGGGGTCACCCAATGAAATGAATAGGCAGCAGGTTTAAAACAAACATAAGGCCGTACTAGTTTACACAATGCACAGTCAACCTGTGGAACTTGTTGCCATAGGATGTTGTGAAGGCCAAAATATAACTGGGTTCGATAAAGAATTACATAAATTCATGGAGGATAGGCCCATCAATGGCTAAGAGGCAAGATGGTCAGGGATGCAACCCGATGCTCCAGGTGTCCTTAAACCACTGACTGCCAGAAGCTGAGATTGGAAAACAAGGGTTGGATCACTTGAAAGTGCCCCACTGTGTTCATTCCCTCTGAAGCATCTGGCACTGTCCACTGTTGGAAACAGGATGCTGGGCTAGATGGACCATTGGTCTGACCCAATATGGCTGTTCTTATGCTTTAAGGTTCCTAGGTGCCATGATAAAAATAATAAATAATTATCACCTCTGCATGCAAATAAAAAGGATGTTGTGCTGACAACTGACTGCTGAAGTTTGAAGTAGGGACCATATCTCTCTGTGTGTTTGCACACAGTTAACCTGGTACTGACTGTAACACAACAGGTCTAATAAATTGGCACCATGAATAATAGTAATAATGACTAATTTTATTTTTGAGTCCATGTGATATTTGTCCCCCATGATTGAACTGTAAATACCTTTTGGTTCGATTATGTTTAAGTTCTGTACATTTTTAAACAGCTAAATAGAGCTGTGTGAATGGATTTGTTGGTTTGCTGGCAGTTACAAAAAAGTCAGAAAAAAATTTTCAGATTCAGTTAAAGAATTTGTTCAAACTGAAACTAAACATTTTATTTTGATTTCAAGCATTTTAATGTGTAACATTTTTGTAATAAATTTGATGCAGATTTCAAAATGAAAAGTCACTTTTTACTGAAATCTAAATGAAAATGTCAAAAAAAATATTTACTCTCTCAGATTTTTAGTTTTTCAACATGAGCAATTCAGCAAAACTGACATGAATTCACAAAAACTCTTGCTGTCAGTGAATCTGTATTTGTGACACACACACACACATCAAAAAAGTTTTTGGCTGAAAACTTTCATCCATATGGTTAAGGAGAGAGCAAGCTAAAATCCTAAAATATAATAATGGTTAAACAAAAGGCTGAATTCCCCCAACCCCAAACCTAAAGCAAAGCTGCTCTACAGCACCTCTGTACTATGAAACATATAGCCTAGACTCAAAGATCCAGAGCTTTTCCCACTCAATTTTTATTATTTATTTATTTAGCTTAATTAGCTAGGAGACAACTGACCACTCAGGATTTAATGAGTTATCACTTATATATCATTTGTTTCAATCATGAAGTAAATAATCGTAACACCAAGCTGCCATGCATACTTTGGGTATCCTATCTCTTATATGGCCATACTGCATAAATGGGTGCATACATACTGAGACATCACGAACCACAATTCTGGATTTGTTCTAAAACAATAGGACTAAGCTGGTATTTTGATTCCAAGATCGAAGTATCTTGAATATAATTACATGAAGTAGCCTGAATAAGAAAAATAGATAAATTATTCTTATTGAGGGTATTGGGTGAAATTTTGCCACTTTTTTGGCACTACTGCCACTTGTTCAGTCCAACAAAGCTTCATAGGTAAAAGTGCAATGGTGAGTTTATTTTGTAGGAATATTTTTTTGTAGTTTTAAATACTACCAAAATAATTTTCTTGCAGTGTGTGAGGTAAGGGACAAAACTGTTCTGAGGCTCCTTATTTTGCTTTATTTAGCAGAGTGTACACTACAGTACATTCCAACTTGTCAGAGCACAACTGTTCCAGCAGTGGCTGGTGCCAACTGAAAGTAGGTAGGTAGAATGGATATGTAAAGATGCATGGCAGGGACAATTTACAACAGTAGCTAAATATCCTAATGTGTCTGATTCAAAACAGCATGGGCACAGCCTACCTAGAGGAGTCTCCACTTGGAAGTCTGTTCACCCTTACTCAGAGATGAACAGCATTTTAAACCTTGTTATATTCTGAAAAGTAGTTTAAAATGGCCAACACGATTCAGAAAGCGTGAGCTGGATTCTGTTCCTCCTTTAGCGTCCTCAACAGAATCACTTATCAAGGTTCAACCAGCTACACAAGTGCAAACCTATTGACCATGGGACTGGCTTTACTGAGGATGCAATTAGGCCTGCAGAACCCTTGTTACTGGTGGTGATACACAAAATAGTAGAGAACTTTGCTTTTCTGTTAGCCCCATGTTGAATTTGCAAGGCTGGCTGTTAAGAAACACATCTTTTTTTACTTGTAAACTGAGCACATTTGTTCTGGAAGCAGAGACCATAAACATGGAACTCCACAGCAATGTTTTTACAGAATTGATTTTCTGAGTTGAACTGCAGTGCAGACAAGTCTCCCCCAATCTAGGCTCATGAGTTCTCTTAACCCTTTTGTTTCACCTCTGCTGCCACTCTTGAATTAGTCCCATTGGACCTATTTAGTTTTAGGATCTAGGGAGGCAATATTAAAACCAGGATATTCTATAGTGTTACAAATATAGTATATTAGATTCCATTCTCAGATTACAGGTTCCTACATAGCTATGTCCCGCTGGGTTTTGTACTAGTGTTGATTTATTGCCTGGTATTAAACAAGCTTGTTAGGAGCTGGTTTAAGAAGGCTTCTTCTTAACTTGTTCCAAATGCAATGCCTTATAAAGGCCATAAAGAGAGATCAGTGGGAGGCATAACTTATTTTCATTTGGGCATTCAGACAGCCACATAATGGTGAGTCTTTAATAATCTAGGTTTTCAAGCTACGATTAAAGAGATTTTAATGCTGCATTCGCCTCATGGGTGAAATTCACTTTGCACACAAGTCGCTCTGAATTGTGCCCTCATAATAGATCTGAAATGTGACTGAAATAGCCTTGTACTCACTTGTTTCACAGACCTGAATTTCACTTGGGGTCAGACAGCTTGTTCTTTAATGAAAATAACCATAATTAATATTAATAGAGCCTTAATTGGATGCTGCTATCAAATCAAAATGGACAGTTAATTTCTCAATAAAACAAATGACACTATGATGGGGGTGTCATTTCATTTCCCTCTCAGACAGACAATCTGTACCCCATTTATATCTTTGAATAAATACAATAGTTTTCCTCTCTCATTTCAGTGCCCGCTGCTTTTTAAAACCTCATCTATATCCTTTATAAAATTAAAGTTTCTTCCTATACCTCCTCTTCCCCAGGGTTGATTCCATAGTTAGTCTTGTGATATTTGTTTTCTGGAATCCTCTGGCTTTGTGAATAATTAGTGTTGTTATATTTTTTTAACAAAGTAATTTTCTAGCCCTCAGGGTTGTGGAGTAAATCTTGAAAATAAGTCTCAGTAACCTGAAGGCAAAGAAAAAGAACCCTCAATTTTTGTAACTCATCATTTTTAAGCCAGTCCCATGATTTCTGGGGACTTGATTTGTTATTTTGGAGCAGGGCCGGTGCAAGGATATTTGGTGCCCTAGGCAAAACTTCCACCTTGCGCCCCCCCCTCCAGCCCGGGGATCCAGGGCTTTCCCTAGCTATTTTGGTGCCCTACACAGCCCCCCAGCCTCCACAGGGGGAGGGGGAGCTAGCCCCAGGCCTCCGCGGGGGGGCTGTATGAGGCTCTGCCCCAGGCCTTCATGGGAGGAAGGGTGACCAAAGACCTCTGTGGGGGACGGGGTGGAAGGGGGACAGGCCACTTCCTGTGGGAAGTGAAGTGACCCAGCCCCAGCCTGCTCCACTCCCCTGGCTCCCAGGCTTGGCGGGGCGCAGCTGGAAGTCAGCGGAGCGGACCAGGCTGGGGCTGGGTCACTCTACTTACCATGCGGTGAGTGCAGGGTTGGGCCTGGCTGCAGTCTGCAGGGGAGTGGGGGTGGGGCTGGGGCAGAGCGGGGGTGGGAACAGGTGGAAAGAGGCGGGGAAGAGGTGAGGCGGCGCTGGGGCTGGAGCCATGGGGAAGTGCCGGGAAGCCCCCCCATTGCAGCTCCCTGACCCCCCTCCACCCAGGCAGCCCTCCCCCCCCCCCGTGGCAGCTCCCCACCCTAGCTCACCTCCACTCCGTCTTCTCCTTTGAGCACGCTGGCACCACACCACTTCTCCTGCCTCCCAGGCTTGCAGCACCAATCAGCTGTTTGGCAGCAAGCCTGAGAGGGGAGGAGAATTAGAGTGGGGCTGGGGTGCTCAGGGGAGAAGGTGGAGTGGAGATGAGCTGGGGTGGGGAGTGGTCCCCCTGCATGCCCACCCCCAATTACTTGCTGCAGGCAGCCCTCCCCACACCCCCCTACCCCAGCTCACCTCCACTCCACCGCCTCCCCTGAGCGCAATTTTTGGCGCCCCCAACCACTTGGCGCCCTAGGCAGCCGCCTAGTTCGCCTAGTGGCTGCACTGGCCCTCTTTTGGAGTGCTTAAGGTTGGCAGTACTGGTTCCCAGGATTATCTATCCCACTTTTCATAGACAGTTTAACACTAAATCTTTCTCGGTCTTCTCCTTCTAAAGTATCTGCTTTTCTCCTCAGTTGTGCACTTCAGTGTTTCTTGGCTCATTCCACATGCATGGTAATGAACTGTTCTGTGCAACTCAGCTCTGATGCTGATAAAATAAACTTTCCACTAGGGATTGGCAGGAAAGCCAGAAACATGGTGGGATGAAAATCTAAACATGTTTCAAAATAACCCCTGTTAACATGGAGGAAGATACAACTGAGGGAATAAAAATTAAGATTTAAGGAGGTGAAGGACAACGTTGGGGGTAAAGATCAAGGTTTCAGTGGGACAAAGAACGAATGAGTTTTAAGAAGGGATTTGAAAGTGGAAAGGGAGCCAGCTTGGCTGGCAAGAAGAGAGGCTGATATGGGATAATCTCTTTGCCCAGGGAACCTGAGTTGTTGCCTTGCAAAATGGAGCACCCTGGAGCATTCCTATTATCAATGAGTTACAGATGAGAGTCAGTGGCAAGATAACCGAATAATGTTAATTATGCCACTGAGCCATGAGAGCAGGCTTGAATCTGACAGTCAAGCTAACAGATGTCAGGGTGTGTGATGAAAATGATGTAATGATTTATTCAGTCGTTAGGCACAGGCGTGACAGTTTAGAAAATGGCTAATATTGCAAGGTAAGTGTGATCCTGTGGTCTGAGCAGAAATCTATGAGCAAAGGAGCTCCTGAGTTCTAATCCTGCCTGTCACAGGGAATATTTCTGGCCCAAGCTATCCTGTCTTGTAGAGTAAACAAGAGACAGAGACTCATAGAAAAAGTCACTATGAAGATTCCCTTGCACCCCTGCACCCGCACATTAACCTGATAAGGAAACTGCCTCCCGCCAAAAAATATCTGTCCCTTGCAAAACCGGTAGAATGCTAGTATCTTCAGGGGGCCAGGCTATCTGCATGGAGGGCCCTATTCCTCTGCTCTGGCCCTCAGCAAGGTCCCTCTAGCTGCCTAACAGTGCAGCTAACAGGATAATTCTTCCCACTGGAGATTCCCTCCCTCTTGAGTCCCTGCCTGCTGGTTTCTAAGCCTCTGCCTCAGTTATCCTGTCTGTAAAACAGGGATAAGGAGTGCTATAAAAGTTACATAATGTTTGTAAAAGTTTTGAACAATAAAGTGTTATAAATGCTAATTACAGTTGTTCATCTGTGTTTGCTACAAGAGTAATACAAGATCATTCTGATGCATCAAAACATGGAGTAAATGGTCTGCTAACTTTCCACCCAAAGAACTGGAGAAGTAAGGAAAAAAGGTAGAAAAGGGTAATAGTGAAAGAAACATTTGAAAAGGAAGGCTAGGACACTATTTGTGCTGTTAGCTCAAGTCACCATGTGGATCAGTATGAAGGTCCAAGTTTTCCCAGTATCCTGCGTTAAATGCATAATCCTGTAGTATTTAATGTCTATTGATAAATTAATCATTCATTCTGAATAGTCCCAGAACAGCATATAGATAAGTCGGAGCAAGGGAAAATGATAGGGTGACCAGAGGTCCCGATTTTATAGGGACAGTCCCAATATTTGGGGCTTTGTCTTATCTAGGTGCCAATTACTTCCCATCCCCCCACCCCCCATCCCAATTTTTCATACTTGTTGTCTGGTCAGCCTAGAAAATGATAGCATATTTGAACAAGGTTTTTACTTTATGAATCCTGTAGCATGACTCTACGAGGGGGCATATAGTACCCAATGAGAATTAGAACCTTTAAAGGAATAAAATCCATGGCAGCAGATAACAGTCCTTGGACCTTATAAGTGTTGTAAAGAGTTGGAGAGGATGATTTAGTGACATAAGCCATCCTCTCTGAAATTCGTGCCCGCTGTCATAGTTCCACATTTGAAATCCCTGCAGTGTCTTTCTGACTGAGTGCCATACTACTTCCTAGAACTAGTGGGGTTATTTAAGGGTCAATACTTCTATTATTCAAAGTACGATTTCCAATAATTGTCTGTAATTTGTATGAATCTGTTTATTTGGAATTGTTCAATGAATTCTTTGAGCAAATATCATTTATTTCATCAGATTTAACAGTAATAAAAAACACCTATACAAAACTTGTGTGTGCTTGGATGGTAATTAGACATACAGTATCCTACCAGCAGCCTTAATACTAATATGCAGATAAACTAACTCTACCAGCCAGCAGCCTTAAATAACCAAATGGTGATGATAATTTACCTCAGGCAGCTAACAATAAAAATGTGAGCACTCCAGAAAATCCTCTCACCCTCAAATCATCCTTATTCTTCACCATCACCATCTGCCCTATGCCCTATAAAACTGCTTTTACAGCATGACCTGAAGGTCATCATATGGAGGCTATTTTGGGCCAAGAAAAGGAGCAAGTTTTGGAATCTTGGAGCTTTCCTAGAGAATAGCTGAGTGGCAACTCCCTCTCTTTTATTAAGTTAGGGAATCCATCTTGAGTTTCTTCACTGACCGCATCTGTAGTAGTATTTCTTCTTACAGATTTCTCTGAACTGCTTGCTTTGAGCATTCAGTTAATCGTTCAATATTCAGAATTGAATTAATTAACTAGCGTCTTTCCCCTTTTCCAGGAGAAAGGTTTATGCTTTGGCTGCATACAGGGAACCCAGTTCTTAAGAGACTCTGGACTCTTTCCCTGAATGAGAAAGAGACAGAGTTATTAACCACTGAAAGTAAGATGTCCTGGAAGTTAGATTTTAAGGGTTTGTTGTTGTTGCATTCAGACAAAGTCTTTCCACATGAATGTATATAAGTTCCTAGTTGGGAATGCTGTAGCCAGGTCCTTATTTGGCTTATTTCATTGGATGTGTAGCAGGACTCTTACTAGAGGTGAAATTGGGCTTTACAATCTCTGCAGCAAAACTCCTCTTGACTTCAAGGAGCCAGAAATTCCACCACAGGAGTTTTGTGCTGTATTACTTGTTAGATTAACTGCTGTTAAGTGCCAGGGTTCTGCAGTGGGCTTTCAGGAACACTGTCCGCTACTGTTAAGTGTCCCATATGCAATAATGTTTCTCATATCATAGTGGTGTCCATATTTGGGTGCTGTTCCTTACCATCACTGCTTTCCCTCACTTAAGGTGACCAGATGTCCCGATTTTATAGGGATAGTCCCGATTTTGGGGTCTTTTTCTTATATAGGCTCCTATTACCCCCCACCCCATCCCAGTTTTTCACACTTCCTATCTGGTTACCCTACCCCCACTCCAAATGTTCATGTGAATAGAAAACACTTGTACAACACAAACTTACTCAAATTGAACATAGAGTAAGGCATGAACTATGTTTTCATAGAGAATTTGTAGCACTATTCATTTACCTCTATTCTTCACTATCTGAGACTCTTTCAGTAGAGACCTTAAAAACCGTGTAGATTGGTCCAGGCTGAGGTTGATGGTGGGGTGGAAGCTGTTGACTCTGGAAAAATTCCACCATGATTTCAACAGCTTCCACCCCACCATCAACCTCAGCCTGGACCAATCTACACGGGAGGTCCACTTTCTTGACACCACGGTGCAAATAAGTGATGGTCACATTAACACCACCCTATATCGAAAACCCACCGACCGCTATGCCTACCTTCATGCCTCCAGCTTCCATCCCGGGCACATCACACGATCCATTGTCTACAGCCAAGCACTGAGGTACAACCGCATCTGCTCTGACCCCTCAGACAGAGACCAACACCTACAAAATCTCCACCAAGCATTCTCAAAACTACAATACCCGCACGAGGAAATAAGGAAACAGATCAACAGAGCCAGACGTGTACCCAGAAGCCTCCTACTGCAAGACAAACCCAAGAGAGAAACCAACAGGACTCCACTGGCCATCACATACAGCCCCCAGCTAAAACCCCTCCAACGCATCATCAAGGATCTACAACCCATCCTGGACAATGATCCCACACTTTCACAGGCCTTGGGTGGCAGGCCGATCCTTGCCCACAGACAACCTGCCAACCTGAAACATATTCTCACCGGTAACTGCACACCACACCATAATAACTCTAGCTCAGGAACCAATCCATGCAACAAACCTCGATGCCAACTCTGCCCACATATCTACACCAGCGACACCATCACAGGACCTAACCAGATCAGCCACACCATCACTGGTTCATTCACCTGCACATCCACCAATATAATATATGCCATCATATGCCAACAATGCCCCTCTGCTATGTACATCGGCCAAACTGGACAGTCTCTACGGAAAAGGATAAATGGACACAAATCAGACATTAGGAATGGCAATATACAAAAACCTGTAGGAGAGCACTTCAACCTCCCTGGCCACACTATAGCAGACCTTAAGGTGGCCATCCTGCAGCAAAAAAACTTCAGGACCAGACTTCAAAGAGAAACTGCTGAGCTTCAGTTCATCTGCAAATTTGACACCATCAGCTCAGGATTGAACAAAGACTGTGAATGGCTTGCCAATTACAGAACCAGTTTCTCCTCTCTTGGTTTTCACACCTCAACTGCTAGAACAGGGCCTCATCCTCCCTGATTGAACTGACCTCGTTATCTCTAGCTTGCTTGCTAGCACACATATATACAACTGCCCCTGGATATTTCCATTACATGCATCTGAGGAAGTGGGTATTCACCCACGAAAGCTCATGCTCCAAAACGTCTGTTAGTCTATAAGGTGCCACAGGACTCTTTGCTGCAAAGACAGTTTTAACTCCCAGCGCTGTACAGCTGCAAGTGTAGCCATACCCTAAGGCCCTGTCCTGCTCCTGTGAAAGTCAGCGGGAGTTGGACTGGGCCCTTAAAAAGAACAATATTGCTGAAGATCTTGATTGCAGTGTGAATGCGGTGGGAGAAATGAAAAGGACTTAATGTTGTCACCTCAGGCTATTTTTTAACTAGGTAGTCAATGCTAGAACTGGAAAGTGGGGGGAAATGAGGTTTATGTAGAAACAAAGGACCTGCTGAAGTTAATAGGAGTTTTGCTGTCTACTTTGCTCGGGCCAGGATTTCACCCAAGATTACCTATGATAGTGTTTGCTGTATCCAACAAGGCCTGGCCAATCATAAAACGAAAATAGGATTTGCCGCATTTTTATCAGATCCTCAGTCCACCTAATTCAGCATGTTGATTCCAGCAGAGTCTAATTCTCACTGTTACAAAAGAAGGAAAAAGCACCTAAAAAACTATCTAATTTCTTCCTGATCCTTTCAGGTTATTAGAATGGAACTAACTTTATGGGGTCTGACCTTGCTGTCATTGAATTAAAAACTGCCACTGACATAAGTGTGGGATCAGACTCAGGTTATGTCTACACTGTGATAAAATACCTGTGGCTGGTCCAGGTCAGCTGACTCAGGCTTGTGGGGCTCGGGCTGTGTGCTATAAAATTGCAGTATACTTTCATACTTGGGCTGGAGTCTGATCTCTGAGAGCCCACAAAGGCTGGAGTTCAAGAGTGAACATCTAAATTGCAATTTTTAGCCCTGGAGCCAGAGTCCCAAGAGCCTGAGTCAGCTGACTTGGGCTCTGAGACTTGGTGTCATGGGTTTTTAATCACAGAGTGTCCCAATTCCAGCAAGCAGAAACAGCCACCAGTGTAGTTGTACAAACTTTTAATGTAGACAAGCAAAGCCTCTGCACATGCTAGAAAGCAGGGTAGTGCTGCCTAGGTACAAATCACGCCTCATAGCAGTCTGTGCTAGAGGGTTTGCACGGGTGTAGCCATACCGCTGGCTGGCCAACAGCTGAAATCGGAGCAAATCTCTAGCATATACAAGTCCATAGCTTGCATAGCTACAGATATTAATAATATCTTAGAAAAGTTGTTTGAAATAGTTTCACACCAAAACACCTCTAAAGGGCATTGATTTGTTGCTTTGAGGTGGTGTACTCGCATAATAAATGTATGAAATTGCCAAATATTTAATTTCATACTTTAAATACAAAATATTTAGTCCAAAGCTCTTTTTTTATAAATCTGGGGGGAGGGAAATCCTCGTGGTTCACAGCCCCATTTCACTTTAAGTTCTTTTCTCTATTGAGTTAAAACAAACCAAATTGTTATGCAACCTGGAAAGTATCACGTTTTAGTGAGAGTCTGGAGCTCTGGAAATGTTACCAAGCCATGGGGCTTTAAAGGGATTTAAATGCTGCTTAAGTATCTCCTTTTATGGAGATTAGGCAGCACAGGCTGTAGCAAAATTAAAAACCCTGCAAAGATCTGGTATCATAAACTTGGAGCAACAAATTCCATTCTTTGCACCCAGAGCTGGCTTACTTTTGCTACTTTCAGGTTGTTTTAACCATTGCAGTAGCTGAGGTATGAATCAGCATGTGTGATCTCATCATAGAAGCTGTATAAATACAGTGCAGTCTAAAAGATTCAGCTCTTGTATTTAAAGATGCAATTGCAGACAAAAATATCAGAAAACTGGAAATAAACTAAGCCACTAATGTGCCAAGGGAAAGAAACCTTTATACACAGCACCCTGATTTTAAACATGACATGCTGAGTCCCACTATTGGCTGACCTACAATGTCTGCAAATTTCCCCCCTTAGACCAAATGTGGTGTTCTAGATTGCCAAGAGCTGAGCCTCGCTTCAATCTTACACATTTATTTTTCAATTTTACCCACCTCAACATCTCCCAAAAGAAACCAATCTTCCCCTGGATTTCACAGGGTGCACCTCATCCATGGGCAGCGGGAATAATAGGCCAGGGGAGGCTCTGCTGCAGGACCCCAGTTACGGGTTTGGCGTATTATGCCCCATGCAGGTGCCAGGGCAGCTGAGGAGGTGTTATATGCTATTCAGCTTCCTGGGTTCTTTAGTAACCTCCCTGGACTCCAGGGAGATTACTGATGAACCCGGGATGCTGTCTGAGTAACACATACTGCTTTCTCGGCCGGAACCTGCATGGGGCATAGCAAAAGCTCAGGTTCTTCTTCCAGAAGAGAAAAGAAGAGAAGCACTTTTGAATTTTTGCAGAGCGGCTTGAGATCTGGAATAAATTGCCTAGGGAGGTTGTGGAATCTCCATCTCTGGAGATATTTAAGAGTAGGTTAGATAAATGTCTATCAGGGATGGTCTAGACAGTATTTGGTCCTGCCATGAGGGCAGGGGACTGGACTCGATGACCTCTTGAAGTCCCTTCCAGTCCTAGAATCTATGAGTCTATGGAGGGGAGGCACGGCTGCAGGGTCTCTGGCCACCCCAGGCTCCTCCGAGCAGGTTGGGGGGGCTCAGGGCTCCAGCTACTCCGAGCTTAGGCTGTGGAGGGGCGAGAGAGCCTTGGACTGCAAGGGGAGCAGGAGGTCTTGGGGCTCT
Organism: Gopherus flavomarginatus; assembly: GCF_025201925.1. Taxonomy (NCBI): domain Eukaryota; kingdom Metazoa; phylum Chordata; order Testudines; family Testudinidae; genus Gopherus; species Gopherus flavomarginatus. Next base: position 105,405,970 of record NC_066618.1, on the reverse strand, counting down.
GGCTGTGGAGGGGGGCTCAGACTGCTAGAGGGGGCAGGGGTTCTCTGGCTCCAGCCATGGGGGGAGGCCCAGGGGATCTCAGGGCTCTGGCCATGGAAGGAGGAGGGGTAGGGGGTCTTGGTCTGTGAGGGGGACTTGGGCTGCAGGGGGTAGGAGGTCTCAGGGCTCAGGCCATGGGGGAAGGGCTCAGAGTTTGGGCTGTGGAGGGGCAACTGGGGGCTAGGGAATCTGCACTGGCAGTGCAACCACAGGGCAGCTCATGGGTTGCAAAGGCACTGTTAGAGTCTCTAGACACCAGAGGTGGATTGAGTGTGTTGAAAGTCTGAAATTCACACACTCTAGTTGCTGTGTTTGGGCCTATTATAACATCTGAGCCATTAATCCAACAGAATAAGAGACCTCAAAAATCCAGCCCAACTCCATAGCCTCCAATAGGTGAAAAGCACAAAAGGACTGCTTGACAAAAACACCATGCCATAGATCTATCGTCAACCTCATTGGACAATGACATCAGTCCCTCCACAAGACCCCATCATCATCAATACAGATGAAGTGAAAGAGAGTTTAGCTGCAATAAAGAAAGGGAAGGTGGCCAGCAGAGACAGTATCCCCACAGAATTTCATTAACTAGAGACTCCAATGGCTGGTGAAACTTTACACCAAAATCATGGAATCTGGATGTAACCCAAAAGCGTGGCAGGAGGTGATAATAATTTCCATGCTCAAACTGGGCAAGCAGACTGACAAACCAGGAAGTTATAGGCCAATATCACTTCTGTGCTTTACATACAAACTTCTGGAATGTATCATTCTCAGGAGAATAATAGGAGATCTACCTATCTCCTAAAACTGGACCACCTTGAAAGGTCATTTAGTCCAGCCCCTAGCCTTCATTAGTAGGACCAAGTACTGATTTTTGGCCTAGATCCCTAAGTGGCCCCCTCAAGGATTGAACTTACAAACCTGGGTTTAGCAGGCCAATGCTCAAACCACTGAGCTATCTCTCTCCCTGGTCAGTCTGCTTGTTGAATCAGTCATCCTTGAAGAACAAGCAGTATTTGGGCCTCAACACAGTTTTGTGACCAAGTTTTGGCCCTTGTAATGCACAGAGAGGCTGGATTCCAGAGGAAATTTAAGAGTGCCACAGCCTTTGTAGATCCATCATCGGTCTAGGACACAGACTGGATTAAAGGCTTAATGCTGAAGCTCTGAAGGATCATCCCCTGCTGCAAAACACTTCACCTGCTATGCTGAGGAGTAGGTGGCTTTGTGTCCACTTGGGCAACTAAGTTTGCCCCAGTTCCTCAACAATAGACTGCCACAAAACTCAGTATTCACCCCAATATTTTTCAATGTTTACACATGCAACATGCCTCCAAGGAAGTCATGCAAATTTGCACATATAAATGATCTTGCCCTGGCAACGCAGGAAGCCTCCTTCAGTAACATTGAGTCCACCATAAACAGAGACCTAAACACACTGGAGGAATATTTCTGGAAATGTAGGCTCAAGCCAAATCCTCACAAAACAATAGTCACTGCATTCCATCTTGATAACAGGAACGCTAAGCGCACCCTGAAAGTGACCTTCTGTGACAACACTGTGCAACATGATCCCACTCCAACTTATCTTGGAGTGAAGCTGGATCACATGCTAACCTTCCATGACCATCTGAAGAAGGTAGCCACCAAGACCAAGACAAGGGTCAACCTGGTCCAGGAACTGGCAAGCACAAACTGGGGAGAAAAAGCATCAGTGTTAGGGACATCAGCGGTGGCCCCTATGTACTCTATAGCCAAGTAGTGTATGCCAGTATGGACCAAAAGTGGCTATGCTCAACTTATTGCTGTCCAACTGAATATTGCAATGCGGTGCATCACTCAAACCCTCAAGTCCAACCCCAACAGCTTGGCTGCCACGCTGTCACACATTGCTCCCCCATCTATTCACTGCAATGCCGCAAACTTTTGGGGATTCTAGAGGATTGTCGGAAATGAACGTCTTCTCATCCACCAGGACTGTAACAATATCTCTCACCACCACTTGAAGTTGTGTAAGCCTTTTTGGACCCACGCATTGAAACTTCAACAATGCAACTTCAACTTTGATGAAGCTTGGAAAGCCAAATGGAGTTCACAAGAAGTCACAAACAAACACCTTATGAAAGACTCAATGCAGAAGATCCTTGGCTTCGATCTCCCACAAAGCTCCTGGGCAACCCTACATAGTCCATTGCAGAAGCAGATACTTGAAGCACAAATGGAAAATTAAAGACTTTCCAGTGTGTGATTGTGGTCACCCAGAGCATACCATAGAACATATAACAACTCAGTGCCCAATTCACAAATACAAAGAAGGCATCACAGCAATACACTCTGCTACTCCAGATGCAATTATCTGGCTTAATCATCTAAATGGTTAGACCATCTAGCACCCTAACCTGATTTAAACCTATGATGCTTGTTTCAAAAAACAGAAATTCTCAAGCAAAAAACTTTGTTTAAAAAGAGTGACCTGTTTGCAGTCATCTCATGAGCAAAATAAAAAATATAAAAATGAATCAAAACAATCTAGCATTTACGCATCTCTAGAATTTGGAAGGTAGTGCTAGTGTTTATGTAAGAAAGGTGTCAGTGAAAACTTTTCCTCTTCAGTTATGTTTCAGCCATTAATTTTTGTAATGAACAACATAGGTACTAAATAAATTATTTTGAGGTGTGTGCATGACATAGGAATAAACCCACAGCTATTGTGTTGAATGATCATCTGACCTCTCTCTATCTAAATATCTCTTCACTGTGGAAGCACTGAATCTGTTGTCTCAAGAAGTCTACTTGTGGCACGCTCTGTGGTTATGTTGTTAGTAGCTGCATAACATTTCACTGGGAACATAGAGGCATATGGCTTATTGCTATTGGGGCCATAGTGTTGTAATTTTTCTTCCCATGTGCCAGATATCCCTAGGCCACTGAAACAGATAATATTAAGGGGCATTACACCGATAACATGGACAGGAGCATATATCACTTCCTGTATTAATGGCATTGTCAAAGGCGGTGACTTTGAACTGTATGTTTTAAACCTGATTAATCTCTTAATTTCTGTTAGAATTCATTTGCTCATAGTGGGGCTACAAAATCAATGTTATTATTTTATACAGTATGTAAAAGTTATGGCTGCTATACTAAGGGACCATGCTAAAGTTTTAAAAGCAAAAAGGAATTTGCCCCTTTTGCTGAGTTTTTTCAAAAAGAGGAGCAAATCCACTTCTGTTAATGTAGTTTTCCAAACACTGGCCATAAATGAAAGAAACTCTATTTTTAATATATGGAGAGATATAAAGACTAGGAGGCTGATAATTTTAAAGAATGATCAGAAGCTTGTAAACTAGGATGAATATCAAGAATTTTAAATAATGATCATTTATCTTGAATGAGCTCTGTAAACATAAATGTAGAACTTCAAAAGTGTCAGCAAAATTATTAAGACTGATTAAGGGATGGATTCAAGAAATTTTAGTTATATTGGTTAACATACCTAATTACTTACTCTCCTTAAATATTTTAAGAGAATTAAGAATTAAGAAATCAAGCTGACTTCAGATTTGCACACTTTCAAAGATCTGCCAAACCAGAAACCGTCCTAGAATATCATATTAATTCTGGAGAATCTAAATAACTTTAAAATTCCACCCACAGTCTTAATATAGTTTTTGCAATCTAGACGGATTTATGTAGAAAGGCTCGAAATGGATTTAGCCACTGTCCGGTCTCCTGTTGTTCAAAGAGGGCATTCTTATTAATGGACCTGTGTCTTGCTGTGCATTCTTGCTTTCTCCATCTCCAGTATGCTTGATTAGTCCTACCACTTATTAGTTACTGCTGCCTTATCTCTGAGAATGGGATAATCTCCATCATAATTAGCTACTGCAGTGTCTTGTCTTAAATGAACCCCTGCAGTGTTTTATCATCCGAAATTGGCAAAACGCTTTAGATCATCAGAAGAAAAGGAAACTGACACAGAGGAGTCTCAATCTGTCAGTGCAAGGGCAGCCAGGGCAATCTTCTGCACTGCATGACAGGACCCTAGAGCATTTTTCCTACAGACATGACACTTCTCCATGGAGAGAAGGCTTTTGTGTATGTGTGCTGGATTTTTTTCCACATAACTGTATTTAAAAAAAACAGATCCTACTTGTTTGAGCTCCAGGTAACGGAGCAAACAGATATGAAACCTGTTCTATCTAAGGAAATTGACTTCTTGTTTTTCCTGGGATACCTGGCATATTCAATATCCTATTAGTTGCTTCTGTAATCATAGCAAATTACCTCTGAACTTTATTGTGATAAACACAGAAGAATTGTCCTGACTTGAATAAGACAACTACTAGAACTGTAGGGGTTTCTGATAGCTGTGATGCCTTTAAGGGCAAGAAGATACAAGATAAATATTAATTACTGTAGGGTTGATATTTGAATCTAGCCAAGAGACCAGAATTTACAGAAAATGCAAACAGAGGGGTTATCTTTGCAGACTCCTGTGTGCCCTCAACTGGATTTAGTGAGAGTTGAGGTTACGCTGCACCTCCCAAGGGACACTCAGCTATATCCCTTGTACAGATCACAACACTTTCTAATAATCATACTATTCCAAAACAAGGTGCTTTGTTTTTAAATGGAGCTTTTCTCATAAGTATTTGTAGGATATGTTGTATCACACCCTTCTCAAATCCTTCCATTGCCTATGTGTATGTTACTACATCAAAATCACTTTTATGTACCTTTTCCTCATTCTCAAAAGCACACAAAATCTTACCCCCATCTAAAAATCCATCTCATGTTTCTTCTGTACCTCCTCTTGGTCCCTAGACTCTTCCCAGTCATCCTCCCTTACAGTTACCTTGATCTCCTTTGGCCACTGTATGCTTCATGCTTTAATTCATGCTTGGGCCCTTATGCTTGGAAGAGTCTCCCACCTTTCTCTGCCAAGCACTATGGTGTCAAGTGATCTGCGGGCCCTAATCCTAAAAGATGTCTGTCATTCATTTCAATGAGAGATAAGAGCCTAAATACCATTAAGGATCTGGACATCAGCACTTAAGGTGCTTCCGAGAGCTCTGTTTTATTCATTGTCTGGTTCCAACTGGGTGGGCAAAACCAGAGCTTCACAGCTCCCCTCCAAAGCTCTTTGTCTGGAGAGCTCAGCCCTTAAAGGCACAGTCCCCAATAACACACCTCTTCAGATCTCTCATCAAGACTTCACTGTGCTAGGTGCTGTACAAATACCCAACAAAAAAAATCAGTTCTTTGACACAGGGACTATCTTGACATTCTTTCCTTTTTCATAGCACCACAAATTCTCATGGTGTTTTAAATCCAAAAGATGCCGTTCCTTATTATTCATCAGTTTGTTTACAAAGCACCATGATAATCAGTGTGGCTAAATAAACTTACATATGAGTAATCCTATTTTTGTCCAAATATTCTTAGCACTAAAGAATGAATGGAAAGAAATTATTTTTTGGTATATAATCATATGTTTGTAATGAAGGTTCTAGATTTCTGGTAGTTTTTTCTTACCAACATCCTCCATTTTAAACACCCTTTGGCTATTTGGCTGTCTCCAGATTCAATCTTTTTTTAATTCACAGATTTTTATTGAGACTTTCTTCAGAGCATTTAGTCCCATTAGCTAGTAGTGTAATTTTAAACTTTCCAGGGGGTAGGAGCTTATACTTGGTGCCTTTTTAAAAGTTTGGTGAAGTGTTAAAGGCTAATTTCTATTCTGGGCTTTCGAGCTGTGTTTCGGACATAGTTAACATCATTACTATTTGCTGCAGTGGGGACGTGTTTGGAGGGTCTTATTTTTAAACTGTTCTTTCAGTTATGGAACCATGTCTCTCTTTTCTCTTACCCAGCTCAACACATTAGTAGTCTTGGCATTAAAACAGTTTTGCATTGCTGGAATGGCAGAATTTGGCAGGCTCCCTGGATGTGTCTCAAGTACTTATTTAGTCATATGCCTAGGCAGACTCTTTGAAATCAATCTGCTTTATACAAAGGATTTGTCAGCAGCTGTACTTCCAAATTGGGTAATAGACCTTCCAAGCACGACTGGGTTTTTTGAAGAGAGACAGCAACTATAACCAAAACATAATAGAAAGTATTTGCTTAAGTAACTTCAAGACAGGAGATGTTTGCAACAGCCAAATGACACCTGCCAAAATTGATAGCTCCTTTCATGAAGCCCTTTGCATTTTACATAAGTACAGTGAACTCAGTATTAAAGGCTAGCTTTAGTTAACCATCACATGTCGTAAACAACCACCATTAGCTATCCCCAAGCATTTTACAATGCTGTACTAAGTGACTACACCTTCAGCACTGCACAAAATTAGTCCTGCTTTATAGCAGCAATTTGTCCTAGGGACCAGCTGAATAGTTTTGGATTTCGGTACACACAAAAGGCATATTCTGCCTACACAAAAGGCTCAATTCTGCAAGTGCGCACTACCTGTTCAGCCCCTTTTAAGTCATTACGGCTACTCAAAGTAGTAAACACTATATATGATTGGTAGTAATAGGCATTTATTGCTCCAAGCCCAAAATCTGTGCACAGTAGATGCCTCACTTTTCTTGATTCTGTGTATTGTTTTATATGGTTACATGGAAAAACTAGTCAGCAGTTAAGCATCTCACACTCCACGCTTTTGTTTCTTTTATACATAGGGTAACTAACAGACAAATGTTTTAACTATAAGTGGAACCATAAGGTGGAATCCAAACTTTTATTTTCCAATAGCTTCTTTTCAGTTGATCTTGTCTCAGCCTGATAGATCTTGTCTCAGCCTAAGGTGAATTCTTTTTGAAGTCTGAACTAAAAGGGGCTTGCTGTTTTTTGAGAATGAAAGTAATGGGGGAAAATATTTATCCATTATAAATCTCAACCTTTTCTGAATAGCTCTAAAATCCAAAAAAGAGGGGATAGTAAATTGAAATTTGGCGTGGATGTAGTCCAGGGTCAGATATGTGCCTTTCAATAGTCCAATGGAAATCTGTTTGATTTGTCTGGATTATGAAAATCTAAACATTGTACCTTCTACAGTTACTCTGATTTTTGAATAAGAAAGGATTTGACAGCTGTCTCCTTCCTTCTACAGATGCTGTGTCAAACTCTGTAGAATTTTAAATCCTTTTAAAAATGTGGAAACTGTCTCATGTGCAAGTGGTATAATAAAATATGATATTTTAAGGTGCATATGGAATGTGACAGATCTCCAGAAGAGACCTGTCATATTTCATATGATAGTTGAAGTTACATACAATATGGATTGAGGCAGGGTGCCTTGCCTTGTTTTATACAGTCTTTTAATGCCCAATATTTTCTGTCTTCCTCATATATTAGATGGGAAGAAAAGGCTGAGGGATTAATCTGAACTTGGTTTTGTGGCATCTTGGGATGTTTCACTCAGCACTGGGTTGAGTGTCTTTGGTTTAAAATGTCTCCCTTCTGCAGTGGAGTCATAGTTATGGAGTTCAATTATATATATATAAAATGTTGGTTAGGACATTTATTTTTCCGGTTCATGCAACTCTTTCTGAGAGAGGAAACAATCATTACCAGTCAAGTCCAGCATAGCATGTGACTCTCTTCCTGCTATAAGTATGTTACTTATGAGTGATAAGAAATGGCACCTCATGCCTGCAATATCCATTATATATTATAAAGATTATTTTGACTGAGTGACCTGACAGGAACTTGCATAATGCAACTAGACAGAAAATATAATAATTGTGCAAAGGCACCAAATGGTGAGAACAAGCTGTTGTTCAGAGACAGTCTGAGAGAAACCCTTGGAAAAAAGGCTGTTTTGAGTGTAAATTGGTTTGATATAACTTCAGTTAAATCTTAATATTGTTGAAAATGTAGAATATTTGGCTTGAGACCTCAAGATGTGCTGCTCATGTGGGAACCAATTTGATCCATTTCTGAGCTACACTAACAGACAGTTCACCCATTTTGCTGTGGGTACATTTTGTCCGCAAAGTGATAAGTGAACAATTAAGTAGAGAGATTTTTTGCAGATGGAGAGTCCTTCAAAACATCTAAAAGTCATGCTGTTGCTACTATTGCTGGGTGTTATTCTACCCATCTCCAGCCATGCTAAACACTACCTTATCTCCGTTCATCCGAATGTTCTGTTTCCATCGAATTTGATGCAATGTCATGGGAGAAAGGAAACCTGACAGAGCCAGCAGTACAAGTACAATATACAAGCAGTAGTGGTATCCACTGTCCTGGCAAACTGCCACACCAGTGTGGCTCACCACTTGAAGCTATATTTAATGCTTAAGCAGAGTATAGACACGGTGCCTATTGACATTAAAATATAACAGAGAGGTAGGATTTTTAACAGCATTCAGCATTGGCCTACCTCTACGCTCATTGAAATCAATGGTAAAACTCCCATTGACAGCATTTGGGATTGGAGTTAGCCAGCATTGAGGGTTTTTTTTTATTTAATCTTACATAAAACTGGAGTTAATAAAAAAAAAAGATGAAATCATGATACTTTGAGGACACATTTTTATTGCGAGAAGCTTAGTAGTTCGGTGGTTTTGCTGAAGCATTAACTAGTGTACATGGAAAAACTGATTTATTTAAAGTTGCAGGAGTGAACTTTTCACTCTTTTTTAACTCCATCATTTGCTTTGCAAACACAAATGGAAAATATCAGGGCTAAATTTGGGCAATCTGGCAAATTAGAAGGTTTTATTAAATCTTATTAAATCTGAGCAATAAAACTTGCTAGATTGAGGTGAACCTAATGCTGAATCCTCTCTTTTTATATCTCTCTGTGAAACCAAGAGACCGCAAAAATGACTTTTTAATATGCAGTCCAGCCACAGAACTTGACTTATATGAGAGAATGAGGTCACTAGACATCTGTGCTACAACTTATATTAGTGAATGCACCACCTAATAGAAAGGCAGTTTAATAATAGACTCAATTATGTTTGATTTTGAGTCAGATCAATGAACAGAAATATTTTGATTGGGGTTGAATCAACCTGCACCTATTTTTTTTTCAGGAGAGAGGAGTTCCCTGATGGAAAATTAAAAAAAAAAATTGAGCAAAATCAAAATTCCCCCTCATCCCCCAGAAAATTTCAATGTTGTGGAAACTGAGTTTCCTGTCAAAGAATCATTCAGATGAAAAATTACCAACCAGCTCTAGTTCTAGTGATCGTGTCCCTACCCATGTGTATAATCTGATTTTATTATGCTGTGAAGCTGATTACTCACAAGGAAGTTTTGCAGCTACTCAAAGAACAGCTTTTAAATGATGCTTAACACAACAGAGACCCACAGTTTATAGGTATCAGAATCAGAGGAGTAGCCGTGTTAGTCTGAATCTATAAAAAGCGACAAAGAGTCCTGTGATAACTTATATACTAACAGAAGTATTATACCTGCCTCTGGAAATTTCCACCACATGTGTCTGACGAAGTGGATATTCACCCATGAAAGCTTGTGCTCCAATGCTTCTGTTAGTCTATAAGGTGCCACAGGACTCTCTGTCGCTCTTTAGGTATCAAAATAAATTCCATTTGAATCAGGACTGTTGCCCAATAACAATTGTTATAGATAATAAAGATAATTAGGATAGATAATAAGACAGAAAAGATCATATTGCCTCTATATAAATCCATGGTACACCCACACCTTGAATACTGCGTGCAGATGTGGTTGCCCCATCTCAAAAAATATATATTGGAATCGGAAAAGGTTCAGAAAAGGGCAACAAAAATGATTAGGGGTATAGAATGGCTTCTGTATAAGGAGAGATTATACGGAAGCCATTCTATACCCCTTTTCAGCTTCGAAAAGAGGCAGCTAAGGGGAGATTTGACAGAGGTCTATAAAATCATGAGTGGTATAGAGAAAATAAATAAGGAAGTGTTATTTACTGTCTCTCATAATACAAGTACAAGAGGCCATCAAATGAAATTAATAGATAGCAGGTTTAAAACAAACACAAGAAAGTATTTTTTCATACAATGCACTGTCAATCTCTGGAACTCCTTGCCAGAAGGTGTTGTGAAGGCCAATACTATAAAGGTGTTCAAAAGGGAGCTAGATAGATTCATGGAGGATAGGTCCATCAATGACTATTAGCCAGGATGCGCAGGGATGGTTTCCCTAGCCCCTGTTTACCAGAAGCTGGGATTAGGTGACAGGACATGGATCACTTGATGATAACCTGTCTGTTCATTCCCTTTGGGGCACCTGCCATTGGCCACTGTCTGAAGACAGGATACTAGGCTTGATGGAGCTTTGGTCTGACCCAGTATGGCCATTCTGATTTTCTTATAGCCAATCAGAACTCTTTGGCGTTCCCTCCAACTCCAGTTTTCAAATAGGCACATTTAACCACTGCTGGGATCTTTGCCAAAGTTTGGGAGGCCTGGTCCCTGAAGACCATGTTTTCTCCTAATGTGTGACAGATGGCACAACTACAAAGCTTTACACATCTGTCATAGACACCACTGTTTGTACAATAAATACAGAAAACAGGATGTGGAAGCTTAGACTTGTCTGACTCCTTATGGCTGAGCTTTAACCTCTAAGTAGCATATGTTTTTACAGGTTTCTGAATAATACAACATTTCTTAGCTTATATTGTAGGAAAATAAAAACTGTGTTTATGATTGAGATTATATAACTGGAGGCAGGCTTCAGTTACAATCAACATATAAAAAGATACAGGAGATTAACATTTATGGTGATGTTTTTGCCTTAATTTTATCTTTGACTTCAGTGGGATTACTCAGATGAGCAAAGTGAGCAGGATCTGATCCTGTTTCTATTGCACTCAGAGATGGTTTATAACTTACATCAATGGATAGGTCCTTAGTCCTTTTAATCTTCTTGTATGGAAGCCCTAAACTGGTTTTTGATCATTTTTAATTATCCCTTTCTTAATTAGCTTTAATTTTCCTCCTTATTTATTTTTGAAGAAACTACTCTGATTTTTTCAAGTTTTTATCTGTAGTCTGGATGAGAGGCTTTGCTTGTTGGTGTTTGATTTTGTGTGTGTGTGTGTATGTGTTTTTAATGCAGAAGTGTTGAGAAAACCAGCCTGATGCTAATTTGCCATTTTCTTCTCATTAAGCAACAGATTGTCACAGTGGTTGTAACTGAGATTGTCTCAGTGTAGAAGATATGGTAGAAAGACCTTTAGTTTGAGTTGTGGAAAAGAAATGTCTCAGACTGCACGGTACTTATTACCTTACACTTCCTGTAATCATTCATTTTTTCAGACAGCTAGATGAAAGACTCTGGCTATACTTACTAGCTAAAATTACCAAGATCCCTAATGAAGTTTGCAAGTCTTGTGATATATAAGCAATATCAAAATTGTTTAATCTTTCAGTGGGTTAAAACCAAGACAATACAGCAATGAATGTTTCAGTAACCATTTACTGGTTGGATAAAACCAATCTATTTGACATAAACATTTAAATATGTTACTGAGAATATTAACTTTTAAATATAAAAAGCCCATGGTCTGATTCTGCTGTCAGTTTAATCTTTGTAAATCCAGAGTGACTCCATTAAAATCAATTGGATTTATTTCAGATGTATGCCAATGTCAGAAAACAGTTTGGTCCAGAGTACCCATTACAAATATATATGAGCCTGCGCAAATTTCCAGGGGCATTTATATGGCAATAATCTTGTAATAATATCTATACAGATTCTATTATTATTTATTTGTTTTGTTTTTTCTTGCAATAGGGCATAGAGGCTCCCGTCAAGAATCAGAGACTCACTATGCTAGGTTCTATATACACACAACAAAAAAAGCCTCTGCCCCAAAGAGTTTACAGTATAACTTCTAACAACAATTAATTGAAAAAATGAGTGATTTGATGGCAAGTCACTTAGCCTTCTCTGTGACTCAGCTCCCTATCCGTAAAATTGGGATAATAGCACTGCTTTACCTCACAGGGATATATTGAGGATAAATGCATTGAAGCGTGTGAAGCACTCAAATACTACAGTGATGGAGGCTGTACAAGTACCACAGATAGCTAGAAAGATAATGTTACCCTTAAGTAGATGGTCCACAGTAAGGATATGGGACTAACTAGTAAATAAGGTGCTCTCTTGTAGCTCAATTGGCAGCAGAGGCCTGCATTTTTGGACCTGGAGGAAAAAGGTTCTAGTCTTCTGCATCCTGGTGTTTTTGCATAGGTGTGGGAACTAGGCGTGCAGGAGTGCTGCAGCACCCCTCGGTTTTACATGAGGCTTTGCTCCTGGCCCTGCACGCGGGGTCCTGGCTGCTGGCCCTGTGCCCAGGACTCCCATACATGCTCCCAGCTGTGGCCGCAGCCTCAGCCTCCTTGGCCTTTACCCTTGTCCATGTCCCCCCCTCCCAGAGTCACGGCTTTGCTCCCGGCCCCAGTTCTAAGGGACAGAGGTGGGAGGGTGTGGACAGACATAAGGGGGGGGACGAGTTAAAAAGTTTGGGGTCCACTGCTTTATAGTTTCTCTGGCTTTCAGTACCCCCACTATAAAAAGTGTTCCAACACCACTGTGTGTATGACACTGCAGCATATGAATTTGTTGCATCTTTAAATTTGTAAACTAGGCTAAAAATTGAGTAAACCAGAATGTGTGACAGAAACAACCTTAACCATAAAAGGAGATTCTGTGTTATCTTTGGACTTGTCTATACTACACAGCACAGCAATGGCACTGTAGCTATTGTGCCATAGTGTAGGAAGGAGTTTTTCCATCACTGCACATAATATACTTTCATGGGGTCAACAGAAGTATTTGTCCACTGGATCATGTCTATACCGGGGGTTAGGTCAGCACAGCTATATAGCTATGCCAATCTACATTTTAAATGTAGACCAGGCCTTTGATTGTGTTAGCATTAAAGCATAGCTATCAAACACTGCATCCTAAATACCTAGGTTCAGGCAATATCAGGAAGTAGTTTTTGGAAGTTTAGACTGGAAATTAGATGAAGGTCTCTAACCATTAGAGGAGTGAAGTTCTGGAACAGCCTTTCAAGGGGAGTAGTGGGGTCAAAAGACATATCTGGCTTCAAGACTAAGCTTGATAAGTTTATGGAGGGGATGGTATGATGTGATAGCCTAATTTTGGCAATTAATTTATCTTTGATTATTAGCAGGTAAATATGCCCAATGGTCTGTGATGGGATGTTAGATGGGGTGGGATCTGAGTTACTACAGAGAATTCTTTCCTGGATGTCTGGCTGGTGAGTCTTGCCCACATGCTCAAGGTTTAACTGATTGTCATATTTGGGGTCAGGAAGGAATTTTCCTCCAGGGAAGATTGGCAGAGGCCCTGGAGGTTTTTCACCTTCCTCTGCAGCATGGGGCATGAGTTACTTGCTGGAGGAGTCTCTGCACCCTGAGGTCTTTAAACCATGATTTGAGGACTTCAATAACTCAGACATAGGTTAGGGGTTTGTTACAGAAGTGGGTGGGTGAGATTCTGTAGTCTACCTTGTGCAGGAGGTCAGACTAGATGATCATAATGGTCCCTTCTGACCTTAAGTCTATGAGTCTATGAATAATGAAATATATTTTGAAGTGTATTTTAATGTATTTATTTAGTTATGCCAGTGCATATTTTTTGGTTATTTTCAAGAGATAATTTCCAGGTGTTTGCCAAAATTGATAATGTGAATATAAGGCTTACTAGAAAGGATTATTGTCTTCCTGGTTATATAGATATTTATTTTTTTCCTGTTAAAAACCCACTTAACTGATCTCATTCATCTTACAATATCCCTCTGTCCTGTAATGTTTTCCACAGGCAATAATAAATCGTAAAAATGGAGGCTACCGACTATACTGACTTGCTGCCCCTTCAGTGGCTTGGCTGGTTCCTAGATCATGAGCTTATTTTGAGGTTTCTAGATTGGTCAGATTATTTTTTATTATAATAATACCTTGCAGAAAAGTCAGATCTTAAAGGGCAAAGTACATAAGTACAATAGCAGTGGGGAAAGAGGCACGTAGGTTTGCCTGTCTGTCTAACTCAGTGTAAAATCCTAGTGGAGACAAAGCATAGGTATATTCTTAACCTCAGTGTAGTTAGTCAAAGTCAACCCTATACTTCTTACCTGAGAATCACATTAACTAGCTAGGTTACAGTAAAAACTGTAGTGCCTTATCTCCACTAGGATTTTATATTGAGATAGCTGTCTTGGTGTAAAATCTGTATTGATGTGATTTAGTGAAGACATAACCTTACTGAAGACTTAAAGAAACCGCCCAGAAACAAAAAAAAAAAACCCAACTCTCTAATGAAGACAAGAACAGGTAACGGGGTGAGTGTAACAATAATAAATTAACGTGGTTACAATGGCTCATCTGATTACTCTAGATAATTTAAATATATAGTGGTGGGTTTTTTTAAATGTTGGTTTATTTATATTAACATAGCACCTAGGAGCCCTAGTCATGGACCAAGACCCCATAGTGCTAGGTGTTGTAGAGACACAGAACAAAAAAAATACTCCCTGCCCCAAGGAACTTACAATCTACGTATAAAAGACAACATAAGCAGACAGACAGACAAGAGTACAAGGAAACAATGAGATGTCATTAGTCAGCTTGAAGGGCAATGGCGTCATTGCCATTGGTGTTGAGTTTGTTGTAGGCATTGTGGCAAAGCAGAGTTTTAAGGAGGATAATGAGGTAACTTTGGAAGTTTATGGGAAGCTCCTGCCAAGCATGAGAAACAGCATGAGAGAAAGCATGAAGGTGCTTGTTTGAGAATTTAGCAATTGGGTGATTGAGGCTGGCATCACTTGCCGATCAGAGATGACAGATGACATCTCAATAGTAAATGATAAATGATGGATAGGGTTGGGATAAGTTGGGAAGTGCCTTGAAAATGATGACAAGCAGCTTTTGCTTCATGTGTTAAAGATGGGGGTGCCAGCTGAGGGATTGAAACAGAAGTGTGACATGGTCAGAGGAACAGACTAGGAAAATTATTTGCACCTGCATTCAGAAAGGATATGAGTGGGGTAACCTTGCATTTGTCAAGACCAGAGAGAAGGATGTTGCAGCAATTGAGACACAAGATGATGAGAACCTGGACAAAGTTTTAGCTATGTGGATGGAAAGCAAAGGCCATATCTTAAAGATGTTATGCAAAAAATTATCTGCAAGATATAGACATTGCCTGGATGTGAGGACCTAGAGAGAATTCTGAACTGAAGATGACTTCCAGGTTATGAGCCTGAGTGATGGGCAGGATGGTGGTGCTGTCCAGTGATTGAGAAAGGAGGTAGCAAAAGGGGCTTGCATGGTGGAAGAGATGAAATTCTCTGTTTCAGCCATGATGAGCTAAACCAGAACTAGTTTCCCCCACAACCTCACCATTATTAGTTGGGTGATTTCTTGTAGGCATCCTAGTGTCAATAGCCATGGATACAGTAAAAGAATATGTGTAAAGGAGTATTTTTTAAAGAGGCATTTACTCTATTGCTTGAATTTTATGTAATGATTCCTTTGTGTCCTTTTCTTGTGTGAAATTGGGCCTGTGGAATGCTGAGCAATCTCAATCCCTAATGACATCAGTGGGAGCTCAGGGCACTCATCATTTTTCAGAAATCAAAAAGGCATTTGAGGAATGGGGCTGTATCCCACTGCCATAAAGGAATTTTAAAATGTAATTTTCTCTTTGGTTACAGTTCAAAGAAATCCTTTAGTAACCTAAGTTGATTCTCAAGATCTTTTCTTGCTACAGAGAACTGGACAAAAGATCCTGGCTAAAATTGCCTAGATCACTGAATATAACTGGGTGATCTATGTGCACAACTCTTGTTTATTTCTTTTTTTCCCATTCCCTTTCTTGTACCAGAGCATTAGAGATGACAAAATAGACTTGAGTTACTGTCTGCTGATTTAGGGGATGGAAAAACACCATTCTTCTTCCATAATCCCCCATAAAATATTTGCCAGGGAATCTTTATTTTTAAATATAAGAGCCACTGTGTTCAGTAATACTTCTGATCCCATTTGAACACCTGAGGTCCCAGATCATTGGCTGGGAGGGTTAATATTACTTTCAGATGTGTTTGTGTCTTGCATTTTGTTAAAAAGAAGAATGTCTTTTGAAATGCAAGCTTTTCAAGAAAAGAAGCAATCAAGCAAAACTACTAAAAGGCACAAAAGTATTATTTAACAAAATTTTATTTTTTACATAACAGGATCAGATCTTCTATGCCATAGAGGTGACTCAGATTGGAAAACAGTCTGTTTTAAAATGTTTAAAAGTTGAGTAAAGATATTACATTTCCTGTTACAAACCTATTTTATCTGCTTTAATTTATCTGAGTATTTCTCTCTCTATAGGTGTGTGTGAGCTGTGCACTCACACACACACTACCACCAATATCATGTATATTTCTTTTGCATATATTTTATGTATATATGGCTATAGGACAAATGTAAGTTTAATTCATTATATTGTATTCCCATCATTTGTCCTGTGTGTACACACACATTGTATATTCCTCATCTAAAATGCAACATTAGGAAAGAATTATCCCCTGCAGCATGTGCTTCACCAACATTAAGATGGTATCAAGACTTTTTCAAGAATTTTATGGTATGAGAGGAGGACTGCACAGATTCTGTCTATTAAAGCAACTATGTGGAAGATTCATGCCATTCATGCTTATATAGCATACGTTTGGCAAGAGCACCACAGTTACTGTCAGCTACTAATATTTTCTTTGGTGGAAAAAATGCATGAAAATGTGAATTCCAAGTTCAACTTCAGGGGGAAAAATCGAAGGGGCGGGGGGAAGCAAAATTGAAATAACCTATCCGAGGCAGGGAAATTGCCTTTATTTTGGGGTATAGGACTGCACTTAGTGAACAAATAATGGTCCTGGTTTTCTCCCCTCACAGCAGACAGGGAAGAAATCTCTGAAAGGATCCATCATCATTTGACTGGGATTCATTGTTTAGCTTTTTCTCCTGCCCACCAGGTGGGAAAAAGCCACAGACATGGCAGATTTCCTGATAACTCTCTGCATCTGGTTGGTAGCACCGCAACATTGGAGACATGCTGTGAAGGGTTCCATCTTGCTACAGCTGCCCCACGATGGCTCAGTGGAAAATATAAGACAGTATTTTCTCCTGTATACATGCTTTCTTCTGGCTCATCCAGTCTGCATCCTTTCCCCCAGAATGGACCCCAAACGTTTCAGAGAGGTGGTGTTCTCTGTAGGAAAAAGCAGCAAAGAATAGACTAACAGACGTATTGGAGCATGAGCTTTCGTGGGTGGGTATTCATCCAATACATGTTAGTCTATAAGGTGCCACAGGACTCTTTGCTGTATCATGTCTTGAATTTCTGCTTCCTTGTTTTGCTCAGGAGGTTAGAAATTGCTTAGCCTAACTCCTTGAAAAGTAGGAGCAGCTGCTTATAAACATGAAGTGCTACCTCAGTCTTACAAAAAAACCTCAAGGCATCCAAAAAGGAACAATGGACTTTCCAGCACAGGAAAATGCTTCAATTTGATGACCATTTTTCTAATATATCATGTTCATATTACGGTACACATTCTCTTGTTGCTTCCTTTGAGATATGATCTTGCAAAACTTTTATTTAGATAGACACAAATATGGCATTTATTGGTAAAACTTCATGCTGTTCAGCATTAAACCTTTGGGATATCTGCTCTTTTGCCTTTTGAAAAGGCAGAAGAGACAATTTTAGCTTTGGCTGAAGGATCCTGAAGAGGAAAGCTGTACTGTGTTTCATGGGGCTCTAAGGTATTCCTGCTAAGGAACATCATTGTATTGTGAATCTTTCATTGTCCTGTACTTTTGCTATAATAGCTGACCACCCCCATCACATTTCAGCATGTGAATCTTGCTGTGTAAATTCTTGTCATTTTAGCCCTGGGGGAGGAGGGGAGTTCTCTGTGCTGGCACTGTGTGTGTGGTCTGGAGTTTGTATCTCTACATCTACTCTCCCATGTGTATCCTGCACAACACAAAATGTCTGCAGCTAAATGTCATTGACAGTACCATTGCAACATAAGTTTGACATGTCCACATAACCCGCTCAACACTCTCCCGCCCCTGTGAGTTCTCCCTGTGACCTGCACAAAAAGCTTACAATAAAAGGACAGGTCCCTCTCCTGGCCAATGGGGTATACTGTTCCCAGAGCAGAAATGCCACCATATTAGATCTCTTCAAGTGTTGGTGGTTGGCTTTGCTCCTGCCACTTTTATCTGCTTTTGTCTTTATTCACTTGGAATTAAATTCACCCCTGTGCAGAAAGCCAGCAAGGCTTATTATTAATTATTATTATTATTTGTTTGGCAGCAGCCCTAGCCAATGGTTGAAGCCCCTGGGTGCTAGACACTATATATGCTTATAACAAAAAGTCCCTGTCCGCAAGAGTTTACAATCTAAGTTCATACATGTAAAGTGCTGGGTTGTCCCCAGCCCAGGAACGACCCACTGCCATATCCACAGTCTCTTTCCAGGCGCAGTTTTATTTTCCCAAGATAGGCAAAACACAAATTTGGTTCCTCAGCACACCCTAGGCTACAACTCCCAGGGGATTTTCCCAATTGCCTCTCTCCTGTTTCAGGGCCTCCCGCAGGATTCTTCTATGCTATTAACTGAGCCTCGCCTCCCAGTCTTTCTCTCAGGAGGCCCTTTTCCCCCAGCAGTTTCCCACTGCCCCTTCCCAGAATACTGTGGTAGCCTATCCCAGGGAACTCACTGTTGCTCTTGCTCCCTGCAGCCTCTGCCATCTCTTCCTTACTGACAGCTCAGCTTTTTATGGGGAACAGCTGTCCCCTCCTCAACTGCACCTAAAGAGTCAGACCATCCTGTTACAATGTCACAGAAGCCCCCAGTGAAGCTTCAGTAGTATATATGCCTTATGCTGGTCCTCTGCATGGGGTCGAATGCCTCTCTCGATCCCTTTCTTGCTTTTACATGGAATAAAACTACTTTGTATCTGTGTGAGTACACTCTCTTTATCTCCCTCCCTCACCTCATGTCATCTTCTATCTGTGCCCTAGTTTTGTGTTTGTCTTCCTCTTGATGTCCTTGCTTGATATTGGTGTTATAATACTGTACAAAGTATCTCCTTCAAACAACAAAATATGCTCAGTTGTGCATCAGAATGTGGTATGTATTCTTACCACCAGCGTGCCTCCAGTCTCTCTCTCTTTCTTTTCATTCTTAAACTGTGGAGGCATGAAAGCCCAGCAAATTATAACAGTTATTCAGAATAGTTTCCAGCAAGAGGATTGGGATGAGAATCCATCAGTGAGGCATCGCTTGCCCGCCGAAGGAGAATCCAGATGTTGAGGTATTCTGATGATAGCATGCATGTGTACTGGAAACTGATCTGCTATTACTGAAGTGTCATATAATTCACAGGGACTCCCAGTCAGACCAAAGCTATAAACAAGCTGGAAATATTTCATGTCCATTTTTATCATGTTTTAACTGATGCTGCCTGGGGGAGGTGGGAGAATTGAGGTGATGCCAGTCTTGTGCAGGACAGAATGGCTCAGTGAGCTGGGAAAAGGGAATGCTCCTAGTAGCCCACCTTACCACTGTTCCCCAGAGAAGCACCATGAGGGCTTCATTAGCACGTGCTGACAACTGCAGCATGTGCAAAGACCACCACACAGTGTCAGACAGACCACACACTCTTAGGGCTATGGAGCGTGGCTAAACATGCTTTCCAGGCTCCATGGGACAGAGCTCAACAGGATGCTAGGAAGAGATTCTGTCTTTCTGCTTTGGGCCCCGCTCTGTAGTAGGTCATGTGCGTAACGCTACATACATCTGTGTTAGCAAGACTGGAGCCTTCATGTAGTAGAAGTGAAGTGAGCCTTTGAACCTTCTTTACCTCCCCTCCCTCCAGCTCAATCAGGCAAACAGGACTCCTTCCATGGTTTAGAAAGTGCTTCAGGATCCACAGGGATGGAAGATCTTAGATGGATTGGAGGGAATCAATATCTTGCACTTCTGTAGTACATCTCATGTGAGGATTTCAAAACGCTGTACAAACATTCATTAATTAAACTTCACAGCCCTCACGCTGTGCTAGGTACACGAGTGTTATGTCAACTGCAAAAGAGGGGGAAATAGGAGCAGATAGGTTAAGGCCAGAATGGGGGGCCTAAAATTAGGTGCCTAAGTGGCCCAGTTTTCAGAGGTGCTGAGGATCTGCTGCTCCTGCTGAAGTCAACAATTCTCCTCTCTGAAAATTTAGATCACTTATTTAGTTGCCTGTGTATGGATTTAAGTGACGATCTCCAACTACCCACATTTGAAAATTCTGGCAATAGTAACTTGCCCTAGTGTGAGAGGGAGTCAATGGCAGTGCTAAGAATTGTGAAATACTCACTGCAAAGACACTTGTGCCTTGCTTCCTCCCTATTACAAAGCAATGTGGGCCACAAGCTGCTTTGATATAAGATGGTTAAAATTATGAGAGGTGTCTGGAACGCATTCTGGTTTCTCACGTCTCAGCTCTTCTGCAGTAGGATAATACCCACAAAGATTCAACAAGTATTTAAATGCTCATCCCTAAGTTTTCATAACTCATATTTCAATCCTTAGAATACTTTTTTCCAAAGCTACATTTTCAGAGAATACTGTGAACATTGAATAACACGAGCTTCTAGATTATTACACACAATGGTTTTTATTTTACTATATTATCTACTCTTTTTAAAAATAACTCCTAAATACAGACAAGTGAAATTGCAAACAGGAAAAACAGTCTGTATTAGAAACTGGAATGAATGTAAGTCTCAGGAGGTTGACCCCAATCTATCTTCAGTGACAACTGAACAAAGCATTACAAACTCACTCCCATATGGTGCTTACTATTTGCACTCAGTCGGATATCTAAACACTGAGACTGATCACTCGGCATTGCAGGAAAACTTCAGTGAGAGTTCTGAGGGCACAAGGAATGCAGGATTGGACTCCCTAATGTGAAGCTTTCCACGTGACCAAAGAAAAAATAAATTGCATAAGGAATGCATTATGTATGGAGGAGGCTATGTAGATCTATCTATCTATTTATCTATCTATCTATCTAATCTTATTCTGACCTATTACAAAGTCATAAATATGCACTGGCTCCTTCAGTGGAATTACTCCAAATTTATTCATTATAACAGATAAAAATCTGGCCCATTTTATATATCTACATTTTTGGATCTGTCTTATATATCCATATCTATCATATATTCAGCCTTGCAAAATTGTAAATGCCCTTTCATCTGGGTTGAGTAACATTTATTTCCAGAAGAGCAGAATATCTTTAGTTTCAATATGATCAATCACCATGATAAATGGCAAGCAAGAATGTTTTCTGGCTGGACTGGGGAATTTCATGGAAAATTTTACAAGTGTGTGTGTGTATAATAAATAACACACATAATAGTTTCACAAGTTAGAACTATCAGAAATATATTAAAATGGCCTTTGTGGAGAAATCTTTTGGTCAATTCTTACAAATGAGGCATTAACGTACACAATTGTCTCCTCCACCTGATCAAAAGCTGTCAAGCTTTTATTTGATTTATTTATTTATTTTTGCACTAAAGCCCCAACCCAGTAAGCCCTTTATGCAGAGGACTGATGAGAGAAACATCAATGGAACTATATTATGTTGGAATATGTGGTTCCATTACAATCAAAACACATGAAATCGAGACAATTTTGCTGGAATTTTGTTTTGAAAAATGGAGACTAAAATAATGTTGAAATGTTCTGTTTTGACATTTTCTAATGAAATATTTTGATTTTTCATTTAAAAAAAACTTGTTTTTTGTTTTTAATTTGGCACTATCTTATAATGCAAAATAGAAACAGGTGGCATTGAAATGAAACATTTTGATTTCAAAACAAAATGTTTTGAATGACCTGAAACAATTTTTTCCTCATAATTTTCCTTCACTAAGAATTTCAAAACTTTTGGTTTTCTGTTTTGATTTGGAATGAAGCTAAATTGTGAAATCTCAAAATCCTTCATGAAACAGAACTTCTATCATACTGCCTAACTTTACGCATGTGAATAGTTAATTCCAATAGGGCCACTCATATGCTTATAGTTGAGTATGTATCTAAGTGCTTTGCTAGCTCAAAGACTTAGTGCGTAGAATCAAGATTTACTAAATATCAATCTTCTGTTTACAAAAATCCTGAAAATGTGACACGATAGGCAGGACCAAGTAGTTCAGGATCATGTTGGAGGTGTTCTTGTGGCATTGGCAATTAAATGCACTAGGCTGCAATCCCACACTCGAGTCTGCACTAGCGGATTCAGTTGCAGGATGAGGGCCATGGAGTGTGTTCTGGGTATGTTTCAAAGTCTCATAATTTGGTGCGGGAGGAGGAAACCTTGGAAAATGAGGCAGAGTATGACTATCATTCTCCCCATTTCTGCAAAACTTGGTCATGTACATATTGCTGCAAATGAAGTGTAAACAAACTAAAAAAAAATTAAATTACATGGATTGTATTCGGGCCCAGCTTTTCTGATCTTACTCTAGTATGCTGGATCTCCTGTGTTACCAGAGAATCAGCTGGTGGCCAGTTTTGGGGGTCTGAAAGGGATTTTCCTCACTATGGCAAAACTGGCAAACTGCTGTGTGAGCTTTCTCATCTGGCACTTAACATCCAGGAGATCTGTTTTGGAGGGAATTTAAGTCACTTTCATGGGTTCTTGCAGGGTTGGTAGATTAGGAAGGTCCAGCTGATAACCCTAAACACAGAGAGTTTCTTGGGCATTGGTCCTGAGTGTTGGTTTCAGTATAACTGCACCTCTGAGTCCATCCTCCATGGTCTGCTCAAGCTCCCAGGCCTCTAGGCATCACATTTCTCTAGACAGACACCCACATCCCAGTGCCTGCTGATCAAGATTTTAGGCTGTAGTCCCCTTGATCTGACTGTGGTGATTCTTTCTTCTCCCACATGTCTGACAAACACCCAGCCCTGTGCTCTTTAGTTTCCCTCCAAGGACAATGACAGTGTTCTTACCAGTGACCAGACAGCCTTCCTAAACAAAGTACCTTAATTCAAGGATAAAAAAGCAGACAGAAAATTTATAAAAACAATAAAAGGATCTGCATGTGTAGTAAATGTACCAGAAGTCACCCATCAATCCTATGGGGACCCAGGCACATTCCAGTGTTTCCAAGCCTTCAATGGGTTGGCCTCTCCTTGGACAAAAGTCTTGTCTGTTTGTTGAATCAAAATGAAGGGCCCCAAATCTGTTTAAACTCAGACTTCATATACTTTTTTCTCCCAGTCTCCTGAAAATAGATTAAACCAATCCCTCTCCTATCCCCTCCCTAGGTGTTTAGGCTTCAAAGGCTGGTATTTGCATAGCTAACCTTGGAGTTTTGCATTAATCACACAAATACACATCACCTATATTGGTACAAAGGGTGATGACTATTCTGTGACTCAGACCATCTGGCCTATCTCAATATAATGACTTTTTGTGGTTCTCATGATTTTAGCATAGAATATAATAATCTCAGAGTAGGCTTGTGTTCATCAAGTCTGCCACACTGAGCATGGCAGGTGAGGAGGTGTGCCTCTGGATCTGGTGGAGATATGGCATGTACCTGGTGCAGTTCACTCCCCTCCCCAAGACTTGCCTCATCTGCAGAATGAGGAAGACCCTGGCCTGCATCTACCTCAAGTACACCAGATTGCTCCTCCAGAACCTTCTACTGCATTTCTCCCTGCACCTTCTGCTCTATGCACGCCATATCTGTGGCCCTACAAAGTCATCTCCTCCTGGCTTTGGCAAAGGTGGCTGTCCACTACATCAGGAGGAGGATACTGGATGGGGAGGTGCTCTGCGACTGTGGTTGTCTATTTTCACTCCTCACTCAAATCATGTGACCCTCACTCCCTTTCCTGTGTTATGATTTGTTGTCCCCCATATTTACTTGGGATCTAGGTTCAGTAACTCCTCCCCTTAAGGCTGGGAGGACAGACCTTCAGATATGGGAAGGCTTGCACCTGCCCATCCCGAGATTCTCAATAGGTGGTACAGATATGGCTCTCTTCATCTCAACTCTCCTTTCTCTGGTGAGGAGGGCAGAGGGGGTCAAGGTGCAGCCGGGGCATAACCTTAACTGTTAGGCTCTCTTAGGCTTTTTAATGTCATGTACTCATCACCCATAGCTCCCCCATGTGTGAGGGTACTATGCAGCAAGGAAGCCTCATTTCCAGTGCCTCCTACTGGCTTGCTGCCTGTTGTGAGATTTTTCCCTCTGGCCCTACAGTCCCTGTCTGCAAAAAAAATTCTTCCTGTTCATACCCAGCTGGGCTTCATTATCAGTTAAGCCTGGCTCCCCAGCCTGGTATGTTGTCTTCTCAGGCGTACACTAGCCCATTCAAAGTCTGTGTGGGGAACACACCCCATCACAGGCTTATAGTACTTCAAGGGCCTTCGTTCAGACTGCATTGAGACAGTCTTGGGTGGTTTACCTCAGTTAGATATTAATTGTTTAATTAAGTTGCAGCCTCCAAATTTAATCAAATTTTGGCATTTACCTCTGATTGCTTCCATGACCATATCAAGCATCCAGTCACATAAACCTTAATCCTGCAAAAGACACACAGTGTGACTTCGCTAACATTAGTAGTCTCACTTGAAGGCTATTCCTGAGAACATCTTTGCATATAGCATGAGTGTTTTTAGATTAGGGGCCCATATCATAACATGTGGACTTGTTTCTTGATTCCATGTGTGGCAACTTCTCTGTGCAGTGTTTTGTCTCTTCTCTCCACTGTCTAAGGCTGTACGTATTCCCTAAGATTTGGTAACCATATTGGTGATTTACTTTATATGGTGTGAGGATCACTGAATTTTTGTCATTCACAAGATAATGGGGCCCATAAAGACTTCAACCCTTGAAAGCCCAGTAAAGTGCCTTCATTGAAAAGCAGGGTGAGGGATCCTCCACAGGGCTTGGCAATTATTTAAAGCAGGAAATGCTTCTGAAAAAGGGATGTTTTAACCATCTTTTTAGCAGTGGGAGGGTTGGGGTGAGGGATCAGAAAGAGGTTATATGTGGTAGTGTTTCTTCTATGGAGTTTATTGCATTCTCTGAGTGTGCAGCTCCTATAGACTGTTTCTCATTTGCCACTGCAGATCAATTATTTGCACATCTCTTTTCTGAAGGCAAGCTACAGAGACCAGCCAAGTTTGGTGGTGAGTAATGCAGACCTGGCAAAGATGAAAACTGAGTCACCTGCAAGTATTTGGAATGCTGAGAGCACAGTGGGGCTGCTTAACAGTTCAAAATCTCTAGCGCCTGTCAAATGAAAATGTTACAGCAGCTGGGGACCATTTCCTGGTATTTCATTGCTGGTTTTTTGCAGTGGGGGAAAGACGCCTGGAAAATATTAAATGGATCCCTGAGGGCATATTGGAAAAAAATCAGCAGTTTTGCAGACAATAGTCAGCTATTGCGTGGCTGTATATTTTTATTGGAAATCCACCATGGTTATGTAATGTTTTCTTTCTTTGGATTTAAGGTATTTCAAAAGGTATGTTTTCTGATGAATCCTTTCATCCTTATAACACACTAATTTTTAGATGTTTGTTCTTACTCTTTGTGAGTGGCTAAAATGATTTTAAATCAAACAAACTAGTAAAGATCTAGGTTTACATATGCAGTTTGCTTTGCCCTTTCATGACTGAGTCCCACTTTAAGGTTGCCACAAATACAGGGTATGATTGTGAGTTTGTGTATTTTGACGGGGTTTGTGTGTGTGCCTGTCTTGGGGTATGAGAAGTACTCATACAAAGCAGTAATGAGGGCATAATTAGAAGTGGGGAGCAGTGAGTTTGAATTTTAAGAGAGCCTCTTTCCCTTCTAACCTTTCCATGCATGTTCACAGGGATTATAAAACACGTGTTTCTCCATGTCTGTTCATTTTGTTTTCCAGATGCAGCAAGGCTGCCAAATTGGCCACATCTGGCTGTCCTTTCACAACCTCCCACATTTTCAGCCATGAGGAAGAGAATAGCACCCTTTTGTACAGCGCAGGGAACTGTCTGTAGATAAATAACAGTTTAAGGACACTATGACTAGAACTGGGCAAATAACAGCTTTTTGGTTCTCTGGCAATTGCAAAAAAAAATAGGTGTTTGGGGTTTTTTTTTCTGACTTAAACAATTTGGCAAAATCAGCACAAGTTCACATGCTATCTGTGTTACCAAATCTGCACTTCTCACCAAAAAAAAAGTTTTGATTAAAAAATTTCACATAGTTGTAACTGTGACTGTTTATCTTTCTAATATAATGAGAAATCAGCCCCTTTGGAAAAAACTCAGGGCTGATAGTTAAGGCTTGTTTAGTACAGGGGGAGAGGTTAAGAGAGGTGGTGGAGGGAGAGAAAAATCGGTCTGTGTTGAGGTTCCTCTTGAAGTTTAAAGCTTGTCTAACTCCACGTCCAAGCTAACCTGAAGAGATTGGGTTATGTCCTTTCCTTGGGTTCAGTTTGTGAACCAAATGCTGCAGGATTGCTGTGATCCTGGCTAAGTGCAGTACTTAGCTCTGGGTTGGGTTGGTTGCTTTAGCTTCCCCCTTCTAGATGGAGATCAGCATGGTTTTGATAAGAACTTCCATGATGAGAGGGACAATCTGTGCTACTCCAGATATGAGTGGGAGAGGGGAGGCACATAATGAGTATTTGGGATGATTTCCTGCCGCCTTCTTCATCTTAAACAAAGAAGGAAAAGGGGAGGAATCAGTTGTATTTACCACCCTATCCCCTGCTTGCTTTGTATATAGAACACCCCTGAGTAATATGTGTGAAAGTGTTGCTTGCTTGGGTGCCTGTGAAAAGGCAGGCTTAGAAAGAAAAAACAGGCCCAAATAAATGAGGAGTAAAAGTGTAATGACATCGGTGGAGATACACCAGTATAAAATTAGTGCAAGTGAGATTGAAATCAGACCTGCTGTACTGAGGTTGGAATACAGTTGGAGAAGATTGTGTGTAACAAACACTGTTGAGACAAAGTGGATATAATTTACCTGAACTTCTGGAAAAGTATTAAAACCAGTACGGACCCTACACAGATGGTCAGTAAATATGATACATTTATTGGCATGATTGCAGAAAATTTGTTGCTGGTTTATCTCCAACTGAAGTTATTTGGAACAGATAGGGCTCAGCATATTCAAGCCAGTGTTTAGCACCTTGAAGGACAGAACTGTTGGTTTCTTCATTTGCCTTGCTACTTACCTCAGTGGGGCTGAGGTGTCGGTTAACTAATGTTTGTACTGGCTGTTGAAAAATGTGCACTGTTCTACAAGTGTTGAGCATTGCTGGTATTTCTGTCTAGTTAGTAGCTCTAACCATTACAGCCAGTGATGCCCCATGCAAAACACTTTTAACTGAGCTTTGTTGTCTCATAATAAATCATAGTTTGATTTCTCACATTTAAGGTTCATTTTCTTCTGTGCCTTGCCAGAATGAATGACGTGCCATTTTTTTTCCTCAAAAGGAGTAATTTCTCTCATGTTCAAAGAATTTGTAAAATAAAAAATAGTCTCAAATATTTATTGCTATGGTTAGTTGGCGTCTTTTTGGCAGCAGGACAGTAGAATAACAAGACTGCTTGATGCTGAGGGCAGTTCGGTAGATGAGGAACAGAAGGCTGAGAGTGGCACAACCCTGAGAAAATGTGAGAAATTTAGGACTTGTTCCTGCTCCCAGTGAAGGCAATGGCAAAAATCCCATTGGCTTCAATGAAAGCAGTATGAAACCATAAAAGAATTCTGAATTGCTGCCGTGCCATCCATTTTTCTTTCTAGATGCTCCAGCACAGAAGCAGGGCTATTAAATACAATTCATTCTTGAGATGCTTGGTAAGAATAATAGTACTGCAAAGGAAAAGTTTATTTTGTTGAATAATCTCTCCCCCAACAAATGATTTACTATAATTTCATTAACGACTCCAATCCAGTGCATTTCCTGGAGAGTTAATGGCAGGCTCAGTGCTAATGATCCTCTGCTTTGCCTCAGGCCATTAGCTCTCTCAGTTGGTCATTATTCTCCAGGAAGTGACCTGGGCTTCGACCACAATTACTTAGTTAATTTGAATTCATTGTGCATTAGAGCTTTGGTGTTTAGTGTCTGACTTCCCCCACCCTCATTCTGTTTTTGGTAAGGACAAAGTTGGAACCCTTCCTAAACTGTATCAGCATTGGAGGAATATTGAATAGTTAAGTAAATGCATGAAAGCAGGAAACTCTGAACAGTTTTTTTTAAAGAAGCAGCAACTCATCAGCAACATTGTCCAGCTGTCATATAAATATAAGTACATTTGACTATTAATATTTCCTTTAAAATTTACACACCTGGCTACCTTGTTATAAGACCACGAGCCTGACCCTGTACCATGCTGAGCAACCTGAACTCCTGCTTTACAGGAGTTGAGGGCCTGCAGCATCTCACAAGAGAAGCTCAGCACCTTGTAGGAGTAAGACCTAAATCTAGATCTCCTGCACTCTGTGTGCTTTGCTTTTTAGGTAATCATCTGTGTCTGTTTGGGCCCAGATGCCATAATTGTTCGCTGAGCTGCACACACGAGCTAGAGAGCATAGAACTCACGTTTGCTGGCTCCCGAAACAACCTTTGTTGTTATCTCTGTTAGCTTCTGTTAGTTGTAGGAAGGCTTAAATGGCCTCTTTTTAGGGTATATGTTGGAAGGTGAGTTGCTCACAAACATTTGGGGAGTTTCCATCTAGCAAAGGGCGATTGTAGTATGTGGACATGTCAGTCAGTACTTTGTAGCTATAGCTACGTGTAAGCAAGTGAAACCCATGCTTACACCTCATTGGTCTCTGTCCCACTTTAATGGCTGGACTATGTAGAGGTTTATAAATCTGATAGTGGCTTTGAGCTAAGATGAATGGCTCTTTTAGCATAGACAACGAAAGCTCATGGTTTTAGATCTGTGGGTTTCAGGTTTAATCCTTGCTGCAGACAGGGCTGTGACATTATATTCAGGTGATGTCTGAAACTTGGGCATGGTTCACTGAGGTTTGCTAACCTTATGGCAAAACTAAGCCATCGTTGGTTGGTGGCTGGGCCAATTTGTAGTGTTGCCAAAGTGGTAAAAACAAATGGAAGTGAAAACTTAATTGAAATAAGATGGTAGAAATTACTTCAGAGGGGGTCAGTACTACTTTAGCTGCACTATAAACCACATATCATTAGTTACTTGGTAGGGAATTTAAATTGCTACATTGTCAACTAATTTTACTGAGTTTGAGTCTTCCCTCACAAAAGCTTCCCCCCACCCTTGTTCATCTAACACATTAGGGCAGAGGTGGGCAAGCTCCAGCCCGCAGGACCCTCCTGCCTGGCGCCTGAGCTCCTGGTCCCGGAGGCTAGCCCCGGACCCTCCCCTGTTGCTCCACCTCCCCCACAGCCTCAGCTCACTGTGCCACCAGTGCAATGCTCTGGGCAGTGGGGCTGCAGAGCCTGGCCTGACCCAGTGCTCTGAGCTGTGCAGTGGCTTGGCTGGCTCCAGGTGGGTGATGCGGCTGTAGCACCGCCAGCCACTGGTGCTCCAGGCAGCGTGGTAAGGGGGCAGGAAGAAGGGGGCGTTGGATAGAAGGCAGGGGAGTTCGGTGTGATGGTCAGAGGGTGGGGGTGTGGATAGGGGTCAGAGGGTGGGGAACAGGGGGGTTGAATGGGGATAGGGGTTCTGGGGGAAGTCAGAAAGGGGGAGTGGGATGTCGCAGTGGGGGGGCAGTCAGGGGCAGGAGTTTCGGAGGCAATCAGGGGACAGGGAGAAGGGGTGGTTGGATAGGGCAGGGTCCCAGGGGGCAGTCAGGAATGAGAGGAAGGGTTGGATGGGACAGTGGGAGGAAGTTAGGGTGGGGGTTCCAGGGACAGGGAGTGTCGGGGGTTGGATGGGGCAGAAGTTGGGGGGGCGTTAGGGGGTGAGAAAAGGGGGAAGGGGAAGCGGAGCAGGAGCCGGGCCACATTTGGCTGTTTGAGGAGGCACAGCCTCCCCTAACCAGCCCTCCATACAATTTCCGAAACCTGATGTGGCCCTCAGATCAAAAAGTTTGCCTGCCCTTGCATTAGGGCCTTCTTCATTTGTGGTAAATGAGACTGGATGTTCTTTGTCAGCCTAAAGAATCCCAGCTGAATTGACTCCAGCTGACTTGATTGGACAACTCAACAGTTAGTTGAGGGGGTTGACTTGGAGTATCATATAGACGTGACCTCCACATATATATTCCCATAATCGCATTTCAATCAATTTGAGGATAAGGTTAACTAAAGATTTTTGGTCCCAAAGAAGTTTCACAAGAAACTTGGTTAATTTCATTACTATGGTATCATACAATCAAGTGCCCCATGATCTGGGTCTTCCCGTGGCTCCGTGTTTATGTCATACTCCCCGTCAGTACCTGGGCTGGGCCAGGGAAACTAATGATCCAACCAGCAGACCAAATTCGGTGATGAGTCCTAGTCACGTGCGACCTGAGGGGTGTTTCACATATGCTAAGAAAGAAGCACTTACACAGTAACCATTTTTTCCATAATCTTAGATTTGAATAATACTTTACTAAAAAAAATTCCAAAAACAAACAGAAAAACAACCCACCCTTTTTGACCTTGCCTCCTTCAATCTATTCCTTGTCTGGTACCAGTCCCCTTTGGGGATTCAGTCTGTGTGACCAGAACATGCAAGTTACAAGAAGGGAGACTTTGAACACCTATTTTCACTGCATAAGTCGTCACAGAAACTGCCCCAGTGTACTTTGCAACCCCACCTTGACAAACAGTCAACACGTAAATGAGTTCCGACATCTGGTGGAAAGTCCAAATTGCTGTTAGAAAGTTTCAAAGGGGCCCAAGTGCCCAACACATACGGTCATATTTATCTCTGTGGGGATGCTGGACTCACTTAAGCAAAACACATGATATTCAGAGAATGTCTAAGCAATTATATTATGCCTGGAGTCATTTTATGAGGTGTGAGGCTCAGTGACTTGAGCTACCTTACAGAAGCATACAATGCCTAGGACAATGGAGCTCAGAACTCAGGGCTTCTAGGCACTATTGCAAGCCAAATAAATAGTAATCGTGATACAAAGCCGTTGAATAGGATTTTTTTAATGAATAAATGAAAGAAAAGTTATTTTGAGCTGAGCCCTTAAATGAAAAATTTCAGTTCAATTCAAATGTTTATAAATGATTAATTTATAACCTTTTCTGGCAGACGGCATTGTGGGAAGGGACGAAACTAATGGCCTGTTTTAAGACGGTGTTGTTTTGACATAGAGTCAAACATTATTAGTTTTGGAAATATATCACGAAGTCCCACCACCATTTAGTTACAATCATCTTTATGGTATTGGAAAGTCTCAAAACTTGAATTAAACTTCACAAAGCTCCAGAGAGGTGGGGAAGTATTGTATTGTATGTTATCCTTATTTTACAAAGGAGGAAGCTGAGATACAGAGAGACTACAGACCAGATTTTCAAAAGAACTTAATCAAGTTTGAGTGCTCAGCTTTAGATACCTATGTCCTGTTTGATTTCAGTGGCAGCTGCCAGCACTCAGTGCCTCTGAAAATAGGCTTTGTTTTCTAAATCTGGGGATCCAAAAAATTAAGACCTCCAAAATTGCATTCCTTTTTGAAAATTTGATTGGCACATGATCATGCTTGTCTTTGGCAGAAATGGAAATCAACCCCCTTTCTCTGAGCTCCCAGTACTTTGCCTGAGCCACATGACTATCCTTCCTCCCCATTAGCAGCTAGCATCATTTTGCAGGCAGGAAAAGTAAGTTATGTTAAAAGCCAAGGGGAATTAATTAATGTACACAGGCAGAGAGACTACACAAAGAAGCAGGAAATTCCTCCCTTTCTAAAATTGTGCTTTCAAAGTCCTTCTTAGTGTCGACTTTAAATAACCATTATTTGCTCTCGAGTTACTTTGGTATTATCAGCTTGCCTTAGTGACAGATTGCTGGATAGCTGTCTTTTCTTCTTTCCAAAAGGAGCACACCCTTCAAAACAGACTGTTTTCCAAGTTATTAGTTTCCCTGTTATTGTATCCATACCATTCAGTGATCCAAAAACCCTCCCACCAGGATAGGAAAGGCTAAGTTTCCCCAGCTGGAAACACAGCTTTAGACACTAGCACTCCTATTTGTTGTCCCAGCCTCAGAGGGGGCACAATGTGGCCAGCATGGGATTCTGATAAGAAAAGGGAAAAGGCAGAAAGGCAAGGACTTTGAGAACAGCAGAACCAGTGACGGCAAAAGGGCTCCAGCTTGCCTCAGCTCCAAGAAGTAAAAGGTCAAGTACAGGCAGGTTTTGGCTCACATTTGGATATTGTCTCTCAGCAAAGGGTCGCAGGTTCAAAGCAATCTTGGGGCTGCTTCTTTACAAAGAGAGCAGAGAGGTGGAGTTGATGGGTCCCATTCACTGAACTGGATTAAAGAGGCTGAGGCTGCAGATATATCAGGTGCCAACAGTGCCTGATGGGCTGTAGAGTAAGTGTGGCTTGCCTGGGGAATGAATTTTGCACAGTACCACTGGATCATCATCATCATTTGATACAAGACGAGGCTGAGATCATGATTCAGGTATGTAGAATCTGTATATAAATCTGAGTAATGAATATAGCCGAGGCTGGGGGTTGAGGGGAGAGAACAGGAGACTGCCAGATTACTTTGTGCTCCCAGCACTGTTTAAAGCTGAAATTGTCCTTTATTTCTAACTCAGAGATTCTATAGTCTGCACATGATTTATTAGTATGTGGTTCTGTACAACAAGGTTGGGTGTGTGCAGCAAATGTGTTTTAATGAAAGAAAACAGAGAAGCCCTGCCAAAGTCAGAGGTGCTGAAATCTATCCCGTTCCCTCCATTATGTCTGTACATAAAGAAAAAAAAATCCATTTTAGTATTGAGTAGTCAGGGTCCAAACTCACAAATATGAAATCTACAAGAGAACTTCTTTAATCCATAGTAACCACAGGAAGACACATTGTGGGTTTCCAAATTCTGTGGTTTAGTGACTAAACAAAAAGGCAATTAAAAGACCCCCAGGAATATTGCATAAAGCAACCGTACTGTTATACAAAGCAATACATTAATGGCCATTGTATCTGTGATTGTGGTAACTTGAGCATTGTGGAAGCATGTCATTCATTGTAACTATATGATCACCTGCAAGGCAAAAGTTGCAAGCAGCAAATACGTGTATTCAGTTTGGCTGTGGGCCAGTTGCCTAGTTACGGAAAACAGCTTGTCAGTTGGCTGATGTATGAACACCAGAGAATATGTGGATAACAACCATCATTTAATTCGTTCATAACATTTAATAAAGCGAAAGGTTTGGGCATGCTTGTGTGTCCTTTGATTTCTTTTCTATGTGCTTTGTAACTGTTATTGATGAATTCTTGGCAGTGCATCTGCCAGTTTCAGTGGAGTTCCACTGGCATAAAACTGAACCCAGTGGTACATTTGGCCCACAATCTCTTCAGCTATTCAAGATTATATTTTTAAATGAAAGTGTATTTGAATTGCAATAGATTTGTGTGGAAACTAAGGCAAGAATAACTGTAAATACAAATGGGTGGATCATTTTAGATTACTTCACTCCACTTCAAACTTTTTTGTGAAAAAGTTTGTTTAGCTTTTTTGAAAAAAAATCATTTTTGTGCTCCCCTTGACTTTCTGGATTTGGACAGGACTGGAAGGGAAAGCACCAATATTTCGGAGGACAGGGTTATTTCTCAGTAGTTCAGGCACAATTAGGTGCTGGAAATACCAGGAGTCTCAGTAGAAATCTTGTTCTTAGGAGAGTTTCAGCCCAACTTTGCAGGTTCTAGAGATTCAGAGAGGATCCATATTTTTGGTTTACTAACCACATTAACATTCTGAAACTTTGAGGATTGCAGAGTAGCACATCTTCTCCCATTGCTTCTTCATGCCTTCTTCCATGTCACTCTAGAAGGTATGTCTGCACTGCAAATGAAAGGTGTGATGGTAGCATGGGTTGGCATACCTGTGCAAGCTTTATTCTACCGAGCCTGGATAACAATAGTAGTGTAGGTATGGTGGATGGGCTGGTAACCAGGGGATATACCCAAGGTCCCTGGAGGTCTCTCTGTCTCTCCTGTTAAAGCTGTGCTACAGTGTATAAATAATCAAATAGTCATTGGAGCAGGGACTTGAACTTTGGCCTATCTCATCCTAGGTGAGTGCCCTAACCACTAGGTGATAGTCCTTCTCATTTGCTTTCCTTAGCCCAATGACCATTCATTGTCATTATGATTTGCCCCTATGAAAGGTAATGAATAGTTATTGGTCCAGGAAAAGAGCGCTCTTGAGGCCAGGAAGGAATTTCCCTCCAGGTGGTATAATATTGGACAAATGACCATCATATGTAGTATGGGCTGATTCTTTTTCTCTCTCATGCCACAGGAGCCTTCACCTGAAAATCACACTTTGATGCAGTAGGAAAAAACATGGGACTAGGAAAAATTGTGTTAAATATTTTTTTACACGTGAAATTATCTAAAAGGGGCTTTGTAACACAGGGGCTAAAATATCTCCAACAGATCAGGACAGAATTTAGATGCCATTCCTTGAGATGGTTTCATCATAGTATCATGACATTTAGATCTCTTGCATGACACAATTGCTGCACTTGACCTTCAGAGAACCCAATCTACTCCTCCTGGACAGGAGGCAGAGCTGAACTCTAGCATGATCCAGTCTACTTTAATCCTTGTGGTCTTGAGCATATACTAAGTGTTTACTGTATGGTTAAAAATTTACAAGTCTTCTGGTTGCACCTGCTCAGTAGTGACTTATTCACCCACGAAAGCTTATGCTTAGTCTATAAGGTGCCATAGGACTCTTTGTATGTATTGTTTGTGTATTGATTTTAATCCTTCTCTTCCAACAGGATGATGTTCAATTAAATGACTACCTGAATTGACACTACTTCTGGCCATCCTTATAAACATTTTGGTTATGACTGTAACTAATTAACATCACCCTACTATTTGCAGTATACTTTAGGTATTTCCGATATGACTGTACAGAAGTGCCATGACTATTGCTGTAGCATTATCTGATGGCAAAGTCATGATTTTAAAGTTTTAGGTTTTTTTAAGAATGGCCCAATATTGTATATCAATTATGTATTGCCCAAGCCTCTTCATGGTGTTTCTAGGTTCAACTTTGGCCATATTGTATGCTGAGCAAAGCCTTTTGATGTCTTTGTAGTTCAAGATTAATACTACTCATAGCAACTCAAGGGAGAAATTGTCTGATTAAAAAAAGCCTCAGAAACCTTCTAGTCTGCTCCTCACAGCTGAGCTGAAGTCAAAATTTGAGCTGCAAGGAGGTTACAAAGGTTTGTATTTATCAGATATCGTCCTTGGCCCATGCACCTGAGGTTGACAGCTGTAACAGCCACAGGTCCTGGTACATGCTATTACTTACCTGTAAAATGTCATTGGGAAAATTCTGACTGGTGTTCAGGACCATAATGTTTAGTGAAACAGAACCATGCTACGGACAATTTGCATTCCATTTAATTAATATGCCTCTCACTTGCATGTTCAGATATAGGAGACTAATGGAACTATTTATTGTAACTTTTTAAAAGCAATTTCTTCTAAATCATTTTCCTTTCATTTATGCATAGCTTTATTTCCTTCTATTGCTATTTTCTTGTCCATCTCACTTTCATTCCTTTTCTTCACAGGTCAAACAATATCAATATTAACCATTTACATCCTTGGTTCAGAAAATGGTGAGAAAATGAGCCAGAAGCTAAGGAAGGAAAAATGTAGACTTGGGTTTAATGAAGAATTTTTAATACTGGGTCTGATTTTGATATTTTATAGTATCATTTGGGAACTATTCAATTTAAGTCAGTGGAATTACACTGGTATAAAATCATCTTGAATTAGATCAGGTTCAATATGAGATATCAGTTGGATTAAATAGTAGGTGCTGGTTGAAAGTTTTCTGACATAATATTTTTCAACTGGAAAATGCCAGTTCATTTAAAGCATAATGTTGTGCAGAAATGTTTCTGTTTTGACTAAAATTTTTCTTGAAAAATGGAAAAAATGTGTTACAGTAATATCAAAATATTTCGTTTTGACTTTTTTTAATTGCATGTTTTTTCCCCATTTTGAAACAACTTTTCATTTCTTTTTTTCCTTCATATTTTATATAATATAAAATAAAGTCCAAATCAGAATGAAACTTTTCGATTTAATCAAACTGGAACATTCTGATTAACTCAAAATGAGATCTATCTATCTTTCTTTTCTTGAATAACATTTAATAGGAAACTTTGAATTTTCTTTTTATTCTATTTGAAACAGATTTTTTTTTTAAATATCACAGGTATTATGTGAAGCAGAAGACCTGGTTTCCACCTAGCTCTAGAAGTAACAATAATGAATATTTTCAGTACATTTCACCCAGAGATCTCCAAGTACTGTATAGAGGTGGAAGAGTATTGTTATGGCAGGACTCACCAGATGGCATCATTACACGTCTTATAGGTTATTTTTCTGAGCATGCAGACAAAGTACAGTTCTTGGAGAAATTATGTATTTTAGGGATTTTTGTGTGATCCAGGTTCTTTTAAGGGAGCTGCAGCAAACAGCCAGATCTCTCTCACTAGAGTCAATTCTTGGGGCAGAGCTGCTTCCTGGGACCTGGGCGTTGGTGTTTGGACTGAGTTACTTGAAAGAGGCTTTGCCTGCATGTAGTTTGCGAGCACATTGTTTAAGCACCAGTGTGTATAGGGTGAAAAAACAAGTTAGAGTAAGAACATGCCCAGAGGCCAAGTCACTGATTTTTTTTCTCCAATGGCAAACTGACCTGCATGGTCCTAACATCTGCCATCAGTCAGCAAAGGGTTGACAACATTATTCTAGTGTTACAGATGTGGAAACTTAAATGCAAAGAATGGTGGTTGGTGGTAGAAAAAGAAATAGAATCCAGGTCATCTAGCCCTTAGTCCAGTGCCTTATTCGTTGGGCCATGTTACTTCCCTGATGGGTAGTCCTGCAAAATGTGAAGAAAGGGGTCAAGTCAGGGTTAACCCATATCGTTCACTTTACTGGGCCTGTTCTTTATTGATATAATCTTGCAAGGTTCTCAGCACCGTCAGTTCTTGATGGAAGTCAGTGGGAGTTGAGAACAAAATGCAGCTATAATTAAATGCATTTTAGGCACAGTTGCCAACTTTCATGCAGTAAATAAGCACCCGAATTTCACAATAAGCCAAAAATCAAGCTAATCTCATTTCAAAACAAGGCCAAAACAAGCAAATCCCTAAGAACCCAAACACTCTGTGTGACTAGATCCCCCCAGCGTGCAGTCTGTGACTGTGGTGGGCCTGCTGTGCACCCCTCACTATCTCCCTCCCTTACCCCTGCTTGTCTCCCCTTGCCCTCCCTTGCCAGGAGCTGATTAAAAAAAAAGCAACAAGCAACATACTAAAAGCAACAAGCCAAAAACTAGCCAACAAGCAACTCACAAGCCAATTAAGGAAAAAACAAGTCCAATTTCTGCATTTTTTTTTCATGGGTTTGGCATGTCTGAATTCAGGAACATATTATTCAAATAAGCCTCATAGAATAATGAAAAAGATATATTCACAAATATTTGTCATTATTCACCAATTTATGAGAAAATATAAGTAGAATCTTCTCAAAGAGTCTTTGATCAGAGCTAGCTTTTTTAATTAGGATAATTAAATGTCAACAAAATCAGTTGCGAATTTTAAGGATATAATTCCATAAATGAGCTCAGGTAATATTATAAATCCTGAGAGCAGAGACTGGGTTGTTTGTGTAGCCATCAAAACCCACAGATAGCATTATCAACCCTTTAACACAAAATGTACTCAGTTTAAAATTGTATTTGACATGTGGAATAGGATCTATGCTTCTTATGCTCGTGCTTCCCTTCCAAGTGCTTCCTCATCGTGACTTAGGCTCTGATCCTGCTCCCATACAATTCAATGGTAAAACTCGCTCCCAACACACCCTTGTAACACACATCACCACAGTATGGGTCTTTGTCCTCCTCTACTGGCTGTTCCACCTAAGTGGTTAATCAGCTAACTACAGCTGCCAACTATGGTCCTTGTTCTTTTAGCTTAAGCAGGAGAGGCTCAACTTTTAGGTCTCAGTTCAGCAAACCATTTACGCATGTGTTAACATTGAGTATGGGCTCAAGGTGATTCATATTCAGCAAATGCAGATGTCTTATTGACTTTAATGAGACTTGAATATGAGTATAAAACTGAGTACCTGCTTAAGTGCTTTGCCTTAGCGGAAGAGGTCCAGAGTTTAATCCCCACTGATGACCCACAGTAAGTGGTTGTCACACAATTACCCTCCTAATTAGCTCCTATTATAACTTCCTGCTACTAGAAAACTACCTGATATTTCTCTTAGCTGCATTTCTGGCTCAGATACCCTAGTTGGGCAGCATTCCAACCTGCTTGGCATCTCTTCTCACTGGTTTGATTTAATGAATCCCATAATGCCCATGTGTGAAATTGTACCTATGATTTTTTTGTTTTATATGAGTTCACTTGTGTTTAAACCTTCAGCCTATGACTTGATAAATAGATCAAATTCTTTTACTTTACTCTTGTGCCCTTTACACTTCTCCTTTTCTTCTTTACCCTTGCAACTGTTAGGAGTTACTTCCTCCTTTTAGTCATCTTTCTTTTCCTTATGCTTCTCTGTCCCACTCAGCAATGTTTTTCTTGGTCTACATTCTCCAAAGTTACAAATGATTTGGGGAGCCTAGGTTGATACATTTTGCAGTGGCCTTATTTTTAGGCATTTGGGTGCATAGCACTTACTGAAAACCAAGCCCCTTTTAAGATTTGAGTGTAAGAGATTTACATTTTCATGAGCATTTGCACTTGCTGTGTTGAGAAGTGCAGGATCAATTTCCATAGAGGCAAAACTTTCACTTGCAAGACCACAGGATCAAACCCTCATTAGAAAATCTGCAAACCCAATCATGGCATTGGAACAGAGGTGCTAGATTCTGTGTAAAACTC
The DNA here is from genome assembly GCF_025201925.1 of Gopherus flavomarginatus. NCBI lineage: Eukaryota > Metazoa > Chordata > Testudines > Testudinidae > Gopherus > Gopherus flavomarginatus. Next base: position 105,366,771 of record NC_066618.1, on the reverse strand, counting down.
ACATTTATCTAAGAAATGCCCAGTGCTCATTTGTAGCTAAATACAATGCAATACCAGGTGATAATAACTTTCCACGTTGCAGGAGGTCTGAAGTGGCAGCTTCAGGATGATGATACTCTTATTCTGCTTCATAAAGTCAGAGGCCCTGCAGAGAGTTGGACCTGTGCTCTAGTTTTGCTTTTCATATTTAGCAAGAGGCTGTAGTTCACAACATGCTTGGTGGTCACCGCCCTATGTGTAAATGGTTTTGGTTTTTTTTAAGTTTGAAGCCAGTTCAAAAGTATCCAAGAGATTGTGGGAGCCAGTGTGATGCCCTCCCTCTATTTATTTGTTTGAATTTTTATTATCCAGGCTTGACAGTCGGTAGAGAGGAAGACTTGCTGTACAGTGAATCAGCACTAGTTAATGACATGCCTGAACCCCCACTGGCTGTAGGCTTGAACTGCCTTTATGTAATGAATTCATTTTTGTGACCTGTGACTTTCTGTAATTGATAACTTGTAGGAAAAAGCTTTCCCTGCCAAGTGAAAGAAAAAAAAATTGTTAAATGGGTTTTTCTAAAGACTGCTGAAGTATAGCCTCGTGTATTGATTCCTGTCTCTTTCCTTCCTCTGCCCTGCCCCCCTTTTTAATGCAAAAAGCCAAAATAAACAGGATTAGATTTTCCCCAGTCTTTGTTAGACATTATTGTGCATTCCAGCTGTGTTTGCTCTGGTTACAGTGGTGAAAAGGAAGCATGAGCCTGCTAATGTGAAGTGTGTGAGGGATTGTGCTCAGTGGTTGCAAAGGGTAGGGATTCCCTTTGTCTTGCATGTATGGCTGTTCCTCATAGCTCCAAGGAAAGTGGCATGCGCTAGCAACCACAAGAGATACCCAGAGTCACCAATGGAAATTGTATTTTGGTTGCTACCCCGTGATGCTGTGTCTTCACTGCTATTGTTACCCATGCTAGCGAGATTAAAGCTAGCATGGGTATGCCTGCTTTGCTGTGAACACACCTTTGCTTGCAATGTAGACATACTTTATGAAGTGGCATTTGGAAGTTTATCCATTTTCAGCTTTAAGAGAAGGGCTTTTACACTAAAGCAAATTTAAATATTATAAGAATTCATTATCCATAGTCTCTGTTCTATTTCAGATACTTCTGCTCAGGTGAGAATTTTATTTCCCCTCCTCCTCCTGATAAACACACAATTTGTTTCTCCTTAATCCTGCAAACAAATCATTGTGATAGTATTTTGTGATACCACATGTATCATGATTTCACAGCTGCAGGATCAAGTAGGAAGAAAATACTGGTTGAGAAGGTGCAAGTGTAAATACTTTCACTAGAGCAAGTGCAGCAAGAATAATTACGAAAAACAAGTAAAAAATATATGGGCTTGTTTATTCTTTGTCTGATTAGGTTAAAAAACTTGCTGTGGCATGAAAGTCCTTCTTTGAAATCAACACCATCAATAATTAGTAATAGTTAATACTTTACATGACTGCATCTGAAATAAAACGTCACAGCTGAATGCTTTTTATATAATGGACCAAACATTAATTGGATGTGAACACATAAAAACTTTGGGGCCTTTGTCAGCATTCAGATTTTGCGATTTAGCCCTTTTCTTTACTGTGCCACAACTTTGCAGCTTTTCACCAAGCTGTCAACACTGATAAAGTGCATTACAAAGGTGAGTAATTATTAATATTCCTTTTTTACAGATGAGGAATCTGTAGCACGTAAATGTGAGTTGTCCAAAGACACAAGTCAGTGGTGCAGTCAGGAATTAAAATGCAGTTCTTCCAACTTCACTATTCCCTGCTTTAACCATCAGACTACACTGCCTTGCAGGGTAATGAATGCCTGAATATTTGTTTTGAGTCTTAGGACATGCATCCTGTTAAAAAAAGAGTATTGCCTTAGACTCAAAGACATAGACTTAGATTCCAGAAGGGACCATTGTGATCATCTAGTCTGAGCTCCTGCATATTGCAGGCCACAGAACCTCACCCACCCATACCTGTAATAGAACTCAAACCTCTGGCTGAGTTATTGAAGTCCTCAAATCAGTCCTTGTACTGTATCTGTCTGAATTAAGAGACACTAAGTCTCTGGCGGGGCTTTCTGCCAAAGTGAGCTAAGCTAATTTGAGTAAGAAGGTGCTATAAATATCTGCCTAGCCAGCTTCTGTTTTTAAACACAAAATGAAGTCCTCAGAGCGAAATGATAAAGTCAAGTTCACTTAGCCTCTCAGGACTCGCACTTCTGACTAGGCATCCAATGGTTTCATGTAAGGACTCTTATCAAACGGACAAAGCTTGCCACAGGGCATCAGGGGCACTAGGAACAGTTCCTTTCAAGTTGTGGCCATTTCCAATGGTAAGTTGTGAATAATTTTTTTTAATTTTCTTTTGGTCCTGGGTTCCGAAGGTAAAATTTTAAGACCTTCTAAGTCACTTAGGAGCCTAAGCCCCATGGAACGTCACCAGGCCTAAGCTGCTAAGTCACGTAGGTGATTTATTGCAGAGCGGCAGCCGTGTTAGTCTGCATCAGCAAAAACAATGAGGAGTCCTTGTGGCACCTGAGAGACTAATACATGTATTTGGGCATGAGCTTTCATGGGCTATAACCCACTTCATCAGATGCATGGAGTGAAAAAAAAAACAGTAGGAAGATATATATATCATGTTCTCTGTGTTTATATAAAAATAAATAAACACAGAGAACATGAAAAAAATGAGTGTTGCCATACCGACTATAACAAGACTAATCAATTAAGGTGAGCTATTATTAGCTGTTATAATAGCCCACCTTAATTGATTAGTCTCGTTGTAGTTGGTATGGCAACACCCACTTTTTCATATTGTGTGTGTGTGTGTGTGTGTGTGTCTTCCTACTGTTTTTTTCACTCCATGCGTCCGATGAAGTGGGTTTTAGCCCATGAAAGCTTATGCCCAAATAAATGTTAGTCTCTAAGGTGCCACAAGGACTCCTCATTCTTTTTTATAGGTGATTTAGGAAATTTTGCGCCTAACTAGATCTCAATCATGGGCATAGTAATAATATTCACTTTGAACCTTCACTCCCTAATTGTGAATATAAACACACCTTTTTCTTTAAACAGAGGAGAACGTTTGTCTTTTTAAAAGTGTGTATGTGTGTCTGTGTCTCTGCCTGTGGTCATCTTAGGGGTCTTTGTACTGTGCCTTATACACACTGCCTTGCATAGGGAGTAGTGTGCAACTGCACCATTCGAGCAGAAGCTCCAGGAAGTATTGGGTCAAATTTACCCATGTCCCAGTACAGAGTCCAGCATAGGGATGGTGAGGAGGCAGTTTGCGCTTCCCCAGCCCTGGAGCTACCAGGATACACTTAGCCCCTGTTGCTGGAGCTGCCTTAACTTCTGCCTAGCTGCTCAGAGTGCTTACGTGCCTTGAGAGGTGAGCAATATTTGAGGTGTAGGACCACTCCAGAACAACCCTTCCTACCCCAAGAGGACCCAAATATGGGGGGGGGGATTGGTGGTGGGGCTGCAGAGCAATTGTAAATTGGATTTACTGTGCCTAAAGAAGGTACTTTTTCTCCAGGAGCTCTGTGTTGCATGGAAAAAGTGACTGTTCTGCCCTTTAAGGAGGGTACAGCGTGTGCTCTTTTCTGTGACCAAAGATTGTGAATTTTGCCTGGCCCCTGCCCAGGGGGCAGGGCTGTTTATTCCATCACAGGGAAAAGACATGAACTAACTCAGGAGAGGGCAAATTGGCTAGAACCTTGGCAATGTAGAAATATTCCATAATCTTCTTCCTCTTTTTTTAAATGTTGCAGCACTGCCAGTAATGAATCAGAGCATGGTGCCATTAACAGCTTTTTGTTTATCACAAACTGTTCCAAGGGAGGGAAATACTGTTCAGGGTCTTGTTTCTATTGTTCACCATCCTCTGTTGTCAAAGTACCAAACTCTAATGGAAATCCTACTCTTCATGCTTTTTGTCAGTCATCCAAGCAATCAGAGCAGCACAAAATGATTTTTAAAAGCGATTTAAGACTCACAGAAGCAGTGCAAGTTTGGTGCTTGAAAGAGCAAAAGGTTTTCGTTATATTTTAAGGGAAATGGCAACTATAAACCCTTTTTCATGTCCATATAAACCCAACGGCATGGAATGTCTGCTTCCTGCCAAATCTGGTATTAACTCTGGCTGTCACTTGAAGGGCAATTAAAACCATTTGAGCTTTCATCCTTGAAAGCTCTTCCCTACACCAGTATTACAGTTTACTGTGCTGTCAGTTTATGGAGACTTAGTGCAACTGAGCAGACATAGATCTTGATTCAGCAAGATATTAAGCACATAGCTAAGTTTAAGAATGAGTCATCCCATTGCCTTCAATAAGATTTAAGTGTGTGCTAAAGTATGTTGCTGAATTGGGGCCCACATCCGTTTTTTATATGGCGATATCAAAGATTGAGCTCAAGGTGTGGAATTTGAATCTGAGTTCAGTGATGTTTCAATACATGGGTTTGGGTTTTTTGAGCGCATCTTAAAAAAAATTGAGCTTGATTGCTCCTGGCCCCTACATGACCAGGGAAGGGACACCTCATGCTGTTCACATGTGCTGGGCAAAACAGCAAACTTGTGCTCCTTTGAGAGCAAGAACTGCAAGTATAGCATTCACTAGATTTTGCTAATGACGTGACCCACCTCGCTGTACCAAGCAGAGGAATTGGTCCATGTGGAGGGGAGTATAAGAAAATCTGCTAGCTCTGTGCCCTACTGTTGTATCCTCTTTGAAAGGAAGGAGAGGAGGTTCCCCTGTTCTCCAATGGTATAATGTAGGCAGTTCTATGTAGGGTTCATAAGATATTTAATATACAGCCTTTTGCTGATCTAGGACTGATAATTCCCATTGCACCTTCAAGGAGCTTAATTTTATAGAGATTAATTGTACTTTTTTTGTAAAATTAATCTCTTTGGAGGTGGAAAGGATATGTTTGGAGGCAGAGAAAGAAACACTGAATCATAGTAAGAAGAACTCCCTGCTTTTATTCACACAAGTCACTTTTTTTCAGTCTTTCGTCAGATATGAATCAGGGACCTAGGTATAGAAAGCATTACAGCTGTTCACCATTGAACCACTTCAGGATTGTATGTGGCTCATTTTCCCTGGGGCAGTTCTCACTATGGCTCTAATTCAGAAAAGCATCCTTATTTGGGACAGACCTTAGACCATGTGCTTAAGTACTTTCTCCAGTTGCATCTCAAAGCAGCAAGGTAGGCTGACAGAATATTCAAACAAGCATGAAATATCATTGCCAACACTAAGCCATTACACTGTGACATTTAACAATTTTTCAAAGAAAAACAAACATATTCTCAATGTATTTATGAGCAACGGATTGTGCCCCTAAAAGGAGCAATATCATTATTGCAACCCACACACTCCAAATACAAAGGATATTTGTTTTACTCTAATCTTGTTCTCCATTTGTAATCCGTCTGTCACAGGGAAAGAGGCCACTTGCACCAAATATTCATAAGCAATGTGGAATTCATCAGCCAGAACCAAAGCAGCCCGTTTTCAGTGAAAACTACCTCCCATCTTGAGAAGTAGCAGAAATTCTTCTCAAATGACTAGAGTTCAGTTCTGGGTGGGCTATTATTCCACAGTTGCTCGTGAGCATATGTCTCAGTGCTTCATGTATTTGCTTTATATTTGATAGTTCTATGGAAGCTTTTAATGTCAATATGAAAATTCCAAGATGTGGTTCTAAAGTCTTGAAAATCAAAACCAACCCTTATTTCAGCACTAGGCTTTAGACCAAAAGTGGAATAACTAGTGTAGCTCGCTAGAGGACAGTCTTTCTACTTCAGATTTATTTAAATTATTTCAGCTCCAACTCAAAGCAATGCCAACTGCTTATACAAACAGAAGGACTGTTACACAAGACTGGAAAAGAAACATTACATTTTCCTGGGACCCTCCTATAGAATTTAATAGGAAATTTAATATCTCTGCTGTAGGATGGTTTACAAAACCTTTAAAAAGGATATTGTTCATTATTAAATTCTATGAGATTTTAGAGTAATTTCTGTAGGACCCTATTAAATTTCTGTGGAACTCTTTTTGTTTCATCTCTGATATATTCTGTAGGCCTCTTCCATAAGGGAAGTTCTCTATTAAACTTGATTACAAACAAATACAAATGCTACAGCTGTCTCGCTTTTTCAGAGTTGTCTATATGACCACTGCTGTAGTATCAAAGCATTTCCCAGGGAAATTGAAATGGCATAGCAGTCTACTGCAGTTGTTACAAATGTTACATCTTATAATAATGGTAAATGCAGTGTCTTACGCAATGACTGCAGTCATTTTTAAATAAATGAAGACAGCTGTCAATTGAATTCCTGTCTTACCTCCTTTGTATCTCTAACATGGGTACAACCCTAACCAAGGATATGAACCCATCCAAACACAACGGGGCAAATATCCAAATCAGCACTTACTCAGAAGTTTGAATGTTCAGATTGAGGAGAAAAATATGAAGTGGGAATTTTCAAGGCTTCAATATATGAAGCCAGAACTTTGATTCGGGCCTGTCCATAGTATTTAGAAGTTAGCTAGATAGTATCCAAGTCATGCACTGCTTTTCAGTCCTTTCTACTTGTCACGTCTGGCATGAAGGAGGGTGGTAGAAGTCAGCTTGTGTATCAAAAACAGAATTAGGAGTTGGAAAAAACTGTGGGGGGGTCAACAAATCATAATTATTTTGACAGAAAAGTATTTTTGAGGGATAGGGGGATTTCCATTTAGTTGAAAAGCTATTTTCCGTAGATGATGTCTCTCTTTCTTTATGGGTAGCCTATGGCCCTGAGTTCCTTCAGATCCCTTGGGAGCAAAACCACTGCTTGGTCCATGGTTGAATGGGAGAGGCAAACCTTGCTTTTGTGTGAATAATTCAGAGAAAACTCTTCAGAAAACATTCTTCCCCTCAAATAATTTTCTGTGGGAAGGGGCAATATGGGCCATTGTTTTTAAGATGGAGCCAAGATAAAATGTGAAACCTTGCCAACAAATTTTACAAGTAGAAAGCTGAAAAATATGATTCGTGTCATTTTAAAGCTTGCCCAATTAATCATTTTCATATTGAAGCCTAAAGCTCTGTGAAAGCACAGAACACCCAGTTCATCTTAAACAGCTTAAAGTTGTGTCTAAGGCTGTGGATTCATACTCTGTAAGATCCTGAATAAACTTGTAAAAGCAGCAAAGAGTTCTGTGGCACCTTATAGACTAACAGACATATTGTAGCATGAGCTTTCGTGGGTGAATACCCACTTCGTCGGATGTATTTGGGTAAAATTTAAAAAAAAAATCAAATTTCCATTATGTATTTTTTTTACTCTCTTGTGTGTTTGTTTAACTGAAGGCAGAATTTGGCTATGAAATTCAGATGATGTTTTTTTAATTATAATTTAATCACTCTGGTGTCCTTTAATGTTGTTTTTGCATGTATGTGTTGGAGTTTTGCTTAAAATTAGCTCTTAAAAAAACCCTCTATGTTGAAAAATAACTTGGATTATTAATACTTCTAATTGTGTTTTTAAAAGTTATGTCTTTCAAAGCCATTTTTCTCCACATAAATTACTTTTAGTTGCTCCATATAAGCTGCTTTTGCACTTACGCCCTTTTCTTCATGATGAAATGTTTATGTAATGGACTACAGCTGCAGTAACGATTCATATATGGAGTAGGACATGTTGCCACGACTCACTCCATCATGATCCTGTTAAACATGTGAATTGTATTTAATTACACACAAGAAGTAAGTGAAAAAGTCCTCTGGGAAAAAGTTCATTAGTTTTGGTGCCTGCAAAACATGAGTTACAATTTCTTTTCTTTTCATCAAAGTCTAAATAAATACAATAAAAATATTATCGTTCAGCAAGTGTGAATGGGGAGGAAACAGGGAATGAGGCAGTAACATTATAACAAGTAAGGGAAAGACACAGACTGTGTGGGCCTGGTTCAGGCTTAAACTGTGCCTTTTTCCCATGCTGCGTCAGAGTTGTATAGAAAAGATGGCTTGGCTAATACACATGACTTATTGCTGCCTGGTAATGACAAATATGGGGCTCAGCAGTCCATCCAGAAAGACACTGCATGGGTGATTTAGATTTTATCTATAGATTTCCCAAGTCCTGCCCACATCTCCCAGTATAAGTATGTATTGTAGTTTTGCTGCTGCTATCATAATCTAACGAGTATCCTGAATAATTCCATGACCTTTTTGCTGAGCTATGGGCTGTGCCCTGTGTAGTTCATTCTAACTCTAGAATTCCAAGAACTGTTGAAAGACAAAGCACTCTAGAAGACAAGGCTTCTTCTGCATCTTGGCAGGGGCTTAGACTTCACTAGATGAACTTTGTGGTTTCTTCTAAACCTATTTCATGACAGAATGGCCTGAGATGAAAGTCTAAACTACAAAAGACCCACCACAGCTAATTTCCTTGGCTTAATAGAGGAGATTTTTATGCTCCCTTATTTAATAAACCTGTTATTTCCTGATGTGTTACTAAATGCAAATACATTATATCTATATGCGTGTGTATATCTAATTACTAGGTACCAGAATTATGAATGTGAGTACCCCCTCATGCAAAGATTTGGAGATGGTTGAATATCTGGACCTGAACTTTATGATCCCACAGATCATAATCTACCACTAACTTTGTTGGGAGGTGGTAGGGAAATGTCTGAAATCTGAATACACCTACAGTTTGTGGCTGAATTATATGTTTAAAAATATGTATGGTCCCTTTAACTGGCCCATCTATCCCTCTTCTACCCCCTCCAAGAGAAAAATTCTTCTTGTAGTTACTGTAACTAGAATTTCATACTGCAGATCTTTGGCTACAGTCTCTAAATAGAGAACATTTCAGATATACTACATAGGGTCTCAGTATCAATTTAATATCTGAGATGCCCTCTACATACAGATTACATCCTGCCCTTTTGGGGGATGGAATTGACCTAGTGTAATGATTCTTGGCTTAACACACTTCTGGCATTGGCAAGAAGCTCCTGTAGCATCCGCTGATCTGAGCGGAGCTTTTTGGATTCTGCAGAGGTTCTACCATTCCCTTCCTCCCTCCCAGAAGCCAGAGCTGGGATGAGGAAGTAATAGAAAATGTATTGTAGGGAACAAAGTTGCTGAGACCACAGAAAATTATGGTACTTTGTGTTCTGGATTTATACCACAATGTCTGCATTGTAACATTGAATCAGGGTGCAACTTCATGATGTGATTGTTGTTATGCAGTCAGGGAGGTTTCTGCTCCCTGATTATTTGGTGGCTCTCCAAAGCTGACTTCCATTGATCTAAGTGTTCCTTATCTTCAACTGTTGTGATGCCCAGTAAAAACCTGCAGAAGGGAAGCAGATATCTATGGGAGTGGGACAAGTTATGAGCAGTAGTTTCATGTGGGATGAACCGGCAGCATTGTTGGGTTTTTGTTTTTTTTATCAGCTATGAAGATGATTTGTTACAGGCCACAGAATCATTGTTAACCAGGTTCCCATCATTAAATGCAATGACTACATGGGAAAACGGAAAGCCTGCTTCAGATGGAGGTTTCTTTTGAGCCAGATGGATGACATTTGAGACCTCAGATTAAAGTGCCAAAGGGAAAAAAGGGTGATAATTACTGCATCAGCCATAATGTGAACTTAGAGAAGACAAATGAAATTGTAGGCCATAAATGCTGGTGGCAAAGTGCACCCAGCAGTCACCCCAAAGGACACATTTTCTTCCTATTCAAACAGTGGGATGCTAACCAGATTTGGCTGGAGTGCTTTCTCCACCTCTATCAGCAGGAAACAAGTTGAGGCTTTTGAGGCCCAATACAGTGCAGTTGATTGATAGTAAAAGCTACATTGTACCTTGCTTTTCTGACAGATTTCAGAAAAAACCCACGTAGCAATTTTAGATTGTCAACGATGCTGATTTTACTGCACTCACTGCATCCTCCTTGAGAAACCATCCCTGGGAGTTTAGCAGTCAGAGTGTTATATAGAGAGAGATGTTCTGGTTAGTGGCCGCTGGGTTTCTGCTTGTGTGCATTTCACACAAATCCTGATATTCTGAGAGACAAGTCCTTTTGCAGTGAAAAGACAGCTTTCAGGAGGTGAGGACTGTTTTATCTTTAGATCTCGTCAGAGCTATCGGGTGGATACTCCCTTGGGGTGAAATCCTGTCCTCATTGAAGTTAATCGCAAAACTCCTATTGACTTCAGTGGGGCCAGAATTTAGAAAACTTAAAGCCCCTGGCCCTTCTGATGAGGATTTTTCTCTTCAGCCAAGTGCTAACATAGTAGGATTAGAATTAATGAAAAGACCTTCAGTGATGCCTTTTGAGCTAGAATAGGTCAGAAAAACCATTCTCACTGTGGTGGTCTCAGCAGTCTCTACAGAAATTAAAGTTGGGACGTTTCAAAGGGGCCTTATGGCCAGACTTTCAAAGGTCTTTAGCATCTAAACATGCAGATAGGCACCTGCTGGGAAATTTCAAAAGCACCTAAGCAGGTTAGGCTCCTAACACCCATTGAAATGATGAGGTAATCAGCCATAGAAGTAGAAACGCATAGCCTTCTACATATTTCAAACAGGTCTGGCCAGCTAGCAGATGAACATGGATGTTTCATGGAGAACAGCAAAACAGAACAATCCCCACCACCTCCCACGCCCCTCCCCCCACATTTTTGCCATAGAGATATTTGTTGTCATTTACTGATGAGTTGCTAGGGGAAGTTATAAAAATATACCTTCATAAATATTAAAGAGAAGTTATGAGAAGTACGGAGAGAAGTTATGCCCAAACTCTTGCCATTTACCCCAGAGCTTGCAGTTTCCATTTTAGAACAGGCAAAGCAATACTATTTCACAAAGGACTCTGAATCTACAGCATATTCACAAACCAAAAAGGAAAAAGCTGTCCATGTTCCCACTTTTTATTGATTTTGAGCCCCTCATTTGTATAGTCTTTTAAAAACATCCCTCTCCTGCTGGCTTGAAATGTCCTAGTAGGTATAAACAATTTCGTCATTTCCTTCTTTTTTTCTGCTGCTTTAACCACACCCTGAGTTAAACCAGGAAGATAATTTTATCTTCCAGGGCTCACTGCAAGGTGACAGTGGTTGCACTCAGGAGCCACATGCACATTTTGATTATTGATCCCTGTAGCTTTATCTGGATAATACAAGCTTTGTTTATAAATCTAAATATGCAGGGTAAGGTGGCTGTCTTTATGTGCAATGCCTGATCGCCAAAAACAAGGACAGGGAACAAGTCTAGTACACAGAGAAGTACAGAGTCAACCATGTGGTCTGTTGTATTGTATCTGCCTCAGAAGCATTTGGTGGATAACCTGTCAATGGTGGGAGGTGTGGGGGTCTTGTTTTTCATTAATCAAAAGACTGGTTGGTAAGTGTACAGATGGGAAAAGTCTAAGAAATCAATTTTTTGTTTTATTCTAAACCTCTCCATTTTCACTTGCCTTGTTATGGGGAAGATTCTGCCAGGAAGCAAATCTATTATGCAAAGTGTTGACAAAAAGAAGGCATTTGTTGAAGTTACACAACTGTAACAGTTATCATTAGCTCTTTGTGGAAGGGACTGTCTTTTTGTTGTGTGTTTGCACAGTGCCTAGCACAATGGGGTCTGGTATTTGGTGGGAGCTTCTCAGCACTATCATATTAAAAATAATAATAAATAATACTGACTGAGGGGCTAGCAAGACTAATAAATGAGCAGGGCCATCATTGCAGTGAGGCAGTAAGCAGCATTATCTCCCTACTTCTCACAGTCTCCTCAGATGGCTGGTCCTGGCTCCACTCTGAGAATCTTCAGTTCTTTGGTTGTCACTTCTAGGATCTGAGCTTCAGTGAATGCTGCCTCTATACAGTCTGAAGCTGCTGCTGCTTCTATCCTTGTCTGCTTCTTCCTCCCACCTCTGTGCAAAGAGGCAGCTGCCTCATATTCATCTCTCTCATGCTTAACCCTCCAGTGACTGGACAAGGAGTGAAGGACAAGGAAGGAGTTTTAAGTAGCTAAAGGGGCAAGAAGAACCAAGAGGGGGATCCCAGGGGATGGGAAGCTATGGAAAAATGAGGGATAGGTGAGTTGCCCTAAAGGAATCTCAGAGGAAGCTTTTAGGGGAGAGAGTGAAAAACACCCCCACTTACCCTACAGAGATAGGACTGTGGGGAGGAGAAGAAGAATGTTAGAGGAGGGAGGTTGGAGAGAGAGATAGAGAGAGACTGATTGGAAAAGGGGGACAGAAAAATGGGAAGACTTGAGGAAGTGGAGCGAAGGTGTTGAGGGATCTGTGGATGGTAGGAAGGAGAGATGGTTAGTTGAGTGTGCAGGGGAAGGGAGATATTCCAGGCAGGAAGGGAAAGATGTGAAGGCTGGATAAGAAGAGAAAGGGGAAAGTCTGCAGGTAGAAAGGGTAAGAGATTGGGGAGGAGCAGGAGACACCACTCCAGGTGTCAGGGAAATGACCTGAGTGAGTAGTAAATGCTTTGCTCTGATCCTTGTGGTAATAGAAACCTGTCATTCATTATTAGTGAATCCACTGATGTATTCAGGAGAGAAATATCTTTGTGAGTTTTGTTCCAAGTATTGGCAACTTAAGATCCAAAAAACAAAATAGAATGAACGGCTCTGGGCATAAACTTTGCTGCTGACCTGGGTTAATGATTACTTTCCCCGCCAGAGGGCAGCACAATCTACCAATTTTGCAGGCATTTATGAATTAGCTGTGTTGACATACATAATGAAGATATAGATAAATATTCTATACAAAAAGTAGTATCTGAATTTGAAAGAGACACTGTCCATCACTTTTGAAAACTGAAAAACAAAATTAAAACTAGGTCCATGCATTTCTTTTTGTGCCCATTTTTCTGTCTTTCTGGAAGAGTAAAGAATTCAATAAAAATTATAGACTACAGGTTTATTGAACTACCCTTTAGAGTTGAATATAGAATAATATCCTTGTTACAGAATTCTATAGGATGACTCAAAAATCCTTATAGAACATAACAGAATGAAAACCTTTCTATAAGTTTTGAGAGTAATTCCTATATGATCCCATTGGTTTCAATCCCTATTATGTTTTATAGGAATACTCTTAAAACAAATGCTATAATCTTCAGCTATTCTGGAGGATGTGCATGTGTACTCTCCTGACTGACACATGTCAGTGAAAATACATGCAACATATGCAGCTCTGTGCTGATGATCACTGTTGAAATATTTAGGACAGATGGTATGTCATGCCATAAAGGGAGGAGAAAAACTCACTAAGGAAACATTTAGATGTCAATTTTTATACATTACAGTGAAATCTGTACATAGCAGAAGTTTATTGGTCTGCTTTCTGTCTTAAGAGACCATCTCAAGTGTAATCTTCAGTTTTATTTGAAGACCACTTCTGTTAACCTGATTATGTTTGTTGGTCTCTTGAGTAGTCACTTAAGATGGGCTTCAATATTTTAAAAAGAGAAGCATACAAATGTATTTTAAATATTGTGAAAAATACCATCAGTTTCCTTTTATTAAGATGGCTTGTACACATGTTCCACTGCGATAGAGAAATATAGGGGATTGCATCTGGTTTGAAAAAAGGATATCTTGTGAGAGCGACTTTCTTCTTTATTTCTGAAATGTGCTCTTGGCTCTGACCATCACTTCTGGGAAGGAGTCTGAAGTTTCGAGATGAAGTGTTAAAAACTAACTTCTGCTTATTTGGAACAGACAAAACCCAAACTGCATTTCATCTATTCAGATCATTTCACATTGCTTACTGCTGGTTTATTTGGTTGAATGGTGGTTACTATGAAAGATTTGTAACTTTGCCTCCTTCCACTACTACCTGTCCCTGCGGTCCTCCTCCATTAACCCCCTATCCACTCCTCTTCCCACGCTTACTCTATTGCTTTTTTAGCCACTTATTTTTTACAAATATTTCTTATTTTACTAACTATTGCAGCAGAAAGAAAAAATAAAAGCATAATCCAATCCCGTGCAAAATGGTTGTGTTAAAGAATAAGAATGCAGTGCTCTATGGATTGCCTCTGATAGATTTCAAGCTTCCAAGGTGCTACAGCTATTATGAAGAAAGTCATAATTGGGAAAATGTATATTTATATAATTCACTTATTTCTCAAAACCTGGGGGCGGGGAGGAAATGGGTTCTGGGCTATGTATAAATCTACCAAATTGCAGCCTTAAAAAAAAAAGGGCTATAAGCAATTGAAAATAGCCCTAGGAATCAAAACACTTGTATTAGCTGTAGTTGTAGCTATGTACTCCACTCTTGGTTTAATGAGCATCTCTCTTACATGCACTACACATTCATAGGAGGTAGGTTGAAAACTGACTTCAGTAGGAAGCAAGGGCTCATAGGGTTGGACCCAATTTCCATAAAGTGCTTCTAAAGCATCATAGCATACTGATTGATGATTAAAAAATCTTAACAGTTGGCGGTGGCTCGGATTGTGAGTGCCTCCAGCACAACGATCTATTGTATGATATTCCTATTTTGTTATTGCTTTCATCTGGTTTCCCTCATGATTTCTGACTCTGTGAACCCAGGATCATGCTTGAGTGGGATGGTGTCAGGTGTCAAGCATTACTCATTGCATATTTAGTACTGCATTACACAAGCTTCCAGTCTGCAGCCTGAGAGAGCCCCAGCTTGCTGGCATTACTCCCAAGGTTATCTCTACCATCTCTACTTCCCCTGCTTTACCAGGGCCAGCATTTAACCCCTGAACTCTGTGGGCTACATTTGACACAGCAGGAAACAAATGACCCAGAAGCTTCTCTACTCTGCTGTGCCTACTACTGAAAATCCATTTCCCAAGTCAGCAAATTTACATGGTGCTATACAAACCTAGAATAAGATGCCTCCCCGTCCTAATGCTATAGAATTTCTAAGTGAGCAGAAAAAATGAGGGTGCACATGCCTTAGTGGCATATAGACTCTCTTTGCCTCGATTGCCACAGCATCACTATAACCCAGATACACTGGGTAAGAGACATAAGAGCTTCTTTCCTCTAGATGTGCATGTGAGTTGATGCTTGGCTCAGCAAAAGCAAAAAAGGGTCAGCAAGGATTTCCTTTAAAGGTGAATGTTTATAACCAGAAATCAAAATAACCAAAAAGAGAGAGAGAGAAACTTTCCCCAACAGAGGGTTCCATCCTATGACCCTGGCTGCCTTGTCACAGATATTTTCCCTTCTCTGTCCCCCAAGCAGCCAATTTATTATTTCTCCCCCTGAGGAAGGAGGGGAGTAAGGAGCAGACTGAATTAAACCCTTTGTTTGTCCAGGGGCCAGGTGGTTACCTGTACCCTGACCCTGCACTGTTCCTTGAGTGTTGCGGGAGTGCCAGTGTTGTAGCTCAAGCAACAAGGGATGCACTTGAGCTCCTGTCCAACAAGTAGATCGTCTTTCCTGCTCTAGATGTCCTGTTCTACATTCCCTTCTGCGTGGCTTGGACCACGGGGAGGGTGATGAGGTGAATGCACTTGTGTTAGGGAAGAAGGAAGAGAGGTGAGTGATTATATTTTAAAAAGTAAGAAAAACAAAAGCCAAGAGTGTGTATCACCAGCCTGGAAGGCCACCAACACCTGCTTTCTTGTAGCTCATGTTCTCTTCCCTACAAGGATTGTTACTGTAAATCCCTTCATGATCAGCAGTGTTTCGCATATACATTTTGCTATGAACTGCTAGCTTGTCCTAGCACTATACAGGTGTGCTTTTTATGGTAAACTGGATTATGTCAGAGAATACAAGAATGGCTGCAGCCAAAGCTGAGTCTGAATGCTCCGGCAGCTCTGCATGGAACGGTGTGTAACAGGCACATTAATAAACCTCAAACAAGTCAGGTGCCACTGAGCAGAATTTTAAAGAATGGATAACTGTCAATTCAACAGATTTGTGTCCTGTTTTCATAATGAATAACCATCCCATGGTGATAAACATATTCTAGCTTGGATGCCCTTAATGCAGGAAAAATGCTATTGGGATCTTTGTCTCCTTTTCAGAGCAAAAGCTTAGCTGCTTTGAAAGTCCCTTTTAATTCTCTTATTCCCCACATGCTTTTCCACCTCCCTTCATTCTCTCCTAGATGGAAATATGTTACAGAAAGTTTCCTAGTCTGCTGCCAAAACTTATTGTCTCTTGCCTAGGCCTGGAAAGTGTCCTGTTTCTCTGCTAGGGTATTCCTGATGCAGGTAAGAAGAGCCATAGTCTATGTTTGTGCTGCATTCCACAGTGGATTTGAGTGAAGAGAAAAAACAAGAAAAACCTATCTGGCATCCCATGCCCCACTTAATCTACCATGGGTTCAGTCATGTGGATATAGAGGGCAGCACAAACCTTGACTGTTTTAGGCCCAAGGTTGAACTCTCTCTCCCACTATGCACTAATTTATCATTTAAGTTGTCTCTAGTCAATGGCAAGATCTTCTTGCTTATGGGGCACTGTGGTGGGGTGATGACTCACTGCTGCAGCATCTTCTGCTGGTCATCTCATCACTTAGCTCCTTCCAGCCCAGAGCACCCTCTGTAGGCCAGTATCTCGCCTGCTGCCGGCGCCGTGTCCCTCCCGCACCCCAGTGCCCCTCTGTGTCAGGGTTCTGCCCTGGCAGTAACCCACACTCTGGGTCTCCCCACCCAGGGGAGCCTCCAACCCTCTATCCCCACCTGGCCTCAGTGGCTACTGCCAGTCACCATGTAGCCCCCCACTCTCTGGGGCAGATTGCAGTCTATAAACCACTCATCATCAGCAAGGGGGTTTGGACCAGCTGCGTCTGCCTATCTCTGCACTGCCTCTCTGCAGCCCCAGTACCCCTTTGTGGTCCCTTAACTAGGCCTGCAGCCTGGGGCTTTGCAAGACTGGAGCTCCCCAGCTCCCTCTGCCCTTCCCCAGCACTATGCCACCTCAGGTACCCTGCTCAACTCCCAGGCAGCCAGGTTCTCCTCTCTCAAAAGGCTAGAGAGAGAGTTCTCCCTCTGGCCCACAACCCTCTTATAAGGGCCAGCTGGGCCCTGATTAAGATGACCACAGCTGTGGCTGCTTCTCCAAGCAGCCTAGCTTTCCCCAAGACAGCCCTCTTCAGGGCTGCTTTATCCCCTTCAGGCAGGATCAGGGTGACTACCCCGCTGCAGGTACCATCTTTAGACCAGCTTTCCTGATGACCGCTAACCCTTGCCCTCCCCCAGCTTTCTTTAAATATTGGTGTGAAATCTTTGTCCTGTAGAGGCCAGTCCCCATTTCATCACTTTCTTTTGACTATTATGGTTATTTCTGGCAGATAAGCTGCTTTTCCTGGGCCACTGGGACCAGTTTTGTTTTATTTCTTTGTAGTTTGTGCTACAGTGTCCCACATCCTTTGGTGCTATCAGAAGGAATCACTAAATAACGGAATAGATCACAGTGGCAGTTACTGAATTTCTGAGGTTTTTCTTGCTGCTATTTTATTTATAAAGCACTGGCAATATACTCCACAGTGTACACAACCCAAATAAGCACTATCCTAGAGAAGGCTTTACCCTAAAGTGCTTACAGGTTAGAACACAGACAAGACTAGAGGCCCTGAGAGAACCCATGGCAGGTGTTTTTTCCCCACTTATATGTAAGGGAGGAGAAGGCAGTTGACTGAAAGGGTCTGGTGTTTGTGGACCATGCAGGAGTTCAAAATTTGTCAGGTCAAAATGTACAGCTCAGCTTTGCAGCTCTAGGATGATTTGAATAAGCATCCAAGCTATCATTCTTGGTGTTTTGATTTGGAAAAGTAAAAATTAAAACACTTCATTCAGAGAGATTCTTTTCTCATATCCAGGCAGTAATTATCTATATTTCCAGTGTACAAAAGGCAGCTGTTGATTCTGTCTGATATCGCAACCATGGGTCTTTTATCAGTGGTTTTTCCATTTAATTAACTGGGAAGTAGCTAGTATGGGTAACACCATATCACAGATGTTTCCAGGAGCTGGGACCATGTTACAAGTGGGCTTTTTTTTTCTTCCTAGTTTTCCCAAGAGAGAAAAGTTCTTCCTTCTACTTTGCTGTGTTTAAGTAGAATGAGATAACTGGTTATTAAGCAACATTATCCTCTTGAGGGATCTTTAATTCAGTTTTTTTTCTCTTGTTTTCCTTCCTCTTACACATATCTATTTTTCATTTGTGTTACTATATGCCCAAGGCCCTCACATGCTAGGCACTGTACACACATGTCCTGCCCTTTGAAGGGGCTGGAAAGTGTGTGTGTGTTGGGGGAATAGGCAAATATGGTACATGGCCAAAGATGCAGTGTGGAGCAAATTCATGGAAAATTATATATATATATATATATATATATATATATATATATATATATATAAAAAACTAGGAAAGATTTTTTAACTCCATTCAAAAATGGAGAAGAAGGCGTCACAGGATATGTAATGGCAATGTTGGCCCAGTCTGAGGTGAGGCTATAGTCTATCTGCCATGGACCCTGAAGTCAAAAGAGTAGGGGTATAAGAAGATCATTAAAGATGGAAGTGCAGTCATTCTGAAGGTAAACGATTAAGCCACAGGGAAGGACTTTAGTAGAAGAAAGGTCAGGTGAAAAATGAATTCTGATATAACTCTGGAGATGGTGCTTTCTCTTCTTGGTAAATTGGGGTTCAAGGATGACTCTCCAGTTTCTGGCTTTTGGAACAAAGTAAAGGCTTGAGCTAAGGGGGTTTGGGGTAGTGACAGCAGAATGAGAGAGAGGATAAGAGTCATTCCAAAAGGAAGATTTCAGTCTCTGAAGTATCTAATAGAAGATATTACAATGCAGTCAGAAGCTGACAGTCAAGGCAGGTGCTACAGCCAGATGGATCAGAGAGTGACAGGGTGATGTAGAGGCAAGTGTCTGTCACATAGCTGAAGGTCATTGCTGAAGATAAGAGGGAGATGTCCCTGGGGAAGATGGCATAGTGGATGTAGATGAAACCAGGGATGGTAAGATATGGGTCTGTTACGATTAATATTATTATGGCAGGCAATATATTGAATGGAGTTATGAGACCAGTCCATTACATTATTGGTCTTTTTATTGATGATCATGTGTATTTTTAATTATTGCGACAGCCCACAAAGCAATGGATGGGTGCTCTAATTATAAGTAGAAAGAAAGAGTAAATTATTTCATTCCACCTCAAAGCACTGGCATTGTGATCAAATGCTTTCATTCTGAGTTCTAATGCAGCCTGGGATTGGTAGCAAAAATGGTTGTTATATCAATACCATTCGCCAATCTGAAATTAGCTGTGGTCTTAGTTTCTCCTGAACAGGTGTCTCAGTCACAAACCACAACTCAAATGGCACTAATTTAGCACTTTCAGTAGAAAGGGCAAGGATGGAATGAGCCGCTAAGTTTCTCCCTTCTCTCATCTACAGATAGCTCCCACTGAGAAGGGTTGAGACACCTGGGTAAGGCAGTGTGGGGAAGCTTGCGTTGCCATTGCCCATGCTCTATCTGGTCCATAACCTTCCTTCCCACAAGAGAATTTCTTTACTTGGCTTCAGCTATATCATGACAAAATAATGTGCATGAGACCACATTGTTTCTTCATTCCACTACATGTAAAATGCAGAGCAGCGCTTAGCAGAACTACTCAGGGTACAAGAATGAAGGTTGCAAGGAGTAGAAACAAGAGGTTTTCTTGGCCACAGTTGCAAACAATAATGCTTTGTATTGTTTTCCTTTGGGGTCCCTTTTTTGCAATCTTGCTTAACAGTTCTGGATTGAATTTCTCTGTTAAGGTAGAAATATGAATGAATCATTAAAGGGCAAAAGCTGCCCTACTGTAATTTACTGCATAAGCAACAGTGAGGTCCTACCTTGATGTGCCCAAAAGCTGTGATTTTTAGACGTATTACCTCAGTCAAGGTATCTGAACATGATTGAAAACCCCTCTAAACACTTATTATGATTTTGCACCTCTGAAGTCAATGGGAGTTTTACTTTTTACTTCAATGAGTGCAAGGATTGAACTCTTAAGTCACATGATATGTTTTCTGCTTCCTGACTGGATGACTGAATAGTTTTTAAATTGGAGGTAACATCATCACAATTAATTAATTAATTAACTAACAGACATATAGGGATTACTCTTGTTTGCACACACACACATTGAATTGCATGTGAATACCGGTTTATTCAAAGAACAACCATTCCTCATTCATTCCTTCTAAACAAAAACCCATTCACAAGAATGCTCATTACAGCAAAGCAGGTCAAACCAAATGACCATTTGGCATTTGAACACATGAATGGGAATAATACTTTTTCAGCATCCAACCAGTTGTAGGTACTGATAAAACTCCTAAGGGAGCTACCTGGCTTTGAATATGAGCACATGTTTAAGTGCTTTGCTTGATAGGGGTCCTGATAATGATCCTGTGATTTCACAGCACATTGCATAGGACTAGATGCATTTCAAATTGCTTGAGTTTCAGTACCTAAGATTTCAATAACTTTTCCTACTCAAGACAAAAACCTATGCAATATTAAGAGAGTTAAGGTAATCCCAAATGCAGCTAATGGTATTAGCAACTCATGATTTTATTCTGAGTCTCACCATAGTTAGTGTTTTTTATAAAGCCCAACCTCCAAGAGTTGGATAAATGATATCAATTTTCATTTAAATAAACAGCAAGTTTTTTGCTTTCACAGTTGTGCAGAAAAGCTTTAAAATATGACCTTTCCAGGCTCAAGCATAGAAGACAAAGAAAATGAAATCAAAATTTATATTAAGAAACATGATTTGAGGGGGGCTGGCTCATGAGTAGTGCCCTGCTAAATTCACGGCTGTGAAAAATGCATCACGAATCATAGAATCTAGTCTCCCCTGTGAAATTTGGACTTTTGTGGGCTTTTATACTATACTACAGGGTAAAAGTATATACAAAAGTACAGAGCATTTCTCAAACTTGGGTTCTCAACCTAAAAGAGGGTCGCAGGGCTATTGTATTGCCACACTTACTTCTGTGCTTCTTCTGGTGGCAGCACTACCTTCAAAGCTGGGCACCCAGCCAGCACCCACTGCTTCCCAGTCACCGAGCTCTGAAGGCAATGCAGAAGTAAGGGTAGCAACCCCCCTACAATAGCCTTATGACTCCCTCTTGGGTTGGATCCCCCAATTTGAGAAACACTGAGTCTTAAGGGCCTTCTATGTTTATATTTTGCCATTTTTAAATATGTATTCATGTTTTGTTACAATACCATGAAATTTAAGATTTAAATATCTGAAACCGTGAAATTCAAGATTTTTAAAATGCTGTGGCTGTGAAATTTACGAAAATGGACCATGACTTTGGTAGGATCCTACTCACGATTTTGAATACGTAAGGATGGAATGCTGGACTAGCTAGCATGTGTTAGCTAAGCCTAACCTAAGATCATACATTCTTTCTGCTCAAGACAAAACCTGTGCAATGCAGAGAGTTGACATAACCCTAAAAGGCAGCTAGTTTGTTCCCCCTAAATCTTCTGAACAAATGAACATTACAATACTAAATGTGATACTGGGGAATATGACTTGGAAAAAAGAAAACCACAAATGTCTGAATCATATAGTTAGCCCAGCATTGTACATCTGCCTGTAACGTCTGTAAGCAGAGGAACATCCAAAATAGCAACAAGCCTAGTATCTGAAATATTAAATACTTTCTTTATTGCTCAAGGGATCTGAGAGTGGGTTAACTTCCCTACTTTTGGGGCCTTGATTCTGCCACCGTTACTCTCGCAGAAAAGCACCTTACTATTCTGGTAATCCCATTGCTTTCAACAGGACTAGTCATGGAATAAGGTAATAATGTGAAGAGGGTAGCAGGCTCAGATCTTTTACAAGTTTTGATGTGCGTCAGCTGTGCCGTGTGAATTTTGCTACCAGGCAAACAGGACTGAACCACAGTGACTTTAATTTTTTCTGTATTTTTGATGCTCTGGGCCAGTGGTTTTCAACCTGTGATCTGTGGAGTCCTGGGGACCTGCAGACTATGTCTATGGGGTCTGTGAAAGATTATCATCACTATAGAACAGTGGTTTTCAGCCTGTGGTCTGTGGATCCCTCGGGGGTCCGTAGACTATGTCTATGTTTTCCAAAGGGGTCCACACCTCCATTTGGAATTTTTTTATGGGTCTGCAAATGAAAAAAAATTGAAAACCACTGCCCTAGGCAACCATTTGCTTTGAGTAAGAAAAGTGGGCGTGTATTGGTTGGGTTTGCAGTGGTGCCAGCTCTTGTGATTTTACCATGAGTCTCACAACAGTCAATGTTCTTCATAAAGCCCCAGCTCCGGGAGTTAAGTAAATACACACAAACCTCAGCTGTCATTTAATTAAAAATTAAATTTCTAGCTTTCGTGGTTGTGGAGAAAAGCCTGAAAGTGTGACCAAACTGGGTTCTGAAACCAAAGGGCAAGGAAAAGGAACTTCAAATACATTTTAAAAACCTCTCATGATTGTTGACTCAATTGTGTTACTCTGGGGAGTTTGGCTCATGGTTTAGAACAATTGGGGATGGAGTGCTGGACTAGTTCGCATGTGTTAGCTAAACCTAACCTAAACTCAATTACTTTTCCTCTACTACTGTGTAGTAGATCCAGGTTTGAACCATGGTCTGTCAACCTTTAGGGCCTAGTGCATGGTCTATCTATCTCTTTTCTCAGGTATTTGTCCCAGCTGAGGCTAGCTGCAGGATGGGGTACGTCAGCTGCTTCGGAGGAGTCTTTCCTTTAGTTGGCTTTGTTCGTGACAAGTATATATTTTTTAAAAAAAAATACAGTGCTTGTACACTGTGATGCAGTAATTGTTCCCATTCTATAAATTAAAAGGCAAGTGTGCCATATATGCATAATATGCCATGTGCATAGAGGGCAAGACTATGGAGTGGTGTAAGGCACTCCCTTATAGCCCTGCATTGTCAGTTACGGGTTGGGGGGGAACAACACACTCCTTGGGGCGCCTACTCTCCCCAGCACAGGTGAGCAAGGAATGGGCAGAGATGAGCAGGGGATGGGTGGAGCCAAGACTCCTCCCTCACTTCCAATTCACCAGCTCAGCACAGCTGAGTCAATGCAGAAGGGAGAGTAATTGGCATCTGTGATGATGGGCCTACTTGGAGCAATGGAGAAACCAGGGAAGGTATGGTGACTCTGAATTACGATTCTCTTCTCTGGGCTGCTCCTCAGGTGACACAGCTGTGCACCACCCCAGCTTGTGATATATACCATCGAAGTTGGTGGAGCTATGCTGATTTACACTAGCTGAGAATCTGGCTCCAAGTCTCAATTCAACCCATAATGCGCAAGGGCAAGTTTTGTGTTAGATGCCACCATGTGTCCTCATTTTGAGCAGTACCTTAGCCCCACTGATATATCAGTGTGAGTGAACGTGGCAGAAGCTAGCCCTCAAGAGACAGCAAGCAGCAGAGCAGTATGCTAGAGCCTCCTTTTGGGGAATGATTAATCAGCGAGAAGAGATTCTTTGCCCCCTTCCATTTAAATGCATTAATTAAGCTAGTTTTTGTGTAAGAAAAGTTATAATAAAGTTATGTTAGAATGCTCCCTCCCCTAGGAGTAGAGAGAAAAATCTTTGTTTCCCTCTATAGATTCTGCTTGGCATGTTTCCCTCTATGAATTCAGTGGCATAATGCAAGCGGCAGATCTCATGCTGACTAAAACTCTTCCTTGTCGTTTAAATCTCTCCTGGTTTTGGTTTGCCTTACAGATCTCTTTTGCAGGATCAAATAGCAGCCATGAAAAGACAGCACCATCATTGTTTTCTCCCTTGTTCATACGCACTTATGTTGTTCCTCTGTCTAGTTTTTTTACAGTTAATTGGTTTAGGGAATTTCCTGGCATTAAAAATATGGGGCCAAATTCCATCTTTTGTTATGCTGTTGTAACCCCACTGAAGTCACTGGGGTTGCAGCAGTGTAGTTGAGAACAGAATTCAGCCCCACAGAGATGAGGGTAGTGTGGGCCTAGACAAAAGCTGTTGGGGGTGGGAGGGATGGGAGGAAATATTTGATTTAGAAACTTTGATGCTCGTAGGTGACAGAGAAGAAAACATTTCTGATTTTTCTCTGCATCAGTGTCAGTCCTGAGCCCTGGAGGCTGACATATGTTAACCAACAGGAAGAGATTTTGAAGTTCTTAACAATAAGAACAGTTCTTTTAAAAGGTCTTGCTGGATTTCCCTCTAATAAAGTAGATTTGGAGGTTGGGCTTTCCCCGAATCATGTCATCATGAATCAGAGCGTAGACATCAGCTCCCCTGAGGAGAGAAACTACTAGTCCTGTAATCCAAATGAATGATAGATGAGGTCATCAGATCCTGAGCATCCTGGTACAATTTATACAAAAATGAAAACAGATAGTAAAAATAACTATGGAACAATGGGAGTAGGATATAGACTTTCTGGGGCAGACATATACTTTCCAAAGACCTCAGCACACAGTGATTTCACCAATAATATCTATCTAAAGCTAATAATACACCACAGATTAAATGAATTCTTCATTTATAGTATATAAATGCTGTGACTGCATCTACCTTTATTTAAAGGTTTTCATTTCACCTATCTATCTATCTATCTATCTATCTATCTATCCTTTCTGGGCCAAGCAGGTTAAAAAATAAACACTCCGCTGGTTTTGCTCCTTCCGATGAATGTGATTAGGTTTGGTAGAATTTGGTTTTTATTTTTTACCATTTCTATGGACAATATTGATGTTTATTTTAAGCACTTTTTCTGTTTTTATTAATTTTCACAATTGTACAAAATTATGAGGGGATCTGACAATTATTTAATGACACATTGACCTTCAAAAATAATTAAAGCTTTTTAACTTAGGTTCTGAAGCTGAATTCTTCTTTGCCTATCTGTAAATTTCTATTATTATCAATGGGAAAAAATAATTTGTGTTTGCAGTGAAAACTACATTGACTGACATTTAACAATAAAAATCTGATCCTTCCAAGCGTAAATATGATAGTATAGGACAGGGGTTGGCAACCTATGGCATGCGTGTCAAAGATGGCATGTGAACCAATTTTTAGTGGCACGCTGCTGCCTGCCGGAGCAGTATGCCATTAAAAATCCTGCCCAACCCGTTCTTCTAAGCCCCCTTCCCCGTGGGGGCAGGGGGCAGAAGCATATGCATGCGCACAGGGTGTGCCCAGACACACCCTAATCCAGGAGTGGGCAAATAGCCCCACTCTCCCAGCGCAGCAAGCCGCGGGGTCCGCACTCCCAGGCTGGAGCGCCCGGCCAAATGCAGCAAGCTGCCAGCCCCTCCCCCGCCTTCCCCCTCTCCCCTGGAGCCATGCCACCGTGCACGCAGCGCTCAGAGGGGCAGGGCTGCCTGTCCCCCTGGGGCAGCCTGTCTGGCTCTGCGTGGAGCAGTACATGCTGCTCAGGGCTGGCTTTAGGAAGTGCAGGGCCCAATTCAAACTCTTTCGGCGGGGCCCTGGCAGGGATGACTTAAAAAGAAAAGAGTGTAAAAAAAAAAGCCTTCCATTTCTTCCTTGTATTATTTACTTTCCATAACTATATAAATAATAAAATTGTATATTATGTACATTGCATCATATATGCTGTTGATTGGTTATTAATGACTGCCGTTTCACATGTGTGGGTCCCCGCCACTCCCTGGGGGTGTGCACATGTGTGGGTCTCCACTGCTTCCTGCCCCCCTCATTGAAGCAGGTGTGCAGGTTACTGGCCTGGGAACTGCAGGGCAGCAGTGGACATGACGCTGGTTCGAGGCAGGGCAGGGGCTGACTGGAGGTAGAGTCTGTCTGCAGGCAGGGCAAGGAGTGCGGGGCTGGCTGAAGACAAGGGAGTGTGGGGCGGGCTGGCTTCAGGCAGGGCCACAGGGGGGTGCAGCAGGGGTTGGCAGGGCTGGAGACAGGAGTATGGGACTGGCTGGCTTCAGGCAGGGGGGTGCAGCAGGGGTTGGCTGGAGACAAGGCAGGGGGTTTGGTAGGGGCTGGCTGTGCGCAGGGGTGCAGAGCTGGCTGCAGGCAGCGGGGGGCGGGGCTGGTGCGGGCAGGGCAGGGGGTGCAGCAGAGGCAGCTGAAGCCCCGGCCCTTTAAATAGCCCCCAAGCCCCCCACTATCACAGGGTTCTGGGAGCTATTTAAAGGGCCCGGGGCTCCCCGCTTCTACCCCATCCTGGACCTTTTAAATAGCCGCGGGAGCCCTGGGGAATGCATGGGGGCGGCGGGGCTCCGGCGGCTATTTAAAGGACTGGGGTGGCAGAGGCAGCTGGAGCCCTGGCCCTTTAAATAGCCCCCAGAGTTCCCTGCTATCCCAGGGCTCTGGGGGCTATTTAAAGGGCCCGGAGCTCCAGCCAGGGGCATGGGGCTTGCCGGGCTCCGGCCGGAGCTCCAGCCAGGAGAGTGGGGCCGCGAGGCTTGCGGTGTTCCAGCCGGACCTCCAGCTGGGGCCATGGGACTTACCGCGCTCCGGCCAGAGCTCCAGCCGGGGCCGCAGGGCTTGTCGCACTCTGGCCAGAGCTCCAGTCAGGAGAGCGGGGCCGCGGGGCTTGCGCCGCTCCGGCCAGAGCTCCAGCCAGGAGAGCGGGGCCGGCCCGTGGGGCTTGTCGTGCTCCAGCCAGAGCTCCAGCCAGGAGAGCGGGGCTGTGGGGCAGCCGCGCTCCCGCCGGCGCTTTGGTCAGGGGAGCGGGGCCATGGAAGACCCCGGAGCAGACCGCAGCCAAGGTAAGTAAAAAAAATTTAAAAGGTGCCTAAAGTGCAGGGCCCTCTTAGGCGCGGGGCCTGATTCCCAGGAATCGGGCTAATCGGCCTAAAGCCGGTCCTGATGCTGCTAGGAGCCTCATGGTAAGGGGTCCAGGGCTGGGAGGATTGCATGTGGAGGGCAGTCGAGGGACAGGGAGCAAGGTGGGTTGGATAGGGGGTGGGATCCCAGGCGGGGTGGTTAGGGGCAGGGGGTTTCTGGAGGGGGCAGTCAGGGAGGGGGTGGGGGTTGGATGGGGCATGGGAGTCCCGGGGTCTGCAGAAAAGAAGCAGGGGCAGGGCCTTGGGGAAGGGGTGTGTGTGTGTGTGGAATAAGGGCATATCTCCTCCAGCCCCTTGCCCTGACCCACCCTCACACACACACCCAGCCTTCTGCCCTGAGCCCTGACCCTCCCACTACATACACCCAGCCCTCTGCCTTGAGCCCCATGCCCAGCACACTTCCCATGCCCCTGCCCTGAGTCCTGTACCCCCATCATATGTACCTGGTCCTCTGCTGGACTCCTTGACCCCCGCCATGACCCCAGACCTGACTCTGGCACCCCCACACATACCCAGCCCCCCCCGTGCCCTGACACCTGCACTCCCCTCACATGCCTCCAGACCTCTGCCCTGACTCTTGCACCCCACCCCCACCCCATACACCCCCCCACATCCTGACTCTTGCACCCGCCACATCCCCACTCCCCCTCTGAGCACTAAACAGGAGCTCCTGCACACACACGCCCATTCCCACCTGCACCCCTTGCAACAAATGGGAGCTGCCCAGGTAAGTGCCCCACACCCAAACCTCCTGCCCCAACCCTGAACCACCTCCCTCATTCTAGCTCCTGGCCAGACCCTTCACCCTCAGCCCTGTGCTTAGTGTACTCCCACCCTCAGCTCAGTACAGAGAGAGGAAGAGAATGGGCCAGAACCAGGGAGAAGGTAGGTACCCACTTTATCTGGGCAGCAGGGCCAGGACCGCAGACCGGCAACGGGTTGAGCAGGTCCAGCAGCCGGGATCCCAGCTGGCAGGAGCCGGCAGATGGAACCCCTGAGCGGCAGTGGGCACTGCCGGTCTGGGGTCCCGACCACCGGCCCCGCACAGCCCGCTGCCACTCTGGGGTTCTGGCTGCCAGACCCTTGCCAGCTGGGTTCCCGGCGGCAGGCCCTGTTCAGCCTGCTGCAGGCCTAGGTGAACAGAATCACAGACTAGCAGTGGGCTGAGCGAGCCGGTGGCATAAGATTGATATTTTAATTTAATTTTAAATGAAGCTTCTTAAGCATTTTGAAAACCTTGTTTATTTTACAGTACAACACTAGTTTAGTTATATAATATATAGACAGAGAGAGAGACCTTCTAAAAAGCATTAAAATGTATTAGCGGCACGTGAAACCTTAAATTAAAGTGAATAAATGAAGACTTGGCACACCACTTCTGAAAGGTTGCCGACCCCTGGTACAGGATATAAAACTGTGGTATACTAAAGCTGACTAGTATCTGGATTTTTATTCTTCCTGGTCTTGATTCTCCCTTTCGAAGCCATCTGCACCTGTTCAAAGTGAGTGTAAAACACTGCCAAATTGGAATGGTAGTTTTTTACACTAATGTTGCACCGGTGTATGATGACAAGAAAGGCGGAGGAGTGAAGACTGTAGCTCCTTGAGTTCTGAGATCATCTGGAATCATTCTGTGTATGGAGCTCCAGCTGAAGTCCTGTAGGAAAGTCTCAGGATCTAGCCCAAATCTGGGAACAGGTGGTAAAGGAGTGCAAACTTAATACTTTTCTTTTAATTCTCCACCATCTCCTCTAGCCAGTCTTCTCACCAAGTCACTACATCCATTTGACTCATCCACTACTGCCAAATCACTGCTGAAAAAGCACTTGGGGGGGTAAGGTGGGAGGATTGTTAGCACTTGCCTTGTTGCTACCCTTGTCAGTGCCTCGGAGGTGAGTAGACAGCTTTTAATTTTTAACTTTTAGTTTAACTTGGCAGGCAATTCCAAATTCCCCTATTTCCCAATGTACCTTTTTTTCTTTTTAATGTTGCTTTTATTGCATTCAAGATAAACAAAAAGAGGAATAGTTGCAAAGAGCTGAAGGGTACTGAAGTGTTTTCTAGATGACTGAAAACTGTATTGTATGGTACTAACAATTGTATTACACAAACACTTAGTTTTGTTTCTCCTTACAAATTAATAACTAACATAGTGCATTAAAAAACAGGAATAATAAGCTTGCCCTCACATCCAAATAATCTTCATGATGAATTTAAATATGAAATACTACTGAGAAGCATTGATTGTCTTGAAGATATTGCAGGGATATTGAAGGTGATAGTAGACAGATTTATCATCTTTGAAGATCCCAAGATATTTATATGTACACCTAATGGTTTAGAGAACTTTCTTTTGCACTCTACCAGTTGGTCATTTTCGGTAGGTTTAGATTGCTGCATCCATAATTTGGTTTTGTTGATAGTTAGTGGATTTAATAAAAATAGACATTGGGTTCTGTATGCTTAAGTTAATGCCAGAACATTGGTCTTGTGGGTAATTCCCAGAACGTATAATACAGAGATAAACACCAAATCAGTTACTAGTTTGGAACATATGAAATGATGGATTAATGCCCAAAACGGCATAGGCAATAGCAGCTCTGTAAACAGTGCAGGAGTGCAGTTGATTGATAATCATGTACTGTATGTGATATCATAAATGGGGATCTGGAGTCACTTTCTTCAAAATTGAAGAAAAAGCATAGAATCAGAGCAATGTGGACTGACCTGGAGAGGGAATGTAGTTCAGCCCTCACAGCTGTTTATCTAACCTGGTCTTAAAACCCTCCAGTGATGGGGATTCCACAACCTCCCTTGGAAGCCTGTTCCAGAACTTTATTCTCTTTAGAGTCAGAAAGTTTTTCCTAGAATATAACCTAAATCTCCCTTGCTGCAGATTAGGCCCATTAGTGGTTGTGCATCTCCTGCCAGATAAGGGGCTAACCATAGGGCCCATAATCCTTTATCCCACCCTGCACTAGCAGTGATTCTCTCCAAAATCAATAGGACCATGTCGGGGTCCATTTTAGAGAGTTCCAGATCCCCTGCAACTTCCATTCTGCCTAATGGGACTTGCCACATTTTGTAACAACTGATACTGTACCTGGGTCGTCTCCTTCATGAACTCCTGAAACAGTCACTATTGGTCCACTTGCCAGCCCAATATAGTTTGTTGTTTGGTTTGCTAAGAGTGCCTTCAATGTCCTCTCCATCTCTCTCTGTTGGTCTACCAGCCACCATATTAGCTCCTCCATCATTTCCAGATTCAGCCTGTTCTCTTACAGGCCACCTCTCAAGCTTTCCTGGTTCTGGCTGACAAATAGATCCCAGATAAGTCCACGCTCACGAATGGGCTCTCCCCTTTCACTCCAAGTTTTCCAAATCAAATAGATGCACCTTTTTTTCATCCTTTCCCTTCCTACCCCTTCACACACCTTTTTTTTTTTTTTTAAACCAGGAAAATTAAAGATAAAAACAACTTCATAATGCAAAGTTTAGACTGAAATATTCAAATGTTACTTAATTTCTTTTTTGGCTTTCCTTGTTAAAGGGACACCACCAAGTTGAAATCTAGCCCAACGAGGGTGTGTGGGGGGGGCAGTTAAAAGTAATTTTTTTTTAAAGAAGTAACTCTAGTTTTTTAATTTCCTGATAGTTGCTTGTTTGAAGATTTATGCAGAAATTAACAAAAATGAACACTAGCTTTTTTGCATTTACTGTATAAAAATGTGTATTTTGGTGGTGATATTTGCATATATGTAGTACTGCCAACCTCAAACATTCAAAAATCACAAGTCAGGCCCCTGCAAATCATTAGATTGACTTAAAATCATGAAATTTTTAAGAATAATATATTTTGTGTTGCTTTATTTGCCTTCTGTTTTTTGTTTGAGTCCTTAGGGCTCATGTTTTCCAGCTTTTCTTTGCAACCAGGAGGTCTAGAAACTAACATTTTGATTTTTTTTTTAAAAATGAAAACCAAAATTCTCTCAATCATATTCTTCCAGAACTGTGTTAGAGTCGGCACCCTCCTGAAGTGGCTGGTTGTGCCTGTGCATTGCTAATCAAAAGATTGATCCCATTCCCAGAGCGTCTTGGCTGATTTGAGGCTCTTCTGTGTTACTTAGGCCTAGTCCATGTTGTGGGGTCTGACTGAACTTCACCATTCCAGAAGGAGCTGTAAGAGAAACTGCACACAGTCTCCTAGAGCTCTGAGGTGCCCATGGGAGTATATATATGCTACTCAGGGCCAGCACCAGCACAGCAAGCAGGTGCTTGGGGCAGCCAATGGATAGGGGCAGCACGTTTGGCTCTTCAGCGGCGGGGCCCTCAGTCCCTCTTGGAGGAAATGACCTGCTGCCGAATTGCCGCCGAAGAATGAAGTGGTGCCGGTAGAGCTGCTGCCGAAGTACTTCCGATCGTGGCGCTTTTTTTTTCCTGACGCTTGGGGCAGCAAAAACGCTGGAGCAGGCCCTGATACTACTACATCACTGAAGTGGTTGTAATATGTTATTTTCCCTCTCTTGGTGGAGAGAAGGGATAGAACAGGATGAACACAGTAACTGATTGTGTCTAGAGTCTGCACATGATGTAGCTCATTTGTGCCTGTCCCTCCAGCTCACCAACACAAAGGCCAGCTGCTGTCTTGCCCTTGCAAAATACAATCTTACAGTGTGTCAGGTGAGATATTTCCAGTAGAGATAAAGATCTATTAATGCCACCATACAAGACACTGATAAGACCACATCTGGAATATTGACTACAGTTCTGGTCATCCATGTTCAAGAAAGATTAATTCAAACTGGAACAGGTGCAGAGAAGGGCTACTGGGATGACCAGGGCAATGTGAAGGCCTATTTTAGGAGAGAGGGGATATAATTGCTCTCCATAAATATTTAAGAGGGGTAAACACTAGCGAGGGAAAAGAGTTTTCTAACTTGGAGGACAATGTTGGCACAAGAGCAAATCGGTATAACAGGATTCAAAAAAGAACTAGGTAAGTTCATGGAGGATAGATCCATCAATGGCTATTAGCCAGGATGGGCAGGGATAGTATCCCCAGCCTCCGTTTGCCAAAGGAAATGAGTGACAGGGGAGGGATCACTTGATGATTACCTGTTCTGTTCATTCTCTCTGGGGCAGCTGGTATTGGCCACTGTTGGAAGACAGGATACTGGGCTAGATGGACCTTTGCTCTGACCCAGTATGCTGTTCTTATGTTCTTAAACTTGCCATGAATAAATTTAGGCTGGAAGTTAGAAGAAAGTATCTAACCATCAGAGGAGTGAAGTTCTGGAACAGCCTCCGAACAGGAGCAGTAGGGGCAAACAACCTAACTAGTTTTAAGGTGGCACTTAATACATTTATGAACACGACTGTAGAATGCTACAGCAATGGACTCAATGACCCAGGAGGTCATTCCAGTTTTATGTTCCTATGTGAACGAGACTACAATGTTCTTGGGACTCTATCTCCCTCCTTGTTGGTCCAGTACTAAACACACTGACATGTCTCGGGGTTTTCCATACACTCATCACAGCACCCATTTCCACATATCTGAGTGCATAATTCATATATATTATGGGTAAAATTTTAAAAGCACTTAAGCAATTTAGAAGCCTAAGTTCCACTGAAAGTCTTTGAGACTGAGGATGCTAAATGACTCGTGCTTTTGAAAATGGCACGTTTGCACTTTTGAAAATATTACCCATTCTGTATAACAGTAGTAGTAGTTAATGAATGCAGCAAGAACTAATGCAACAAGAAACCAGGGAACAACTACAGTGCCTTTAATCCTTTCCTCTTCTACAGAATATTAAAATACATTCCACAGGTTTCCTTGGATGTACAGAATTTGTGCTTACTAATGTGTGGTGTCCTCTAACCAAGTGCATAATGAAAGATAATACAATGTTAAGGACAGAGTTTATCAGGAGCCGTCAAGGAAAGATTCAGGTAATAACTTAAAGAACTAACAACGTCCCTTTGCAGACTTTGTCTGATTTATGACATGCTTGTTTGCCTGTGTTATCTGGAGTGGCCCCTGTACTGCGAAAGCAATCAGAGAGGCCTAGGGGTGGGGTGGTGAGACCAGAGATTGTAACAGCTTCCTAGAGGGGGCTGCAGCTGCTGGATAGAAGTGCCATGCGATCAGAGCAAAGCCAGAGGGGTTGTCTGATTGTGCCGTTGCTGCTTTCAGAATCAGACTTTTCCTAAAGACGATTGGAAAGTTATCGGAACTCTGTTCCAACCCCTGTTCCCTCTGAACTTTGCTTTGGAAAATCTGGAGATTCTTTGCCCACAGAGAGACTGTAGAGATTTTTTTTTTAAGTTAGTGGGTTTATTTCTGCTGGATTTCTTCTTCCTTTTGCCGAGTTGCTTTCCTGTAGCTGGTGTGCTTGGTGGATGAGGAAGCAGCGTGCATATTTGGGAGCTGTGCAGAAAGGTAAAGTTCAGCAATACAGCTACTCCTGATTTGAAAGCATTAGTCCTGTTTAATGTGATAGTATTGTAGGTGGATATTGCACAGGGCTTTACTTATGGCTGGGCTTGTTATAGGTAAAGTTGTGATCTCAGTCTTTTGAGAGTGATCTGTAGAACAATGCACTGTGAAATCTAATAGTTTGCATGCCTTCTCTGTCAACTCAAGACATTCGGCTGATTTACTCATGCAGTTGAACAATGTTTTTAAGAAGGGAAATCTTTTGTGGTCATGGGATTCAGCTTTCACATGTGCAGTAAGAGGGTCAGTCCCTTTTCTAGAGGATTAAGATAGTCCACCCCCACACTTACCCTGCCTTTCAACTCCCCCTTTCCAGTCATTAATACATTGACATAAGCATGGAGTGTGTTTACGTGTATGTGTGGGTTTTATATTCTAAATGCCAAAGGTTAAGTCAGGGTTAAATCTTTTTTTTTTCCTGGAATTTCGTGTGTTTGTATATGTTTGAGTCAACTTAAATCACAGTAAATCTACCCTCAAAAGGTGAGAGGAAATAAAAAATGCATAGGCCAGAAGGATTTAATTATAATCAGGACTAATAGTGCTCTTTCACTCTTTAAAGCAGTGGTTCTCAACCAGGGGTACGTGTATCCCTGGGGTATGCAGAGGTCTTCCAGGGGGTACATCAACTCATCTAGATATTTGCCTAGTTTTTCAATAGGCTAAATAAAAAGCATCAGCAAAGTCAGAACAAACTAACATTTCATACCGACAATGACTTGTTTATACTGCTCTATATACTATACACTGAAATGTAAGTACAATATTTATATTCCAGTTGATTTATTTTATAATTACGTGGTAAAAATAAGAAAGTAAGTAATTGTTCAGTAACAGTGGGCTGTGACACTTTTGTATTTTATGTCTGATTTTGTAAGCAAGACATTTTCAAGAGAGGTGAAATCTAGGGGTACACAAGACAAATCAGACTCCTGAAAGGGGTTCGGTAGTCTGGAAAGGTTGAGAGCCACACTTTGAAGTGTTTCTTATGAGCCAAGGCTTTACTCTTTCCTGCACATGTAGATCACTGGGAAAGGGGACTACACAATGAATTTCAATGAAGTTAGGAGCCAGGGGATTATGGTGAATGGCATGAGGTTCCCCTTATGAAGCACCTACTGATGAGATTTTGCTATACTGTTTTCCCGGCAATGGGAAAAAATTGAGAAATAAACATACTGGCTGCTGCTGTTTTATGTGAAAATCCAAGGTTTGTGGTTTTGTTTTGTTCTGTTTTGTGGGAGGGTGAGAGGAGGAGGGAATTTCCTTTAACATAATGGAAAATATTGAGTGATTTCTATATGTGAACGCAACCCTAGTGAAGTCAATGAAATTGTGCAGGTGTAATAAAGGACAGACTTTGGTCCATGGCATATTTTAAATATACATTGTTAACAATGCTACTGGGTTGGGCAAATGAGATTTGAGCCAGTCCATATTCAGGCTTCTAACAGGACAAACTTATGCATTTTGCATAAGAATGTATTCTCCAGGGGATAGCAACATATCAGTTGAGGAAAATATGATTTTTGTTCCCCAGTTTCATTAATTTCAATGTGTATGTTGGTTAAGGAGAAAAATCAGCTTTCAAACAATTCATTCCCAGACTTCATAAATTGTGACAAAACTTTCATTTATAGTTTGAACATTTGAAAAGCAAAACCGAGTCTGCAATATGTTAAACAGTTATGTGATACTTTATGCACTGTACTAAGCTATTGTTCTGTGTGGACACAATTATAACTTATCAGTTGTCCAGTGCTTCACAGAAGTCACTGGGAGTCTTTGCCCATGAGCACTACAGGATCAGGCCCAGAATCTCTTTTCTGCCTCTTGAAAACTATCTAAAATGACAGAGAGCTTTCAAAATATATGTTAAGCAAGAATGTACCTTAGACAGCCTTGGCTCTAGAGGAAGGATCTCTAGTTAACTGGAGTTTGTTTTGAGCTGTGAGAAATCATGACTCAACTCAAATATTTTATTTCAAAACCTAGGATCAGGTGATAATTACAGCATTTTGTACCATTTAAAATACTTTGTTTTTTTAATACTGTTTATATGTTACACAGTCTGTGATTTTTCTACTTTGAGCAGTGCCTGGAAGTGGTCATTACATTGTAATAGCTGTGTTTAGATTTTATATGGTATGAATTTTGCAACAAGAAGAGGTAAAAGAACTATATAAGGAAGCATACTTTACGTATTTATTTGAAATTTGGTAGGCTACTTCTGCATATTGCTAAATACTCAGTTGTCTATGTTTGTTATATTAAAAAAAAAAAGCTGTTGCTGGAAATTAATCATAGTTGTTGTGTACGTCAATCTAACAGAGGGCCCATCCTGCTTCTATTGCAACCAATGAGATTTTTGCCATTGATTTCAACTGGAGCAGTAGTAGTCTCAGAATGTGGAGTCATAGAATATAGGAGTATTGGTAAAAGTGTTTCTTAATATTACACAGCTAGAAAGGGGTGGTTTGTTTCAAACAGAATTAATTAAATTTAATAGCTAATGCTTAGTGGAATGCTTATTAACTCCTTGATTGCTTAGGAACAAGTGCTCAAGAATCAACATCTCAGTTCCAAGAATTTCCCATAGGTCAAATTCTAGCACATTCACGTTTCCTAATACACATGCATATGCCCCAAAGAACAATTATTTAAACATAGTGGCCTCAAAAATTCAGCCATTAGTTTCCAAACTAATCTGAACTACCTATATGCAGTTCACACATTTCCTGTTATCTTTCACAACTAAATGTTAGGGATTTTTTTTTTAACTCCGAAAGTGGGTACTTGTAACTGACCTATTTTTTCAGTCATTTTGGTGAAGTGTATTGTTAGGACATGTATGAAACTCATAGTTCTGGGTTCTTTTTCTAATGCTGTTTTACATGCTTGCTGGGTGATTTCAGGCAGTTCTTCAACCCTTGGGCTTTATATCATAATTGAATGCCTCTCTGAAAGATCTGCTTTAGTTCATCCAACAGCTGTTGGGCTATGCAGCTATCACTTTGAGATTCTGTATTATGCAGGAGAATCATAATGGTCTCTCCTGGTTTTAAACATCTACGAAAGTCCCTTCATCTCTTTGTGTTCGAGTTTCCTCACTTGTAAAATGGGGCTAATAATAACCACCTCACAAGGTTGTTGTGAGATATTCATTATTATAGAATTCTTCTGAGATCATTGAATTTGCCAACGTATTTCTTTGTGGTTTTGAATCATAAATGCATACATGCTCTTTTAAAAACAAAAACAATGACAATAATCAAATTAATGAGCAATCCTACAATTATTTTTAAAAGTCTCAAAAAAAGTATTAAAAGTTAAAAACCATAATTTTATCCTTTTTAAGACTTTTACACAGATAGAGCTGGTGTTTTGTTTCAGGGCTCAGTACTCTATTTCTTACTCAGTAAAAACTGCTTTTGACTTCAGTGGGAGTTTTGTCCAAGCAACAATTCCAGAATCAAGATGTCAATCAACTGTGGGCTTGAAGAATCCCTTCATCCCCATTTACAGCCTTGAAAAGAGGGATGGACCTGAACCAAAACATTTGGTCCATGCACTATGATGTTAGGTGGATAAATGGAGACAGATCTCGATTTTATTGATTGCTCCATCTCTACTGGAGATTCTTGGAGTAGATCCTTTCTTAAAGGTGATTGCAGGTGAGAGGATGAAGTAATTGACCACCTCAGCTTTGCAAATTCTACAGAAAATTTGGTATTGTTATTTGGAATCAGGACTGACACAGCTTCAGTATTGCTATTTTGGAGAATACCAGCTTGCCCTGTTCTGATGATGTGAAGAGTGTGATGTCCTCCATGGACAAGTTTTACATAGATGTAGCTTTGGTACATTTTTCCCCCCAAAGAGGAAGTAGACCTAAATCGTTACAGCAGTTGACTGGAATTCTGGGCCACTAGTTTCTGTCCCTAATTCTCACACTGACTCACAGGGTAACCTGGGGCAGGGCACTTTTACCCTTTCTGTGTAACTGTAAAAGCACCTGTTAAGTGAGTATGATAATACTTACCTACTGCACAGGGCTGCTGTGAGAATTCATTAACATTTATGAAGTGCTCTAAGATCCTTGGATGGCACTGTGATCCCACCCCTTTCACTTTGGGACCATGAGGCCTAAATGGCACTGGGGCCAATTGGCCTGAATGAATGAATGAATAAGGCCTGCTTGGCAGCTGAGGAGGAAGGGCAAGAAGAGAGGAGCCTATACAAGTGAAGTTGCACCCTGTTCATATCACCCTGGAGTGTGTGTTACCCACTGTTCCAACAGCCCTGTGGAGGGAAGGGCACCTGGTGCCCACAGTCTCTATTCTGTTGCCTATTGAGGGTCAGTTTATCTTCCTCAGAACTTGCTTTCATACAGCCTGTTGTACCCAGGGATTAGGATTTGCTTTTAAGTAAATGCAGGTGTTTAACCGTAAACTATTTTATTGAAGAAAGCAAGCACTGTGTCTTGGCCGTGTCAAGGCTGTTAAAGAAAGCTTTGGCCAGCAGCCTTCCCTAAGTGAGGCCTGCACTTTGCTAAAAGAGTGAAAAGAGTTGCAAAAAGGCAGTCTGGAGGATGATTGTTCACAGCTGGGGATGAAGGACCTCATGCCCTGCTCCCTTTACCATTCCCCAGGAACATGCCAGGTGTGTACTTTAAAGGCCAAAATGGATACAGGTAAAATCTTTTAGTCTTCCAGCGTGTGGACTTCCAGGGTAAACACAATGTGTTATGCTTGTTGAAGAAGGCTAAGCATGCTCAGATTATCTTTATGGCAGATTAGGAGAGTCCAAAATGATAGTAAGTGACATGGTAATGGATTTATATGTCTAAAGTGCATTTTCTTCCTGCTTGCTAATCCATCTCCTTTGTTTATATATTTCATAATGTAATTATGCTCTCAAGGTTGCTAATTTTGTGCATAGTTTAAAAATATGATCATAGCTGGGCTGGAACACTCAGGACTCTGGGTTTAGTGGAAGAGGCTTCCTTCTCTGTTCTTCATATAGTAAAACAGAATTTCCATAGCCTGTAGGGTCTACTGTGGTGATCTCTTGTTGATATGAAATTAGCATTGCCTTTCCTCACAGGGACCGTGTCTTCACCATTCTTTTCTGACCCTGCTGCTATCTGATTACCCATAGGGTACAGACCTATGTGATAACAGGACTGAGGTAATGAATTGCTTGAGGCTTGAGGTGACAGATTGATTTGCAGTGATAATCTAATAGACAGGTGTGTTGATGCAGCCTGTTTCCAGTCCTCCTCCACTGGAAAAGATCTGAGGAATTAAGTAGCATCAGAGACAGAGGAAGGGAGGATGCTATTAAAGTTGAGTGTTTGTCTTTCTAGTTCTTTAAGTTACATGGACACTCTGTTAGCTTGAGGGCAGCAGAAAGCGGAAGTGTAATCCATTTAGGAATGTATTTCTCTGCAGTCTTGGGAGGGGGGGAAGTGAGAGAGAAACCAATATTGTTTGGAGAGCAGAGCATTGCAGTGGGCTCACATTCTGGGTACTTACTCCATGGCTCTGCCTTGCTGTTTAACCCATCATTGCTGCATTCAGATACTGGCAGACAAAGATGGGTGTGGTGCCCAGTAACCCATGCTGAGGAAACCAAAAGGAGTGTGATTGAGCATACGTTCTTTGCCACACCAGTTGAATGGATCTTGTTATTTGCCATGGAGGGAGTGGGACTTTCATAAAAACATGCCTGCACGGTCATTTGGTTTTATTTTAATGTTAAAGGTTTGATTTTGTTTTGAGTGTGGTTTTAATTTGGATTAACAGTTCTGTCTGTAAATCACATGTTGGACCATTCATATAATGGAGCATTTAGCTCTTGCCACTCTTCTCTTGTATATAAAAAGCCTTAAACTGTGTGTTAAATGTCCATCCGACACACCACCAGGATATTTAAGCCTATATGTTCGATGCACTAAAATTTTGTTGGCTGTACACATAAGATAGTCCCACAGATTCGTGAAAGAGCTGTATTTGCAAATATATTGTTTGGGAAGATAAAATTGTTTTGTTTTCCTCTCCCTGCATCTTTTCACCCTACTCCATCCCAGCCAAATATAATAAAATACCTTAAAAAGTTAAAAAATAATGTTCTGGCCAGATTCCACTTTGGGTAATTATGTTCTCTGCACCAAGACACTCCCTGCAGTTTCCGTTGGATATGGTGGTATCCTCTTCCTGTCCTAAACTGTTGCACAGTATTGCTCTGTCCAATACTGTGTTTAAAAAAACAAAGAAACAAACAAAAAAAAAGCCAAATTTTACCCCAGAAGTGGCTGCCATTTCAGCTGTGGGCAAAGGCCGAGATCTTCAAAAGTATTTAGGCAACTAACACCTTAACTCAACTTTGAAAATCTGGGTCAAAGTGACTGCTAGGTCCAACCTTAAGAGTCTTTATTCAACTCCTGTTGACTTAATTGGAAATTTTACCTAAATAAGGGCTGCTGGGTGAGTCCATGAAAATGTAGTCTGAAATATAATTTGTCATTACTTTGGATGAAATGTATTAGACAGATGGAACATGAATAATAAGAATAATAAATACATCTATAGAACCTTTAAATTGAAGGTATTAAATAATTTTGGTAAAAAGTATTGGTGTTCCATTTTACAGAGGTGGTACACAGCGATTAAGATCTTTGTAAAAGATCACACAGCAGGTCACTGGCAATCATATCCAGCCATAAAACCTGGAAGTTGTGGCTCCATGTGCTCTATTGATTAGTCCAGGGAACATCTCATTCAAATTCAGTTAAATTTGCAATCTCCAACACTATGATCATGATAAGATATTTTTGTTTAAATAGGGTGGGAAAATTACCGCTGTGGGTAAAACTCTGAGTGTCATTATTGTCATTTCAGTAAATACCACACTAATTACAGTGCAATATTTTAGATAAAAATGCTATATTGAAAGATGGAAAGTCTTCCTTACTACAACAGTAAAACTCTGCAGCTGCAAGATGTTCCCTGTTGTGGTCCAAAAAGGTGAGGTTTACATGTCTTATGGGACTTCTTATTCATCAGTTGCAAAACCTCATTAAAAGACAACAGCAATTTGATGTTGTTGTCTACAGATGGACACAAGACTTAGAAGTTGGTCTACATTCAGTACTTTCATAAATTCTAGGGCTAGAAGGCAGTATCATGATCACCTCTTCTGACCTCCTTCATGATATAGGCCATTGAAAATCACCCAGTAATTTCTGTATTAAACCCATAATTTCTATAGCATATGTTCTAGAAAAATATCCCATCTCGATATAAAGAATAATTATTGACCTAATCCAGTAAGGCACTCTTAAGTGTGCATGTAATTTTAAGCATGCAAGTATTCCTGCTGAAGTGGGAAATTTTTGTGCTTAAAAAGTTTAATAAGTGCTTAAGTATCATGCTGAATTGGGCCCATATTTATTTACAGGAAAGGGGTAATTTCTAGTAATATATTTAAAAACAAAATGGGGGGGTTATGTTATAAATATACAGCAAACATGCTTGGTTGCGGAAAATTGTGAAAATTCCACTTATCTGCCCACTGCTTGAATATTTTCAGATCCTTTAAAGGTGCTCAGATTTGTTATTTGAGCACAGAACTTTATTGCTAGTTTTTTACTTGAATTATTTTTAATAATATGAAACTATAATGTTTAGCAGATGGAAAAAATCACTGGCTAGGCAAATGGCCAACAAGGATTATAAACACTAATGTTACCATTTATTTATACTGCAATTTATACCTAATATAAAGATTGGGAAATTTACTAAATGTCCCTGTTACTACCACCCTCCTTTTCCCTCCCCTGTTCCCTCCATTGTTTTTATTTTTTGCTGCTTGCATCTCGTTTGAAACTAGATCATAAGATCTTCCAGGAAGAGACTCTCTCTTGCTGTGTGTTTGTATAGAACTCTGTGTAATGGGGACCCAATCTGGAGGATGCTACCATAATACTAATAAAATAATGAATAATTTCTCACTGTGCTGGGTGCTGTACAGCCATAAAGAGCTAGACTGTTTGCAGCCCTTGCCTGGCCATGGAGACTGGATGAGAAGCTTCCTATACATACTTGCCTAAGGGTGATCTGCAGTAACAGATGCTGTGCTTTGCTACCTCTTGGCTGAAGGGGGCAGGAGGGTAGAAGCTGGTGGTACAACTGATGGAGCAGAGTGTCAAGAGGGATTATGCCTACTAGAGGCAGAAATTCTTCAGTTGCCTTTTTTAGGGTTGTGCAGCTCTGCACTGTCCATATACAAGGCTGAACCTAAAAGCCACAGTCTAGCCCAAAGCAAGAAACAGTCTTCCCTTCTTCTCCCCCCACCCAAAGATTTTAAAAACTAGATTATAAAGTGCAAAGCTGTGCATAATAACATAAGGTTAAATTCATCCCGATACAGAGGGACAACACAGGCTTATGCAGCAATTTAAATTCTCAAAATAGAGCATAAGTATGAGTTAAGAGGCTGGGGCCTAGGCCCTATGCTTGTACCTGGATGTGAATATCACCCTGGTAGCAGAGGCTGTTTGAGGGCAACACAAGGTTACAATAATCAGCTGTGTGTGTACAGGTTACTGGTATGTTTCACATCCTTAAATAAACAATTAGGGGATAGCAGCGGTTTGTTACAAGACATTTACTTGATAGTTAAGATGCTGAATAGCTAATGAAGAGTCCAAATCATATCTCAAACAGTGTGGGCACTAAACACCCACAACCATTGGGAACACAATTCCCCCTCCCACATACACACACATTATTTTTAACTTAACTGATACATCTAAGCCTCTCCAGGACTTCTGCAATCCCAATATAATTTGTTTCAAATTGTTGGCTTTTTTTGCCTGGTGTGAGTATGTTGCTCTAACTATCACATAATACAAGGCCACTACAGAACAGCTTCTGCCTAAGCTTCAGTAACAGACTGTTCCTTTTGGGTTTGAAGAATGAGATGTTATCTAATTTTAATATATAAACACAAATCCAGATGCTATGGATAGGAAGTGTGACCTGGCTAGCTCCACAGTTATGTTTGTTGATTAATTGATTGAAGATTAAAATCATGCTTGAAAAAACCTCCCAAAATGCTTCCTTTTAACATTAGCTACCTGCAGCTACTATTTTAAATGTAAGTATTTCATAGTATTTTAAGGCCACTTATGCGCATGTTATCTCTTCCTGGTAATTTTGTGAATTGTCATAGATCCTGTGCCTTCAGAATTGTTTTAGTTTTCCTGATCATGTGACTTTAATGTGATTTGAGAAACCAAAGTTCAGGTGACTTCTGGCCTGATTCTGCAATCCTTACTTGGGCCAATCTCCCATTGACTCCAGGGAGAGTTTTGGCTGAGTAAGAACTGCAAGATCAAACTTTTGGGTCTTAAATAATAGACCAACATACTTTCAAGTAGTAGAGTTAGATTAGTATAAATAAATCAAAGCACTGAGATTGGAAAGCTTGAGTAGCTATGTGTGTGTCATTGAATTAGATTGCTATTTTTTAAGGCCCTGTTCTCCTCACTTCTTTCTTACTCAAGAAAACCTCTGAATAAATACTTCTAAAATTAGAAGCATGTAAACGTTGCTGATCTCGCTGAGCTGTTATTGGTTTTTGATTGTGATCCCTGGAAATGTAATGCCATGTCTTTCAGGTGTTGATGACACACCTATTTATTATCTATACATGCTGCCTTCATCTCTAAATAAAACAGGTGAGCAAATATTGACAGATCACCCACACCCTCTGGGCACGTTATGCCTGTTGAAAGAAATGTCTGACTTTAAGAAACACTATGATGTTCATTTTAAAAAGCTCTCTATTCTATATTTGTTATAGGGCTGCAGGTGTTCCTTTTCAGCAGAAAATCCAGTGGCATCACTCCAGCCTTGTATCCAGCTGTTTCACTTTAGTCTGAAGGCCCTCCTGTCTTCTATAATATTTCTACTGAAACTAATATCCCTCTTTTGTGTTAGGTCTTTTTTTCTCTCTCTGTCTGTACCATAACTATTAAAAAATTGCTGTGCAACCTTTCTTTCACTTCTTTGTGTATATGTTGTCTACCTGAAGCCTGATTGTGTGACAGCTTTTACTTGCATGAGCAGACTCATTGATCTGACTCTTAGACTTACATTAGTCTTTCGTGATTAAATGACACATGCTGTTCAAAATACTTTTCAGTGGGAAACAATGGAATAGTTTTGACTACTGAGCTTTCCAAGCCTTTGACATTTGT
Organism: Gopherus flavomarginatus; assembly: GCF_025201925.1. Taxonomy (NCBI): domain Eukaryota; kingdom Metazoa; phylum Chordata; order Testudines; family Testudinidae; genus Gopherus; species Gopherus flavomarginatus. Next base: position 105,323,108 of record NC_066618.1, on the reverse strand, counting down.
GATAGAAATTTAACTTCCAGCCTTTCTGAATGTTAATGTATTAACAAAGGCTGATTTTTAGAGGTAGAGGGGTACGGACTGTACCACAGAAATACCGTGAGTCCTAGGCAGTATTTATATTAGAGAATTGAACTGGTGGGATTGTGGTTGGGAAGGCTCCAACTGTGCAGTGTGCCCATACTAGTCATCCTGTTTCTTTTGGTCGCAGTTTTGCCCACACCCTTACTTGCACTGTAGAACATCATTACTCTTGCACCTTTATTAGACTGTCTTATCTTGCAGTTCCTATCAGTGCTCCTTGAAGCAGTGGTTTGTGGGAGATTTGGAAAGAACTTCTGGGAGCCCAGTTGAACGGTGTGTGTGAAGAGATCATGCTCATTAATTCCATGGGAAACTGATAGGTCCCCTATGGCCATTTACGCACAATTATCAGAAAACCTCAGACCCCTCACCCTCTCCCCAAACCTTCCCTGTAGGGTTACCAGATAGCAACTGTGAAAAAATCAAATGGGGTGGGGGTATAATAGGAGCCTATATAAGAAAAAGTCCCCCAAAACGGAACTGTCCCTTTGAAAATGGGACATCCGGTCACCCTAACTTCCCTGCAACTGTCTGACAATTTATTTTCTTCAGAGTTCTCAAGTCACAGGAGCTTCAAGCACATTTATAATCTGTGTGGCCATTTTAATTTTTTTTCCCCCCCAGTGGAGGCAGAGGCTCATCAAGTGGGCTGATGCCTTATTAGGGCCCCAAAATTCCCAAATGTAATGTGCTACTTGTGGAGTAATAACATTGCCTCCTCATGTGAGAATGCAATGCCTTCAGGAGCTGTTGAATTTTTGTCATTTCATATGCTGGAGTTGGGTAGAGTGGGTGTGAAGCATGTCGAGCAGTGATTGCTGAAATACAGGCCCAGATTCTCAGTCCTGCTGTCGTGCAAAAACCTCAGGAGACTGGAGAGGACATGAACATGCCAGAAACCACGCTGAGGCTGGGAAAACCATAGAAGACTAGACAGATGCTGGGATCTAACACATTGAGGGTCAGAATAGCTGCAGATCTACAAGCAAGGTAAGGTTGGGAAAGTTTTGGGAGGCTGGAGAGAGAATATGGGAGATGGAGGTAGCAGTAAAGGCTAAAGAAGCCATGGAGACTAGCCGATGAACTGAGTTTGGAAAAGGATCAGAAGACTGGAGAAAGGCTGTGGCCAGAAGTGGATAAGAGGATTTCTGATGAGGATAGCATAAAATGAGGGAGGCTATCAATTTAGTTTCAATGGTGCTAGATTAAACAGGGACTTACAGAGCAGTAGATTGTTGGTGGGAAATATCGGTAATAGAAAACCGTGATTTTGGTTGTTTTTCCTCAGGCTGCTTGAAACTCATAAGGAACCACATTTTCTGATGTCTTTATCCTGCAGTTCTGATAATGGTGTGATGTAACATGTCATTTTCTTGGGGAAGAACCTTTTAAAATGAACACCCTGCTTTTTGTAACAAGCTCTCTGAGGAGCAGAGAGCAGAATTCTGAGAGTATGAGCATGTTTGGCATCATGGGAACATGCAGAAAGAGGAAAAACCTAAATGTGCTGATGGGTCCTTATTTCTGTGAATCAGGATAATTCCGCTGAAGGCAAATGGAGTTATACTGGTGCAAAACTAATGCAAATGAGACCAGGAACAGCCCATAGTGGTATGTTTTTTTCCTACTTACTGATGAGGGTAAGAGTTCAAGGGCAAACTTGCTTGTTTAAAGATAACTGCATTTGGAAAACATTTGGATGCTGGAGTTTTGAGTCTTAATTATTAATAAGATTAATTATTTTTCTTGGTGATGTGAGCAGACATGATTATCAACCATTTATGGTCTGAAAATATCCTGCAGCTATAAATTATTTGATGATAGTTTGTGTAATATATATTAACTTTTACTTGTATCTGGCTTGCCTGTTCTGCAGATAGCTTTTCTACTACTCAGTTACCCTCTTCCCTGAACTTAAGACCACGCACCAGTATTTTAGCATTGATGCATGCCTGGTATCCGCTACAGTTTTCCATATGCGATCATTTAGGTTTGCTTCTGTTTAGGTTATTACACCTGTGCCTCTTCAGTGCCATCCCTGCTGGACTGCTTCATTATCACTGTGTGTATGAAAACCATGTAAGTCCTCTGGTAAGCTGAATGCTTCAAATCCACCCAATTTATGCAGGGCCCTGGCACTACTGCAGCCCTGAAGAGATGGCAGATTGTAGGTCAGACATGGATTGCTTTTCCTGCAGCCCTTGCCCATTTGAGAACATGAGGCACAAGAGTAAGAGAAAGGAGGAGCACTTCAATGGAAATGGAGAGAAGGGTGAGAACAGAAGCTACGTTCTCCCGTTCAGTGAGAGAGAAAGAGAGAAACCAGAGTTCATCCTGTTCCCCAGAAGCTGGAGAGGGGCTTTGGGAGTTCCTTTCCTTTTAGGTTTGAGACTAGCAAGTCATCTCTGTGAATCCTGTTGCTTGAATCCCTCCATTTCCTTCATCCTGCATCAGACTTCAAACACTTTATCCTCCTGCCAAGCCTCTGCCCAGCACAGCTGCTCATGCTGTCAATGTAGTCATTTGCAACTAAACACTCGCCTCTGCTGTACTATTTGCCAACTCTTAATGAACCCTGTGACGAATCATTTCCTCCAAAAATGTGAAATATATTGAATAAATTATGTATTTCATATTATTATCAAATGTGGATTTGCTGTATTGTCTAGAGATGTTAGCTAGGTCTTGGCCCCATTGTGCAGTAGCAATGTAGTAAATGACAGTCCCTGCACTAAATCTTACCATCTGAAAGACCAGAGTTTTTATGTCCAGTAATGACCTCTGGAGATTGTAAGTACTGAGCATTGGTTCCGAATGAGAATGGCTGAGATGTCTGTTCAGGGTCAAGTTTCACATAATGATTTGGAAATAGTAAGTGATATGAAGCTAAAGAAACACATTACCAGAAGGAAATATCAGATAGTAGAAGGCATTTATGATTGTTAGCTTTGGATGGTTCATGGTTTCCTGGGGAATCATAACATTTCATATAAATGTTCAGGGGATCTATGTAACACTCGAAACATACGCTTCTAATGAAATTCTGTATTCCCACTGATGCAGGAATTTCTCAAGGTGTAATTATCCTGCTTGTTAGACACCTTTGTTAAATTAAGCTAACAGAACCTATACAGAGTGTGTTCTCTCAATGACCAAACTCTCTTTTAAAGATTGTAGTAGATTTTTTAAAAGAAACATTGTAAAGCATATTTTTTAATACAATGTTTGAGGCAGTGTTAACTAGTGCTCAGACCACAGGCCCGAAAGTCAAGAGAACTAGATTTTCTTCCTATTGATTCTGTTTGTAACTGCGAGCAAACCATTTAGATTCTCCATGCCTCAGTATTCCCTCCAGTAATATCCATCTTTGTAAAATGATTTCAGAAATTCAGATGAGAGCAACACATTTTTGCAAATTATTTTATTATTATATGATATAGTATTTCATTATATTCCTATACATCCTGGAATATATTTATTTTCCTTAGCTGTCACATAACTTCTTCAGTTACAGGTACTTTTCTCAATTATTTGCACAGTAGGGCTCTGCCTGATTAGCGTTTAGAGTATAGTAGGCTTATTCTTCAGCCGTTGAACTCACTTTCTTTGTCTTTGACTCATTCATGTGGGTACCATTACAGTTGTTTGAAGCAAATCCCTGATGACTAGCTGGTGTGTTGACCTGTACAGCTGCAGAGGGAAGAACTTTTAGAAAGAAATGATACTGTTTAAGCAGATAGAATGTCTTGCTTCATTGTACTTCAGTGGTGGGAGAAATGAAGGGCATGTGCTGATCAAATCATAGTTTTCCTTTGTACTGTAAGTAGTGCTGACAACTCTCAGGGCAAAAGTAATGAAAGACTGAAACATTTGTTCCTTAATATTGTGATTTTTGTAGCACTTTTTTTTTTTAAATTACATTAGTTACAGAATTTGAATCCAGATTTCATACACCCTAAAGTTCAGGTATTCAGATGTGAAGTTTGAATTCAGGCCTAACTCTAGTTGATATGTGCTTGTCCAAAATGTTCTTCCTCTGTGATGTAGTTCTTTCATACTGCTGTGACTCCCATTGGGGATGGAGTAAAGTGGGAAAACTCTCTCACTCACTTGAATGAATTATCTGAACCCTCAGAGAATGCTTTAGTGGCCTAAAGGTGCAGAGACTTTCCAGGTTGCTTTAGCTATGTTTGAACAGCTTGCAGCAGGAGAAAAGGTATTCACTGGGAAAAAAATAGGAGAGGAAAAGTGAAAATACTAATTGCCAAAAGCAACATAGAAGCTGTATGGAATCTGAGTGAAGGAAGGAGCGAGAACTTTTTTGTAATACTTTCAACCTGTGTGAGAGCTTGAACATAAAATTCCAGGCAAATGTAGCTGTTGAGGCCCTTTGGGATCATAGAACATCATGATGACTGCCTGTACTGCTGTGTTTGTAAAAGCATCAAAGAATCCTGTGGCACCTTATAGACTAACAGACGTTTTGGAGCATGCATCTGACGAAGTGGGTATTCACCCACGAAAGCTCATGCTCCAAAATGTCTGTTAGTCTATAAGGTGCCACAGGATTCTTTGGTGCTTTTATAGATCCAGACTAACACGGCTACCCCTCTGATGCTGTGTTTGTGTTTCTTGGAGATTAAGAGCTGGCAAATATGAATATCATCTTTTTACGAGCATTTTATTTTGTGAAACCCCATCTTCCCTGAAGGGAAAGCAAGCTTTTCTTACTTGTTTTAAATATTTGCAAGTATTTTGCTTATTCCTATGCTTAGAGATGGGTGAACTGTTTGTAAGAAGCTGTTATGGTTGAGTCCTCATTAGTGAGGCTACTCTAAGAGTAAAGTGCTAATCAATGAGCATAAGAACATTTGGCTGATGATGACATTTTACCATTAGTGACATAGATATTGCTGAACTGGTCATGATTTTCTTGAATATATTTGTTGTTCCTTATTTGTAATAAAAGATGTTATTTGGATAGTAACACAGGCTGTTCCTGTGAGTCATTCCTTCTTACCTAGAACAAGTACAGCAGATTCCACTTAATAGCAACCCAGATATTAACAACTTCTGGTTAATAGCAACATTTATCTGGGAACTAATCCTGTCCCATTGATTTTAATGTTAATGGGATTTGGATATTGGCAACAGCATGGCCGTTATTAGCAACAATTTTTGGAAGAAAGGCTCTACCTGAGAGAAGGTTTGCAAGGCTGCAGCCCTGGAAGAAAGTGGCGAGATGTGCTGAGCACCCCGTGCAAGCAGGTTTGCAGGGCTGCACCCAGGGAAGAAAGTGCTGGGACCTGTTTTGGTGTATGACCAAGTGCAGCCCTGCAAACCTGCCTGCAGCTGGTGGTCAGCCCATACTAGTGCTTCCTTCTGGGGCTACAGCCTAGCAAACCGGCCTGTGTGCAGGGACTGCACAGGAGGTAAGGGGTGGTGAGACGGGAGGGGAGGCTGTAGGCTGAGCAGTAGTGGGACAGGGATAGGAAGATCTGCAGCCCAGATGCTGGAACTGCGCCGTACCTCTTTCTGTACTCTCTGGATTGTGCCCTCTCAGAAGACTGCACGCAGGAAAGGAAGCACTGAGATGTGCTGAGCCCTAATGTTTGGAGAGGGTAAGTGAGCCCCCAGAGCCCCTGCTGCCAGGGGAAAGCCCTGGCATCCAGGCTGCATCCTCCCTGCAGGCAGATTTGCAAGGCTGCAGCCAGGGACAGCACGTCCCAGCACTTCCTTCCCTGTCTGCTGCCTCTCAAACTTGCCTTCCTCTTACTAGCAACAGCCAGATAATAGCAACTTTTTGCTGGCAGCCGAGCTGAGGGGCTGCTAATAAGCAGAATCCACTGTAAACAGTCTATTACTTTTTTTTTTTTACAACACTCAGATGTTTTAAATCTCGTGTGCTTCTTATTTTAACGTTTAGATCTAACTCTGATGTTTATGAATTGTTTTGAATTATGGAACATACTTATGGCTCTGAAATGGACATAAAGCCCAAGTCATTACCATCTGATAGCTCTTCAGTGGCCTATATGAAAGAAGTTCATGGCCTCCATCCAGTTCCTAATAAACTTTTGTGTCTCTTGCCAAAAGTGCTATGAAAATAGGCTCTAAGTACTGCTTTTGATGATGTTATCATATCAATATAAACAAAAGGCGATATCAGTGTTTAGTGGGGGAGGTTGGCACTCATGCTATGGATGCGTTACCTGTATTGTGAACAAATAAAGGTCTCCAGAGTTGTTTAATTTGATGCCAAACATAGCAATTCTAAAATGGAGTGATTATGATTGAAATAGTGTTTATCCTGAGCACTGTTGTTTTAAAGAACTTTGTTTATTTACCGGAGGGAGGGGGGATAGAGAAGGGGAAGAAAGGAAGGAAGAAATACTGGAAATGTAATGAGAGAACCTCAAAAACCACAATTTTTTGCAGTTCCTTCCAATTTTTCAAAATTAGTCCAATTGTATCAAAATTGTGTGACGTTTAGCCTATTTTTACTCAAAAATAAGCCAGTTGTTGAAACATAAAATTTTTTGAAAGCAGAAATATATTTTGGATAAGGATCAATTCATTTTTTAAAAAACCCTTGCATTTTAGTTGGTATAGTACAGACCACATTGGGGGCCCAATCTCAGTTTGATCTCTGGACACTACTGTTATACAAATTATTATTAGTAGTAGTAAAGATCATAAACAGAAGGAGACATTTCTCTCCTACGCAGTTCTCAGACTCTCAGTAGCATGCTGACACTGAAAGTAGAAGGGGTGCTGCTGCTGGCTCGTCACTGGTCTTAATGGTGAGTCATCACGGTGGCTGCCCTTAGTGTCAACATTTGGGGGATCCAAATCTTGATGTTTTTGTTTTGTTTTGTTTATTTGCTTGTGCCTTTTGGGTGGGGAGGGAGCACCGAAAACGTTTTCCATCCCGGATTGGATAGTTTTGGCTGGACATATTCTGGAGGTTTCATTGCATGACATAATTTTTAATTAAAGATTAATCTTTAATTCCTGGAGACTCCAGGACAATCCAGGAGGGCTGGCAACCCTAGTCCTGGAGACAAAACACCTGGGACTGGCCTTGTCGTCACCAGTTACTAAAATGTATATAAGATGTTTTGTTCCTGCTTCAGTGTGAGAAGAATTGGGCAGTCTGTGGGAACAGTAAAAACTTGCCTACGCCTATTTTGAAGACTATTGCTTTTGGTCTAAGGTTTAAAAGAATGGATACATCTCTCCAAGCCCCCATCCAAATCATAATTATTATTATATTATTTTCAGCTTGGCCACTGGGTGTGAAGTCCACCCCATTTGCAGAGAAAGCAGTGCAAGGCTTGTGCAACATTCCGGTTCTACTTAAACCCTCAACATGGAGCTTCAATGATGTATACGTTTTAACCTGGTCTTCTCTGCCCAGGAGTAAATTTCTCACTGAACATAGATATTAAGTCTACACATCATACTGGCTGGCTATTTTTTCTTTTTACCTCCTACATTTTTGCCCTGATCAAATTCACTCATTTTATTTACGTCTGTAAAAAGGATTCCACATTTTGCATTTTGTTTTCTAAAGGTTGCAATACATTTTACTTGTCCATCTTCTCTGCACTGTGGAAGAATTTTCAAGTTGCAACCAGAGTGTGATCTGTCCTATGATGAAGAAAGCCTTTCTATCAAGGAAATGCCATTCCCAACAGAAACTTGCAATGAATCTTTTTCTGACAAAACATGGCTTCATGATTGATAGACAATAAATATGAAATCAGCCCTCTTCTGTATTGTGTGTTTGGGGATTGTGGGGGAGAAAAAAACATTATTTTACAGAAAGAAGAGGGTGTGGTATATTAGGGAATATCATATTTGTGTAAAAAAGCTGGGAGCATTCTTTGAGCTTGGCTTTCTGCTCTTGAGGGTGTGGGGGAACACAGTGAGAGAAAAACATTCCTGGAGGGGATTAATTTTGAGGTGACTCAGATAGACACTTTGATCCCTTCCATCTGCAGGTGGCATGTTTTAACTTGTTAATATATGGATAGCAAATTCCCTTTTGCCTTTTATGTTTGGAAAATTGCTCATAGCCCACACATGGCTATGTAATTGGGCGAGATTGTTCATTCTTGCCTGCAGGAAGATGTTTCTCTGTCTGCTGAGCTTGAGTTCCAAAGCAGAGAGGAAAATGCTGTCAGAGAAAGAGCAGCAGAGTTCCTGATCTGGCCATGGGTTCGTTATAAAATGACCATTGAAAAATGTTCATTGCATTCAGGGTGCTATGTATTCTGTGGTATGTGGGACACTGATTCTGCAGTAAGTCTCGCCCCTCTAACTCCCGTTTGAAACTGATGCAGTATTCTGTATAATAGTAACATTTTGATAGCTTTTAGTAAATTCAGACAGGTGTTTTTTCAATGAATTATATGCACGGAAAATAAAATGATTTACACCTTGTGTTATTTAGCTTGCTTTTAAACTCAGTGCGAATCCCAGTTTTGGAGTGTTTTTACTGCAGTACAAGTCATTAATCATGAGAATACATATTGCATTGAAAAGTGATGTAAGATTGCATGGGAGTCCCTGCGAGTTGCTTTGAAGTCACTGAATGCTAAGCATCTCTGAGAATCAGTCATTTTATTTAGATGCCTAACGTTAGGTACTTACATTTGAAATATTTAGCTTAAACCCACCTGTGTCTCAGTTTTTTCATCTACCCTTTTAAGGGTTTTGAAATTTGTGGATGACAAGCATATTATATTCCTCTTTCCCTAAATGGTTCATGTGTCAAGCAGATGTTTGAACCAGAATTGACTAAAATTATCCGAAGAAACAGGTAGAGCACCTTGTATGCTGGAATGTCTTAGCTATGGAATTTACCACAGAGTTGTGCTTCAGAATTACTAGCTATCAGGTACTGCAGATTTTGATTCATATTTTTCCTTAGTGGTTCCTTTCAGAAAGGCATAGCTGTGTGCATTATTTTCTATACTTTGAAATACTATTCGTGTACAACATGCCACAATGGAAAATTGGTAAGCCTGTTTATTTACTGGATGTTAAGTTGTGGGCATTTGACGCTGAAGATATTAAATAGCAGAATTTAATGACTGGCACTCCACATTTCTGTTACCCTAACTGATTCCAGAACAGGTTTTCAGGAAGAAATTAAAGTACCTCAGTTTTTAAAATGAATAAGCTTTCTTTTACTGTGGTCCCAGTTGAATAATTTCTGTGTTGATTATAAATTTCAGCTGTAGTAGTTGAGGGGATTTTGTTTTGAATGTTGCTACTATCTCTTTGGGTATTAAAGGTCCCTTAGAACTTTTAATGAGCATTGCTGTTCTAGGCCAAGTATCCTGGCCATATTCCAACATGAGTAATTGCATTCTATCTATCTCAACACCCCCTGTAATAATATGGCACTGTGCCCTTCCCCCTCTACTAAGAGCAGTTGTGTAGAGTTGCTGGCTCAATATGGCTGCCAGATTTGCACTTCATGCTATATGTCTGTAGGTGGGATGAACTGATTTCTGTACAGCATTGGCTTTATTTGGGAAGAAAAAGAAGATAATGATGCCAGGGCATGGTGCAAATGGGCACAAGGAAACATCCATCCTCTAAGCCATTTTAAGAGAGAGACTCACTACAGATGTTTAACCCATTCTACCACAGTATGGCTCTTTGTCACCCTCTAGTGGCTGAACTCTGATAGAGGTTTATGAGTCAGCTGTTGCTTCTAAATATTAGACCTGGTTCTTTGACTCAAGTACTAGAGGCTTATGCTTTTAAATCTCGAGATGCTGGGTCATTCCCCACAGATGGCTTGCCATCATTATAAAATGTTGGGAACCACTGGTTTAATGAGTTACAAGGGATAATTATTATTTATTAAACTTGCATTAGTATGTTCTGTGTGGCTTGGTAATTGCTGCTCTGTACTCACACACGTGTTAACAGCTGAAGAAAGTCCAATGGACTAAGAGAAGTCACACACACATTGCTTAACTATTCTATAAAATAGTTACCGATTGTTATCAAGCTGAAATACAACTGTATAGTTTCAGCTTTTTTTTTAAAGGACACATATTGGCTTTATTACATTCTTTGCAGGGAAAAGGACTTAGGTCCCAAAATTTCACTTTCAGTGATGCTTGGGCTGCTGAAGATTCATATGAAGCTATTATTAAAAACAATAACAACAAAACCCTATTAGAGGGCTAGGTTATCAGCTGCTCCCTTTCAACTTGTGTCTGCAAAAATGCCTGTTTTCTCTTATATGTTCCGCAGATTTTTAAAAGTATTTAGGCATTGCTGGGTTCAACATAGCAGCATCCTAAGTGAGTTAGGATCCTAAGTCTTATTGTCAAAAGTGGCATAGACATTTAGGAACCTAAATCCCATTGACTGTCAAAATATGGGCCGTAACCACTTATATCTACAAAAGTGGGGTTTGTGAGAACAAATTTACAACTAATGTAAATATATGACCCTTATAATGCAAAACCAAATACACATCCTCCTGAGATGACATATGTATGAGACTTACCTTTTCTTAGAAAAAGTAAATTGTTGGATTTAAACAGGTTGAGATTGTAGAAAATTAGAACATTAAGTTAGATGATAAGTAAACCTTGCCATAGGTTATACAACAAGATGCTGGCTGTAAAATCAGTTTTTAAAGGCATCCAGATATAGCATAAACTGTGGCTACAATAAATAACAGGAAATAGAAAGACAGGAGCAAATTACAGGGTAATGTTTATAAAAGGAATAGTTCAGCTAAGGTGTAATTTCATTGAAAAATTCATAAGGTATCTTGCTCACATAGGATCAGAATTACTGAAAAAGATGAGTTCCAAGAGTCAAAGCCTTGTTCACATAAATAGTTCCATTGTAGTCAGTGGGACATCTTGCATAAGAAAAATGAGCAGGATCTGACCCATTGCCATTTAAAAGACTCATAATTTCTGACCAAAGATATGGGTCAGTTAAATACAGGCATGAGCTGCTAAAGAGCAGAGTAAGGATAATATTAAATACCTCTTAATTCTCTGTAAGCTCCTTATTTAGGAATGATTGGTTTATATTGACTATGAGCCATGGTATGTCATAACGACACTTTAGCTTAATCTTAAAACAAGCCAACACGTGTTTGCACATGCACATGCAATGAGGATGAATATGCATGCAGAGCTTCAGTGCCTATGTTTGTAAATTTGGCTGTAAAGGGCATATGTAATATATGTTTGTAGAGTTGTAACCATGTTGGTTCCAGGATATTAGAGAGACAAGGTGGGTGAGGTAATATTTTTTTATTGGACAAACTTCTGTTGGTGAGAGAGATAAGCATTCAGTCTAACATGGAGGTCTTCTCCAATGTGTCAGGATGTAGATGATTACATACAAGGTAGGAACAATTAATGAAACTGTATTAAAAACAGTATGAGGTTTCCAAAAAACCTCTTGTGCTTATTGCATTGCTATGAAGCAACCCATTTTTGGTCAAATGTATGGGGTCAAAATTTCTGTATAAATAAACCTGTAAAGAAAGAATTTTCTGGGAAGTTACACTTTGGAAAGGAGCCAAAAATACAAATAAAAATAGAAACTGAAAACTGTAATTAATAATATTAATATCTGCAAGAAGCCTTTCTGATGCAGCAATGATTTTTCCACAGCACGATAGCTGGTATTGTGAGAGACAGTTGGGGGAGACTGCATGGGGCTTTCTAAAGGTATACCTATATGGCTGTCAAGGGGTTAAATATTATTTCTTAAATGCTGTGTAGTAATGAATAGAAGGAAAGCTTTCCTAATTGTAGTGAAGTATTTTTGGAATTTGCCCCATCAGTTGGTAATATTTCACTAATTAAAGCAACCCTTTGTTTGAACCAGGCTGACAAGAGTTCGTCTGGAGGATTGGCTGTTGGACAAGCTGAGGTATGTTCATTCTTCAGCAAATCAACCCATTTTATGAAATGACCTTTCTGAAGTAATGCTTTTAACTTAGGAGAAGGTAATCACATCTGTGAATTCATTATGGTTTCTGTGCTGCTTTGGGTTGCAGATTGTAAAATGTTTCACTCTATTTTAATGCCTGAGTTCTGTGTGTAATGAAAATGAACCAATTAACAGAAATGTATTATAGGCACAAGTGTGACTAGAAGGCACATTGAGTGATTGGATAGAAAAATGCATGGATTGTAAATGTTTGCAGAGGGAATGTTTGCAAGTTAGATAGGCAGGGCATGTATTGGTTTCCTACTGAGACCAAAAATAAAATGGCCATCTGGAACACTCGTGTCCTAGGGGGCCATGTACTGTATGGCTGTGGTTTGGCGACCAAAGGTCACCCCATGCCAGACTAGCTCCATGCTTGAGAAATGTGGATCTGTTCTGAGGGAGGGAACTACATTCACTTGCAGAGATAGTTTGGGGCAATGTAAATAAAATTAAAAATTGTAAAAGCTTTATACCCCTAATTAATGGTAATGTACAGAATTAAAGGCTGTTATATATTAATGCTATTTTCTAAACTTTAGACCTAAAAATGCTTGAAGAAATACATGCAATACCATATATACCATTGAAACAGTGTAGTATATTTGTTGAATTCAGTTATTTACTTTGTTCAGTGGGTTCCTGCTTGTGAAGAATACCAGTTTGCAAGATCAAGGAAAGACTAAAACTGCTGACTGATTTCTCAGTTCTGTCCAAAATACTTTGTATACTTTTTTCCTGCCAATGCATACAGCTGACTCAGTGTTTCTCTTAACTTATTAGGCCATGACTTAGAAGCTTTCTTTTGTGCCCTTTTTTCTTCATTACAGACATAGGGTCAAGAATTGGAAAGGCATTTTTTTTTATTGCCAGTAACAGCATTTTAACACTTATATATCAGTTTCCATCTCCAAAACATTTTTAAAATATCAGTTAATTAATCCTCAGCAGCCTTATGAGATGGGGAAGTACACTGGACACGTTTCAAAAGTTCATTCTTGTTTTAGAGGTATTACTGATTCCAGTGATATTCCCGACGTTTAACAAGGAATGCTGCTAGCAGGGCTGGTGCAACCTTTTAGGCGACCTAGGCGGTTGCCTAGGGCACTAGGATTTGGGGGGCGCCATTTTCTTTGGCAGCGACCGTGGTGGCTGGATCTTCGGCCGCCCCCGGCATTTAGGCGGAGGGAGCTGGGGCAGGGGAGCGTGGGGAGGGCCACCTGCAGCAAATAAGGGGGGGGGGCGGCACGCAGGGGAACTCCCCACCCCAGATCACCCGTGCCCCACCTCCTCCACAAGCACGCTGTGGCTGCTTCACTTCTCCCACCTCCCAGGCTTGCGGCGCCTAAGCTGAGGTGCGGGAGGGTGCCTCAGGGCGGAGGGTGGGGGGTGGGGAGCTGCTGCAAGGGGGGCGCCTCAGGGCAAAGGGGGGGAGCTGCCGCGGGGGGGATCTTCAGGGCAGAGGTGTGAGGGGGAGGGCGCAAGGTGGAAGTTTCGCCTAGGGCACGAAACATCCTTGCACCGGCCCCTGCTGCTAGAACAGTGACACCTCTGAAACTGATATGAAATTTGGAGTGCACCCATTCTAAGCGCATCAATGTTGCCAACTTTCATGATTTTATTGTGACTCTCACATTATGTCCTTCTTTCTTTTTTCTTTCTTTTTATGAAGTAAGTTTCTAGCCTCAGGGAAATGACTTTTAACGATTCAAAACTCGGAATGCAAATAAAAAGAACCCAGAATGTAGCATTCTTTAAAATCTAGTAATTTTTAAGCTAGTCTCATTATTTTGGAGGGCCTGATTTCATCATGGCATTTGAATATAGAAGACTGAGAGAAGACATTTTTTGTCCAGAGATCTTAATAAATACCAAAAATTTCCTCTCCAGTTACCTTGCTATGTGATATTTGTCAGGGCTACAGGCTGGACTATATAAAACATTAGATAAGCAGTTCTCAAACTGTGGGTTGGACCCCAAAGTGGGTCACGAATCTGTTTTTATGGCGTTGCTGGGCTGGCATTAGACTTGCTGGGGCCTGGAGCCAAAGCCTGAGCCCCAGGGCTGAAGCCAAAGCCTGAGCCCCACCAGCTGGGGCAGCAGGACTCAGGTGGACTCTGGCTTCAGTCCCCCTTCCTGGGACTGTGTAGTAGTTTTTGTTGTTAGACAGGGGTCACAGTGCAATGAAGTTTGAGAACCCCTGCATTAGATTAAACCAGGCATTTAATCATTTAAGAAACTATTTGATTTGTAGCAACTTTGTTGCAAGTGTTTTGGGCTCCAATACGTCTGTTAGTCTATAAGGTGCCACAGGACGCTCTGCTGTGTTGCTCTGGAGTGTGGAAAATCCACACCCCTGAGTGACGCAGTTATACTGACCAACCTTCTGCTGTAGACAGCACTATATCGATGGCAGGGAGGAGGCAATTATGCTGGGGTATCTTTGGCTTGAGAGAACCACAGAGCAAGTGAAATATGAATAGAGATGCTACTCAATGCCCAAGAGGAAGAGTTCCAGAGCTGAGACCCTCTATTTTCATAATGTGACCCCCATCAAAGCCACCTACCTTTGATGGGGAAGAACGAGCAACAGTCTATGGAGCATTTTGGTAGGTATCATGAAAAAGTTGGATTATCAAGATGGGGGAGGGATAGCTCAGTGGTTTGAGCATTGACTGCTAAACCCAGGGTTGTGAGTTCAATCCTTGAGGGGGCCACTTAGGGTTTGGGAGCAAAAATTGGTCCTGCTAGTGAAGGCAGGGGGCTGGACTCAATGACCTTTCAAGGTCTCTTCCAGTTCTAGGAGGTTGGTATATGTCCAATTATTATTTAAGGTTTTTTTGGTGTTGAAAAAAGATGGAATTGGGGATCCTGTAGGAGAAGTACTGGTGTGTTGCACACAGAGGAGAAGCTGGAAGTCCAAGGAATGACAGGATGAAGTGAGGGGAAAAGAGAAGGATCTGGTTGTGTTGGGAAGGAGGAAGGTGAGAGGAAGAAGGAGAAAGCAGAGACCTTGAACTTCCATAGTTCCTTCGATCGTAGAATTTCAGTATTTAACAAACATTTATTCGCCCTCACAGCAGTCCCTGTAAAGTATGATTATTCATTTGACAGAAGGGGAAACTGAGACACAGTTTTGGTGTGTTTTTTTTCCTTTTTAATGATCTGAAATAAAAGTTGCATTTCATGTTTGTGGCTTGATGTTTTTCACACCAAATATGTGCGCAGTTGGTAAATGAATAGGTTTTTGCCAGCCCTTTCAGATCCTGCCTTTCAGATCACAGGTAGAATCTGAAGTAAGATTTCAGGACAAAACCCTCAGAGATTTTCTTTCTGACTTGCTCACTATCACCAGCAAGCTGGGTGCAGCTGAGGCGTATGATAAATATAGTTAGAATGCAGTTAAGTTACACTACTCTGTAACCTGAGTTAAACACATTGCATTTGAAAATGTGCAGCAAATGTTGATCTGTTTCTTCAGTGTTGAGTTTAATGAAAAAACGAGGAGTACTTATGACACCTTAGAAACGAACATATTTATTTGGGCATAAGCTTTCGTGAGCTAAAACCCACTTCATCAGATGCATGGAGTGGAAAAACAAGTAGGCAGGTATATATACACAGTACATGAAAATATGGGGGGGTCAGTGCTAATGAGACAATTCAATTAAAGTGAAAGTGGGCTATTCTCAACAGTAGAATACCAAGGGAGGAAAAATCACCTTTGTAGTGGTAATGAGGCCAATGTAAACAGAGTGGCCCATTTCAAACAATTGACAAGAAGGTTTGAGTAACAGTATGGGGAAATTAGTTTTTGTAGTGACCCATCCACTCCCAGTCTTTATTCAGTCCTAATTTGATGGTGTCCCATTTGCAAATTAATTCCAGTTCCTCAGTGTCTCGTTGGAGTCTGTTTTTGAAGTTTTTTTTGTTGAAGAATTGCCACTTTTAAGTCTGTTAATGAGTGACCAGGAAGGTTGAAGTGTTCTCCAACTGGTTTTTGAATGTTATAATTCTTGACATCTAATTTGTATCCATTTATTCTTTTGCGTAAAGACAGTCCAGTTTGACCCATGTACATGGCAGAGGGGCATTGCGGCACATGATGGCATATATCACATCTAATTAATCTACTCTAGATTTACACTCATGGGAGGTGTGTGAACCGCTGGCTGGGGGAGGCTAGCTCTCAGTCTGGCCCCTTTGGCCCGAAGTACTGCTCTCCCCACTGGAGCCCAGAGCCCTTCCACCGCAGCTGCTGGCCCCCGCCCCAAGCTAGCACTCCTAGCCCGGAGCACCAAGAGGGCAGGCGGTGTGGCCCCAGCCCCGGAGTGCCGGGAGTGTGGGCGCCACGGCCACAGCTCCCTCCCCCCCCGCCACGGAGCGTCAGAAGGGAAGATGGCATGGCAGCAGGCTCCTCAGCCCTGGAGCATCTGGGAGGGCTGGCGGTGCAGTTCCAGCCCTGGAGCACCTGGTGAGCAGGCAGCGTGGCTCCAATCTCCCCAACCAGGAGTGTGGGCAGTGCAGCCCAATCTGGGGCCAATACACTGGGGGAGCCACAGAGCGGGAAGCAGGAGGGGGAGTCTGGAGGCAGAGCATGGACGGGGCCACATCTGACTGTTTGGAGAGGCACAGCCTTCCTGAGCCATGATATCTGCCACCCATGTTTACTCTGATGAAACTCACAGGAGACTTTGACTCTTAATTAATAAGTATGTTGATGATGGGTAGTCCAGAACAGAATCCAGCTCTCCTGTTGCTGTGTTGGCTTCATAGGATAATAGGAGCTAATTACTTATTTAAAATCATATTTTTTGTCATGAAGTGAGCAGGTGTGGTTGGCAACAAGCAGGGAGTAGATTGGTTGAGTAAGGAGGTGCCCTATTTATGTGATCTCTTTTCTGAAAATAATCACAGTTTAACACACTTGCCCAGGTCATACAGCTAAGCTTTGACAGAGCAAGGGATGTATAATCATTTTATAAATGTGTCCATCGTATCTGATTTCTCTTTCCATAAATGCGTTAGACTCTTAGCTTAAGCATGACAATCACATTTAACTCTCTTGCATTATCCTGGCTCATTCAGATAGCTGGCAAGGGAGGACTCAAGTGTGTAGGCCTCAGGCTAGTAGAAGCTGTTGCTTTCCTGGATGAGTTGGAGCAGACAGCCCCAATTATTAGCATTCTCTGCTAGTCAGCCAGAGAAAAGATTTGATGTCATCTCTGCCTTCTCTGCTAGAGAAAAGGGGCTGGCAGGGAGTGGCTAATAATGAGAGGTGGAGTTCATTATGAGAGAAGAGGGAAGGCATTATCTCACCTCCCCAATATACTTAGTGACTTTTGTAAATGGATATCGTTAAGGGTGGCAAGGAGGCAGCTGAGTTGTGATTCAGAACAACCTGTTTCAAACAATCCAAGGGCTTTGGCTATACAAAATTGTGATGAATAGAAGTAAATACAATCTGATGGCTGTCCTGATGCAGACATGTTGTTTACTATAACTCGGCATGCTTCACCAATCAATTATCTAATCCCCTGGGAGTACAGAGAAAGCATTAGATCATACACTTCAGCTGAACATTATCTAATGCATTAAATTTAGTATGAGAGCCCTTTGCAGCTTAAACGCAGAGGCTGAATTCTCGCATGACCAGAGCTCAGCCTTGCTCGTGCTTCACTATAGTAATGTTCCACTGAAATAGCTTGGACTATGCTGCTCTGCCATGTGGATGCCACTGCCAGGGTCTGAACAGCTTGTGCGGTATAGAACTAATTCTGCCAGAGCTCAAACGGCAGGGATGCTAGACCTACTAATTTGAGAAAAGGAAGGAATGCGGAGCTCAGAATAAGAGGCTTAGTTTCCTGGTTGTTGCAGTGCCTAGCAAGTCCGCTGCCACCAAGCTAATACTGATGCCCTGTGAAGATTTTAAAAATTGATGCAAGTTGTTGTAGCAATTTTGTTGGACAAACAATATTTTGAACCATAAACACTTGGTTTTGTTGTTTTGTTTCTTTATGGATTTCAGTAGAAACGTAACATGACCTGGTGCCCAGCTCCACTGTCCTTGCTTGTTCAAAATTCTCATCGATGTGACTGGGAGTGTTTTGTATAGCAAAGATTGTATAGCATGGAATTCGGTCCCTGGTTAATAACAGCAGGAGAACACAAATATGTATGTATGAATCCTCCCTGCTCCAATAAACCATGTCACTATTTAATAAATGCTTTGTGGTGTATATCCTCAGGATGGAGGTATGGCTAATCTTATAATATGAGAGAAAAAGGAATAGGTGATGCATTAAAAAAATTGTTGATGGCAAAGCAAAATGTTATTCATCAACATGCTCTGACAGGTTCATTTTAAAAGACCACAGAAAAAATGGGAAAAAATACAAAGATATCACAAATCTTCCAATGACCATTGAGAAGAATGTAATTGTATTCTAGCATAGAATTGGTAACTCTGCACTTTAGATTCAGAAGTGGAACTAAAGTTAACTTCTGAAGGAGACATGAATATATGATCTAAAGAATTTGTGGTAGTTAATGAAATAGTTTTGTTTAACCTGATTTATCTATAATGATTGTGGCTTGAAGTGACATTTGCAAGGGAGTAACAATGAAAACCCAGTTGCAAAATACACAATTTCTTGCTAGTGTTTTATGAGATTAGACATTTTTTGAGTCAAGATACAGCTTCATTTTTTCAATGTAGAAAAAAATGCACACAATATAGTATTTTTAATGGCCTAGGTTTTCCCAATTAGTCTCAAAATAAACATTTCAATAGAGAATAATCCTGAGTACCCCAGTTTAGTGAGATTCAGTAAAGGAATTTAATTTATATCAATTAAAATAAAAAATATAGTAATACATTAGTTAAGGTTGCTTCCATTAGTATATGTCATAAAATATAAAACTTCAGAAACAAGGAAGTAAATAAGTTTAAGAACATATACTTCCTATCATATATTAATGTTGTAAAATTTCAGTCACACATTTTTCAATATAGTTTCATATGCAAATCACTATCATTAACAGCCTCCTAATCCATACAAAGAATGCCCATTTAACTATAGCAGCTTATGTAGTGAATTCCATGCTTTTGAGGTGTAATATTTTTTTAACTCATATTTCTTGCAATCCCAGCCATAAACAGGGGAATGGACTGGCAGAGAGAGCAGCATGGTGAACAAGTTCAGATGGGACTTCTTGGGTTGCAGACATTGGTAGTCCTGAATTTATCTCTAGAAAGGAAGGACTTGTCTCTCTAATATAGACTATAGTTCACTTCCTAAATACGAAGGGCAAACATTGAAAACACATTATTGTCCCCTTCAGATTACAATTCAGCCCCACCTCTGCGATTTCTGATAAAGAAGTCCTTTATTCTCCACTATTTCTGTTGTGGATCACATGAAGGCATAGAAGTGTTACTGAAACCTGTCAGGTAGTATATCACTACTTCCATGGATTTTTAAAAGATCTACTGTTGCTCTCAAGAGAGATGAGGGGAAAGAGCCATCCAATGATTTGTATTGTCTTTGATGAACTTTGAAAAGGATTAAAATATTTTGTGAACCAAATTTAGAATCTAGCATGCATCTCTTCACCATTGCTTTATCAGGGATACTAATAAGCAACCTATTTCTATGGCAACCTTAGATTCACCATTGTCATTCAGCTGGTCACACACAAGTTTAAAAAGTCTGTAATATGTTCAGATTTAGTTATTTTTCCTTTCTCCCTTTGCAGAAGAATTTGAAGGTTTCTTTCTGTTCAGTGAGACTATCCCAATGTAGGTCATATTATACTTTCTGATTAATTGATTTCTCTGCTATGTTTGGCTAGTTGTAAATATGATCACACAGGCTCTGAAAATGAAGAAAATCAAGGTTTTATTTTTATTTCCCTAAGAACAAAAGTGATCTGTATTTTTTATTGTCTCTCCTACCCTCATAATGAAGCTCTGTTTAATGGAATGTTTTTTATCTTTAAAGAAAAAGATGGTCTTTGATCCTATAGGGTGAGTGTTAGCTTCCTAGAACCGCCTTTAGGGAACGTTAACCCGGCAGACCCAGAGGATAAAAAGCTTTAACAAGCATGTAAAAAGTATTTTTAAATTGGGCCTATTCTGCAAGGGAGATGTACTTTAAGTATTTTGATGGCTTGATTAGTTTTGAAATTGCCCAAAGATTTGCAGAAGCTTTTCAGGTCATCCAGGAAGAAAAATAAAATCCTTTATCTACTGTTTGTGACTTAAAGAATATGTGAACAGTTTTGGTGAGGCTGTTAGCTAGGCCCTGGTCTACACAAGAGTTAGGTTGACATAAAGTAGTTTATGTTGACTTAACTCTGCAAGTGTCTACACTAAAATGTCGCTCCTGCCGATATAACTCACCCACTACATGAAATTAATAACTCTACCTCCAGGAGAGGTGTAGAGTTGACATCTATGTAGTTAGGTCGACATAGTGTCAGTGTAGACACCGCAAAAGCGATTTAATTCTGCAGCGGCTGTACGGTGATGGAACTTGGGTTGACATAATTTTGTACTGTAGACATACCCTAGGAATGTAGCTTTTCCATGCAGGATACTTTTTGGCTGCATATTTTGACTAGTGGGCTTGAGCCCAGAGGCTGTAAGACTAATAATGGGAACTACATGTGAATGTTGAAAGGAAAATCTTTCATTCCTCTTATAATGACTTTGGTGATTCTTTTCTCCAATAAAATAGATTGCAGCAGGTTCGTGTGGAAGTCAGGTAGTAAAATGTTGCTAATCTAATAAAGTGGAACTTGGGAGCTACAAACTTTAGTTATATGAGAAATCAATGGGCTATCACATGAGTAAGGTGCTGTAACAGAATTAGAGCTAAAGGAATGCAATGTTTACTTGTTGGTTAAATTCTCAATTGTAGGAAGGGATCTCAAACCAAACCAGGGATTTAAGTATCTATGAACCTTAGATACAATTTACATGTAATGTAAAATCTCAGGATTCAGGGTATAAACTAACCCACTAGCTGACTTCTTTTGTGGAAAGATTATTTCCCCCTTTTTTTCTTAACACTTTTCTGTTAAGCCTCTGCATACTGGAATAGATCGTCCATTGCCCTGAAGTAGTATGGCAATTTTTACATAAAAATCCTGTGGTGCACATTAAATTTTGGGGGTTAGCTAGAAGAACCAAACTCTTATGAATCAGTTAATTTGAAAGGGATAAGTTTGTTGTGGAAGCATGATATTAACCTTTTAAAAATAACAATCTACTTTTCCCACAATTGTTCACTATTGAATCTTTAGCACCATGCTCTATAATGTGCTATAACAGTATAGCTCTAGAAGCTTATAATGGTTTATTTTCACACATTTTTTGAGTCTTGCAGTGTATAAATTATGAAGAAAATAAACTGTACCTTCCCAGGAGACTCTAATGATTTCAATGTAATTATAGTTACAAATAATAATGCTAATTTTAAAAGAGCTAACTCAGCCCATTGGAGAGGAAAGGTTCATGTTATTTCCCCTTAAAATCGAAGTAATTAATATTGTGAACTTTAGATGATGATTATTATAGCTTTGAATCAAAATTCTCAGAAATACAGGACTATTTTAACACACACGTCTTGACTACTGCTCTTAGCAGCAGCTGTTATGCAAGGTGAGATAAGGATAATGAAATATTCTTCAGGGCAGAAGCAGATTGCAAGCAGGTAAGAGGGGAAATTTTCCCTTCTATACTGCACTGAATAATTGGCTAGGTGAATTTTAGATTTCAGTTAGGTCCTTTTGAAGCACCAGGCAGTGGCTCATATTGGAGATAGAGTATCAGACGTGAAGAACGGATGGCACAACCTGCCACGAAACTTGCTATATTGTCATGTTTGTTTTTTCCATCAGGTTTTACTGCTAAACAGCTCTAATTCACACTGTTGTTGAATACTGATGGTTTATGATTTTTCCAATTTATCAGGATAATTTTTACACTGCTGAAATTTAGATGACCATTTTTTCTTGTAAGCATCATGTTTGCATTTATAATTTAGGGAGAAAGAAGGGGCTAAGAATAACATCCAGTGTACAGATAGTACTTCATAAAAGAACATAGTACCTAATTCTGCTTGACTAAAGCCTACAAAAGCTTTGCCATTGATTCCAGTGAAGCAGAATGTATGCTCAGGGTCTAACTGATGGCCATATGTGGGATTGGGATAGGGTGACCAGATGTCCCAATTTTATAGGGACAGTCATGATTTTTGGGTCTTTTCTTATATTGGGTCTTTTTCTTATCTGTTACTCCCACACCCCCGTCCTGATTTTTCACATTTGCTATCTGATCACCCTAGATTGGGAGGGAAATATTTCACTAGGTCAGATTGGCAGAGACCTGGGGGATTATTCACCTTCCCCTGCACTTGCTGAGATTATCTGGGTATATCTCACTAACTCACTTCATCATTTCCTTGCCATTGCAGGGTCCTTGATCACTGGTGCACTGTGGTCCTCGCTATTCTCTGGCACATAAGAGTCTAGTCTCCTTTGGTCTCATTTCATTTGTTGGGCTAAATGTATAGACACTGAGTGGTGATGGCGGCCTGTGATATACGGGAGGTCAGATTAGATCAGTGATATTTAGACTTCAGTGGTTCAGGAACCAAATTAGCAATCAACATTACCCAAAAGAGCCACAGTCATGAATTCATTGTTTCATTTACTACAGTATTATATATTCCTATTTAAACAGTATGATGGGGAAATATTTAGTTTATTCTCAAAGCAAAATTACTGTCCAACTATTATTATTTTATCAACACAATTGGTTAATAACAGTAAAAGTATCCTGATTGGTTAATAACTTAGGCTGGTTAATCATTAAATCACACAGGGTTTCAATATCATGTGCTGCAAGGAGACACATTAAAGAGTCACTTGTGTCTCTCAAGCCTCAGTCTGAGTATCACTGAATTAGATGGTCTAGTGGTCCCTTCTGGCTTTAAACTCCATGAGAATGGGGCCTTACATTTGTAACTAGAATCTATAAATCCTAGCCTGCCTGTCCCACACCCACAGAGGTACTAGCTTTTAACTCACTGAAAAAGATGTGCAAGTACGATTTTTTTAAATACATTTAATAAGGTGAAATTAACAGACCATGTGCTTAACTTCATTCTTCAGTTGCACTCCCTTATATCACTGAACTTCCCCCATTTCATGCCATTACTTTGTACACTTCCTAGTCTGTAAGTTCTCTGTCTCTGTCTGCACAGCACCTAGCTGGTGCGCTACAAGCTGTTAACTAATAATAATTGCCCAGAGCCAGGAGCGACAGAAGCTCCCTAAAAGTGTGCGTGTGTGTGCGGGGGGCACTGGCACCTAAACCATGGCCCCACCCATTGCACTGCCCCTTCTCCCCGTGGCCCCACCCTGGCACCACCCCTGAGCCTCCACTCCATGCCACCCCTTCTCCCTGAGACCCCCGCCTCCACACCACCCTTTCCCCGAGGCTCTGCTCCTTAACAGTAAAGAATTCAGATATGGGAGCATCAAGAAAATAGGAAAATATTACCTAAAAATTGTTATCCTCCCAATACACTCAGACATTCATTTTTATTTTACCCAGACCTCACGGACTCAACTAACACCAAACTCACTGGAAATCACAGTTTTCAGAAAAAACAAAAAGATCTTAAACGATTTACATCCACTGCAGTTGAAGTTCACCAGCACAAATTCTATGCACTGCCTCAAAGTAGAACTCAATGCATAGGTAGGGTTGCCAACTTTCTAATTCTAGAAAATCGAACATTATGGTCTCTGGAGTGAACACTTAAGACAGGTTTTCACTGGATAGGAAAAGCACTGAGAAAGTAGCATCTGATTCAAGGTAAATATTTCCATGATTTATGAACTTTCAATGTGTACTTTTCATTAGTCATAGAGCTGATGGGTGCACTTCCTGCACAGAGCACAGGACAACAGAGCAAATGCTATTTACTAAGCTTTTATGTCTATGCATTTTTGATATTTCTCCTCTATTTCATCCTTAGCGGGGTGGGGGGAATGAGGTGAAAAGATGCACTCAGAGAAACAAGATAGCAATAGTCAGAACCTCCTTCACAAACTTGTCCCAGAAAAATTAGTTTCATATGTAATAAACATAGTGTGCTACATCTGTCCCAAGGAGGAATGCTGGATTGAATATGACTCCAGTTGTGAAACAGCTTAGTAACTGGTGAGATTGCTAAAATCCTTAATCATATTTTTTTGGTTGGAGGCGCTCATTTCTTCATGATTAGTTTACTAATGTGCATCCGTTTACTAATGTGCATCAGCTGTTCACTTTGTTCTTTGCTCTGGCACACAGCTGCTGCAGCTCTCCTTGTATCAGTTCATTTTCTCTTTCTTTCCCTCTGTTCTCCCCCTTCCTGACCACCCTCCCCCCTTTCTTTTTCTTGTCTGGGTGTGTGGCTTAATATAAGAGGCATCCATTGGTAGCTTTGTTGTATTGAGCCACCTGAGTCTCTGCACTGTGTCATGGGAGCACAGAAGAGAAAGTTGGGCTGGAAGGTTTCTGTATGATCCTGACCCGCCCCTGGCATCCCTGTCCTCCCACATTAGCTGTTTCCATGAGCAACTTCATCAAGGACTATCAGTGGTTGAGGGAGGAAATATGCATGGATCTAAACACGGCCAGAGAAGCACATGCTTTGCCTGTTTGGTGTTTTAATGCAGCTATGAGAATAAATCTACAGTGGTCAGAGGTGGATTAAGGATTCTGGATGCAGAAGGATTATAATAAAAGAATCAAAATTCTGACCATTTAAAGCGTAATTGTGTGTGCGTATGTGAATTTTGGCTTTCCAATGTTTATGTCAATACTTAGAAATTTAAATTAAAGATGAAACTCACTCAGCTGTAGTCAGACTCAATCTCATTTTTCTAATGTTCAAAGGACTAAATTTTGTTGTTTGGATGCGTGTATAGCATGTCATTAACTTTTAAAAAAATTAGTTTACTTCTTATACATGCAGGATTTCAGCCTTTGAGATGACTAAGCCAGTTCATTAAACAAAGAAATGGCAGCTTGTGACAACGAGTTTTCATGACACACAATTATCCTTTGACTCTTTTCAGGCACTTCTTGTGCATCTGACTCACACAGAACAAGTGCTAGTTTGCCAATGGGATGACAATGAGATAGTCAGAGAGATTTTTTCCAATATCTGGAATAAAGATGACTCTCCTGGGCATTTTTTAATACAAGCCCATGTATTTTTTAAAACATGAGGTTCTTCTTTGAGTGATTGCTCATATCCATTCCAGTCAGGTGTGTGCACGCCGCGTGCACGTTCGTCGGAGAAACTTTTACCCTAGCAATTCTCGGCGGGTCGGCTGGGCGCCCCCTGGAGGGGCGCCGCTATGGCGCCAGATATATACCCCAGCCGACCCGGCCACCCTTCAGTTCCTTCTTACCGCCCGTGTCGGTCGTTGGAACAGTGGAGTGCGGCTTAGCTGACCTCCACCTTCCCCAGCTACTCGTAGTTTTTCTTCTCGTTGTTATATCCATAGTTGTAGTTAATTATTCTTCTATAATATAGTTCGTTAGATTTAGTTATAGTTCATAATTATAGTTGTTAGTTAGTAATTGTTTGCGGAGTTCGAGGGGTAGCCTCTTCCCCGCACCCGGTGCCCGAGCTCATGCCTGGCTCACCGGGTTTCAAGCAGTGCTCGGCCTGTCACAGGCCAATGCCAACAGGAGATCCCCACGACTCCTGTTTGAAGTGCCTCGGGGGAATCGCACTTATCTGCTAAGTGCTCAATTTGCAAGGCTTTTAAGCCGAGAACTAAAAAGGAACGGGACATCAGGTTAAAGCAGCTCCTCATGGAAGCGGCCCTGAAACCTTCGCCTTCGGCACCAAGCACGAGCCAGTCAGTGAGCAGAGGCACCCCTACGGCACCGGGCATCGCTGGTACACCTAAGGACTCCCGGCACCAACCACCGCCGGCACCGAAATCGACTCCGCTCTGCTCCCTCTCCCCGAGGTCGAAGACGGCGAAGGCTCAGACGGCCCCGACAACACCCGCGTTGCAGCCAGAGACTGTGCCTAGGTCGGACCGCCTGGCACCAATACCTGCCGCAGCGCCACCTAAACCGGCACCGTTGACTCCAGCCCCACGAGGGCCGTTGAGTCCGGCGCCTGACAGTTCCCCGGCACCTGCCATGGTAGAGCTCACTTTGCCGTCTACTCCGGAGACGTTTTCTGCTGTGAGAGACTTGATCGCCATTACCGATGCGGCACCGCCCCTACCCCCAGCACCACCGGTGCGGGTACTACAATCCATGGGCAAGCCGACCCTGACCAGACCGCCGTCTGTCAGTGTAGTGGACCGGCACTGCTCAAGGTCACGATCCCGCAGACGCTCTAGGTAGAGACGTCGCTCCCACTCTCGACGCCACTTCCAGTCCCGGCACTGGTCAGACTCGCGGCACCGGTCAGTCTCTCGCTCCCTGACCCGCTACTCGCGGTACCGCTCCAGTTCCCGGCACCGACCCAGGCACTGTACCTCCGGAGGAGATCACGACGTAGAGACTCGAGATCCCGGTCGACCTCCCGGCACCGGTCCGGTCGCAGGTCCCGGTCTCATTCTCGGTACCGCTCTGCTTACTGGCACCGGTCCCCACGGTTGAGGGGTGTGAGATCCGTCGGGACTTCGGCTCCGGGCTTCTCTGCTACTCCATGGCCATCCAGACAGACGTCCATATCCTCCCATGCAGACAGCTATTATGACCGGGACCGTGATACGGAGGTGCCTACGGGAGTTTTTCAGGACTCACAGACTCAGGATGTAGGACCTCAACAGTGGTCCTTTTGGACACCCTGGGCATACCATCAAGCCCAGGGTGCTCCCCTAGTCCAGACCCGCTCTGCTGCCTCAGAACATCAGGCACCAGAGGCCACCATTTCCCGCCCCTCCCCCCCCCCCCCGCGGCTGAGTCAGAGGAGCATGCGACACATCCTCCGGACTCCCCGGGACAGCTGGAGCAGGAACCGTCCCAGGAGCAAGAGACCATCCAGGACCCTCTCATTCCCGGGGTATCATCCTCCTCCTCCCCAGATGAGGCTGTGGCAGGGACCTCATCATCAGGGGCCCCGCCGATAGACCTCAGGGCCCATCAAGACCTCCTTCGCAGGGTGGCTCTCAATATCAACCTCCCAGTGGAGGAAGTCCCGGAAGTCGAAGACCCCGTAGTGAGCATCCTCACTGCCGATGCCCCCACCCAGGTGGCACTGCCATTTATTAAAACTATCCAGGCCACTGCCGACACCCTCTGGCAGTCTCCAGCCTCCATTCCACCGACGGCAAAGGGAGTTGAGAGAAAGTACATGGTACCCTCTCGGGGGTATGAGTACTTGTACGTTCATCCTCCGCTCTCCTCCTTAGTTGTCCAGTCGGTCAACAAAAGGGAACGCCATGGCCAGCAGGCGCCTGCCCCAAAGTCCAAGGAGGCCAGGCAGATGGATCTCCTGGGTCGTAAGGTGTACTCAGCGGGGGCCCTACAGCTCTGAGTGGCCAACCAGCAGGCTCTACTGAGTCGGTATAACTATAACACCTGGGCGGAGGTGGGTAGGTTCACCGAACTGCTATCCCTAGACTCACGCCAGGAATTTAGCACGTTCCTGGAGGAAGGGAAGAAAGTGGCCAGGACCTCTCTCCAGGCCTCCCTAGACGCGGCCGACTCGGCGGCCAGAACTTTGGCCTCGGGCATCACCATGAGGCGTATCTCCTGGCTCCAGGTCTCTAACCTGCCTCCTGAGCTTCAGCACACCATCCAGGACTTACCCTTTGATGGCAAGGGTTTGTTCTCAGAAAAGGCTGATCCCAGGTTGCAGAGCCTGAAGGATAATAGGGTCATCATGCTCTCGTTGGGAATGCATACTCCCGTAACCCAACGTAGACCCTTCAGGCCCCAAACACACCGCCCATATTTTATGCCTCGGCACAGACAGGACCTCAGTAGAAGGCGCGGGCGGGGTGGCCGTAGATGCCAATCCGGTCCCCAAGGGGGCCAAAACCACGGTCCCTCTAAGGCACCACCAGGGCCTAAGTCCAACTTTTGAAGGTGTGCCCGGGGACGGCGTACCAGTCTCAAGACAGGATCCGTCCCCTCCTTTCTCCAACCGTCTCTCTTACTTCTTCCCGGCATGGTCCCAACTGACTTCAGATCTTTGGGTTCTACTCACGGTGAAGCAAGGATACCACCTCCAATTTGCTTCATACCCGCCCTCCCGCCCCCCATCCCGGTCCCTCTTCAGGGACCCCTCTCACGAGCAAATCCTCTTACAAGAGGTACAGTCTCTCCTCACCGCGGGAGCCATAGAGGAGGTACCATTAGACGAGAGGGGGAAGGGGTTTTACTCCCGCTATTTTCTGATTCCCACGTCCAAGGGAGGCCTCAAACCTATCCTAGACCTGCGAGGACTCAACAAATGGATGCTCAAGTTGAAGTTCTGCATGGTCTCCCTGGGAACTATTATCCCGTCCTTGGATCCTGGAGACTGGTATGCCGCCCTCGACATGAAGGATGCGTACTTCCACATTGCCATCTTTCCACCACACAGGAAGTACCTTCGATTTATGGTCAACCACCAGCACTTCCAATTCACAGTCCTCCCCTTCGGCCTCTCCACGGCCCCGAGGGTGTTCATGAAGTGCATGGCCGTCGTCGCCGCCCACCTTCGCCGGCGACAGATACATGTGTTCCCGTATCTGGATGACTGGCTCATCAAGGGGACCTCTCAGACTCAGGTCTGACCGTATGTCGGCATAATCGCGGGCCTATTCTCCCGGTTGGGCCTACTCCTCAACACTGAGAAATCCACCCTGGTCCCCACACAAAGGCTGGACTTCATAGGGGCAACGCTGGATTCCACTCAAGCCAGGGCCTACTTGCCTCAGCCCTGCTTCCAGGTGATCGTATCGATCATCCGAGGTTCGCAGACCTCCCCAATCACCTCAGCTCGCACCTGCCTCGGCCTCCTGGGGCATATGGCCGCATGTACTTATGTGACCAAGTATGCCAGACTCCGCATGCGACCCTTTCAAACGTGGCTCCATGCGGTCTTCCGCCCGGGCAGGGACCCTATAGACGTCCTGGTGACAGTTCCCCCGAGCCCCCTCCGCTCCCTTGATTGGTGGCTAACTCCATCCCTGGTATGCGCAGGGATGCCGTTCCATCCACAGCCGCTGTCGCTGGCCTTAACGACGGATGCGTCATCCCTTGGTTGGGGGGCCCATCTAGGTCACCTTTGTACCCAGGCCCTTTGGTCGTCCCAGGAGCTGACACTCCACATAAACGTCCGGGAGTTGAGAGCAGTCTGCCTCGCGTGCCAGGCGTTCCAGCAACATCTTAACGGCCGTTGTGTTTCTGTGTTCACGGACAACACAACGGCTATGTACTATATCAACAACAGGGGGGGACCCGCTCATCTCCCCTGTGTCAAGAGGCCATTCGACTCTGGGACTTCTGTATAGCCCACTCGATAGACCTGGTGGCGTCCTTTCTCCCAGGGGTTCAGAACGCTCTGGCGGATCGGCTCAGCCGGTCCTTCCTCTGTCACGAGTGGTCAATAAGGTGGACGTCATCCATTCGATCTTCCGGAGGTGGGGATTTCCCCTCATAGATTTGTTCGCCTCCCGCTCGAACAGGAAGTGCCAGGAGTTTTGCTCCTTTCAGGGTCTCTCTCCGGGGTCGATCACAGACGCATTCCTCCTGTTGTGGAGGCACCACCTGCTATAGGCCTTCCCTCCGTTTCCTCTGGTACACAAGGTCCTGTTAAAGCTTCGCAGGGACAAAGCGCATGTGATCCTGATTGCGCCTGTGTGGCCCAGACAGCACTGGTACACCACCCTGCTAGATCTGTCCATGGCCACCCCAGTTCCCCTCCCTCTCCTTCTAGACCTGATCACGCAAGACCACTGCAGACTTCGCCACCCAGACCTGCGAGCCTTCCACCTCACAGCGTGGCTCCTGCATGGCTAAACACAGCGGAGTTACACTGTTCCGCTCCGGTACAGCATATTCTCCTCAGTAGCAGGAAGCCTTCCACCCGCTCCATGTATTTGGCGAAGTGGAAACGCTTCTCTTGCTGGTGCGCAATGCAGGGCGTTACTCCCTCGGAGACCTCGATTCCTACGGTCCTAGACTACCTCTGGTACCTTAAGCAGCAGGGCCTGGCGACATCCTCTCTGAAGGTGCACTTAGCGGCTATATCCACTTTCCAGCCAGGCGAGGGTGGTCACTCCGTGTTCTCCCACCCCTTGGTCTCTCGGTTCATTAAGGACCTAGAGCGCCTCTATCCCCCTGTACGTCGCCCTGCCCCTACCTGGGATCTCAATTTAGTCCTGAACAGACTAATGCACCCACCCTTTAAGCCACTAGCGACTTGCTCGCTCCTGTACCTATCGTGGAAAACAGTCTTCCTGGTGGCCATTACATTGGCCAGGCGGGTCTCCAAGCTGAGAGCGCTCACTGTGGACCCACCGTACACGGTCTTTCATAGGGACAAGGTACAACTGCGACCTCATCCGGCCTTCCTCCCTAAGGTAGTGTCTGCCTTCCATACCAACCAGGACATCTTCCTCCTGAAGCCCCACCTTTCTTGGCGGGAGCAGCAGCTACACTCCTTAGATGTACGCAGAGCACTCGCTTTCTATATTGAGCGGACGAAGCCCTTCCGGAAGTCTCCCCAGCTGTTTGTGGCGGTCGCGGAACGGATGAAAGGTCTGCCAGTCTCCTCCCAGAGAATCTCTTCCTGGGTGACAGCATGCATCTGCACATGCTATGACCTAGCTCATGTCCCTTCGGGCCATCTCACAGCGCATTCTACTAGAGCTCAAGCGTCATCAGCCGCCTTCCTGGCGCACGTGCCTATCCAGGAGATATGCCGTGCAGCGACCTGGTCATCGGTCCACACCTTCACCTCGCACTATGCGCTGGTCCAGCAATCTAGAGATGATGCAGCCTTTGGCACAGCCGTTCTGCATACTGCCACATCTCACTCCGACCCCTCCGCCTAGGTAAAGCTTGGGAATCACCTGACTGGAATGGATATGAGCAATCACTCGAAGAAGAAAAGACGGTTACTCACCTTTGCAACTGTTGTTCTTCGAGATGTGTTGCTCATATCCATTCCAAACCCACCCTCCTTCCCCACTGTCGGAGTAGCCGGCAAGAAGGAACTGAAGGGTGGCCGGGTCGGCTGGGGTATATATCCGGCGCCATAGCGGTGCCACTCCAGGGGGCGCCCAACCGACCCGCCGAGAGTTGCTAGGGTAAAAGTTTCTCCGAACGTGCACGCTGCGCGCACACACCTGACTGGAATGGATATGAGCAACACATCTCGAAGAACAACAGTTACAAAGGTGAGTAACCGTCTTATTTGTAGAATAAAAATCTGAAGGGTTGATGAAACAAAAGCTGTGGCCTAAAATATGAACAGCCAATAGTATTTGAGACTGACAAAAGGGAAAGTGAAACATATGAGAATATTCACTCATGCTAGCTTGGGGGAGAATAAATTACATCCCTCTGAGTCACCTGTTTCCCGCGGGAGCTTCATCTCAAGTACAGAAGATGGTCCCTTATGACTTGGCAAAGGAAGAGCAACTTGAATTTCCACAAGGGGTTGCCCAGAGAATGCTCAAATCAGCATGAATCTAGCTGTCCTGCTCACTGCCTCTGCTCAGACAGTGCCGCACCACCCACCCATATGTAGGGCAACCAGCTTTCATAGGAAGAAGAATTTGAAACTGGCTCAGGGTCCAGGAAGCCAGGGAGAACTTAGATTATCATATGTACTACATTTAAAACTCACTGTGTCCAAGCTTTTTCTGGTTGGAGATCAAAGTTTTTCACTCCCTTGTAAAATAAGGCATTATTTCAGATACTGGAAAACAGAAAAGAGCACAAACTCTGGCAAATTAAGTGTAAAAATCTAATTTAGGCAGGCCAAAAAAGAATTTGAAGAGCAACTTGCAACAGACACAAAAACTATGTACATCTGGACAATTGAGAGGCTAAAGGAGCACTCAAGGAAGACAAGGCATTGCAGAAAAGCTAAATGAATGGTAGGCATCAGCCTACACCACAGATATGAAGGAAATTCCCAAAGATGAGCCCTTCTTTTTAGGTGACAAATCAGAGGAACTGTCCCAGATTGAGGTGTCAGTAGAGAAGGCTTTGAAACAAACTGATACATTAAACAGTAATAAGTCACTAGGACCAGATGGTATTCACCCAAGAGTTCTGAAAGAACTCAAATATAAAATTGCAGAACGACTAACTGCTATGTAACCTATCCGATGAAATTAATAGACAGCAAGTTTAAAACAAAGAAAAAGAAGTATTTCTTCACATAATGCATAGTCGGTATGTGGAACTCATTTCCAGGGGACATTGTGAAGGCTAAAAGTATAACTGGGTTCAAAAAAGAATTATTTAAAAAAATAAAACGCATCTTTTGAAAGATAAAAAGGCATCTTCACTGAAAAGTCTGAAGGAATGCCTAACATAGTGAATGCTTATGGGAAAGGGGTAGGTTTAGAAGATAAAATAAAAGAACAAGTTAAAAATCACTTAGAAAAGTTAGATGCCTGCAAGTCACCAAGGCCTGATGAAATGCATCGTAGAATCCTCAAGGAGCTAATAGAGGAGGTATCTGAGCCTCTAGCTATTATGTTTAGAAAATCATGGGAGATGGGAGAGATTCCAGAAGACTGGAAAAGGGCAAATATAGCGCCCATCTATAAAAAAGGGAAATAAAAACAACCCAGGAAACTGCAGACCAGTTAGTTTAACTTGTGTGCCAAGGAAGATAATGGAGCAAGTAATTAAGGAAAACATCTGCAAACACTTGGAAGGTGGTAAGGTGATAGGGAATAACCAGCATGGATTTGTAAAGAACAAATCATGTCAAACTAATCTGATAGCTTTCTTTGATAGGATAACAAGTCTTGTGGATAAGGGAGAAGCGGTGGATGTAGTATACCTAGACTTTAGTAAGGCATTTGATATGGTCTTGCATGATATTCTTATCAATAAACTAGACAAATACAATTTAGATGGGGCTACTATAAGGTGGGTGCATAACTGGCTGGATAACCGTACTCAGAGAGTAGTTATTAATGGTTCCCAATCCTGCTGGAAAGGTATAACAAGTGGAGTTCCGCAGGGGTCTGTTTTGGGACCGGCTCTGTTCAATATCTTTATCAACGACTTAGACATTGGCATAGGAAGTACGCTTATTAAGTTTGCAGATGATACCAAACTGGGAGGGATTGCAAGTGCTTTGGAGGACAGGGTCAAAATTCAAAATGATCTGGACAAATTGGAGAAATGGTCTGAGGTAAACCGGATGAAGTTCAATAAAGACAAATGCAGAGTGCTCCACTTAGGAAAGAACAATCAGTTTCACAAATACAGAATGGGAAGAGACTGTCTAGGAAGGAGTACGGCAGAAAGGGATCTAGGGGTTATAGTGGACCACATGCTAAATATGAGTCAACAGTGTGATTCTGTTGCGAAAAAAGCAAACATGACTCTGTGATGCATTAACAGGTATGTTGTGAGCAAGACATGAGAAGTCATTCTTCCGCTCTACTCTGTGCTGGTTAGGCCTCAACTGGAGTATTGTGTCCATTTCTGGGCACCGCATTTCAAGAAAGCTGTGGAGAAATTGGAGAGGGCCAGAGAAGAGCAACAAGAATGATTAAAGGTCTTAAGAACATAACCTACGAAGGAAGGCTGAAAGAATTGGGTTTGTTTAGTTTGGAAAAGAGAAGACTGAGAGGGGACATGATAGCAGTTTTCAGGTATCTAAAAGGGTGTCATCAGGAGGAGGGAGAAAACTTGTTCACCTTAGCCTCTAATGATAGAACAAGAACCAATGGGCTTAAACTGCAGCAAGGGAGATTTAGGTTGGACATTAGGAAAAAGTTCCTAACTGTCACGGTGGTTAAACACTGGAATAAATTGCCTAGGGAGGTTTTGGAATCTCTGTCTCTGGAGATATTTAAGAGTAGGTTAGATAAATGTCTATCAGGGATGATCTAGACAGTATTTGGTCCTGTCATGAGAGCAGGGGACTTGACTCGATGACCTCTTGAGGTCCCTTCCAGTCCTAGAGTCTATGAATCTATGAATCTTTTCAAAAGTGGAAGTCAAATCCTAGTGAGGTAAATAGAAAGGAGCATAAACAGTGCCAAATTAAGTGTAAAAATGTAATAAGAAAAGCCAAAAAGGAGTTTGAAGAACAGCTAGCCAAAAACTCAGAAGATAATAAAATGTTTTTAAGTGCATCAGAAGCAGGAAACCTGCTAAACAACCAATGGGGCCCCTGGACTATCAAGATACAAAAGGAGCACTTAAAGTCATTGCGGAGAAACTAAATGAATTCTTTGCTTCCGTCTTCATGGCTGAGGATGTTAGGGAGATTCCCAAACCTGACCCGTCCTTTGTAGGTGACAAATCTGAGGAATGTCACAGATTGAAGTGTCACTAGAGGAGGTTTTGGAATTAATTGATGAACTTAACAGTAACAAGTCATCAGGACCAGATGACATTCACCTAAGAGTTCTGAAAGAACTCAAATGTGAAATTGCAAAACTATTAACTATGGTTTGTAACCTGTCCTTTAAATTAGCTTCTGTACCCAATGGCTGGAAGATAGCTAATGTAATGCCAATATTTAAAAAGGGCAATAGAGATGATCCTGGCAATTACAGACCAGTAAGTCTAATGTCAGTACCAGGCAAATTAGTTGAAACAATAGTAAAGAATAAAATTTTCAGATACATAGAGAACATAACTTGTTGGGCAAAAGTCAACATGATTTCTGTAAAGGGAAATCACGTCTTATTAATCTATTAGAGTTCTTTGAAGAGATCAAGAAACACGTGGACAAGGGGGAATCCAATGGACATAGTATACTTAGATTTCCAGAAAGCCTTTGACAAGGTCACTCCCTAAAGGCTCTTACGTAAATTAAGTTGTCATGGGATAAGAGGGAAGATTCTTTCATGGATTGAGAACTGGTTAAAAGACAGGGAACACAGGGTAGGAATAAATAGTAAATTTTCAGAGTGGGGAGGGATAACTAGTGGTGTTCCCCAAGGGTCAATCCTATTCAACTTATTCATAAATGATCTGGTGAAAGGGGTAAACAGTGAGGTGGCAAAGTTTGCAGACTGTGAAGAACTTCAAAAAGATCTCACAATACTAAGTGATTGGGCAACAAGATGGCAAATGAAATGCACATTGGAAAAAATAACCCCAACTATACATACAAATATGACGGGGGCTAATTTAGCTACAATGAATCATAGAATCATAGAAGATTAGGGTTGGAAGGGACCTCAGGAGGTCATCTAGTCCAATCCCCTGCTCAAAGCAGGACCAACACCAACTAAATTGTCCTAGCCAAGGCTTTGTCAAGCCAGACCTTAAAAACCTCTAAGGATGGAGATTCCACCACCTCCCTAGGTAACCCATTCCAGCGCTTCACCACCCTCCTAGTGAAATAGTGTTTCCTAATATCCAGCCTAGACCTCCCCCACTGTAACTTGAGACCATTGCTTCTTAGATATCTTGGAGTCATCGTGGATAGTTCTCTGAAGATGTCCACGCAATGTGCAGCGGCAGTCAA
This sequence comes from Gopherus flavomarginatus, assembly GCF_025201925.1. Classification (NCBI taxonomy): domain Eukaryota; kingdom Metazoa; phylum Chordata; order Testudines; family Testudinidae; genus Gopherus; species Gopherus flavomarginatus. The sequence goes on along the minus strand of NC_066618.1, from coordinate 105,287,322 downwards.
AAAAGCAAACAGGATGTTAGGAATCATTCAAAAAGGGATAGATAATGAGACAGAGAATATCTTATTGCCCTTATATAAATCCATGGTATGCCCATATCTTGAATACTGTGTACAGATGTGGTCTCATCTCAAAAAAGATATATTGGCATTAGAAAAGGTTCAGAGAAGGGCAACTAAAATGATTAGGGGTTTGGAATGTGTCCCATATGAGGAGAGATTAAAGAAGCTAGGACTTTTCAGCTTGGAAAAGAGGATACTAAGGGGAGATATGATAGAGGTATATAAAATCATGAGTGGTGTGGAGAAAGTGAATAAGGAAGTTATTTACTTTTTTCCATAATATAAGAACTAGGGGGCACCAAATGAAATTAATGGGCAGCATGGTTAAAACAAATAAAAGGAAGTTCTTCACACAGCGCACAGTCAACCTGTGGAACTCCTTGCCTGAGGAGGTCGTGAAGGCTAGGACTATAACAGTGCATAAAGAGAACTAGATAAATTCCTGGAGGTTAAATCCATTAATGGCTGTTAGCCAGGATGGGTAAGGAATGTTATCCCTAGCCTCTGTTTGTCAGAGGGTGGAGATGGGTGGCAGGATAGGGAACACTTGATCATTAGATTTACTCCCTCTGGGACACCAGGCATTGGTCACTGTCGGTAGTCAGGATAATGGGCTGGATGGACCTTTGGTCTGACCCAGTATGGCCTTTCTTATAAGGCCATGGAGGATAGGTCCATTATTGACTATTAGCTAAGATGGTCAGGGAAGCAACCCCATGCTTTGGGTGTCCCTAAACCTCTGACTGCCAGATGCTGGGACTGGATGACAGGATGAATCACTTGATAAGTTGACCTCTTCTGTTCATTCCCTCTGAAGAATCTGGCATTGGCCACTATCAGAAGATAGGATAGTGGGCTAGATGGACCATTAGTCTGACTCAGTATGGTCAACTCCTAAACTGTTAAGTAGACTTATTTGTAAGTTTCCAGAACATTCCAGCTGTGCGCTTGGAGTAGTTTTGTGAGGATACACATTGGCTTTCATGCTCAACAAAGGGATTTAATCCTTAGTATAATTGAAAAGCTCAGTGTCAACCATAACTCTGAGGCACTTCAATTGGGAGGTAATGTATTTTCTTGAACAGGGTGTTGGACTGGAAGTCAGGTGACCTGGGTTCTGTTCCTAGTTTGGCCATTGACCCGCCATTGTCTTTTCTACTTAGATTGTAAGCTCTTTCTGGCAGGGACTTTTCGTTCTGTGTTTTGTACAGCACCCAGCACAGTGGGGTCTTGGTCCTTGACTAGGACTCCTAGGTTCATTGAAATAATTAATAACAACAATAAAGAATGCTGATCTCTGTTATTTAAAAAAAATTAAGATGTTTTCTCATGCTTTTTAAACAATAGCTTGTCAAAACAGCTTTTCATAGGACATACTTGCCTTTATTTTTCCTTTTCTTTGCCTCCTTTGTCCTGTTGATGTCACCCAGTAGTATGGCTCCAACTTAAAATATCTTACAATTAGGGCTGTCAAGCGATTAAAAAATTAATCACGATTACTTGTGTTGGTAAACAATAATGGAATACCATTCATTTAAATATTTTTGGATGTTTTCTACATTTTCAAATATATTGATTTCAATTACAACACAGAATACAAAGTGTATAGTGCTCACTTTATATTACAAATATTTGCACTGTAAAAAAAAATAGTAATTTTGAAATCACCTTATGCAAGTACTGTAGTGCAATCTCTTTTTCATGAAAATTGAACTTAAAAATGTAGAATTATGGACACAAATAACTGTTTTATTTTTCATTGCAATGTAAAACTTTAGAGCCTACAAGTCCACTCAGTCCTACTTCAGCCAATCAGGCAAACAAACAAGTTTGGTTACAATTTGCAGGAGATAATGCTCCCACTTCTTGTTTACAATGTCACCTGAAAGCGAGAACTGACATTTGCATGACACTGTTGTAGCCAGCGTTGCAAGATATTTACATGCCAGATGCGTTAAAGATTCATATGTCCCTTCATCTTCATCCACCATTGCATAGGACGTGTGTCCATGCTGATGATGAGTTCTGCTAGATAACGATCCAAAGCAGAATGGACCAATGCATGTTCATTTTCATGATCTGCATAAGATGCCACAAGCAGATGGTTGATTTTCTTTTTTGGTGATTCAGATTCTGTAGTTTCTGCTTCGGAGTGTTGCTCTTTTAAGACTTCTGAAAGCAAGCTCCACACCTCACCCCTCTCAGATTTTGAAAGGCACTTCAGATTCTTAAACATTGGGTTAAGAGCTGTAGCTATTTTTATAAATCTCACATTACCTTCTTTGCTTTTGGTCAAATATACTGTGAAAGTGTTCTTAAAACAAACGTGTGCTGGGTCATCATCCAAGACTGCTATATCATGAAATTTGTGGCAGAATGTGTTTAAAACAGAGCCAAAGACATACAGTTCTTCCCCAGGGAGCTCAGTCCCAAATTTAATGAATGTATTATTTTTTAACGAGCATCAGCAGCGTGGAAGCATATTCTCTGGAATGGTGGCTGAAGCATGAAGGGGCATACGAATGTTTAGCATATCTGGCACATAAATACGTTGCAACACTGGCTATAAAAGTGCCATGTGAATGCCTGTTCTCACTTTCAGGTGACGTAATAAGAAGCAGGCAGCAGCATCTCCTGTAAATGTAAACAAACTTGTTTGTCTTAGCAATTGGCTAAACAAGTAGGACTGAGTGGACTTGTAGGCTCTAAAGTTTTATAGTGTATTGTTTTTGAGTGCAGTTAAGTAACAAAAAAAAATCTACATCTGTAAGTTGTACTTTCATGATAAACAGATTGCACTACAATACATATATGAGTGAATTGAAAAATACAATTTTTATCATCATTTTTATAGTACAAACATTTGTTATAAAAATAATGTAAAGTGATCACTGTACACTTTATATTCTGTGTTGTAACAGAAATCAATATATTTGAAAATGTAGACAAATATCTGAATATATTTAATAAATTTCAATTGGTATTCAATTGTTTAACAGTTCGATTAATCGCAATTAATTTTTTTGAGTTGTGTGATTAATTGACAGCCCTGCTTACAATGAGTGTTTTGCAAGCATAAAGGCTAAGCACACCTGCTGTTGTTTCAGTGGGATAGTGATTTCCCTTTGACTCACCTGGTGGAGCAGCTCAAAATACAACACATGTCCCAGCCTGAGTCACAGGCATCACAGTGGAGGAGCCACAGTATCCTGGCCACTAACTGGGAGCCAGTTGAGCTGGCTTCTGTTCCCAGCTAAGGCATTGACATGCAGTGTGACTTTCAGCCAAGTCTTTTCCCCATCTCAGATCACCTAGCTGCCATTGTAAAGTGCTTTTGTGGTTTATGGATATTAAGTGCTAAGTATTATTATTACTATCCATCTTTCCAAAGTTAATTTGTAATAGTAGGCAGCAATGATAAGTTATCAGCCAGTTACATCACAATTTCTATTTATTTCACTGTTGAGATATATGTTCCATACCGGTAGCTATGGGAATAATCAATGACACTAAGAAGGGACTACCTTGACTTAAGTACACATAAAATTCTCTGGATTTCCATGCTGACTGCTATTATAGCAGGAGCAACTTCTGTCATATAGTGAGATTTACTCCGCTTTATATATTTACTCATGTATGTATATACTTGGACTTGCCTACCACCACATTACATTAAAAAGGAGGCCAGTGAGATCAAATACTATATATAGTTTCAAATGTATGTCAGTAGCACATTTTCTAGCAGATTAGTCAAATATCATCATATTAATATCATCATAAAAGAACTGCATACTTGTAGGCATTTTTGGTGTGTTTGCTGTTTTTGGAAAATGCTTCCTAGTTTATTCACTCTATTTTATTGTGAAGGGGTATTTTTGAGTAAGAATCTTGGTACAGTCACTCCATCCAGCTATTAAAAATGCCAGTCAAACCAGCTGCTGTTCTAAAAGCTATTTTAGATTATAGATAGATAATATTCCATTACTTGGCTGCCGTACAGAGGGCAATGTTAAACAGTTTTCTGGTAATGAAACCTGACACGAAGATGGTGTGCTGATTTAGAAAGCAAAATGTTGAAAACATTGTTCATGATTGGGGGAAACTATCTGAAGTAGTTCAAGGCAGGAATAAAAGCAACTCTTATGCTTTGGGTTTGGCGGAGTAATTTCCAGTCATGGCTATACCAACATTTGGAAATTCCAGTCAGATACAGCAAAAAGCACCTCGATTTTCTTCTTCCTTGATTGTTTTGCTGTGGTTGTAAGTAACTGGCTGCTATATGGAACTTTACGGCACAGAATTTAAATAATAGATACTGGGGTGGGAAATGGAAGGAAAGTGTCAAAAGCAAGCATGAATAGTTCATATCAGAGGAGGTGGTGGTGGTGGGAATATATTCTCTTGCATTTCCCTTGACTACTTTTTTCCCCTTAGCTATTTGATTTATTTGGTTGCCATCCCACAGAAATAGATATGTGGCTGCGCTCTGCAAAGGTTTTGTAACCAGGAGCCCAGCCTCATCATAAAGAACTCTTTCAGTCATCACTTAATTGAACTTTTCTTTTGGGCTTCCCATAAGAAGAGGTCAAAGTAGGGCATTTCCTTAGCCCATAAAAAAAATAACTTGAAAGGGGGTCTGTGCTTCTGGAGCCATAATTACCAAGATTTTCAGTCTCTCCCACCTGATGAGTTGCTGCTGCAGCAGCAGGAGTGTGCATGTGTGTGTACGTGTGTGCATGCAGCGTGGAAGGAGCAACTTGAGAAACCCATTGCTCTTAGCTCACTTTTTTCCAGTATTAAAAAAGAAATTCTTGCATTGGATAGTGGATTTAGAACTACCTTGGACAGTACAAGAATGATCAGGCAGAACCGCAGGAAATTGCAGCATTGGTCGGTAAGTTCTTTAAAGAAAACAGGAAGAGGGATTATATTTGCCTGACTTTAGGCAAGAAGTGAGCAAAAAAGTATCTTGGGTTGATATGGTTCTATTGCTGTGCTAAGAGGTTTTCACGTGCATGTAAGATTCAATATAGGTCTGAATGGTTTGAAGTGCAGAATTTCTTACGGCACTATAGACCCCCTGCTTATAGTTTTTCTATAGTATTTCTATTAACTGGGAGCTATCCAGTGGATTGTTTCTGGGAATGGCACTTGGATAGTCCTTATCCCAAAAGAGGAAAAAATAAAAAATATTTAATAGTTTGATACAAAATGTTGATTCTATAAACACACATGGATACATTTTATTTACATCTTCCTAGGAATACTATAGAGTAATATAGCATCAGATTTACACTACTAGGGTAGAGTGGGGAAAAAATAATCAATTTAGAAGTAACATATGGCGTAGTTATATTCAAGCTAGATTACTGCATGTACGTGTGTGTGTGTGTATACACATTTATAACTAACATTTTGAAATTTTAGACATTTTTAGGATTCTGTCTTCAAGAAGATAATTATCTGCACTGAATTTTTTGAAAGTGTTTACTTGAATCCTTGATGCAAAGATCTAAAGCCCGTTGTACCCTTCAAAAAGCACACGCTATATCACTGTTGCAGTTTGATAGTTGGAACATATTGTTACAATTAAAATGTACACAAGCTGTTTGGTTCTGTCCTTTAGTAAATAATGACGGTTACTCCCTGGCCTGGTATTTGAGTCTGTCTAGGTGATGTAATTGTCCATAGATGTAATTGTAATCATCTAGTTTAAGCCTTTGCCAAGGTTGAAATGCTGTGTCAGTGCTGCTGTCAACCAAGTCAGATATCCTGACTGGTTTGGTCCTCTCTTCTCATCTTAACTGAAATTAGAGAGTGTTTCTTGTACTTGGATATAGCTATAGACTACTAAGATCTTCTTAGGATTGAGATTCATAGACTCCAATGCCAGAAGTGCCCATTTTGAACATCTAGTCTGATCTCCTGTATAACACAGGCCAGAGAACTTCTACAACATAATTCCTAGAGCAGATCTTTTAGAAAAACAACCAGTCTTGATTAAAAAATACCAGTGATGGGAGAATCCACCATGACCCTGGGTAAAGTGTTCCAATGGTTAATGACCGGCACTGTTAAAAAATGTACACCTTATTCCCTGTCTGAATTTTTCTAGCTTCATCTTCCAGCCATTGGATTGTGTTATACCTTTCTCTTCTAGATTGGAGAGCCCATTATTAAATATTTGTTCCTTGTGTACAATCTTACAGACTGTAATCAAGTCACCCCTCAGCCATCTGTTTAAGCTAAATAAATCGAGCTCCTTCATGCTATCACTATAAACCATGTTTTTTATTCCTTTAATTATTCTTATGGCTCTTCTCAGAACCCTCTTCAGTTTATGAGCATCCTTCCTGAATTCTGGGCACCAAAACTGGACACAATATTTCAACAGTCCTTGCACCAGTTCCAAACATAGAGGTGAAATAACCTCTCTACTCCTACTCTGTTTATACATCCCAGGATCACATTAGCTCTTTTGGTCACAGCATCACATTGGAAGCTCATGTTCACCTGATTATCCATCCCCAATCCCAAATCTTTTTCAGATTCTTGCTTCCCAGAATAGAGTCTCCCATCCTGTAAGTATAGTCTACATTCTTTGCTCCTAAATGTATACCTTTACATATTGTTTGCTTATGCACAGTTTATCAAGTGATCCAGATTGCTCTGAATCAGTGACCTGTCTTCTTCATTATTTACCACTCCCCTGTTGTTTATGTCATTTGAAAACTTTATCCGTTATTATTTTATGCTTTCTTCCAGGTCATTGATAAAAATCTTACATAGCATAGGGCCAGGAACCATTCCCTATGGGGGAAGCCATTGGAAACACACCCACTCATTGACAATTCTCCATTTACAATTACATTTTGAGACCTATTAGTTAACCAGTTTTTAATTCACTTAATATATGCCGTGTTAATTTGATTTTGTGCTAGTTTTTTTTAATCAAAATGTTGTTTAGTACCAAGTCAAATGCCTTAGAAAATTCGAGGTATGTTATATCAATATGATTACCTTACCAACCTTGTCATCTCATTTTTTAAAATCAAGTTAGTTTGACAAGATTGATTTTCTATGTTGATTTGCATTAATTACATTACCCTCCTTTAATTCTTTATTAATCCAGTCCCATCTCAGCCATTCCATTATTTTGCCCAAGATTGATATATATATCAGAATTGTAAAAGGTGCAGAGAAAGGCAACAAAATGATTAGGGGTATGGCACAGCTTCCATATGAGAAGAGATTAAAAAGACTGGACTGTTCAGATTAGAAAAGAGATGACTACGGGAGTATATGACAGAGGTTAATAGAATCGTGAATGGAATAAGGAAGAGTTACTTACCCCTTCACATAACACAAGAACTAGGGCTCACCCACAGAAATGAATAGGCAGCAGGTTTAAAACAAACCAAATGATGTACTACTTCATACAATGAACAGTAAACCTCTGGAACTCCTTGCCCGGGGATGCAGTAAAGGCTAAAAGTATAACTGGGTTCAAAAAAGACTTATAAGTTCATGGAGGATAGGCCTGTCAATGGCTGTTAGCCAAGGTCAAAGACACAATCTCATGCTCTGATTGTCCCTAAACCTCCAACTGCCACACTGGCCATGGTCAGAGAGACACTACTGGGCAGAGAGACCCAGGATGGCCATTATTATATTCTTTGGACTGGCCTAAAATTATCCCAGTCTTTCTATTTTTTAAAAATTGGCACACTAGCTTTTTTTCCAGTCTTCTGAAATTCTTTCATTGTTCAGCATTTACTGAACATCGACATTAATGGTCCAGTGAGCCCTTCAGCCAGCTCTTTTTAAAGTCTTGGTTGCAAGTTTTCTGGACACGTAGATTTTTCACGTCTAATTTTAATAGTTTCTGTTTAACATCCTCCAGAGATATTACTGAAATGGAAAGAGTGTTATCACCATCTGATGAGATTATATTATCTATTTTTCCCCAAATACAGAACAGAAATATTTATTGAACTCTTTTGCCTTTTCTACATTATTATTGATAATTTTACCATTTCCATCTATTAATGGATCAGGATTATTTTTGTTCTTAATATATTTTAAAAACACCTCCTTATTGTCTTTAACTCTGTCGGTCATATATTTCTCCTTGTGTCTCTTTGTTTCCTTTATCAATTTTCAACAGTTTCTCACTTCTGATTTATATTCATCACTATCAGCTTCCTCTTTCTTCCATTTGTTATATCTATTTTTTCATAGCTGCCTTCACTTCCGCTCTAAAGTAGGTTGTTATTTTAACCAGCACAGCCTTCTTCCTCAGTTGTGGGATTGTGGCTTTTGGGGCATCTGGAAAGTGTTCTTAAATTATTCCCAATTATCGTTTACATTTTTTGGATTAAATTCTTCCCCCCGTGGTAATTTCATATGTCTCCAAAATCCCCTGGGCTGCTGTTTGAATACTGATGTAAATTTACATCTGATGGCATGTGGAAGACAGTGTAGCTGTTTGTGCTGTAACTACATAGTAAAAATGGTGAGCTGTGAGAAATATTTGAAGTCAGCATAGCTGAGGATCCACTTCTGAATTTCCACACTGAGGCCCAGATTCTGCTTTCAGTTATTCTGGTGCCCTTCCATTACTTGATGAATAATACTGACCAAAAACTATCCTCAAACATCCCCTGTCACAAAAAAAATATTTTTTTAAATTGATTTTTACATGACAAATAAAATATAATGATTAATTGGTTAGTTAATGGATCAAGCCCTACACATGTTAAAGACTGAATTTTTCTCTGAAAACAACAGCAACATCTGTACTCCTCTGGGACAATGCAGATAACCACGCCCAGAGTAAAGTGCATGGGAATAAAACATTCTTGGTGGAGGGGATCTGGCTGTAAGCAAACTTCCAGGAAGACCTGACAAATCCACAGCCTGACTGTCTTCAGGAAATCTTACAAAAACGTCCTCTTCGAGAAGGCCTTTCAACCACAGGAATGACACTGACATGCTAACAACGTCTTCTACCTGTAAACGCCAACCAACCTCAAAGAAAGAGAACATTAATAAAATCTAAAAAACCCCAAACCAATATTACCTCCCCAACCAGAATTCTTACCTGGAAAAGGGAGACTCCACAAAGTCCACTAGGAATTTTGTTTTTGCTATGGTGATTTTATCTGGAAGTTGCTTAGCCACTGTGGTGATGTGCAACATTGTAGAACCCTAACACAGAACATCATCAGCTCTAAAATTGAATGGCCCCATTGCTCCTTCCCTAACTGCACTGTGAATTAGAGGTAACTCCACTGAAATCAGTGAAGTTACAGTGATGTAACTGGGACTTATGCTCCTTAGGCCTTTTGAAAAGCTCCCCCCATATTTCTGATATAAAAAAAGGAAGCAGGGAAAAGATCTTTGAGCAGAAATTTGGTATTATCATTTGTGCCAGTTCCTGTATGATGTAAGAATGGAAAAGGGCACAAATGCATTTATATTCTTTACAGTTCATCTTTAATATGCAGCATAACTATGGTCATGATTTTCATCTAAAGGTAAAGTAGCCCTAAGCAAACATATGCAAGATGATTAGAAATATTTTAAACATTTAGAAAGTTTTGTGACTCCAGCTTTTATAGGAATACACTTAGCAATCAGTCTGAATAATTAATAAGGTATAATAATAATGAAATACAACTTTATTCATAACTGTTTTGTCTAGTATTAAATATTCCAAAGGAATAGGATCTTCCATCATTTCCCTAGGAGGAGTATTCCACAGTTCAGTACATCTCACTATCAGATGATTTTTCCTGAAGTTCAGCCTAAATTTTATTTCTTCACTTCAGATAATTCCTTTTGGATATGTATAGTAATATTAGGAGTTGGCACTTTTCATCTCTAGCTCCCACAGCACTTCACAAAGACAGGTTAATATCATGATCCTCATTTTACAGATGGGGAAAACAAGACTCAATGTCACACAATGAATAAACCATTTCAGATCCATAAACAGAACCTAAATCTTGTCCATTGCAACATGCTGTCTCTTACATTTGAAAGTTTGCACCCTTCAGGGGTATGTAAATTGTTCTTTGAGCTCCTAGCTATACTTACAAGTTTCATTATCTATTATGGAGGGACAAGTTTCCAACTAGGGATTCTAGACAGCAGTAGTGCAGTGCAATTGCTCAAAAGTAAACATGTCCACTGTATTCTAATAGATAAGGAGAGTGATTTGTGTGTGCATGAAGGAGGAGGTAAATATGGGGCTTATAGAAACTCTATTGAGATTTTCATTGTCCAAGGCATTGTTCGTTTTTTAAATACATACCAAATTTTGTTTCCCGTTTCTAAGTAGGACTTCAGCCAGCAACCATGCTATTTTGCAGCCAACATGGCATTATTGCTGCTTTGCCTTTCTGCAGTAGACATGCTTTGTCTAGTGATGAGAGAGAGGCGGAATTTTTACCTGCTAGTTCTTACCTGCTAGTTCTGGTGCGGTCTTTCTTGGTTTCTGAAAATATCCAGTATTGCAGAAGAAGAGACAGAAATAATTTTCCATTATTAAATTTTAAAAAGGGTTTAAGATAATTAAGAGATGCTTCCTAAAAGTTTGCTAGCGGATTTGAATGTTAGGCTTTTGGAGAGGAACCAGGAGCTGTCTGTCTCTCTCTTTGTGTCTTGGGGTTTCAGTAGCCTTCACTATGGTGTTATCTATGCACTTCCCAGTCTGCATACTGAAGATCCGAGTGGACTTCTTGGAGTTGTCTACTCTTTTCCCTTCCCTGATTATTTATGTGTTTGTTTATTTGTTTAAATAAATTATTTCAGTAATTGTGGGACAAATCCAAGGAAAAACATTAAGGTCTTGCCTACACAAGAAAGTTGCACTCATTTAATTTAAGTGTGATTTTAAATGAATATAGTTAAACTGGTACAAAAGACAGAGTAGACACTTTTGTTTTGATTTAAACCAAGCATACTTCAATTTCGCTAGTGAAAGAAGAATGTCCAAACGTCTTTTGGCACCAATGAGTTAAATAGCCAATATGGCATTGCTTACATTACATAAATTGACTTAAAACCAATTTAAGTTAAACCAGTGGAACTGTCTTGGTTAGAGAAAGCATTAGGTTAATAGACAAATGTTTAATCTCACTTAAATTACCTTTTAGTAGCCCCTAATTCTTTAGTGTAATAAAGAATTCTACAGTAATTGTTCAAAATACTACACCATGCAATATCTGAAATGCAACATTTGGGGAGATTGAGTGAGTACTGTTGAATAATGTAATAAGTGGCGGGTTTTTTGGCTATTTATAAATTTCATTTGTTTTGTTACATTTAAAGAGTAACAATCAAAAGTTGACAAGAGCTCTGACGTTTTCTCCTCTATTCCAGCCTGAAAACCTTGCTTCGAGTTCTCACACTTTCAAAAACAAGACCTTTAAAAAACATAAAGACTGTAGTATCTGCAAACAAGCCATTGACAGCCAAGGCATTTCCTGCAGAGGTGAGTAATATGTTATGTGGCCTATTTATTGTCTATTATTTAAAACACAGCATTTTAGACTAGTGCTGAAGAGCTAGGAATTAATAATTTTGGAATTCCCCCCTGTGCTAAATGTCTATAGACTCTAACTTGTTTGCTCTGTGTGTTCAGCATTAGACTTAATTTTTATTTGGACTTGTATAGATATGTGCCTTTATTAGCTGTGCTATTCAGGCAGGTTCCAGAATAAGACTGTCTGTGCAAGCTCTGTTAGGAGCATGTGTGTGTGAACGAGTGAGTTGATAGATGCCTATGGAATTTAGCCTGCAAATGAGGAAGTGACCCTGAGCTCACTGAGGCATGAAACCTTTCTCTGCATGAATTCTTTCCTGAAATTCAGAAGAGTTGCCATGTTTTTTTTTTTTTATAGTTGCTTTACGGTCTTGTATTTCAAGCCTGTGATTCGGCTTAATCGTTCACACAGACACTGAGGGGGCTCGTTCCTCTGCTTCCACATGCAAAGGAGGGGGCAGTCAGCTACCTCATCAGACACTGTTTTCCCCCTCTCTCCTCTCCATTGTACATAGGACCCTCCGTGCGTCCAGAGATCCTCATGTGGGGAAAAGGCAGGAAATGTAGTAGGGAGGGGAATGAAAGAGAGAGACCTTTTTCCCTTTCTGTACACAAGCAGTAAATGTATTCAAAATGTGGATTCATGAGGCTTCATTCATTTATTCACAGTGCTCTATCGGCATAGAGAATCACGCCTGAGGGAGGGTAGTTATTGGGAAATCTGTCAGTAGAGTTGCGAAGTAATCAGTTTGCAGCGGAGCAGGAGAGTAAAAGCACAGGGCCTTTTGCATAAAAGACCTTGAGATCTGCCTGGATCCCCGAAGTTCTACCTTCCTTCTTCCATGAAACAATTTGGGAAAAGCTCAAGATTTGCTTCCTTCTAGGGCCTCTCCCACAGGTTTCCCTGTGAGCGGGTTTGATCCCTCCATTGATTTCAGTTGGTTAATGTTTAACAATGTCTTGTTACTCCACTTCAATAAATCTGGCTCTCTAACAAATGCACATGTAATCCATCCATTTAATATAAGCAAATGCTTCTTGCCTCTCACTTTAAATATACACAATAATTTCATTTTATAAAGGATCATCTTGGTGCTAGTGGCATTTTTCTAATGAAATGGAGATTTTTCTTCCTTTCTTTCACCAAGAGGCCCAGCCTCTGTGTTCCTTGCACTTGCAAAACTCTCATTAGGAGTTAAGGGGAGACTTGGGTATGTAAAGAATGCAGGATTAAGTGGTGTGTGTGTGTGCCTGTGTGTACGTACGTGCCTTCTTGAAAAGGTATAAACATCACAAATGGACAGTTACATGAATAATATCCCATTTGTTCAGCATTAGTTCAAAGGCATTTTGTTACAATTGCAGGAATGTCAGAAAATGTACAAATAATACAGCTGCCGTCAGCTTGAAGAGGTTTAATCCCTAATGAGGCATTCCCTAGAATTTCATTGTTTTCATTTCTGGAAAAAAAAATTAGAGGATTCTCCCTCTTGGGATCTAGCAGCATAAAAGAACCATGGATCTGGTTAGGGAAGAGTTCCTCAAGCAGGAACTGAAATAAGACAGCCACAGGCTATCTTACAAAACCAACTCCATAAGCTCTAGTACAGGGACCAGTGGCTGGAGGGGGGTATGCCAGTAGGGTTGTAGAGAACCATGGACAGTTTGGGTTGGCTGGTTGTAGCTTAGGCACTGTTTCAACCCCTGCGGCAGCCCAGAATCAGAAAGGCACAATGGTGGTTACCGCCACCTTACCTTACCTCTCCTCTCCCTAGGCAGCAAGTGTTTTGTTGTACCTCCCTCAGGCTGATCACAAAATTACATCTGATATGTTTAAATAAAATTTCTTCACATCTTCATATCACTAAGGCAACATCTACGCTGCACATGTCTTGCAGCAGCATGTAGAGTATGTGCAGCTACATGTCGCAGTAAAAAGCAGGCTGTGTCCACACTGTGGTGTGCAGCTACATATGTCAGTGAAAGACTCTGGCAGAGGAGAGTCAGTGAGGAAAGGATCAGCAGCAGGGGGAGCCTTTCCCCACTGCTGGAGTCATTCCCTGTGGCAGGGAAAGGCTCCAGCTATGTTGAGTACATACCCACAGCGTTCATGTATGGTTTTTACTCTACTTGCCTAAGCAGTGACTCATCAGCTATACTGTTGGGGGCAGGGGCGGCGAGTTATATGGGCCCGTGGTGCCTGGGATCCAGCAATATTCAAGGCCCGGGGGCCTGGCTCCACCAGTGTTCAGGGCCGGGTCTCTCCCCTGGCCCTGCCTGCCATCCCCTAGCCCCACCTGCTGCCCCCACACACCTCCGCCCAGCATCCCTGCCCGCCCTGGGCAGCGGGTGGCTGCCTCCTCCAGCTCTGCACTGTGGTCCCTCACCAGCCACTGCCGGCTACAAGAGAGTGGAGCTGGGGACAGACTGAGATGGCTGCTGTGCCTGTGGAGGGAGCCCCTTCTCCCCCAGCAGGCGACTCCGAGTTGACTCAGAGGGGTAGGGGGTTATCTTGGCTGGACCTCCTGAGCAGCAGCCTGGAGGGGCTTGGGTGAGTGTCGTGCGGGGGGGGGGCATGCGTGGAGGGGTTTTTCCCTCCCCAGGAGCTTGCTGCTGCCATCAGGGAGAGGGCTGGGGGAAGTTCTCCTCTCTGGCCCCCAGCCCTGGGGTAGCCTGCCTTCTGCACCCCAAACTCTTCATCCCCGGCCAGCCTCATGCCCCGCAACCCCTCCTGCACCCGAACCCCTGTCCCAGCCAAGAGCCCACACCCAAACTCCCTCCCAGAACCCATACCCCTCCTGCACCCGAACTCTCTCCCAGAACCTGAACCCCAACCCCCTGCCCCAGCCCAGATCCTGCACCCAAACATCCTCCCAGAGCCTTAGGCAGGTGTGTGTGGGGGGGGGGCAGGGGGGACCTGGACCTGTTCTGGGCACCACCAAAAATTATACAACTCTGCCGCCCCGGTTGAGGGAGGGGGAATGTCATACATTTACTCTACACCAGGGGTTTCCAAACTTGGTTCATGGGTAAGCCCCTGGCAGGTGGTGAGACACTTTGTTTACCTGAGTGTCTGCAGGTAAGGCCACTCACAGCTCCCAGTGGCTGCAGTTTGCCGTTCCTGGCCAGTGGGAGCTGTGAGCAGCCATGCTTGTGGACACTCAGGTAAACAAAGCATCTCACAGCCTGCCAGGGGCTTACCCTGAACAAGCCGCGAACCAAGTTTGGGAACCCTGCTCTACACGGTGCCTGTCCCATAATTAAGATTCCATGAAAGGTGGAATTACCACACCAACCCTTGGGCACATTGCTGGGTGGCAGCATAGTCCCTCCCACCACTATTATTCCACTATTGCCAAGCCCCGAATGCAAAAATCAAAAGTCAGACCCAAAACATTCATGAGATTGGTCCAACATCATGAGATCTTAAAATAATGCTGTCTTCTGATTTTTGAACTCCCCCTACCCAATCTACAGATTGTCCATGACAAATAGTGTTGCCAGTGCAAAGTGACAAATATGATTCTGGCCACCTTACCCCTGCATCATCATTATTCTTATTCTTAGTGTGTACATTAATTCTGTGCTCCAGCCTCTACTTCAACAGCATTACCAGCTCTCTAAATTTCTTTGCCAGGCAGGCTATTTTGGCTGGGTCTGCAGCTAATCTGGGTGCCAGAAGCTTGAGCCCTCTCTTAAATTTCAATCCTGTCTGGGGGAGAATTGATGTGTGGCAGGATTGACAGGCCTGGGGTCAGGCAGATGTGGAGGCTCGGGGGGGTGGGATGTCACAGAATTGATCTGGGGGCTGTGGGGGAGAGACAGAATTTATTAATAGAATGTTGAGGTCTTGGGGAGAAGCTGGAAACTCCACCCTATGAGGCAGCCAGTGAGATCTGTGGCCACAGGGTCCAAAATCATCTTGCTCCATAAATCTGGGAGTGTTGGGAACAGTAATTGTCACACACACTGGGAGTGGGTAGGAGAAGTTCAAAAATCAAAAGACAGACCAAAGAACACAATGCATTGGGGTTTGGCAGTGTTGCTTCAACTCTGCATCCTCAGGCCCCAATCAATTAATGTCCTGGCTTCCAGCACCACATTTGCTCCTCCTGAAGTTATGCAGATTTTTCATCCCTCCAAGGTAGGGCAGCTCCAAGGGATCCTCTCCTTCGTCCCAGGCCTGGTGTTGTAGAGTTAGAAATAGCCCGAAGGTGGGAGGAGCAGAGAAGAGCTGACTTGTTATTCACAGGGGGGGAGTGGGGAGCAGAGCAGCACTGGTCTGCTGCCCCCTCATGGAAATGATACACCTGCTCCCTCTGCACAACCTTACCCCATTATCCAAAACTCCTCTCAGATCCTGAAGGGAAGGGCAGAGAAAGCTCTGCCTGCACCTACAGCAGCTGCGGTTGGCTGTTCTTGTCCAGGCTATGAGAAGGTCAATGAACCAGAGTGGGTTTTCCCTGGACAGTTGAAATGATGGTGGGAGCTCCTCCCATCACTGGCAGACTGGCCAAGCTTTCCTTACTCATGAATCCCGAGAGGTGGCAACACAGCGTTCTAGCCTCAGGGAGGCAATAGTTGCCGCCCTTTCTTACCTCTTTGGGCAAAGACTGGGACCCTTGGAGTTACATAACTGCACAGTCAGTGCCACTATATTCGAGACCCACCTTGGGTCCCCCTATGTGCTACACACATTGTGCAGAGGCCCACTTGCTGGCCTGCTCTTCTACTGCTTCTCCTTATTATTTCGTGCAGGAGGCTCTGTGAGGGTTAAGTGAATTCCATCCAAAGTTAACAGATACAGTGCCATCCAATTTCACTGCTGTGTGTTACCTTTGGCTTTGTAATTGCTTGGTGCTTCTTTGTGAGAGAAGCCTCAGAGTGGGTCTGGGGGTGGGGCTTGGGGTAGAGGATGGATTCCGAGAAGGAAGATTTGAAGAGAGTCAATTTTTCTCTCAGTTTTTAATATGGAATTTATAAAACAGATAGATGCTTAGAATTATAGGTTAATCCCCCACTCCCTCCTGACAAGTTAACTCAGAGATAGTGAAACTCCATTAACGGTGAAGTAAAAAAGAAAATTGGGGCCAAATCCTGGGTTTCTGACTTAGATCGGTTCCCTGTGAACTCACTAAGTAAAGTGAACGAGGCCTCTTGTGAAGCTGGTGTGGGGGGAAAGCAATGGCTTCACTTATAAGATGGTGGCTTTGTGGATTGATGAGAAAATCTTACTTTCTTATTGTTTGTCTTGAGAAAATAATAGCTCTTTGTACAGATTGTAAGTTCTTTCCCGCCTGTAATATCTTATCAGGTGCAAGAAAGCTATGTGTCAGAAAAATGAGAGCGGGGGAAAGCTCCAGATTGACTTGTGTGTAGTTTATTGTGCTTATCTAGCAATGAATCATCTGTTCTTTGTATGGAAACAGCCATAATTGGGTATTGTAATGATCAGATAACTTTTTCTGTGGTGCAAAGCACACTGCTTGCCAGGGTGCGTTTTTGGTCTTTTCTTAAAGGCACTGTGTCCTTCATTCAGTTCCAGCTCTGAATAGAGTGTCTAAAAATTCTCTCTGAAAAGTGAATGATTGACTCACAAAGGGGCACATGAGTGATGATGTCACCTTGTCCTAGTAAACTTTAGTTCTCCTCAGACAAGCATGTTCAGTTCCAGTGATTTTAATGGCCTCTATTGAAAAAGTAATACAAAAGAAAGGAGGATCTGGGGCAATGGAGGAGTTAGATAACTAAGCTACTGTGTATTTGCATACCTGGTAAACTGAATCATGGCTCAGATATTTTTGATACCATATTTCAACATGAAGGCGCAATCAAGCTTTGAATTTTACAGTCATTGTACATTTCTTCAGAAAGCAGAGTGCTATTTTTCTCTCCTAGTCATAACAGAGGGGTCTCAAAGGTTGCAAATAATGGTTCTGCAATGTGCAAATCAGTCTTGTGAGTTCAGGTTTGAAACTTAAACCTTTCCCCCAAGATTCTTCAGTTTAATTCATTTAAAATCAGAGATCAGTCATTTAACCATTTATACTTTCTGAGGTACCAAAAGAGTTGCATAACTATGATCCATATGTCAAGCTGTCTGGAGTGGCTCATAACTGTGAGTGCCTGCCTCAGGGCAGACTGTCAAAAACAGAGCAGATACCTCAAAATGATGATATGTTCTATAATTAGATTTTACCACGCCAGTAACAGATGTGAACTTCTGGATCACTATAACAGTTTTACCACAGATTTAAAGACAGTTCCTTTAGACTCTCCAATAGTGATCTATTCATTTGAGGGCAGATGAAGGGCAGATGCAGGAGGCAGCCACTGGGGATCTCTGGCTTCAGTTAGGTATCTCTGGCCTTGTGAGAGTTCAGACAGCAAAGAGATGAAAAATCTTCACATCAGCTATTTTTGTTTCCTTCTTCCAGCATTCAGAACGATGGGATGAGGCGTTCCGCACATACTTCTCCATGGGCACATGGGGCAATTAACAAAGCTTTTGTCTTATAATGGCCCACTTAAATTCTGACAGTTCTCCTGTGTGGGCCGGGGGGGGGATGATTCCTGTGCCTGGGTTCACAAGTTCAGAGCGAATGTTTTCAAAGTTATTAAGCAAAATGTACATATTTTCTTATAGTATGGAATATAGACATTACAAGTGACATTAATGTCTGCAGCAACTAACAAGCATTTCATAGAGTCTAAACACTAAATATGGTCTTATGTTAGTTTTGTGCAAAACAGGTATTAGTTATGAGACTAATACTTGTTTTGCACAAAACTAACATACAAGTGAACAGGTCTAGTCTCCAGCTACGAATTTGTCAGTTCTTAGCTAATGCCTGCAGACTGGGCAAGAGGTGGCATCTGGTCTGCCAGCGTCACACTCTCATCGTAAAGTCAGTTCTATTTCTGTCTCTTTAAATTGTGTTTTTGATTTTTCTGGTGGCTGATTTTCATATTACTGAAAAGGCACGTTAATTGTTTCTCCTTTGTAAATCAGTTACTATAGCCAGGTAGGTTTTTAAAAAACAATTATTGTTTGTTTTGGCTGTTATATTGTGGTCTGAATCTTTCACCAGTCAAATGATTGATTGCTGTAAAACAATACACCAAGGCACATTATGTATTCTGATTTTTTCCAGCTGCTGCAAATTACTTCTATTGCAGATGCAAATGAGATTGGAGGCAGCTTGGGAAGACATGCATTTTTCTAAACAATACTTAAAGCCATCCATTTTCAGTTTTACATTTTTACTGAAAAATTCCTGAAATTTGCAAAAGCTGCTGTTTGTTTTTTACTGATTTTTCACATAAAATTTAGACCACTCTAGTACATGAAAATACTGATTATGTTAAGAAAATCCTATGTTACGTTACATAGATGTGCTTATGTTAATCTAAGTGTAAATGTAAAGCCCTGTCTGTTTAAACTAAGGCAACACTGTGAAAGAAACACACACATGCAAGTGCACACATATATGTACTGTTAATGTACAGTTCATGAAATAAACCATAGCATTAAACTGCTTTTACTTTTAATGTTCTTACTTTTCTCCATTTGTTGCTTTGTTTCTATCCTCATGTCCCCAGTCTTAACCCCAATATTTTATCCAGAATATTGTGAAGTTAATTTTTTGCACCCGTTTTCATCCTTTTTTAAAAATTTTTGTTATAGACACTGATAAATTCCTGGGAAATTTTAAACAAAATAATAAAAACAAAGCTCCGTAGTTATACTGTGTTAATTCTTATATAGAGAGTATGGGTGTGTGAAGTAATAGTTAACCAAGAATTCAAATCTTTTATTATTTGAAAAAAATGTTTTAAACTATTGAAACTTTACTTTAAATTTACATTGTATGGGCTTTGGATGCAAGAATTGTCATTTTCCATATGTTTGTACAGCACCTAGCACAAAGAAGCGCAGGCCTGACCGGTGCCTCCAGGTGCTATTATGTTATACATTGATTATTGTGGTGATGATTTATTATTATGTCAGTCTTCAATAGACCAAATACCTGAAGCAAGACTGTTCTTACTGTTTGACCATTAAAAAAATCTGGTTATATGAGATTTCCAGACCAAAGCAATTAATAACAGTTTAGATGAGCATAAAAATTGTGGTTCAAACCAAGCCAAGCCTCCCTTTGTTAATCTAAATCAATCATGAATACACCTGTACAAATAGACAAAAGTTCTCCATCTTATATTGGGCCAAATTCTGTGAGATGTACAACCTAAGTGACCCACTGGTGTTGCACCTGACTTACAGTGTGCATTTAGGGTAGTATATGACTGGGACACAGTCAAGCATGGTAGGCCCCAATCTCACTTATCTGCTAAAAGTTGCATTTTGACTTTCCACATACCCTCAGGCAAAGGCAACTGGGCCTCCAAAGTAAGGGCTGCAGTTATTTTAAAATCCCTTATTTGACTGGGTGACCACAATGGAACAAGCCCAGGACTATCTCCTCTGGGCATAGGCGTCAACTTTTCCCGGCGCCAGTGGGTGCTCATGCCCCCCCCACCCCTGGCCCTGCCCTGACTCCACCCCTGCCCTGTCCCCATTCCAACCACTTCCCCAAAGTCCCTGCTCCAACTCCGCCCCCTCCCTGCCCCTATTGGACCCCTCCCCAAATCACTGCCCAGGCCCCGCCTCTTCCCCTGAGCGTGCCACGTTCCTCCTCCCTCCCAGCGCTTGCCACTGCAAAACAGCTGTTTCTCAGCACAAGCACTGGGAGCTAGGGGGAAAAAAAGGGCACATGGCACACTCAGGGAGGAGGCAGAGCGGAAGTGGAGGTGAGCTGGGGCAGGGGAGCAGGGCAGGGAGCTACCGATGGGTGCAGAGCACCCACCAATTTTTCCCTGTGGGTGCCTATGCTTCTGGGTGTAGGGGACTATTAGAAGGTGGATTCAAGGGGACTATTAGACTACTAGAAGGTGCACCTCAAGTGCAAGTCTAGATCATAATGAATCCAGAGTCTTTGACCAATGAGACTACAAGATGGGATTTTTAAGACAGCTGCGTTGTGTTCAAGAAGCCAGCTAGTCTCTCTATGAAATTCCTCTCTATGCTCAGAGCCTGTGCAAGTCCTGTGATCCACTCTAGCCCTCTTTTATGAGTTTGTCAGACATCTATAGTGCATGGAGCTCTGTACACAGTGATGAATTTTATCCTATATTAGTAGCAAGCTAAAATGTATTTTTATAGTGGGTCTGATCTGGACTTGGCAAACTGTCGCTAGTGCTTTTTAAGAATACTGTGTAATATAGTTGAATAGCAAGTGGTTTCAAATACTTTTATAGCTAAATTCCAGTGATATTAGCCTGGCATATAATCTGAAAAGCATGCTTGTGTCTGCTTTTGGATTTAGCAGGTGAGCACAGATTGTCAGATGGAAATATCAAAGGAATTTAGGCCTTGCCAGGGTCAGTGGCATTATAGTGATTTTTTGTTGAAGCTGAATGGTGAGCATGTGGTGTGTGAGTGTGTATGTTCATGAATATATAAATAAAAATTGTGGTAAATGAACATACTGTACATTTATCCTAATTTGTGAGCAAAAAGGGGTATAGGGCAGATCCACAGTCTTTTAGAGACGATGGAAAAACTAACATTGACTTCAATGGACTTTTGGTCAGGCTCATAGTTATTACTTCCACTTCCACATGATATTTTATTCTCTTTCAAGCTCTGAACCAGCAAATCTCATTGACTTCAATAGCATTATTCAAATGCTTAAAGATAAGCATGTGGATAAGTGTTTTCAGGTTCTGGGTTTAATGGTGTTTACCTATGGCATAGCAGACATGGCTCAGTTGCTGTTTCGCTGGTCTAAAGAACGCAAACGTTGATTACTGTTTAGATCACTCTTATAAACAAATACGGGGAAGTTGTTAATCAAATCCAGTTGGGAGTTTGGAAGGCTTGCGAGGGTATGGCTGGTGATTGCCTACTGCCCATGTTATACATTTTTGATTACCCATTGTTAATAAACATTTAATGATACTATAAACTATAGTTATGATGAGAGCAACTGCAGATACATATAGACCAAATGTACACATAATCAACATTGATTTCCACAGTTTTAATAAAAAGGCAACTAATTAATCATCTGAGCAGTTATGTTTCAATACAGAACTTGGCTTACAGAATACTGCGTACCTATGCATAATTAAAGGGGAGATGGAAAATGGAAAACTGAGCAAAGAATCACCAGAATGTACAGAGACCCACAAAGAGCCACTATAATTAGTAGAATAAAATAATAATGTTTTATATTTACCCTGCATACCTTTTCATACCAAAGGACCATAGAGCACTTCACAAATGATATACAAACTTCAGCACTAAAGTGCAACCATCTCTGGGGTTGAGGGGAACAGTTAGAGGAGTAACCTTCACACAGCGCTTTGGGAGGGAGGCAAGAAGGAGAGTTTTGGCCAGGCATACAGGGATACTTTCCTATTCTTAAACATCCTATTAAACGTTTTTGAACATTCATATCAACCAACACAAACCTCAGATTTTATGGTCACTTCAGAAAAGCTTCCAGGTGGTAAATGAATTTGAATTTTATGGTATTTAACCCAGAATGGTAAGAGCTGAATCAGTCGTGCCAGGATTTGTGCTTGTGATTATAAAGCGTGTTGGTATTTGCAAGCTGAAGTTCAGACCATTAAGATCTCTGCCTTAAAGTAATAGCCTCTGTTCTTTACTAATAACAAGTTCAGAAATGTAGGTAAAAAAATGGGTAAGTCTGACCTTCAAATCTTCAGCAATGCATTGGGGTATACCTGCAAACTTGTAAGCTGATCCCATTTGAATGGACCCAAAATGCACAATCTTCAGGTGTGACTCATATGGGAAATAGGTGAACTCAGTGTAATCCTAGAGTATGCATTCACTGCATATTGTAGTACCTCATATGACCAACGTAACACACCACTCTAAGTACCACATGTGAGAGAGAGACACAAAACAGGCTTCAGATGTCTTTGGTTAGAAGCCACATTTGCTTTTATAGATGGCTTTTAAAACAAAAATAGAAAGGGGCAATTTATGGAAGAAAACAATAACCCAGAGGAAACAAAGCATAACAAAATGAACCTCTCAAAGCTCATATAAGAGGTGTCAAGTGAGCAAGCCTCCTGGAAGTGATGCTGCAGGGTCCATACCACACATTCCTGGGGGCTGAAGGAAGCTTCAGAGACTAGGTTGAAACCACAAACTCAGTTTCACTTATGACCTACACAGATCTGAATTCAGGTTTAAAGTGGTGAAAGACTAGGGTGCTAGCTTAGCCTCTTGACATTGCAAATGATATTAAATAAGAGGGTCCTTGAAACATGGTCCAGATACCACATACCTCAGTATGTCCTTGGAGGATCACTTTGCTTGTCTTATAAGGTTTTGTCCTTCTCAAAGAGAGACACTACTGTATGTCACTACTATATTTGAAGAGCTAAAGGAGAGACTTACCTGAAACTGGACAAACTCACTTTATAGAAACATCAGGCCTGTTGAATTAGAGGAACAATATTTAAAAATAGCCCCCAGTTCTATGCTGGATTAAGATTGAATCGTCTCACACAAGACTGAAGTCATCACATCACAGCCATTTCATATTTTTTATATTCAGCAGTTCTTATATTCAACCATACAATGAGACCATCATCATAATTCCAAAAAAACCCCCACCAAACCATAATATTGTGTTAAATTGACACCCAGAGGAAATACAAAATAAAACTGGATTTTCAAAGGAGCCTAAGGGAATTAAGTGCCCAAATCCCATTGAAAATTTAAAAAGAGGTGGAGCAGGGAAGAGGTTGCCAAGGGTATGTCTACACTACGAAATTAGGTCAAATTTATAGAAGTTGGTTTTTTAGAAACCGTTTTTATACAGTCGATTGTGCATGTCCCCACACAAAATACTCTAAGTGCATTAAGTTGGCGGACTGCATCCACAGCACCGAGGCTAGCGTCAACTTCTGGAGCGTTGAACTGTGGGTAGCTATCCCACTTCTGGGTTGAGATCCCAATGCTTGATGGGGCAAAAACAGTGTCGCGGGTGGTTCTGGGTACATGTCGTCAAGCCCCCCTCTCCCTCCCTCCCTCCATTAAAGCAACGACAGACAGTGGTTTCACACTTTTTTTCCTGAGTTACCTGAGCAGACGCCATACCACGGCAAGCATGGAGCCCACTCAGCTCACCATCACTGTACATTTCCTGAGTGCTGGCAGACGTGGGACTGCATTGCTACACAGCAGCAGCTCATTGCCTTTTGTCAGTGGACAATGCATTACAATTGGTAGCCATTGTCGTCGTACTCCTGGGTGCTCTTTTAGCCGACCTCGTTGAGGTTGGTCAGGGCACCTAGGCAGACATGGGAGTGACTCAGCCAGGTCATTCCCATTTTCCGGCAAGCACCCAGGAGATGACGATGGCTAGCAATCATAATGCAGCATCTTCTGCCGAGCACCCAGGAGCTGACGATGGCTAGCAGTTGTACTGCACCATCTGCTGCCAGCCGAAGATGTGAAAGATAGATGGAGTGGATCAAAACAAGAAATTGACCCGATTTGTTTTGTGAAATTAATGGCCTGCTAAACCTACGGTTTTGAGTTCAATCCTTGAGGGGGCCATTCTGTGTGACAGTTGTTTGTGTTTCTCTTTGATGCAAAGCCACCCCTTTTCTTCATTTTAATTCCCTGTAGGCCATGTCATCAGTCGCCCCTCCCTCCATCAGAGTAATGGCGGACAAAACCAGGAAAGGAGGCGACGGCAGCATGGTGATGAGAGTGTTGAGGACATAGACATGGACATAGACTTCTCACAAAGTACAGATGGGGCAATGTGCCCCGGCAACGTGCAAATCATGCTGATGAGCTCTGCATGGTCACCTGTGCTGATCAGCTCGCCATGCTGGCCAGACAGGAAATGAAATCAGAAGTTTGCGGGCTTTTTTCTGTCTACCTAGCCAATGCATCTGAGTTGAGAGCATTGTTCAGAGCAGTTACAATGGAGCACTCTGGGATAGCTCCCGGAGGCCAATACTGTCAAATTTCGTCCACACTACCCCAAATTCGACCCGGCAAGGCCGATTTCTGTGCTAATCCCCTCGTCGGAGGTGGAGTAAAGAAATCAATTTAAAGAGACCTTTAAGTTGAAAAAAAAGGGCTTCGTCGTTTGGACAGGTCCAGGCTTAAATCAAGGTAACGCTGCTAAATTCATCCTAAAATCGTAGTGTAGACCAGGTCTAAAACTTTTGGGCTCATTTGAAAGTCAAGGCCTAAAACTCTACAAGCGCTTTGTTCCTCTCACAGGAAGCAAGTTGATCTAGATGAAGAGAACAAATCTCTGCCCTTGCAATTATAATGTCACAATATTTTTCTCTGAATTTAATTCTCTGAATGCTGTAGATGTGGGGACACAATTCTTATGTTTACCACAGTAGTAGCAAATAAAAAAATTATGCTAACGTCAAAGTCCACCCACAATAAAGCACAAATACTCTGTTATGGATGGAGTGTTATAGGAGTGTGCTGGGAGGATAAAATCTACACTCAATGCAAGTCCACAGCTGCTGTTCCAGACTGTGGTTTGAAATAGTGCCTATAGCTTCTCCACATCCTGTTATGGGATCACTGGATCATGGAAATGGTCCTTCAGCACTTGCCAGCAGAGGTTTGAATGGGATATACAGGCACTCCCGTCTGAGTGCTCTGTTAGAGCACCTCACATCTCTACCCATTGTTCTAGTCTTAAGTGGTGTGCAGGGTCTTATGCTGGCCCTGTGCATCTAGTTCAGTAGTGTGTGAGCCATCAAATACTATATTTGTTTTTAAATTGGAGTTTAAAAATAGAAAGAGGTTTTGTGCTAAGTGGAAAACAAAAAAACAAACAAAAATAATCTAGGGAGGTAGTGCTGGGGCACAGGAAATGAACAAGCCGATGTTGCTGTTATAGTGGTTGTTCATATTGCAACATCATCAGCATATGACTGATAACTTCTTAAAAATAGAATCCTCATTTTCTGCTATCAAGGTCAAACTTCTGCTCTTTTTCATCACGAGGAGACTCTCTCTCATTTTAGCCTCAAACATGCCTCTGTTCCACCCAAACTCATTTATCATCTTACTCTTATTGTAAATTATCATTGTAAGGTTCCTGCACAGTTATTTTTCATGTCTTCCATTGTTGATCTTTATCTCATGTCACCGCTGCTGTTTAGTTGTAGAGCTGGTTGAAAAAATTCAGCAAAATGAGAAAAACATGTTTTCTGATTATTTAGCCCAAAGAAAAAGAAAGGGGAAAAAACACCAACACAAACTGTGCAGGGCTTCCCAGTGCTAGACCCTTGCTTTAACCCCCTTCCACCTAAGCCCTCCTTTTTAAATAAGTTCGTTTATCCTTATGCCCAGGAGTTACAGTAGGCTAGAATCCACCAGAAATCATTTCTGCCTTCTACAATAACTGAACAGGTACGTTAGCTTTCCAGTAACTTAGGCCTTGGGAAGTGCAGTATATTGTCTCTGTGGCTCATGACACAAATGTGACACAAAAATCATTAAATTGGCACACTGGCTTTATGGAGCTTCCTGCCCCCGTTGATGTAAATAACAAAAAACAGTGGAATCAGAATTAGGTTCTTGTTATCATGGGGTTGCTTTAAATCCTACCTATGCTGAAATATTGCCAAAAGGCATGTGTGCCTTTTATAGATTCATAGATTCTAGGGTCAGAAGGGACCAATGTGATCATCTAGTCCGACCCCCTGCACAAAGCAGGCCACAGAACCCTACCCATCCACTTATATAACAAACCCCTAACCTATGCCTGAGTTACTGAAGTCTTCAAATTGTGGTTTGAAGACCTCAAGCTGCAGAGAATCTACCAGCAAGTGACCCATGCCCCACGCTGCAGGGGAAGGCAAAAAACCTCCAGGGCCTCTGCCAATCTGCCCTGGAGGAAAATTCCTTCCCGACCCCAAAAATGGCGATCAGCTAAACCCTGAGCATGTGGGCAAGACTCACCAGCCAGCACTCAGAAAAGAATTCTCTGCAGTAACTCAGATCCCATCCCATCCAACATCCCATCACCAACCACTGGGCATACTTATCTGGCGATAATCAAAGATCAATTGCCAAAATTAGGCTCTCCCATCATACCATCCCTTCCATAAACTTATCAAGCTTAATCTTAAAGCCAGATATGTCTTTTGCCCCCACGACTCCCCTTGGAAGGCTGTTCCAGAACTTCACTCCTCTAATGGTTAGAAACCTTTGTCTAATTTCAAGTCTAAACTTCCCAGTGTCCAGTTTATCTTGACAGTGGGGAGAAAAATTGTCACACATTCAGCTGGAAAAATGGTCAACTGGATTTTGTAAGTCCCATTTCTGCATTTGAAAGCTATAAATAGGGACATATGTAGGGAAAATCAGGGATACTCTTTTTTAACTCAGTTGAAGTGCTTGTGACTAAGAGAGGAACAGAGTGGAAAATGGACATACAAGGTGGATAGAATCATCGGGCTCAATGGGTAGTGATCAATGGCTCCATGTCTAGTTGGCAGCTGGTATCAAGTGCATGCCCCAAGTGTCAGTCCTGGGGCCAGTTTTGTTCAATATTTTCATTAACAATCTGGAGGATGGCATGGACTGCATCCTCAGCAAGTTTGCAGATGACACTAAACTGGGAGGAGTGGTAGATGTGCTGGAAGGTAGGGATAGGATACAGAGGGACCTAAACAAATTAGAGAATTGGGCCAAAAGAAATCTGATGAGGTTCAACAAAGACAAGTGCAGAGTCCTGCACTTAGGATGGAAGAATCCCATGCACTGCTGCAGACTAGGGATCGTGTGGCTAGGTAGCAGTTCTGCAGAAAAGGACGTAGGGGTTACAGTGGATGAGAAGTTGGATATGAGTCAACAGTGTACCCTTGTTGCCAAGAAGGCTAATGGCATTTTGGGCTGTATAAGTAGGAGCATTGCCAGCGGATCAAGGGATGTGATCATTCCTC
Source organism: Gopherus flavomarginatus (assembly GCF_025201925.1). Classification (NCBI taxonomy): domain Eukaryota; kingdom Metazoa; phylum Chordata; order Testudines; family Testudinidae; genus Gopherus; species Gopherus flavomarginatus. Next base: position 105,259,670 of record NC_066618.1, on the reverse strand, counting down.
TCTATTCGGCATTGGTGAGGCCTCATCTGGAGTCCAGTTTTGGGCTCCACACTACAAGAAGGATGTGGAAAAATTGGACAGAGTCCAGCGAAGGGCAACAAAAATGATTAGGGGGTTGGAACACATGACTTATGAGGAGAGGCTGAGGAAACTGGGATCATTTAGTCCGCAGAAGAGAAGAATGAGGGAGGATTTGATAGCTGCTTTCAACTACCTGAAAGGGAGTTCCAAAGAAGATGGATCTAGACTGTTCTCAGTGGTACCAGATGACAGAACAAGGAGTAATGGTCTCAAATTTCAGTGGGGAAGGTTTAGGTGGGATATTAAGAAAAAACTTTTTCACTAGGAGGGTGGTAAAGCATTGGAATGGGTTACCTAGGGAGGTGGTAGAATCTCCTTCCTTAGAGGTTTTAAGGTCAGGCTGGACAAAGCCCTGGCTGGGATGATTTAGTTGGGAATTGGTCCTGCTTTGAGCAGGGGGTTGGACTAGATGACCTGCTGAGGTCCCTTCCAACCCTGATATTCTATGACATATATACCCACTACAGCCTTATGTAACTCGACATATATCTTGTTGGCGCTCAGACTTACTAGTTACTTATTGGGTTTTTTAGAGCTTGTCTTCCTGAAAGTCAGTGGGAAGTGGAAAGCATCAAAATTGTTTCATGTCCTTTTAGTCCATCTGTAGCTGAAAAGACTCTTTTAGTTGTTGTTTTGTTTCTGAATGGGAAATAACTGAGAAAACTTCTGTATTTTCTGAAAGACCTTCTTTGTTCTAGTTTCTAATTGCAGGCTTTATTTGCATGTATGAATGCTTTAAGATTTAGCAATACATATATGCACAAATAAATTTTCATTGTGCTTTGCAATCCATTTAAAACTAGCAATAGCTCTCCAGTACTATTGAGTGGTATAACAGATAGTGCCATAAAATCATTCTAAAGACAGCCCTGCTTTATAAGTGCATAAGAATGGTTTGAGCCAGTACTGCCAATGGTCCATCTAGCCCAGTAGCCTGTCTTCTGGTAGTGGCTGGTGCCAGATATCCTGATTTTATAGGGACAGTCTCGATATTCGGGGTTTTATCTTATACAGGCACCTTTTATCCCTCACACTTATCCTGATTTTTAACACTTGCTATCTGGTCACCCTACTTCAGAGGGAATGTACAGAACAGGACAGTTTTGCATGATCCATTACCTGCTGTCCAGTCTCAGCTGCTGGCAGGTGGAGATTTAGGGGGACCCGGAGTATGGTGTTGCATCCCTGATTGTCTTGCTACTAGTCGTAGATGGACCAATCCTCCATGAACTTACCTAATTTTTTTTTAACCTTATTTTGAATTCTTACTTATTTGTGTCCAAATAAATCCTGCAATGTATGGCCATCACAACAACACCTGGCAACATGTTCCACAGGCTGACTGTGCATTGTGTGAAGAAGCACTTCCTTATGTTTGTTTTAAACTTGCTGTCTATTAATTTCAGTTAGTTCATGTGTTATGTGAAAGGGTAAATAACACTTGCCTGTTCACTTTCTCCACACCACTCATGATTCTATAGACCTCTATGATATCCCCCCTTAGTCATCTTTTTTCCAAGCTGAAAAGTCCCAATCTTATTAATCTCTCCTCATATAGCAGATGCACCATACCGCTAATCATTTTTGTTGCCCTTTTCTGAACCTTTTCCAATTTCAGTATATCTTTTTGGAGATGGGGCAACCACATCTGCATGTAGTATTCAAGATGTGGGCGTACCATGGATTTATATATTGAGGCAATATGATATTTTCTGTCTTATTATCTATTCCTTTCTTAATGATTCCCAACATTCTGTTCACTTTTTTGACTGCTGCTGCACATTTGAGTGCTCTGTTCCACTCTGCATTACAGAACTCTCGATCCCAGACCCTTAAAGTGACAATGTCCTGAGATCTTCCCATGCCACTGCCAGCTCCCTAGAACCACCTTCTCTCATCCAGTTTCAGCCATTTTCTGACACCAATATCCTGTGCTCACATCAACATTCTTGGAATGGATTCTTGCGTGCCCCTCCCCCCAGGCTTAATGGGCCAGTACACCCTGTTACAGGTGCCATCATACCCCATCGTTCTGGACTCCACAGATGGTACTCTCCACATCTAGGATCCACCCAGAACGATGGGGTGGAGACTGAGCAGGTCAGGAGAGTTCTCAGACATTTTGACTTTAGAAATTATACCCATGTGACAGCAAGGCGTCTTTCCATGCCTAAAGTACTAGACTGTTATGATATCAAAAAAAACTCAGAGACTGCACAGATTCTCAATCACTTGGCCACTTGCTACCCACATGCCCACAACAACATAAGGAACACACAGAGTAACCCCAAACACATGTAGCTCCCTCAGAACAGCATACCCACTTCATGTGCCAGCCACAACTCCACACAACTCTCCCAGTACATACAGTAACACTAAACACATACACAGCCACTCACAGCAACCCACAGCTCTCATTTGCCACAAACACAGAACAAGAAAAAACTACCAACACAATACACACACACACTCACCTACCCTCGCTGATACTTACCATAAAACCATAAACTGTCACATTGACTTTACAAATTAAACCTGTTTGATACATAGGCTTTCAGTTTCTAATGTGTTGTAAATGACTGAGCTTTTGTTTAATAAGATTTATCATTAGATGTTTTTTTCATGACTTTTCCAAACTTTTATCATAAAGGTTTATAGTGACTAAGCCTCATCGCAAAGTCCTCACTGTGGCAACATTCCTGTTAACTTCCAAAAAACACTTACCTGAACTGGGCCAAAAGAAATGTGATTGTATAGATTAAATGCTCAGAGCTATTGTTTAGGAGATTTTTTGAAGTATAGTAACTAGACTAAATATGGCATGCCCTACACTTCAGTGTCAGCCAGCTAGAGACAATTGTTCTCGGAACTGATGCCAGAATTCTTAAACACAAATTTGGAACGGCCTGTATTTGACAACAGAGCTGGTGTGTGGAATGCAGACCTTCAGCTGTTGAGCTGAGGAACCAAAGCAGTCTTGCTGAGTGTGACATTGATTAAATCTGCTGGACTCCTTCAAACAGATTCATTCCTGCTGACAATTATCAACTGTGATAATACAAGGAAACAGACAGACCATAGTCTAGAGACGAGTTGGCTGGTATATCACCTGTAATTGGTTCTGAAGAATGTCCCGGTTTGGTAAAAACTGCTCGTTGAGTTCTTTTCACTGTAAGTCATGTAATGTTTTTTACTGTAAATCACAGTCATTTTTGTTTCCTTAACAGCTGATATGCTATGAATATGTTGTATTTGTCAAAGATTTTTTTACATTTTCATGTTTGTTGGCCCCTTTACTGTGAGGCATTATTGGCTTTTTGCCACTGAAGTTGTCTAAAAGAGATAGCCTCTAGGATTATGTGGCTACTATAAAGTTAATGGAAAGTCGAGAGATGATTCATGTAATCAGATTGTCTAGTTTCTGAGGTATTCATTCTCTTGAAAAGTACTATATGTGTCAGCTAGAAGTGCATAGTGTATCTTTCTATACAGATACTCAGAGAGTGTACGCATCAAGGAAGGGGCAATTCTAGAGGGTGCTGCAAAGGAAGGATCACTAAGCATGATGGGATGAAATTAAGAAAAGGATAATTTAGGATGAATATTAGGAAAGTGAAAGCTTCTTTTGGCTTGGGTTAGTCTCCCAAGGGCATGGTAGAACCTCTATTGTTTATGGTGTTTATAGCCAGACTGGACAAAACACTGGAATTGTTTCATAAGGAACAATCTTGCCTTGTCTGGGAGATGGACTGGATAATGTTACAGATGAGACAGACCTCATCATGTGACTCTGCCAGAGCAGCAGCCTCAGCAGTGGAGGAGGCGGGAGCAAATTGGCTTCCTTGCTGTCCCTGGCTTCTCCTACAGGTGCCAGGTCACAAAGTAACTGATTAGAGGCAGCGCGTCTTGGCAGCACCCCATCACCCTGTGCTTCACATAGCCACCTACAACAAGGCTTTAAAGCCTCCAGCTCTCCCAGGAGTTTCCACAGAGTTGCAGCAGCAAAAGAGGCAACTTTGCAGTTAAGAAACACTCCCTCCTGTTTCAGAGCCTGCATTTATCCAAATCAGAGCCTGCATTTATCCAGCTTTTTGATTCTGCCAGCTACAGTTTTTGTATGCTGTGTGGATACAAACTCATGTTTACCTGTTCTACCCCCTGTTTTACCTCTACTCCCTCCCATTCCCCAGGCGTATGCTTTGTGTTCCAGTCCTTTGTCCTCCTCATCACTAGCCCCGATGCCTAATGTTCCATGGCCCTTCACCCCCATAACAACAGAAACCTAAAAATAAAAATCTTTGTTTTAGATTTTTGTTCTTTCCTTCTTTTTTTCAGTTGAAAAAAATCACACCTTTTTTTTTAAAAGAAGGAAAAATTTCCAAGAAAATTATTCCTTTTGGAAAACAGCCATTTTTCATTGTACTGCATTTTGAGCAAAATATTTTGACCAGCTCTACAACTACTTTTTTTTTTTATCTTGAGTCTTGAGTTTATTTTTTATGGTCTTCTTAAAATAGCAATTGAAATATTGGCGTGAGGCACTTTCTTGGGGTTGATAACTGGCTGTGGGTTTACAGTTCAAGGTGCAGTTTCTCCCAGCTATTTGCTAATTCCCAGGAAATGTCCCATTGTGGAGCCTTATTAGTTTTTTTTTTAATACCTGCTCCAGCAAGACTGTCAGCCTTGCACTGCTGGCAAAATGTTTGTGTTTTAGCAGAATACTTTCCCAGTGTATGAAATACTAATCTGTACAAGAGATACTGTCAGCAGCATCAGAAAAATGCATAACATGGTTGTGTGGCCAAGTGGTTAGCACACACGGCAGGTCCTATTCTAATCTTTTCTCTTTATTCTTCTTGTACAAGTCCGTAAGTATCTTTGTGCTTCAGTTTACCGATCTGTAAAATGCATGTTGTGATTCCATATTACTTCACAAAGATGTACCTGTTTTGGGTTCCTTGAATGAACATTGCTATAGAAGCGTAGATGGTGGTTATTATTCTTAGAGGTGCCCTTAAACCATAAAATCCAGATCCGAATTTTGAATATTCCCAACTGTGCGTGTGTGTGTGTGTATTCAAAGCTTTTAGTCCCCCAGGGAATTAAATTCCAATTATGGATCTGGTTTGAAAATCTGGACCTTCAAAGGCTATGGGGTGTTTATATCTGCCCTTTTGCTGTGGGAGGTATATGTGCTACTATTACTGGATCTTTCTGATATGCCATTTAGCACTGATGTGTGCAACAGACATTTTGACTTTCATCCCAGAATGAAACAGAAAGCCTCCTTTCTACCTCAGAACACAAAAGAATGCTTGTTTTGCTCACAGCATCTGGACAGACAGTGATCTCATTCCCAGTGTGTTTATTTTTATCTAGCTTTATTATTATTATTGGTGATATTATAGAGTGAGTAAGAGAAAGTAATGAATTACCTTGGGTCTACTGCTTAGCAGTATGGCAGTTCAGGAGTGAATGAGAGCATTTGTGGACTCTGAGGAAAATGAAGCTGTCAGGGAAGTGAGACTAATACTTTACCGTGTTGTACATGTAGAATCCCAGTGTTTTACCAATAAAATGTGAAAAAGGAATCGAATTAATTTGAACTCAAAGGCTCCACTTGATTTGTAACATTTGCAAGTTACTTTGGATTGTTTATTCCCTGTTCTTAGTAAATCACATCCTCATAGAGATAACAGTGATTTATCATGAAATCTTGACCTGTGTTCTGTGCAGAGTTGGAATGTTACTGGAATTATTCAGTTTGATGCAATGTTTGTCATAAGCATTTCTGATAGTGATGATGCAAGGCTCAGCCCTGCAGTCTTTACTCAAACTAAACTCCCAATTCACTTCACTGGATGTTTATCCTTATGCGTGGCTGAATTCTGTTTTTAGTTTATTGTTAATTTTGACAGATATCAGTGTTTATATTTAAACATTTTTCTCGATGTTTATTTAATTTTTCACAGTTGTGGGAAACTGTGGATGGTCAGATGGCAGGAGAGGAACAATTATTTAATGACAGTAGATATTGAGATTCAAAAAGTTAAAGCTTTATAAGTTTCAAACATAAACTGTCAACATTGTATATGGAGATATACCTATCTCATAGAGCTGGAAGGGACCTTGAAAGATCATTGAGTCCAGTCCCGACTTCACTAACAGGACCAAGTACTGTCCCTGACAGTTGCTTTTTTCCCTCCCCGAGATAACTCCCTCAAGGATTGAACTCATAACCCTGAGTTTAGCAGGCCAATGTTCAAACCACCAAGCTATCCTCTCCCTGAATAAAAACCTTAGTGTTAAATCAAACTCTAATAAGTTCTCAAACAGCATTGTCCTTAGTTTGTTTTTCTGTAAATGTTGATGATCATCAATGGAAATATTTTTTGCTGGTTTGTGCTTGGTGAAATTGACATTTTATCAATAAAAATCTAATACTTTCAAGCCTATTTATCTTGCATAAGAACTGCAGGTTGTGCCCACAGCCAAATATATTGCATGCTATGTAACCTTTGTGATTCGGTAGCACATGAACCAGCTGTGAAACAATTGTAATCATCCTAGAATGAATTATAATTTCATTCTTTACATTTCAAAATACCTTCCACCACTCGTGCTTATTCACAAGCAGAGCAGACAAATAGGCCTTTCATTGTAACAGCAGGGTTTCCCAGTAGCTTTTTTCCCCTATTTAGTGTCTGTAATGATCATTTAATGATTGCAGACTTGCAGAGCCAGGGTATTGTTTGTATAACTGTGCCATATTTTATACTTCTCTCATAGAATGTCTTCAAATGGATTTTAAAAAGGACTGGATAATTTAGGGGAAAACAACTATGACTTTTAACCCCTTGCACAGGAGGGAAAGTAACTTAAAGGACTTACCAGTACTCCAGAGTCCTGCGGAGGGGGAGGGGCCTCAGCCAGAAGAGGCGTGGCCTCTATCAGAAGAGGTGGGGCCTTTAAATCCCGGGGCTTTTAAATCAGGATTTAAAGGGCTTGAGGATTTGGCTGAAGCTAGGAGCCGGGCCCTTTAAATCACCCTCTAAGCTACCAGCTGCAGAGGTGGCTGGGAGCCCTGGGGTTTGGGTAGGGGCGAAAGTAATTTACATTTCTTACCCATATGGTCCAATCGCAAGCAACCCACCTCTCCTACATACTTCATGGATCCCTCCCATTGCATGACATAGATAGAGAAAATAAAGCTACTATTACTACTACCAGTACTGTCTGTAATAAAACTTTACTATTGGAATAAGCCTGAAAAAGTGAAAACTCACTGTCACATTTTTCTCCATGTCTTCCCTCCTCCTCCAGCCAGGGCACTCAGCTTTGCACTTTCTCCCTGCCTGGCACTCAGCAGCTGCAGGGGCTTCCCTCTAGCTTGCAGCAGGGAGCAGGGAGACTGGCTGAGGGAGGGAGATGCCTGCCTCCTGCATAAGAACAGTTTAAACTCAGCTGTTCCCTGTGCAGTTCAGTAACATTTCAAAGAGGATCTGCAAGCAGTTTGGACATCACAACCATGATCCTCTGCTGGGGACGGAATGGGATAGATTTGAACTTGGAAATGGTTCCTGATTTTGATTGTGTTTTTTGTATATAGGAGATCCCCTCATCCCAGGGCAGAAAAGAACTGCCCTTGCCATGGTCAAACACACCCTCCCCCACCCCCTAGGTACTGTGAGTGAAATTAACAAGGATGACAGGAACCAGTCCTAACCCCAGGAGGCTGAACCACTCAGAGAACAGCTGAGTTTAAACTATTCTTATGCAGGGGGCAGGCTTCTCCTTCCCTCATGCGGTCTCGTTTTCTTACCAGTCTTCCGCACTGGCCTGAACCGGCTTACTTTCACCTCTGCCCTTACAGTATCAACGGCAATCAAAAGACTCCAAAATTTTAATTCTCACAAACATTTATTCCTCGTACATGGAATTCAAGCTAATCAATTTAGTCATCCCCAGTGTTAGCAGGCAAGAAAATCATGTTTCCCCTTGTCAAAATTCATCCTCCATTTGTTTTAGGACTGAATCATTTTTAAGTACTCATATCATTATGTCTGCTCCCATACAAGTGTTGCTGGTAGTCAGGACTGTATATTTCTATGGCCTCTACCAAGAGAATAAAAGGTCTCACCTGTTGGGAATTAAGACTTGAGGATCAAGAGCACTTAGGCATCTGACAAGATCAGATAAGATAACAGATGATTAAGCCTCATACGACTGAATTTAATGAGATTGATTTATTATCTTGACAACCTTTCTGTGTTGAGGGCATCCTGACACAGAATTAGAAGATGGCTGACCATGTAAAGACTACCAGTCAAGATTTGGCACTGTCTGTATTCCGAACTGATGGAAAATACAAGAGCAAGTGAAAACTGGAGAACCTCACTGGCTTGCACTTGCTAATGCCCATTTGTGATTAAAAACCTTTGATGCTCAATTTAGAAAGTTTTGTTTTTATACTACTGTGAAGGTAGGGGCAGGAGACACTAAGTAATTGGGTGCAGACTGCAGCAAACGGTATTACTCTGGGTGTATTACTCCTTCTGGCTGGATTTGCTGGGAATGCAACATTAGCCTCAGAGTTAAGAAATGCAAGATTCTTGAACATTGACTTACTCTGTCTTGACAGTTATTGCAAATGGAACTGTGAGGTATTCAACAACATATTTAATTTACATAGGTATTCTTTTTTAAAAATTCAGTTGCAGCTTTCTCAAAGACTCTTAGTAAACAAAAGGCTGGACATATCATGAAAATAAATCAAAACTAAACAGTAAATGAAAAGGTACACACAATGCCAACCTCATTACCAGGCTATATCAGTGAATATTTCTGGATGCAATATTATTGCCTTTCAGTTATTTCAGTGTCTGTCTGGATGCTCTTCCAATTGTCCTTTAAGAAAAATAGTATTTTTATAAATCCCAAACCCACTGTTTTATCACCCAAGTCATCCTGATCTCATCTAGACTAGTAATTTAAAGAGCTGTAAACTTTAACTTCTTACTTGGATGCACTTTTCATAGGATTGTGCAAAGGACTTTCAATTTTGGATTGTGAAACATATGATCTTACCCTGACTCTCAAGTGACCATGACTGGAAAGTTCTGACTCATTTTGTTCTCTAGACTTGCTGAAGTGATTCACAGATCTTTTAGTGCTTCAGACCATTTGTTAGAAACAAATTAGCATCATTATCCTTGCTGTTTATACCTACTATTTTCATAACACCTCTGGTGTGTGGATAGCTGCAAAGGCAAGTATCAAGATGATTGGACCTTAACATTATACTAAACATATATTATTAAAATAAAAGGACAGAATACATGAAGAGTGCTAGGGGATTACGACAGTTAATCAATCTTTCAGGGCAGGCTGCGCAGTTGCACATAAGGATAAACAGACTAAAGCCTGATGGCACTGTTGATACCTGGTTAGCAGTTTATTTGTTATTTGTTTATTGGTATTTTTACTGTAAAGAAATGAAGTGCACCTCGGTGGAAGAACTGGGCTTTAATAGGCTGTGTGGTAGAAGGCAACTTTAAAGAGATGTTGAGGGTAGAGGAATTACTGAGTATTTTGCTTATGTATTTTCTTTGCTTTTATTTTAGTTTGCAAGTATGCCTGCCACAAGAAATGTGAAGCAAAGGTAAGCACCTTCCAGATATTCATTTCTCTGCTTGATAATAGTCTCCATTTATTTGAAGGTTGGTAGATATTAAGACTATATCAGCTAATCAAAATAAGAGGATTGCTTAACCAGATGCTCAGCTGTTAAGAAATAGTTAATCGCTTTCACTTCTAAAAATTCCTTCCTGTTATTTTGTCTTGTATTTGTTGCTTAACAGCTTGATCCCACACCACTGAAATCAGGAATTTTACCTTTGACCTCAATGGGAACAGAATAGTGATCTCACTTCATACATCTCCATTTAATTGTAGATGAACTTACATAATATCTTATGGTAGCTTTAGTTTGATCAGAGAGAGATTTTATTAATAATTCTTCCACCGAAGCCAATGAGTGTTTTGCCATTTACTTCAATACGGTACAGCATCTCATCCCTTATAGTCAAAGCATCAGCATCAGTGGTTTCAGTACCTTACTCCTCCCACAAGAGGGCATGGTTCAAGTAGAAAACTGCTTTCTAACCTGATTGATTATAAGCTATAGAGGAGGAAACATGCCCAGTAAACCAGGTACATTCTGCTGTTCTGTGTCAAAATGCAGAAGTGATGGGTGCTTTACAAATGTCAAAGATAGAAATACAGATGAAGAGACAAATAGAAGTTCCATTGGCAGCACAAAGTTTTGAGTGTAGGAACAGTAATGAAGAGGTTAAGCCCTAGTTTCCCTCCACCCCCAAGTCAAGTGGCAATATCCTGTTTCCATCACTGCCACTTAATTTATCTCCAAATATACGTCACTAGCTTTAATTTTTCTTTCTGGCTTTAATCCTGTGCTCACCTTGAAGAGGGTTTTTTTTTTAAATTATTGGATTAAACTAAATATATTCACCCACACTGATGTTTCCAAAGCCCAGAGTGAGCTTTTAGTTTCATTGTTAAATTTGGCACTAAAAGCAAATGGTGAACGTCAACAGAACATCAAGACAGCATAATCCAACATGATTGAAAAAGGGTTGTTTTTCATTTGTTTTGGATGGCAGGGGACTAATCTATGACATGTTGAGACAATCTAATATTGAAAGGCAAAAAGGGAAAAGAAAAAATGCACACCAAAGTGCCACATGCTTACATAATCCTAAAATGTCTTTGTATAAGGAGCAAATTAATAATCAACACATTCACCCTTTGGGTTTTCATACAGAGAACACCTATAAAGATCAAAAACATTATTTTATTATAACTATGATTGTAGTATAAGGATTTTATGTGTACATAATTACACTTTTGCTCAAAAGTGTTGTTTTAAAAATTTTGCTAAGGGTTAATCCTTGGCATATTGTAAAGTACCATTAAGATTGTAAGAAACTGACATCTGGAAGGAAATTCAAATTTAAGGATGACACTCAGAACTCCCTCCCCACCCCTCCATTCTTAAGTACATAGCAGGAAAAATTAGATTTAAAACCAGGGTGTTACACCATTCTATGTTATGTTCTGTCTTGATGTTTGTAAGCAAGGATATTATTGAACATATAAAATGTGCTCTATTTAGACAGGTCAACGTAAGTGACAGATGAAGTTGCCATTTACTTGTATTAATTTAGTTTAACATTACAGTACTTAAACTTTAGAATTTTTTTATTATTTCGTTGCTGAAGGATTTATGTCATATTAATGTAGTATTTTCCTGAAGATTATTATTAATGAGAAGTGAATGAAACATCAAACATTTGATTTATTTCCCCTACAGCATGATTCTTAATATGAGCTTCTATTTTGCACTTCTCTTTTGCTGCCTTTTTTTTTTCTTTTTTTTTTTTTTGCATGGTCTGGTTAGTTTTATGGAGTAAAATAATTCTGCAAATTAGCCCTGTTAAGGAATTTTCACATTTGCAGAGATGTCCTGTAAAATTAATTGCCAAAAGGAAATACAAGATGTACTAAGCCACCACTAAGTTAGTGTGATCCCATCAGAATAAGCTGAAGAGGGCTGGGTTAAGTTAGTGCTTGGATAGTAGACTTTCAAGCAATTACAGTAAGTAGTAACAATGATTCAGTAGGTGACATGTTCTCTTCTGAGTGCTGTGCTGCTGGAGGTGTCATCTTTCAAATGACATAGAAAACTGATGTTCTGAATATTAGACATTTTTCAGATTAATAGGGGAAGTTTTCAAAGTTCGGTGCCCAACTCCCGTTGACTTTCAAAGGCCATTAGGTGCCCAACTGTTATTTGTGCCTTTGGAAATCTCTGCCAGTTGTCAAACGTCACAGAAGTGCAAAGTGTGATTCCTGCTGCTGCTATTTCAAATGGAACAGAAAAGTGCAAAAAATCAGTATTAATATAAGTCTGCAACTAAACTGTTATTACTGAGCAACTACACTTTGTAACCTCAGAAGTAGTTGGGTTTCAGTGATGGATAAATGGATCCTTTTGTATAGCCTCTGATCCTGCAAGTCCTTCCTCCTGAAGACCTCTGTAGGATTCCATTGACTTCAGTGGGACTCTGCATGAACGTAAGCTTTCACCCATGAAAATATGATTGCATGATCAGGGTAATAGCCTAGATGTCTGGGTTAAAATATATTATATAATGGTAATGGGCTTCGTAAATGCTGATGGATATGTAACTCCTTTGGTGCTACTTTAGCTTATATGTTTTGGGGGTACCCCTCTATCAACCTTCAATAGAGAAACATGCCACAAAATGTAAAACATCAGCAATTAATCAGCTGTAAATTGCATGGGAAAGGAGTGCATGCGGGCAAACCCAGTTATATTTTTATTATGATTGAATCTGTTTTGAAGACAATCATATATGCACACATCAAGGGCCTGATCCAAAGCCATTGAAGACAATGGAACTTGTGCGAAGTTACTGTTATAGGGGGCTCAAGCTACACAGCATCTTACTGAACCAAATAATGTTTGGAAATAAAATCATTTAAGAACAACAGCACGAAGCATTCACTAGTAAATTAATGAAAATTGACGTGATGTTGTCTGAGAATTTCATTTCAATAGTGATATTTTTGGTATCTGAACAGTCAGAATCATCCTTTGAAGTGGAGTAGATGTAGTTGTGCCATACAGCCCACATTTGCTCAGACTGTAAATATCTGAGGAAAGGAGTAAGTGCCCAATCCTGATTCCACTTACATTACCAGCAGTTTTGACATTAGCTTCATTAGAAATATGATCTGGCTCTATCATTTTACCAAGGGGAGAGTAAAGTATAGGTGATAGGAAGGCACAGAAAATACCTTGTTATGGAAAACTAAGGTTTGAGAGCAACATTTTGGAATGGAACGTCTGGAGTAGTCTCTTAGATTGGGAGATCTCTCATTGAAGATCCATCTCCCATTGAAGACTTTGTGCAGATCATCAGCTGTTATAAATTGTTATAACTCTATGGAAATCAATGGTATGACAGTTCACACCAGCTGAGGATCTGTCCCCTCTACCTACTGCCCCTCTCCCCTCATAGACCAATGTCACTCTAAAAGTTGAGTTGCAATTTTTGCATGTTACAAAGTGTTGAACTTATGTGGGGCTTTAGTTTCACTATATCCAAATTAACTCTAAACAAGTTCCACAGTAGCTATAAAGTTATTAAGTACACAACATTGAGTACAAAATAACAAATGCAAGTAAGCACTGAAATAAACTTACTAGAACATAAAGGACTAACTGAAGTAAATGACCCTGAAACTGCAAAAATGTAAGTGAGCTGTGATTAGATTATTGTAATTTTAGCCTACCATATTCAGTGCATCTGACTTCATTCTAAAATAGATATTGTAACACATGAAATGATACAGAATAAGGCACGCACATGATGTTGATCTCAGTACTAAAATGTCTGAGCTGTAAATGCCAAGCTAAAAAAAATTCTTCTCTGTTTAATGTAGCAAAGAAAAACAAATGTAGGAGGGAGTTTAATGGTTGTCTGTATATAAAATCTCAAGTGATATATGTATATCTGTCAAGTTACTATTTTCAGTTCAGCTCTGAAGATAGGAGAGGAGGGCATTAATGGAAATTAAGTATCCACAAATTCAGAACAGATGTCAGGAAGCACTTTTTCATACAGAAAGCAGCAAATATGTGGACTGATCTCCCAGACAAGTTTGTTAAGACAAAAAACAGTGTGGTTACTCAGGACTCAAGCAATTTAATACTATCCTGGGGGGAAACAGAGCACCAAAAAGGACTCCTCCATGGCTAGTCAAGTAGCTTGTTTTCAAAAATCGCATATGTTCCTGAAGTTACCCTTGTGGAAATCTATTAAAACCTGTCGGTTTATGAAAAAAAATTCTCTGCTATCTCTCCACAAATAGAGCATCTTTCAACTTCAGATCTCAAAGTGAACACAGGCATGTGGGAACACTTGGCTTTAGATATAATACAGCTTGATTTGATAGCTCATATTGGTTCAGATCTTAGAGACCCTTCTGATTGTCTGTTTAAATGGGTCTGCACAAGTGACCCACAAGGTATGTACAGCTTGGCCAAAAAAACACATGGAAACAAGAATGCCCCTCTGTAGTACTCCTCAGGGACAGCAGTGCACACCAGTCACATAGCCAGCAGGATGTGGAAATGGTTTACAAGAAAGAAGGTGGTTCAAGGGAAGATCACTCTACATGGCATACTCTTGCCCTAGGATGCATGTTTGCACAAAAGTTAATGGTGCATGGGCGTTAGGCAAGAAAAACTTAAAGCTTCCTCCGGCACCTTTAACTCAGACAATAGAACACCTGGCCCATGGAGTTTGTACTATTATTGATTACATGTGCTACAGCAGCTGTGATGGCTGCATGACATCCACTTGCATATCACTCAGGACATGCTGATTTTCCTCCTCTGGCCATTATTGTTCATTTGTGCTTTCGCCACTGCTCAGCTGGGTACTTGTGCTTTCGATCAAACTGTTTCTCTTTCCCATTTTCCTTACTACCAAGCAAGGAGGATCTGGTGAAAATCCTTTGCTACCTTAGAAACTTTTTGAATGGGGTTAGAGGGATGAGTTGGCTGACAAACAATGGAAGCACCATTTCTGATCAGCCCATGCACACAAATCTGTGAAGTTACTTATGGCTCATCTCATGTAGGATTTAACATTCAGTTGTCTGCAACAGGATGTTTTTAGAATTAACCACAGCCTCCTAACTTGCTATTTTATCCTATAGTTTAACACTCTATTATTTTTTTTAATGAGAATAGCTCCTGCTATTTATATACTTTTAGGTATTTTCATGTGGTTGAGTTATTTTTTGAGAGGGGGAGATGAGGGAAAGAATTAGCTCTATGAAGAAGTATCCAGTGCCAATATACATATACTGTGTATTAAAGCTGGTTCAATCAGAGTCCCTTTATTGTGTACAATCTGAAAGAGAGCCTCATATTCAGTTCTTATCCAGAGAACATATTCTGCTGCTTTTACTGTACACATCCTGTTTAATTAGGATAATTAGATTCTTGTATTGCCTCAGTCTATACATGTTTAACTTGGAAGTGGTTCCAGATGGCTATCTGTTCAGTTATACATAGTGAGTTACTTTGCTGCAGATGCAGAAGCTAGGCTCAGTAATGCCCCCAAACTCTATTCTGGGTTTTTATCTTCAGTTCTCTTTGTTTCTCTTCAGTGTTGTATTGTTGGGAGCATTTCTTCTCTCTGACAGAGATATAGGAATATTTATCTGTCCCATTGAGGCCAGGAGCCTTTCACCCAACCCTCCATTCTGGGAAACCATTTTCTTTTCTCCCTGACACTCTCACTTGTGCATACATGTGGTACAGAGCTGCAGATTCTTGAAAGGTCTCATCTAGTAGCACTGACTAGACAACACTGTACCCTTTGGAGACAAAAAATCTGTTTTCCAACTTCTGTTGTCCTATAAGTCGGAACTCCGAAATAACCATGAACCCTAGAAGGTGTGTTTGGTCCTGATTTGCTTAAGCATGTGTTTAAATCTCATTTACATGAATGGAACTTAAGTACTTGCATAAAGTTAAGCTCACGCTCAAGTGCTCTGCTGAATCAGGGTCTTAGTAGTGTGTACTACAAGCCAACTTTCAGGTGAACACCTGAACTCTCTTGGAAAGCCACGCTGGTGTCCTTCACTAAAAGCTGGATGACTTGTGTTTTGATTCAGTCCAAAAGACCTTTTCATTTTTGGTTCTTTGCCAGTTCCACATTATGTTTCAATGACACAAACATTATACACATGCAGATGATTTTATAGCTTCTCAAATACTTTGTAGTAGATTAGTTTATTTTAATTGTACAGGGGTTCAACTGTACGTACCTTCCCTTTTTTCTCAATTCAGGAAGCCATCTACACATCTCAGTGGAGTGCAGATTAAATCAAAGCTCTGGGAGTTGGTATTAATGACCTAAGATCCTTGTTCAGACTAATTTCCTGAGCTGTAGCAAGCCACTTTGCCATAGCCAAAGCCAGACCAAACCTTTTGGTTTATTTTTCCTTTCCTTTCCAGAAATGTTAAATCTATACTGTGAGTCTACTGACTCCTTCTGAAACAGGCCATCAAAAAATCATAAAAGTTAAACATTCAGAATCCCACTTGACACTCTTGTCATTTTTGTCAAAGGTCGCATTTTTGTAATAGTTTGTTTTCAGGGTTATGTATTTCGGAAAACATTATTCTTCCTTTGACGCTTCCTTTCTTTTCCTTTTTCTCTGTTTATGCTGATGACTAAAAGGAGTTGGAAGAAGGCCTTGTTTTCTGCCCCTGATCCCTAGGGACCTTATGTTCTGTTTTCACTTGATAAACCCTTCAATGACCTAGGAAAGACACAGGGTTTTTTTATTTGTTTGGAGGTGGGGGTTTGAGAGAAAAAAATGAATGGAAATAGACAAACAAAAAATAATATGTAGCACGAATTAAAATAAAACCAGCACAAACAACACAATGCAGGGAAAAGAAAGCAGTACAAATAGTAAAATAAAGATTTCTGGTTGGGTATTACACCCTGCTGCACCCCAGGATAGCAGTCCAAAAAGTCTCTCAAAAAAACAGAGAGAGAGAGAGAGAGAGAAAAGAAAAATGATGCATGACACGCAGTTAAGTTGTCAATCAAAATATGTAATAACCATTAACTGGTTAGGTCAGCAGCAGTGTGCATAAAACGTGAGAATAGTCCAAATGGCAGATATGTAGCAGCGGGCCCTGATTAGTTGCCCGCACCCAGCAGTGTGTACACACATATGCACATGCAGCCTTGAACAGGAACACTGAGTCAGGAGCAGGAACCAGGAAACAAATCAGGAACAGGGAGGAGGAAGGCAACACACACACCAGTCATCACATTGTGTTGGATCTGCTGTTGTAAATTCAAATTGCTTTACTATTGCAAATAAAGAATTGCATAAGATATATGGGTGGGATTTTTCTAGAGTGTGAGTGATTTAGGAGTACAAATCCCATTGATTGTCATTGACTTTCAAAGGGACTTGTGGTCCTAAATCACTTAGGTAGGGGGACTTGTGGTAGTTATTGCCCCTTCCTGGCACTTTTTGGAGTCAGATGGAAAGATCCTGCTTTACTGCTTGTGCAGGGATGAGGTGGCTCCTGATTCTCTCCTTTCCCCTACCATCCATGTCAGAGCACCTGAGCAACACAGAGCAGGATTTATCCCTTAGATTATCCTCATGAAATTACATAAAAATACCCAAGTAACCTTAAATAGTTCCTAGCAAGTGGTTGGTAGATCATCTCTCTGTATCTGTCTGTAATGTATTTATATACATACACAAACACTGGAACTCTCTTTTATGATGAAGTCATTGTTTCATAATGACTTCTCTCTAAACAAAAGTTTGCTATGATGCACTATAATTCACTGTACCCACTATAGCCACTATAATTCTTTGAAGAGTTTGAATCTTCAATCTGTCTTAACCATAACCAATTAACGGTAAGCATGTTCCACAACATAATTTGCACAGACTAGGTAACTATCAAGAATAAACTGGATTCTTACTGTTCTAATATTAACACTAGTTTTATTTAACTTGTGGTTGTTTGTGTATTTGCAGGTCTTTTCTCCCAACTAACAAAAAAGTATAAACAGAAATATGTTGTATACAAGTATCTTACTTTTTGTCGTCTTTTGCCTTCAGAAATATGAATCTGTATTTCTTTTTCTTCATACTGTTAAGCCTCCTGTTTCAACCCACAGTCTGGATTAAGTCCTGCTCTCAGATGTGCACGTTTGGCTCCAATTGACTTCAACAGAACCTTTGCATATGCAATTATCTTCTCTTGGTAGACTTTGTCCTTTATCTCTGCTCTGTGCAACTATCCAGGGATGGTGCTTATAGTTGTTCTGCATTTTCATGAATTTCTCAAACAGAAAGTAGTCAGTTTTCAGCTCTATCAGACGCTATCTATCCCAGGTAACATATTACCTAGCCATGGTATATTATATATCCCAAGTGACTATAATACTTATTTGTTCATTGGTGAAGCATACAATGGGGGAACAACTCTCTAGCCTTCAATTATTGTTGTGATGAAAGGTTTTTTTACTTTGGCAATATTGCCTAAAGAAGGGGATTGGAAAAATAAATTAAGCTTAATCCATCTCTTGTTAATATACCAGGTTACCTCAAGAAGGAAAAATTAAGGGAAAAAGTTATTAACAATAGGTACAATTGAGCTGTGGGCTAGACTACCAAAAGAGAGGGAGTTGAGGCACCTTACACTTCAGATACTCAAGAAGAGAAAAGATCAGATCTATTGGGATCATGGTCTGGGTTTCAGAGATGATCCTAAATTCACTGGATTGATGGATACCTTTGGAAGATTATATTAGTTTTGTCTGTGTTCAGATTGTTTTCGGTGATCTGGGAAACCACATCCATTTTCCTTACATTTATCACATGTTGTCTTCTGGAGCTGTGGGCTTCTAAACAGTGGCAGAATTTGGCCCAGTATGTTCCTGTGGGCAGTACATTATTTGGAAATGGAAATAAGTGTTGTGTCTTGAATGCCACTGTGTTGATAAATTTTGACTTTTTAATAGTGAGTGCAGAGTACATTTTCCCTTTTTATATGTGTACTGCTCCTGTCAATGTTAATGGTAGTCATAGTATGTATGCGGAAAAAGGAGAGTATAGTTCTTTCTTGGATGTTTAAACAAGTATAAAAGCAGGATAGACTCTGTTATAGAAGCTTTTATGCTCAAATGACACCATGTGTTGCTTCTCAGAAAGGAGGCCACTACTCTAATGACAATAAAGTCAAATGCCAGTTTTAACTAAAAGCTTTCTAACTTTGTTTCATAGTTTATATTTAGTAGCATTTCACAATTTAGAGTTCTTCCCACATCAAATTTCAGGTAATTGTGCTGAGCACAGCACAGATGATTATTTTCTGGAAGAGACATTTTAAAACACCAAGTATCAGAGGATAGCCGTGTTAGTCTGGATCTGTAAAAGCAGCAAAGAATCCTGTGGCACCTTATAGACTAACAGACGTTTTGGAGCATGAGCTTTCGTGGGTGCATCTGAGGAAGTGGGTATTCACCCACGAAAGCTCATGCTCCAAAACGTCTGTTAGTCTATAAGGTGCCACAGGATTCTTTGCTGCTTTAAAACACCAGTAATTTGAACTTGAAGATTCAAACTAGACAATCCTTTCAATATACCCTCACTGAGTTTTAACTGTCATTAATTTATTATTATTTTAAAATAACTTTTCTTTAAGAGCAGGTTAAACTGAAAATAAATTCGGTTTAGCCTCATTTGGAATGTACAGATGGTCCGTGTTTTCATTTACTCCATATATGCAATTGTTATCAGGTCAGATTAAAGCTATTAACAGCAGAATTGTGTGAAACATGGAGGTTTTGCGTCTCAAAAATTTGTGTGACATTTTCCGTTGTTTTCAATACTCATGGGTTCAGCCCCTTCTTTTGCCTATGCTACATTTTTTAGGTTTGAGGTTAGAATGAATCCAAAACTCAGATGAAGGCTTGCCCAAAGTTGTTAAGCGAAAGCCACATGAAACTCTGACTTTTGAATGGTCTCAACAGGATTCCATCAATCAGAACAAATTCAATGAGGTTTACAAACTTTAAGGGCTTTTACCCTGTGGTTTGGAGTTTATTACAAATATAAAACCAGGTTAGAATTTAAAGATTTTGGGATTGAGTGAGAAATTATGTTTATTTCTTATTGGGCATAAACTCAGATGATTACAAAATTTTAGTCCAGCTGTAAATGGTCTTTGGATTTTGCAAGGCTGCCCCTAGAAGTGATTCTGAAAGGTAATACTAGATTCCACTATCTGCAAAATGTTTTGTCCTCCATTAGATTTAATGTCATTCTAATGAACTGTTCTGGCTGACCACAAACTGTCGGCAATAGAGTGACATAATGATTTGAAAAGGCTTTCTATGGGCATAAAGACTGTATTGTTAAATGAGCAGATATGCCATGCTGGGGTTG
The DNA here is from genome assembly GCF_025201925.1 of Gopherus flavomarginatus. Lineage (NCBI taxonomy): Eukaryota > Metazoa > Chordata > Testudines > Testudinidae > Gopherus > Gopherus flavomarginatus. The sequence goes on along the minus strand of NC_066618.1, from coordinate 105,239,471 downwards.
TTCATTGGACAGTTGGTTGCTGTGCTTTCCTCAGATTGAAAAAAACATTTTAAAGCAGATTATGGTTAGATAAAAAATAAGTTTTAATCTCACTTTTTAAGACAGTAGGTGGCTGTTTTGTGTAAAGGCCTAACCAGTAAATGTACAATTTCTTGGCTTTTTATCAGCAAAACAATACCACCTTCCTAAATCCCATAGCTGGGGAGAAAAGAGTCATAACTGCATGGTTTCTTTTTTCTTCATGTAAATTTAAGTATATTACTTGAATTTACTTTTCTCCAACATGAAGGATCTGACGTCAACACCTACACATTTTCTCTGTCTGAAAACTGCTTTGTTTTGGTGAATTAGGGGAAGATCTCCTCCTTGACCCTTCTGTTTTCTGTCCTACTCTAATCCACTCTGTATAGACATGGGAGACCTAACACAAGCTTCCCTCATGAAGCAGGAATCCTTTATCACAGGGAAAAAGAGAATTTGTCAACCTTATAAAGGGCATCATGTGGGATCAAAGAAGGCAGGAATGATGTGTTTCACATTGATGTTGCCTAGAACAATCACTTAGGGCATGCTGTAACCCATGTCACATTTGAATCCTGGTTTCTAGCGATGAATACCTTGGATCTCTCTGCCAGCCACTCCCTTTGCTATTTTTTTTTAAGAGCGGCTTGCTCTTACAGTAAACTTATACTCATAGCTTTACTCATGAGTTTTTATTACCATTCTTAAGGCCAAAGAGAGAACCTCAGCTTCTTGAAGAGCAATGGGGACAGTAACTGGGCCATTGCCCTTGTGAAAATCATCCTATAGTTATCTACAGCAATAGACCCTATCCTATGGTAAGCTGTAGCATTTGGACCATTACTGTGTTATATAGTAGACTTTTTTTTTAAATGAAGGTGAACATAACAAGCTACTGGGGGACTCCATCACAACCTGGACAATATTCTGGACAGGGTATGAGGTTGAGGGCTGAGGGACTTGAAACACTCAAACAGTCCAAATAACTTTCAGAATTATATTGTGTGGGAATGTCTTACCACTTTCATGAAAGGAGATCAAAGCAGTACTCTAAAGAAAACATGAGTAATGACATTGTTGGGAAGTACTGGCAGACAAAGAATACTGCACGTGTATGAAGCTATAAATACACATCCAGTGATTTCAATAAACACCATGAGATTTACAGCTTGTAAGATTCCCGTTATCAGAAGTCTGAGCTGTACATTTAGCCTTATCAGTGTTTACTTGTACTTTTCTGTATCGTAACACAGGATTTTAATAATAATTTTATATACTTTTTACTATTTTTTTCTAAGGGGCTGCTCCCCTTATCTTCCCATAGTGTTTTAAGTTTTGCACAAAAATGTAAAAATGTAGTACAGTTAAAACATGCAAACACAGTGAAAACAAACAGTGTTTATGGAGAGAACTATTAAAAAAAACCATATCCATAACCCTCTGTCCCAAACCCTCCTATGTCTCTTTTGTGACATTCACATTCTTTTGAAAAACTTGAGGAGTTACAAACTGACACATTTAAACATATAAAACTTAATGCCAAGACTTTCATGGGATATAGCATTGTTGGATGCTGAAATTATGACACTGGAAATGACTGAATTAATCAACAAACTTCTGCCCTTTTTAATATTACAATCCTGACGTCACGCCATTTTTCAGCCATATTACTTTGGGCTGTGAACTCATTTTGTAAAATGAGCAACACCTGAATCAGGATACTCCATGGTGTTGGAGAGAGTGGTGCTGGTAACTTAATACAGGATATGCTTCCTTCTGAGCCCACTAGTGCTGCAGCACGAGGTTAAGGGCACCATGCTGTGGGAGATCATTGGGATGAGATGTAAAACATTAGAAATGGGGCCTGATTGCACATAGTCATTAGTCCTCCCATAGCGTTCTTCTCAAGAGAAGCAATGTTAGCACTGGTGTCCATACTCATTGCCTATGAACAACTATTTTTATTTCCCTCTAATGCCTGGTTCAGTTTCAACTGAATAATTGTTCTTTGCTTCCTTTCTTAAACTGATGTGTAGTACTGTTAATCAGCGATTGCATTCTACCCCAGAGATGGCTGCATTTCAATGATGGGAGATTTTAGTCCTCAATCTTGCAAGCTGGTCTGTGCTTTGGACCACCCAAAGAAATGATAAGTTCTGTAACAATATAAGGCTTTATGATGTATTTTACTGGATATGGTATTTTCAATGACATTGAATTGAATGACATTCAATGAAATTTTCACTTAATTCGATTAGGGACATTAACACAGCTACTGTGTACATAACATTACATCTTAACAAAAAGGACAAGTCAGAGATCTATAGAGTCCCTTATACAGATGCTGTGTTGTAACAGGAATATTGTATAATATCTAGTTTTTATGGAAGGATTAAAATAATAAATAAAGGTGAAAAGACTCGTAGCTCAATGTAAGGCTGAACTTTTAACTTGTGACCTGCAAGAGAGGATGAAAGCTGTCTCTGTAAATACTATTTAGAGTTTGCTTTAACACATATTTCTTTTCCTCTCATCTGGAATGATCAATTCTGTCATATATCAGATTTGGTCATTTAAACCACTGGTTCATAACAGGTGGACCCAGGACAGTTCTAAGTTCATCCCCAGTACATAATAAATATTTGTTTGCTCCATCAAATCAATTGTACAATATTTTACAGTGATGGGAGTAGGCAAAACATTTTAGAACTATATTTTCAGCAGGCCTCTAAAAATGCCTCTTCAAAATTTCTTGGGGCACATGTGCACTCACACAAAACCCCAGTATTTCTGTGATCACACCAGGAAATTTTATGTGCAAAGGCTGATCTGCAAATTAAAAGAATATGCTTAGAATTTTTCTCTGTCTGTTTCTGTAAGTCCTATGTAAAGGTGACCTTTTAATAACTATAGAAACCAATGATGGAAGAACTTGAGCTTTGGCAGTGCAGTTGGGGGAAGCACCCTGTGTTTCAAAGGCCTGATCCAATTCCAGGTGGAAGACAATGGCAGTCTCTTCACCTCTTCTCTTGTGCAAGCTGACATATAACTAGATAGGAAGGGCAAGAAAAACTCTTTCACGTGTTCTGTGGAAGCTGAAGGGGAGAACTATCATGGAACAGACTGGGCATCTTTCCTTGCATTGTTGGATGGGAAGATCAGAAGAGTTTTCTTTGTTGATGAGCATTCCTGCATCAGAGTAGATGGAAGAGAGTAGATGAAGGGATCTGCTGCTACCAGCCCAGAATGGAGGTAATTTTTTGTGCCTCTGTTGTAACTGTGAGTTCAGCAGGTGCATACACTATAAGTGAGAATTTTGCTCCATCTCTTTCAAGTATAGAAATAATAGGTTTTACCTAAAGATATCAAGCTGGGCATTCATTTGCCTTTTCTGGCTCCAGTTCAACAAGGCACTTAAGCACATGCCCCAATGTCAGTGGGACCTTTTGCCTTGTTTGAAGTGTGACATGCATTTAAGTATATTGCTGAATCCAGGCTTCTCATGCTATGCCATTTTTTGTTACGTTGTTGGCAGAAATCCTATAGCAGTAATTTTAGGAGAGTAAAATAATTTAACCATGTCAATGCCACTGAATGCACTGCACAGGTAGGGGCAAACACAGTTCCAGTCTTGTCCAGCCTACTTGGTACATCAACGGTTTGGAATAAAAGAATCATAGAAATGTAGGGTTGCATGGGACCTCAAGAGGTCATCAAGTCCAACCCTCTGCAACTGAGGCAGGATCAAACAAATCTAGAAGAATGCTGACATTCTAGGGCAACATGGTGACTGTAACAGAGCCCAGCAAATGTGATCAATTTAGAAATGATACCAACAATATTATTCAGTCAATGCTTCAGTCTTTCTGCTCGGCATTACTTTTCTGTATCCCACTCTCCTCCCTTAAAGATTGCATTTGAAACAGAGTTACCTGACTATAATGAGAATTAAAATGTGCCCCAATTTCCTGAGGTAAATATTGATCCAAGGTAAAAGTGTAGGACCAGTGTCACTTGGTGCTCTACTCACTGGTAAGGGTGCCTCCATCTGGTTCTGTCTGGGGATTAGCTATGCCAGTCTGACGACTCTCCTGCAGTTGTTCACTCTGTCACTCTCCCCATCTCGCTTGCTTGGGACTCGACTGCTCTCGCTTCATGGCTTGGACCTCCAGCCAGGTCAGAGTAGTCCTTCCCTTCTGGCGTGTCAAAGTCTCTCAGGACTTACTGTCCCAGTCATTCCTCTCACTGCCCCTTAATGGTGCCACTGCCCAGTGATTGGTAGAGGATATGCCAGATATGCACATAGAGGAGTTCTCCATGCACAGATTATTGTTGTTTGTACTAGAAAAGCCCTTAGAGGCTAGTATCATGCTTGGGGTCCCCGGGGGCTAAGTGCTATGCGAACACATACTGAGACATAGCGCCTGCCCTAGAGTTTATAATCTGAGAGACAGAGTGGAAGGAGGAACAGAGCCACAGAGAGGTGAAGTGACAAACAACAGGTCAGTGGCAGAGTTACCAGTAGAACTAAGGTCTCCTTAATCTCAATTCAATGCTCTATCCATCAGACCATGCTGTCTTCCCTTCCCTATGTGAAGTGGGGGAGTGGCTCAGTCACCTTCTTAGCATCGACCCCCCACTTGGGTTTGATGGAGATTCTCTGTGAGGTTCAAAGTGGGAAGGGCCAGGGGATGCATATCATCTCTCTACCATCTGTGTAGGCCTTACCTGGAAAGGAACTATATCCTTGGGCTGTGTTGTATTCTCTTTTCTGCATAACCCAAGGAGGGGCCCCTGAGCAGCCATAGCTAGAACCATGTCACCAAGGAGCCTGGATGTGGGGCAGGCTGCATCTTTTTCTGAATGGGGTAAATCCTATTCTCTTATTGAATAATGGGGGGAACTTCCACAAGGAGATCCTCACGGGGATTTTTCTCCCTGGAGCATCCCATCTTCCTTAGATTTCTACTCCAGAGGAATAGCTTTTAAAGGTAAATCTTTCCATATGGTAAACAGATTGTGTCATCAAAGGCATGAACCCCTCTTTTACTGTCATTCTCTTCACAATAAAAATATAGGACTGGGGAAGTGTGGAGTTGGATGATATAAGTGAAAACAAAACTAAATTTCATCTCTGAAAGTGTTTTGTAAATTGGAAGCACCGGGTTGTGGATCTGATGGTGAACAGACTACATCTGGTGTATATTACGAGGAAGGGTGTTTTAACAGATTATTTATGTGGCCAATATTGCAGTGCTATTTAACCCCCACCTGCTTTAAAGTATTTCTATACCATGCCAATGGAAGTGACTTAAATGACAGCATTTGATGTTGTCCATGGGGATTGAACCCAGGATTTCTGGGTCTTAATGTATGTATCTGTCTACTGCCCGACATAAAGAACCGAAGATCGATAGCTCATAGGTTGCAGCAGACTTGTATATACGGTATTTAGAACTAGCCACTAGAGGCGGTGGGGGAAGCAACCCTGTGTAAGGTTGGGTTACAACTGCAAAATAGTGATGAATGTACTTGGAAGACAAGCATAAGACTTCTGTCAACAAGGGGAGTACAGCATACCTGCCTATAATGGGAAATTGAAAAGCATAGCATTTTCCGTTTGGCTTGAGTTCTTCTGTCTCCTCTCTGGTTTCCCTCTCCCATTAAAAGTACAATTAATCATTTTATATTTTTAACTTATCAAATCAGGAAAATAATCTGTTACTGATTTTAAATGAGTTATGAGACAAGTGAAGGTCCAGGTTCCAAAAACTATTTTCACTGCAGTCTATCATGGCAGGACTGATTCCTCCTCAAATTCTTTTGATACCACTTTAATAGTTGCGCCCATTGCAGCAATGGCAGTTGTGGCACTGATGTCCCTCACTGATATTGTAGCAACAAAAGTACTGAGATTTTGGAAGCAGACCTGAGAGCCTGGGAAATCTCCCCAAAGTCTGAGTGTCAGGCTAAAATCCTGAGATAAGACAGGTCTGATGTACATCTGGTTTGTTTTCTCTCAAGAAAATTCAGTGTGTACTCGTATTTTATTCCCTTAAGGGAGGAAAACTTCCGTGGAACCATTTCCCTCCTTTCCAGAGCCCCTTCTGGTTGTGTGTAAGATCTGTTTGACTTTGTAAATGAAGCATGTTTTCTCATGGGGATTATACCAAAATAAATAAGTCTGTAATCCTAAAAGGATAACAGAGTTCACTGTGGAATGTGTATCTAATTAAGCTTTAAGAGGTCAGACCTGATACAAAGGAAGCAGAAGTGGAGGCTCTCAACAAAAGTAAATACAATTGACAAAAAAGTGGATTTGTTTTTTTGTTTTCACTCTTCTGAAGAAAAAAATCCAACAAAACCCAAGATATTCTGAATAAAAATGTGCATGTATATAACATGTTTTGCCCAAGCATCTCAAACCTTTACAAATCTTGCATTGATTAAGCCTCCCAAAGCTCTTTTTTGGGTGTAATAGTAGTATACCCCTCGCTCAGATGGGCAAACTAAGTCACAGATAGGATTAATCTCTTGCCCAAAGTCACACAGGTTAGTGGGAGAGTCAAGAAAAATATAAGGGTCCTGGACCCTGTCACTGGCTCTAATCACTATATGCTCTCCCAAGACTTCATTTTAGGTTCTTGTAAATATTTCTTTGCCTCTGGACTCTTTTGGGGCATAGCCAATTATCTGAGTTCGAGAGCTAGCTGGCATAGAAAATGCTGACCTGTCATTACCTGTCTCTGATTAACTGGAGAGCTCCTCCATTACTGCATCCAGGAATCCTTATAGGTTTTGGTAGCTCGGTACCAAATCTCTTCCCCTGTGCATGGCCCTTGAGAGAATTGTAGGTGGACTTTGATTTATGTAACAAGAAACTTCTTTTCTTTCCTTTTGCAAGCTGACATGTTCACAGTTTTCTTTTTGGGGTTTCTCAATATAGGCCAAGTGTGTGACCTTGCCAAATCAAACAAGACACTGTGGAGAGAAAAACCAAGCTTCCAGGTGGCAGAAAAATGTGAACAATACGTTTTTATTTCTTAGAACAGACACATTCCAGGTTGTTAGTGAGGGTCTCTCTTCCAACAGTTCCAATGATTTAATATTAAACAACTCTTTCTATTGCCTCATGGGAGTTTTTTGCACAGGAGTTTATGTGTATTTAAATGCACTGAAGTATAAAATGTCTTCTGAAGGAACGTAACTTTCTTTTTAAGATGCTAACGTAGGGCGCTGCTCTGTAATCCCAAATGAGGCAACAAGGAGTTTTGCTTGTGTCAGGAATGTAGGAACAGGCTCATGGCTTAGACATCATAATGCTCAGTGTCTATATGTGGCAGTGATTTCTACTTTCAAAGAGTTCTGCAAACGTTAACTAATCCTTCATGACACCTCTCTGAGGTAGGTAAGCACAGTATTATCCTCATTTTATCAGACAGAAAACTCTGAAGCAGAGAATTTAATAAGGCAACAGAAAAAGTCTCTGTCAGAGTTGGGTTTAGAACTCAAGAGTTTCTGGCTGTATTTCCTCAAACTTTCCTTTAGCAAATTTACTATAGAATTAGGCATCACAAAATGCAATGTATAAGACTGCATTTATTTGAAGGCCACTCTGATATGTTTTGGTTTCTAATTGCTTTTTGAAGGAGCTGTATAATGATTTTTGCTGGTTTTTACAGACACAGTCATGAACCCAGATGTGTTAAATCTGTTTTTGCCTAATTTTAATTTTATAAAATTCACTGAATTTCTTTTATCATCTTGAGAATTTAGTATGCTTAAAATTTCCATACACTAACTTGTTTTGGAAAATTCCCTTTAAAAATTATAATTTGCTGAGGAGAATTTTCATAGGAAGTGACAAACAGTTGAAGTGACCATAGGTCCAGATTGTACAAGGACAGGCTTTTTTTGCGTGTGATCTCCTAGTAACTCCTATGGGGACTTCTGAAATGTCTCAATCTTTATTTATTTCATCAATCACAATGGTTGGGTTTATATATGTGTGAGTGTCAATTAATCACAGTTAATTTAAGTGATTAACTTAAAATTAGTTATGATTTAAAAAAATAATTATAATTAATCACACTGTTAATAGAATACCAACTTAAACGTATTAAATATGTGTGGATGTTTTTCTACATTTTCAAATGTACAGTGCTCACTTTATATTATTATTTTTATTACAAATATTTGCACAGTAAAAATTATGAACAAAATAAATAGTATTTTTCATTTCATCTCATACAAGTACTGTAGTGCAATCTCTTTATCATGAAAGTGTAACTCACAAATGTAGATTTTTTTTTGTTACATAACTGCACTCAAAAACAAAACAACAGAAAACTTTATGGCCTACAAGTCCACTCAGTCCTACTTCTTGTTCAGCCAGTCGCTAACAAGTTTGTTTACATTTACAGAAGATAATGTTGCCTGCTTCTTATTTATAATGTCACCTCAAAGTGAGGACAGGCGTTCACATAGCACTTTTGTAGCTGGTGTTGCAAGGTATTTATATGCCAGATATGCTAAACATTCATATACCCCTTCAAACTTTGGCCACCATTCCAGAGGATGTGTTTCCATGCTGATGATGCTCATTAAAAAATAATGCATTAATTAAATTTGTGACTGAACTCCTTGGGGGGGGAATTGTATGTCTCTGCTCTGTTTTACCCGCTTTCTGCTATATATTTCATGTTATAGGCAGTCTCAAATAATGACCCTGCACATGTTAATTTTAAGAACAATTCCACAGCAGATTTGACAAAATGCAAAGAAGGTACTATGTGAGATTTCTAAAAATAGCCACAGCACTTGATCCAAGGTTTAAGAATCTGAAGCACTGTTTAAAATCTGAGTGGGACAAGGTGTGGTGCATGCTTTCAGAAGTCTTAAAAGAGCAACATTCCAATGTGGAAACTACAGAACCCAAACCACCAAAAGAGAAAGTCAGCCTTCTGCTGGTGGCATCTGACTCAGATGATGAAAATGAACATGCATTGTTCCGCTCTGCTTTGGATCATGTCCTCTGGAACATGTCCTCTGGAATGGTGGTTGAAGCATGAAGGGACATATGAATCATTACCTCATCTGGCATGTAAATATCTTGCAACACTGGCTACAACAGTGCCATGTGAACGCCTGTTCTCACTTTCAGGTGACATTGTAAACAAGAAGCAGGAAGCATTATCTCCTGCAAATTGTAACTAAACTTGTTTGTCTGAGCAATTGGCTGAAGTAGGACTGAGCCTCTAACGTTTTATATTGTTTTATTTTTGAATGCAGTTATTTTGTTGTACACAGTTGTACATTTGTAAGTTCAACTGTCATGATAAAGAGATTGCACTACAGTACTTGTATTAGGTGAATTGAAAAATACTATTTCTTTTGCTTTTTACAGTGCAAATATTTGTAATAAAAATAAATACAAACTGAGCACTGTACACTTTGTATTCAGTGTTGTAATTGAAATCAATATGTTTAAAAATGTAGAAAGCATCCAAAAATATTTAAATAAATGGTATTCTAGTGCTTAACAGCGCGATTTTGATCTTGATAAATTTTTTTAATTGTGTGATTAATCATGATTTTTTTAATTGCTTGACAGCCCATATATATATAAATTTTGTTCACTATTGCTGTACTGACTATAATGACTAGCATTTGCTATGTGTACTAGGAATAAACAGTCCAGTAGAATGAGTGTTAAGTGTGAAGTATTTGGAGGGAAAAGTTGAATGTGCTCTGAACACATTCTGAACAGAACAGCTCTGATAGTATCTATTGGCCATTGTGAATTCTAATAGCTCTTGTTCAGTGTTTCCTGGTAAACTCATTTAGAACACTACGCTACTAAAATAAAGCCTCCATTCTGAGAAATATGGATGTGTTTGAGTTAGAGGTTGGTAGTAGTACACATTTATTACAAGATGTACTTTTGTTGTTTTATGCTTATTTAGAGATCCTAAAAATGGGACCACAAAATGTCCTGGTTTTGAAAATGTAGTCACTGACAATAGCAGTATTTTAGGAGACGATACCGTTATTTTCAGACACTGAAGTGAAATCACACAGCCTTTCGGTCATTTTATCAAAGTGCTTTTTTCAAGGAATGTGAGTCAATAATAAACTCCAAGCAAAGAAAGTTAATGTGTTTCTGGAACTGTTAATAAATAAATAAAGGTTCTAAAACAATTCCATTAACTCTCGCCAAATCTAGTCTTTGCTGTCATTTCAGCAAAAAGTCAGCAGGCTCTTCTTACATCACTGTAATTCTGTAAGCTTTGCTAGACATAGCCCTATCAGAGTCCTATATTTTTCATTCCTTTCACTCTGCCTACCATCCTTTAAAAACAAATACTAATGTACTGAAACATACTGCCTCTTAGCAGGTCAAAGTGTTTTACTTGAACAAGAAATTTTGTCTATATTGTGCGTGGACTTTTATATACAATGAATAGGACCCTGTTGCAGTCATCCCACATCTACTGTAAAATTTTATAGCTTATATCTGTAATTTACTTGGGTGGTAGCTGTTGTTCAGAGTGAATGCTGCAATATAACTAAACAAATAAGGTGTGCAGATTTTCAAGGAAAGCATTGACTGATATTGGAGGTTGAAGCTTTGAAACCAAGCTCTGGAGCTGTCTGGCTCACTCTTTGTAGAAAGCTGTTTGTCTTAAAAGGCTTATAGAGGAGGCATAGCCACAAATTTTAAGAAGATCAAAATAGAGTACAGGTGGGATGGTGCACTTTATAAAAGGTAATGGTAGAATGCAAATATCGGATGTCCAAGCAAGTGATGCTGTAATGTGACAGAGGGGGGCACTATAGTACAGCTGTTAAAGCAAGCGGTAATGGACTTTTTCCTTTGTATGTGCACTGTAGAAAGCCAACAAATAACGACTTATCAGCTTTTTAAAGTTAATATATTTGTCATCTCAGGTGATGGCTGGTTACTGATTGCACACTGTTTCATGGCTCTGAGATAAAGAAATACTTACCCAAGGTTTCTCAGGAAATGTAAATAATTACTGGAGGCAGAATTTGTTGTTAAATTAATTCTTTGTTAAATATATTGTCGGCATCAATGCAAGACTTCTCAAAACTAAGGCCGTAGCTCAGGAAGGGGCTCCCTGTATTGTTTTCCCCTCTCATTCTCTGTGCAGTTGTGCTACAGCTGCCAAAATTTGGTCCAAAGCATGCCCATTTTTTCTAAGCTCCAGTGAGCTTGCAATTTTAAAGGGACGCTCTCAATAAAAAATCAGACTTCTGTCTACACTTGTGCTTTAGCAATTATAGTAAAGGTTATACTTTAAAAGACATGCGGGTAGATTCTGTTAGTTCTTTTAAGAGGGATCAATTCCTTACAGGCGGGGTTCCACCCCTTGTGTGCCACTTGGTGGCTTGAGGGTTGATTTGGGGACAGGTGGGAGGGGCATGGACCCCCTAGACTGGATTCCCAGGGAGTTCACTTTCTCCAGCACACTTGGAGGCAATATGACAGCTCCTGGAGTCTGTAGGGAAAGGCTTCCAGCCATCATCACTCATGCAATGCAACTATTCACTTCACCCCAGCACAGCCCTTTGTGATTAAGCCCTTTGACTTTTGTAGAGCTCTGGCTGCTTTGAGTGAAGGTGTTACATAAAATTGTATGTGCCTATGTCAGGCAGAAGGTCAGGGAGGCAGGAAAGCTGTCTTCCCTTCAAACAACTGGAATCTTACTCACGACAGTTTATTAACATCTTCCACCTGTTTAATATGCTTGCTCAGTTGGACAGAGAGGATTAGCAAAAGCCAGCAGCAGCCATGGTGAAATCTGCTGCGAAAAATATGCGTATGCATATCACTTAGTCCATAGACTGTCAAACTCAGGGGTCACAGAAAGGCTTCAGGTTGTGAAAGCCAGCTTCCACTTCCTTGGAGTTAGCTTGGGAGAGTTGGGGATGGTGGGCGGGGTGGTCCTGAGATTTTTCAGCTTTAATGGGGGTTCCTGGTACGGAAAAGTTTGAGAACCACTCTTTCCCAAGCAAAGGCTCAGCTATCCAGGCAAACGCCATTTCCACATTGAAGGAGAAAAAATATTCTAGGATGGAAGCTTTACAGGAGTTAAGAGACCTGAGTGGGTTTTGTTTGATGTAGTCAACTCTGCTTCTTTCTGCCTGGGTTGTTCACCATCCAGTGTGCATAGGACTTGACAACCTCCTTCATTTCTGCTGGTTACAATGTTGCATAAATTGAGTCTTACTTTTTAAAAGACTGTAATGAATACGGCTGTGCAGTGCTGTGGTACACTAGACCGCTTATGGGACTCAGCAGGGTGCCAGCTGCTCACAAATCAGAGGCAAATGGTATAGCTGCTTCAGCTGCGAGGCCCTAGCAGCACTAGCACAGGTAGATCCCAGTGAGCACTAAGTTACATGGCTAAGTGCAAGGGTATTTTACTAGAGCTGGCAAAGTAAATGTTCTAGGTATGGAGGCTTCAAGGTGCAACACTTCAGGTGAAACACATGCTGTTCCTAGCATGGCCACTTGGGGGCACTCCAGTAGAGAGTTCGGGCTCCTCAGAATGGACCTTAATATTATACAAGACAAAAGGGGACAAGAAGATCTGGACGACCTTGAAAACTGGAGAAATGGGATGACATTTAATAGTGCAAAGTGCAAAGTCATGCACTTAGGGACTAACAACAAGATTTTTTTCTATAAATTGGGGATGTATCACTTGGGAAGTGATAGAGGAGGAGAAAGACCGGGGTGTATTTGTTGATCATAGGATGACTATGAGCTGCCAATGTGATACAGCCATGAAAAAGGTTAATGCAGTCCTCAGATGCATCAGGTGAGGTATTTCCAACAGAGACAGGGAAGTGTTAGTATTATACACGGCACTGGTGAGACCTCATCTGGAATACTGTGTGCAATTCTGGTTTCTCATGTTGAGAAAGATTAATTCAAACTGGAACAGGTGCAGAGAAGGGGTAGTAAGATGATCTGAGGAATGGAAAACCTTCCTGATGAGAGGAAACTCAAAGAGCTTGGCTTGTGTAGCCTAACCAAAGTTTGAAGGGAGATATGATTGCTCTCTAAATACATCAGAGGGCTAAATACTAGGGAAGGAGAGGAATTATTTAAATTAAGCGTCGATGTTGACACAGGAACAAATGGATATAAACTGGCCATCAACAAGTTTAGGCTTGAAATTAGAAGAAGCTTTCTAACAATCAGAGGAGCGAAGTTCTGGAACAGCCTTCCAAAGGGAGTAGTGGGGCAAAAAATCTGATTGACTTCAGGACTGTACATGGTAAGTTTAAGTAGGGCATGATATGATGAGACTGCCTACGATGGCATGTAGCCGATCTGCAAATGCTAGTAGCAAATATCCCCAATGGCCGGTGATGGGACACTAGATAGGGAGGGCTCTGAATTAATACATAGAATTCTTTCCCAGATGTCTCGCTGCTGGGTCTTGCCATAATGCTCAAGGTTCAACTTCCTGACCCCAAATATGATGGTCAGGAATTTTCCTCTGAGTCAAGTTGGCAAAGACCCTGGGGGGTTTTGCTTTTTCCTGCAGCATAGAATATGGGTCACTTGGATGTTTAAACTAGTGTAAATGGTGGATTCTCTGTGACTTGATGCCTTTAAATCATGATTTGATGACTTCAGTAACTCAACCAGAGATTATGGGTCTATTACAGGAGTGCGTGGGCAAGGTTTTGTGACCTGCAGTGTGCAGGAGTTCAGACTAGATGATCATAGACTCATAGACTCTAGGACTGGAAGGGACCTCGAGAGGTCATCGAGTCTAGTCCCCTGCCCTCATGGCAGCACCAAATACTGTCTAGACCATCCCTAATAGACATTTATCTAACCTACTCTTAAATATCTGGAGATGGAGATTCCACAACTTCCCTAGGCAATCTATTCCAGTGTTTAACTACCCTGACAGTTAGGAACTTTTTCCTAATGTCCAACCTAAATCTCCCTTGCTGCAGTTTAAGCCCATTGCTTCTTCTTCTATCATTGGAGACTAAGGTGAACAAGTTTTCTCTCTCCTCCTGATGACACCCTTTTAGATACCTGAAAACTGCTATCATGTCCCCTCTCAGTCTTCTCTTTTCCAAACTAAACAAACCCAATTCCTTCAGCCTTCCTTCATAGGTCATGTTCTCAAGACCTTTAATCATTCTTGTTGCTTTTCTCTGGACTCTCTCCAATTTCTCCACATCTTTCTTGAAATGCGGTGCCCAGAACTGGACACAATACTCCAGTTGAGGCCTAACCAGCGCAGAGTAAAGCGGAAGAATGACTTCTCGTGTCTTGTTTACAACACACCTGTTAATGCATCCCAGAATCACGTTTGCTTTTTTTGCAACAGTATCACACTGTTGACTCATATTAAGCTTGTGGTCTACTATGACCCCTAGATCTCTTTCTGCCATACTCCTTCCTAGACAGTCTCTTCCCATTCTGTATGTATGAAACTGATTGTTCCTTCCTAAGTGGACCACTTTGCATTTATCTTTATTGAACTTCATCCTGTTTACCTCAGACCATTTCTCCAATTTGTCCAGATAATTTTGAATTTTGACCCTGTCCTCCAAAGCAGTTGCAATCCTTCCCAGTTTGGTATTGTCTGCAAACTTAATAAGCGTACTTTCTATGCCAACATCTAAATCATTGATGAAGATATTGAACAGAGCCGGTCCCAAAACAGACCCCTGCAGAACCCCACTTGTTATACCTTTCCAGCAGGATTGGAAGCCATTAATAACTACTCTCTGAGTACGGTTATCCAGCCAGTTATGCACCCATCTTATAGTAGCCCCATCTAAATTGTACTTTCCTAGTTTATCTATAAGAATATCACGCGAGACCGTATCAAATGCCTTACTAAAGTCTAGGTATATCACATCCACCGCTTCTCCCTTATCCACAAGGCTCGTTATCCTATCAAAGAATGCTATCAGATTAGTTTGACACGATTTGTTCTTTACAAATCCATGCTGGCTATTCCCTATCACCTTACCACCTTCCAAGTGTTTGCAGATGATTTATTTAATTACTTGCTCCATTATCTTCCCTGGCACAGAAGTTAAACTAACTGGTCTGTAGTTTCCTGGGTTGTTTTTATTTCCCTTTTTATAGATGGGCACTATATTTGCCCCCTTCCAGTCTTCTGGAATCTCCCCCGTCTCCCATGATTTCCCAAAGATAATAGCTAGAGGCTCAGATACCTCCTCTATTAACTCCTTGAGTATTCTAGGATGCATTTCATCAGGCCCTGGTGACTTGCAGGCATCTAACTTTTCTAAGTGATTTTTTACTTGCTTTTTTTTTATTTTATCTTCTAAACCTACCCTCTTCCCGTAAGCATTCACTGTATTAGACATTCCTTCAGACTTCTCAGTGAAGACCGAAACAAAGAAGTCATTAAGCATCTCTGCCATTTCCAAGTCTCCCGTTACTGTTTCCCCCTCCTCACTGAGCAGTGGGCCTACCCTGTCCTTGGTCTTCCTCTTGCTTCTAATGTATTGATAAAAAGTCTTCTTGTTTCCCTTTATTCCCATAGCTAGTTTGAGCTCATTTTGTGCCTTTGCCTTTCTAATCTTGCCTCTGCATTCCTGTTATTTGCCTATATTCATCCTTTGTAATCTGACCTAGTTTCCATTCTTTATATAACGCCTTTTTATTTTGTAGGTCACGCAAGATCTCGTAGTTAAGCCAAGGTGGTCTTTTGCCACATTTTCTATCTTTCCAAACCATCGGAATAGCTTGCTTTTGGGCCCTTAATAGCGTCCCTTTGAAAAACTGCCAATTCTCCTCAGTTGTTTTTCCCCTCAGTCTTGATTCCCATGGGACCTTACCTATCAGCTCTCTGAGCTTACCAAAATCCACCTTCCTGAAATCCATTGTCTCTATTTTGCTGTACTCCCTTCTACCCTTCCTTAGAATTGCAAACTCTATGATTTCATGATCACTTTCACCCAAGCTTCCTTCTACTTTCAAATTCTCAATGAGTTCCTCCCTATTTGTTAAAATCAAGTCTAGAACAGCTTCCCCCCAGTAGCTTTTTTAACTTTCTGAAATAAAAAGTTGTCTGCAATGCAGTCCAGGAACTTATTGGATAGTCTGTGCCCCGCGGTGTTATTTTCCCAACATATATCTGGATAGTTGAAGTACCCCATCACCACCAAATCTTGGGCTTTGGATGATTTTGTTAGTTGTTTGAAAAAAGCCTCATCCACCTCTTCCACCTGATTAGGTGGCCTGTAGTAGACTCCCAGCACGACATCACCCGTGTTTTTTACCCCTTTTAGCCTAACCCAGAGACTCTCAACACTTCCGTCTCCTATGTCCATCTCCAACTCAGTCCAAGTGTGTACATTTTTAATATATAAGGCAACACCTCCTCCCTTTTTCCCCTGTCTATCCTTCCTGAGCAATCTATACCCATCCACACCAACATTCCAGTCGTGTGTATTATCCCACCAAGTTTCAGTAATGCCAACAATGTCATAGTTGTATTTATTTATTAGCACTTCCAGTTCTTCCTACTTATTACCCATACTTCTTGCATTTGTATATAGGCATCTAAGATACTGGTTTGATCTTGCCTCCCAGCTTTGCCCTGACCCTCCTTTCTCTCTGCCATTATAGCCCGTGCTCCCTCCTGTTTCGAACCCATCTCCCAGGTCTTGTTCCCCACTTACCTGTGGGGTTTGCTCACCTGTCCCCGTCATGAGTGGTCCCTTCTGGCCTGAAAGTCTGAGTCTATTAAAGGCATTTAAGTAACTCACAGATTTCCAGGCCAGGATCAATATATCGTGTGTCTCATTGAGTGCCCCTCTGCATAGTCTCTTTGCTGCTTCAGCAGCAGGGGCAGCTAGTTATATGGGCCTGTGGTGCCCATGCTCCAGGAATATTCAGGGCCTGGGGGCCTGGCTCCACTAATGTTCGGGGCCGGGTCTCTCCCCTGTGCAGCAGTACTTCCTGAGCAGCTCCTGATAGCATGTGGCTCCAGATAGGTATAAGGTCCCCTGCAGTCTCTGCCTGCATAGAATTGTTATTTACAAGGATAACAGACCCAAAAGAAAGGGCTAACACCTGAATAGAACATACTGACCACTCCCCCAGTGACTCTGGTTCTTTGTCTGCAGTAACCTTCTTCTGGTTTCTGTCCTTTTAAGATACTGAGCTAGCTCCTGAGTTCTCTTCAGGCTCCTCTATACTCTGTCGCTTGCTGCTTCCTGCATAGACCTGAATCCAGATGTAATGTTTGCTACATACAGGCTGCTCTACATATGGCTCTGCACCTTTTCCTCCCTTGGTAGGGTTCCCACTCTGCATGCACCTCCTCAGCTTCTTTCCAACCTGCGTCCCTGCTCTGCCCTTCGCTCACCGTGCAGACAAGCCCATGTGGCTCCTACGTCACAATGCTGCTCTTCCATCCGCCCTCCAGCTCCCCTGCCCTGTTCTCAGCTTGTGTCACAGCCTCTGCAGCTCATCTTGCTCAGACCTCACAGGAATCAGGTATACTGTTGTGAAATTATAAACGCAGAATTAAAAGCAGAGCTGTCTGTGTATATTTGTTATTCAGGAAATAATGTAATACTCATCTGCCTCTAGAGCTCTGGCCTGTGCTGTGCCACAAGGATCCATCCTCTCCCCCATTTTGTTCAGCATCTATGAAAGCCACAACAAAAGAGTGTGAAAGTGCATGGACTAAAATGCCAGTGAATGTGAGAACTGGAAGACTGGATCGGAACCGTGTGCCATTTAGTCTAGTATTCTGTTTCCAACAGTAGCCAGCATAAGATGAACCCAGCTCTATATCAGCTCCACATCAGATGCAGGCAACACCATCTCTCACTTATACAGGGCCTTGGCTGACATCAGAAAGTTGGAGGATGATCAGGAATAATGTGTCATAGATTCATAGACTCTAGGACTGGAAGAGACCTCGAGAGGTCATCGAGTCAAGTCTCTTCCCTCATGGCAGGACCAAATACTGTCTAGACCATCCCAGATAGACATTTATCTAACCTACTCTTAAATATCTCCAGAGACAGGGATTCCACAACCTCCCTAGGCAATTTATTCCAGTGTTTTACTACTCTGACCATTAGGAACTTTTTCCTAATGTCCAACCTAAACCTCCCTTGCTGCAGTTTAATCCCATTGCTTCTTGTTCTATCCTTAGAGGCTAAAGTGAACAAATTTTCTCCCTCCTCCTGATGACACTCCTTTAGATACGTGAAAACTGCTATCATGTCCCCTCTCAGTCTTCTCTTTTTCAGACTAAACAAACCCACTTCTTTCAGCCTTCCTTCATAGGTCATGTTCTCAAGACCTTTAATCATTCTCGTTTAATCTTCTCTGTACCCTCTCCAATTTCTCCACAGCTTTCTTGAAATGCGGTGCCTTGAAATGGACACAATACTCCAGTTGAGGCCTAACCAGCGCAGAATAGAGCGGAAGGATAACTTCTTGTTTCTTGCTCACAACACACCTATTAATGCATCCCAGAATCATGTTTGCTTTTTCTGCAACAGCATCACTGTGGACTCATATTTACCTTGTGGCCCACTATAACCCCTATACCCCTTTCTGCCGTACTCCTTCCTAGACAGTCTCTTCCCATTCTGTATATGTGAAACTGATTGTTCCTTCCTTAGTGGAGCACTTTGCATTTGTCTTTATTAAACTTCATCCTATTTACCTCAGACCATTTCTCCAATTTGTCCAGATAATTTTGAATTATGACCCTATCCTCCAAAGCAGTTGCAGTCCTTCCCAGTTTGGAATCATCTGCAAACTTAATAAGCGTACTTTCTAAGCCAATATCTAAGTCATTGATGAAGAAATTGAACAGAGACAGTCCCAAAACAGACCCCTGCAGAACCCCACTTGTTATACCTTTCCAGCAGGATTGGGAACCATTAATAACTACTACTACTTTAGTAGCATCATCTAAGTTGTATTTGCTTAGTTTATTGATAAGAATATCATGCAAAACTGTATTAAATGCCGTACCAAAGACTAGGTATACCATATCCGCTGCTTCTCCCTTATCCACAAGACTCGTTATCCTATCAAAGAAAGCTATCAGATTGATTTGACATGATTTTTTCTTTACAAATCCATGCTGGCTATTCTCTATCACCTTATCACCTTCCAGGTGTTTGCAGATGATTTCCTTAATTACTTGCTCCATTATCTTTCCTGGCACAGAAGTTAAACTAATTGGTCTGTAGTTTCCATAAAGCTTCCTATTGGTGTCCTCCCCAACAGAAGGGATAAGTAATAGAAGTAGCCTTTATATAGCTATAGAAAGCCACTAAAAATTGTTTCCCATGACTGATAGTATAGTCTGATGTGGTCACACTGTTCCTGGTTTTCCATCCATTTTGGTATTTAAATTATTGAACACGTCTTGTGTAACACGTATAGGCCATAGAATCCTTAATCTGAAGTGTTTAAACTTTAGTATAAGTGGAGCTGACGTACCAGTTCAGGTCAAGCTGACTTTCTGGTTTTGAACACTGTGGCAGATCCAAACTAGATCTCTTTTCTTTGCAATTAAGGAGAGTGTAATTTGTGTTTCCTGCCTTTGGCTGAGTCAAGCCGTATATGAAAATTTTCCTATAAATAAGATTCCTTGTTCTGGGCCTGATTTGGTGAGAACTTTCAACTTGCACTGCATTCAGTTGGATTTGAGGCCACTCAAAAGCTCATGGGATTGGGCCCTCAAAGAGAGAGAGATCTTATTTCTTTATTTTATTCTTTTTATTCCAGGTGGTGAAACCCTGCTTCCTGCCAATCAACTACGAACTGGTAAGTGAATCTGACAGTACTGATATCAATCAGGGGAGGGTGCAGTTAAAAGACCAGCAGAAGTATTCAGACCCACCCACACCTTACAATCATCTACCACTGTCCTGCTGCGTAAGGCTGGCCAAATCATTTCTCGCTTCTGTGCTTCAATTTAACCCTCTGTAACATGCTGATAATGATATTTACCCCTAATTGGGTAAAAAGCGTTGTAGAAGTGCTGCTTCATTATTCATTATTATTTCATTATAGTCAAATAGTTAAAGACTGAATTGGTGATTCATTGGGTCAGTTACCAAAGGCATTAATAAAAACTGAGTGAGGACTCTATTTGGCCCAATAATTTTATTTATGAGCTAATCCCCTGCTATGGTGTTGGAACTCTGCACAACATTGCTATAAAAATCGATAAAAGTATTGCAATAAAAAAGCAGCCCCTTCCTACCTTACATCTATAGCTTACAATATTAGTCTTACTGAACATCTGTCATGATACCCGCCATCATAAGACTACCTTTTAGTTGCTAGAATGCAGAATCAGGATGCTATTTTCTTTTGTATTTTTATGCATAATTGGAAAATTTGAAGGGGAAAAAAATCCCTTGTTGCTGTGTGTGTTAAAAATGTGAAGTGAATTGGAGTCACTTCTGAACTACCATCTGTATAATGGATTATCAATCACTAGCATCAGTGGGCTGACTGCTCTTGGGGATGTAAGTTTGCATGAGAAGTCAGTTTCTGTATGTCAGTCTGTGTGAGTGTGTATGTGCTTCTTATCTATTCGTATCTTTTGTTCTCCAAGCCTTTCTCAAATTGCTGAGCAAACCTGAAGGGTTGAGAGCCAAAACATGAACGCTGTAACATGCTCCTAAATCTCATACAGGCATAAGATTCAGGGATCCCCGGCTGTGCAGTTGGGGATCAAGAATCTCTCTGAATGCCTGGCTTTCCATTGATTTGTGTGTGTGCCTAATGGAGCAGCAGTTTAACATTTACTAGTGATGGCATGGAGGGCACTTTAATCCATGGTGGTACCTCTGAAAGGTGCCATGCCATCTTTAGGCAGTCCATTTCTCTGTAGTCCCTGGCCTAATGTAAGGCCTGTTGAAACCAATAAAAATTCTAAGCACAGTCTTTTGTGTCAGATTAATGGGATATGGAAGAAAGAGACTAAATGTGAGCTGGCGTCCCTTGTTTACACACAGTAAAGTGTTAACAGAAGTGATTTTTTTTCCTCCTCATAGTGGGCCTGGCTCATTATGCAATCCTATGTGAGGTGGATGAGATGGCACTGTAATCCGAAACTTTCCTGGTCCAAGCAAATGAGACAAATCGCAGTTTCTTCCATTTGTTCTGGTTATTAGCAATATTCCTGATCTCTTTGGGGTATGTTACCACTGACTTGCAAATTGGGCTTGCTCTACTAGATTCTCCCGATCCATATAGGTACAGGTATGACCTATATTAACTCATTCTCATCCTTGTTCCCTCTATGAAAGGGTGAGGGTATTGGGAAGCAGGGGACAGAACTTCTTAAGTCTGTTGGTTTGTATGAAATAATTAATTAGGACAAATATTTCGTCAAAGCAAGTCCCTCAAAGGATTTTGGAAACACTCCTCATAGTTTATAGTCTCTCTGAACATTAAGGCAAGTGACATACAAGCAGTTACCTCTCTGTTACCTCTCTATATAACTGTCATACCAGCTCAGTCTGCTTCTGTTTCAAGTGGACACAAAAGTGCAGTCTCGGAACAAAGGTAACTGTTACTGGTATTAGGCAGGTAGAAGATTCCGATTTTATTTGGATTAGGGGAGGTGAACACTCAGTGGGATTATTTAGACTGTAGACTCTTCAGGTCAGATACTTTCTTTTAATCTGTACAGCACCCAGGATGATGGGGCCCTAGGTGCTACCATAATACAAATAAGTAACGGACAACTTCTAAGATAATTCTCCAGTTAGTGGTACAAACATGAAACTGAACTCAGTGAAAAATAAAGATAGTTACAACACATACCTTGCAGCACAAGATCTTATCCAGTAATTTAGAAGTGATAAGATCTGCATCTTGCACTTGAAATGGAAACTGGTGAAGTCTATGATGGTTCTTAGATCCTGCAGGATTTTGCAGCACAATTTCAGATTTTTATAGTTCTGTTTCCTACACAAACAAGTTTTACCAATGCAGTAAACAATTCTGTTGTTTAGGAGGAGCAGAGCTGTCTACTTCATGTACTGATCCCAAGCTTTCCGTGATTTTTTTTTTAGGCATCCCGTTTTCAGATCACTTGGCAGAGATCCTAAACTTGAGATGTAATGAGTGAAAGGATGTAGTAGCCCATGTTTTGCCAATTTATGATTTGCCACTTAAACACAAACTTATCTGTATTTATTCCAAGATATGCAGTTTTTAGTAACACCATTTACTCCTGGGGGAATTCTGTGCCAAAAAATTAAAAATTCTGGGTACAATATTTTAAAATTCTGCATTATTCTGCAAATGTTGTCAAAATAACACTATATAATCACCCCAGTTTCAATTATTTTGGTAATTTATTTTAAAATACCTATCAGCAACTATGTCTAACAATACAGACACACAAAAATTCCCCTTGGGGTAGAGAGTTAAAGAAATCCCTATGACAACCCAGTTCCTGTTTTTCTGACTCCCCCCTCCACCTGAGTCCAGCTGGGGTACTGGAAACTCACACCCCAGAGAGCAGTTGGGTCCCAGACTAGCACGGAGTTCCCTGCATGCTGCCACCTCCTCCTTTTTTCTTCGGGGCATTCTGGGAACTGCAGCTGCTGGGAACCTGCCTTGTCTTCTACTTGTGAGCTGGGCTCTGCCGAGTCCAGCAGCCCCTAGTGGCAGCCAACATCTCTGCAACCCATTTCAGCGGGGAAAAAAGGAAATTTTGTGTGACCAACATTAATTTCTGCAAAATTCTGTATTGCACAGTGGCGCAGAATTCCCCCAGGATTAACCATTTGGTTCCCACATAGAGGTAATTAATTCATGGCTATAGTATAAATTATTAAATCCATCTAACTTAACATAGTTGTTGCCAGCATAATCCTCCTGGTGGTTTATACTGAGTACTGACATTCAATTCTCAGTGGCGTATTGGCTGATAGATTGTTGAAGCCCCAATGAAATTTACATACATTTTGTTTCTTCCGAATTTGGATTTTATTGAGTATTTTCATCTTGAATGTCTGTTTCCAAAGAAGCTCTTTCTGCCCGTTTCTCATAAATCAGGCATCTTGAAGCTTAGCAATGACATCAGGGCCTTCATGTATCAACTCACTGCAGCTGTTCAGAGTTTCAGGAGCTGAAATATAAGCCAGCTGTTGTTAGGTGTTCACATACTACTTGCTTTACATTGTCATTTCAGTTACTCTGATTTGAAAAGAGAGATTTTACTATAGCTCTTATAATCCAAGTCAAATGAAAATAATAAATCTTCTTTTATGCGCTTTATTTAATTGGATTAGATTTGACGCAATTGATTTTGCTTACATTTTTTAGGGACGTTATATAATGAATGGTAGGAATTAAAATTGATCTTGAGTGGTCTCGTATTTATTTGTTTATTTTGAAAATTAAATGTAGTTGAATTTTATTAAAAAAAAAGATTTAAAATTAAAAAAGAATCAGAAGGATGCATGGCCATATACATTATGGGTGAGAACTTTGCCCTTATTCTGGCCCATTTATATCGGGGGAAAGGAGCAGAGTAAAGGGACCCTTAAATCCCTAGTTGTAGCCGGGGGAGGATTCCCCAGCATAGGCACTGCCTTCTAAGAACCTCATGGCGATCCCCAGCATATAGACAAGAAGGGGATTAGGAGGTATGTGTTGGGGATGGGTCCACAGCATGTAGCATTGCAGAGGTTCTGTGCAGTGCTGCGACCTACAAAGCAGCCATAATTAAGATAAGCCACCAGCCTCTCCATCCTTGGAAGCAGCTCAGGATTGGGATGGTGCAAAGGTGGCATAAAGCCACCATAGCTCCCCCTTTCCCTGTGCTGTGAGTTCTGTTCTTCAGTACCTCTTAGAGCCTCTTAGCACAGCATTTTGCCCAATGCAAGGGTTCTGAACCAGTCTTTGAAGGGCAATTTGGCACCCAAATATGCAAGGGATCTGAAAATCCTACCTGAGCTGTGCTGGTGCACTGGTGCAATCTTACCTGAGTGTAATGTCTCAGTGGTTAAGCTGTTATGCAGAGGTTTTGTTCGGTTGCTTTTAGGAAAGAGCATTGTGATGCAGAGTAATTGATTTAAAGGTTATGGACAATGAATATTGGTCAGGGAAGAAGTGAGAAAAGAATAGAAAGAGAAAGATGCCAATGAAAAGAAAATAAATTAAAAATCAAAATGGTACCAAGGAATAAGATGTTCTTCTGTGCTGCCTTTGAGAAGAGCTTGTGTTTAGTGTAGAGGGAAATCAGCAGTATAACCAAATGAACCGCTTTGACACAACAGTCAGTGGAATATATATTGAGCTACAGAATTGTTGTATGTTCTTGTGTATGTCCAAGTCCAGGAATTGGTAACCTGTCTGGCTGTGAAGGTTCTTGGGGTGCCCAGGACAGAGATTCACCTTTCTTCCCCCTGCCTTCAGCAAGAGGGAAACTCGCTGGTGCTTAAGTGGATGCTAGCTCCCTGACACCTCCAGCCTGTTAGCCACCCAAACAATCTCCTTTGGGCTCTGCCAGCCCTTCCTTTGACTTTCAGGTTAACAGTAGGTGTATCCCAGCCCCTGAGCCCCTTTGAAGGTTTCCCACTGTAGTATTCAGCCCCTTATCCACTGAACATCCATAGTAATAGCAGGTCTGCTATTGCCAAGGGCCAGTGTACACACCAGCTTCTTTGAGTCAGCCTAGGATCCACTTCTTGAACAATACCATAGCACTGAGTTATATTTATAGCGAAAACAATCATAAGTTTATGATCAAAATGGAGATTGTGAGTAAGGATAGTGGAAACAGAAGGGTTACGTATAAAACAAAATCATAACATGATTTCTAGAGACTCAACTTAACTTTAACAGGACTAAGCATCCAAGCTAAGTTCTCACCCCAAATGTCCTTTGCAGTGTTTCCAACCAAGGCATAGCTGGGATCCCATTTTCATGAATGTAAACATGCTGTCTGTTTACCTCCTTGGTGCAGAATAACAGGTTTTCTTTTTGTCTTCCCCTTACATTCCCCAAAAGTTCATTGTCTGCCTCCAGAGACAGGGCAGCTCTCTGTGGTTTCCTCTCCAGTATTTGGTCTCCCCCTTGGCCGGGCCGGCTCCAGGCACCAGCAGAGGAAGCACATGCCTGAGGTGGCACATGCTCAGGGGCAGCATTCCATCCATTCTTGGGGCGGCAGATTCCAAGCGGCTTTTTTTTTTTATGCTTTTGCAGTTCGGGCAGCTTTTTTTGTTTTTTTGTTTTTTGCTTGGGGCGGCAAAAATCATAGAGCCGGCCCTGTCCTGGGCTTCCCATCCCCCTTTTCACTTCACTTGTCAGTGGAGCTTCCATGGAACTAGCTTACAATGCTTAATCTGCATGTGAACGAATATACGTGAATTTTTCTGGCAGAAAACTGTTTATCAACTTTGCTTTAATGCAGACTATAAAACACATTTCCAGTATATGTACACAACCCCTTGCATGGTTTTGGTACATAAATTTTATGACACTATTCGTAACCAGTTTGACACGGCTTTCATTTAAGACCTCATCTGATATTCATTATGAATAAATATTATGAAAGTAGTGTGTTAAGTGTAGTGAGTTTGTGAGGCCTGTTAGGAGTTGCTGTTGCAGAACAGTGAACCATATGCCAGCTGGCACGAAAGGGCCTCTGGGTCACACTGGTCATTAATAACCATCTTGTCATCTTGCTTGAAGGAAATCTTATGATCTTCAGAAGGAAGTTACTGAACACTTGATGAACACTGAGGGTGGAATTTAGACTCCAGTGGTGTCCATATCACTCTGAATTAAGAATGCATTTATGTTCAGGTGGAGTTAGTTTGAAATGTGGGTTACTTGCTCAGAGGAGATGTACAGGGCTATTCTGGAGTTTAGAGCAAAGTTGATTCTGTCAAAGAATTCATTTCAGAATGGAGTTATTACCATTCCATAGCACAGCCCCTTCCCATGTTCAGCAGCGAGCCTTAGCCACAAGCAGAGATGATGCATGGGGGGATGGGGCATGCAGGGTCACATGCCCCCTCCCTCAGATTTGCTGCTTGGCTACTGAGCATGTTCACATGCACTGAGTGTGCTTAGTAACACTGCTGAAGCCAGCTGGCTTCACTCTGCCCCTCCACTATCGCCAGGCACTGGCTGTGAGGGCTTTCTCTAGCTGACATCAGTGTCCAGAAAGTCTTGTTCTTGGAAGAAAGGGGAGTATCTATGTACATTGTATAAATCCATCCATCAGCAAGGGAGAGTGGGCTCAGTTAGGCTGAAGATCTCCCCTGTGCCCCGCCTATAAGTGACAGCATAACCCCTTTAGCACTTTCCCAACCATCCTACCCTCTAAGAGAAGTTCTCTTTCCTCTGCCCTTGCCCTGCGCAGTGTGGTAAAGGGTCTTTGATGCCTGTAGCTTCTCTGAGCCTTGTGTAGGAATAGAAGGAGAAGAGGTACTCAGGGAGCTTATTTGCATGAGCCACTTGCCATCTCAAGGGGTTCTGGGCATGTCCTGAGCACAGAGCTGCTCTCTGCTCCCTTAACCGAGCCCAGACATCCCCCGAATAGGTCAGTCTTGTCTGGAGCCCAAATACATGGGTCTACTGCCCAATATGGCCTGTAGTGCAACAGAAAAGAAATACAAAATTTGGCCCTTAAACATTTTTTGGTTTTACTTGAAGCTCCAAGCGTTGTTCAGTTCGCCCATTGCTAAGAAAATAAAGAAAGCAAATGAATGATTTTATTTCCAGATCACTTCTGGATTCTAGGAGGTATTTTAAAATAATCAAAGATGCACTGAGAATGTTAATTTTCATCCTTCCCCTGTAGTGGTTCTGTTGTCCTTTGCTAACAGCCTGCTAGGGTACTGTATCTTTAAAAAAAAAAAAATTGATGCCTCTGAGGCCCCTCAGACATCCTGTTGCATGTCTTGCATTAACTAAATGTGACTTAAAGCTTGAACCTTGAGGCGCACATCCGCTCACATCTTAAAATGACTCCATCAGTTAAATGGGGCCTATCACTGTTTGGCTTGTCAGGTTTAAGGCACAGTTAACCAGTGATGTTTACCAGGAAAATCATGACTTGACTTTTGCACCCTTCATCTTTTTTTCAGCTAGTTGCCAAAACATTCTACATACCTCGCAGTGTTACCATTTTGACATCACTATAATAAATAGCTGTTGTAACAGTGGAAGCTGAGAGTGCACTGACCCAGCTATGCATGCTTTATTATAACCTATCCACAGACGGAACTTGATTTTTTGTATGGAAGTTAACTCTTTTGGTGCCATCTCTTTCTGTTTTCTCCTGATTTCTCACTTAAGTAGTTCTTTATCTGTGCTGTCAAATTGTCCATCTTTGAAGAGTGGCACTTTCAAATTTCAGGCTTACTTACCAAAATAATCGCCCTTATTTGGACAGTGAACAGAACCTGGGCTCTGGTCTCATCCCAGAAGGACTGGGGAAGTAAGTGGGAGAGAATGGGACAGAGAAAGGAAAGGAGAAAGCATAGAACATGAAAGATAAAAATAACTGAGGGAGAAGAGCCATATGAGAACGGAAAATGTCTTGAAGAGAGACAGGGAGAGAGAAACTAAAGTGAAACATTTAAAACGGTGACAAAACCAGTTCAAGTTACTCTGAGTGAAAACCTATTCTGATATAGGAGTTAAAATAGAGACTAGGAAGGGGAAAAAAAGGAAGTGGGAGAAACCCAAGGGAGAATTTTATTTTGTGTCTGTGGTTTAAGGGAAGCTTGGCTGTTTCTACCAAGAACTTCTTAACTCAGCTTTCCATGTGGTTGTGTGAATATTTGCCTCCCAAAACTGTTGACTGATTGTAGATCATCTGCATTTCCCCTTTTTGAACAGCTATGACTGTCAGGCTTTTTATCCTCATTTCATTTAATTGACTTTAAATGATCTCTTCTCATGAAAAATACAGAAGCATTCCCACGTTCCGATAGACTGTAGTCTGTCCATTTTTAATACGACCCTGAAACAGATTTTCTTCGTACGTTTTGACTGAAGCACCATTTGTTGTATGGTGATAGCCTCAGATTACAGCTAAAGTATTGGCCTCTCCGATTTCATTCTAAGTGGGATCTGAGTACTGGAAGATGTGGGATCATTAACTTTCTTTAATCGGGTGTGACCTTCAAATCCTCTGGAGTATGATGATAGTGACCAAGCTGCACTTAAAACTGAAAATGAGCGGCTATTCATCTCTGCCAGATGTAATGCTGGATTCCAGCTGAAATCAGTAAATATGTCACTGGAAAATTGTATCAAATTCTTTTGATTGAACTGAATTTGAAGCTTGTTTGTTCCTTCAATGCTATAGTTGTTTTGTTTTTCTTTTTCTTTTCTTTTTTCTGTAAGAGAATTTTAGAGCCATGAAAAACCTAGGCACAGAGAACTGAGTGGCCTAACTAACCATATTGTTGATAGGGATGTATTGTATTCCAACCCCCTTCCAGATACTACGCTCAGTGCCCTCGTAAGTGGCCATAACTCTCAGAGGACAGTTGAAGCTCCATGTGTTTGCACTTGCAGGTTCATTCTGATTCTTTTGTTTCCTCCATTTCCACCCTCAAAAAATTGAGGGGTTCCACTGCTTGAGTTTGTGGATTCCCTGAGATGATCACAGATTTCAGGTGATCCATTAGGGGCAGAGGGCATCCATGCAAAGGTACCTTACTTCTGCACAGGTACCCAGCCTTTGTCTTGCTCTGCAAGACAGCACCAGTCTCTCCAGAGTCATGTTGCCAAGGAGTCCCTCAACATATTGCTGACCCTGGAATCCCTTACCAGGGGAGGGTCTACAGCATGGAAAAGGAACAAGCAGTAAAGTTGCTGCATTCTGTGGTTTGATTGAAGGGTTTGGGGAGTGGGAATGGGGATGAGGATATCTGACGGAGTTTAGATTTGCCTCTCCAGTGCCTACCTTGTCATCATCAATTCCCTACTGCCATCAATTCCCTACTGCCAAAACTTCCATGGAAGGCTTTCTTTGGTGTTTGGAGTGCATGTCACAAAGAGGGGTCATACTCCCCTTTGATGTAGCTCCAAGCATGGGGCTTATTGTATTTTATCTGACGTGGTAACATTTTTGTGTTTATTGATCAGTGTTATCATGTCGTTGACTATTGTAAGTGTGGAAGTGAATGTGATCCAGACTATCTCACACATACATAAAAGTCAACGTAGAAAAACAAATTGAGCAATATAAAGATGTGATGAGCAGAAAACCAGATGTACTAGATGTTCAAATTAAATGACACAGTTAAAATGTGGTCGCTCTTTTGGGATGCACATATCTACATACAGTAGTTATGAATTAAAGAGGGAACAGAGATAGGAGTACTTTTGACTTGATCATTTAACCTTTTTATAACAATCTTTTTCTCCCCTAGGTTTCCCATTTCTGTATGTGGAACTATTTCAGTAAGGCATTTGATACGGTTCCACATGGGGAATTATTAGCTAAATTGGAAAAGATGGGGATCAATATGAAAATTGAAAGATAGATAAGGAACTGGTTAAAGGGAGACGGGTTATACTGAAAGGTGAACTGTCAGGCTAGAAGGAGGTTACTAGTGGAGTTCCTCAGGGATCGGTTTTGGAACCAATCTTATTTAATCTTTTTATTACTGACCTTGGCACTAGAAGTGGGAATGTGCTAATAAAGTTTGTGGATGACACAAAGCTGGGAGGTATTGCCCATACAGAGAAGGACTGAGATATCATACAGGAAGATCTGGATGACCTTGTAAACTGGAATAATAGTAATAGGATGAAATTTAATAGTGAAAAGTGCAAGGTCATGCATTTAGGGATAATAACAAGAATTTTAGTTATAAATTGGGGACACATCAGTTGGAAGTAACAGAGGAGGAGAAGGATCTCGGAGTATTGATTGATCACAGGATGACTATGAGCCTATGAGAAAAGCTAATGCGGTCTTGGGATGCATCAGGCAAGGTATTTCCAGTAGAGATAAGGAGATATTAGTACCATTATACAAGGCACTGGTGAGACCTCATCTGGAATAATGTGTGCAGTTCTGGTCTCCCATGTTTAAGAAGGATGAATTCAAACTGGAACAGGTTCAGAGAAGGCTACTAGGATGATCCGAGGAATGGAAAACCTGTCATATGAAAGGAGACTCAAAGAGCTTGGCTTGTTTTGCCTAACCAAAAGAAGGCTGAGGGGAGATATGATTGCTCTCTATAAATATATCAGAAGAATAAATACTAAGGAGGAAGAGGAATTATTTAAGCTCAGTACCAATGTGGACACAAGAACAAATGGATATACACTGGCCATCAGGAAGTTTTGACTTAAAATTAGACAAAGGTTTCTAACCATTAGAGGAGTGAAGTTCTGGAACAGCCTTCCAAGGGGAGTAGTGGGGGAAAAAGACATATCTGGCTTCAAGACTAAGCTTGATAAGTTTGTGGAGAGGATGGTATAATGGGATAGCCTAATTTAGGCAATCAATTTGTCTTTGACTACTAGCGGTAAATATGCCCAGTGGCCTGTGATAGGATGTTAGATGGGATGGGATATGAGTTACTACAGAGAATTCTTTCCTGGGTGTCTGGCTGGTGAGTCTTGCCCATATGCTCAGGGTTTAGCTAATTGCCATATTTGGGGTCGGGAAGGAATTTTCCTCCAGGGCAGATTGGCAGAAGCCCTGAGGGTTTTTCACCTTCCTCTGCAGCGTGGAGCACTGGTCAGTTGCTGGAAGATTCTCTGCACCTTGAAGTCTTTAAACCATGATTTGAGGACTTCAATGGCTCAGACACAGGTTTGATGCAGGAGTGAGTGAGTGAGATTCTGTGGCCTGCATTGTGCAGGAGGTCAGACTAGATGATCATAATGGTCCCTTCTGACCTTAAAGTCTATGATTCTAACTTGGCTTTTTTTCTCCCCTATCTGGAACCACACTCTTGGTACAATACAATGATGTGTGTCTAAAAAATGTAATGTCACACCCCAGATATGTTGTTGGGAGCAGACGTTGAACTCTTGATCTAAAAACATGAGATTCTACTAATTGAGCTTAAAGAGCTCTTCAGTCTCTTAGCCTGAAGCCGCTCTTAAATCTCTGTTGATCTAGAAATAAAAACCCAAGAAGATTTCAGTGTATTGCCTTTGAAAGATGTCATACAGTCTATATCCACTAGAGACATGTATTACCTTGGCCACCAGAAGGAGTCAGTATTGTTCCATGAAAGCTATAGAAATATATGGAGAATTGCAAAGAGAATTTAATAAAAAATGAAAGGTAGCAGCTATAAAGTCCCATGTGTTCATGTCCTAAAGCATCCCATTCAAGAGTCCAGTGTGCATCCAAAATGCAATGAAAATCAGACTCAGTATGTGTGCTTTGTTCTTCAACAACTATAACAACAAAAAAGGAATTTTCCTACACTTCAGTTAAAGTGTCTGCACAAAAATTACGTCTAAAAAAAGGTTTTGTATTTGATATTGGCATGAATAGAACTATATTAAACCACAGAAGAATAAAGTTTCAGTGCTTGTCAGGGTAGTTTCCCAGGTCCACCATAAAAATTGTTGCTGTTCAGATAATGATTGTACTCTTTTGTAAGTTGGCTTCAAGTTCCTATCATGACTCAGTTTGGAATATGACTGTTGTAATGCTAGAAGAAAGTTGATGCCTTTCTGTAATGCTACAACGTAGATAATTAAGGGAGCAATAATTAAAATTTAAATCCAGCAATATGATGCATTCATTAGACACAAAGAGTCCTGTGGTACCATATAGGCTAACAGATGTATTGGAGCACAAGCTTTCGTGGGTGAATACCCACTTCATCAGATGCATGTAGTGGAAATTTCCAGAGGCAGGTATAAGTATGCAGGCAAGAATCAATCTAGAGATAACAAGGTTAGTTCAGTCAGGAAGGATGAGGTTCTCTTCTAGCAGTTGAGGTGTGAACACCAAGGGAGGAGAAACTGCTTTTGCAGTTGGCTAGCCATTCACAGTCTTTGTTTAAGACTGTGTCACTAGACACAATGCATTTCCTCCTTCCTTTCCGTTTTCATGGTAACATTTGGGGTGTGAAGCCTTTTTATGCATGGAACAATAACTTGTTTCAGACTGTTTAGTTGCATTCCTATTCTTTTGCCACAGGAAACTTTCATGTACATTTGCCTTTAATGGGCATGCAAATAGAGTTACATGCTCTCTGGTTTGCTGTCCATGGACCATTCAGAATGAAAAGAATGAAAAGAAGCAAAATTCTTCATTCTGCTTTTACAGCATATTCTCCAATCAGTCCATGTGCAGAGGTTCCCTTTCTGGCAATGACAGTTCTGTGTACAGAAAAAGAGCAGAACTGAAGCATCGATTGGAGGATTTCGCTTTGTAAGCATATTTTTGCCCTCCTTTTAAAGTACTTTCGAATGAATAGAGCATCTGAAGTATGGGGAGGAAAAGCTGTCTGTAAGCCTATCAGTTTCCCAATAAAGTCTGTAAAATATAAATCAGCCATACTCTGTGTTGTGTTTTTTTTTAACTTCAGCAAAATATACTCTCATAGATATCCGTAAATACAGAGTTAAACATTACAGTGCCGAGGAGGGCTGCTACTTGTCTTTCAATAAAGAAAACCAACCTCTGTAGCATTAACTTTGGAGGCAAATTTTGTTCTAATCTAAATTTGTTTAATAAACATAGGTGTTTGTGAGCAAAAAGTTTCCTAACCTTCTACTTGGGGGAGCTAAGAATGGATTAATATTTTAACTTCAGATTAAATATTGACTAGCTAGGCTCAGTGATGACTTCTTTATTGTACAACTGGTGGCTCTGTTTTACTTGATGTTATCATAAAATGATTCCCTCAATCAATGCCAACTTATTCCATGTTCTCTGCCGTCAGTCAGTGTCTTGATAGAGGTCACATGCTGATTTAACTTGTCAGACTTTTTTTTTTCAAAGCTGCCGAATAGGGAGGGCTAGCTCAGTGGTTGGAGCATTGGCCTGCTAAACCCAGAGTTGTGAGTTCAGTCCCTGAGGGGACCACTTAGGGATCTGGGGCAAAAATCAGTACTTGGTCTTGCTAGTGAAGGTGCAGGGGGCTGGACTTCAACATCCCTTCCAGTTCTAGGAGATAGGTAGATCTCCAATTATTATTATTATTTTTTAACCTTAGGTAGGATCCCTAGTTGACTTCTCTACACTTATAAATCTTGAGCTGTCCTTCTGGCTAGTTTCTAAGGAGACGATTACATACAAGTAAACTTTACTAACATGGAGTGTGTAGGTGAGGGGGGAGAGTTGGACTGGTGGGTCTGCTTTAACTGTCTTTGCTCCAGTTCATCACATGCTGATCAGACACAGATTGAATCTCATGTTCATTTCCTGAAAAGGATCATGAAAAGCTATGGTTAACCACGTAGTGATGGAGAATGCTGTCTTTCTCTGACTTTCCAGGTGTCTTTAAAGCAGTAGTCAAATAAAAGGAAATGCAAAGTTAATCCTATTAATCATTTAAATATTAACAAAGGTGAGAGAACTTTCCATTTGTTCAAATGAACAAAGAGAACAGGAGATCTCCTACTATATTCACTTGAAAGTGGATGCACATTCCTTGGTCTTATCTTCTCTTTTGTTGTAATTTTTGTGTCTTTGATTGTGGTTAAGTCAACTTGATCCATTCTTTTGATTTCATTAGCCAGTTTGCTTTAGGAGTGGAACTTTTTTTTTGTTTGGTCTTTTCAAAGCATTATTGACAGGAAGCAACAGATGGCTTTTTTAATAGGGAGTTGAAATGTTACTCTTAAACAAGTCTCTGCCTTGTAAACATTTCTGTTCATCTCACACTTAACCTAACAAAGCTCTGCTTAATCTTGTACTGAATATGAATCTAACCATCCTTTCAATCTACTTTGTACAGGAAAAAAGTGATGGATTAGGTTTGCTGCTCCTGAAATGCTATTATTGGTGATGAGCATGTCACAGGTGCACATGAATACAGATAATGCATTATAGGAAGAATGTACAAATATTGTACTTTTGGTGTATATGATTACAAGGATTAAGTTAGAGTGAACTAAGACCACTTTATTTCTGAGTGAGAGCAAACATATGGGGGTTTAACATGCTTTAATTTATGTGCGTTGACTTGACACCTTTAGTTTGCCTTAACTCGCCTGAGTGTCCCGTGTAGGTAAGCCCTTAGTGTCTCTGTGCCTCAGTTCCCTAACTTTAAAACAGGGGTAACAGCACATCCCTATCTCATGAATATATTAAAGATTTTGAGGTGTTCACATATTATGGTGGTGGAGGCCATATAAATACCTTGGATATATAAAAATAATCTGAACCAATTGGATTGCATTGAGCAAATTCTGGATCCCTTTTGTGCAATTCCTCTACCCATCACATAATTCCATCCTCTAAGTTTATAACAACTTCCCTGCCTCCCTTGAATTCTTACTAGATCTGACTGAAAATATTTCCTTGAAACTATTTTTAATGGAACATGACGTCTTTTTATTTTTTAATTCTGAGTTTTTATTTGAATATCTTAATTTTTCTAAAGACCAACCAAACCCCCCCAAATATTCAGTCAAATATGGTTAAACATTTTTGGTTTTAGAGAAAAATGGGAAGGTTTTAGGTTTTGGTTTCATTTTTTTTGGTAGAAAAAATGAAAAAATTAACATGAAATTTTTTGAAAAAAAAAATTCCCATCTGCCCTAAATTTCCCACAAAGAAACGCATTTTTCTGCAATCTCTTCTTGTTAGGCTTCCTCCCCCATCCACAAACACCCATCAGCTCACCTCAGACTTCTGGTTTGCTCCTGAAAATCCTTCTCTAACATCCTCTTTCCACACACCACCATCCTTGCTTCAGCCTTCTGGTTCAGTTCACATCTCCATGTTCTGGCTTCTGCAGACATGATCATAGCAGCTTACCTTATGACAAACCTTCTTTTCCTTGACCTCCTCTTAGACTGTAGATAAGGTGGCTTCCCCTTAAGGAGTACTACTGATTCCGTGGCCAAGGGATTCATATCTGATAAGGTCTCTGTGTCTCAGGGCTGGCCACTAATGCCTCATTCTTATCAAGTCAGGGGCTTCCATGCAGACAACTCCAGAATTTGACTGTTTGCATATGAGATGTGATAATATTAGGATCAGCAGAGAGATTCAGAAGCACTGGCAGAAGTAAGCTCCTCATGACAGGATTAGCAATGCCAGTGAGGTCTAGGATGGGAGTCAAGAGTGTAAGAGGAGATGATGAAAGTCTGGTGTCTGAAGGTGGGGGAGTTACATCAAAGAGAGACTGTGAGAAAAGCACCAAGGCTTGGTGCTATTGTGGGTATTGAGAAGAAGTGAACTGAGACCCAAATCAAAACCCTAACCCTGCTGTTCACGCACCAAATGGCAAACCTGAACTCCAGCTGTGAGGCCCTCAGCATGCCCCTGTCGTCTCTACCACTGGATCTGGCCAGAACCTATTTACTATCTGAGAAGTTGTCTATTTAATATTCTTACAAAGGACAACACTGGCATATATTTGAGATGTCAAATTAGCTACTCACCTGAGACATTTGTATTACCCTTTCGAGGTACTGAATTGTTTAGTTCTATAAATGTGAGTGGCCTATTACAGCAAGAGGGACAATTCTCTTTTAACTTCTGATAGTAGCCAGAACTGTCATTATCTACTGCATAAAGCTTAAGGCCAAAATTTTCAAAAGTGAATAGTGATTTTAGAGGCCTTGCTTTTGGGTGTGAATTTTGAGACTAAGGGGACTGATTTTCAGACGCTCAGAATTTCTTAAGGTATCTAAAGTTGGGCATCCAAAATTATTAGCTCTTTTTGTAAAATCTTGGTTTAAATTCTTAGGGTGAAATTCTTTAATGGAGCCAAGATATCCCCCTTTGTCTGTCTGTGTGAAGCAGGTCTCTCTAATTTGCATGACAGATACCAGAGTCTGATTGCTACCATTTGACACTAACAGTGGCAATGCATCTCCTTTCCTCTCATTCTTCTTTGAGCCTTATATCTGGCTCTGTTCTGCTAATTATCTTCCTCATTGCTTTCTCCAGTGCTACATTGTCTCTTTACCCTTGTTCCTCTGTTCTTGTCACTCTGTTCTCTATTTCCTGTCCCTTATATTCCATTGCCTCTCTCTTCATCACTTCCTCTATTGCTCCTAAGGTCTCTCTTCCACCACTCTGGTTCCCACGGTCGCCTTTTCCATCTCACATCCTGCAGTCCTTTCTGTACTCTCTCCCCATTAAACCAGGAGGCTAGAGGGAATGGTTCTGATGCTGCCATCTGAAGTTGCTCACACCCTTGGTTGGCTTCTCTGCTCCTCTCTGCAATGCAACGCACAAAGAGAGAGGGAGAAAGAGAGAGAGCGCTCAATGAGTAAGGATGCTCAAAAGCTGGCTGCTCAAAAGCTTAGAAGCAGACAAAACGTTAAAAATCCCCTCCTGACAGTTGGCTCGGAAGCCATGAATGTCATGCTTACTATGTGGGAGCACTGGCCAAACAGCAAGGCCTTCCCATGAACTGTCAGATATTTGGCAAGTCTGACTTTTGGCCTTGTTTCACATATGACAACACACACACAAAAAGACATCTTCTTTATTATGAGAGGGTCAGTACTGACTTTGGTATGAGTATCATTCTTGTGATGGGAAAAGCAAAACAGATGGTGGAATTCCCCAAACACTTGACTAGTGGAATATGTCATGTAAATACAAAACTGTAAAGATGGGACCAGGAAAAAAAGTGTCAGCACAAAAATTGCATATTCACATTCATAAAAACTTGATGTGTGCCTGTTTATCTCTGCAGATCAACATAAATTTCCATCTCCCTTCTGTCTCTTTTTGAATGAGCATTTTAGCTAGGGCGTACATCAACAGATATGGTTAAGGTTGCTGTATGTCTCTTTTCTAAATGTCCTTTTTCATTTGCTTATAAGGACATCAAACTTTCATAATTGCTGCATGGTGTCCAGTGCTGAATTATTAATGGCATGATGGCTGCAAGTAGATTTCTTTGACACATAAGTCTGTGCTCTCATGTTTCCAGAGTAAGAGAATCTCTGACAAATTGTGCTCAATCATTTTTCAACACATTATCTAAAGGAACAGATTCCATGCCATGGTCTGACCCTTTGGAACTGAGCTGGGAGCACAAAGATGCTGTAAACAATCCAGAGCACTCCCCAGCTGGGGATTCCTCCAGAGTTTGGTAGCTGGCACAGCTGGCTTTCCCTGCTCCTGGAGAATCCAACACAGAGATCATGCAAGGGGTGTTCTAGAGAAACACGGGTGTGGCCAGAGGGCTACTGGACCATTCTCGGCTAGTATATGGTCTGTAGGGGACTATAGGCAGACAGCATACTCTAGGACATGCTTAGTTTACGAGAGAAGACCTTGAGTTTAGTTTCATGTTTCTAAGGAAGAATTGTAAGAAAATAGAATTTTAAAACCAATGAAAAGACACCCTTGCTGTTACAGCTGCCCTGCCCTGCCTATCTCCTGTATATAAAAAGCTTCCATCGCTGCTGTTGTGCATCAGTTCCTATTCATATTAGCCACCATTATGCTGAAAGTGGAGGGGCAGGGGGCTTTTAGGCATTTTTACAGAGAATTATTTCCACATGAATTTTCAGTACAATGTCTGCTCTGTTAGGGATTTAATTTTTTAATACTAATTCAGATAATTATTTTATCATAATAATTCTGGTTATCCTTGTTGTTACCAGTGTATCAAAGTGTTCCTTGTTAATCTTTATCGAGCTGTGAGAGGGGTTATGGCTTAGTGCAGGATGTATGTGCTGTCAAATTCTATGCGGGCACATTAAGTGGGTACTGCTAATAAGTGTATTTTACGTACTTCAGGCATTAAACTGCATTTGAAGTTAAGATAAAATCTGAACTTCCTGCAGGATTATATTTCCTCTTTCCTGAAGATGGTAGAAACTCTGCTTCTAATGAGAGAAGACTCTGATCTCCGGTGACTGCCCAGCAAACAGAACAGAAAATAATAAAACTGCACCTTCCAGGTCACAGCTGCTCTCATTTGCCAATCCGTGGAGTCAGATTTGCAATTCTCTCACATTCTGATTCTCTTGTGACTTGGCTGGGTGGCACAAGTTCCTGATCATGCGAGTATATTGGAGCAGTTGTAATCTCTCTTGGGCAGTGACTGGTACTCCTAGCCTTGTGCAAACATTGTGTTCGTGTGTTTACATTTTGCAAAGTCTTTATAGTTAACATTGATCAAGTTGCAAACTTGTTCAAAGCCTTGAAGTTGCAGGTTAAACTCACCCCAATCAGTAAGGTGATTCAACAGAAGGAATCACATTTTCTTTTTCTTCTTAGTGTGCCTGTGCCATTTTAAACTGGGCTGAGTGTCAGTCTTCAGTGGAGATATGCTTGAGCAATAAAACCATCTTTTTTCTCGGAGAGCTCTTTTCAGATTAAGTAAGTGTCTCAAGACTGAATTCTCTTTACTCAACACTGAGTTAGTGCATGGCTCAGTGTCCGCAATTGCTATGACGGTGAGAAGAAGGGTTGTACTGTCTACTTTCATCTCTTCATTCCCTGTCCCTTTAGTCTGTACTTTGATTGGAGAGGATAAAACTGAACTTGCAATTGGATATTTTATTGTTTTGCGTTTCTTGTCCTAAGCTTTTGTGTAGTGTTGCTGAGTGCTGTTTAATAGCTGCCATATTTTACCCCAGATGTGACGGCATTTCAGTGATGGATGAAGTGATCCCTATTCTGTATAGCATTTGCATATCGGGTTTACAGTTTAGAAAGTGATTTTGAATCCCTTAGGACAGAAGGCACAGATGAATATAAACTATGATTATAACACTCTTATTACAAAAGTAAAATATCTACCTTCACCTTTTGTTTGAGCTCTTCTCTGCCAGATGTCTGAAACTGATTTGCAGATTTTACCCAGAATCCAGCCTTTCCAGGGGTTTAAAGCTTAACTGCTGTTTTATGCATGATGGGCTCTTTGTAAATAGACACTGTTAGTTTAGTTTAAAAGTTGGTAAGTTTCTCTCTAACATGTGAAGGCTGCTTGGCTCTAGTAATTCTGCTGTGTATTTAGCAAAATAAAATGTTTCTGCTGCCATCCTATTGTAACCTCATATTGCAAAGTCGTTAAATGGTGTATCTTCTCACCTGAGAGGCCACATTCTGCCCTGAATGCAATCCTTTACAAACACATTGTAGTCATTGGGTCTGATCACCACTACATTACCCTAGTTTCAGACTAGTGTAACTCTATTGATTATTGCAGTGCCATAAGTCTGGAGTAATGCGTGTAGTCAATCAAGCCCAGTGAGTCAAGGCAGAATTTTGTCCATATTGATTAATAGGCTAGCTTTAATTTTTATTTAAAAAAAAGAATAAAAATATTGCTAATTGAGTTTATTTCTAAACTAATATAGACATGAATCTCTACATTTTCAAAGCTGTGTGCGGGATTTAGCACCACGAACACCTAAAGGGTAACACCTAACTTCCCTCTTTAGTACGCACGTATAAATGTGTTTTGCATCTGGTAGCAAAGAATGAGAAGGTGAAAGGGCAAAATGAGAGTTGCACAGCTAAATTATGCATACCGCAATGGAAATTCACTCCTTGACATTGTTTTGCTGTCTCCAACATGTTAGTCCTCTCTTATTGTACAAGTAACTGTATGCCAGAACTTTTGAATACGAGAGCCCATGTAATTAGTAGAACTCAGAAGCTCGCACAACATAAGATTAATTTCCATTTGTGTGTCTGTCTCAGTGACATTTGCTTGTTGATAACACTGCAGATCATTTCTGTGCCTGAATTATGTATTTTGTTTGGTGGGAGAGGTATGGGGGAAGCTTTTTTAAACATGAATTTTAAAAAATGTTGGAAAAGATTAAATTGATTTTAATCATTTATTTTTATTTTTCATAGCCTGATAACTCTGAGACCTTTATGAGTCATGTAACCAGAACTGTAAGTAATCCATTTTGATTAATCTTTTTGATTTGCTTAACCTGATTTATATTTCAGTCTGTGGTTGCACATTTTTATTATATCTTCACAGAACTGTTACTGCTAGTTGTTCTTCAAAGCACAGGCAGTTAGCATATTTAAGGGAAGCAGGTTTGGGTTAAGATAACTGGTGGTAATGCCAAAGGGGTTGGTTTTTTTGCAGTTTTTCCAGGAACTTTTGCAGTGGACTTGGGCCTTTCTTGCCTTCTATCACACAAAAGCTTTTGAGGGAGGAGAAGTAAAAAGAAATGGCAAAAACACACATGTTCACATTTTTATTCTGAAAAGGAAATCAAAGATCCTATGGCACTTTTTCAGGAGTAAGAGTGCTTGTTAATCCTTGAGTTCTTGGCAATTCACAATTCATATCTTTATCTCTTTATATATATCTGTGGTTGGCAAAGTACCTTGGGATGAAAGTGCTATATACATGAAAGATATCGTGGGCATCGAATAAGATGTATGCATATTACTCATGAAGACTTGTGATTGATTGTTTTGTACTGAAGCACTCTTTCAGCTTTGGTTAAAGTGCAGTTATAAGATGGGGAGATTCTGCTCTTTGGTAAATGCTGTGGAAAAATATGTGAACTGAATAATATTGTATGTATCAATACTGGCAAACCCTGTAAGTGCACCCTCCTTCCGCTTTGATCCTTTAGCATGAGTCCAGGTTCAGATGTAATAACTAAACCCGGAGTACTAAGGAAAACTTATCCAACACAAATTGGGTCAGAATTAATTAACTTATCCAAGACAAATTGGGTCAGAGGCCATTTTAACCCTTTTTTGCTTTGTCTTTCAATGAGACAATGAAGTGAGCTAGCATCTTTAAAGGGTTTCACTTTGTGTTGTCTAAGAGCATTGATAAGAATTCTAGGTATAGCAATTATTGGAACACTAAGAAGCAGCTAAATTATCCGATGACAAGACATTTCAGTGAATTAAAATATTTAATGTTCCTCCCAGACTTTCCCCCTCCCCCATTTTTAGTTGGACAGATTACCTAACATTAAGAAAAAACGCCCGAAACAGCCCTCTTGTCAAATTCATATACTTGAATGAACAATTTCACAGCTCCCCCCTAATATAACTAATATGAAACAAAATCACAAGATAAACTGTGTAAAAATAATTACAGATTACTTTCTATTGTTAGAACTAGCTGTTAACTTCAGAGGGTTTTTATGTTTGCACTAGTTGCTTATTAGATGAGCCAAGGTCAACCTCCTTTGTATGTATGGTAATTCATGCACAGCCAGCTATTTCTGAACATAATTAAAGTGGCAGGCCACACTATTTCAAACTGAAACTTTTGGTGTATACACCTTCACATAAAGTAGTATCTTGGATCAAGAAATTGCCCATTAGTTCACTGCATGAAAAAGTCCCCTGTTACCTTCCATGGGAGTATACCTACTAGCCAGTGATTGACATGGAAGATGAAAAGGGGTCTGACCACCAGACAGTTCTGGTTGTAGCACTATTGCATAAACTCTAACCCTCAGTGCAGATTTTAGAAAGGGGAAAGATGGTGGGATCGATACCAGTGTGCTATCCCTAGACCCTTTGTTGGTATGAGTCTTTTACATGATTGTCTAACTAGTACATGTACGATAAACTGTGTTGGAAAGGTATAAATTCTCTTTCTATTTTCCTCACCTTCTTTCAGTGCCTCCTAACTCTTAGGAAGGGAAAGGGTCTGTTTCTCTTGTTTAGCATCCTGATTGCTGAGTGAATATCTTCAGTAGCAGCCTCTGCAGCTTCATGGGAAAGCTGTGAACAGCAGCTAAGAAAATGTGGCCTGATTCATTGTCACAGTGTCACTTCTGCTCACAAGGTTCTGAATGACACTTGTGAAGCTGACTAGAGGCTGGTTAATTTCCTTCAGCTGTTGTTTGGGAAAGTTATGAGCAGCTGCTGAGAAACTTATGACATTTGCCTGCAACCTCAGGAAGACAGCACTGCATTTTCTTACATATAAAAGGTATCTTCACAACCATATGGATTAGAACCTTAATTTTTTAACATGAAAGTTTGAATGCTGGAGAAATTGTTGAATCAGGCTTCTTGCGTACAGGAAAAGTTTTACCTGCTACTTCAGTTTTTCAAGGTCTGCTTTGGTGTGCATACTCCTATGTCATAAAATAGGTGGGATGCAAATGTTTGACTGAAAAGCAATTACAAGCCATGATAGCAAGTGTTTTCCTGTTCGCAGTTTATGTGCCATCACTTCACTGGCAATAAAACTCTCAATCGGGTGCTATCTACTTATTGGTATTATGAAGGATCTCACAATATTCTACAAACATTAATTACTTAAGCCTCAGAGCCTGTCTGTGAATTTAGGCACTTTTAAAAGATCAGGCCCAAGGTCACGTAACAGATCTGTGATTGAACCAGGAGCAAAGCTCAAGAGATCTGACTTCCAGTCCTCTGTTCAAACCACGAAATATTGCTTCTTTCCATTGTATTGACAATATGAATGTATTTTTCAAAAGTAAAATGATCACTGTAGGACCCAAGGAATGTGCTTTATACACCACTGATTCACATAGGGTGACCAGACAGCAAGTGTGAAAAATTGGGACAGGAGGTGGGGGAGAAATAGGAGCCTCTATAAGAAAAAGACCCCAAAATCAGGACTGTCCCCATAAAATCGGGACATCTGGTCACCCTAGATTCACACCTTCTGTGTAGTGGTTGTGTTAACAGTCTCATCCTTAAACCACACCAGTTTTGAATTAATGCAGCAGAGTTTATACCCTGTTATGTCTCTTGTGATGAATTAGGTTGCCTGTGGATAGTAATTATTCAGGAAGCTGCCTATAACCTCTGGAGTAATAACAAGAACTCTACAACAACTGGAGCCTCAGATAGCACTGTTTAATTCACCCTGGTAATGTGTTTGGTTTCAAATAGCTGACTAGCTTGATAACTCCTAACATGATACTTAACATAGTCACATCTAAATCCAGTAGCAGCATTTTGCACTCAGATTTGCTCTGCGACTCTGCTCTCTACACTTGTGCAGAACTTCCACGAACATCAGTGCAGATCTGAGAGCAGAATTGTTTACTAGCAAAAGTTTCGTCTTTTGGCCAGAGGGTATAAGAGGGCTGGATTCTGCTTGTGCAGTGCAAAGTGTATTTAAACCAGCCAGAGAGCTCCCCTCATGAATTTTTCCTGTGCAGGGGAATTTCTTGTCAGAGTAAGGCTGGCAGAGGCAGCTATGCCACCTCCTGCACCAGCTCCACCACCACTGTGCAAGGCTCTCAAATGGCAAGATGTCACTGAGGGACCTTCCACAAGTGGCATAAATGAAAGTTGCCCCTTTAAAGCAGCAGCTTTCACTTACGCTGAGGCTTGGTGGCTAAGAATTGGAGAGCCTGTCAGCACTTTCCTTGGCTGCCACGGAGAGCCAAGTGCAGAGTGATTTTAAAATGATATTGTCAGCGTTTGTAGAAAAGTTTGCCTGAATTTACCCCCTATTGGTGCAAGAATGGCTCTTTCCTGCACCACAGAGTCCCACTGTGCCTGTGAGGAAGGAAGACAACTTTAATTCCTACCAAGGATTCCATGGAAGCCAATGGGAATGTGCTGAATCAGCACTTGCCACCCCAGCCATGCTCACTTTTGGAGTATTCCTGACACTTCTCAGGCCTCAAATGAGGGAGAGATTCTGGGAACCCTGATAACGGAAGCCAACATAGACCCAATGTTTTGTCTGCCTTGGGATAGTCCACGTGACTGTTGGTTTTCTTCTCAAGAGCTTTGTAGATTGCAACTTGTGCTTGTCTAGTTCCCCCAGCAAACCTGGCAATACTGTGGTGCCGGAGAATCTTGTTGCAGTTTTGTTTTATGTCTGGATTGAATCTCCTGGTATCTTAGTTATTCTCTTTGTAGTCTCTCTTCCTGTGATGTGGGTTGAGACAAGTGGCTGAGTGTATCTTCACATTGTTTGGTGAATATTTGTACTTCTCTTTTGTTGGACTGAGTTGTAGTGGGGATTTAGACTGTATACTTATATGGGTTCTCTGGTTTTGCATGGATGTTGTGAAGTAAGGGGAGATGCACATTCCTTCCTGGCAAATAATAAAAGACTCTCTTTAGGACCTTTGTCATTGTCAGTCTCTGCTCAGGAGAGCCCTGCAAGTTACGATGGAAGTACATTAGGGATGCTGACTGAGCACATTGTTTGCATATGCTATACTTGTCTGTGAACAGTTCCTTTTGTATGCATGAGTTCAAAAATTAACGAAGAATTAAAACAAAACATGCTGGGAGCACAGGGAAATGACATCCTCTCTACCTGGGACGAGGATGCTACATAGACACAGAAGGAAAGAGGGACAGGTTAACAATGTCTCTCAAAACTGAACTTCACCAATGTAGTCTGGACTAACTCCTAAGGGAGTGAATCCTATCCAGGTCTCCTTGGCCAAAATACATGTGAAAGTGCGTGTGAGAATGAAGCAGGGAGGTTGAGAAGGCCTCATGTTTGAAAACTAAATGACAGGATCATGTTGAATTCTTCCAGGGCTCCCCAAAACAATACACTGAACGTGAAAACCAGCTGCACATATTGTAAAGGACATTGACCTGCCTAACAAGTAATTGAAATTGGGATGTGCAAGGTGGCTGACATTACTATGAGGATTGTGGGTAACTTTCCACTTTCTGACTTCTAATTTTTATTTTGAATGTACAGCTGTTATGAGCAGAATCTTTAAAGGGGCCTCAACCTGGCCTCTATAGTCGCACCTTTAAAATGGGAGTTGAACATATAAATACTGCTGTTTACATTCACAATTGCCTGTAGTTGGTTGCAGGCATACAAATCAAAGCCTTTTAAAAATCTATGG
Source organism: Gopherus flavomarginatus (assembly GCF_025201925.1). Classification (NCBI taxonomy): domain Eukaryota; kingdom Metazoa; phylum Chordata; order Testudines; family Testudinidae; genus Gopherus; species Gopherus flavomarginatus. The sequence continues at coordinate 105,194,491 of NC_066618.1, read as the reverse complement.
TCCATAATGCAACATTTGATTAGAGCTTTTTAATTTAATTTCTTGTATAAAAATATAGCAGATTTTTTGCTATGTAGACACATGAAAATATTTAGGTTTGGTATTGTGGAATTATGCAACTCAATAGCAATAACACAGGCAATAGTGTAACAATGTTTTTAGTTCTTGTGCACAAAAGACCATTTTAATGTCTTGACTTTATTTTAAACTATTTTTTTCAGATATGACCATAAAGTTCAGCTGTTTTGAGTTATTTTTGCATTCTGCAGAAATTCTTAACACGTTTTAAAAAATTGGACACATCACAATTATGACTTCTTGTCTTACTCACCTGACAGCTATGGCTGAATAAGTTTTATTCAAACTTTAAAACCCTCAACTGAAACAGAAATTAAATTGGCAGTAATGAGTGTGCAGAAACAAGTATTGGGGAACTGGTAGTGAAAATGGACTTGCAACTTTTCTGATAGCATTTCACAAGAGAATACAGTAGTTGATGACATTGTTAGGTTCTCCCTTTAAGTAAAGAGATTGGCAGCAGTAATGACTAAACCTCTTAATTAGAGACTCAGGCTAGATTTTCAGAAGAGCTCATCTTTCATTTAGGCACCTTTCATTTAGGTAATTTTCAAAAGTCCTAGGCACACTGCAGTTCCCATTTAACAACAATAGGGGCTGCTGGGTGCTGAGCCCATCTGAAATTCAGACCACTTCATTTAGGTGCCTAAAGGGGAGCTGAGCACTTTGAAAATTTGACTGCATATCACTTGCAGTGACTCCCCAGTTGTGACTTTTTAAACTTCCCCTTGCTATTTCTGCTGTTGATTAGTGTCTGAGCAGCTGCCAGACCCTGCTGTAGCAAGAAACACATGAGCGCAGCTATCTCTTGTTGAAGCAACTTACCCAGGGCCGGTGCAAGGATATTTCGCAACAGGGCCATCCCTAGCTATTTTAGTGCCCTTCACAGCACCCCCATGGGGGCTGGCCTCAGGCCTCCATGGGGAGGCTGTGTGGGGCCCTGCATAAGGCCTCCATGGGTGGGGGGGGGGTGACCCAAGACCTCCGTGGAGGACAGGGGGGAGGGGGAGAGGCCACTTCCTGTGGGAAGTGGAGTGACCCGGCCCCAGCCCACTCCGCTTCCCTGGCTCCCAAGCTTGGGGAGAGGAGGGAGATGGGAACAGCCCCCCAACACTCGCCGGCAACATGGCTGAGAGCCAGGGGAGCAGAGCAGGCTGAGGCCGGGTCGCTCCACTTACCATGCAGTGAGTGCAGGGTCGGGCCTGGCTGCAGTCTTCAGAGGAGTGGGGGCGGGGCTGGGGTGGAGCAGGGGCAGGAAGAGGCGGGGTGGGGAGGAGCAGGGGTGGGGGCCATAGGGAAGAGGCAGGGAGCTCCCCGTGTGGCAACTCCCAGCCCTGCAGTGCCCCTCCCTGAAGCAGCTCGCCACCTCAGCTCACCTCCGCTCCGCCGTCTCCCCTGAGCATGCTGGCGCCGCTCCACTTCTTCCACCTCCCAGGCTTGTGGTGCCAATCAGCCGTTTGGTGCAGCAAGCCTGGGAGGGGAGGAGAATTAGAGTGCATGCCCCCCTGTTACTTGCTGCAGGCAGCCCTCCCCGCACCCCCCTGTGTCCCAGCTCCCCTCCACTCCACCGCCTCCCCTGAGCATGCTTTTTGGCGCCCCCAACCACTTGGCGCCCTAGACAGCCACCTAGTTTGCCTAGTGGTTGCACCAGCCCTGAACTTAGCTCACATCAATGGCTATTTTAGCAAGCACCTTAGACTGGCCAGCTATCCAAATTACTTGATTGTCTGAATGTTGTGACACTTGTTTTTATAAAAAAGGAGATGCCATTTCATTTCCGTAGGCTAGATGTGTTACGATGAAACTTCTTGATTTTGTTTTATTTTATTTTTTTAATTCTTGTGATTAAATATGTATTTTAGGTCTGTGTTTTTGATATCATGCTTTCAAGATACTTTCACTAGTTGTTAGGACAATATCAAAAACTGTTCCGTTCACCTGTGGTTCTTAGAGCTTGTTACCTCACTGTCAGCTTACAGGAGAGGAGCACTTTATAATAATAATATTGAAATAATAATAACTACCAAAAAAAGCAAGGGGCAGGCATGGGACCTTTATTTGTCCTGTCACTATTCTACTTGCAAGTCTATCAAGGTACTTCATGCCTACATTGCTGTAATACCTGAACACCTCTCTCATGAATAGATTTTATCTTTAGAATCATCCCTATGAGGTAGGGACGTACTATCCTCATTTAACAGATGGGGAACTGAGGCATGGGATAGGTTAAGGGTCTTAAACAAAGTCCCACAGGCAGGCTGTGGTTGAGCTGAGAACTGACCCCAGGTCTCCCTAGCGCCCTAACCACTAGACCAACGGTTCTCAAACTTTGGATGAGAACCCCAAAGTAGGACAGGACCCCATTTTAATGGGGTCACCAGGGCTGGTGTTAGACTTGCTGGGGCTTGGGGCTGAAGCCTGAGCCCCACTGCCCAGGGCTGAGGGCTTCGGCCCTGGATGGCAGGGCTCAGGTTACAGCCCCCCCCCCCCCCCCCTTGGGCTGAAGCCCTTGGGTTTTGACTTTGGCCCTCCAGCTTGGGGTGGTGAGACTTGGACTTGGGCTTTGGCCTCCTCACCCAGGGTGGCAGGGCTAAGGCAGGCTCAGGCTTCTGCTCCCACTCCTAGGATCATGTAGTAATTTTTGTTATCAGAAGGGGGCCGTTGTGCAATGAAGTTTGAGAACCTTGCACTAGACCATCCTTCCTGCCCAAATACTTCCCAGTAACCTTAGAAGAATACAAAGATAAGAGCAGTTTGTATTAAATGTTTTATTTTGAAATTGCAAACTTGCCATTTGCCCAATTATGCCTGCCCTCTACAATATTAACAGACATGGCTTTGACTACCATCCTCAAAAGTAGCCTCCTCTGGAAATGCATTTGCTGTTTAAAATAAATGTTTGCTTATTCCTATCAGTGGGAAACATTATTCAAAACTCTGTGTACATTTTTCTGTTTTTGTGAGTCAAATTAAATAAACCTTTCAATGTAACTAAAGACCATAACATATCTGTCCTGGAGATGTGGTGATGAGAAATATATAAGAAAATTTCATTTCGCATGTGAGGAATTCAGCTTTGAAGAACCAAACGCAGTATGTTTCCTGGGGTCTCAACCTGTTCTTATTCACTGGCAAAACTGAGTCTCATCTGAACCCTAGACTACTCACTAAGGGCCTGATCCTGCAAAACTCATTGATTTTGTTGTGTTTTCTGCACTGAGGCATTGCAGAATCAAGATTTGAGAATATGCATTGTACTATAAATAGTACAGAAAATTCATGGCTGTAAAATAATCATGAAATAAAAATCACCCGTGGCTCATCCTTCTTATTTAAACATGGACTTTGGATGTTTCTACTTTTGGTTGTCATAGCTGTCGAGGCCCCTGATAGCAGCAAAAGCTTGCTGCTTACCTTTTTGTTGTTGTTTTTAAATTCCTGACAGAAAGTTCTTCAGCTCCAGTGCACTTTATGGATAGAAGGCCTAAATATCCTGGGAACACTTACTGTTGCAGTAAATGAGAAAACAAGCCTTTTTTTTTTTTTAACAGTTTTGCACAGAACCAAAATAAAAATGTACAGCCAAACCAATAACTGGCTACTTACAGAAGAAATAGCTATAAATTCATGTTCTCCAGGAAGCCAGCTCTCAAAGAGACATGTTCAGTGGTTTAAAAAAAATTATTGCAGGAATAGATACAAATTTGACTGTGTTACCATGTATCTAGTATGCAGGAAACTCTCCTTTTTTCATTAGGGATAATTCTGAAACCAGGGAGACCAGAAGATTATTCAAAGTTTAGTCCTGACACAAGACATTTGAACATGTGTTGCTCTGTAGCTTCTGAAAGCTGCTGTTAGCATAGAAAGTCACCATAATGGAACAGACTAGTAGACATTGTAATTCATTGTCCTGTCTTACTCAGTGGCCTCCAGCGGTATGTACAACTGCAGTACAATGTCATAGAAAGAGATAGAGAATTTCTTCCTGACCACAGGTGATCAGTGTGTGCTTGGAAATACAAGGATTGTGACAATCTTTAGAATATTTTTTTCTAACTAGTTCTGTGACAGGCTCTGTTCATATCCATATAAATGTCTAGTCAATTGTGGAGTTGTTTTTTGTTTCTTTGCCTCATAAAATCATGTGGCAGTGAATTCCATAGGTTAGTTATAAATTGTGTAAAATGTCTTCATTTTTATATTTATTTACTTAAATGCATTTTTTAAAAGTATCTAGTCAAAATTCTAGGTGTTTATATCACCATTAAAAATATACAGAATTAAAGTATTTTTATCCAAAAATAAAGACCTTCCTTAATATGACCTAATTTCTCAAACATTGCTTATCTAATTAACCTCTGACACAAGAATAGTTTCCCCTCATTAAATTATTCCATATCCCTCATAGCACATCCCTTCGGCAAAAGTCCAGGAAAATAGTTGAGCCCTTTGACATGCCCTGAAGGTTAAGAGATCCAAGGTAGGTACAACCTTAGGGAAAGAATGCTGGAGTTAAGGACCCTTAACCAACATTGTCGAAGCCAGGCCCAGTTCATGAATGTTCTATGCAAGCTTACTCATACAGTTTTCAGAGTAGCAGCCGTGTTAGTCTGTATCTGCAAAAAGAACAGGAGTACTTGTGGCACCTTAGAGACTAACAAATTTATTTCAGTATAAGCTTTCGTGAGCTGCAGCTCACTTCTTCAGATGCACAGAATGGAACACACAGACAGGAGATATTTATACATACAGAGAACATGAAAAGGTGGAAGTATGCATATCAAAAGGAAGAGTCTAATCAATTGAGATGAGCTATCATCAGCAGGAGGAAAAAAAAACTTTTGAAGTGATATCGGTCATCTCAATTATCACTTCAAAAGTTTTTTTTTTCTTTTCTTTCTTTCTCCTGTTGATGATAGCGCATCTCAGTTGAAGGGGCCCACTTACATTCTTGTATGGTCTACCTGTACCACAGACTGTAGTGTCAATGGGAAGCAGGCTCAACAAAGCCACTGTTTCACAACACTCAGGTGTTGCCACAGAGTATTGACTCTCTCTCTCCAACACACTAGCCATCTTAGCTGTGCAAGAATACCATATGGCATACACTGCACTGGGTATAAGCCCAGCACAGTTTACTTCTTCCAGAAAACTGCTGGGAGACACTCTGTGACTCAGAGCTCCACAGTGCTTCCTGGACTGTTCCTGGGACAGCACAACTATGTGCTGCCTATTGCTCAGGGCAGGTCATAACATGACAATCTAACCCACCCTCCCTGGCAGTTTTACTTTTTTGGGTAGCCTTATTCTCTGCTATTTTTTCCTCATGTTTTGTAAACTACTGGGCTGTGCTCTCCTGTGCTGCTGAATTAGACCTATAGCCTGATTCTTTTCCTGAATAAAGAAGAAGAATCTCCACAACAATGTAAGCCAGAAGTAACTTCAGTCAATATAAAACCATAGAGTAGAACTGTGTGCCTAATCTGAAAATGGAGAGAGGTATCTTTCATAAATTCAGTAGCTCCAGCAGCACCATTAGATTCACCTAGCTGGAACATAGCCATGATGGCATATAGAATAGACTTCCATCTTCAATGGTCCTTTGCATGTTTTCTTCCTTTGGCAGGAGTCAGTATGAGAAGATTTAGGCTTCTTAAATACTTCAAAATTGCATCTTCCAAGCTCACTGTTTCCTTCAACTTCCACTCTGTAAACCTTCTTTAAAAGCATATCATCTTCTGTATGTATGACATGACGTGACCCCACTGTTGCAGTCATCTGAACTGGTGCAAGATTGCTGCTTGCTGGGATTGGCTGAGTACCAATGTTGAAAACTGTTTCAGAAATCACAAGCAATGGATATATATCAAAGGCCAGATTCTTCTCAGCTTCAGTTTTTTCCATTTCAAATATGCAAAGAAATAACTTATTTAGGTGTTAAAATTTGTCCTAATCTTCCAAAAATTGCTTCTATGAATATGGACTATATATTAAAAGACATTTCCAAGGATGTGGAGAGGTGGCATCTCCTCCCTCTGTCATTTCTAGGGAGAATAGAAATAGCCAAAATTAACAGCTGCCCAAAAATGACCTATATCATTAGCCTATTGCCTTTAAAGTTCTCTCCCTTGCTCTTTGCTAGAATAAATAGGCTTATCGTGCAGTGTTATGGGATAAAAAACAGTTTAGCTTGTCACACAAGACCCTTAAAAATAGGCTTGCCAGATTTGTATTTATATTATCTAGCATTCCAAATGTGTCCTAATTTAAGGTGGTTAAGAACATAAGAAGGGCCGTACCAGGTCAGACCAAAGGTCCATCTAGCCCAGCATCCTATCTGCTGACAGTGGCCAATGCCGGGTGCCCCAGAGGGAGTGAACCTAACAGGCAATGATCAAATGATCTCTCTCTTGCCATCCATCTCCATCCTCTGACAAACAGAGGCTAGGGACACCATTCCTTACCCATCCTGGCTAATAGCCATTTATGGACTTAACTACTATGAATTTATCCAGTTCTCTTTTATCAGTTCTCAAACTTTTGTAGTGGTGACCCCTTTCACTTAGCAAGCCTCTGAGTGTGACCCCCCCTTATAAATTAAAAACACTTTTTCATATATTTAACACCATCTTTAATGCTGCAGGCAAAGCAGGGTTTGGGGTGGAGGCTGACAGCTCGCAACTCCTCATGTAATAACCTTGCGACCCTTTGAGGGGTCCCGACACCCAGTTAGAGAACCCTTGATTTAGACCAATATCCTAGGCTCTGGGAACCTCCTGAATGATGATGCACAGTCAGATTTCATAATAAGGCTACAGAGCATTTTCCATTGTCTGTCACAGCAGTGTCAACATATCCCATTGTTTGCATTCAACGTCCAATGAAAATAGACTTACTGGTGGTCAGTCAAGCACTGTACCTGTGGATTTGTCAGAGCCCTAACATTTACTGGGTGCTTTGTTGGTTTGATACTTTCCCACTGTGCAATGCTGAAGAAAATGGTTCTCCTCCAGTAGCTCTGTATACAAACTGGCCTGGTTTGAGATAGAAACAAACTTTTCTAAACCATTTGGTTCCCTCTTTTCTGTTATATACCTTAAGAGGCTACCCACACCCTTAAGGAAAAATCCAATCTTTGTACCTACAAGATGAAACGCGTTGAGATGATTATAGCTACTGATCTTACTAATTCTCTTCTTCAGGGGCGGCTCTAGGAATTTTGCCACCCCAAACACGGCAGGCAGGCTGCCTTCCGCGGCTTGCCTGCGGAGGGTCTGCTGGTCCTGCAGCTTCGGCGGACCAGCAGACCCTCCTCAGGCACGCTGCAGAGAGCAGCCTGCCTGCCACCCTCGCGGTGCCGGCAAAGCACTCCCCGCGGCTTGCCGCCCCAAGTACATGCTTGGCGTGCTGGGGCCTGGAGCTGCCCCTGCTCTTCTTGTACCCCTATGTACCTGTGCATCAAGATCAAGGCAACCACCACACTTAAGACAATTTGGATAGAAAAAGGATTAACAAAAATTAAAGATATAATATAAGATTATAGACTGGCCTCCCTCGATTACATGTGCAACAAATATCAGTTACCGCAGTCTCTCAGTTCCTTCTTTCAGAAGCTATGCTCAAGAATTCATGCAAGGGTAGGAAACAATTGGTCTGTTTCAACCCTCTCACCTCTAGAAGAACATATTAAGAAATATGGAAACAAAAGTCACTTTGTAGGAATTATTTATAGGTGGCTTAATACTTTGCATTACCCTCCCAATCTGAGTCTCAGAGAAAAATGGGAAAGAGAACTTAACCTTACTATCACAACAGAAGCCTGGGAGGATATCTGGCTTAATGTGAAAGACGCTTCAAGTTCTTTATCCTCGTGATTCTTCCAGAACAAGATAGTAAACAGGTATTACTGGACTCCAGAATATTAAGGCTAGATTAGCAACACACAGTGAATGCTGGAAATGCAAACAGCCCTATGCCAGCCTTTCACACATCCTCTATACCTGTCAAAAAATGCATGTGTTCTGGAATACCATATTCAATGCTCTCTCAAAAACGTTGTGTTGCTATTTTTCCTTCTCCAACCTTGTGTATGTTGGTGATGCTGAATGAGTTGGTATTACCAGTTAACATTAAGAAATGGATTGCAGTAACTAATTTAGTGCACAGAAGTTATTTTGAGAAAATCTACAATTCCTCCTTCATGCACGGATTGGCTTAGTGAACTCTCTACTACTGTATTAATGGAATCAATGACCTAATCTAATAGAAATGCTTGGAAAAAATATGAGGATGTCTGGTCACATATGAAACTCTTGCATAAATTTGCAGTTTAGTGTATATATTAGTCCCCAGTACTCATAGGTTATGTTCTCACTTATTTATCTGTTTAGTCACTTCAACAATTGATGCCCTGCATGATCTTGATGGGTTCAGGTTTGTTTGTTCATTTTTGGTTTGGTTTTTTCCAGGTTTAACAAATAATAAACACTGAATTTTGTTGTTTATAGAGTATTTCCATTTTATGCATGTATTTATATAGGTTTTGTTTCATTGTGTTTATATTTTATATAAAAACAATAAAATGAAAGATTTTTTAAAAAGAAAGAAATCTGTATCATAAGTTCAGTGCTTTGTTTAATTGGCTGCTCAGTCCAGATTTGGTCAGAGAGCATAGTACAGCAGTGCTGGTTTTGCAGAACATCTGTTGTCAAGAAATCAGATTAGTAAGACATCCTTATCTACTTGGTGTCAGATTGTGTGGTCCATATTCCTACAAAACTTGACAAATCTGTGCATTTCATCAATGTTTGAGCACAATAGCACATTTTCCAAGATGTATGCTTTGCCTGCCATACCATTTGATAAATATCTTGCCCTCGTGGTATTTCGAAATTCAGGATAGCTCTTGAGGTTCTGTATTACAGAGATTAATTTGTGAAATCCCAGGAAATAAGATAGCCACAGAAATGTCTCACAGTTGTGGAACAATGTATGCAGTGTGTCATAATATATTTAGCATATCAGACCGTAGGAAAAATAGAAATGTGAGGAAAAGTTTCATTGCTTGGCTCAGAAATGATTGTATCAGGGAATAATGCTGGAGGAAAAGATACGTTACAGGGCGTATAGGGATGTGGGGGTATTTCCTTGGCTCCTTGCCATCTTCAAACAAATCATTGACTATAAAGAGTCAACATGTAATGTACAGGGTGACCTTGACATTGTAAATGGGTAAGAGCAATTTATCACATGCTGTCCCACCATATTAAAATGATGGAAAGTTTCACATGGTGAACTGAAATCTCTTTTGGAGTCTCTGCCTGACAATTCAGGGGAATGTGGGGAGTTTTCACAATTTCTTATGTTTATGTATCCACCATGACAGCTTATACAGTATCACAATTCCGTATATTGTGCAATAAAACATGATACCCAGACCAAATTTAAGGACTTTAAAAGCTTTTGCTTTAAACAGAGAGTCAGTCAAATTAAAAAAAAATAAACTACATTATAGGTACTTGGAGACAATATTACAAACTGCACTGAAAATGTACATATTAAGCGATTCCAGCTGTTAAGTTATGGAAACTGGCACAAACCGCCAATACAGTGCATGCTGCAGAAAGGAATAAACTGCTTTTCAGCATAGCATGCATGCAGTTAAGTACAGATGTCCCTAATAGGATTTTTTGTTCGTTTGTTTTATTGTGAGAGCTTTATTAATGTCCAGTTTATATGCTACAAATAAGTGGAATAAAGTTTCATTGTATCACTTCCTTCTTAGTAAAGGAATCCCCATACAGAGAAATGAAACCATAACTAACTGACCATTCATATTTAAGTGAGACTAGCTATTACATTTACCAAAATTGACAGAAACACTTAGTAAGGTGCTCAGTGTAGCTGCTGGCTGGCTGTCAGTGAGCCATGCAACTGAAATAGAAACACATTCAGCTAATGTCTCCTCTACTTGAAAGACTGATTGTGGGCAGGGATTCTGTTATGATTATTTATAATTTCCATATGGCAGCACCCACTGTATACTACGCACTTTCAAAACACTCATTATTTGAGAATATCTATGTTAAAAGGTTTTTCTGAAAGGGATTGAGAGTGGCCTGCAGTGTGCTGAGCTGTCTCAGCTCTCACCACTGAAGAGAACGGAAGGTGTGAATGTTCAGTACATCGCAGGTTGCTTTCAGCATCTCACAGAATCAGGTCCCAAGTGTCAATGTGTATGAGAGATACACAGTACGCTACTATTCAGACTTGTTTAAAATTCTTCAAAGCAGCTCATCGTTAGAAATTCTGGAACAGACGCATGCCAGTTATGTATATTTGGGGGTGTGTTGGAGGTTACCTGCTTTTGTTATATGATGTATTTGAACTGAGGAGTGGTGTCTCAAAACTCTTTCTTTGTCTTTTTCTTCTATAAAAGATCCTACAGCCACAAACCTATCCTAGCATAAATCAATCTATTCACGAGTACTGGGCATACAAAAGTTATATTGGCTCAGGTGGTCTGAATTCCAGCCTGTATCCTGACACACAGGTTTATAGTGCACACTTCTGTACTATACATGCAAATCAAAGGCAGGAGATGGGTGAGAAACCCCTGCTCTATACATATTTATTAGTGATTCATATGCTTTATCCCAAGCTCACATGCATATAAGGGCAGGACAAAGTCTGAACTGTTCCATATATTCTTATTTCATAATTATTGTATGTTAACAAATCATTTTTAACTTAGAAGTAAAATTTGACACTTTAGAACCTAGTCAGTATAACTGTTATATTATTACAAATGAAGGGGCCAGCTCTCAAGGTGTGGATTTTCCTGCAAAGCAAATTTGATTAAGACCACTTTATTTTAAATTAATTTATACATAGTACATATATGTAACAATTGTAATGGAGTTATTCATAACATATTCCTCTTGCTCATATCATCCCTTCCATGAAACAATTGATAACAAGGAAATATCTTTGCATTCAGTGGGCTCGTACCAAAACTCTGGCTCTAGCACCCCAGAAATAGAAATCTAAACTTCAAGTCTTTAAACTCCTCTAATTTTTCTGCAACAATTTAAGCCCTACCAGAGATTCTGAATGTGTAAGGCAAACAAGCCTTCATTTTCAGCGGAGGAGCAACTTGTGTGAAGTAATAAGGGTTTGTGTAAGGATTATGACATGCCCTGGTAATGTTTAGTACATAGTACATTTCCGTTATGTTTGAAATTATGGTCATAACAGGCTTCAAATCATATTATGACATGACATATTTTGGCAATGAACTAGAAAGTGGGAGGCAGCATTGTTTGATCTCATTATTACTGTAGTTTACCATTTTGGTGATGGAGGAGTACTGTGTGAATTTGTGGTTGAGTTGCCCAGGCAGATCTCTAAAGATAGATGCATTAACACTATGCAACTCTTGTGATTAAATTCACCTTCCTCTGTGCCTGTCATTGAACGCCATGTTCTGTAATGAAAATGAAGGCATCCAAAACAGGAATAAATTCATTTTGCTTCTATAGGAGGAATGTATTTGGAGTCCTCTTGTAAATCATTGCTGGGAAAGTAGGAGGAGCATGGTGATTCTGTACCATTTTTGAGGACCTCATAATAGTTTAAGTATCATTTTGGTTGAAACCATACGAGATGCACTTAGCCATTTGTGCTGGCATTTTGAAAGGATCTTAAGGCTACTAAGCACCTGAATTGCATATAATTTCAATGGGATTTCCCATTCGCAAGTGAGATTTATTTATTACAAAATAACTTTCTAATTTTTTTCATAGTGGAAAACTTCATTTTGTGAAATTAAAAGGTAGCCATGTTGATTTTGTTGTACCACGGAAATTACTAAACCGATCATTCTGTTGGTTTGTTTGTTTCAGACTTCTGGCAGTTTTTCAAAAAGCTCATCTTTCTGTTGTGACAAAGTATCACAGTAAGTATTTCTTTAATGGTTTTGCTGTATTATCGCACAAAACTGTTGTGCTGTTTTTAATTGCTCCTATGCATTGCATCTTTGGCAGGTTAAAGTCATATTTAAAGACATTCCAGTTGTTGTCTATGAAAGGCATAGGCCATAACATTTTCTTGTTAAGATTGTAGAGTGATCTTTTACTGGACATATGCAAAATACCAGATAAGCTAAGTATTTTCCTACAGGTAAAACGGTCACAAGTCACCCTAAGCACCGTATTATTCTCATTTATCTTTCATGCTGCTTCTTCAATGCAACTTTAATTACACAGATCTAAAGGCAGATTGTTTTCTTTAAGGGTAAAATTCACCCTTTACAGAGGGCCCAAGTGGGAGTTAAGTTCTGCATAGACTTTGTCCTGGGCCTTTGCACAGGAATGTCTTTCACCAAAAATAAAGTTGGGACTCATGAAAGTTGACAGACTGACAGCACAGAAGTTGTTTATCCAGGCCAGATTGCTCATAGGTCTGCAGTCCAAGATTATATCCCACTCTGCTAGTGTGCCTCAATCCAATCCAGTAAAGAGACCCACCCTGAGGGGTAAGAGAGAGTTCACTTTCCATGCCCAGCAAATACTCAGCCTATTATTTGCATCACAGGAGCACTTAAAATGTGCTAGGCACTTTACAGGCCTAAGAAGAGCTGTTCCAGAAAGCTTATCAACTGAAATACTGCCAAGAAAAAAATAAAATAAATAATTGGCAATATACAAATCTCCTAGAACTGAAAGGGACCTTGAAAGGTCATTGAGTCCAGCCCCCTGCCTTCACTAGCAGGACCAATATTTGCCCCAGAGCCCTAAGTGGCCCCCTCAGGGATTGAACTCACAAGCTTGGGTTTAAAAGGCTAATGCTCAAGCCACTGAGCTATCCCTTCCCCCAAGAAGGGTGCCCTGTTGTGGTGGTAGGTTTAATAGTGTGGGCACCTGTTCACTTGGGCTGAATACTGGTCGGGAGCTAGGAACTCCTGATTTCTAGTCCTGCTTCTTCCTCATGACTTGCAGTGTGACCTTGAGCAAGTCTATAGGTAAAATAGGGTTAATGATATTCATCTCTATTCTTCATGAGCATGTGAAGAGGTTTCATGTATTTGCAATGTGTTGAAGATATAAATCTCTAAACAAGTCCTAAGTATCATTTAGCTGCAGCTGCTAACTAGCCATTATATGGCAACAACCCTTTTCACGATTAACCTGGGCCAAAGCAGTGAGGAGAAGGAAAGGCTATTTTAACCGTTTTACATACTCTTTACTATGGTTCTTTCTGGTCCATGTTCAAAGTAAATAAATAGAAAGAACAAAACAACGTGTGCTGTAATTTCGGTGCTTTTTCTGTAGCCTGTTTGGACATGGCATTCAAAAAGGGTGCCCCTAACTCTGTTCATTAGAAACATGTGGATCGTTTCCTATGAGTGGTTTATGACAGAGAAGAAGTACTTGTAGGCCAAACTACTGGAAAAACTAAACCTAATTCTGACTTCATTTACTCTCTTGAAGGTAAAGCAGTTTCTAAACTCATATCTGTGTAACTTAGGGCAGATTTAATCATGTTGTATACATGAGTGATTTTAGAGATCACTTAAAGACAGTGTTTGTGATGCCCCAAAGAAAGAGCGAGAGATTATTGCAGCCACGAGTCTCTGTATGTCTGTAACAACTGGATTTTCTCCTGTTGGGAATAGAACAATTTCAGTTGTATTCATTCTTCTACCTTTCCATAACACTGCATATATAGGCCTGGGATTTTATAGGTGACACAGTAATGAACTCTCTTTTGGCCAGCTGCCAGTTGCTTAAAGACCTGAATAAATTTTGTTTTATAAGCTGTTTATGAACCGCAATTTCTATGAAAATATCAGGAACTATAAATACTGACTGATTCCCTAGTATGAGTCCAGGATAAAATTTCTGCTAATTAACTTCCTATTTTCTTGTCACACTCACCCTTCTCCCCTGCTCCTCAAACTGCCACATCGGATTTTTCGCAGAAGTGCAGACTTTGATCACATTATGGAGGAAGGCTATGAACTTGACCTGACTTACATCACTGAGCGAATCATTGCTGTATCCTTCCCTGCCAGCTGTTCAGAGGAAACGTATGTGCACAACCTGCAAGATGTAACCCGAATGCTCAAATCCAAACATGGAGATAATTACCTGGTAAGTGCAGATTAATCCTGTTTGGATATGCTATGTGTAATTCAGTTTTACCCCTATTTGCTGTACGATGGCTGATCTCATATCCTTAGTAACAGAGCCCAATATAGGCTCACTTACACCAATGTAAATTGGATGTAACTCCACCAAAGCCTATCTAGTTCACAGTTACACCAGTGCAAGTGACAGCTGCCCAGCATTCTTCATTCAGTCAGACAAGGAAACAGATGCAAGCTACCTTCTTGTTGACGGCAAGGCTGTATACTCATTGAACATCATGTTCATTTGCAACAGAAAGAGTGTAGGGATAATTCTCACTGGGTAAAACTCATTCCTACAGGATCCAGATGCCTCACCATGGAATGCATTTTTCTAGCAGCTGCAACTTGGGTTCTGATGATCTCTGACCTTCCGCCCCTTGATTGTCTCCACTATTGATTGTGAAACAGCACATAAAGGTTGCTGTTAGTGTGTTTTTGTCTCTTTCATTGACTTGATTTAGATGCATTTTTCCCTATTACTTATTTTCTATTAAGAAATGTAAGGTCCCGGACAAACCTCTAATGGGTTCCACATGCACACTCTTTTATGATGACCAAAACTGTTATTCTCTCATGCTGTGTGTGTTTTCTGCTTAGCACATTTAAACCCTGTGGTATCACTGTCTCTCTCTTTGTGCTTATAAATCATGGCCAAAATCTCTGCTGTTAATTGAAGTTATTTTTAGTTGACATGTGTAAACTATTAGAATAAATCCACAACTTCAGGAGGGTAAAATTACTGCAGCAGCTAGCTTGCATTGTTAGTCCATCCCAAGAACACCAGCCCTCTGCATTCATTCACTCACACCACATTTATTTATCCCAACTGCACTGTATAGCAATGATTGGACTCAGGCTGTGCTTTCAGTACTACCAATTCTGAACCTTTGGTCACATCAACTTTCCTGTAAGACAACCAGGGGTCTCTCTGGCACAAAATTGTAATGCTTTGAAAAGCATTTCACCTAAGTCAATGTTTCAAAGTCAGCCTAGATCAACTGTCATTGTCATGTGATGCTGTATTTTGGTATATGTGAAATAGTCTGGTGGTCTTGGTCCAGCCATCTAACTCTTATTAGATGTGTTCACATCCCCCCAAAAAATCCCACTGTTACATTTATACTAATTCCATTTTGTGTTAGGAAAGGGCCATAACCTCTCCATAGCTAAGTTTGCCAACAATTACCCATTGG
Source organism: Gopherus flavomarginatus (assembly GCF_025201925.1). Classification (NCBI taxonomy): domain Eukaryota; kingdom Metazoa; phylum Chordata; order Testudines; family Testudinidae; genus Gopherus; species Gopherus flavomarginatus. Next base: position 105,179,026 of record NC_066618.1, on the reverse strand, counting down.
TTTAGGTTTACTATAACTTTGGCTTTGGAAATATATTGGTTTGGTTGGAAAATTGCCAGATTTCCTCTGGAAATAAAGGAAAATGTATTTGCAAAGTCTGAAGAAAATTTGGCAACCCATTTTGCAGTTATAGTCCATTATAAAATTACCACTTTTGTCTAAGATTTCTTTGTCTCCCTCTGTTTCAAAAATGGCTTTTTTGAACCCCTTCAAATTTTCTATATTGTTTAATATCCTTGAAAATTTGCATTCAAGCTATGGCACCAATCCAGCAAAACACTTAAGCGTGTGAATAGTCCCAGTGAAGTCATGGAGGGCACTAACACGCTTAAAGTTAAACACATGCGTAAGCACATTCTTGTATCATAGAATCATAGAGTTAAAAGAGACCACAAAAGTCATCTAATCTACCCCCCCTGCCAAGATGCAGGATTTGTTGTGTCTAAACCATCCAAGACAGATGGTAACAGAGCCTGTAGAAATGTAAGCAAAGTAGTTTTGAGCCCAATCCTCCTCCCTTTGATTTCTTTATGAGTTATTGGCACCATTCTGCTGTCATTAGTGCCAATGGGAATTTTTGGCCATTAATGTCAATGGGGGCCAGGATGGAGTATTGTATGTTTGCATGAGCAAGTTGTCCTCTATTCAGTTGTTGCATATTGGAAAGAACACGAAAGGATCTTCTATAGTTAACAGTTACAGCCCTCTTTCTTTAGCTCAAATAGCAGAGGCTTGTGTCTTGGAGATCAAAGACCGGGGTTTTAGTCCCAGCTCTGCACATCTGTAATTATTATGGAGAGCTGATAGCGTCTCCTTAGTTAAGGCTGATTTTGGCCCTACTTTGTATCCATAAAATGGTTTAAAAAATAAAGTACTTTTTTAAAATTAAAAGAGCTCAAAAATGACACTTCTAAATTTCTGTGAAGTGTCTAACTTTTTTGTGTGCCCTCCTTTGTCAGCTCAGTGAAATCACCTGATATCACAAAATTCCAAACATAAGTAGATTTTAGTAACTATCCCTCAGCAACCTCAGTGATGTTTTCAAATTCACGTACAGTGGTCTGGTACAGTCTCATGACAATAAGTTTTTATAAACACTAATAGATTTTGACAGGCTGATGCAACAAGGATGTTTCAAAGGCAGAAATAATAAAATGTTTAAGAAATTGCCATTATTTGAAAACTAGACATGAATCAGGAATCACTGTTTCTAATAATTTGGTTATCTTAAGTGAATGAAAAATCTGAAGGCCCTCCCCGTCATTTAACTTTCTTATAACGTATTTTGGATGCAGTGATTTACCACAAAAGAAATTAAACATCAAGATCTCATACTTTATCTTTTCTTTTTTTCTTCTTGAACAGGTGTTAAACCTTTCTGAAAAAAGATATGACCTTACCAAGCTTAACCCAAAGGTACTGGTTTCGATCATAACGTACCTCACTTGCTAGACTTAATTACAGCATAAATGGGCTGCCATGAGCTTTCAAACTATACAAGCTTTGATGTACACAATGAAATGACAATTTTAGGAAGAGTTTAGAAAACCAAAGACTCCTCCCCTTTAATTTTGAGTGTTGTGACTTCTTGCATTTCAGGGCTATGTTTTACAAAGTTGTTTCCATTGTTTTCTTTGACTTTGCACATAAGACCTTGATTCAAAGTCCATTGAAGTCATTGAAAAGATTCCCATTGATTTCTGTGGTTTTAATGTCAGGTCTACATTATGTGTGTGCCCATGGAATATTTATGGCCATATAATGCTCCTTTGCTATGTAAACCTTAATGTACTGAAAATGATGAACTCACAGTTCAACATAACCTCATGTTTTGTGGATTTGCCTTCTTCTCTTCACAATTGCATCTGTGAACAATGGCAATGTAATTAGGAGAACAAACATTGTTGGCATTTTCTTTGTTCTTCTTCATAGCCCCCACCCCCCATTTTTATCCTCATTTTCTTTGGGGTGAGATGGTAGGTGTAAAGGGGTGAATATATGTCTGAGACTTGAGCTCATTCCCATGTTTAAGAACTATGGCAGGTTCAACAGCCAAACTTTCAACTTTCAGCAGCCATCCTTGGCCCATATCATCACAGACCTACAGTCACAGCAGCAACATTGTTTGGACCTAGCAGGGGTTCAGATTACTGCTGAGAAAACATAGTTAAGACATTTGAAGTCTGATCTTTTAACACACAGGCAGTTTTTATCACATGTTAATGAATGCATAGGATTTAGTTGGCTTACTATTTTTGGAATTTGAACAAGATAAATACACAGATAATGATGAGAAGTTGACCAAAAGAAAACTAGTTCCTTTAAAGGCAGGAAATACAGGTTATTAATAGAGCTGAGAAGGAAACAGTTTTCCTATCCCAGGAAATTTTAAGATTTTGAAATTTTTTCTTATCCTAAATCAAGATGAAAAGTCTGACATTTTCACAAACCATCTCCCTCTTCCTCTCCCCTCCACCACCAAAAAAAAAAAAAATTTGGATCAATCAAAACATTTTGTTTCAATAATTTCTAAAGACTTGTATTTTGACCTTTTATTTTATTTTATTTTTTTACTATGAACATGAATTTCTAAATGAAAACTAATTTTAAACCAAAAAAACTCCAGAACTTTTGTTTAGAAAATGTTGAAGTGGGACATTTTGACAATTGTTTTATTTTTTTAAATGGGAAATTTCACAAAGCCAACCCTTTCCTACACAGAGTTTGTTTTGATTAATCAAAATACATTTTGGAAAAAAAATCTCAGTCAGCTGTAGTGTTGAATAAGATTTGTTAATATTTGCATGGAAAGCTCATGTATGCTAATAATAATAATAATTATTATTATTTATCTCTCCTCCCCCTGCTGTTTTGGGAGGTCTGTAAAGATGTTTTGCTTATATGACAAAAATACATTTTAAATAATAAAGTATCACCATGGGTCTGTGAAACACAGATTTTTCTGTTATAAAATAGAAGAAACCTTTACCATCATAGTACATTTTGGCATAAGATAATGTTAAAGAGTACCCTGTAAATGGAAAATGAAGTGGTTTTGCTTGATTCCAGATTATGGATGTGGGTTGGCCTGACCTTCATGCACCTCCCCTTGATAAGATGTGCAGCATCTGCAAGGCTATGGAATCATGGTTGAACAGCGACCCTCAGCATGTGGTGGTGATCCATTGCAGAGTAAGTGTGCAACGTAGTGAGTGTATTTATGACGTTCAGTTTTTATACTTTATCATAACAAAAGTTATAGTTAACAGTTTTGCAGACATTTTAATATTGAAAAGATAATGAGCTAGATGCTTAGCTGATATGAAGGGGCCTAAAGCCATTAACTATGCTGAGTTAGACCACCCAATGCTCTGGCCTGATAAATCCAGGCTTGTGTGCTTAGAAGTAATATGTAGTGAGGTATGTACATCAAAGCTGAACACTACTGTCGAGTGTATTTAGTCCATCTCCTTGTCAAACTTTTGAGGATCCTCTGATAGTATATGACATTCATTTAGTTTAGTGGACTCTGAGGGCACACAGCACCTCAGAGAATCACCTTTAGTCAATTGAATCAAGGCACTAAGAGCACAAACATTAGATGTCCAAATCTCTACTTAGTTGCCTAAAGTGGGCATTTGGTCGCCTAAATGCACATCTGATTCTCCATCTCTGGGATTAATGCACTTAGTTTAGATGTCCAAGTTGAAAAGTGGGCACTTTGTTGTTGAATATATCATACGGTGATTACAATGGATAACATTATTTGTTCCATTTGGACTAGAATAATATTGTATAGACATGCAGATAAATTCACAAAAGGAATTAGGCACCTAACTGCCACTTTAGGTGCCTAAATCCCAGAATCAGGCCCCAATGACATTCACAAAACTTCACTTAGCTTCTGCTGAAAGGTGAACTAAACTTGCTTGGTGCCTAAATTTGTGCACACCCAGAGAAAGTTCACAGCTAAGAATTCCAGGAAGAACGAGGCATCTGCCTATAGCTTGGATTTAGGCATGGAACTCATTGAGGGGGCAGGGCTTAGCACACACCCCTCTTTTCGGCATCTCCTATTGGCTAATTTAGGCTGAGAACTGCCCAGCATGTTGGCTTCTGTGAATCCCATTCTGTGGCACCCATCTCTCCTCATTCATTGTATAGGGAGCCTGAGCTCCTAACTCAGGCTTTGTGAATCCAATTGATTTTCTGGGCTCCTAAAAGTTAGATGTCTTGACACTCAGTATCTCAACACTTACATTTTTTTGTGAATCTGTCCCATACTGCCATTGTAGCCGGTGAGAAAGTAGGGCACTCAGGACTGCCCAGGCTCTGACAGGTCCTACAGCTGAATAATTGTAATACTCTAATGTGCTATTACTGTTGTGTAATGTTTCCCCTTCTCAGTATTTTTTCACTGAGAAGAGAAATAAAGATAAAGTAAAGAATCCTGAGATCAGAAGTGAGTTGGCAGGTTTGTTGATGGCACTCGAGGCAAATACATCTAGAGTCTTACTGGCTTTGCAGTGCTGGTATTTATTGACAGTAAATTAATCAGATATGGGACCTGATCTTGCTTCAATTGAAATCATTGGAAAACTCACACTGATATTTCCTCCCAGTCCTGTAGTTGATAGCATATGGGCAAACTTTGTGACTGTGTGGAGTCCCATTGATTTCCTGTCATTTGCAGGATTAGAGCCTTAAATGGGGCCTGTAACAGGGTGGGCTGCTCCAGTAAATGAAGTAGGTCTAGCTCCCCTGTGCCAGGACAAGTGGACGGGACAGTACTTGGAGCCTATGAAGGACCAGAATCTGAGAACGTGAGATGTGATGAATTGAGGCTGCCAGGGAGGCAGAGATTGGCAGGAGATGAGCGCTGCCAGAGCCTGAAGGTGCTTCATAGGGGAAGGCTAAAGGCAGGAGAGCAAGAGTGGTTTAACAGCTGTCTGCTCCAAGCCAGCAAGCCAGGGCTGGAGGACCGAAGGCAGCGGCTGCAACAGCGGCAGAGGAGGATTGCCTACTGGCTTGAACAGTGATCAGGCTGGGGAATAGAGTGATGCTCCCCTGGTGAAGGTGATCTCTCAGCAGTAGGAGTTCCTGTTGTGATGATTGGGGTTAAACTCCAGCTCAGAGGGCTGGGGTGGCTGTCCTGACAGAGGATCTGAAGAGGACTGATCAGGAGCCTAGTTGCGGTATGGAGAGAATCATGTCATGAGATTTTAAGGACTACATGCACTGGGGTGATAAATAGACTGTTTTGGATTATTTGCACAATGTTTTTGTAGTAAACTAGCCCCAAAGAAGGATATTATTGAGGCAAGAGAGCCTTATGGGGAGTCCTTGGGTTACCTGAAAGGGAAACCGAGGCAGACACATGTCGTGCTGCAGCCTGCTGCAGAAGGGTGCTCCAGACAGGGCTGTCTGATGGCAGCACCATGGTGAGGAAGAGACACAGGAAATGATATCTTCACTATGCTGGACTCATTTTTACATAGATACTTTTCTGAACACAGCTACAGCAGAAGTAAAAAGCAAAATGTCCCAATGAATATTTGTTATAAATTCCTCTAAAATAACTGTTGATGAATTTCTTCCCTGGGATCTTAAAAGCTTCCCACCACCATCCTTCCTGGATGTAGCCAAAATGTGTTCGCTGAATAATCTGGAAGCATGTTAAAACTAGCCAGAATGACTGATCAGTAATTTGTACTGTACATATGTCATGTAAACTATTTAATAAGATTTCGATACATTATGAAAATACTCCATAAAGACTAAGCGGTAGTTATTATAAATCACAGGTGTCAGAAAAAAAATTGCTGATACTTGTCAGAATTCATAGTTTATAGCACATTATGCCAGAAATTTCAAAGTTGTCCAGGCTTGTCTTGGATGAGCCCAAAACAAAAAGTTGTAGAATGTTATTGCTGCTGTTCATAGTTTTCTTTATTTTAATTTATAGCTTTGTCCTGGTATACACACAAAAATACCATATATAACAAATGCATTCTATGTAAGAGGTAGTAAAAAAGAAAGGGAAATAAAACAACTGATTTGTGGGTTTTAGTTCAGGAATCTTTTTTTTTAGGGTAAAACTGGAAAAAAAATGAATCCACTAATTTCTGATTTCAAAGTAAATATAAAAAATCCTGAATTTCAAAAAAATAAAAATAAAAAAGTCCTCCTTGGCTGGCCCACCACTTATCTGGGCTCTCTACTCTTAACGTGCTCCTGGTCAATCAGGAGCTGAGTGGGACTTTTAAAGAGCACCAGAGCAGTTTGGGTACCAATGCTCACTGAGTTTCAGTAGGAGTGGGGTACCCAACACCCAAGTCTCACTCGGTATCTTCAATGTGGCAAGTCAACCAGCTTGCAACTAAAAGGTCTTTGAAAGCCACTGGCCATCATTATCCTCCACCACTGCAACAAAGGACAGACCTGAGCTCCTGTAGTCACCAGAACTGCCAAAGTAATATGCAAATATTGTTGTTTGTAACTTAGCATAGAACCTGAGTGAAGCAGCATTCCATCATGTTCACAATGGACGGAACTGATGTGTTTTTTTTCTTTCAGCCAAGTCCCACATATGGTACTGTGTAAATACTAAATAATAGAAACTATGGTTTCTTTTTTTTCCCTGCAGGGTGGAAAAGGAAGGATAGGAGTAGTGATATCATCATATATGCACTTCACCAATGTTTCTGCCAGGTAAGAGATGAACAATGCAAATGAATTAAAGGCTGGGTGCAAACCCTAAAAGTTCCCCTTCATTTCAGTAACCGATGGTTGCCCAATTGTCACCCATTCCAGTTTCAATCAGATGGTGCTGAAGTGTCTCAAAATTATTCATGATGGATGAGAATCTGTTACAAGCCTTCCTTTTATAAATTCTAAAAAAATTAATGGCATTTCTTTGGACTAGGACCAGATTCTTCCACTTTTACTCATTTAAGTAGTACCTTACTCCATGAGTAATCCCCATTTGAATCTGCCTGTCCATATTACAGACTTATATGGCTGCCATTAGTGTAATATCTGAGCATCTCACAGTCTTTAATGGATTTATCATGACATCAACTCTGTGAGGTAGGAAAGTGCTATTATCCCTATTTTACAGATAGGAAACTGAGGCACAGAGAGACTAAATGTCTTTCCCAGGGTTACACAGAATGTTTGTGGTAAAGCAGGATTCCCAGAGGCCTGGCTGGCATTCTAAGCTCTGGACTATCTTTCCTCTTACTGGAGTTACTTCTGGAATAGGTGCTACTCACTATGAATAAAGCTATCAGAACCTGGACCTAATATTCACACCAGAGTAGGGATCCCCAAACTCTTTCAAAGTGCAGAGCACATCTTAATAAAGAGGTTGTCTCAAGAACCACATCTCATTAAGAAGGAACATGCATCTACCCGAGCAAAGGACTGAGAGTCAAGAATCCTGGATTCTATTCCTGGTTCTGCCACTGATTTGCAGTGTGAGCTTGGTATTTGTGAAATTCTGGTTGTCTGTTAAAAAAAAACATAATGACATTTTTGTAAATACTGTCTAAAGGATAGAACACACATATCATTTTCTACTTCTGCCTTTCAATCAAAATTGGCCAGATTCTTGTCTTTAAATTTATAAAAGTAATTCACAGAGACCATAACTCGAGCAGAATCTCAGTGATGCTATTTTGGATTTAAATCAGTCTGGCAAAGATTAGAATCTAGCCCCGGCACTGCAAGTTATCTGTTCAATTTGTGGAAAATGGGTGAAATCCTGACTCCCTTGAAGTCAATGGAAAAACTCGCATTGGCTCCACTGGAGCCATGATTTCACCTAATATATTTCCCATTAACTTGGTCCCCAGGTAAATAACCCAGCATGACTAGGAAATGCCACTAGTTACATTGTGTACAATGGTATACTTTAGAAAATGAAGTAATGCAGTTGTTTCTGGAGTCACTAATCTTCAGGACAAGGATTACCAACACTTCACTTATCTTAATCCTGTGAGACAAAAGAGTTGTCATGAGGATACTGCAGTGCTGTGTTCTGATCTCTGTGTTGTGATATTACACCAAATTATTATGACATCTGCTCAAGAAACCACAGTGTCCTGACACAACAACATGGCATCTTGATTCAATGGTGTGATATCCTGGCATGACAGTTGATGTTGCTTTCTCCCCAAAGTAAATTCAGGATTCTTCCAACTCAGTTGCAGGATCTGAGACTGGAAACTTTCCTATGAATTTTAGAATACATGGCAACTCCCATACAAATCTTGCTTCTTGTATATTTAATTAGGGGGAGGGAAAGAGGTCTAGGAAGTCCCCAGTCATCTCTAGGTTGTCAATATTGTATATATGTCAACAGGTCCACGCTGTGTGAGAAATCCTCAGCACTGGTGACAAATGGTATATTCGGAGGAATGTTTTTGGGGGGGTTTTCCTTTTTTTTTATTTTGTTCTGATTTTACTCATAAAACAAATATGCTAGTTTTTTATTTCTCTACTCACTGGGTCTGTTTACTGCTATACAATAGTAATTTGATGCTGTTGATATTTGGGGTGACAATTTAGCATTATTTACTCTTTAAATGGTGTTTCAGGAAACAAATTAGAGCAGCAGTTCTCAACAGGGGGTCAGGGAGCCCCACAGCTAAAACCCAAAGCCTGAGCCCCAGCATTTCCCACGAGGCTAAGCCAGGATCTGTGGGGTTGAAACCCCGAGCCCTGGTTCTCTCCATAAAGCAGAAGCACTGAGTCCATGGGCAGAGTTTGGAGGCACGAGGGTGTTGTCCCCCCCCCTCAAAACTACACTGTAGCAACTCCACATACACCCCTTCCACCTCCTTCTCTACCTGCCCCCTGGCCAGGTCAGAGGTGGGAAGACAGAGCCGGGCAATACAGGACAACTGCTGCTCTGGATGATGCCAGGGAGCAGGCAGTAGTGGCGTTCCCTCATGTCCTGCTGGTGCAGGGGGTTGAAGTTGCTTTTCAGCTCCCACCCCCTTTTGTTCCCACAGCTGGTAAGAGCCGTCTGGGTGGGGGCCTTGGCCTCATGGCTGGCAGAGCCCTCGGGGAACAGGGACCACAGGAGAGCCATCCTGGCACACAGCCCCTAGCTACCTCTCTCCCTGCATCCTGAGCTACCCACATCCCTGCACTAAGTTATCCTCTCCCTGCATCCTGAGCTACCCCCTTGCCCGCACACAGCCTCAGCTACCTCCTCCTTGCACCCTGAGCTGTTTTCAAACTTTGTGAGCTGAGTCCCCCATCTTTGAGTTATAATTTTTGGTTGAACACACACCTGCCACAACCCAGACAGGCAGGTGGCGTGCTGAGGTGAATTGGGGGATGGAGGTGGCACTCCCTCCATGGACCTCACCATGCAGAGCTGGCTCAAGCCCTGCTGGCCCCTGCACACCCAAAATAGAAGTCAAATTACATCTATGACCGAGCCCCCTCACCACCACCACCACCCTGCCCAGACCCCAGAATATGCCTCAGCTGGGGGAAGAAGCATTATCCATAATTTTCCTGAAGTGTTTGTCTAAATGAAAACAAAAAAAGTTCTGTGACAACACCTGTATGATTGCCATGCCTTTGTTGTCTGGGTCGTGAATGCCCAGTTTTTTAATTCAGGAAAGATTACATGCAGCCATATTTAATTGGGGTAAACTATGCTCTCTTTAATAGATGTTAAGCTTTGTTCTTCCAGATAAGGATAAATAATCCTTTGCAAAATGAGAATTTGATGCTCATATCCCTGGTGGCGTGACTAGTGAGGATGTATAATGCAAAACACATGGAACATCTGTCTTGCCAATTAAGATGAATTTGAAATGTGAAGGACAATTGCATGTGTATTTATCTATCACTTTAAATAAGTGGCATGTAGTGGAGAGAGCACAGCAACTAGTCATTTTTTTAAATGATCATGTAGGTGATTCAACAGTAGATAGCCATGGATGGAACAGATTTCTTCCACAAGCCTCTAAATCACTTGGTCCGTATTGCACCATCAGTTTTTAAGCAGATCTCTGTAATGAAAGGAATAGAAATTCTGCTTAAAACTTGGTGGAACAATATGTACAGCCTTTAACAAAGAATAAAAAGAGAATTCAGTGTTAATCAGGTTGTCTTATAATATGCCATAAAATCTGGCCTTGTTAATACTGTAACACTCCACTTGTAAGATAACTCCCTTCTCTTCATATGTCATTATATTTATGCCTGTATCTGTAATTTTCACTCCATGCATCTGAAGAAGTGAGGTTTTTTACCCACGAAAGCTTGTGCCAAAATAAATCTGTTAGTCTTTAAGGTGCCACTGGACTCCTCATTGTTTTTATGCCATAAATGGTGATTTGTGTGTGTATGCACACTAATATAATGTAATTTAATATCTGTGACCCCAAAGCATTTGGCACTATGCACATGGAGCAGCAGTGAAATGCAATCACCTCCTTGGTGGAGGGCTACAAATCAATTAGTACCCAGTGGCAGGGAGTATGGAAGGAGGTGAAAATTTTGCGTAGTCCTGACATGGGATCTTTAATATAAATGAAGAGAAGGGACCTGATCCAACATCCATTGAAGGCAAATGGGGGTTTCCTTAGTTTTTAAAGTCTTCTGTGAAGACTCGACAGGGCTAAGCCAACTCTGATGGGATTTTAACTTGTGGTTCTGTGGAGTCTAGTTATTTCAGATCTTATACATGGATGTTAATTAGCATCAGTTACCAGATCCATTTACTCTCATATGATGATTATGTTTTGTCTCATATACAGCAAAAGGAGCACAACTTGATACTGGGGATCAAATAATTAGGAACGGTCTCCCTCATTTTGGGGCTGGGATCATCATGGTTTTCTGTCTGATACTTGAGGACCCCATTTTTTCTGTGCTCTTCTGCCTTCTCTTCCCATATGCCCAATATCCACATTAGAGACACTCTCATCTTAAACAAAAATAAAACCAAACTTCTTTCACAGCCTACCATTGTTGCTCCATAATCATCTACGGGGGTTCATGGTTGACTGGCACAAAGCGCTTCTTTCCCAAGGCCTGATTGTTCTGTTTCTGTAGCACACTCTCCTCTGGTAAACCAGATAGCAAGAAACCAGGACTGAGTAAATCCTTAGAGTAATTTCATGTCCATTAGTTCAGTCAGAACTCTGTTGTTTTGGATTTTTTTCTTTTTCTCTCTTCAGTATTAGCTGTTGTAGGTTTTGGGACATAATATTAAAGAGTGAATACAGGTACCCTCCTATGCAGCCCACAGAGAAAGCTGTACTGATGAGGCTAAAAGCAAATTGTAGCAAATTGTTCATTGTGGGCATGGCTAAATCCTGGACGTGGCTAAATCCATTGCATTGCGAATGTTGCATATTCGTGTAAGAAATGCAAAATCCTGATAATTAAACATGAGAAGTAGGTGCTTTGTCTCAGGGAGGAAACTGCCTTTGGAGTGGAATTAAAAGGTGGCAGTGGAAAAACTATCCCAACTTGACCTGTGGACAAGTGGATTGGCAATTACTGAAGGCATTTTGTTAGAGTTTGGCACATTTCAAGCTGTAAACCGCTGCATTTCCAAGATAATCTTTTGATGAAGTGGGGATTTTTGGCAATGATTTTTATGATTCTTATGTGTGCCTCAGATTTCCCTGTATGTTGCATTATTACCCTGTGGGTGGAAAATGAGTGTTTGCTCTCAGGGCAGGCTAAGAGTATGAATGTCACCTAGCTGTCTGAGCTTGAAGGAGTCATTGGAAAAGGACAGGCTGAGGCTGACCCGATATCAGTAGAGAATCCAAAAAGACAATGGCAAATCTAAACACCAGCATATAGACTCCTAGCAATCAGTGGCCCAGAGGGAGATGGATTTCTCCATGTCTCAGGAGGGAAGCTCAGCACAATTCCCTAGCTTGAGAACAAAGGACTGGAGAGGGTAAGAGTTGGCTGCTGGAAGAAGTTGGGGATCTCACCTGGAATCTGAGGAAGGAGGTCAGACCAAAAGACAGACAGAGCTTGAACAATGGGGTTCACTACAGCTTGGCTGGGCTCTGGGCTAACCAGAATGGACTTGGGGCTATGCCTTAACCTTCAGTTCTCTGTGCTAAACTAAGGACTTCTTGTATTGTGCTGTGGTTGACTAATAAACCCTACTGTTTTGACAACACTGTTTGACTGCAAATGCTTGGTGAGGTGCATTAATCCCCGAGGAGCATACAAGTCTCTACTAGGAGTCTATCCCAGGTGTGAAGCAGGAGAGCAGGATCCCCCGAGGTTCAGTCTAAGGAGGTGATGAGTCCACGTGGCTGACCCTGGAGGAAGAATGAAACTCCTTTTGGGTCTGGCACACTGAAGGGGTTTCTCCAAGAAACTGTTCCAAAGGTGGGTGGATCCACCTGTGGATCCTCAACCAACCCCAAATGGAATAACATGGTATCTAATTCTTTGTTTTGATAGTGCTGATCAGGCTCTAGACAGATTTGCTATGAAGAAATTCTTCGATGATAAAGTTTCAACTTTAATGCAGCCATCCCAAAAAAGGTATTTAACTTGTATCTAATTTATATTACTAAATAAGCAAATGCCATAGTTTCTCCTCACTATACAATGGAGGACATTTCCCTGAGGTTCTCCTACTTCAACACTCTACTTTGTAGAAATCTTCCTTGAAGGAGATCGCTCGCTTGCGCTCTCTCTCTTCTATCTCTCTCTCTCTCTCTCTCTCTCTGTTTGGGTGTACTTATGTACACTTAGATAATATTTTGATATGGTACAAAGGTTTTATCTATAAGTATTTGTACTGCATTATGTCTAGGCAACAAAGCAGTCCCAATACCTCTGGAAAAGAAATGTAAACTAGTTTTTCTGTCTCATATGACATTTTAGTGAGTGCATGATGGTGTGGTGTGATATAAAGGTTTTATTGACATTGTTTGGGATGGCCATCTGAGTCATGACAATAAAATCTTTATATCACACTACACTATCATATACTCTGTCTATTCTATAAGTGAGGGTGAGACATTACTTAGAGCAGATAGTTGAAGTTTTTGGATGTGAAATGGTCTTGAGGTATGTGTGTGGACTTCTGTGCAATTTAGTATTAAACTAGTGGATGTTTCAGTACCAGAAAAGAAGGGATCAGCTGGAAAATGCCTACTAGGTAATTGTTATACTCCCATGCACCAATCTTCATTTGGATATGTAAAATATCTACACAGGGACTTGATTTGGTATCTCTGATTACCCTTCCCTTTCATCAACAGATATGTAACAATTTTAGCACTTTCTTAAAGAAAAAAAGGCTTCCTCAGTAACTAAAAAGAACAAAGTCATATAGTAATAATGAAGGTCAGGAAATTAGCTCTGTTTCTGATTGGGAAAGGCTTTCCCAGTGGCTTGATGGACCTATCCAGTGACCTAACCAGCTGTTGTTGACATGAAAAATAACAGTCCCATGAGTCTTTAAATAAACTTTAAAAAAAATGTAGCCTGGGGAGCTTGTTATCCATTCGGCTTCAGGTCTAGAAATAAACCTTGCATTATTAAAATGTGACACTTGTAAATGGCACCTGCAGGACACAGAGGCATGCACCGTGGGAGCAAAAGAATGAGACAGTCTCAATGCTCCCATCAGGATGCCTTCTGCAGTATGAACAGCTCTGACTTGTAAGTCTCTCCCTTCTGCAAATAAGTTTCCATGAGAACCAACAGGCCTCACAACAGAATCTGTGACCTGTGCCTTATGGCAGTTGTTACAGCCATGCTGACAGGAAGTTTCAGTAGCTGCTGGCTTGCACGGACAGTGTGCGAGCCCTAAAACCAAAATAAAATACCTGTATGATGCAGGGTTTGGTCTGACATGCTCTTTTGCAATATTTGTTTAGTTTCTCCAAGGGCCTCTGGGAGGCACTAATTCACCTCCTGAGTGGTGGAATTAGCTTCTTTGTTTTTTACTACTGATTTGTACAACATTGAAGTACTCAAAAAGAACAGGAGTACTTGTGGCACCTTAGAGACTAACACATTTATTTGAGCATAAGCTACAGCCCACTTTGAAACTAAGAAATTTATCTGAGCCCACGAAAGCTTATGCTCAATAAATGTGTTAGTCTCTCAGGTGCCACCAGTACTCCTGTTCTTAAACTAACACGGCTGCTACTCTGAAACTGTCAGATTGCAGTACTCAGTCTGCCTCTTGCACACAGAACATACAAATGTAGGATATGCCATAATCTAAATCTAGCCGCTTGTGCCTCTGGCAATGGCCAATGCTTGTTATTGCGGAGGAAAGTGAAACAACTCCATAATGCCCCTGGTTAATTTTACAATCCTACTTGATCCCAGCTGATCCTCTAAAGTATGTAATTAAATAACCCCATTTTAGCTTGCTTACCTACTATTATTATTACTGGACATTGAGGTGTCCAGATCCTTACTGACATTCAATTGATTATGAATATATAAGCTAGGTGAATCTTAAAATATGAAAATACACACTCATCTTCTACCTGCCACATGGCTCAAAAATCTGAGAAATCTCACTTTGGGTTCCAGTCCTGCAGGACTTGGGCAAAATTCTCAGTGGCTTCAACTGAAGTTTTGCCTGAATAGGAACTGCAGCTTTGAGCCTTCTATATGTGAAAGTTGAAGTGTGTGTGTGTGTGTGTGAGTGTGTGTTTAAGCTTCATTGTTTAGTCACCAATAATAATAATAATAATAATAATAATAATAATAATAAATATCAAGTAAACAGCTGAATAATCAGCTATAAACACAGTAATGAATGCATTGGCTGGAGGAACAGGACTTAAATTAGAGAAGAGGATAAACTTTTGCGGTCATTAAGGAGACAACAGGTATGTCTGTACTCCAGTGTGATTCCAGCTCAGGATAGGCATGGCTGCGATACTTTTAATCTAGCTAGTGCGGCTAAAGTGGCAGTGAAGACACCGTGGTTTGGACTTTGGCATAGGTTGTACAGGCCATAGGTTGGGCTAGCTAGATTTAAACTAGCATGGTTATGCCTACTCAGGCTGCAATCACACCTGTGGTTACAGTATAGACATACTCCTGGTGGGAGAAAGAAAAAGGGTTAAAATTTGTGCCATCAGTGCAGTAATGTCTTACTCCAGTTCTTGCAGCCAGACAGCTATAATAACTTGTGCTTGTGCTGCTGACTGAACAAATACTGCCAGAGAGCCTAGAGGGGGAAAACAAGAAGCAACATTGACCTTTTCTAAGGTCATGTGTTAAAGCAACCCTTGCTACTTATATTTAAAACAAATCCAATAAAGAAATAACCCCCACAACTCCAGACTCAGGGCAATAGAAGTATCACTGTCAGGGGGAATCACTACAACTGTGATATTGCCCATCTTGCTGCCGCTTAATTTGCAGCATGAGGTGTGTTAGTTGTTTTTATAATGATATATATTTTATTTTTAAGAGCAATAATAAACTAATTTTATACCACTTGGGGCGAAAAGGAGACTGAAATTAGAGAAATCAGTAGCAAAATGAAAAGGGAAGAATGTACCTTGCCCTTCCTTGTCTTTTGTACAAGAGGGACTGTTATTTTTTTAATCTTATTCCACTTATGGGATGTGTATATTTTATTTCTTACAAATAGGGCTGATCTTGGGGAAATTAGCTGGGTATTTAAAAGAAGGGAAGGGATATAGAGTACAGAATGAAAAACTTATGTGGGGGAGAAATGCAGTTATAAATTTAAACTTCCCTAAGTGGGAAAGGCAATTACAGAGCAAATAACCCTCAGTCTCATTGACCTTTACTTTCTTATGAAGAGGTTCATATCACCACAAGGGTAATTGTTCTTGAACAATTCCTCCAATGTTCTAAGCACAAACTGGCTTTACTTGAATGTCAGATGTTGGTCCTGCCAGCCATTTGTGTATTAGTGCAAGAGGGATAGGGAAACTATCTTAGGGTGTTTAGGGGGAATGAAACAACTTGTGGTATGTGTGCACACTTACAAAAAGGGCACCTACTCTAGTGGCTTTATTGATATGCAAACCAGTTCACTAGAAATTGAGCTGGACTCATTTCACTTTGACTACCAGAATGCTGTTGACTGGTAGCAACTTGAGTCACGGTTAATATGTACTGGGCTGAAGTGACCTTTACCAACCTCCTGAGTCACCCACTCATCTCCTTTTCAAAGCTCTGAGGTGGAATATTCTCCAATAAATATTTTTAGTGCAAATTTTACCCATTAGAGCAACATCCTTGCCAATAATTGAAAAACTTGATAAACAGAAACTTCTCTTCACATTTTGATGCAGACCGTTCTATTCCTCTTAAACTCTAAGGCTAAATGAAGCAATTATATGTCTCCATGTATTAGTTATATTCATAATGATGAGAAGATCATTTTCCTTGGGATTATGAAAACAATCTTTTCCTTCTTGGCTGATTGTGTTGCATTATCTTTTCAGATATGTGCACTTCTTAAGTGGCCTTCTGTCTGGATCTGTGAAAATGAACACGACTCCACTCTTCCTGCACTTTGTCATCCTTCATGGCATCCCAAGCTTTGATGCTGGAGGAGGTATATTATTTCACTTGCCATTTTCAAGCCTTGCTCCTTTTGTTTCACTGCTCTCTTATCAGGATGGGCAAACCACTACAGTTCAGAGAAGAACTCCCTAAAACTTCCCCTCAAAACAATCTCAGACCTTTCTTGAGGTTTGGGGAATTTCCATTAAGGAACAACTCCTTGCCTCAAACTATTCTTGCAAACCAAGGGATGAGAAAAACCCAACAGAACATCTAGGCAAGGGCTAGTGTCTGAGGCTACGTCTAGACTACCTGCCGTATCGGTGGGTTAAAATCGATTGCTCGGGGATCGATATATCTTGTCTCATCTAGACGCAATATATCGATCCCTGAGCGCACTTATATCGATTCCGGAACTCCACCAACCCCAACGGAGTTGCGGAATCGACAGGGGGAGCCGCGGACATCGATCCCGCGCGGTGAGGACGGGTGAGTAATCCGATCTTAGATATTCGACTTCAGCTACGTTATTCACGTAGCTGAAGTTGCGTATCTAAGATCGATTTCCTCCTGTAGTGTAGACCAGCTCAGAGTGAGAGTGGAGGAGCACAACTCTCTAGTTCTGCTAAATGCAGAGTTAGCACCTCCTTCTCACCTTACTTCCAGTGGGCTGAGGGACTTCCTGTGCAAGTCCTGCCATCATCTCCCTGACATCTGAACAGCTATGTTCCCCTTACGTGGGAAAGTCTCAGTCCTGCTATCCCACTCCAGTGTAAGAGTTACCTCTGCCTATTTAGAATGGTCTTCTTCCTCATACTCCACTACTGGGCCTCCCGAGGAGGTGGCCTCAAAGCCTGTTTCTACAGTCTGCTCGGATCTGCTGTTCTGGGCGGTGACATGGGTCAGCAAGAGCATTTTGCTGAATCTGCTGTTCTAAATCTTAAAAAGCACTCTAGAGCTTACACTCCAGCAAGGAGGCTCAGGAGAAAAAGTAGCAGGCCACTGACGTCACTACGTAGAATCAGAGAACTAGAAGGGACCTCGAGAGGTCATCTAGTCCAGTCCCCTGCACTTGTTGCAGGACTAATTATCTAGACCATTCCTGAAAGATGTTTGTCTAACCTGCTCTTAAAAATCTTCAATGATGGAGATTCCACAACCTCCCTAGGCAATTTATTCCAGTGCTTAGCCACCCTGACAGCTAGGAAGTTTTTCCTAATGTCCAATCTAAACCTCCCTTGCTGCAATTTAAGCCCATTGCTTCTTGTCCTATCCTCAGAGGTTAAGGGGAACAATTTTTCTTCCTCCTACTTGTAACAATCTTTTTACATATTAGAAAACTGTTATCATGTCCCCTCTCTGGCTTCTCTTTTCCAGATTAAACAAACCCAATTTTTTCAATCTTCACTCATAGGTCATGTTTTCTAGATCTTTAATCATTTACACTAGATATACAAGATCCACTAGTGGGTGATACTTAAATCTGCACTTAAGTAAGTGCAGCTTCATTGACTTCATTGCCCTTTAGACTGGCCACAATGTTTTTTATATTATGAGTTTTGCAAAAATATGATTAAAAAGTAAATGATAGTTAATTTCAGTCAAATTTTCAGGAACTTTTTCAGTGGAAAAAAATCCAAAACAAAATGTTTCATTTAAATTTATTTTTGTTTTCTCTTTTGGTCGTTCCCCACTTTCTCCTATTTATTTATTTATTTCCCCAGTAGACGATAGGGGATTAGAATTTAAAAAGTGAGCAAAGTGCTACTTTCTCTCATTTTCAAACTTTCTTCCCGCTTTCTCCTCTCCTGGCTATTTTTCCATTGGGAAAAAAAGGTGGAAAGATTGAAAAAACAAGAGAGACTTTTTTCAGAATGAAATGAGTTGGGGTTTTTTATTCCATTTTGAAAAATGGCCTGAAAACTTTCAAAAGAAGTAAAATGTCACATCTGTCAAAAATCCATTTTTCCTTAATTATTTTTTCAACAAAATGTCAATCACCTCTAGCCTTTGCATCCACCTACACCAGGTCTGAATGTGGTCCAGTGTATCTGTTATATGTTCAGGAAACTCACTAAATGTGTATTTAAAAAAAAATTACAGAGAATTAACAAAGAATACATGATTCTCTTTGCTATTTTTGCAGTTTGTCGCCCCTTTCTAAAGATCTACCAGGCTATGCAGCCAGTTCATACATCAGGAATATAGTAAGTCTTAGTTATTTTCATCTCTACGTGAATGTAGTTCTCCATCCTTTCAGTTACAAAAGTTAAACCATTTTTTTCATGAGTTTATTGTTTAAAAGCACAACTATTATTTAAACATCTCCCCTTTTCTTCTCTTTCCTGTTAAGCAGTGTAGGGCCAGAAAATCAAAGCAGAATCTGCATTGCTATTGAGCCAGCCCAGCTACTGAAGGGAGATATTATGGTAAGTAATTCATTCTGATTCCACATAATTAATTGTGCCTTCTAGATGGTGATTTAAAAATAAAGACAATCATACATTTTTGCACTCTTGTAGAAAGAGAATGAGAAAATTGACAGTGAGGCATAAGTGGGTAGGTAATTAAATTAGTTTTACTCAGCCTCTTGGGTTTTTATGTTAAGCAAGAGTTTGCTTCAAGCAAGAACCATTTCATGGAGACAAAACAAACCATTACTACCAACTTTCCCGTCATTATAATAATATTCAGTATGGTTATGTTTATAATAGTATTTCCATTATAAAAAACATTCTGGAAAGTTTTTTCACTCAGCCTTAACATTTTCTTTAGCTTGAAATTTGGCAGCAAGGAACTACTTCTTTCATTTTACTTTCAAAGAGTGGTTTGATCAGTGTTCTGTTGTATTTTGGGGTAAGGGAGTGAAGAAGGGTGCTGGATAAAAAGCCTTTGGTTTCTGCAGACATACAATATAGAACACCCGCTACACACAATATATACTGTATGTATACTAAGTATAATTATAGTAAATGATGCAAAAAATCCATTTTTCACTTACTCACAAGTTTCTAAAAATGAGGCAGTTATGCTGAAAAATGGAGGAAAACAAGAAAAGAAAAGAAAACAAGAAAAAATGGTTGTCATCTCTTCCAAACTTGTTTCATTGTACCTACATGGTGGCAGTGTGTGTGTCACAACCAAGTATAATTATCCCACTGTAAATTCACCCCAGGCCCCCAGCACTGCTAGTGTATTTCAGGAATGTTTTCATTTTTCAATGAAATCTTTGAAATGAGATGAACATTTTTTTTCTATTTCTCACTTTTTTAAGTCTTCCCCTCCACCACTTTTTTTTCCTAACAGAAAATATTAATTTTTTTAGTCTTATACTAAAGTGCCTCCCACATTCTAGGTCCTTGAAGAGTTTCAGATTTAGCAGTAGTACTACTTATCATATGAACCTCAATGCCTGGACATAGGCCACTGGGTTATATAGAGAATAACCAACTTCATTCTGATTTTACCAGTGTATTGCCTTGTGGCACAAACCGGTAACACACTATATGCACAAGTTTGAGAAATGTTAATCATACTGGAAGCCACTTTATTAGGAAGTCAATGCTTTATTCCATATAGTACTATTTCCTAAACAAGGCAAGAACTCAAGGTCTGAATGTTTAGATTTGACTGAGCAAAACCATCAGTGGTTTCAGAAAATGAAATCCATAAGGCTCAGCATCTCTAAGTGTAAGGATTTTAAAAACCAATGGCCCATGAAGTAACTGATTTATTGCGTCAGTGGTTTTTACAGAAGATAAAACTGCAAGATTATACAATGCACTCTGTATATGTTCTCAAATCAAAGGCTAAGGGTTTGTCTACCCGGGAAGTTATTCATTATTAACTCTCTGTATGGACACTCTCTAATGGTGTAATTAAATCCCTTATTCCAAATTATCTTAATCCACTTTGGAAGTGGTTTAAAATAAATGATAATGATGTACTCTTATTTGGTAATAAGAGCAACTATACAGAGAGTTAATCAGAGACAGCTGAGCCACTTTACAGTAACACCCTATTTTATGCCAGATTATACATGTAGAAAAGCCCCAAATCATATATATGATGTTGCTAATTACAAATGCCAGTTCGGCATACACAGTGACTTTAATGCATGTTTAATTTATCTCTAAGCCCTTTGGGATATCTTGAGTTAGAGAGATGGATTATATAACCATAAAGTACTCTATCCCAGTCTATAAAATCTATGTGTTAGCGATAGGATGAGCAACCTTTATTAGGTCCTCTGTTCAGCATCCATCTAGCCAAGACAAGATTTACTTCATAGCATATGATCAACTGTTTTGTGACCCAAAGCATACATTTTCCACCTTTTCCCTTGAGAGACTATTCCAGTCTAAAAGATCTGTGTATCTCCTGATATTTAGTCTAACTTTCCCTTGGCTGAGTTTCATTCCTATATGAAAAGATGGATATAAATGGATTCTTTGCTAGCTCTTGGCACAATTGCATATGGAGAAAGCTGGGTTTGAGTTGAGAGACTAGGTGATCTAACAGCGCTTTCTGGCTTTAAAATCTAATACATAAACCTAGGAATTTTGGTTTCAGGTAGATCAATTTCAGAGAATTGCACTTGAGGAAAGAATGTTGATCTTCAAGAATCCCTTTATTCTGCCTTTTGGCTGCTGTCCTTACACCTAAATGCTCGCAGATATGGGTTTATGACACACATTCAAATCTGGATTTAGAATACCCCATAGTTTGGGCCTGTTCAGATTTGGGTTTTGGATCTATAGCAACAAGTGATGGTGGATCTGCAGATAGTCACAATGAATTGGCAAGGGGCGGGAGGCTGAACATAACAATGAGGGCAATATTATGTATACCTGAGAAACCAAGAATAGGAGGGTTTGGTTTTTTTTCTCCATAATCCAGGCCCCAATCCTTCAATGAGCCCCCTGAGAATCCTCTCAAGAGGAGCTCATTGCAAGTGCAGGGCCCAAGTGTCCAACCTAATGGATTATCTGCGTAATTTCCCTCTTAGGACACATTAACACAAATCAGCAGCTACTTCATTAAGATGTGTCTTACTGTGATTTTAACAGAAGACTGAAAAATAATAAGGGACAAAAGGTGATTTTGTCCATGTCAACCTAGAATCTAGTGAAGAAAAAAAAAGTTAAAGGTAGTTTCAGGTACTACATGTGCCCCTCCACTTCCCTGTCAACAATTATGGTTTTTACAAACATGTGTTCTTCTTTTTTTAAAAAAAATCCTTTTTCTGTCACCACTTTCTGGAGTAGGACACATAAACAGGGGGATGCTGTCTGGGGTTCCAGCTCAGTAAAGTATTTAAATATGCTTAGCTATAAACGTATGAGTAATCTCATTGACTTCAGTGTAGTTACTCCCATGCTTAAGGTTGTGTATATGCTTAACTTTCTTGCTGAACTGGATCCAAAAAATGCATGGTAGTGTTCTGATCTCAACTACATAGCGATGAATTGGAGTAATTCCACTGAAGTCAACATGTACTCCAGATTTGAACCTCTGTATCTGTGACCAGAATGTATCCTATAGTACCTTTATAAATAGGCAAAATATTCCGATTTACTGGTAATACAAGGCTTTGGATTTCCATCCAATGGAATGAATATTCTGGTCAGAATTATGACCACAGAAAATGAAGAACTTGGAAATATGTAAGTGATTTCTGGGAGGGGAACAAAAAAAAATTGTAAAGGTGTTGATATTATTGAAAATGGGTTTTCTCTCTCCAGTGACCAGTTAGCTGGGGAGGGTTCTGTATGTGTGCAAAGTCAGACTTCTCAAGGTCTGGAGAACGTCTTGTGCTTTGCAAATCTTTAACTTTCTGCATCTGCAGAAACTCTCACCCATGACTCTTTCATGAAAATGACGTGCCATTTAAAATATTTTCAAGAGAAGGAAAGCCAATGTCTTCACCTCTAACTCTTTCAGTATTAATGATCCCCTAAAGTTTAATCCAAAATGAGTTGTATAGTCTCTGGAGGTCTTTTTTTCCCTCACAAAGCAAAATTGAATGGAATGATAGTTACAGCTCCAGTGTGACCTTAAACTTGGAGCAGGTCGTTTTTGTCTTTTGCATACACTCTCTTGTCAACCTTTCATCATTTTTTACTATGCTGGGCCAAATCTTGAAGTTCTTCCTTAGGCAAATTACTATCATGTGTGATGGCAGGCTGCCTGAGTAAAGATTACTGGATTTGGCATATAACAAGTAGGCTGTTTATTCCTGAGTTCAAGCATCTTGATGGCAATCCTGCCTTATGTTTTGTAAAATGAGAGAACTACTTGATGGTGCTAGTTTGAGTAAATTACCGCCAGCCACAGATAGGGCCAGCTCCAGGCACCAGCTGAGCAAGCTCATGCTTGGGGCGGCACATTCTAAGGGGCGGCGTCCCGCCCAATCCTAGGGCGGCACAACCGCTTTATTTTATTTTATTTTATTTTATTTTATTTTTGTTCACTGCTCCGGCCGCTCTGTAGGGAGCAGCGGTGCGGAGAAGGGGAGCGCCCTGCAGCAAACTCGGCAGGGCAGCCCCTGTTCTTCGATCCCCGCCGACCAGAGCGGCGCGGAGCCCTCTCGGTAGGCGGCGCAACAGTTGGGGCCATGGGGTGAGTGCCCCGCTGAAGCGCTGGCCGTTCCCTTCTCTCTCTCCCTCCCTCCTCTGTCCCCCCACTAGACTGGGCGCGCAATCTGCAGCACAGGGAGTCCCCCTGGCTCCTGCAGCCCTGCAGGGTTTTTTGTTTTGTTTTTTCCCCCGCTTTGCCGGCCGCACCGTTTCCCGCCCCCCCAGCTTTGCCGCTCCAGCCATGAAGTGTTTTGTTTTGTTTTTCTCCCTGCTTTGCCACTCCAGCTGCCCCCCCCTCCTTTTTTTTGGCTTGGGGCGGCAAAAAAGCCAGAGCTGGCCCTGGCCACAGATTGTCTGAGGGTTAAAAGAGGTGTAATAAAGGAACCTCTTGACTGAAAAGGAGTTTGTGCCCTATGCCCCAGTATTCAAGTTGTTAAGTAAAATAAAATAAACATCTTTCCTAGTCTTTTTAATATGTTCTGGGGAACTTTCTTCGTCTTAGTTTCCTTTTCTCTTTTTATTTTTTTTCTTTCTAACATAAACATATTTAGCTCTGTTCTCTGAGAATCTCAATGCTCTTCACAAAGATGCATATTTGTAACCTTAAGAGGCTCTCAGTGTCCACTGGCAGAGGGCCTACTTTATACAATAATTCATACCAGGCCTGACACACGTTCACTGCCCTAATACACTGTCATAATATGTATCTAAAAGGTATCATGGAAGGTATTATATGTAAACTGGCCCCAAAAATCTTTGTGTGATGTATGTACAAGTTAGGTGCAAAGAGTTATATATGTGTGCTGGAAATATGTTCTTAAAATGTGTTTAGGAGGTAGTGAATACATTGAATCTGCCCTAGACAAAGGAATGTGGAGTTCCTTTTCTGGCTGGCTTGATTATAGGTACAGGACAGTGAAAGTACATTTATATATAAGGTAAACAAAACGATCAAGCTAACAAGCGGCAGCTTAGTGGGCATGCTGGTGAAGTCTGCACCCCAAGAATCTTTCCTGGCTCTTGAGCCAAAGAATTTATTTTGGGTAATATAAGGGGAGCAAAAAGGCAATTTAGTTATCCATCACTTTGGGCAGTGATTCTCAACCAGGGGTATGAGTACCCTGGGGCTATGCAGAGGTCTTCCAAAGAGTACATCAACTCATCTATGGTCACACAGGGAGTCTGGCCGAGCCAGGAATTGAATCCAGGTCTCTTTAAGTCCCAGTCCAGTATCCTATGATCAGTTTGAGCTATGTGGCTTTTGTCTGGTGTCAAGGGAAATAGATTTAATGGAAAATAAGGAAATGTATTTTTAAAAAATTACTAAAAAATTATTGAGATTTTTGTCCATTTTGGAGTTATTGACGGGTGTCCATTAATTCTTTCATGGGACTTTCCATGTGATTTGGAGTTTTATAAGTTGACTTGCTTTCAGGTATTTGCACTGTGATTGCTGTATAAGAAAAATGGATTAGTTGAGAGAATAATTTTAGGACTGTCTGTGTTCACTCCCTCTTTCTCTTACATAATAAACACATTCAGCCTTCCTCATCTCTGTATAGATTTGAGAGATACATCATCAGACTGTTACAGTACAAACTGCTCCTATAACTTCACTCCCAGAGAAGGGTGTCCTTGTGCAATTCAACAATGATGTCAATGAAGACATAGGAGCATAATGATGTAAAATCAGTGTAAGTGCGAGAAGACTCAGACCCAGTATGTTCATTAGATGCTTTTTAGTTTCATTCATTCAAAAATATACTTAGTTAAACTCTAACAAATATCCCTCACTGGTGTCACTCCATGTCTCAGTAGGGGCCTGACCCAAAGCCCATGGATTTCGGTGGACTTTGCAATTGGTTCATCTTGGCAATTCAGACCTATCTGCCTTCAAAAATCAAAGAGACACGGTGAGTGCAGAAATATCTTTTATTGGACCAACTTCTGTTAGCGAAAGAGGCAAACTTTCAAGCTCTACAGAACTCTTCCAGTGTGGGTGAAGAAGACCTAAAGAAGAGCTCTGTGGATCTCAAAAGCTTGTATCTTTCACTAACAGAAATTGGTCCAGTGAAAGATATTACTACACCCACCCATTACTGCACCAAATATCCTGGGACCAACAGCTACACAGTATTTGAAAATCAAGATATAATAATGCAGAGAGACCCAACTTATCAGTTTTGATGCATCATTGTTTTCATCCTCCACCTTCTTCCCACATCTAAATAAAATAAAAATAGTTTTAGGTGGATGCCTAATCTCCTTAAATGAGAGAGGTGGTAGCGGTACTGAAGTTTAGACTGTTTTGCAGGATGGCCCCTGGGGTAGTTGCTTGAAGGCACACAGTACTAATGCATGAATAATAAGGAAAGAATGTGCCATTGGTTCAAATAAGTCTTTAAGGGCTACTATCTTTGCTTTTCATCTTTGGAAGGGCATGAGTCTTCAGATTCAAGAAAGGAAAAAGTATAACAAAAGCCTTGTAGTTCTCATAGGGGATCTGATTGCTAAATCTGTGTTTGGAAATATTCTATGGGGTGTTTAAACAATTATCTGCTTCCATCCTACCAAACATAGTAGGTCTTCACTAGCAACATTCACTAGCACTGCGGCAGCGCTTTAACATGGCTGTGTAGTCGCGGCACCACCTCCACAAGGAGAGTAGCTCCCAGCACTGGGAGTGCAGCTCCCAGCACTGGTGCACTGCCTACACTGCCATTTTACAGTGCTGAAACTTGCAGTGCTCAGGGGAGAGGGGTGTTTTTTCACACCCTCGAGCAAGAAAGTTGCAGCGCTATAAAATGGCAATGTAGAAAAGGCCTTAATCTAACTGTGAAAGGATAACAATGGAGATGGTGTACAAAAAGATAAAAAATCCTTTAAGAAACAAAGGTGAGTGACAGCATTTAATAGCTGTGCTCTATCATGAGCTACTGTACCAACAAGTGGGCTCAACCTGTGTTTCTTTCCTGCATTTCCCTGTCGTCCCCACCAATCCATCAGGCAAACATGGTCAGTGTTTTTTTCACAGGAGACCATGTACAGTAGGCTGTGACTGTGGACACCTTTGTCCCCATGGACTAACCCAGAAGGCAGTTTTGCTATAACTCTGTTTCCTTTCCTGCTTTTTGCAGATGTACTTACATACACGCTCTTCATGCACCATGCTTTGAAGTTCACTTTTAATGCTGTTCCCAGTACACCCAAATTCTGGCAACTGTACTCCTTAGCTCAAAGGAAGCTCCTGCCCTTGGTAGAATGACTATGAAGATTTTAAAAATAATCCTCGCTTTCATCATGGCAGATTCCAAAGGGACATGGCCTCCTTGCAGATAGGATTTCTTGGTTACAATGGTCTAACTTTAGGTTACCAGAAACAGTTTAGTCAGCTCACTATCTTACTGCTGAAGTAAAGAAAGCCTCTGTGTTTTGTTCTTCAGTTGCTTTAGATTGAGGATCCGTGCTTTATTTTAAGATACATTTTGGTGCCTTGCAAAAATACTGATGTAAGCCAGCCTACAAATCTGCCTCTGAGTTATATAAAATGATGACTGATGGTGATAAAAGAGTAATTAATGACTTTTTTTTTAACTGATCCATTTTTTAAAAAGTAACTTGCTCTGGGCTTGTATAATTTTACAATGATTGAGTAAGCTACTTTCCTTGTTTCAGTGTTGGTGGAATCTGCTGTAAATTGCATCACTGTTGGTTTTGTTCAAAGAGCAATATATAAACACTGACAATAGTAAGAATGGACTTATTGGGGGTGTTTCTCTCTTTCTTGTCTGTTCAGCTGAAGTGTTATCACAAAAAATATCGATCGGCCACCCGTGATGTCGTTTTCCGCCTGCAGTTTCACACAGGTGCCGTTCAGGGTTATGGTCTGGTATTTGGCAAAGAGGACTTGGACAATGCTAACAAAGGTAGGCTTCCTTCGGTGGGTGGTGTAGTGGGGTGGGGAGAGGATTCATTATTGTGTATACCGGGATATATGTGTGTGTCTGTTAATGTGTCTTTGTGTTCAAAGTTGGTGTCTTCAACAATGCCTAGTGATATCAGATGCCTTCATTTTGGAAGCTTAATTGGACATTCTACAGGTGCTCATTCACTAGGAAGAAAGGTGTATTCTTAGCTTGTGTGTAGGTGATCAGCATTTCCTGAAAACCAGGCCTCTGTATATCCAAAAATTCAGGAACAAAATCACTAGGCACTTTTAAAAATCCTGGCCTAGGTATTGTACTGCTGCTTCCCAAAGTGTTACTTTTGTTTTGTCTGTCTGTCTGTCTGTCTGTCTATACTTGTTTAGTGGTCAAGGATTCTTGTTTTGCTGTGTTTTTGGGGAGCGGGGGTTGTTGGTTTTTTTTTAGCTATGAAACCACTGCAAATAGAGCACTAGAGCTAGGGGTTTTTTTGTTTGTTTGTTTTTTTAGGTTTTTGTTGTTGTTGTTATTTGTTGTTTCTTTTCTGTGTTCTTGACTGTTCTGGGAAGTAAACAAAACTGGCTTCCACTTTTGTGGTCTTTTACTGAGAATATGGGAGGAGGGGAGAATCTTGCTGTTTTAGAAGGCAGTTGGGGAAAGAGCAAATACACACATTGTATTTATTCTACTGTAAAATCTTGATTTGTGACTTCTTTTGCTACTGTTCCCTGGGAACTAAACTTGCCGAGATATTTTGTTGTGTTTTCAGATGACCGCTTCCCTGATTATGGGAAAATTGAATTGGTTTTTTCAGGAACCCCCGAGAAAATCCAAGGTAAGCATTCAATATGTAGAATGATCTGTTTATTTTGGAAGCTGGCAGAATTGAAGTGCAGATAGAAAATTAAATTTCATCCCAGAAGGCTGTAGTGCAGAAAGTGTGGAATGTAGTTTACCTTGGAATACAAGAACTTAATAAAATTATTCTTAATTTACACTAGTGTAATTGTGATCAGAATTTGACTACAGAAGTATATTGGAGTGGTTGCTGATAACTATTAGATAACATATATAGTATACTATTCTACAGATACCTATGACATACATAGATTAAGTGACCACAATGCTATAAAATCACATACTGCCAAGTATTTAAAATAACACTATTTGAAGAAAAGTAATTCCTTCAAAACCCTAATCTAAGCAGTGGTCTACATAAAATGCTACAGGTATTATTCATTGTTATCCCAAGTGCCATACATGAACTCATTTAAACAAGTGACGAACTTTGGACCAATTTCAGACCTGTAACCAAATAGAACTTCATTGTCAGTAGAGCTGCTTGTGTTTATACTAGGTCTGAAATTGGCTCGCAAGTTATACCCTGTACTCTTACTCAAATACATTATAATCTAGGATTGTGGCGATAATAATATGGAACTTCCCATATCCAAAATGAAAAAATTATATCATAGAGTTTGTGAACAGTTTATTCCTACTATGCATTTATTGCTTTTCCAAAGGTAAATATTGATTCTGTCTGAGATGATGAAAAAGAGTTTTTCAAAATATAGTTCTTTCCATGTGCCATAAATAATCTTTTCTGTAGTGTTACATATACTGTGTCCTGGAAATCTCTCCCTTGCATTTTTCACCAGTCTAATTGCTTGGAGACTAGGATTAGTAGCAGCCAGTAAAAAGCTGGCTTCTATCCAGTCCAGCGCATGGTTCTACTTTTGCCTGCTGAGAATCCTTATAAGAAAATTCAATTTTAATAGCTTCTCAAGCTTAATCTATGCTTTTCCTGGATGATAAAGTTCCTGGTTTGCGTGAAGAGTAGCCAGTCTGTCAGTCTGAAAAAGGATCAAAATCTGTTCATTATTACTTCTGTTTTTTCTGGTATCCTAGAGGATTAATCAGATTTGTATTTTCAGCAGGTGCTCAGAGTTGGAACTTATTTCACAGCTTAGTTATCTGAGTGCAAAAAGGGATAGGGGAAAAAGTCTCATTGCCTTATTTTTGAAGAGACTAATTTTACAGTTTCTCAGTATTTGAGAAATTATTTTTAAAATGGAAAATTCCAGCCCTTCCTACAGTTTAATAGTAGAAGGCCCACTTGTCAAACTCACATGGCAAACATTAGAAACCTAAATCTGCATGTGGGCACCTAAATATCTGTGTAGGCACCTAAAGCGTTGGTGTGAGAATGTGGCTGGACTGTGGCACTCAACACAGAGCCCTGCTGTTTATTGTGCCCTCAGGATCAGGCCCTAAATCAGTACTTGTGTGTCTATAACTAGTTACTTAGGTGCCTAAATGCAGACTTTTAGTCTCCTAACTTTAGATACCTATGTTTGAAAAGTGGGCCTAATAATAGCACTTATATAACACTTTGAATCTGTAAAGCATTTTACAAATATTAATTAAATGCCCTTTAGAATGCCACTGTAGGGTAGGTACATAAGGATTGTCCTCCCCTATTCCAGGTAGGAAACTGAGTTAGCAAGTTGACTTGCTTATTGTCATGGATTAAGTCAGCATAAGAGCCCAGATTGAAGTCAGGAGTTCTTGATGCTCCTGTCTTGTGTTCATGGCACTGGATCACAGCTAAATCCCTCATTGCTATAATTTTCAAATATTAAGGGTGAAACAAATGTGTGAGTTAATCCTTGGTTCCTGCTGAAAATTCCATATATGTTTGGCAGAGGACACTTTCTCTGAGGCCAAATGCACCAGGCAAATCTTTCTTTCCATTGACTTCAGTGTAATGTTAGTGTATGGGAACAGCAGCACATCTGCTATCCTGGAGAAAAACTACCAAAAGTTTAAGATTGAGAAGTCAACTTTGCCTTTGAGCTGTTACTTTGCTTTCATTGGAGCACTGTTGTCATTTACATACACCATTTGTATTTAATAAAACTACTAAATAAACTTTCTCTGATATGATAGTGACCCCAACAATAAACATGACCTTACATCATTTCTTCTTTGTGCAATAGTTGAACTGCTAACTGACAATGGAGATGCTTGTGGTATCATTCTGAGATGACGTTTCAGCTTTGGTCATACATGGCTACAGAAAGATGCATACCCTCTCATTCAGGAGGGTGGGGTGTGGGAGTGTGGATGTGCTATTAAGGCAGGGCTACTCTGTAGTCAAAGGCTCCAGTTAAACTTTCTGTTTGTTCCTACTGTATTGAAACATTAATATAATCTTAGTTTCTATAGTCTATTTCACTGTGGCTGTTGATCTGTCTTTCCCTGTCATTTCTTCCCACACTTCTGAAGATGGAGTTAATGCATTCACTAAAGCAGCACATTGTCAGTGATGGGTGTATGTGTAGATACAGATGAAAGCAGGAGTACTCCTCCACTTTGTCTCTGACCAAGACTTTACTTTTTCAGGATGTGAACATCTGACGAATGACCATGGAATGATTGTTGACTACAATACCTCAGATCCACTGATCCGCTGGGATTCCTATGAAAACATGAGCCCTGATGGTGAAGGTGAGGAGAGCAAGCTTGTCCCCAGGGTTCTATCATAACAGACCAATATTAAACTGTTAGCAACTATAAAATACTTACTAAGGAGAGGAAGTAGAGCTCCCTTACATGAACCAGTGCAATTATACCATTGAGGGAGTTGTTGACTGTTATGTCCCTCTCTATCTAGCCACAGTGGCAGTGTGGCTGTAGAAGGAAGAAAGGTCTAATGGTTATAGAAATGGATAGGATTCTTGCTTTGTGAGGAGTGGCACATTTGGGTGTGAGAGAGCTAGTTGGTATGAATTAGATGGTGAGTAGATGTGGGCTAGAAAGGGTTTTTGTATTAATTGTTGTATAGCAGCACTACTCACCTGCTAGGCCTGGGGGTGGCAGGGTTGCTGTTGACTCAGTTTCCCTCTCTTGAGCTCACTAACACTTTCAACATAGGCTTTCATGTGTAGAGAAACACTCCTTCTTGGGGTCAAAGTTCACAAGGAATCCAACCCAGACCTTCAAACTGGCCTACGACTCTTGGTACATCTCTGAGGGCTTGTCTACACTACCTGCCGGATCGGCGGGCAGTGATCGATCCAGCAGAGGTCGATTTATCGCGTCTAGTATAGATGTGATAAATCAACCGCTGAGTGCTCTCCCATCAACTCTGGTATTCCACCAGAACGAGAGGTGCAAGCAGAGTCAACGGGAGAGCATCAGCTGTTGACTTACCACAGTGAAGACACCGTGGTAAGTAGATCTAAGTATGTCGACTTCAGCTACACTGTTCACGTAGCTGAAGTTGTGTATCTTTGATTGACCCCGCACGGTAGTGTAGATGAGCCCTTAGTCCTGTCCCTGCTAAGGCTTTCCTCTAGCAGACTTGATCTCCACACCCCAGCTTTCCTAGCTGGCTCCTGCTCTCTGTAGGCTTTTGGATTTATTTTCATCCCAAAAGGCCTGATTTCGCCACATGATCTGCCTGCATGTGAAAGTGCAGTTTTTCACAATCTGAGTGTGTCACAAATGGATCCATCTCCCCTTAAAAGGCCAGTCATCCTTTTACAAAATAGTTTTGGCACTTTCAATCTCAATATATACCTATAGTCGCTACATCTTGTAGCAAATTCACAGATTTCTGTTAAAGCACTAATGCTACATTGCCTGTAACTCTGCAGAAGATATGCAAGACTATAAAGTAAGTGGTGCCCAACTCAATGGAATACAGACAGGCATTTCCCTCGGTACAATTATATGTCTTTAAATTGCCAGTCACTCTCTATTCCATAAGTTATCCTTCCTTCCTATTGGTATTTACAGTGCAGTGTAGTCTAGGTGAAAGTAGTGTAAAAGCAGCCATCATGGTCTCGTTCCCGTTTGCATGGTTCCCTGACGTTGCCTCAGTACATGGCAAAAGAAGTAATTGTTCTTGATTTGTGTATTTCTCATGTGAAAGCTCGGAATGTCACATCTGCGTGCACACACGCACAAGCCTGACTCTGTTGCAAGTAAAAACATGAGTGGAGCAGATAAGGCCTGAACAAATGCCAATATTTCTGTTTTCACAAAGCTCCCAGAAGAAACAAGGAAAGAGTAAAGCTAGAGCACTATCAGCCATGATCTGATTTAGCTTGCATCTTTTTTTAATCCTTAAGAATCAGTATTGAGTATAGACTGAGAGAAGCCCGTGGGTGGGTGGGTGGGTGGAGGGGTAAGAGAGACGAGGGGCTGCAAGAAACTTCAGTTTTCTATACCACAACACAGTTGCACAAGGGCACCTCATGATAGTAAGAACTGTTGAGTGCTGCTTTCCCATGGGGAACAAGACAGCAAAAAGGTTGAAAGGCTGAAGCAAGGCCATCGCCTTCCCCTCTCCTCTGCACGGTTCCACCAAGCAGGGTGAGTGGAGGCACTGCAGGCAGCCGTTTGCTCCATGAGAATGGATGGAGCACACTGTGTGTGTACATGCACATGCATACTCCACTCGTGTGCAAGGAGCAGCATCAGAAAAGATTGTGCTTTAGCTGAGGCAAAATCTCCTCTTTGGGTGGTCCAGCACTATGTTGCTCCCTACATCAGGCCATAGTATAAATGCCATGACCTAGCCCCAAGCAAGCAGTTGAACTGATTCTGTAAATGACTTTCAGTGTTGCGATCAATAAATAAAAACTCACATATTCCATTATATTGCTAAAGATACCTATACAGGAAGTTACAGAAAAGCAAAGAAACATTGGAGGGGAAGTAGTTCTGATGTAAAGTGTATGATACTCGTGTCTATATAAGCCTTGTGGGTGGGATATGATCAAGTGGAATAGAATTTGACGTCATGCTATTTGCTGCTATTAGAAATGCCTTCCACTACTGAATATATTTAGTGTGTAATATGTACTTACGAGACTTAGGGAAACTTCTGCTGCTTTTGTGACAGCAGCTTTCTTTAAAGTCTCTTACATCTGATGTTGTTACAGGTAGCTTTCTTCAGCTAAATTCTTCAATTTAAACTGTTTAGAGCATGGGCTTTTGCCTGCACACATAATTCCCATTGAAATCAACAGGCGCAACGTATGTGGCTAGATGGCAGTAGATGACCTATATATAGTATGCACACTAACGCCTCCTCGCTTTTTTGTGCATATTAAGAACTGGGGAGTAATGAATTATGATATCAAACCTGCATGGCCATTCACAGATACCGAAAGCTTCGTGAAACTGACAGACTTCGTAACTTTTCAGGTTGCCTTTAAAAAAAAATGAATAATTTGAGATTGAAAGAGACCTGTTTTGTGCTAGTTGACACTTTATGCACAGAGGGATTGCACTCCATAGCACCGTATTGTGACCGAAGGTACAAAACTAAGAAAGAGGTGATAAAAAGGAAAAAACCGTTACGGTAAAATGGTACCCAGTTTTTCTGAGTCTCCCATATTGGTTTGAAATAGCTAGAGGCAGGGGCTCACGACCTGTTGCAGAAAGAGAATTGCCTCCTAAGTGTTCCTGACCTCCTGGGTGATTAGCAGGGATTCAAGAAATCTGTTTGCCATGGAAAAATGCAGAAAAATGCAGAATTTGTGTTTTTACAGAGAATCTTTTACATGCTGTGAACAAATGAAAACACATACAGTAGGCCGTTTATCTGACCCTCCATTATCCAGCTCGCCATATTAACCAAACCAGCAGCCACCCATGGCTGACAGCATCTGGAGCTTGGACAATCAGCCCCGGGTGGCTGGGGCTCGGGCAGTCAGCCCTGAGAGGCTGGTGGATCAATTAATATGGAGAGCCGGAGAATAGATGCTCGGATAAATGGGGTTCTACTGTATATCAATAAATCATTGTGTTCGACTGATACCTATGAGGGGAGGGATAGGTCAATGGTTTGAACATTGGCCCACTAAACCCAGGGTTGTGAGTTCAATTGAGGGGGCTATTTGGGGATATAGTTTAGGATTGGTCCTGCTTTGAGCAGGGGGTTGGACTAGATGACCTCCAGAGGTCCCTTCCAACCCTGCTATTCTATATTTTGACTAGGGAAACTAAAGTTCAGCATTTCATATTAATTGTGGAAAAACTCAGATTTTTATGTTTTTTATTTAATCAGAGAATTTTCAAGGGATTATAACAGAAAACTAGTATCCCTGGTGATTAGTGGAACAGTGTTTACCTCTGTCTAGAAGAGGAGTCCTCTGCAGACAGCTAGTTCCCCATGGCTGTAGTTCCCTTTCCTTTCTCCTTAAAGGTCTAGAATTTTTAGGTAGTTGGGGAAAGAAAAAGTGATAGAAAAACATTGTGAATTTCTTCATCTAAGAGCCCCCGATGAGCAACTTTATATGCTAGATCATGTTAACACACTTCCTCCATAATGGATATACTATTTTAGAAACAGCTTCCTCGTCCCTGATTTTGAGTCAGTATCACATTCCCCCATAACTGGGCGGTACCTTTCCTTGGAGTCTTCTACTATAATGGTTCAAATTATGTGACTGAGAACAGTATTTGGGACTGTAATTCTTGAAGTTGTTTGTGGTATCATCTACTATAAGTTCCCCATTTTGTTCTTGTGGTCTCTACAGCATTGAGTGATTATCTTTTCAAACCACATTTGTTAGAGGAGGAAGGGACCAGCAATGATGATATTGTTAATCGTTATTGCTGTTTTTCAGTTTGAGGACAGCAGCATGGTACAGTAGAGATATTGTTTGTAGATAGCAGTGAGATGCCCAAAATTTACTCATTTCCAGAAAAGGAAGCAAAATATCTATAATAGGTTTGCTACTGTACATTGTATAATACCCACTAGATTGTAGTGTATTCCATTACCTCTGGTTATTTTAATGTTCCCACTCCAGGTGAGTACCATGGCAATTCAGTAACTTACTCCTTCTCAGGCATCTTTTGCAGTTTACTTATCAGTGTTACCCTCATCCACCCTTTCTCTTCTGATTCCTAAGACTTGTTAAACCCACTTGTGTCTTCTCTCATGCTTAGATTGCTCTTTAGGGAAAGGGACCATCTTTTATGCTATGTTTAAACAGTGCATAGCACAATGGGGCCCGAATGGAGCTTGTAGATGCTACTATAATAGAAAATAATAATATTATAATTAATAATAACAACAAACCATGATTTGGGATTCCTGGACTGTCACGCAGCTTTTTGCCCCTTGAAGCCTGCTCTGCAGATTCTTTAGTTCTCGTCTGTCTCCACAACAGCTGTTCTTACAGAAGCAATTTGGGAAATGGTAAGTATTTTCAGCTAAAAAGAAATACACTTTTCTTTCTTTCAAAAACATTAATGGAAATTTGTCATGCTTTTGAAAAATATTAACGTCCACTTTTTTCAGTTTTTCATCAACAATCAGTGAGGAAAATCGTGTTATGAAAAAGGCCATTTTCCATTATTAAAAAGTTTAGACAGATTATCATATTATTTATTTTTTCAACTCTTTATAGTATGCAGGATTATTATATGACACAATATGCATCAGTGCTAACCAGGAGCTTCCAACTTATGCATTGCAAAGGAGCAAATGTTTCTCTTGCTAGTGAATGTAGATAACTCTGAGGACAGCCTGGCTGTCAGTTACATATCAGGAGTGTGCTTTAGTTTGAACAGAGTGACCGTCATTCTTGGTTCTATGCTGAGATTGTTCCAGGGGTAGAATCACTGCAACAAGTTGTGAATGATCATGTCTGTCATTCAAAGAAGACTGCATGATGCACAGCAAGAGTGCCCAGTAAGCTACCTGCATACACACGGTTTAGTTTAGTAGGCAGCAACGCTAGATAGAAAAAAAAACCCTCATGCCCAGCATCAAAGATCATAATAATGGGCCAAATTAATGCCTGGTACAACTTGGTTGAAAATGGATTTACAGGGGGGATGAATTTAGTCCATTCTTGTTAAATATTTTGTCACTTTTAGTGTTTCATTTATTTAGTAACCTCTAAATCCCTCCACAACCTGACAGTTAGCTAGCAAAAACCTGTGGGAGAGAAAGAACACGCACTTATACTGTAAGTTATCTTAAAATGACATTTGCAAGTGCAAGTGTTTCAGCTGGTCTGCAGTGTTAGAATCTTTTAAATGTTTTTCCATCTGATCCCCATTGTTTGCTTCATAGTAAGTGAATTGTGATGTTTGCCAGCAGTGCCTGAAAATTGGGGAAAGTCTGGCTCACAAAAGTGGCTTTGGAGGGAAAGGGATGTGTACATTCAAGCCAAACTCCTGTAGGGCACAATCAGTCCAAATTGCCATACCTATCCCAAGAATAGTCAAATACTCCATATTTAGAAATAGCCAAAAATTTACAAACTTGCTTGTTCTTTCCTTTTCTTTTTTCTGAAGAAAAACATCTGAGAAGTGTTTCCAGGTAAGCCATAACTGGCTTTCTGGAATGCTCCCATGTGACATGATTTGATGGGGGTGTTTGACTTTTATTTGAAATTTTTTCTCCTGTTCAACCCAAAGTAAATAGCTGTTGAATGGGGAGCTGCCCTCTCTCGTAGTTAAACACTTGTTTTCCCAGAGGGCCCCTTCAGTATTGCAAAACTGAAGGGCTGAGACAAAACTGCTTGGCTTTGGTGCCTCGAAAGGAATGCAAATGCCTACCAACAAAAACAGCAGGGTCGGTGCCATTTCTGGTAAGTGAAACTGAAGTATAAATTGGTCATGATCAAATGAACTCCAACTTTGATTCTTGAACTCTATGCCAAGTTGTTTAAAAGACAGAGAGCGAGAGATTTGGCAGGCAAGAAAAAAAAAGTTTATTTTCCTTTGAAAAATGATGTACTACAACAATTCCCCTCCATCCCTGTTTGGCAATGATAATAGAAACATAGAATGATTGGATTTATCAAACAAAACACTGCCAACTTGGAGCAGCGTCTTTATATCTGCCTTCATTTGTGCCTCTTTCAGAGGAGACTTTTCTCTTCTAGTGTCGTGTGGATTTTTATTATTATTATTATTATTATTGAACAGGAGATTGTCATTAAGTTGAAGATAAGTAAATGGAAGTTGGTTTATTTTGGTCTTCAGTAATGTTGAATATGAAGATATGGTTAAGTGTCTTATTTCCATGTGTGTTGTGATGGGCAGACTTTGATCCCCATTTCCCCTTCCCCCTTCAATAGTGTCCATCCGTATAATGATAGAAACTTGTGGCTTAAATATGCCTGATACTGTTGTGTATCTGTGCATTGTGGAAAGTGTACAAGTTCAGGCTGGCATATCTTAGATTTGTATTTGGATAGTTAGACTGAGATTGTTCCAGTCTGTAATCTGCATGTACTTTGTGATGACTCTCCTTAGAAAAAGAAAGGTTAGTCTCATGGCTAAGCTGTGGACTGGGATTCAGGAAACCTGGATTCAGCTCCTGGGTCTGTCACAGACATACTGTATCACCCTGGGCAAGTCAATTAGAGCCAGATTTTTAAGTGCTTAGCACCCACAACTGGGACCAGATTTTCAGAACTCCTGAACTTATGCTTTTGGCTTGATTTTCAAATGGCTACAATAACATTTTCTGTCTTCTTCCCTTTGTCTGTTTGTCTATTTAGATTATTAAGTTTGTCTATTACCATGCATACCTTTTACACTTAGCACAATGAGACCCTGATCTTGGTTGAGACATCTAATTGCTGTCTGACTTAACAATTTATCAGGAAGAGGAAAACTACGAGTGGAAAATTAAAAAAAAGAATTAAAAGATAATGAATAAGAAAAAATAATGTTTTTGGAATACCTTTTATGAGTAGAAATATATGGATTCAGCGCTACTATGGAAAAAAAAAGTTGTTTGGTTTTAAAAGCATTTGTTTGCTTTGGACTTTTTCCCCCACTTCTAAGTCACCAATTGAAATCAGTCCCTGGCTGGTAATAGGCAAAAGATGTTGTTTTCCAAACGGTGTATTCACACCTTCTCCACACCTGCAGAGGAATGTTTTCATTAACTAGAGCTGGGCAAAATTTTTCAGCTAAAACCTTGTAGGTGAAAAATGCAGAATCAGCAACACTGAAGCATTTAACAAATTTGTGTCTGTTTTGCTGAATTGTTCATTTAAAAAAAATGCCAAAATGTCAAAACATTTTGTTTCAGTCTTTCCAAAATGAAATGTTTTGATTTTTTTTTCCTCTTGTGGTTTGAAACAATTTTTCATTTAGAAATTTCCTGCAATTTTATTAAACAGTTAAAAAAATGATGAAAATGTAACCATTACATGGGACCCACCATGTTTAGTTTTTCCTTTTTGCTTAGCTGAAAATGTGGTAAAAGTTTGGTTTCAGTTTGACCCCAACAATTTTTTTTAATTGCCTGCAAACAGAAAAATCTGTTATTCGTTACTTTTAACAGCATCAATTTAGAGATCGATGTCCAGATTGACATCTCCCATCTAGGGACAGGAGAATGCCATAGAGCAGGGGTAGGCAACCTATGGCACGTGTGCCAAAGATGGCACGCAAGCTGATTTTCAGTGGCACTCATGCTGCCCGGGTTCTGGCCACAGGTTCAGGGGGCTCTGCATTTTAATTTCATTTTAAATGAAGCTTCTTAAACATTTTAAAAACCTTATTTACTTTACATACAACAATAGTTTAGTTATATATTATAGACTTATAGAAAGAGACCTTCTAAAAAGGTTAAAATGTATTACTGGCACGCAAAACCTTAAATTAGAGTGAATAAATGAAGACTCAGCACACCGCTTCTGAAAGGTTGCTGACCCTTGCCAAAGAGAGAGGCTCTTCTTTATCCCATTACATTAAAAACAGTGGGGGTCTGTCATAAACAGATAGCTAAGGGTTAATGTCTCTTTCACCTGAAGCACCTGACCAGAGGACCAATCAGGAAACCGGATTTTTTCAACTTTGGGTGGAGGGAATTGTGTGTCTGAGTCTTTTGTCTGCCTGCCTGCTTTCTCTGAGCTTTGGAGAAGTAGCTCTACTTTCTAATTTTCTGTTTCTAAGTGTAAGGACAAAAAGATCAAATAGTAAGTTCTGTGGTTTCTTTTCTTTGGTATTTGCATGAATATAAGTGCTGGAGTGCTTTGATTTGTATTCTTTTTGAATAAGGCTGTTTATTCAATATTCTTTTAAGCAATCGACCCTGTATTGTATCATCTTAATACAGAGAGACCATTTGTACTTATTTTTCTTTCTTTTTATATAAAGCTTTCTTTTAAGACCTGTTGGAGTTTTTCTTTACTTCAGGGATATTGAGTCTGTACTCACCAGGGAATTGGTGGGAGGAAGAAATCAAGGGGAAATCTGTGTGTTGGATTGCTAGCCTGATTTTGCATTCCCTCTGGGGGAATAGGAAAGTACTTTTTGTTTCCAGGACTGGAAACAGAGAGGGGGAGTCCCTCTGTGTAGTTTCACAGAGCTTGTGTCTGTGTATCTCTTCAGGAGCACCTGGAGGGGGGGAAGGGAAAAAGGATTATTTCCCTTTGTTGTAAGACTCAAGGGATTTGGGTCTTGGGGTCCCCAGGGAAGGTTTTTCAGGGGGACCAGAGTGCCCCAAAACACTCTAATTTTTTGGGTGGTGGCAGCAAGTACCAGGTCCAAGCTGGTAACTAAGCTTGGAGGTTTTCATGCTAACCCCCATATTTTGGACGCTAAGGTCCAAATCTGGGACTAAGGTTATGACATGGTGTAGCAGTGGTGGGATATAGACAGAATCCAGAAGCCAGTAGGAATATTATATTTTTCTTTTCTCTGCTAAGGGCTTTTTAGCAGAGAGAGAAGCAGTTGGTTTTAAAAGGGAACCAGAGAGAATTTTTTTTTCTGCTCTCTCTCGCAGTTTGTGGCTTGCATGTTAAGCAAGAAGCCATTACCAAACTGTTAAGGGTCTTTTGTCATGCAATAGCCCTCCCATTAGGAGGCAAGTACCAGCACTTATAGGCATGCAAATAAAGTGGTTTTTCTGGTTTCCCTTCATTGAACATTAGCTAGAGAGAGAAAAGGAAAAAAACACTGTTGCTAGGCAGACTTCAGGAGGCAACAGAGAACCTGCAGTTCAGAAAATAAACACCGGAAGGCACCCCAACCCAAGAAAACAGGAACCATGACTTCTAAGGCAAAAATTGAGGCCGAAGAACAATTCAGAGAAGCTGAACACAGGCGACAACTGGAAATAAAACAAAAAGAGATGGAGATGAAAGAAAAGGAAGAAAGCATCAAACTGGCAGCCTTCCAAAGAGAACAGGCAGCCCAAGAGGCAGCACACAAAAGAAAACTAGAAGAAGAAGAGGTAGCCTACCGAAGGAAACAAGCAGAAGAAAAGTTGGCCCACAGAAGGAAGCAAGAAGAAGAGGAGGCGGCCCACCACCGAGAAATGGAAAAGCACCAAAAAGAAATGGAAAAACAACAAAAAGAAATGGAAAAACAACAAAAAGAGAATGAAGAGAAGGAAAAACAGAGAAAACATGAACTGGAGTTGGCAAAAGCTGGGCTGCATGTGCCAGCCACCCCTAACAACCCGGCGCCCATTATTGCTCCACAGCACAGGAAATTTCCCACCTACAAGGCAGGTGATGACACCGAGGCCTTCTTGGAAAATTTTGAAAGAGCCTGTCTTGGGTACAACATCCCCGAAGACCAGTACATGGTAGAATTGAGGTCACAGCTCAGTGGACCTTTAGCAGAGGTGGCAGCTGAAATGCCTAAGCTGCAAATGAATGACTATAAACTTTTTCAAACCAAGGCCAGATACCGAATGGGGATAACCCCAGATCATGCCCGTCGGCGCTTCAGAACCCAAAAGTGGAAACCAGAGGTGTCATTTCCCAAACACGCCTACTACATTGCAAAAAACTATGAGGCCTGGATAACAGGAAACAACATTCAAACCTTGGAAGAACTGAACCTCCTCATACAAATGGAGCAGTTCTTGGATGGTGTTCCTGAAGACATCACACGGTACATACAAGATGGAAATCCCAAAGATATCGCTGAGGCGGGGGAGATTGGAGCCAAATGGATGGAACTGGCAGAAAGCAAGAAAGCTACTGTCAAGGGGAACGATTACCCCAGGGGGCACACAGACCATAAACCCTACAACCGAGGACAGCCAAAGACCCCACATACCACCCAAGTAAAGGCACAGATACCCTACCCTTCAACCTCACCAGTCTCCAGTAACTCACCTCGGCCCAGTGACCCATCAGATGGAAGATGCTTTAAGTGTAATGAACTGGGACATATCAAGGCCAAGTGTCCCAAGAACACCATGCGAGTGCAATTCATTACACCACCATCACACTAAAGATCCCCAGGCCCGGATGCCTCTCAAATACCCTTGGAGCGAAGGGAAAATTTGAGAGTGGGCGGAAAGAAGGTTACTGCGTGGAGAGACACGGGGGCACAAGTGTCAGCTATCCACCAATCCTTCGTTGACCCCAAATTCATCAACCCAAAGGCCAAAGTTACAATTTACCCCTTCATGTCACAAGCTGTAGACTTGCCTACAGCTCAACTGCCTGTCCAGTACAAAGGCTGGTCAGGAATGTGGACTTTTGCAGTCTATGACAATTATCCTATCCCCATGCTACTGGGGGAAGACTTGGCCAACCAGGTGAGGCAGGCCAAGAGAGTGGGAATGGTTACACGTAGCCAAACCAGGCAAGCTTCCAGACCCATTCCTGTTCCTGAACCGTCCACAGAGGCCCCGTCTGTGTTACCAGAGACCCAGACAGAGGTAGTGGACCCAGATTCCATGCCTACCACTGAAACAGCCACAGCATCTCCAGTCCCAGGCCCGGAACTGGAACAGCAACCAGCACCAGCAATTGCAACCCCATCTTCAAACTCAACGCCAGAGGGCGCCAGCGAGCCAAAACTGGCAGAAGCAACAGACAGCCATACCCAAAAGGCTCAGCCAGAGCCTGAAATACCCTCAGGTGCACCAGCGGAGAGCGGTTCACCAGCAACGGAAACAACCCCATCACCTACATCGCTTCCAGAGGGACCAAGCCCAAGTCCACAGTCTGAGGAAGAACTGGTGACCCCAGCCTCAAGGGAACAGTTCCAGACTGAGCAGGAAGCAGATGACAGCCTTCAGAAAGCTTGGGCGGTGGCACGGAGCACCCCACCGCCTCTCAGCTCTTCTAATCGATCCCGGTTTGTTATAGACCAAGGACTTTTATACAAGGAAATTCTTTCTGGTGGACACCGGGAAGAATGGCAGCCGCAAAAACAGTTGGTGGTTCCAACTAAGTACCGGGAGAAGCTCTTAAGCTTAGCCCATGATCATCCCAGTGGCCATGCTGGGGTGAACAGAACCAAGGACCGGTTGGGGAAGTCCTTCCACTGGGAGGGGATGGGCAAGGACGTTGCCAAGTATGTCCGGTCTTGTGAGGTATGCCAAACAGTGGGAAAGCCTCAAGACCAGGTCAAGGCCCCTCTCCAGCCACTCCCCATAATTGAGGTCCCATTTCAGCGAGTAGCTGTGGATATTCTGGGCCCTTTCCCAAAAAAGACGCCCAGAGGAAAGCAGTACGTACTGACTTTACTGGACTTTGCTACCCGATGGCCAGAAGCAGTAGCTCTAGGCAACACCAGGGCTAACACTGTGTGCCTGGCCCTAACAGACATCTTTGCCAGGGTAGGTTGGCCCTCTGACATCCTTACAGATTCAGGGTCTAATTTCCTGGCAGGGACCATGGAAAAACTGTGGAAAACTCATGGGGTAAATCACTTGGTTGCCACCCCGTACCACCATCAAACCAATGGCCTGGTGGAAAGGTTCAATGGAACTTTGGGGGCCATGATACGAAAATTCATCAACGAATTCTCCAGTAATTGGGACCTAGTGTTGCAGCAGTTGCTGTTTGCCTACAGGGCTGTACCACATCCCAGTTTAGGGTTTTCACCATTTGAACTTGTGTATGGTCACGAGGTTAAGGGGCCATTACAGTTGGTGAAGCAGCAATGGGAGGGGTTTACGCCTTCTCCAGGAACTAACATTCTGGACTTTGTAAGCAACCTACAAAGCACCCTCCGACACTCTTTAGCCCTTGCTAAAGAGAACCTAAAGGATGCTCAAGAAGAGCAAAAGGCCTGGTATGACAGACATGCCAAAGATCGGTCCTTCAAGGTAGGAGACCAGGTTATGGTCTTGAAGGCGCAACAGGCCCATAAGATGGAAGCATCATGGGAAGGGCCCTTCACGGTCCAAGAGCGCCTGGGAGCTGTAAACTACCTCATAGCATTTCCCAATTCCTCACTAAAGCCTAAAGTGTACCATGTTAATTCTCTCAAGCCTTTCTATTCCAGAAACTTACAGGTTTGTCAGTTTACAGTTCAGGGAGATGATGCTGAGTGGCCTGACGGTGTCTACTACGACGGAAAAAAAACGGTGGCGTGTAAAAAGGTGAACCTCTCAACCACCCTACGGAGCTACCCCAGTGCAGCTTCCATGGGGTTCTTGGAGGGAGAGGCAATGATATGTGCCTTTTCCCCATTAGGAGCTATCTGAGCAGCTTTCCCACTGCTTGTTGTTTGTTGTGGAAGTGGACTGGACAATCCAACCTATGTTTGCTTCAGCAGAATATTTAAAACCAAGTAGAAGGAATAACCTAGTTGAACAGTGCT
Source organism: Gopherus flavomarginatus (assembly GCF_025201925.1). Lineage (NCBI taxonomy): Eukaryota > Metazoa > Chordata > Testudines > Testudinidae > Gopherus > Gopherus flavomarginatus. The sequence continues at coordinate 105,135,423 of NC_066618.1, read as the reverse complement.
TGATTGTGCCATATACTGTGGACACACTGCTCAACAGCAGATCACTTGCATGACAGTGGGCTTGGCTACACTTGCAGGTGTTCAGCGCTGGGAGTTACAGCTGTCTTCGTACAGCTGTGTAGGGAAAGCGCTGGAGTGTGGCCACACTGACAGCTACCAGCGCTGCAGTGTGGCCACATTTGCAGCATTTGCAGCGGTGTTGGGAGTGGTGCATTATGGGCAGCTATCCCATAGAGCACCTCGTCCCATTTTGGCGCCATGGGTTGTGGGAAGGGGCGGAGGGTGCGGGTCATTCTGCTTCCTATTCCAACGCCCCATGATGCATCACTTCTCATCCCAGCAATCCCTGTTTTTCCATCCACGTTTGGCTCCATCTTGACTCTCTCAACGGTTTCTGTGCAGCACGATTTCTGTGGGAAATGGAGCCCGAACTGCTGAGGAGTATGCTGACGAGTCTCGCCAGCACATCACGTTTGGCAGTTGAGCTATTCCTTAAGATCCAAAGTGAAGAGGAGTCCGACGATGATAGCGAGTCGCCTGACGCGTACGACACGAAATTGCTTCTGTCATTCACGGAAATGCTCAGCACCGTGGAACGCCGCTTTTGGCTCGGGAAACAAGCACTGACTGGTGGGATCACATCGTCATGCACGTCTGGGATGACGAGCAGTAGCTGCAGAACTTTCGGATGAGAAAAGCCACTTTCATGGGACTGTGTGAGGAGCTCGCCCCCACCCTGCGGCGCAAGGACACGAGATTGAGAGCTGCCCTGTTGGTGGAGAAGCGGGTGGCTATTGCAATCTGGAAGCTGGCAACTCCAGACAGCTACCGATTGGTCGGGAACCAGTTTGGAGTGGGAAAGTCGACCATTGGAATCGTTTTGATGCAAGTTTGCAGGGCCATTAGTTGCTTCTTGCTAAGAAGAACTGTGACTCTGGGGAATGTGCAGGACATTGTGGATGGCTTTGCACAAATGGGTTTCCCTAACTGTGGAGGGGCAATAGATGGGATGCATATTTCTATTTTGGCACCAGCCCATCTAGCATCTGAGTAGGTTAATCGGAAGGGGTATTTCTCTATGGTTCTCTAGGCGCTTGTGGATCACTATGGGCATTTCATTGACATTAACACAGGCTGGCCTGGAAAGGTGCACGATGCATGCATATTTCGGAACACTGGCCTGGTCAGGAAGCTGCAGGCAGGGACTTTTTCCCCAGACCGGAAGATCACAGTAGGGGACGTTGAAATGCCCATTGTGATCCTTGGAGACCCCGCTTACCTGTTAATGCCTTGGCTCATGAAACCATATACAGGGAAGCTTGACAGGAGCAAGGACTGGTTCAACTACAGGCTGAGCTGGTGCCGAATGACTGTGGAGCGTGCTTTTGGCCGTTTGGAAGGGCACTGGCAATCTCTGTATGGGAAGCTAGACTTGGGGGAAAGCAGCATCCCTGCTGTTATATCCGCGTGCTGTACCCTCCATAATATTTGTGAAGGGAAGGGTGAAACATTCAGTCAGGCATGGACCTCCAAGGTTCAACGCCTGGAGGCTGAATTTGCACAGCCAGAGAGCGGGGCTACTAGAGAAGCCCAGCACAGAGCTGCAAGGATTAGGGATGCCTTGAGGGAGGAATTTGAGGCCAACAGTAATGTTTGGTGCCTTGCACGGGAGTGAAGTGCAGTGGTTACAATGTCAGTAGGAATCTGTTTTTCCTAAGCTGATTTGCAGTGCCTGTTTCTTTCCTGGGCTAAGGTATCTTTGACTTTCTGCAATAATAAAGACTCTTTTCAAAGCCAAGAATTCATTTATTGAAAAGAAAATAACTTTCTTGACAGACACACAACATTCTGGGAACCTAAAAAGGCAGGGGTGTGTGGTGGGGAACTGTACAGTCACAGATTTGAATATGTCCTGTCTGGAGTGCTGTGCAATGACTGCTGCACTTCAGGATGGCTATACTGCATGGTGATGTGGGTTGAGTGCTGAAGGTAAGGGTCGTAGTTCTCAGGGCTGGTTGGTGAAAGTACAGTTGTTGGAGGCAGCTGGTGGTGGTAAGAACCTGGATGCTGGGGAAGGGTGTTTGGAGCTGACATTGGGGCACAAGGGAAAGAGCTTTGGGATGGGGGGCGGGGAGGGCTGCGCGGTAGTGCTCTGCCTGCATGGCTACGAGCACCTGGACAGAGTCCGCTTGGCGCGCCAGGATGCTTATCAGCTGCTTTGTGCTTTTCTTCCTGGCCGCTGTGTTTCTCTGGCGGATCCTGCTTTCCCTTTCTCTCCAGTCCTGCACTTTTTGATTCTCTCTGGCAGAGTGATCCATAACTGCTTGCAGCAGGTCGTCTTTGATTTTTCACGACTTCTTCCAGAGGTTTTGGAGTCTTTGAGCTGCTGTTAACACAGGCAGCTGAGAACTCAAGGTTGCTTGTGGAAAGGCAAAAAAGGCAACACTTAACAGAGGCAGCATTGTTTATATCTCAAACAGTTATTCTCACACAGTGAAGGAGTTTACAGTCTTCACTTTAGCATAATTTTCCCATACCAAAGAGAGTGCACATAACCCACAGGATCCCCAAAATGATTGCTTAGGGCTGTACTGGGGTTTCTAAACTCTGCCAACATTTTCCACAGGAGTTGATCCTGGAAGATATCTCGCTGCTGCGGGTCACCTGCGAAGAGCGGGAGGGTCTTCTAAAGCAATGCAGGTTCCGTCTTGGTCCCTATGCAGCTTGCCTGTGTGCAGCAATGGTCCCCCCACCCCTCGCGGCACAGTGGTGCGGATGCGTTAGCCTGACTGGGACAAGGACCACAGTGGCTTTCCCTATAAACTTGCGCAAGTGCATTGCCCACGCTCTGGCTGAAACTTTTGAAGAGATTACCGAGGCCAATTACCACGACATGATAGACCACATCAATGGCTATTCCACATCTAGGCATGCATGCTTGCAGCCCTAACCCTCCCTCCTCTCCCGAAACATTTCCATCCTGAAAATAAAAGCCGTTTACCGGGAACCTGCTCCTCTGCTTGTCCTTCACCAAGTACCGGCTGCTGCGACTGGCTGCCTTCCTCCTGGCTTGAGAAGAACTCCTGGCTGCATGCATCCTGGGACTCCGGGGTGTCTCCCCCCACCCCAGTACCCTCACCCTCGGTTTCCTCCTCCCCCTGCTCCTCCTCTTTCTCCTCCTCTCCCCCCAGCTCTGAAGTGTCCATCGTGGTCCTCGGATTGGCGATGGGGTCACCCCTAAGTATCGCGTCCAGCTCTTTGTAAAAACAGCAGGTCGTGCGGGCAGCGCCGGAGTGGCCATTTCCCTCGTGAGCTTTGCAGTAGGCACTCCGCAGCTCCTTCACTTTAACCCTGCACTGCAGTGCATCTCGGTCATGGCCCCTTTCCAGCATGGCCCTTGATATCTGCCCATAGGTATTGTAATTCCTACGGCTGGAGTGCAGCTGGGACTGCACAGCTTCCTCATCCCAAACACTGATGACCAGCAACTCGCCATTGCTCCATGCTGGGGCTCGTTTGGCACGTGGAGGCATGGTCACCTGGAAAGATTCACTGATTGCACTCCACACCTGGCTGAGCAAACAGGAAGGGGATTTTTAAAATTCCCAGGGCATTTAAAGGGCAGGTCACCTGAGGTCTGGGCTGTAGAGTTTGAACTGGTAAGCAAAGTGGCTGAACAGGCATTCCAGGATACCTCCGAATACCTCTGGAGGCCAATAAAAGCGCTTTTGGTGGCCACACTGGTGGAGCACCTTTGCATCACCAGCGCTGCAATTGTTATTCCCCAGGCAGAGGTGGAGTACATGCAGCGCTGTAGCCAGGGAGATACAGCGCTGTATGTGCCTTGCAAGTGTGGATGGTGAGTAAGTTGCAGCACTGTAAAGCCACCACCAGTGCTGCAACTCTCCAGTGTAGCCAAGCCCAGTATTACTGCTGTAACAGTGCCAGATCTTGAACATGTAAGTATGGATTGTGCAGATTAAAATTGTCTTGTGGGTGTTGAACTTTGGCACCAAAACTTTGGTTTTCCATAAATTTCAAAGAAATGGTGGGGAAAGGCCAAGGAAGAGAAGTAATCAGCTTGTTTCATTTTCCCTCTTTCTCTGTCCCTCTCTGAATGTATACACTGTCCTCTCCTTTGCATACTGCTTCTTAGCGTGCTCACCACTTCTAGACGTGGTGCTGGTGGGAATAGAGAATATCCTCAATCATGAGGGAATGTCAACAAGAGAAACTGGTTACAGCACTTCTTAGATGAAATTACATGACAATCCCAGAAACACTAGTACACGCAGGGTTAAAATTAGGGAAGGTTTAAACAGTTAGTTTAAAAAAATACTCCACAAAATCAGAACACATCTGGCTCAAATGTCTTTATCCCAACTAACTGAATCTTTAAGGGGTAAGCTCAGTTTGACTGAGTATCCCTATTTTAGAGCTACTACTGCCCAGTCCCCATCATAAACCAGCCTTGCTATTGATGTTTTCCATTGTGCTCATTTCCCCTCATCTCTGTCCATCTCCATAACTCCCAAAGAGCCCTCCCAACTTTTGATCTCACTATACGGCTTTGACTAGTTTCTTTACTGAGCCCCAAGCTGCGACTCCATTTATATTGTTATGGCGAGAGTCCCCAGGTGGTGCTGTTAGACATAGAATTACACATTCTTTTCTCTTAGTGTGCAAGGAGGTTTTGATGGTTGGCAGGACATGCTGAGGAATTCGTTTTGGGTTTCTTGTGCTTAACTGCAGGGGAGAAGGAGCTGTTGGAGTTGTAGAAGTTTGCTGTCTGTCTTGGACACTGATTAGTATCCATTCTTGAGGCACAGCCTCTCCCTGGGATCTGGGCACTAATGCTGGCTGAGATTGCTGGAAGACTGGATTGCCCTGCATGCATTTTGGCGATCTCATTTCATGACTTGTGAATGAAGCAGGCTCCATACCACTGATTTCTCTTCTCCTGGGAAACCAATCTAAAAATCCCAGGACATCTGCTACCGCACAGCAGAGGGGCAATGCTGGTGTAAAAACAGGATCGTGGTGTCATCAGTGGGGTCAACAATATTTCCATGTTTGCATGTTTCCATCCTTGCAAGTGATGTGTAATGCAGTTACCTCTGACTGGCAAACCTCAGATCATGTGAGATTTATAACAGAGCAGCCTGCCCACTTGATCCCAGCAGAGAAACAGTCAGACTTGCTGGAGAACATCAAAGTTACAGTAAAGAGTTTTTGGCAAAGGGTAGGGAGCAGAGTCACATATAGCAGGGAGTAGGAGTCTGAGAGGAGGCCCAACTGGAGTTTGAAGAGAGGAAAGAAAAACCTCCTGTCAGAGGCCATGGAAAGAGAGCTGGGGGTCAGAGTTTAAGAAATATGAAGAACTCTTAAACATTCTTTTATACACAAAAGGTACAAGGCCTTACAAACAGATATATTAAAAAAAAAAAAGAAAAAAGGAAAATTGCATAACATTTTGGGCCTACAACTATCCTGATAGTGTCCTGTCTAATAAATAGAATTGTGAATCTGAGCTTCAGTTATTTTTCATCTTTAACAGTGACTCACACATGGCCCAGTTGCACCGCGGAATGGAAACACAGGAAGCAGGCACTAAGAAATAGAAGGCTCTTCTTGAAAGGCTGTCTGTGGCAAGCGTCTACTCCCAGCAGCAATTCTCTTTAGAGAACTGTAGAAAGTAATAACGATGTTTCCCTCTTCACTTGCAAGAATTTACTAAGCCCTGTTAATAATAGAGTAGGATATATTAATAACCCTCCTGAGTGCCACAACTCAGACTTCAGTGTCTCATTTTTGAAGACAGACCCATTACTAGATAATTAGTCCTGCCACGAGTGCAAGGGACTGAACTAGATGACCTCTCGAGGTCCCTTCCAGTTCTATGATTCTATGATTACACTGGACAATCTATACAGAATACATCCTAGAGATACATGAATGCCTCATATTAACACTCTGTTACAACCATTTCTAGGATTAAGGATTATTTAAAGTAAACACCTGTATACCATCAGATTTTAAGGTCCTTATAGCTATCCACAGTGGAAAAATGTCCATATTAATACTATTAGCCCTATCCGCAGCTTTTGGGCTAATCAACCATGGGATACCGTTTGTTTGTCAATGAGGCCTTGCTTTGGCAAGTGGAATGGCACTAAATTGAGTCCATTCAATTGTCATGAATAAATCCAAAAGGGTCATCGTGGACTCCTCCACTTTCACCCTCACTCCAACAGCTGTCACTTGTGGAGTCCTAAATGTGCTCCATCCTGTTTGGGAGCTGATGAAAAGCTCTTTGAAGTCAATGGAAAGACTCCTATTGATTTCAGTGGGCTTTGGACGAGGCCATTAATGAATATGCTAAACCACTATGAGAGATAATGAGATGGTACTGGTTTCAGTTCTTACAATTTGCTTATGATTCCTAGCTCCTCATGTTGTTTTCATGAAACACAGACAATGCAGTCCCTTAGACATGCTTGTGCCCCCCACAACGCAACCTGTTCAAGTTCAGTCTGGCTAAAACAGAGGTGATGCTGCCTTGTCACCTCCAATAAGAAGAGGGAAGTACTTTGTAGAGCTGGCAAGAACTCTGACCTCCACTCTCATTGTAGGCATCTTCTCTGCGGTTGCCAAGGCAACATGCAGTCTTGGGGTTCTCCTGGGTTATCTGCTGTTTCCAGACCCCCAAAGAGCAGCAATTGTTAGAAATATCTTTTGGCTGGTTAGGGACTGCACCCTTTCCTGGTAGACACTTGCCCACTGAGATCCATGCGTTCATCATTTGATCCTACTGATAGAATAATGTAATGCATTTTAGCTGCGATGCCCATGGAATCTTCAGATGGTCCAGCACATAGCAGCCCACCTATTAGGTATTGCAGACAAACCAGAGCATGTCACACAAGTTCTTCATACTCTTTATTGGTTACCCCGCCTATTTCAGATCGTCTTCGAAGTCCTATTAATTTTGAAGGTTTGTCTCTCACTCTGGTATCCATCTTGAATTTTTTTCCCCTAACATAGGACACTCCATGTGGCGGAACACAGAGTAAAATATTCAGGACCTTGCAGCTGAGTGTTCTTGATGATAGAAACATGAGTCCCACACTTGTGTTCCTAAATCACTTTTGAAAATCTCACACAATGACCATAACCCCCCAGGTTAAATATTTAATCAGTGTAGTACCCTTTTGTATTCCAGGAGATGTATTCAAGCAAATTGAGAACATCTTCAAGGATTTTCTATAGGATGGTAATGCCATCTTTGAATAAATTTCACACTTCACACTCAAAAGAAAGACTAAGCTTATGAAATTGCCCTTTTGTATACCAATTAGCCTTGTACTGTACATTTGGATGAGCAGCAGCATCATGTTGTCTGTGTGGGTTTAGTTCGTTCCATTGCTTCACGATCATAATTATAACTAATATTGCAATCAGTCTAAATGTCTAACGAGAGAGGCACCAAGCACCCAATCAAAGATGAAGATGCTGCTGTAGCAACCGTGGGAAAAAATGCTTTCCTAATCTTGGTATTAGGAATGAACAACAGCCAGATTTGTGGGGGTATTTCCAGAGATTGGCTTTGCTTTTGAAACAGACAAAAGGAAGAGGCTGAAATGAATTCATGATTTCACAGTACATTTAATAGTTGGATGCTTTGCCTAGTGCATTGCCATTGCAGTTTTATTCCTTATTTTACTGTTGTGTTGCTAGTTATTCAAACACAATTAAGTCAAGTTAAATCCATACTTGAACCACAAAGAAAAGTTTGCAGCAGAATTGGAATCATCATGACACAGTAGATACTAGCAACTGGGTAGGAAGTTGCATTCATTAATGTAATTGAATCTTTGCTTGTTTTTGCTCATTGGGATAATGTCATGAGATCCAAATCTCATTTTTGTGTGAGTCCTAGGTGGACAACAGTCATCCAATATTACAGCAGCATGTCTCAGTACACTATGAATAAGACCCTTCATTTTCAGTTTATACCAATTTTTACCAAAAAATTCCTGGGTTTTACATTAAGTAGAATTCATTCTTTTTCTGATTTTCACCCTACTTTTGTATCATTCAAATATATAAAAAAGGGCTGTCAATTAATTGCAGTTAACTCACGCAATTAACTCAAAAATTAATCTCGATTAATCGCACTTATAACAATAAAATACTAATTGAAATGTATTAAATATTTTGGATGTTGTCCTACATTTTCAATATTGATTTCAGTTACAACACAGAATACCAAATATATGTACTGTAAAAATGATAAACAAAAATAGTATTTTTCAATTCACCTCATACAAGTACTGAAGTGCAATCTCTTTATTGTGAAAGTATAACTTACAAATGCAGATTTTTTTTTTGGTTACATAACTGCACTCAAAAACAAAACAGTGTAAAACTTTAGAGCCTACAAGTCCACTCAGTCCCACTTCTTATTTTGCCAATTGCTAAGACAAACAAGTTTGTTTTCATTGATGGGAGATATTGCTGTTGCTTATTTACAATGTCACCTGAAAGTGAGAACAGGTGTCCGCATGGTACTTTTATAGCCTGCGTTGCAAGGTATTTACATGCCAGATATGCTAAACATTTGTATGCCCTTTCATGCTTCGGCCTCCATTCCAGAGGACATGCTTCCATGCTGATGATGCTCGTTAAAAAAATAATGTGTCAATTAAATTTGTGAGTGTACTCCTTGCGGGGAGAATTGTATATCTCCTGCTCTATTTTACCCACATTCTGCATATATTTCATGTTATATCAGTCTCAGATGGTGACCCCAGCACATGTTGTTTGTTTTAAGAATACTTTCACAGCAGATTTGACTAAATGTAAAGAAAGTATAGATGTGAGATTTCTAAAAATAGCTACAGCACTTGACCGGAGGTTTAAGAATCTGAAGTGCTGTCCAAAATCTGAGAGGGATGAGGTGTAGAGCATGCTTTTAGAAGTCTTAAAAGAACATACGTCAGTCCACGCTGCTTTGGATTGTTATTAAGCAGAACCCAGCATCAGCATGGAAGCAAGTCCTCTGGAATGGTCTGTCATAGTATTTTTCCCCAATCTGAACCTTAGAGTCCAAAAGATGGGGTACCAGCATGAATTCCTCTAAGCTTAATTACCTGCTTAGATTCGATAAGCTGCCACCAATCAGGAATTCCAGTGCCTGATACGCTCTGGTCCCCCCAAACCCTTCCCTGGGGACCCCCAAGACCCAGACCCCCTGGATCTTAACCCAAGGAAAGTAAAGCCCTTTCCTCACCGTTGCTCCTCCCTTCTCTTCCCCTCCAGGTGTTCCCTCCCTGGGCTCCTGGAGAGAGAGACAGATTCACGCTCCGTGAATCTAAAACGAAGGGATTCCACCCTTCTCCCCTCCCTTCCCTTTCCCTGTTAAATACAGACTCAATTCCCTTGAGCCTCAACGAGGGGAAAAATCAGACAGGTCTTAAAAGCAAAACTTTTAATAAAAAGAAAGAAAAAAAAGTAAAAGTTATCTCTGCAATTTAGATGGTAAAAGTTACAGGGTCTGTCAGCTTATAGACACTAGAAAGAAGCCTCCCCCCAGCAAAAATACAATTTAAAATACTTCCAGCAAACTACACATTTGCAAATACAGAAAACAATCAAAAGACTATAACCGCCTTTTTTACTAAATACTCACTATTCTGAATATATAAGAGACTGTAGCAGGGAGATGTGCAACCAGGTTTCTTGCCAAGCTAGTCCCTTCCAGGACCCAGAGAGAACAAAGCCAAACCCAAAAAACACAAACAAAGGCTTCCCTCCACCGAGATTTGAAAGTATCTTGTCTCTTGATTGGTCCCCTGGTCGGGTGTCCGGTTCCCTGTTTGTTAACCCTTTACAGGTAAAAGAGACATTAACCCTTCACTATCTGTTTATGACATGGTTGTTGAAGTGTGAAGGGATATATGAATCTTTAGTACATCTGGCATGTAAATATCTTGCAATGCCAGCTACAACAGTGCCATGCGAACATCTGTTTTCACTTGCAGGTGACATTGTAGACAAGAAGTAAGCAGCTTATCTCCTACAAATTGTAACCATCCTTGTTTGTTTGAGTGATTGGCTGACCAAGAAGTAGGACTGAGTGGACTTGCAGGCTCTAAAGTTTTACATTGTTTTATTTTTGAATGCAGTTTTTTTTTTACATAATTCTACATTTGTAAGTTCAACTTTCATGATAAAGAGATTGCACTACAGTACTTGTATGAGGTGAATTGAAAAATACTATTTTTGTTTTTTACAGTGCAAATATTTGTAATAAAAAATAAATATAAAGTGAGCACTGTACATTTTCTATTCTGTGTGTAATTCAAATTAATATATTTGAAAATGTAGTAAGCATCCAAAAATATTTAAAATAAATGTTATTCTATTGTTGTTTAACAGTGCCATTAATCATGATTAATTTTTTTAATCGCTTGACAGCTTTAATAAAAAATAATTTGTTTTATTAGGAAAATACAGTACATTGCATAGATACTTGATAATACATTAGTCATTAGTGTACATATACAAAGCTGCCTGCTGAAGTAAGACTGTGTATTAGTCTAGAAGATATACACAATAAACAAACATGCATGCAGGCTCTGAAGTGTGTGCGCATCAGAATGTACTGATGAATCTCATGCCCAGTACACATTTTAAGATGTTAGCAGATAACTATGAAAGATCTGACACACTAAAATGGGAAAAAAATAAAATTTTGTATTAGAATATGTTTCAGAACACAAGGAAGTATTCAGAAGTTCAAAAACAACGGAGGAAAGGATGAAGTTGAAAGTATATGCAGCAAATAGTGTGGCTCAATTAAATGTAAATATGTGTAGGCTAGCACCTCTAAGTCTGAAACAGTAAACTTTATTCAAATACAATTCTTGGGGGGGAGGACTAGAGAAATATTGTTTTCTTAAACTCAGAGGTGGCATTGTGTTTTGAGTTCTGTTTTAGTTCTGCAGCAAATCACATTGAAAAGATTCAGGTTTGTGGATCTAGCTATATATGGGGCTCCTGCTTTCTTGGATTTTGCTATGCAGAAAACCAGTTGTTTTCCCTTCAAATCATTCATTATTTGCATTTTCATTTTTACAATATGCAATTGATTCAGATTTTCAATAGCCTCTCCAAAGTTTTGTGATAAAGGCTGAGGAACTTTGGAAACACAGGGAAAATATTTATTGTGTGATACCAGTCAGCTAACACGAGTTGGGGTTACAGAGATACTAATAAGACCAGGGTTTTCATCAATAGATCTTAAAGAACTTTGAAAAAGAGGTTGATATCATTATCTTCATTTAGAGATGGAGAAACTGAGGCTCAGAGAGGGGAAATTACTTGCTTGAGGTCACATAGCAGAAGAATGGGTGAAACAAGATTGGAACCCCTATTGCCTGAATTCTAGTCTAGTGCTTTAGCCCCTTGGCCAGTCTTCTTCTACCAAAAGCTATACCCATCATTTGGCAGAGATCAATATTCACTGACTTCAGCAGCTACTGTTACAGCTTCCCTTTAAGAAAAAACAAATAAATAAAATAAAATAAAAAATAAAACCAGCCACAAAAAAGCCCTCAAACTAATACACCCAATTAATAAAATGTAGGCTAAAGGTCTGTGACCCCTCCTGACATCCTGTCTCTTGTTAGATAGATGTTAACCATTACTGTTTCTGAATGTTCATAGTTTTCTGATCACATAGCAACACAGAACTATTCTTTCTCCAGTGACCAGTTAAGACAATGTGATGGGCCTTCTGTGTTCTGTTCTGGGCACTTTTTCAGATGGGTGTTACTTCTGTCATCCCACAAGAACTGTCAACAGCATTCTGGATGTTCTTAAGAAAAAGAGAGCCAGTTCTCCTGGCCCCATCAAAGTAGGGCTAAGTAAAAGAGACCTGAAGGCAGAATGCTGCTCTAAAATACAACATCCAATCCCAATGGAATCATCTTCTCCTGGAGCATTTTTTCTTATTTTCAGGATCCTGCACCCCCATACCATCATTGTCTGAAAAAGATACTAAAAGAAAAGGCTGACTCCACTTAATGTACAATCTTTTACTGATCCATAAATACTACATCAAGTAAACAGATGTACATCATTTATTTTTACTATAGGGTTGCACTTAAAACTCTTGTTGTTTTATAGCAGCTGGTGGGTAGTTTTGTTTTTAACATTATACATATTGTGGGTAAGTGAGACCCATTTTTATTCTGTCTCCCACTGAGACTGATGAAGTGGTGACAGGCTCTGAAGCAGAAAATGAATGCCCTCTAATGGTATGGCTATTTGGTAGTGATGCATAGGCATTTGCACATTGTTTGTCATACAGTTTAGAGTAAAGGTTTGTGGGCTGCAGTGTGGTGAGATGCAGCTGTTATTAAAAGAGTAAAGACTTCAAGGAGCCAAGGGTGGTTCTTTGCAGGCTGACTCCACCTAATTTGAGCCGATTCACTCCAGAGATGAAGGAGGGGTGGAAGAGTCAGTGCTTGCTGGGATTTGGGGCGGGGGGAGTCTTGACAGCAGCAGCCGCTAGATAAAAATAAGCGTGATTAATGCTGAAGAATCCTGGGCACACTCCTTCCTCCCCCCCCCAGCGCAAAAGTTGTATTGAAATCATGAGGGGGTGGGGAGCAAGGGTTGAGTGGGGAAGCAGCAGTAACTATTTGTGGGCTGTTTGCTTTAGAAAAAAAGACTTCAAATACAGAAAAGAAACGTGTCGTTAAATGATCTAGGAATTGCAGCTTGCTCAGCTTCAGTTCAGATGAGTAGAATTCAAACTGGGGGCAGGGAACGGGACCACAGTGGAAAAAACTAGCTTGTAGACTGAATTACCTCTTCAAACAACACATTTCCACTCCTCCCTGGTTCCAGGAGTTCAAATTTCATTGATTGTGCCCTTAGGCTCCTCCCTTGTGTTTACATTTTTACTGGCCTTTTTTTGGCTGAATCAAAGTCTCATGCTTTTCCAGCAAGACCAACTACCTTCAGCAGCAGCTGTAGCAGCAGGAACAGTGAAGTCGTGTGTCCCTGTGTGCTGGCGGCTTGCAATGCCTCTTCCTTTCCTCTTTTGTAGCATTTAGCTAGAGAAATATTAGCTGATTTTCATAAAGCCAATGACTGACTACTGCAGAAATTTCCTGAAGTTGTCAAGTGAAAGGTAAGAGGTTTTTTTTTTATGGTTGAGAGCTGGAAATACAACCCACCTGCCTTTCTGTTTGTATTATATGTATGGGAAGAGCTTGCAAGGAATGGGGCTTTGTACTTAGAAGAGAAAGGAAAAGACAAGCGTGCACACAGGCAAAAAAGGACGTTTAACCTTGCAAAGAATGCAGCTCTGGACTTGTCCAGGTTTGCCTGAGGGAAGAAATATTTATATGTAAGGTTGAAAAAGAATCCTGGTCTCTTACAATGCTTCCAGCTGTAAAGGGATCAATAGTACCCTGTGTATGAGTTTGTATTTGTAACCTTTTTCCTTCTGGTCAGGTGGACTGGGTCAGAACTGTTGTTGCTGGGTCTGTGGTACATGTGTTTACCTAGCTGGCTTGCATCTGTGTGTGTTTTCACAAGCGGTGAAGGACTGGAAAGGGGATAGCTGTGGGGACGAGTCAAAAGACTGAAATGCTTTTTACTCAGAAGCCTGCCTTTAGGTGTTTGGATTTCAAGAAAGGAAGTGCCAGGAAATGCAGACTTGGAGGGGAGCTGAATTCATGTGTGTTAGTGTTTCAGCTTCCACTTGTTATGTATGTTGCTCTTTGTACATCAGTTATAGACATGAAAATACCTTCCAGTCTGAGGCTTTCAATTAGAAGAGAGTGTCTGATACCAGTCTATAGTTCAGGGTCAGAGTTGGAATGTTGCCAGGGTTTAGCATTGGCAGTTGAAGAAGAGCCACACTAGTTCTTAGGATGGGAGGTCAGACCCTCTAGTCTGGGTAACTGAATTCCAGCATTGCTTAGATCTTCACTGTTTTGAACTCCCCATGTTTTTTGACAGCCCTCTGTAAAATACTGGCAGAACAGAGCTGCTTCCTTGGAAAAAAATAAGAGCATGGCTGAGCTTTGCACTGAATGAGATATTCCATACAGACAGCTTTTGTGATGCCAGCTCTTAGCAAGGTGTATTTATCTTTGCTTTGGTAGTGTATCTGCCAGTTTCCTTTTGCTGAAAAGAAACTTTTTTCTTTCTCTCTCTGTATATGTATTTACTTCTGTAACAGGAACTGGGTATCATTTTTCTTTTATGGATCTAAAGAAGTGGGAAATGAAAAAAAAATGTCAAGACTGAAATATTGTGAATCCTTAAAGTCTTCATGCAGAGCTATTCCAAGAAAGCCTCTTAAGGGAAAAAAAAAATCTAGTGGTTAAGTAGTGTAGGGGCAGTATGCCAAAGCTTGTTTTTTTCAAGCTCATGGGATTGTAACAGTTCATCTCCTTATTTCTATTTTAGAAAAAATAGCCAAGATTTCTTTCATTCTAGTTCATATGTCAAAATTATCTGAATCCTGCACTTCCTGAGAGGCACTAAGTGTCCTCAACTCCCATCACAGTCAGAGTATGCAGAACCTGCCTGAATTCCCTGTGTGTGCAGTGTACACACTGGATCCCCTTGGTCTCCACTAGGAACATATGTCAGTATAGCTACATTGCTCATGGGTGTAGAAAAACCACACCCCGAGTGACTGAGTTATACAGACCTAGTGCTGTCTACGAGGGGGTTATGTTGGCTGGAGTATCCACATAGCTGCTGCTTCTCAGGGAAAAGCTCTCTGATCGGTATAGGTGGTGTCTTCACTATGTGCTACAGCTGCAGCTCTGTAAGGCCTTGTCTATACTGCCACTTTCCAGTGCTGCAACTTTCTCGCTCAAGGGTGTGTTAAAACACCCCCCCAGAACTCCCAGCACTGGTAGCTACTCCCCTCGCGGAGGTGGTGCCACGACTACACAGCCATGATAAAGCGCTGCTGCGGCAGTGCTTTAACGTTGCTAGTGAAGACATGCGCTAAGTGTAGACAAGCCCTCAGTTAACCTTTAGAGTCCCAGGATTCACCAATATCATTCTATTGCCTCATTTTCCGTGGACCAGTATGTAATTTGGGTAAAACAAATGATTGGCTATCGTGTGTGCTCTGTAAATGCTGGCTATTCCAACAGACTGTGGTCCAGTACAGTTCGTTCCTCAGTAGCGTTGACATACTGTAGAATGGAAAGATGCTTCTGCTCAATGTGGTGTGCAATGTTCTTCTGAAACTCACTTTATAGGGATACTGCAAGCAGAGATGGCTTTGGACTTGGCCAAGTTTTGTGCCTTATGTGGGGTTTAGATAGAGAAATATATTTAATGGGACTAGAATGAAACCAAGACCTTAATGCGGTTAGCCATAATGGGCCGTGTGGGGAAGATGTTCAAAGGTAAGCACCTAACTCCCGTTCCCTTTCAATGGAAATTGAGGGACCTAACTGCCATCTGTGCCTATAAAATCTCCCTCTGCGCGAATTAAGAATATTAAAACTCTTACTATAAATGTCACCTAGAGCTACACTGGTTAACTTACGAGATTGTAACATCTAAGATGAACCTTTAAAACAAAAAAGGGAGAGGTTTTATTTAAAGAGGAAATGAGTTTCAGAGATTTTTACATTTCACATCCATTAAGTGAATTAAATTGCAATCCGTTTCCTACCAATTATTCATTGACTTTCAACAAGTACCTCTAGTGAGAATTTTTATATATGTAAGAAAATGGCACATCTATGGATAATTGTGAGAATTCAAAATTTATAACTAGAACTAACTATTCAAATTGAAAAATAGATAACGAATACATCCGTTGTTATTTCCCCAACTAAAAAGGAGATGCAGTTATAATCTTTCTCTTCAATGATGAGCACACACATTATTTCTGAACTACATTGTCTAATGTATCTACCATAACATGACGTGTGCCAGAGCTGCAAAGTTTGGATCTGCATCCAACCTTTACTACAGTTAGAGGATATGGGGATCTGGATTTTGGTTCAGGCCCATTTCTGATGATCTCTCACTTATCTATACTATATAGTGACACCTTTCTTAAGTGATCATAGAAGATTAGATTTGGAAGAGACCTCAGGAGGTCATCTAGTCCAGTGGTTTTCAGACTGGGGTTTGTGAAATGTTACTGGGGGTTCTCTGGAAAAAAAATTCCTAATGGCAGACAGAGCTGTCCCTAGGGACCCCACGGGCAGCATGGGGCCAGCAACATGGAGCCCCTGGACTTCCAAGAGCTAAGCAGATCAAAGCAAGCATATCTATCACACTGGGGAGATTTAAACTTCAAGACTCCTTATAAGAAATGGAAAAGGAAGTGGATATTTTTTGCTGTTTTTAAAATTAAATAGGCAGCTAGTATTGTTTTTAAAATTATTATGAAGAACATGTCTAAGCTTTGTTGTAACATGCGTTGTTTGCCTAGACTGCTCAAGACCTGAATGCTTGTGTAAGGGAACTCTTTGAGTTGGCATCTTAAATACCTTCATGCTCTTTCACATCTGATACTCCTTGATGAAACATAGACTTGTTTATAACAGGCTTATTCAGAGTGATAAAAGCTAAGAAAGTGAGATCTTGGAAGACTGTTGCCATTTTCATAATGTAATAAAAATACTATAATGATTAATAATTAATAATAATGTGTAATAAGATTGTCATAAAAACAAATTTTATATTTCCAAGATCACTGTTTTTATAATTTATACTCAGGTAAAGGAGAAGATCCCTGGAAATATTCATTTTTAGGAGGGGGTTCGTGAGACTTGACATTTTAGTGAAAGGGGTTCACAGGTTGTTAAAGTTTGGGAACTACTGATCTAGTCCAACCCCCTGCTCAAAGCAGGACCAACCCCAACTAAATCATCCCAGCCTAGGCTTTGTCAAGCCGGGCCTTAAAAAATCTCTAAGGATGGAGATTCTGTCACATCCCAAAGTCACCTAAGGGACCAGCAACAGTCAGCTGCCTAGTGGAAAGAGAGAGTTGAGCTGTACATGGAATGAAAGTGCTCAAATTTATCTGTTGATCACAGGTGTTTATATATGGAGTTTATCACTGTGATATCTTTAAACCACATACAGTACCGATGCTTTGAAGTGATCACTTAAAAAAAAGCTTAGCCATGGGATTTTGGAGCTGGTCCATAATTAACATTTGACAGTAGGACAAAAGGAGGTACCTAGGTGGGAGATCCAGATCCCATATTTCAGTGATTACTTTTTCTTGAGACATGCTAATACCTGTTTTACATGGCTAAACAGTGATTTAAATTACCACTACATGTTTGAGAGCTCTGGTTAGCTGTCCACTCAGGAAAATTAAACCCTATACGCTTTCTTATTCAGAAAAAATTAAATTAACAGGTACAGAATACATGTACAGTGTATTAAACTATTTTAACTGCTTATCTCTAATCTTGTCTTTATAGAATTCTTCTTAACAAGTGAATTAGCTAGGCAGTCCAGTCACACTGATGCTAAATAAAATAGAGTTCACACTGTCTGCAGCTGTTCAGGGATTCTAGCCCGCTTACTCTTCTAGTGCTGGCAGTTTTGGGGTTGTGGAGTGAAACAGTAAATGCCAGGAAACTGAGTTGCCTGTTTTACAATGGTAGGACAAGTCACAAAGATACCAATGTTGAAACATCATCCTGTCTGTCATGATGCAAACCCTGACAGAGGTCTGAGGTTGAATAGCAACTTATGGGAGTGGGATAGCTCAGTGGTTTGAGCATTGGCCTGCTAAACTCAGGGTTTGTGAGTTTAATCCTTGAAGGGTCCATTTAGGGATCTGGGGCAAAAATCTGTCTGGGGATTGATCCTGCTTTGAAGAGGGGGTTGGACTAGATGACCTCCTGAGGTCCCTTCCAACCATGACATTCTATGATAGCTGATCCCTCTGGAAGAGAGACTAAATATCACAAGTACTCCTGTTCTTTTTACTAAATATCCTGCAACTCTCAGCTTCTCATACTGTGTGACTGTACTGTGTAAAGAAAGGAATTGTAAGTTACTGTACTGAAGTTCTGCTTAGAAACTTGACTATAAAGAAAAAATATTGTTGTCTCTCACTGATTGCAGATTAGATTTGCTCAGTTTACAGGTAAACTGCCAGGACTGGAAACAGCCTGAGATCTGAAGGTTAGTGCGTTGTTACCAGCAATAAAAATTTTGCACGCCAATTTCTGCTCTCTCCTACCTTATGCCTGTGCAACCACCAAGAGCAGAATTTACCCCTGCATCTAGAAATTAGCACTCAAAACCCATTGAATTAGATGAGAGGTTTTTTCCATGGATTTTGGATCATTTCGTTAGTTAACATTCTGTTGATGCTCGAGCTAGAATACAATAGCTCATCTTCTCTCCCTGTGTTAGCACTAACCTAGCAGGTTTCACTCTCTATAAATAAATACAGATAGGAGAACTGGAGCCTGATGATCCAAAGCCCACTGAAAGACTCCATAGTTTCCAACGGGCCGCCGCCTTTGAGTAAGACGGTGTCATTCTTCAACAGAGTGATTTGTCTGAATAGAACTGTACTTTAAAATTGAAAAGCTCTAAGTACAAAAGGCAGAACAAGTTTTCATTCATCTGCATGACAGTCAGAGGAGGGATTTTTCTTGCAGAATTTATTCTTCATCTGATTTACTTGTCTAAAACATTCCTGGAGCTACACCCTTCCTTGGTGCTTATTAGTTAATGTTGGCCATTCAAAGAAACCTGAAACTTGTCCAGCTTCTTAGTCCTCACTTCAGGCTGAAGGTCTGATGAGAACCAGGATTTGAATAGCCATTAATTAAGTATCTTAGCCAAGAAATAGGATCTTTTCAGAGTTTGAAACCACTCCTTTCACTTACACACTCATAACAAAAGGATGTTTTTAACTTACTTAAATGAGTGGGGACACTCATTTTACCCCCAAGTAGTTTAAGCTGCAACTCTATAATTTTGCATAACCCAATATGAATAGAAACATTGTAATTCTTTTAAGTGAAAAATGATTTTTTTTTGTAAAACAATCCTGAGAAGTATTGGAAAAATCAACAGTAGTGTTCTTTTACTGCCTGCTTCAAAGCACAATGAAGAAAGTGAATGCAAGTGAAAGCAATGTAGTTTCAATGCCTGAAGTGCAACACACAAACAAAGAACACATAGTGAAAAATAAGAGATTTAAAGTCGTTTTCATTTTAATAATCTAAAGTGCTAATTAGTAACAGAAATGAAATATATTGAAGAACAATATTGTACCCCAACTTTTCTAAAAATTGAGTTCGATCTAGTCATCTTTGTAGTTTTGTTTTCCTGCTGTATGTGGCTATGTAAAAATATGTCCTTTTTTCTAGTAATAGGACCAAACAGCATTTTTTCTCTTTCAAATGAAAACAACTCCCCCGCCCCTCTCCCCCCAGCCACCCCGATTTTTGCCTTTAGCTTATAAGATTTGAAAATATCAGAATGCAGGACCAAATGATTGTGTTTGTTTTCTTTTCACTTCTGAACCTGCGGTGTAAGTGGTTAGGACAAAATCCTCTTCTTACTCATTACTCATGTAAGGTCTTTGGCACAGGGGCTCTCTCATACTATCTGTTTGTACAGTGCCTAGCACAATGAGGTCCCCAACAGATTGTGGTCACAAGGCATTATTGTAAATGATTAATAATAATGCAAGCAATGTTGGCCATGAGACGACCAGTCTTGCATAAGTACAGAACGTCTCAGGAAGAAACAGGGTGAATATTCTCTGTGGAATACAAAGGTGCTTGCCTTGCCCCCAAACCAGCAGTCCATGACCTATTGGCAAGAGTAGGAAGCACATTTGCTGTAACCACTGCCTAGCACTCCAATGACCATGAGTAACATGTGCTGTGCTGGTGATGCAAATGCAGGAAAGGTTACCTGCATTATTTACCCTCCTAGAACAACCACCCACATTGGGCAGGATTTTGTCCTTAACATCTTATAAGAAGCACCAAATCTATGTGTTGGAATGTTTCATCTAGGGGTGTGTATTTGTGCCTTACTTGCATGTTTTGAAGGCTTTACAGTAGTGGTAATTTACCTAATGGGGTATTACATTCAGTTTTGGAAAACAGAGAAAAGTAAGACAGGAGTAGTTCTTTTTTTTATCAGTAAAAGAATATTAGTTTTACACCTTCCTCCCCATGAGTTCTTCCCCAGCTCCTGAATCTGTTTAGGTCATGGAATTGTGATGTCCAATCATACTAATCAAAGCAGTATTTTAAGTTTGCCTGGTTTTTTTTTTTTTTGTTTGTTTAATATGTATGCTGGAAACTAGCCACAAAGAAATGATTGCCGGACAGAAAATAATTTTGCCACAGTTGCGTTTTAAAAAACAAAACACTTTGATTTCTTTTAGCAACAAAACATTAAATTGAACTGTAGTTATGATAGTAAGGAATCCCATATGACAATCTCTCCACCCTTTGATCAACAGGCACCAATAGCAACTTAGGATATCTATCAGCAGTGAGGACTGCTGACAGAACATGGCATCCCAGAGATTGAGAAACCATCAATCAGTGATTTTTCCTATAACAAAGCTCTCTAAGCCATATGTATTGTACTTGAATATCTGCATAGAGTACAATGAGAGAGACAAGGTGGGTGAGGTATGGGACCAATAAATACCTGAGGAAAAGCTTTGCATAGCTCAAAAACTTGTCTCTTTCACTAATAGGGGATAGTCAAATAAAATATATTACTTCACACCTCCCGCTCCCTTCCCCTTGTGTCTCATACCCTGGGATGAACACGGCTACAACAACACTGTAAACTACAGTACAGTGACACATTCACGTATGTACCTATCAGTGATGCATCCAGCCTGGTGAATAGAAGCCCTTTTCTTTACCAGTGTAAACTTCAGCAGAGTTGTAACAATCAGTACACAGAGAAATGCCTTGGGGAAGGAAATTGCTTGTTCTAGCCTTTATGCTTTTTGTTGTTCTTTCAGAACCTTATTTTTTGACATTCTGTGCAGTTCTTTTCTTAATAGAAACATACTCGTAATGTCTGGTTTTTTAAAAAATAAATAAAAAAAAATTAGAAAGTTGTCCTTTATTTATTGACTGAAACCTATTAGACCTCTCACATAAAATTCAGTATGCTGTGCTCTAACTGGAGGAAATTTGGCAGTGTGCCTTACAAATAATGTGTTTTCCAACCAAATAATTTTTCCTGCCATTGTAAACTGATGAATTCATTAACATCATGGGTATGCTTTATGAATAAGGCCCTTTCTGAAAACACAAAATAGTCAGAAAGACTAACCAGTAATTTCAGAAAATTTCATGACCAATGTGTAATTTTAAGCATGTCATGAAAAGATTATACTTGTTATAGAGCATCCCATCTGTGAGTGTATCAGATCTGTCAGCTGACCTTGCAATGTCAAATATACAGACTAAATTGTCCATTGCCTTCAAAAAAGATTTGTCTGGACCTAAATTTTAATGCAGTAGTTTCCTCATGATCAAACTACTCTCAAATGTTGGTAACAAATGATTCTTCAGGAATTCTTGCCTAATATAAATTTTCTTGTAAATGAGCCATGAATCCTGCCAAAACGAAACCACATATTTTACTTTCCTGGCTGTGCATACAACAGAAAATTGCACTTTCAAATGGAGAGTTTTGTGAGGGTACGTCTACACTATGGGATTATTCCGATTTTACATAAACCGGTTTTGTAAAACAGATTGTATAAAATCGAGTGCACGCGGCCACGCTAAGCACATTAATTCGGCGGTGTGCGTCCATGTACTGAGGCTAGCGTCGATTTCCGGAGCGTTGCACTATGGGTAGCTATCCCATAGTTCCCGCAGTCTCCCCAGCCCATTGGAATTCTGGGTTGAGATCCCAATGCATGATGGTGCAAAAACAGTGTCGCAGGCGATTCTGGGTAAATGTCGTCACTCATTCCTTCCTCCGTGAAAGCAACAGCAGACAATCATTTTGCGCCCTTTTTCCCTGGATTGCCCTGGCAGACGCCATAGCATGGCAACCATGGAGCCCGTTTTGCCTGGTCACTGTCACCATATGTGTACTGGATGCTGCTGACAGACGTGGTACTGCAGTGCTACACAGCAGCATTCATTTGCCATTGCAAGGTAGCAGAGACGATTACCAGTCGTTCTGTACCGTCTGCTGTGCCATAGTAAACTGGCAATGAGATGGTGGTTGTCAGTCGTTCTGTACTGTCTGTTGCTGTCATGGGTGCTCCTGGCTGGCCTTCGCTGAGGTCGGCCAGAGGCGCAAAGACAAAAATGGGAATGACTCCCTGAGTCAATCTCTCCTTTATGGTTTATCTAAAAATAGAGTCAGTCCTGCCTACAATATGGGGCAAGTGTACTAGAGAACCAGAGAGCACAGCTGCTCTGTGTCAGATCCCGCAGAAATGATGAGCTGCATGCCATTCACGGGGGGTGCCCCTGCAACAACCTCACCCGTTGCTTCCCTTCTCCCCCAACCTTCCTGGGCTACCGTGGCAGTGTCCCCCCATTTGTGTGATGAAGTAATAAAGAATGCAGGAATAAGAAACACTGAGTTTTAAGTGAGATAAAATGAGGGAGAGGCAGCCTCCAGCTGCTATGATAGTCCAGGCAGGACATTAATTGGTGGAGGGGAGAGGAGCCTAGCATCCCACTGCTATGATAGTCCAGGCAGTACAGAATCTTTTCTTTAGACATGAAAGGGGGGGGAGCTGATGGAACTCAGCCCCCAGTTGCTATGATTAGGACGGTTACCAGCCGTTCTGTACCGTCTGCCAGGAATGACAGGGAGTCACATTCCCATTTTTACCCAGGCGCCCCCGGCCGACCTCACCTGAGACCAGCCAGGAGCACTCACAGGATGATGAGGACAGCTATCAGTCCTTTTGTATGGTACCGTCTGCCACAGGGGAGGGGAGGGGAGAGGATGCTGCTATTCATTGCCACAGCACCACGTCTACCAGCATACAGTAGACATAGGATGACATTGAAAAAAGTCAAGAAACTATTTTTTTCCCTTTTCTTTCACAGGGGGGAGGGGTGGTAAATTGATGACATATACCCAGTACCACCCCGGACAATGTGTTTGATCCTACAGGCATTGGGAGCTCAGCCAAGAATGCAAATGCTTTTCGGAGACTGCGGGGACTGTGGGGTAGCTGGAGTCCTCAATCCCCCCTCCCTCCCTCCCTCCCTCCATGAGCGTCCATTTGGTTCTTTGGCTTTCCGTTCCTTGTCACACAGCACTGTGCTGTGGACTCTGTATAATAGCCTGGAGATTTTTTCAAATGCTTTGTCATTTCGTCTTCTGTAACGGAGCTCTGATAGAACAGATTTGTCTCCCCATACAGCGATCAGATCCAGTGTCTCCCGTAGGGTCCATGCTGGAGCTCTTTTTGGATTTGGGACTGCATCACCGTGCTGATCAGAGCTGCATGCTGGCAAACAGGAAATCTAATTCAAAAGTTCGCGGGGCTTTTCCTGTCTACCTGGCCAGTGCATCTGAGTTTGGATTGCTTTCCAGAGTGGTCACAATGGTGCACTGTGGGATACCGCCCGGAGGCCAATACCGTCGATTTGCGGCCACACTAACCCTAATCCGACATGGCAATACCGATTTCAGCGCTACTCCTCTTGTCGGGGAGGAGTACAGAAACCGGTTTTAAGAGCCCTTTACATCGCTATAAAGGGCCTTGTTGTGTGGATAGGTGCAGCATTAAATCGGTTTAACGCTGCTGAAATCGGTTTAAATACGTAGTGCAGACCAGGCCTGAGAGGGCTCTTCAAAGCAAGAGGAGGATTCACTTTCAGTTTGTGAATTAGGTAATAGCTAAGGGACTTAGTCTACCTATGGTTGCACAAACCCCTTTGAAATCAGTAGGAGCTACATAAACAAACTCAACAGAATTACTCCCTAAACTGTCAGAATATGTACCCACTTAAACATAGTAAGAGCTTCATTTATTCTCCTTGGCCCAAAATGTCTAGAAGACTATCAGAAGCTTCCTTCAGTGAACCCTGACAAACAGGGGTGGGAGAAGTGATCTGGGTAAAATAAGATGGTAAAATAAGATGGGGCCAAACAAAACTCTTTTGAGGCTTTAAAATGTTTGAGGAAGATGTTCTCTCTGCTTCTTGGTTTTGTCTATTACCAGAAGTGCTAGTGCTGAAATAACATGGAGGAGGCTATTCTCACACTATTATTTCCAACCCAAACTGATTAGGAAGTCCTCAGAATCTTATGTAAAAATGGGTTCTGACAAATTTTCTCTAGAGTCACTGATGAGATGCTGACAGTCTGTTTGTCATGGCATTTTCAGTCACCTAATTTGTTTATGTTTTAAAAGTATTTCTTTCTTTAGTGGGATTAATGGAGTAATACAGCATGATGCATGTGTAGTGAACACGTGTAAAATATTCCTGTTTGCAGAATAGTATACTGTATTTGACAAATTATATATGAGATGAAAACTATATTTTAAGAAATATGCACCAGGGGGCAGTGTTGAAGTTGAGAGCTTAATACTAACTTTGGAATTCTATTGTATAACTTTTAAAAATAAATGTATTTAAAAATAAACAAATATAGAGAAAACAGTGAAAATTGTTTCTATCATAATGAGGTACAATGACATCAGTGCCAAGAACAATAGCTATTTCAGAATCAAATATACTGTATGCTTATGGCCGTGTCTAGAAATCTGCAAAGCCTATTACACAACATTTTTTGCTTTCCATGTAGTAACATGTCCACAGATGTGAGACCAACCTCCTAGTCCAATTATGCTCAATTATTTCATAGAGTGAGGATAATTCAGACATTTTGAATTCTGCGGCCTTGGGATGCTCTGGTTTAGGAATAACCTTTGTTAATGAATATCAAAGTGTAGTCTGAGTTTGGAAGCTCCTTCAGAATATGTTGGATTGTGAATGGGATGTGTTTGATATGACATTAGATCTCCTTGTCTTGATTGTTGTAGTTGTTAGTTTGGCATCACTTGCATTCTAGGTAAGTCTCAATTTGGATGCTCTCAGTTTGTGTGAGCTTAGTTTACATCCTAGAAAATGAATGGTAGAAAGGTACATCTTATGCATGAAATAAGCAACTTCAGGTATTTATAACATTAAAGCTACAGAGCCAATATTCTTCAAAATTAAGAGTATTTTTTAAAATCTGAATGAACAATATAAAAAACAAGCCAAGTTCAGAATTACAGCTTTAGTCATTTCTGAATTAAACAAGTCCAAAAGTTTTTGAGAGAACATGTGGGAAGAGTGGTTTTGTTTAATGTTCAACTCAAATGAATTGACCAAGTTTGCTGAAACCTTTCAAACAAACAAATAAAACGTTTTATGTTGGGCATGGCTAAATATAGACATTTTGAACACAAAAGGGATTTAGAAACTTGAAATGAAACTTCAGTTGTTGAAGAGGCTACCTGTGTTCTCTCTCTGATCACAATCCAACAAAGCATTTAGGCATGCATGTAATCTTAAGTACATGTGCGGTCCCATTGACCGGTCCCTTTAATCTGTTTGTATTACTTAGATAGTGTAGGTAGAGTACGTTTGCAGGTGTTTGGAGGCATAGTGTGACACCTGGCTCAGAAATTAGCAGACACTCCTATAAAACCTGATTCACACAGACTCTCATTTACAATGCTGCAACTTCGGTGACATTACAAGGGTTGCACTGGTGTAATCAGGACCAGAATTTGGTCCGTTCCCAAACTCTACGCTATTAAATTGAGTGGATACATTCCCTTGTATCCCCGCCCCACCCCAATTATTGCATATTATAAAATTTCTCAGTTACATACAATTTCTGGTATCAGAGGGGTAGCCGTGTTAGTCTGGATCTGTAAAAGCAGCAAAGAGTCCTGTGGCACCTTACAGACTAACAGACGTTTTGGAGCATGAGCTTTCGTGGGTGAATACCCACTTTGTCGGATGCATGTTGCATCTGATGAAGTGGGTATTCACCCACGAAAGCTCATACTCCAAAACGTCTGTTAGTCTATAAGGTGCCACAGGACTCTTTGCTGCTTATACAATTTCTGCATGTCTGACTAGATATGAACTTCTTAATTAAAGTCTTTTGCAGATCAGAGACAAAATCAAGGATGCTCATACTCCATGACAAATGTTATACAAGTGCAGTAGGTTTCATTCTTTCTTGTGAAATTGAGGTTTAGCCTGATTCTCTTTATCCCTGTGTTTCATACTCTGACTTGTGAGAAATAGTTGCCTTGACATTATTAAAATTAAAAAGAAAATACCCACTAAAGGTGTCCTGTGTATACAATATATATCATACAAAGCTAGTTAGATATCATGTTCATGCCTCTGTCGAGAGATAATGTTTATGTTCTGATAAGCTGCACACAGACTCCTGCTCTGATTAAGTACCTGTCATTTCTGTGGGCTACCAAAAAGAAAACAATAGCAGTTGATCAGTGGTAATATGTTTAACATTTAGTAGGAGCTGGCAGACAGGCGGTTGCAAAACACGTGCTAAGAGCAGAACTTGAAAGTTCCAGTAGTCCTTGTTCAGTCTTAGTGGAATGCATTCCAGTCATGTCTCTCAAATTCCAGGTACGTAATAGTGTGGGTCTTCAAACCAATGGTCTTGTTATTGCACTGCCATGATTTCACTTCTATGAAAGTACAAAAAGTAGAGAATTGTATTTTGCTACAAGGTCATGTACATAACAATTTTTCTCTCCTCCTGTTTCATACAATTGTCTGAAGGCCCTGCTGTAAATTGTAATGTGGTCCATAAGGCAAGAGAGTGCTTTAGGTTGATGTTTGGTTTCTAAAACGAGCATATGCTTACGAAGAAAATTAACGAGTGTGCTGTCTGCAGTACCTCTGCAATGTAATGTAATGTAATGCTGTTCAGCACTTTTATCTAATACTCTGTCCTTTTCTTTCCCTGACCCTGTTGCTTCTCCTTTCACAGTGCTCCACACTCAGGGTCCTATTGATGGCAGTCTTTATGCTAAAGTGAGAAAGAAGAGCTCTTCAGATACTGGCATCCCCAGTGGAGCCCAGGGGGTTCCTGTGATCAGCAGCCCTGATCACAGTGACCATACTCTATCTGTCAGCAGTGATTCAGGACACTCAACAACTTCTGTAAGGACGGACAAGACTGAGGAGCATCCAGCACCGGGAATCAAGCGGGGCTTGAGCCCACAAGAGAAGGCAGAGCTGGACCAGCTACTTAGTGGTTTCGGCCTAGAAAACTCAGTCAGTCCCCTCAAGGATATGACTGATTCCCAAAGCAAGTACAGTGGGACTCGTCACATAGTGCCAGCTCAGGTTCATGTGAACGGACACACCAAACTGAAAGATAGAGAGACGGATATTCTGGATGATGAGATGCCCAGCCATGACCTTCACAGTGTGGACAGCATTGGGACACTGTCCTCCTCTGAAGGGCAGCACTCAGCCCACCTTGGAAACTTCAGCTGCCACAAGAGCAGTCAGAATTCGCTGCTCTCGGATGGCTTTGGAAGCAACGCTGGAGAGGACCACCACAATGCTCTGGCCCCAGACCTGGGAATAGGTGTGGACCCCCTGTATGAGAGATCATTTGGAAGTGGTGAGCCTAAACAATCCCAGCAGCTGCAAAGGAATCCTCCTGCTTCCGCTCAGCCTCAGGCTTATGGCCCTAGTAACTACTCTACCCAGACTTGGGTGCGCCAACAGCAGATGGTCACTGCTCACCAATACACCTACTCCCCTGAGAGTGAAGTAAGGCTTGGCATTTCTAGCACTGTAGAGAATTCAGGCAATGTGCAGAGCCAACCCAGAATCCCTGACACACCTACCCGGGGATCCAGCAGCAGAGACGCTGTGCAGCGGGGGATAGGGACTGTGCCAAGTTCCAGTGAAGTAGCAGAACATCCAGTGCCTGAGGCTTTTAAATCCAGATTAGTAGCTGAGAAAGACACAAATGGCCTGTCTTTAGGAGTGAATGTCGAGGACCTGCCATCCTCTCCTACTCTGGATATTGATCAGTCAATTGAGCAGCTGAATCGGCTGATCTTGGAACTGGACCCTACATTTGAACCTATCCCAACTCGCATGAACACAGTCTCCAGGGACACGAGTCAAGTGAATGGCTTCACCAGCCCTGATGGGGATGTGGGAGGGCTCAACATGAGCCCTGGGTTCCGTGAGAAAGGAGAGGTCACAAACAGGAATCTTTCCCGGAATGGTAAGTTATTTTAATAATATATGATTGTAATGCTTTTCCCAGCATTTTTTCTTTTGATATTGCACAGCAGGAACGAAGGTCATTGCTTATTACTTTCAAATGATTGCCAGTGTGAGATAGATTATCTCTGGTACCCTCTTTTCATAGTGATCTGTGGAATGAGGGGATGAAACTGAATAATCATTCATCTTTTTTTTTAATATTTTTTTCCCTCAAGATCATAAGTGCTTAGGAGGCTGCTCTTCTGAGTGTGTGTTTGTTTGTTTGTTTGTTTTAATGTAATACTCCTGAACAAAGCCTAATTGTTCAGTAGAGTTCCATGGAAGAGCCACAAGAGTGATTGTTGCTGTTCCTCTTGTAAGGGGGAGAATTAAAAAAATGGAAAATCCTATTAATTACAATGTGAGGCAGTTTTGTGAAGTCATCAGCAGTAACACTGACGTTAAGGTTGCATTATAATTTCCACATAAAATGAGATGGAAATTCCTCGTTTTTATGTATTTCTGAATTAATTTCATCTCCAAATGTGGCACAATAACCCTTCGTGGCACAACTGAACTTCCTATGAATATTTTCATTAAAATAACCTAATAACTTCTGCGGATCAAATATTTTAAAATGCTCCCTTTTTGAAATTTTTCTGTTTTTTCTTTTTTCTTTGGGTTTCCAGTAGTTTAACAACCCCATGTATTACCTCTGGTTTTCACCTTAACGTGACCACAAAAACCAGTTACTGAAAGAACAAAATACAACACCATTCTTCCTCATTATATCACCTGAATAACAGTACTAGAATAAACAACTTTGCAAAATGTTAAACACTATCACAGCCTATTTCCTTTTAATAACCAACTAATTCCTTCTGTTAACGCAATACTTAAACATGTAACCATCGATTAAAAATCTACACCATACGCACTAACCATCTACTTTAGTTTAAGCCCAGTCTGGTATTCTGAACAATTAGAAAAATGACCACGCAACTCCACGTAGTTGCAGTTCAGTGTTACACATTTTGTATGGGCGTGGAGGGCAGAGGAATTTGTTTCTTAGGGGTTGGGTGTTGATGAGGTAATGTGGAGGAGATGAAGTCATGGTTGCACATTAAAAGGGCTGGCTGAAGACTAGGGATTTCTTGGCTTTTTTAGGGTTGTGCTGGTGGAAAATTTACCTGAGCAACTTTAACTAGATTTCAACGCAGAATTTTTGTTCAGGGAATATGTTAGACTGAAATACATTTGTCTATAATTGATCTGAATCTTTAAATGCTTAGTTCAGTGGCAGAAATTAAAAGTGAGATTTGCCCATTAGAAACTATGCTGCCCTTTGACATTCAGTGGAGCCAGTGAAGGGGAAAAGAGAGTAGCATAAAATAAGCCACCCATTCTTATCCTTTGATTAAACATTTGTGCCTAGAAGTAATTGTTTGGTTTTTGCTCATGACTTCTAGTACTCTCAGAAAGGAAAAAGGAGTCATCATCACTGCGTCACATTTATGAAGCCAGATAAGTGTTTTGCCCACTACCGGTTGTACTTGGTGGAAGTGAAGTCTTTGGTGGGACATGTTCTGGAAGTAGACATGCAATTAACAAAGATGAAAAGTTTAAGCACAATGGTTACTTTAGGTTTATAGAAATCACACTGATAGGTAGTTACAAAGAGGGAAGATGTCTAGTAGAATGAGCACAGTGATAAGTGTCAGAAAACTCATAATCGTGGCTTTACCACACTAGCATGCATGCCTCTAAGCAATCCATTTTTCTCTGCCTTATCTAAATGAAGAATGCATTTATTAAGCTACCTCTCCAGGTTTTGTACATCCTCATTAGATGCTTGTATTATACTGTGCTTTGAACATACAGTTATATGTATTGAGGCTGTAATCCACTTCCCAAACTTGCTAAATGAAAAGGCTCCCTTCAGTTGATTTAAATGAGAATTTAATCAGTTCCTCCAAGACTGTTCTAGTAAGCACAATTTATAAACTAAAAGAAACAAATTTAAAGTGCTTCTTAAGTGCTAATTGTTATTACAATCCACCTGTTCTTGGCATTCGTTGATTTCCTTCTGTAACCTCAGCCTATACCCCCAAAGTAGTAATTTTATGCAGTCCACCTGAAAAACATGTTCATGTGATCAGACACATTTAAGAGTATCATCTAGCATTTTGTTCACAGTTCTGTTATGTGTTCAACACCTTAGCAAACTGTAAACAGAATAGTCAAATATTGAATAGCTTTGGTGTATCTGTTTTGTTGTTTGTTTCAGGGAGGGAGTATGTTTCAGGGGGAGGGATAGCTCAGTGGTTTGAGCATTGGCCTGCTAAACCCAGGGTTTGTGAGCTCAATCATTGAGGGGGCCACTTAGGGATATGAGGCAAAAATCTTTTTAGGGATTGGTTCTGCTTTGAGCAGAGGCTTGGACTAGATGACCTCCTGGGTTTCCTTCCAACCCTGATATTCTATGGTATGGAATTTTTTTCTCTAATTGCACAGGATCAGCTGTGCCACCTTTCACAATTCTTGACTTTCTAATTCTGTTTGATAGGGCCAAAATAAGCATCATGAATAATTTGGGTGCATGTCTAGACCTGACCTCTCCTCAAATAGAAACTTGATTTTTCTCCCTCTTCCTCCAATTTATATCTGTTGTAAATCTGGGGGTAAGTGTACAATACAATAAAAGAATACGTTATCAGAATGCAAACAAAATACCTGCCAAACCCAACTCCCACAAATTCTCTTTAAACAACTATCTCCACCAAAGCCCGGGTAAATACTCGTTGCAGCATGCCCTGAAAGTCAATGAATGCCATTCTTTGGAACAGTAATTTCATTGCCCCCAGTCCTCAGACTAGGGAGCCTCAGCATCAGCATCCCAGCTGATCGCAACTGTTCTGTAGTGTTAGGGTTGCCAACTTTCTGATTTCAGAAAACCGAACACCCTTTCCTCACCCCCTGCCTCGCCCCTTCTCTGAGGCTCACTCCATCCCCCTCCCTCCATTGCTCGCTCTCCCTATCCTTGCTCACTCACTCATTTTCACCAGGGTGGGTAGGGGGTGGGGGCACGGACTTTGGGAGTGAGTTTGGGAGCGGGAGGGGGCTCAGGGCTGAGCAGGGGGTTAGGGTGCAGGATAACTGCAGGCTCCAGGAGAGAGTTTGGGTGTGAGAGGAGGCTCAGGGGTGGGGCGTGGGGGGTGGGAGAGATGCAGGCTCCGGGCAGCGCTTACCTCTATAATATTCTACACTTATTGTAGTTTCCAAATGGTCTTCATGTACTCCACCAAGTACAACATATTGCAGAAATCCAACGTGATGATTACAATACAAAGTTCTTTAACAAAAATTATGCATAATTTACTATAGAACTAGTAATACTGAATTTATCTTCTATGCGATCTAGAATTTTTCTTTTTCATTTGTTCATATTTAAAAGAACAGGAAATGAGACTTTAAAGTTGAGAGGTCTAATTCCAAAACTTCTGTCGAGGTTTCAGAGAGAATTCATCCTCAAGTTCTCATAGTTCAGCATCAATAGCTGCCCAAATCTTCCCTTAGAGAGAGTTAGAAAAGATTTTCAATATACCCTTTGGAACTGTCCATTATACATATATGGAACTTACCTGAAACATTATCAATTTTAATTATGTTGAGTCTCAGAGTTCATCACTCTTCTGGATTCATTGGCAAAGTTGGGACCGGGTGATACTATCTTTTTTTGTTGTGGGTTCAGATTTTGGATCAATGAGTGATTTTCAGATCATCACTTAGTATTATTTAAATGGGTTGTTCTGATGGAAATGTGGCAAGCGGGAGATGGACTGGATGGCTCAGGAGACTGCTAATTGCCAGAGACTTTCTATCTCATTGGCCTAAATTCGGCCCATATATGTAGTGACTGAAAGATGTTAACATCTTTCTTCTTTTAACTCTGTGAAATGAGTTGGCTACTTTAGCACACTTTATCTCCAGTACATAAACACATACAAAATCATCACTAATTCACAGCAAAACTGAATGGCAAAAAGACCAAATATTTGTTGACCAGTGAATGAGACTGAACTGCCCTTTAGATCTTCATTGCCTTAATTTGGAAGACTCCCGTTGACTATGGGCTTTGAGTCACCATGTGTGGGTCAGGAGACTTGAATATCTGGGTGATAAAAAGGGTTAATGGTTACGCCCTTGCCTTCAAGACTAGACATACAAATTTGGACCCAGATGTAGACCTTGTCTGTACTACAGTTTCTGCAAGCATGGCAACATAGATTCATAGACTCTGGGACTGGAAGGGACCTCGAGAGGTCATCGAGTCCAGTCCCCTGCCGTCATGGCAGGACCAAATACTGTCTAGACCATCCCTGATAGACATTTATCTAACCTACTCTTAAATATCTCCAGAGATGTAGATTCCACAACCCCCCTAGGCAATTTATTCCAGTGTTTACCTACCCTGACAGTTAGGAACTTTTTCTTAATGTCCAACCTAAATCTCCCTTGCTGCAGTTTAAGCCCATTGCTTCTTGCTCTATCATTAGAGGCTAAGGTGAACAAGGTGAACAAGTTTTCTCCCTCCTCCTGATGACACCCTTTTAGATACCTGAAAACTGCTGTCATGTCCCCTCTCAGTCTTCTCTTTTCCAAACTAAAGAAACCCAATTATTTCAGCCTTCCTTCATAGGTCATGTTCTCAAGACCTTTAATCATTCTTGTTGCTCTTCTCTGGACTCTCTCCAATTTCTCCACATCTTTCTTGAAATGCGGTGCCCAGAACTGGACACAATACTCCAGTTGAGGCCTAACCAGCGCAGAGTAGAGCCGTAGAATGACTTCTCTTGTCTTGTTTACAACACGCCTGATAATGCATCACAGAATCATGTTTGCTTTTTTTGCAACAGTATCACACTGTTGACTCATATTTAGTTTGTGGTCCACTGTGACCCCTAGATCTCTTTCTGCCATACTCCTTCCTAGACAGTCTCTTCCCATTCTGTATGTGTGAAACTGATTGATTGTTCCTTCCTAAGTGGAGCACTTTGCATTTGTCTTCATCTGGTTTACCTCAGACCATTTCTCCAATTTGTCCAGATCATTTTGAATTTTGACCCTGTTCTCCAAAGCACTTGCAATCCCTCCAAGTTTGGTATCAACTGCAAACTTAATAAGCATACTTTCTATGCCAACATCTAAGTCGTCGATGAAGATATTGAACAGAGCTGGTCCCAAAACAGACCCCTGCAGAACCCCACTTGTTATACCTTTCCAGCAGGATTGGGAGCCATTAGTAACTACTCTCTGAGTATGGGTTATCCAGCCAGTTATGAACCCACTTTATAGTAGCCCCATCTAAATTGTATTTGCCTAGTTTATCGATAAGGATATCATGCAAGACCGTATCAAATGCCTTACTAAAGTCTAGGTATACCACATCCACCGCTTCTCCCTTATCCACAAGACTCGTTATCCTATCAAAGAAAGCTATCAGATTGGTTTGACACGATTTGTCAAAAAAAATTCACACATCCCAGGGCGACATAACTATCCCTATGAAGGCAAAGGCCCCTAGTGTAGCCACAGCTAAACCAAAAGAAGAATTTTTCTGTCATGCTATCTGGCCCGTAAGGAGAGCACCACTCATTATACTTCTGCAGAACAAGCTGCATGGGCCCCAGGTTTCTGATTATTTCTGATTCCCACTGGCCGAGGCTCATGGTGGGGAATGAAGATCAGTGATTTTTCCAGGCTCACAGTACACTGATGCAGGCCTATTCCTTAATTGCTGTCATCTTGTCTGAGTCCAGGTTCAGTACTGCTGTTGTACCCAGCCCCCTTCCAGGCTCCAATATTTCCTGCCAAAGACCTAGCAGACAAATCTGTAGAGACAGGAGGAGAGGAAATAGAAGCGATTGATCTGGGATGGAGAGAACTGACAAGTCAGGACTGAATGGTGACTGAGTGAGGTTGAATGGACGTCTGGAAGGATGACCCACTGAGGCCTGATCTACACTATGCGTTTAAAACGACTTTAGCAGCGTTAAACCGATTTAACCCTGCACCCGTCCACACAATGAGGCCCTTTATATCAATATAAAGGGCTCTTTAATCCGGTTTCTGTAATCCTCCCCAACAAGAGGAGTAGCACTGAAATCGGTATTGCCATGTTGGATTAGGGTTAGTGTGGCTGCAAATCAACGGTATTGGCCTCTGGGCGGTATCCCACAGTGCACCATTGTGACCGCTCTGGAAAGCAATCTGAACTCGGATGCACTGGCCAGGTAGACAGGAAAAGCCCCGCGAACTTTTGAATTTAATTTCCTCTTTGCCCAGCGTGAAGCTCTGATCAGCACGGGAGGCCATGCAGTCCCAAATCCAAAAAGAGCTCCAGCATGGACTGTACGGGAGATACTGGATCCGATCGCTGTATGGGGAGACAAATCTGTTCTATCAGAGGTCCGTTACAGAAGACGAAATGAGAAAGCAGTTGAAAAAATCTCCAGGCTATGATAGACAGAGGCCACAGCAGGGACTCAGCACAGTGCTGCGTGACAAGCGTAATGGAAATCCAAAGAAACAAATGGATGCTCATGGAGGGAGGGAGGGAGGGGGGACTGAGGACTCCAGCTATCCCACAGTCCCCGCAGTCTCCGAAAAGCATTTGCATTCTTGGCTGAGCTCCCAATGCCTGAAGAGTCAAAAACATTGTCAGGGGTGGTTCAGGGTATATCCCGTCAATTTATCCCCCCTCCGCCCCGTGAGAGAAAAGGGGGAAAAAATCGTTTCTTGCCATTTTTCAGTGTCACCGTATGTCTACTGCATGCTGCTGGTAGACACGATGCTGCAGCGCTGAACAGCAGCATCCCCTCCCGTTCCTTTCCTGATGGCAGACGATACAAAATGGTGGAAAACCATCATCATCTCGTGAGTGCTCCTGGCTGGCCTCGGTGAGGTCAGCCGGGGGCACCTGGGTAAAAATGGGAATGATTCCCTGTCATTCCTGGCAGACAGGACAAAATGCTGGGTAACCGTCCTCATCATAGCAGCTGGAGCCTGAGCTCCCTCAGCCTCCCCCCGCCCCTTCATGTCTAAAGAAAAGATTCTGTACTGCGTGGACTATCATAGCAGCGGGAGGCTGGGCTCCTCTCCTCTCTCACCCTTTTATGTCCTGCCTGGACTATTATAGCAGCTGGAGGCTGCCCCTCCCTCATTTTATCTCACTTAAAACTCAGTGTTTCTTATTCCTGCATTCTTTATTACTTCATCACACAAATGGGGGGACACTGCCACAGTAGCCCAGGAGGGGTGTGGGAGGAGGGAAGCAATGGGTGGAGTTGTTGCAGGGGTACCCCCTAGAATGGCATGCAGCTCATTATTTCTGCGGGATCTCTGGGGCTCTGACCCGGAGCGGCTGTGCTCTCTGGCTCTCTAGTAGACTTGCCCCATATTCTAGGCAGGACTGACTCTATTTTTAGACAAACATAAAGAAGGAAATGACCCAGGGAGTCATTCCCATTTTTGTCCATGCACCCTCGGCCGACCTCAGCAAGGCCAGCCAGGAGCACCCATGACAGCAGCAGACGGTACAAAATGATTGGTAACTGTCATCTGATCACCAATTTACAATGGAAGACGGTGCAACAGGGATGGTAACCGTCTCTGCTACCCTGCAAAGGCAAATGAATGCTGCTGTGTAGCACTGCAGTATCGCCTCTGTCAGCAGCATCCAGTACACATACAGTGACAGTGACAAAAGGCAAAACAGGCTCCATGGTTGCCATGCTATGGCGTCTGCCAGGGCAATCCAGGGAAAAAGGGCGTGAAATGATTGTCTGCCGTTGCTTTCACGGAGGAAGGAATAAGTGACGACATTTACCCAGAATCACCCGCAACACTGTTTTTGCACCATCATGCATTGGGATCTCAACCCAGAATTCCAGTGGGTGAGGGAGACTGCGGGAACTATGGGATAGCTACAGGATAGCTACCCACAGTGCAACGCTCCAGAAATCGACGCTAGCCTCGGTACATGGATGCACACCACCAAAATTAATGTGCTTTGTGTGGCCGCGTGCACTCGACTTTATACAATCTGTTTTACAAAACCAGTTTATGTAAAATCGGAATAATCTGGTAGTGTGGACATACCGAATATGCAGTGACTCAACGAGTGCAGGGGTGAAAGGGGTAGAGTCGAGCTTTGTGTGACTGACTTGTGGGGGTGAAGAGTAAGTGAAGGGTGCGTCTGGCATATGTATGAGAAACAGATGTGAAGTGTATATGAAAAAGAAAATGTGCATGTCAAAAAGCACATGAGGGTGATCTTGGATGGGGAGACTGACCTGCACACACACACACTCTTCTCTAAATTCATTTTCACACACTCATGGACTGTCACACACTCACTCTTTCACTTATTTATCCTGGAGTACTGTCTTTCTCATACATGTACCCCTGGACTCATGTGCTCTCTTTTGCACACATACAAACTGCTTTACAGACATTTAACTTCTTTGTTCACTAGCTTTATTCAGCCAAATTAAAAGCAAACTCTTGCTCGCCTCTTACTTGACTCACTCCATATCTCTTTTGTAAGATGTTATGGTTTCTTCTACTTCAATGATTTAAGAATTAACGGACAGTCAGCTTCCAGGGAAAAGAATGCAATAGCTGGGTTTGATCACCATAATTGAGAGAGATTTCTGTTCCTGTCACCATGTGTAGGCAGGTATGAAGAAAAAACAAGTATACTGCACTCCCTTTTCAGGGTGGATGTTATAGAGCAGCTGTCAATGTAGTTATAACAGTTTTCCCCGTATATGGGTTATTGCTTTCTCTGAGCATGTTTCCTGGAGTCGGCCTTGACTGATCAGTGTGGGCCTGCCATGTGTAACTAGTGGAGGAGTATGACTTCTTGCTCTCCCAGGGAACTTTTGCTTAGCTTGGTTCTGCAAAGGTCAGAATTTAAAGAAGCCCTAGAGAGGTGAGGCAGCTAATTAAATAGAAAATGAAGTTTAAACTAAAGAAAACAATGGGTGGTGACAACAGAGACAAGCATGGCGTACTATTGGATTGTCTGAAGAGATCCTCCCCTCAAAAACAAAAACCTAGATCGGGATAGGCAACCTATGGCACGTGTGCTGAAGGCGGCATGCAAGTTGATTTTCAGTGGCACTCACACTGCCTGGGTCTGGTCTGGGGGGCTCTGCATTTTAATTTAATTTTAAATGAAGCTTCTTAAACATTTTAAAAACATTATTTACTTTATATACAACGATAGTTTAGTTATATATTATCGATTTATAGAAAGAGACCTTCTAAAAATGTTAGAATGTATTACTGGCACGCAAAACCTTAAATCAGAGTGAATATATGAAGACTCGGCACACCACTTCTGAAAGGTTGCCGACCCCTGACCTAGATGCAAACTGAATAATAATGAAGTAGCTAATCATCTGATTACCTGTGTCTAGAACATCTTCAGAGGCCTTTGGATAATGGAAAAACATAGCTTTGAAGGTAATCCAAATCTTTGTGTCATAAATCCTGCTGCAGTGTATTTATTACAGTAGAGAGAGAGAAATCCTTTCACATATCTGTATTTTTTTAAATAAAGTTTTGAGCTATTCCAAATGTTTTCTTCTTACTCTGTTATGTGTAATAGAAAAGCAGCTTGGCCCATCTGAAAGGCTTTTCAAAGTGCCAGAAGAATGTGGCAATGTCCAAATATGATGTCTAAGGCTTTCTGTATGGGTGTGGATGTTACCGTACAAATGCTGAGATACTATACATCCCATAGACCAGAGGTCGGCAACCTTTCAGAAGTGGTGTGCTGAGTCTTCATTTATTCACTCTAATTCAAGGTTTTGCGTGCCAGTAATACATTTTAACCTTTTTAGAAGGTCTCTTTCTATAAGTCTATAATATATAACTAAACTATTGTTGTATGTAAAGTAAATAAGGTTTGTAAAATGTTTAGATGTTTCATTTAAAATTAAATTAAAATGCAGAGCCCCCTGGACTGGTGGCCAAGACCTGGGCAGTGTGAGTGCCACTGAAAATCAGCTCGCGTGCCGCCTTCGGCACACGTGCCATAGGTTGCCTACCCCTGCCATAGACTAATGTTGGTGCCTGATTCTGAATTATATTACAACGGTTGAACTCCACTGACTTCAGCTGAGTTACTGTAGATTTATATTTGATGTAAGTATGCAAATATTGGTCATTGATTTACTCCTTAAAGAGCAACACAACTAAATAAGACCGCACATTAACTCTAGTAAGGTAAAGAGATTTTAGAGATTGCAGTACATATAATTATATTACATATAATTAGTACGTGCTGATTTTTATCTTTTTTTTTTTCACACAGTGCTATCTGTGTTATTCCATTTATTTCCTTTTCTAGATATAGGAAAGAAGAATCCATTTGTACTACTTAATATACTATCATAGTTGTGGTGTCTTGCATATTGACTGTGCTAACTGATTATAAATGTTGAGTTAAATGGCAACCACTGTACAGTCTGTTATAGGTGGATAAGCATTCCTCTGATTAAACTTGTAAGTAACACACAAATTCCAGTATTGTATATCTGTTTACTAGCCACCGTGATATATCCTGCCTGTGGAGAAAATTGGTCCTGGTACATTTCAGATTAGTGAATTACTGGGAGTTAATCCTTGTCTACAGAGTCCTGGTGTAGAATAAGAAAGAATAGTTTGACTTGCAAATCATTATGAACTGTGCTAAAGGTATTTTTATAAGTGCAAACAGAAAAAAATAAATTTCTGGGTATGGCATAAACTGTTCAGTTTTAGAAAGATTATCACAAATCTATATACATATTTCACAGACACAGTGCAATGTGCACTTCTACAGAGTCAGTCCTGATTAATCCATGCTTGAGATGATATTTCTCTCTGACTGGAATTTGCTGGTCCTGGTTATGAACTCATCCATGGTTTTACTGGATGATGAAGAAAGTCTTTTTTTTTTTTTTTTTTTAAAGGTAGTTCATTGTCTATTGTATGTTTAGTTGCCGCACTACTGTGGTACGGGCAGCTGACAGATGTTAAGTATTGAGATGATGGATGTCATAATCTCTTGTGGCTATGCTGGCCTCTGAAACAAAATGGAAAAAAAATCACTCTCTCACTGAATATTACTCATTGCACTGCTTTAGAAAAGGAAGACTGTAAATGAAAGGATCCTCTTACTGTATCTGTTTGTACCACAGTTTAAAGGATATAATTTATTCCAAACCCAGCTTTATATGGGAAATAATTTAAATAAATCACAAGGGTTATTGATTTAAATATATTTAAACTGTTATTTCTAGCAACATACCAAACAGCTTGGGAGGGAAAATGGCATTTTTTAAATGGTTAAAATTCATAAATGCCTAATCAAACTTTACTTTTGAACGTGAAATCTTCACCTAGATTGTGTGATTATACTGAGCAATAAAAAATCACTTCAGAAGTCCAGCAGTACCAGCAAAAATTTAATTGTTAAATGCTGCCACAACAAACTAACATGCGCATTATATTTTGAAATTCAGAAGTAATCCACACAAAACACAAATGTATGACAATTATCTAAGTGATCATTTACTTGTTTAGTAGGCAGTCCGTAACAATGGTAGAAAAATAAGTTTACTGACTGATCCACACATGTCCACATGATCTTAAGTCATTGCCTTCTGTGGATCATTTTTCATATTGTTGGTTCATTCTGACACCCAGGCCTTGCATCCCTGTTGTTGCACTGTTTACATTTTGCACATGTACCTTGTCATGGTATAATCCCCACTCTGAACCTTAGCGTCCAAAAAGATGGGGTACCAGCATGAATTTCTCTGAGCTTAATTACCAGCTTAGAACCTGTAGCGCTGCCACCAACCAGGAATTCCAGTGCCTGGTATACTCTGGTCCCCCCAAAACCTGGCCCGGGGACCCCCAAGACCCAGACCATCTGGATCTTAACACAAGGAAAGTAAACCCTTTCCCTCACCGTTGCCTCTCCCAGGCTTCCCCTCCCTGGGTTACCCTGGAAGATCACTGTGTGATTCAAACTCCTTGAATCACAAAACAGAGAGGACAATTCACCTTCCTCCCTCCTTCTCTTTCCCCTTCCCAGACTCTTCCTGAGAGAAAGTAATCCTGGCACAGAGAGAAATCAGCCTCTCTCTCCCTCTTCTCTCCTTTCTCCCCACCAATTCCCTGGTGAATCCAGACCCAGTCCCCTGGGGTCTCACCAGAATAAAAAAACAATTAGGTTCTTAAACAAGAAAAGCTTTTAATTAAAGAAAGAAAAAAAACAGTAAAAATTATCTTTGTAAATTTAAAATGGAATAGGTACAGGGTCTTGCAGCTGTAGACACTGGGAACACTCTCCCAGCCTAAGTATACAAATACAAATTACAATATTTTCAGCAAAATACCAATTTGAACTCCTTTCAGCCAAATACACATTTGAACTCCTTCCAACCAAATACACATTTGCAAATAAAGAAAACAAACATAAGCCTAACTCGCTTTATCTACCTAGTACTTACTATTTTGAATCTATAAGAACCTGTATCAGGGAGATTGGAGAGAAACCTAGTTGCATGTCTGATCCCTCTGAGCCCCCAGAGTGAACAACAACCAAAAACTAACAGCACACACACAAACTTCTCTCCCTCAAGATTTGAAAGTATCCTGTCCTCTGATTGGTCCTCTGGTCAGGTGACAGCCAGGCTTACTGAACTTGTTAACCATTTACAGTCAAAGAAATATAAAGTACTTCTGTGCTATTAACTCTTACTTATCTGTTTATGACATACCTCTTTTACTCAGGGGCACTGGAATTTCTTGAAAACATTCCCAAAGAAGGTCTTTTTCACAACCTGCAGCCTTGACAGGTTTTTTCCCCATTTCCCGAGTGTTGAAATCAACGCTAGAGGCAGCATGCACTCTGAAGAATGTTGTCCCTTCTTCACACAGCTTCCTGCTTGAAACCACAGAGTCAAAAAACCTTGCAAGACCCAGCCATAGAGTCTGAACACACTAGCTCAATGAGTAACAAAGCCTTTCCTTCAAACTTGTCCCAGGAAAACCTGGAGTTCAGAAGTCAAAAGGGTCAATGAGAGATTTAATTTCCTTTTGGTTTAGTGAGTAAGTTCATAAATTGAGGGGTTGGGGATAATTAACCAAAGACATAGTCAGATATTTCATCCATCTCCTGTGAGCCCAGATAAACCTGGCAGAGAAACAGAGAATTCCAGTTAAACAATATCTTTACCTATTAGTAAAAGCCCTTCATTATACTGACCCCCACCCCAAAGTCTGGTAGTGGCCCCACCATATTTTAGATTGTTCTGTGGGCCTAAGTTGTGGCATCCTTTCTGAACAGCCCTATAGCCTGGAATTTCTGCAGTAGCCATGCCCCCTAAAATAATCTTTCTGCCCACATAATCCCTCTATGCCAGAGCTTGTGAGGGGTCCTCAGAAGGCAGCCACATGGCTGTCTTCCATGCTTCCTGTGCAGAGAGGCTCCTAGGCCACTTTATAGTTTTTGGCCCTTTTACTCAGTATATAGGTGCTGGAGTGGGATAAGGGTGTCATCCAAAATGTGTGTGTGTTTGAACTTGAGGGCACATGGTAAACTGATATTTAGCTACAAGCAGCCACATCTTAGGTTTTTGATATACTACCTCCTGTGAGAAGTTCTGTTACTTGATTGTAGTCAAACAGATGTCAGGATAAATTTTCATTTGTGTTTCACTATTGCCAAAAAAAATATTAATTGTTAGATATTACCACTGTCTGTTGTGAAAGGACAATGTCAAAATTATTTAAAATTTCCAGAGAGACTTATTTTTGGAATACTGCTTGAGAAATAAAAGTAATGTACTGAGTGAACCCATTGTTGAAACAGTGGGCAAGGCTTCCTGAGCTCCATCAGAAAGGAGTTATCAGTTTTAACTTTTATTAATCCTTGTTTGCTATATTTAAACTCCAAAATCCATCTACCACCTTGACATTTTAATAATACAGCCCTTCACACATTTGTCCAACAGGGCAGGCAGCAAATGATTTTTATGTGCTGAGTGAGTATCTTGTCCAAAGAAGTAATCAGTTATATCCCATTTGTGCCTGGGACCATGGACTTTAAATATTTATTCTTTTGATTTAGAATAAACCAACACCACATGTACATAAGCTCTGTTCACCTTGCCATTTACTTTAAAATTACAGTAACTCCTCACTTAAAGTCGTCCCGGTTAACATTGTTACTTTGCTGATCAATTAGGGAACATGCTCATTTACAGTTGTGCAGTGCTCCACTCTTACGTTTGGCTACCTGCTTTCTCCACAGCTGGTTGCCTCCCTAAGCCCTCGTAGGCCCTTGTCCCCATCCTCACAGCTCCTCCCGCCTGCCGGCAGACCCCACAGATCAGCACCTTCCCCCTCTCCCTCCGCCTCCTGCCTGTCGCAATCATCTGGCTTCCAGCGTTCAGAAGGGAGGGGAGGGAGTGGGGAGGAGCGAGGACGCAGTGTGCGAAATAAAGGGGGAGGAGGAGGGGAAGAAGAGGTGGTTCAAGGGTAGGCACTTGGGGGAAGGGGTGGAGTGGATGGGCCAAGGGTTGAGCCCCCTGCCCTGACAAAGTCAATGCTTGTGCTTGCAAGAACAGCAAGAGGAGCAGCCGGACAATCCATCCTCTTCCACTCTCCAACTCCACCACCTCAACCAAGCTTCGTACTCAGCAGTGATGATTGTAGTATTAAATTGTTTCTTTTAAATTGTTTAAAACTTATACCTGTATATAATACCTTTTGTCTGGCAAAAAAAAATTTCCCTGGAACCTAACCCCCCCAACCCCATTTACATTAATTCTTACGGGGAAATTGGATTCGCTTAACATTGTTTCACTTAAAGTCACATTTTTCAGGAACATAACTACGATGTTAAGTGAGGAGTTACTGTACACAAAAATACTTTTCTATCAAGCAACAGCACATAATGAAGTGCTAATACCCCCTCATATTGACCTATAGCACAGTCTACCTATATATGTTTCTAGCATTGTAATTTGACGTAATAACCTTTGTGGTTTTTTCATTAAGGATTGAAACTGATGTAAAGCTGCCTTCTGTTTAGAATTACTATTGGGAATAAATGTGTTAGCTCTTACAGTTTGGAAGTGAAAGCTTTACCTTCATGGTTCCACTGTAAGTTCTTACTGCTCTTATAAGCCTTCTGATGTCATTTAGCTTTGTAACAACTGATTTGCTATTAGCTAAAGGCCAGATCTGAAAATTGAACTGCTTTCATCTCTGCATTTCAAACAGTAGGTATAACTTTGTGTTAAGCAAAAGCAGAACATCTAGTAAATACTGTATGTTGCACAGATCACAGCTTAAATACTAAAACACCTTGCTTTTTCTAGCAGCTGTTCATTATAAGATAAATCACGTGGACACTGAAATGAATTTTAGGATTAAGTAATTATGTGTTAGAAAATGCAGTTTAAAACTCCAAATTTTGGCTATGGAAGTAGAACACAATCTGTTTAACCAATTTAATTTCTTTTTCATACATCTGATACAGCCTTCTTATTTTGTTCCTGCGTAATGGGAATCCCATACAAAAAGAAAAGCCAGGTTGGGAGTCCTCTAAACATCAGGTTTACAGTAAATGTGTCAGTCTGGACTCTTTTCTAATGTGTGATGCACATTGCATAGTTTTGTCCAGACTTTTCACTAACACAGATTCTGGGATCTCTTGATATTTAGTCTACAGGTCAAGATTCCTTTCCTCTGTATCACAAGTTTGGTGTGTTCTGTCTCTGTCTTGCTACCTTTCTGGGTAGGTGTGGATGTGATTGGTGATTTCATGGGATATAGCAGCCTATTTTGTGAAAAAGTGATTTTCTCTTAATTTAAATTCTAACAAGCATACCCAGTTTCATATTTACTGATTTTCCCTAAAAGATGCTCAGGGTTTTGAAAAAGCCAGGGTTTAGATTCTACCTATTTTTATTCACCCAAATTTTGGCTTTTAGAACCCAGGAATTTTTCCCAGGGGAAATAGATGAGGCTGTGCTGGAGGACCAGGATCAGCAGGCCAGCAGCAGTAGCTACGGTCCTCACTTGGGTTGTAGGACAACACCCAGCACAAGCACCCCCCCTGGCCTGAGAAGGGATTTGGACATGGATCTGCTGCCTCTCAGATGAGTGCCCTAACCACTGGGCTGTGGAATATGCTGCTGTGAGGTTCCTTCAGTCTCCCTTGTTGAAGCTGTTGTATTGTGGATAAATGATTTTTTTTTTTTAAATAGAGCAAGGGGAGTGGATCCTGGGTCTCCCGCTGCCCAGGTGAGTGCAGCGACATTTTCATGTTTGCTCTTACACCTTCACTCTGGTCCAGTTGTTCTTTCATTAATTTATTCACAGTGGAACAGCTTCAGCACTGGGCCAAAGAGAGAGCAAGCAGCTGAGAATGTAGGCGCTTATCTCTGGGTCTTAGCACACACTCCTCACGTTGGCATCTCTCATTGGCTAGCTAGCATAGACAAGGCACTGCCATGCATGCTGGC
The DNA here is from genome assembly GCF_025201925.1 of Gopherus flavomarginatus. Taxonomy (NCBI): domain Eukaryota; kingdom Metazoa; phylum Chordata; order Testudines; family Testudinidae; genus Gopherus; species Gopherus flavomarginatus. The sequence goes on along the minus strand of NC_066618.1, from coordinate 105,090,539 downwards.
TTTTGTGAATCCCTTCTGAGGCACCCGTCTCTCTCCCCCCATTCATCGTATGCAGAACCTAGTGACAAACTGAGGCTTTGTGAATCCCAGTGATTTTCTAGGTTCCTAAGTTTCTTTGTAATTCTAGCCTTGGGTAACTTTGGACTAGATTCTGCTTTCATTTAGAGTGGTTTTACACCAGTGTAATGCCATTAATTTCAGTGGGGTAACTCTTGGTTACTGCTTCTGTCAGTGAGACCAGTCTCAGTCCCATAATATCATGTGCATCCTGATAACGGAAATGTTATTTAAGGGGTCACATAAACACAGTTAGGGATGCTCAGTAATGATTCTAGATGATGACTAGGGGCAAAGGAGCTTCAAAGAAGAAAAGCTTTTACAACATTTTGGGGCTACAGTAGGCTTGGAGAATCCTTTTTTGCTTGCTTGCTTTCTTGCTTGCTTTCTATAGAGAAATGTAATAATTTGTATGCTGCCTGTTTATATATATATATATATATATATATATATATATATATATATATATAAAATAGGTAAATATCCGTTTATTGAAATTAAAAATCATTGCATGTTCTTAGGGCTTTTCTTGGAGGTTGTGGGGTGGGGAGTGTTTGAAGGCCAGAAGAGGAAGTTAAGGAAAAATTTATTTCAGGTTGGGTCCCCATGGGTATAGGTTGTAGTTGTTTTGATTATACCTTGTATGTGTTCCAATGTGGGGTGGTAGGTGGCAACGGGGTGTGCGGTCGGAGAGAGTTTTATTTCTGTATTGAAGCAGGTTCTCCAGAGGATTTGAGTGGCCCATTCCATGGTGTGATCTACTTCTCTGGTGGAGTGTCCTTGTTTGGTCAAGGTGGTTTTGAGTGTGTTGAGGTATATATTTCAAACTTTCTCCTCAGAGTATATTCTATGATAGCTGAGTGTCTGGCCACAGATAAGATTTCTTGGTGTGTTTGGGGTAGTTACTGGGTCTATGAAGGTAGGTGGGGTGATCCTTGGGTTTATTGTATATAGTTGTCTGTAGGATTCCATTGCGGAAGCTGATCATGGTGTCCAGGAAGTTGATGGTAGTGTGGGAGTGTTCCAGTGAGAGTTTAATGGATGGGTGGTGATTGTTAATGTTGTGGTGGAGATCTATCAGGGAGTTTAAATCATCTGTCCAAAGGATGAAAATGTCATTGATGTATCAGGTATATAATTGGCTTCATAGTGCATTTGTCCAGAAATTCTTCTTCAAGGTGGCCAATGAAGAAGTTATCATATTGGGGAACCATCCTAGTACCCATGGCTGCTCCCATGGTTTGAACAAAGTGTTTGTTGTTGAATGTAAAATTGTTATTGATGAGGATGGAATATCTGAGGGCTGTCCATTGTCTTGTAAATATTTGAGATAGGCAGCTATACCATAATTATGAAAGATGTTGGTATATGAGGAGGTGAAATCCACAGTGGGAAGGATGGTGTTCTGGGGAGGTTGTTAGTGTGGAGTTTGTTGAGGAAGATGGCCCTTTGTGCAGTGTGTGGTTCGAGAGTGGTTTTTATGAGTTCTGATATTCCTTCAGTCAGAGTGCTGTGACCAGATATGATGGGTCTGCCTAGGTTCCATTATTTGTGTATTTTGGGAAGCATGTAGAACGTCTCTGGAATGGGTTCTTGGGGAATAAGAGTTTCTCTTATTTGTTGTAGAGTTTCTCTTGAAGCTGTTTGGAGAAGGATTTGATGATATCCTTAAATTCCTCAGTAAATTGTGGTGTTGGGGTCTTCTTTGAATTCTTTATAGTAGGTAGTGCTGGAGAGTTGTCAGTTGGCCTCCTATAATAGCAATAATAGGCATTCAGATCTTTCCAACTGTCTATGGGTATGTATATAGTCCTTTGCGGGCTCCATGGATTATTTCCTTTCAGTGAGTGGAAGGTTAGATTACTAAGGATAATAACTTTACAAAAAAGTGACTAAACTTCTGAAATGTAAGGCTCAGACCATGGTATTTTCATGTCACTGGCTATGTTTCCATAGCTTGAGGCTCAGTGCTTTTAGTATTGTCAAAACATGGTATTTGTCATTTAGCAACATAAGATTTAAATATCTTCAGAGAATAAGATGACATTATTCAACTGTGGAATTATTACCCTGGAAACTGCATTTTGTCGGATTAGATGAAGAAGTATAAATAGTCAGTTGTAGAGCAGAGCATGTTCTTAATAATATTTGAATTTCTCAATTAAATTAACCTTCATATTCAAACACCACCAAGTTCCCTGTATTGTATTACAATTCATGCTATATGTCAGATCTCCTCCACAGTAGCATCACATACCTAAAAAAGCATTTGAACCAAAAATTGCCACGTACAATAGTTATGGAAGAGGAAGTACTAGAAGTAAGTCTCCATTGGATGTGTAAGTGCTTTAGTATTGGAAGTAAGTCTCCGTTTACATCATTCAGGAATTTCATTTAGGCAGTGAGTTACAGTGTCAGGCGAGAAGGTCTCTCATGTCTGTGCAAAAAGCACTAATGTTGATTTTTTTCTTCGCCTTGTCAATTCTAGCTTAAGCCTGTAATTTTTTATAATCAACGATATTTTATTGTGTCAAGAAAGACTTAATGCACTCCAGCTGTGCAAAACACAGGCTGAAAGGTGCTAATGAAGAAACCACTCTAAACACACATTTGTTAAATAAATAAACCACATATGCTGAATTATATGGCATAGGAGCACTTAAAAATTGTGGCAGAGTTTAAAACTTTGAACCAAATACAGCTTGGTTTCCTTGAGATGACTGTAAATTTAAAGATGTTGACAACTCTGACAACTTTAATGGCTAAGTATAAATCAACAAAATTCATCTATACTGTAAAAACTTGATTTGTGATTGTTTATTTGTGACTGGATAAAAAAAGCAAGATTAAAGGAGTTTCCTGCATTATTTCTGTGTGTTTAATTTGACCTATAGCTTCATTCCACAGTGGTGACCACTAAAAGATTTTATAATTTGAGAGAGAGATTCTGAACTCCCTTCTTCCTGCTCAGTAACCTTTGGTAAAAATTTATCAAGGAAAATAACTTCAGTTTAACCTCTCTATTGTAATTTGCTTTGTAAAAATAAACTATAAATTAAAGACAGTTTTACAGTTGAATTTGGAAATGAAGTTGGTGGTATTTTTGTTTTTACATATATATTTTATAAGCAATAATTTAATGTAGATGTAGGTCCTTAACTGAAAAACTACAGAGTGTGTGTGCCACTGTCTATATTTGTGTGTGGTATGTGTACACAAGTGGGAGGGGAAACCCTGTCGTCTGATTAAAGGTACTGAATTGGAATATAGCACAAAGGGGTCCTATTCCATGGGGTCTACAGATGGGCAAATTCTATATTACGGCTAAAAATTGCCATTTATTTGTAGTGGCAACCCGGGGAAAGTGAAAATTAAGCGATTTTCAACAAAAGAAATGCTGTTATGCCATTGATTCCCGTGTGAGTGGTTTGGTTCCAAACCTACTGAAAACAGTTGTTCAAAGTGCCCTTTATCAGGTGTAATTAGCTTTGCTGTGATAAATTGCTCTTGTTAAAAGATTTTTAGAAAGGGAAAAGTGATACTTAAAAGGGGGTACAGACCCCTCTGCAGAGACGAATTTCACCCCCTAATGAATAAAAATTTGTTTTTTCACCTAGCTTTGTTCTTTTTAATGATTCGTTCCAAAAATCCAGTTTCAAAACAAAGAAGATGAATTTATACAGTTGCACAAAGCTCACTGAAGTTAAGGACTCCTCTTAACTTTTCTGGGCTTTAGGTCAGGCTGTTGGTTAACTGTTTTCACAAACAGGAGAAAGCTTTTAAAAGTTGGTGGTGACTGGCAGAACTAAATTTTCCCTACCTTGATGCTCTGTGCCGCTGAGCTGTACCGCTGCCAGCTACAGTAGTCACTAATAAAAAGTCATCCATAGTTAGTCCCTGTTTTAAATATAAGGACAATTTGGACCTTATTTGACTGCCAGAACATAGGCAGGAGATTTTTGTTCTTGCCTTTTAGGGCACTGGGATTTGCAGGCCTGTAGAGCAAGCCCGGCTTTATTAAATGCCCAGCCACATTGCCACAAAACAACACAGTGACATGGTCTTTAGCTGCTTTGAAGCCAGGGGCTTGTCTTTCTGATTTTGAAATGTAAGTGCAGTTGGACTTTTTTTTTCCAGAAGAGCCCAGTCTCGTCAGCATTAAAAACTTGTTCCGGAAGAGAGCCCTTTTCTTCTATGATTTTCTTTAATTGTTCGGGGTAGGCTTTTGCTGCCTCTTCATTGGCAGGTGCAACTTCATCAGTAGTCTGCACGTTTTTGAGGTTGAAGTGGTTCCTAAAACTGTTAAGCCAGCCTTGGCTGGCTTTAAATTCCTTCTCATTAGAAGGCTGTCCTTCTTCAGCAGGAGGTTTGAACAGCGCGTAGAGGCTAAGAGCCTTTTCTCGCAACATGTTGCCATTGATAGGCACAAGTTTACGGTTCACGTCTTCCAGCCATAAGTTTAATGCCTTTTCAGTCTTCAGTGAAGTCTTATCACGCACCTGGCTCATCACCTTAGCAGTTATTGGAGCACTTGATGCCACGGCTTTACGAATTTCTCTCTCTCAAATCTTGATGGCATGGATGCTAGATTCATTGCTGCCATATTTACGTGCCACATTGGAGACCGACATATCATCTCTCAATAAGTCCAACAGAGCCAGTTTTTCCACCAGCACTGGAACAGATCGCTGTTTCTTCGGTTGAGCACCAGATGAAGAAGTTGGCTTGCATTTAGGAGCCATGTTGTATGAAAAATACATACCTTTAAACACTAGAATCACACTCAGCGTGGTGAGATGCTCACACTGAGAGGCACACGGGAATTGAGACCAACTGAGGAAACAGCAGATTCATGTCTAGCATCTCACGGCTCACTCTGGGGCATACATTCATTGGATGGAATCACCCACACTATTGACAGGTATCTTATTGTTTTTCTTTTTTTTGCCAAGTGCGTATAGTTGAATTCGCATAAGATAAAGGCGCGTATGATGTGACTCACCTGTAACGGATAGGAAATGTTGACTTTTTAATGGTGATAATTGTACATGGGATAAAACAGAAACCTAGTTTAGTACTATGGAATGAATACAGTTCTTGTAGTTTAACCCGGATAACTACTAATGCATCAAGTAAAGCAATGCTGTTGACCAGCCTTTCAGACAGTTTTTTTAAATGACCATAATGTCATTTGGTAGTGCTCCAAGAAAGCTAAGCAGTTAAAATACCACAGATAAACTTTTAACCACCAACCATCCTGCTGTTAGATGTATCCTTAGCAAAATGATAACCTTCGGGCACTGGGTCTGGTGCCAGTTCCGAGGTACACGATTATTTGTTCTTTACAAAGATAAATAATATCTGCATCTAACTGTGTGTGTGGTGGGGGGTGGGAGACAAACAGTATACAAAAAGCACTCTCAAAAATAAACACACACTCCTGGGATAGGTCTGAAGCTCTGCCAAGATTTTAAGATAAATTATAAGGAAAAACAGTAAATGAGGTGACCAAAGGAAAAACTATTCCAGCAGCTCTTGACTATGAGCATTTTACACCATGTTAATTGAAGAATTCAATTTTTTTAAAACAGATAATCATAAATAAACAAATGCCTGATGCCTTAAATGGGGCAGCTTTCGAAAAGCTTCATAATACTGTTCAGGACAGGTCATCTTCCTGCTGCACGCTCTGATCACATTGCTCCTGTAAATTCCTTTAATGGCTTTCCTTTCTTTCATCATTAAATTCAAGATCCATGCTTGCTCCCATTGCATTCTACTCCCTATCTCTCTCCATTTGTCCCTCTGGTCTAATTTAAATAAAGTTTTGTTAATATCAATCATAACATTAAATCACTTTTAATCAAAAATAGCAAACATTTCTATGTAGATTGTTTCCTCATGTTCCACAAGGTGGAGCCCTGGAGTTTACCTACCTAGTTCCAGAACTTTCACAGTTCTGGATACACGTGGTAGAGAAGAATAAAAATGGGTCTTTTTCAATAGTTTTCACAGAACAACTCTGGGTTCTCACTGCAATCTTTTCTTCTTTTTAAACCCGTAGCTCTGCCAGAAGGTTAAGACCCATAAGCTATATGTCAGACGAAGAGCTTGTAACCGCTGTGATTGGATATTCTGGGGAAGTTTATAATATATGGGTTTATGACACTCACAAGCTCTGCAGGATATACTGACAAAATGTCTAACTTCTGTGAAGTCTCTGTTCATATCAGATATGCACAGGTGACCCTCTGCAAACTACATTTTTGGCTTTGTAGAAGTTACCTTATTAATCTCATGGAACATCCCTGATGAAATACAGCTCTTGTGAAGGTTATAAGCAAAATCCATTCAGCCATTTTGAGGTGAAATGAACATAAACCATCCTTTATTCAACTTTTAAAACAAAACAAGGAAATTTCCAGTGCAAAAAATATGTTCAGATTCTAGAGTGACGTTAGTAACTCCTTAACTAATTAGTTGATGGCTGGAATAGAGAAGGGGCACCATCCAGCATAAATGCTCAGTAGTATCACTATAGGAATGACAGTGACTTATTTGGTGAAGAGTCTGATCCTACAAAATGCTGAGCATCCCTATAGTTTCAGTCAGGACTAGTGCAAGCCCATTGGGGTCCCTAAGCAGGAATATTTTGGCATCCTACCCCCAATACTAAAACAGGCAAATTTTTATAATAATAAATGAATGGGGGGTGGCCCTTGACCTGCTCGGGTCCTTAACCAATTGCTTAGTCCGTTTATGCCTAGCGCTGGCTCTGGTTCCAGTAGAAATTTTGGACACATTGGGATTTTTCAGAGGGCACTTAGCATCACTCAAGATTAGTGTGCAAAGTAGTTATAATTCCCTGTCTGTAAAGTTGTAGATTTTCAAAGGCACAAAGGGAAATTAGATGCCTTGGAAAGTCAATGAGATTTGGGCACCTTCTGCCTTTGAGTAAATGATAAGGGGAAATTGGGCTTGTAGAGGGAGATTTTCAAAAATATTTCTTTCTGAAATTCTACAGTCATTGATTCTAGCTCGAGGAGAGCAAGTTTGTTTCTAAAATTTTGAGTTTAATGGATACGTTCTTTTTGTGACGTGGATCTTTAAAATGTGAGCAGTATTTCCATTTTTTGAAAAGTTTTAACTATTTTTTAAAGTTGTATTTAAAAAACAGCTTGTTGTAGAATCTTCAGATTTAAATATAGATGAGATGAAGCTCTGTGTGTTAGAATGTTTTGGGTAAGCCTGGCTGCTAATTTTAGAAGTTATATGATATGGGTAGGATTTTTCAAAAGTGGTCAGCATTGACCTAATTACTGTCTCTGAAGTCAATGGCAAAACATTCATTGATTTCCATGGAAGCAGAGTTGGGCAACGCTAAGCCCTTGTGCAAATCTCATGTTATAACTTATGGGAGACATTCTGCCTTCGATTATCAGCCTCCAGTTTCCAGTGATGTCAGCAGGAGTTGCACATGTATATTTAAGCAGAATCTGACTCTTAATTCCTTATGTATTGCACTGGAAGCCCAGTCAATGTTTTTAATGTTGTGTAAATATTCTTTTCCTGTGTAGACACCTGTTTGTGATATCAGGCATGGTTGGCTTTGTTTTTTGTTTTTTTTTTTTAATGTGTATGGATGCACTGTGGTCATGCCTTGCTACCCTAATGAAAGTTACGATATGCTGTGGTTCAAACTTTTCTGCTGTCTGCTGGATCTCATACTTCTGTTATTGCCAGCAATTTCAGACTAGAAAATGGATGTGTCCATAAAGTGCATTCTGTTTGGAGAATGCATTTTCCAGATCCAACTGCTCATTTAGATGTAATGCACTGTGTCAAATCCCAGTGTGAGTCTGGCACTGCTCACTGCTTAGAATGTCTTTTAGAAGTCCTTTCTTGCCCCAAGCAATTAGATTAAAGTTGGAAACTGTCACAGAAAAGCTTAATCTCAAATGATGCAAAACAATCAAAATAGGCTCCCTTGGAAATTCAGGAATGTTTTATGAAGTATTTTAAGAGACATCTTTAGACTTTTTAGGAGTATATGCCATTTCAGTCGCAGCACTCAGTAATATCTCAAGTACTGCATTAAACATTTATACTTTTTATGCTGACTGATCAGCAACAACTCCTGCAGCATCCTTTTAGTGTCTTGACTTCCCACAATAATGATGAAATAGGGATTGCTTCCAATAGCCACTTTCAGAATTTTCTTTTTTTTTTTTTTTAAACAGATGCTATTCTTCCCTCACTCCCTATTATCATTTTACTGTCTTGGTTTATTCTGCAATGTTCCATTCCTCAGTTGTCAGAAGGATGTGACTTTTCTTTGTTACATACATAATAGGGTAGCTATTGTGAATATTTTTAGTACAAAAACTGTAAATGCACCATATTTGATTATATACATAAGAGCTAGATTCACCCTTGGTATCAGCAGGGCACAGGGCCTCTAGTGGCTAAAAATCTGTTTATCTGGGAGATCACAGCCCTGGGCAGCAGCTATGACTTCACCTCCAAAACCTGGTTAGCATGTCCAGAAAGTGTTGCTGTTGGATACCCTAAACAACTTCTACTGGTGGGATTCCATCCACAGATAAAACTGACCTCTCCCAGCTTAATCTTTCTAGAAAGGGCAGCAGTGGAAATACTGCCCAGCCTTCTAGAACTCAGAGCACCTTGAAACTACAATATGTAGCAACCTGTGCCAGCGAGGCTGAATCTAATCAAGCATCTTCCTCTGTGGTTATAGGCAAGTAACTGGGAAACCTCACGGGTGACTGAAGACTGCCAATCACTATTGTTAAAGATATTGTGGTAAATTATTTGACAGGCACCATGTAGCAGGCCTAATGAAACGAAGATCTTGTGTATTTATTTATTTATTTATTGTTGTATTATTTATTTATTTGCTGCAACAGGTTCACCAGGAGACGAGTCAGGGGGAAGAATAAGGAAGTTAAGTCTTGGACAGTATGACAATGACGTTCCAGGGCAGCCATCGTATACCAGATGTGGCTGGATGAAATCTACTGCTATAGACCAAGCTGTAAATCCAGGATCACTAATTGCTGAAGGGGAAACCAAAGAGGTAAATAAGAAAGAATTATTCAAGATGGGGTGAATGATTGGCCAGCATAGAATCCCAAATTCAGGAGCACAGTCGGATTACAAATTCCCACATTGATAAGCGGAAGTTGAGCGTATTATGAGGTTTTGTGCATGATGGCAGTCACTGGATATAAGAAGAACAGAACAGTCATATTCATCAGAAAAAGGCTTTAACATAGACTTGTGTGTGTGTGTCCGTCCTGAGATCTCTCCATTGTAAAAGTGGATCAGATGATATGAAAACTTGTATAATCTGATGAAAAAAGGCCCACTGTACTGCAGAGACTTGATGGGGTTTACCACACACTCATTTTACTGCTTTTTGCCTCTTCTAGATGGATGTGGCACGTTACCAAGAAGACCTAGATGAAATAGACAGGGGAATCTTCTCACCAACCAAAAATGGGAATGAAGCTGTTCCACCAACCCCAGCTTTTCCAGTGTCACCAGAGACACCATATGGTGAGGAAACGTCTTCATCATCATTTACTTTTAATGAATGTGTTACTTTTAGCATGTCAAACTTATAGAAAAGGGTTATTTGCTTTTCTTTCTCTTCCAGTGAAATGCCCCCCACATTACCGCCAAATGAGTCCATCTGGCCAACAGATCAGTAGCCTGCCTGAGATGTACAGAACTGGGCATGGTAAGAACCATACTTCTGCTTTTCCTTTAGAAGATTCCCAAAGGCCCAGTGTGCCTCATGTGGCCTTGTGCAGATCATCTGCAGAAAGAGGTGAAGTTCACCCTCGTTAAGTACCTTTGTGCGGTGCCAGAGCAAGCAACTGATAATGCACAATCATCATTGTGCCTGCCCAATAATAGAGAATTTACTAATCTATCAAAATAGCATTATCAGATTTTTGGATACGATTTTTACAATTTCTTTAGGCATTGGCTTCATGTGAGGAGAGCACCATAATTGTCATTCCTCTCTCAAGTGACGCAAAGGATGGCTGTGCTCAAGTCAAATCGCATCCTAGTCAGTTCAAGGATATTATGAGGAGTTTATTGTTGCAGTATAATATAGATATTAGATAAACAATTTTCATATTGCATGTTTGTTTCCAGTAGATGATTGCATAGGGAAACGGAGAGGGTCTGTCTAGTGTGATCTTGTTATAAATGACCAGAAGAAAATCCCCTTGGTTGGCCATAAATCTTTGCTACTGTAAACCTGCTGTAAGCTGCTCCTGGTAAGAGGTGCCCCCATCTTCCCTGGCACAAGAGTCATTTCAGGGGCACAGCAGGGAAGAGCTGTGCCAGGCCCCCACTGTCATAAGGTCTCTTATTTAAGGTTGTTTTTGGGCCTTACGGTGCATTTTTATATCTTTCTATATTTGGATTTCTTTTAAGTTTGGCCTAACATCTGAATTTTCCCAAGTTACAACACCTGTAAATTTTTTGTTACCCTTAACTGACTGATGTATACTCTCAACCTGAACTCCAGCTTAATGTAGTGTTTTGTCTGAGATCAAACAGAGCTTCCTATGTCATTACCATTATATTTTGTTTGACTTCAGCTTTTCAGAATGTTTTTTCTTACACATGAATAAAAATGTAAAGAGATTAGTTAAACTAACAAAATATTTATTTGGGTTGTTCGGCTGATTTCCTACCAATGTACATAAAGGAGCTGAGCAGACACATGGTGCTGTGACTTTGACCTAACCTACACAAATTAATTTCTGTATGTTTCATAGGGAAAAAGTGATGTGATATAGTCACGTAGGGTCAGATGATACTCTTGGTTACATTTATGCACCTACTGCAGTCAGTTGTTCATGTAAACAAGATGCAAGCTAGAGAAAATGTAATAGCTTTTAGTGTAAACAAGCAGCATTATTCTTCATCCAGTTACTGTGCCAGGAACCAAGGATTCTTTGAGATTAGTCTCCTGGAGCCTTCCTTACACATAACCAACTGGACTGAAGAAGAGCTCTGTGTAGCTGAAAAGCTAGTCCCTTTCGCCAACAGAAGTTGGTCCATCCACCTTGTCTTTCTGCATCCTTTTTTATGAATTCCTTCCTTATTAGCTGTATAAGTTGGGTGGACCGCAAAAGTGTAAGAAGTTTGGTTTCATTCAGATAAGACGGAAAAGATTTGGCTGTTTATCTGATGCTTATAGAGAACTATCCACTTTGGAACTCAGGCTAGAAATAATATTCCTTGTAAGATTTCCAGCATCTCCTTGCTTTGGCTAAGTTGGGAATAATGCAAGCAAAACCTGTGTGTTTTGGTGTTTCTGTTTTGGTGTTTCTTACAGGAACATGGGGTTCAGAGAATCTGTCAAAAACTAAAAATCAAACAGATGCTACTTCTTGAAAGCTCAAAATAAGTTGGGTCTGGTTAGGTTAAAGTATGTTCCTTCAAGAAAAGAAATAAGGATTAAGCGGTGATCTTCAGAGGTGGTTATCGCAAACATCTCCCACTAGCCCCAGGTGCTCAATACCTGTGAAAATCAAGCTGAAAATACATTGAATTCTGCATCCTTATTACATTACTTGTTACTTAGGATGATCAAAATGGGTTCATAGAAAATAAGGCCTGATCAAAATCTTTATCCTACTTTAGTCTGAACCTTTTATTGAGATTTGAAATATTTTGGTTGTTTGTTTTTTTTTTTTACATTTCCTGATGTCCGTGGGGTCCAGAAGTGGAAGTACCGCAGTATTAAGAGGAACCAATAAAAATCTCATGAGATAATCTGTCGTCATGAGATTTCCAGCCTAACTTTGCATGCAGCAGTTTGTAGGTCAGGTAGTTTGGACGATGGTGTATGATTGCATAAACTTGATTTTGCTTCTCTTTATCAAACCTCTAGTGTTCTCTGAACAGTGGGAGTTACACCAACAAGATAGCATATTTGACTAAATGCAGTGATGAGCTGCCAAAATCTTAACAACCGGTTCCCTATAAAAAGTTCTGATTTAAGGGGGAGGAAGCGAGGGAGAGGGAGGGGCCGGGGCAGAGGGAAACATACCTGTGGGGCCGGGGGCCCCTGCAGGGCCTGGGGCAAATTGCCCCACTTGCCCCCCGGCAACCCTAGAGCTTGCAGTCCCCTCCCCTCTTACCTTCCCGGCAGCTCAAAGCAGCAGGACGACTCGACTCAGGAGCTCAGCTGAGCTGCCCAGCTGGTGCCGGCGGCTGGCCCCGCTGTAGCTGAGGGGAAGCAGGGGAAGGGCCGGGGGAGCCTCAACCTCCCCAGCTGGGAATCCTGGGAGCAACAGGTTGGTCTGGCCCACAGACCAGAGTTCTTTACCCACTCCCTGGCCTTTTAACAACCGGTTCTCCACGGAGGTCTAATTTTAGCAACTGGTTCTTGGGAACCTGTGGGAACCGGCTCCAGCTCACCACTGACTAAGTGTGTTTCTTCATACAATGCATCCACCATTATCAGAAGTTCAGTTATCCAGAACCCCACAGTCATGTTCCCAATCTGGTGTCAGATAACAGGGCTTTCATAAATGGACGTCGCTTAGCCAGCGGTGTTTCATCAAGATAGGGAGCCCAGAGAGTGGAGAGATTTGGTGACTGAAACCTTTATGCGCTTGAGATCATTAGCCAACTTAGTCTCCCACAAACACACAAAATTTAATGCACAGCAGCTTTTAAATTGAAGCACTTAGGTCAGCTCAGATCTCCACCACCTCAATTCTTTCTTTTTTCCTCAGTCTTCCTATTTGTAAGTCAGGTGGTATTGGGTAAACTGGACAGTTTACTGCATGATAGGACTTCTTGGCTGTGCACTCATAAATCGAACCTGCGAAGGCTGCAGGTAAACAAACTGGTCCGGCCCGCCACGGTGCTTACCCTGATGAGCCGCGTGCCAGAGGTTGCCGACCCCTGGTATAGACACAGAAAACATCCATAGTTGCATTAGGTAGGCAATGGAGGGGAAAAAGTAGGGCTATAACGCCTCATGTTTTAGGGCCTAAGCCCTCTGAAGCTTCTGGTATTAGTCACTGTCAGAAACAGAATAGCAGATTACATGAACCACTGCTTTAATCCAGTACACTAGTTCCTATATTGCTATGTAACAACAGCTGAAACTATTTGAGCAGTAGTATTGTGTCCTTTACCTTTTGTAAGGTATTTGGGACTTTCTGTGTTGCCTAGTTAATATTTAAGTAGTAGCAAACAATAACAACAACACACGCTATAATAATATCTACAGTAATAAAGCAATTCTGCTACAGGGTGCAAGATTCCTGTTTATGATTCAGATGCAGTGGCTTTGCCCTTTACTCAGTTAACTCTCAAATAGTTTCAGAGGAATCCAGTCCAAGGTAAATATACTCCCGGGGTCAGCTTCTGCAAATGAATTACAGTTTATTTACCTTGTCTTCGTCTACTGAATGCTTTTTAAAAGGGCCATGTTTAGGATTCACCTTGGCATACTTGTTCATTTTGCTTGTGTGTTCTACCCTCTCCCCAAGCCTGTGTCTGTCTTGTCTATTTTCGACTGTAAACTCTTGAGAACAGGGATTGTCTCTTGCTCTGTGTTTATACAGTCCCTAGCAAAACGGGGCCTCTTTCTTGCTGGTCCATAGGCACTACTGTAATAAATATAACTGATGTGTTAGGCATCCAAAATCCATTGTATGTCTTTGGGACACTTATTTGGATACCTAACTCCCTTAGGCTTCCTTTGAAAATCCCAGGGGTAAACTCTTAAAATTGGACGTGAATCTTCATCCAGATCCAGACACATCCCCCCAACTCTGCAGGACTTCTGATCCAGGTCTGTACTCCACCCCTAACCCCCCATATCTAATAAAATCTGTTGGAAAACTAGTGAGATATTTTTTGGCTGGCATGAAATAGCTGTGCTCCTGGTCCCATTCTGGGCATAGGGAGGAGTAGATAAATCAATCCCATGTGGTTTTGCTGGTAGAGAATCACACCTACCCCTTGCCTATGGGTTTCACAGCTGTTTACTGACAGCAGAAGTATCTGGAGACAGAGGAATCCTGGGTTCAGTTTCAGGTTCTGGAAAGGAGTGTATCTGGTGGTTATATACCCGCAGTCTGCCCTCATCTCCCCATACTTCTACCTCCACCTAGGCACCTGCCTCTGCCCCCAGCCTTCTGCTCCTGTACACCTTGGCACCTGTTTCTGTCCTCTACTCAGCTCCCCCAGGCTTCTGCTTCACCAGCTCCTATCTCTCCTGGCCTATCACAGTCCATTCTCCTTCGGTCTGGTCCTCTCTGCCCTCCTTTGATATCGCTGGGCAGGGATGTTCTGAAGTAACACCTGACATTGGTAAGTGGGTCAACTTAAACGATCTCATGCTGTAGTTGTTTTTTATTTCTAATTTCTGAGTGTGTGGTGACTGGTACATGAGGGGCCTGATTGTGGTTTTACTAAAGCGGAGTAAATCTGATATTAGTGAAGTTACTCTAGAGTTTTGCCAATGAACTGAGATCAAGGCTGGACGCAAAGTGTTTATGGAGCAACCCATCTAGCACTGCTCAACTACTTAAAAGTTCACCAAGGTAAGAAAAACTTGTCACTGGGTAAAGTGGAACTTATTTTTGTTTATGTGGCAGTTCTGCCATAGGGCCAGATGCAGCCTACTTGCTGCAGCTATGCATCGGTTGTGACACTGGCAGTGAGACAACCCAACCTGAACTAATAAGGCTTTAGCCAACAATGGAAATGTTTTAATTTGTAATATTCTGTTTAAATTGTAGTGTGGTTTAGGAGATAGAGCCTTGTACTCAAGATACCTGGATTCTGTACCTAGCTCTGCCAATGGCCTTTCTATCTGTTCCTCAGTTTCCCTCTGTAAAGCGAGTATAATGACACTGACCTCTGTGGTAAAGTTCTTTGGCATCTACCGATGAAAAGCACTATATGTAAGAGCTAGGTATTATTACGGTACCACAACTCTTGAACCATTTTTAAGCCATTTGGAAACATTCTCTTGCAGCAGATTTGCACAATGAGAGTGTCCCCATGAGATCACATATAGCAGGTTCAGCAATGTCAAATGCTAAAGCTAAAAACAAAAAAGAAATCAACACATATTTCATGGTGCTTCTGAACTTGTGAAATTTGCTGCTATTTGGCTGAATAAACAAAGTTTCCTTTAAAAACGATTCTGCTCCAAAAAGGGATTCTTTAGAAATGGCTTTGTGGGACTCCAAGTGTATTGGCTTTCATTGACTCACATCAAATGTACTCTCATTTTATTGACTGCCAATATCCAAATAGCTCAGAAAGTCAAATTCTGTCCTCTCCTTCTTGCGCACCATAGCTAACGATCCGGGTTCTGCTGGCAAAAATTGGCCTTCAGTGTTGCTGTAAAGGGTTTTGCAGAGGCATCACTGATTAGAACTTAGTAAAAATTCTATTCAATGTGCCAAAGGAGGAATCTCCCCCTGACTCACTCTCTTTCTCCCTCCCCCAATACTTTTCTGTGGCTCTGCAGGGCTAACGAATGAAAAGCAGAACTATTAAGTAAGAAAGTACCATTCTTACATAGTCACTTTTCAGAACAGAACCACACTTTAAATTGCTGCATCGTTCATTGTTGTGCAAGGGCCACTGTCAAGTTTGAACTGCATCAGTTTCCCCATCTATAAAATAGGGGTAATCATGTTTACTTTTCCTTGTAAAGTACATTGAGATCCAGAAAAAAGGCAGTGTGTAAGTGTAAGATTTTAAAATTATTATTTAAAGAGAAGACCCAATTCAAAGACCCCTGAACTCGGGAAGAATTTACTTCCAGATCTCAACTTTGCTTCTTAGGCCCACCCCTAATTTTTTATTAGATGCGATGCAGGATTTCCCATAGTTCATGGTACTCAGCATGTCTGTAGCTGATTTGTTTCTTTCAGTATTATTTTTTTTCTTCCTTCCTTATTGAGAAAAACACACTGGAAAGACTGCCGTCAGTGCATGTAATGTCAGTGCAGAATAACACACTGGACTATTTGCATATTTAGAAACAAAAATCTATTGTCCTATAGGCAATGAGGAAGATAGTCAATGCAGTGGCATAAGGAGCTATGGCAGAAACAAATAATTCTTTAAATGTCTGTTTAGTCTAAGCAGAATTTGATTTTTTTTTAATAATTTCAACAGATAATATCAATGTAGATTTTTAAGCAATTTTTTCCATTTTTATCTATTCAGATTTTCACAGTTGAAGAAAATTCTGAGGGGCTCATAACTATTTAATGACAGTGGACATTCAGATAAAAAAAATGTAAAGCTTTATAATCATTGAAACATAAATTGTTAACATCACATGTCAAAATATACAAAGTAGATATCCTTAAATCAAACTCTAATACATTCTCAAGCGGCATTTTTCTTACTTTGCGTATCTGTAAATCATTAGTGGAAGTACTTTTTCATTTGTTTGTGTGTATGCAGTGCAATTGATGTTTACTGACATTTACCCTTAAAAATCTAATCCTTACAAGCCTAGCTATGTCTCACAGATCTTATGTCCAGAAGGGACCATTATGCTTATCTAGTCTGACCTCTTGTATAAGACAGGCAATAGAATTTCACTTAGTAATTGCAGCAACAGGCCCAATAACTTGTGGTTGAATTAAAAAATATATTTTAGAAAGACATCCAGTCACATTTTAAACACTTCAAGTGATGGTGACTCCACTAAAGCTCTTTGTAAATTGTTCCAGTGGTTAACTATCCTTACTGTAAAATATATGTGCTTTATTTTCCTTTTGAATTTATCAAGCTTCAACTTCCAGTGGTTTGATCTTGTTATTCCTTTGTCTATGATACTAAGAGTCCTCTGCTATTACATATCTTCTGTCCATGTTGTAGGTACTTATAGATCATGACAGGGGTCAGCAGCTTTCAAAAGCGGTGTGCCGAGTCTTCATTTATTCACTCTAATTTTAAGGTTTCACGTGCCAGTAATACATTTTAATGTTTTTAGAAGGCCTCTTTCTATAAGTCTTTAATATATAACTAAACTATTGTTGTATGTAAAGTAAATAAGGTTTTTAAAATGTTTAAGAAGCTTCATTTAAAATTAAATTAAAATGCAGAGCCCCTTCGATCGGTGGCCAGGACTCTAGCAGCATGAGTGCCACTGAAAATCAGCTCGCATGCCGCCTTCGGCACGTGTGCCATAGGTTGCCTATTCCTGGATCATGATATAGTCACTTCTTAACCTTCTTTTTGATAAATAGATTGACCTTTTGTAAGTCTCTCACTTTGTCATGTTTTCCAATCCTCATATTATTGTAGCTCTTTCTTTTGAACCTTTTGAATATTTCAGTATCTCTTTTGAAGTGTGAAAACACCAAAAATGGAACACTATTCCAGTTATGGTGTCACCAGTGCCATATACTGAGGTAATTAACATCTTATTCCTACTTGATATTCCCCTCTTTATACATCCATGGATCACATTAGCCCTTTCAACAACAGCATTACACTGGAAGCTCATTCAGTTGGTGACCAGAATTGCCGTTTTCCAGGGTGTGTTCCCCCCCACACCCTTTAAGCCTACATTCTTTGGTCCTAAAAATTGACTAACTGTGAAATTCTCCAGCATGTCTCATGAGTGGCAAAAGGAGGAACTTTGTGTTTTATTTCTCAGGCATTTCCAAGAGCATCTTCTTTAAAGTCTTGATATTTGAGATGAAGATACTGTTGGCATCTAAGTGTTGGTGGTTCTTTAACCAATTACTCAACCAATGGGCACTCTCCCAACATGTTTCTGATCAAATTAAGACAAAAAATCAGGGGAGCGGAAGCTGATATTTTAGGTATCAAAGGTATTAATTTTGTCCTTCTCTGTATGCTGTGGTGCCATTTTCCTCTACCCAAACCTTAGGACTTTATTCATCATCATCATACAGACTCTTTTCACTGGCTGTGCCCTAGCTGGTCCTTCTCAGCTTCTGCATGGCTTCCTCTACTTGCCGGCTGTAACAAAGTTCAGAACTGCTTTCAAATGGGAGTCTCACATTTGGTGCCTTACTCTAGCAAGAAAAAAGGAAAGATGCTTATTGGTTTACCCCTCTTCCTGCAGTGTTCAGATCTGCAGTTCCTTGTGCATACCAGTGTTCCAAAGTCATATACTGCTACATGGTGCAGCGTATCAGTATCACTTTTCCTCACCTCTCTAGTAAGCGATACAACTTTTAGGCAATTCATTAAATAAAAATAAAAAACAGTTTGTTTCCTTGATCAAAGAGGATTAACTGAGTTTCCACCCAGAGCAATTTATAAATTGGTCAGATTTATACAAACCTTCCCAAACTGGGGTTTAAATAGCAGAAGCACAGATACAGCCTTCATGGTAGCATGAGAGCCATTATTTATCTAACAGGAGGTTCCTGTACAGCACTGAAGGAACAGAGGTCCTCTCTGTATGGCATTCAGAAGTTTATAAAGGCTCTTTTGTCTCATGCTGCATACAGCTAATCGAGGTCCCTCTGTATAATTTGTTATTCAAGTAACAAATAAAATTGTAGTGAACACTTTGACAGGGATTTGAATTCTGGCTAATAAGCCCCTCCAGGCTCAGGACTGCTTGCCTTATATCCCTCAGATGCTAAGTGAAGACTAGAAAATGTACCCCCACTGTCAACCCTGGCCAAAGAATAATACAGATCTGTAGAAAATAGGACCACACAGCTTTCAAACAGATTGACACTGCTCCAGTGGCAGTAGCCAGAGGGCCTATAGAATAAGGGTCAGATTATCCTCTGCTCTGCGCCCATGTATAGGGGTGGAATAGACACAAATAGCCTGTTTTCCTGTCTTCTTCCCTGGATATGATTCATGCAGTGTGGTGTTTGTATATCCCTGAGCACAACAACTGTGAAAAGTTAGTGCCAGTTAGTTGCTGGTGCTAGGATCCTCAGGTGGATAGGTATGGTTGAGGCCTGCTCCCCTTCCATATTGGCCAGTGAGATGGGCCAAGTACACATGCTGCACTTTTTTTTCAAGGGTGTCACAGTGGCTGTGTTGCCCTGTGCTCCCTTGGAACCCATCTAGGCCCAAAGGGTCCTGGTGCTCCTTTTTGGGTGGGGTGTCCCCACCTTTCCTCCAGTATAGGACTCTGTATTAAAGACATGATAGTGCCCTGTAAGTTTATCTGAGATCAGGGTGACCAGACAGCAAGTGTGAAAAATCGGG
Organism: Gopherus flavomarginatus; assembly: GCF_025201925.1. NCBI lineage: Eukaryota > Metazoa > Chordata > Testudines > Testudinidae > Gopherus > Gopherus flavomarginatus. The sequence continues at coordinate 105,071,228 of NC_066618.1, read as the reverse complement.
ATGGGGTGGGAGTAATAGGAGCCTATATAAGAAAAAGATCCAAAAATTGGGACTGTTCCTGTAAAATCGAGACATCTGGTCTCCATCTGAGATGGAGAAATGGAATTAGCATCATGTAAGTTAAGGATGGGAAAGACACATTAGATCTTCAAGGCCAGCAGGGTTCTTCTTGACACTGTGTTCAAGATGGGTTCTGTCTAGTCAAGTGATGTATATTTCACCACTCTCCATTGACGACACTATCACAATCTAATAGTTTGCCCTGTTACCAAGTTTTTCCTATTATTGATCATTATTTTTTCCTTTTATTAATTATATCCTATTGCTAGTTGATGAACCCTCTCTGGTTACAGATTGTATCTTGGGGGAAATAACTAAGGAAAAGTGCCAAGAGATACTGAATCGGAAGGTGGCAAAGGGGAGAACTATGTGGAGAGAGAACCTGCAACATAACATTGCCACTGTTGCTTTAGAAATGGCAGTTGTTTTTGAGGATGAACAGCAGAATCTCCACAATCTGAAGGATTAAAATTTTTTCTCACCTCCTTCACACAGAAACCATGTATGTCCAAGATAAAAAAAAAAAAACAGTAAACCATGACAGGCCTGGCATCTTTCTGAACATCTGTGTTTCTTTGCTCTGTACATTAGTGCTTCCCCTTCAGTGGATGTTTGTCATAGGCTTTGTCTTTGCAAACACAAACGTGACGTGGGGTTTTCGGGTTTTTTTTCCACCCAGCAAGTTAACTAATGTGCAATAAAAATCCGAAGTGGAGACAAGGCACTTGTACTAGTTACCACAAGATAACTATGTGAAGTCAGCATTATATCTTCTACCCTTGATTGACCTCATCTATGTTTACCTCACTGTAAATCTACACTGCCTTGTCTCCACTATGTCTTTATAGTTATCCCATGCTGAAAACACACTGATTTTTGGTCAGTGAAGGCACAACCTCAGTAGGTGAGAGGAGGCAGTGGAAATGAGACATTTGCCTCTCATTGTGTCAGAGTGACTCCACCAACATTAATTTAACATTTAAGATAATCCTTTGAAGTGGGGCACAAAGTGCAGAGCAAAACACCATCATAAACAAACAGAGTCAAATTCACCACTCCACTGAAACTAATGTAATAGACCATGACTGTATTGTACCAGATCTCCTCTGCCCTGCACCACATCTGTTAAACTCTGTTCAACTCAATAAAACTAGTCTGGAGATAAACCCTTTACTGCATACATGTCAGAGCTTACTGGGTGTCATGCCAAAACAAGCTCAGACCATCAGTATTTCAGTCACTGCTGGCAGTGACTTACAGAAAAAACTTGCACTTTGCACCTCTGAGTATAACCAAGATTACACAGCACACTAAGATACAGACTCAGAACTTTTGGATCCTACCCTGCCTTTTTTACTGAAATTCAGTATTTTTCAATAGAATTCTCCGTGCAGAGCAGGAAATACCTTGCACTATAGGTGGAATATTACAGCTCCATGACTGTGCAAAGATAAACCCAGTGAGCCAAATTCAGCAGTGACCAAAGTGGTAATGTAAGTTGCTCAGAAAGTGACTTTGGTACAGCTTGCACTAATTTGTGCCTAATTTGGGGGGTGGGAATAAGGGTTGTAACAGAAAAAGCAACTAATAGAAAGGTTTAAGATAAAGCAAGATCTCACTCTTTTGTCCTAAACCCTCCTGCCAATAGTTTTTTCTGTTCCATGCCCTCCTAATATTCCCTTAATATGTGAGTATTGTTCTTTTTACTGACTGCCAAATTCTTACATCTGATGCTTCTCTGCCACTTACACCTGTCTGCTGATCAGCTTACAATTGTCACTGCTTAATCTTTCTCAGGTTTCCATGAGTGCGTCCCTTTCCTTCCCACCCCCCAAAAGACAAGCTGAATTTGACTTTAGCTGACAAGGTTTTATTCTCTGTTTTATCATAACTACCCATTGGAGCTGGTGTTGTTAGAACAGATTGAGGTAGCAAACGGACATATCTGACATTTTTTGCAGCAAGTTACTGTTTTTGTTTAGAACTACTAAAGATTTATTTCCTGGCAGCGGCTTTCAAAATCTGTACCTGCTTTAGTCACTCAGTAAGGAATGAAAAACTTCATTGAACATGCAAGAGGAAAGAAAATAAACTAACCAAAAATAAAGGGGCAGTGCCGCCCTCTCCTTAGAATGTATCTTTCAATATGCAAAGAAGTCTGATTGAGCAGCTGTAAGAAAGTACAAATGTGCACACACATTAAAAACATAAAAATGAGTGCTGTTCTAATTTCCTGAGAAGCTAAGGCTTATGGAATACTTGTGTCAGATTTTCCAGGAAGGAGCATACAATGATAGTGAAGAGCAGAGCAAGTATCAATCAAGTAATCCTCTTTTGTCAGTCTTCTGAGAAATGCACTGAAAGATCTGAAGATTAACTTTCCTGGTATTTCCCTAAGAAACTGCTGTAAATTGTAGCTTGCAGGCAGAGTTATGAACAGTGCATATATATATATTAAACCGTATTGATTGGACAAAGCAAACATAGTAGAAATCTTCTCTTATTCCGCTAAGTTAATTCTACTTATTGCACTTTCAATATGAAAGGAGGTTATCTTAAGTACACTCCAGCCTGAAGTATTGTGGGATATCTGAAAAATAGCTCGATGAAAAAGAAACATAACTTAGGTTCTATCCAATACTATATCTGAGGGCAAAATTGGAGATTCTTACTTGAGCTACTTTTTACACCATGAGGCTGTTGATCAGGGTTCAGTTGACACATTGATGGCATGGGTCATGCAAAAGCACTGAACAGGGAGGACCATATGGAGGCTGCCCTCTTCAAGTAGCATCCATATGAGTGCTCCACTTCAGGTGAACACGTACCTCTCGAGCCCTGGATTGGAGATTTCCAGTTAGCAGTGTCCATTTGGCCTGTGCATGCTCCCTATGAAACCTCGTGCCTGACACTGAGTCTATGTAGAGGTGAGTGGGCAAACCACCCTCAGTTTCTTCGCAACTGCCTCTGCCTGAAACAGCCCTAGCGCGTCCGCCTAGACTGTTCCTCAGTTTTTCTGATATTTCTATAGTGGTGGAGATGTTTTTTATAGTTAATGGTTAGTATAGTTAGAGTTGTTAGGTAGCTAAATAATGAGAGGATTGTTTACTCCTCTCTTTCACCTCAGGGAGACTTTTCTTTTTTTCCTGGCAGGGCATACCTGGCTTGCCAGGTTTCAGATGTTGACACTCTTTCTGAGAGACTATATCTATGAGCAGCGGCCACTCTAAGTGTGTCCATGTCTCCCAGAAGTGCAACTTCTGCCTGACCTGCAAGCCCAAGACAAGGAAAAACAGGGAGATTAAACTCAGACAGCTAATGATGGAATGTTCCCTGCTGCCAGCTTCTGAGTCAGCTCAGGAGTCCCGTCCCCTCCACCCCATACATCTGTGTCCAAACAGATCCAATGCCCCTCAGGCTTCCCTTAGGTGAGGGAAAACTTTGGAGACTGCAGGGAAGGCTTCCAAAAAGAGGAGTGTGAACTCTGATCTTAAGGAGCCAGCTCCAAAAAAGTCTAGGTCCCCAGCGAGATATATAGTCTCCAAACCCTTGACCTCTCAGCTTGGTACCACTGAGTAAAAGGACTTCTCCTCCAATACGGGTGGGTCCATAAGGTCCCAGAGCTCGAAGGAGAGAGACAGCTCCAATAGGACCTCAGTACCTTCTACCAGCAAGGAGGGCAAACATAGACACTCAAGACTGGTACCATCAACTTTAGCCCAGCTGTACTGGTGCACTCAGTCCTGCCATTGGTACCCATGCATGCAACACCTTTGGCAGCAAGCAAGTAATGGTGTCAGATACCATCACCATCTACGTCAGCATGCCCACCATCAGCAGTACCATCGGCTTCGACGACTGTGGCCTTGACTACCACTTCAGTACCAATCCCATATTTGATACCACAGGAGATCAGATATAATAAGGGCTTCTTGATAACAGATGAACCGGTATCCCCACTCCTTGTGGGTACAAAGCTTCTCTCGGTACCAGGACCCTGATCTACGGACTACCGACCTCCAGTATCACAGTACTCTGCACCATTTTCTGTGGATGATCCTTTCTTTGGCTGAGATGGAAAAGGATGAAGGAGACTTCCAATCGGTCTCCTATTTCTGCTCAGGGTTCTCCAACGAGAAGTGAACTCTCTCCTTCGATTAGGAATGATGGATCCGGTCCCTTCTCCTAACAGTGGTGAGGGATTTTACTTGAATTATTTCCTTGTGCCAAAAAAGGATGGAGACTGATATTAGATCTAAGACTTCTAAACATATTAACAAAGTCTCAAAAGTTCAGGATGGTGACTGCTGTAATAGCTTCACTAGAGAAAGGATACTCATTTTCAACCCTCAGCCTGAAAGATGCCTATTTCCATAGAATGATACACTCACTGCACAGGGAATATCTGTGCTTCATTATAGGGCAAGATCATTTTCAACACCAGGTATTTCTCTTTGGCCTTTCCTCAGCCCCAAGTGTGTTCTCAAAAGTCTGCACAGTAGTCATTGCGTAACTCAGACAAGAAGCAGCCTAGTCTTCCCGTACCTCAATAACTGGCTGCACAAGGGCTGTTCCTATGAAACAGTTCTGTCTTCCACTCACACAACCCCTTGCTCTGTAGCAGGAGTTGGGTCTGCAGCTGAATGTAAAAACATCCATGTTAATCTTTGTACGGAAGATACAGTTTATAGGGGCATATTTGGACTTGTTAACAGTCAGACCCTCTTTCCCTTGTCAGGTCTGATATGAGCAATTCAGAGGAGCCCTCGAACCACAGTAAGGAGCTGTCTTCAACTCCTGTGACACATAACAGCTTGCACCTTAGTAACAGATCAAACAAGTCTATGTCTCTGCTGCTTCCAGGGTCGGCTCAGAATGACCCATTCTCCAGTAAGGGACACCTTGGGCAGACAGGTGATAGTTCCTCTACAAATCAGAAACTCCTTAGGCTGGTGGACAGATCAATTCAATGTCTGTGCAGCTGTTCCTTTTTCTTGCCAATACCACCCCATCAGTGACTTTAACAACAGATGTTGGGATGGGAAGCCCACCTCAATCCCCTCACAACTCAGGGCAGATGGACGGACAACATAAGAAACCAGTCTCCACATCAATTTGTTGGCACTCAGGGCTGTCAGGAACACTTGCCTTCAGTTCTTATCTCGCATCTGGGCAAATCAATCAGGGTCATGATGGACAGTGTATCATGCATGTTCTATATCACAAGCAGGGAGGAGCAAGATTCCCCCTCCCTGTGCACCAAATCCAAGAAGTTATGGAATTGGTACATAGCCAATCAGATCCAAATTTCAGCAGTACACCTCCACGGTATTCAAAATACCACAGCCAATGTCCTCAGCAGATACTTCTCAAAGGATTACAAATGGGAGCTTCACACCCAAGTTCTCTCGACAGCATATTCCTGAAGTGGGGACTTCCAGAAGTGGATCTCTTTACCACTTCTAGGAACAGGAAGTGTCCTTTTTTCTGCTCAAGGGGGAGTTGGGTCACCACCCCTTAGGAGATGCCTTTCTTCTATCTTGGAAGAAGGGTCTGTTCCATGCACTTCTTTTCAGTGCCATTGATACTAAGGATGATGGCTGATAAACAAGATCAGAGAGAACAGAGCCAGAGTTACCTTTATAGTGCCGACCTGGCCAAGACAAGCCTGGTATACTGAACTACTCACACTCCCAACCATTCCTCATCTCCTGTCACAGGATGCAGGTCAGGTGTTTCATCCCAACCTAGTGGTTCTCTGCCTTAGGGTGTGGTTCATCAGTGGTTTAGGGGGTTAGAATCCTCCTGCTCTTTGGAAGTACAACAGGTATTACTGAATAGTAAAAAGAGATCTACTTACCTGCAGAAATGGAAGAGATTCTTCCATTGATGGTGTTGTCACTGCCTCTTGCCTGCTTTGGTGCTACTTTCAGTCATCCTAAATTATCTGTTGGATCTAAAGAAATCAGGATTATCAATTAGTTGGATTAAGATCCATTTGGTCTCAATATCAGCCTTTCATTCTCCAGTAGAAGGGTTCTCCATATTGACTCAGCCGGTATTGTCTAGATTTATTAAGGGTATGGGGAATCTCCTTCCACAGATTAAAGACCCTACCTGGGACCCCAACCTGCTACTTAGTTACTTTATGAGACTTCCATTCAAACCAATGACAATGTGTTCTCTGTCACATTTGTCTACAAAGGAGGATAGCTGTCACATCAGCCCATGTGGTCTGGGAGATTGAAGCCTGGACGGCAGATTCCCCCTTTATGGTGTTCTTCAAGGACAAGGTCTCTTTATATTGACACCTTAAATTCTTACCTGAGGTTGTATAAGAGTTCTGCCATAATCAATCCATTCATCTACCATTTTGTTCCACATAGTTCTCTACAGAATCCTGTTTACTTTCCCAGGATGTTAGAAGAGCATTGGCCTTCTACTTCGATAGGACTAAGCAATTTAGGAAGTCACCTATGCTCTTTGTTTCCTTTGTGGATAGATCCATGGGATCCTCAATCTCTACTCAAACTATTGAGATGAATATATGGATGTATTATCAGTGGTTATGATGCTGCGGGTATACTCCCCCTCCTCCCTCAAAGAGTGATAGCACTTTCAGCCAGATTACCTACAACAACTACAGCATTATTGAAGTATGTACCAGTATCTGAAATATGTAGGGTACCACATGGGCTTCAGTACATATATTTTCAAAACATTATGCCATGATCCATGCTGTCAGGTCCCACAGAGATGCTACTCAAAGAAGACGGCAAGGGTTATTCACTTTGTGAAGTAACTGCAGTTCTTCAAGATGCATATCTGTATGGGTGCTCCACTACCCGCCTTCCTTCCCCTCTGCTTTGGACTTTTCCTTAGGGGACATTTGAGTGGAAAAGGATCTGAGGGTGGTTTGCACAGGGCATGAGGAGACATAGGGTGGATGTATGGGCCAAACAGACACTTCTAACGGAAAATCTCCAATCAAGGACTTGAGAGGTGGATGTGCACCTGAAATGAAGCACCCATAGGAACACACATCTCGAAGAACAGCAGTTACAGCAAAATCAGACACCATTAGTGTGAATCTTATGACAAATCAAAATGTATTTCACATTAACATGTATTTAAAGCTCACTGGACCAAACTTTTGCAGGGTGTGAAGGCAGAATTTGGTGCAAGGTGTGCCATGTAGTGCTGCAAGTTTGGTGAGTGTTTAAGAAATGGCCAATGAAAGTGTGGTGGCTTTCTATGTTTACTATCTTACACGATCCAATATAAGTATACATACAATGTATGCATTCCTTGGTTAACCCGGGAAAACCATAAAGAGATGCAGATAGAAGAAAGGGCTGATCTGGTGCCCCAGACATCACACCTTGATGTATCTAGCCACCAGTCTAGCCACCTTTATCTCCTTTTCTCTTGCTGCTTCTAGTATCTTATCCATATGGTGTTTACAAATCACAAACCATAAAGGCCTATTAACTGTATTTGGATATAATGGAAATCTACTTTAAACTAAGTCATACTATATATGACTCTATGGGAAGTTTTTTCTTGTCTTTCTGACTTCCACAACAGGCTTCAACTTGCTTAATATTACCAGCTAACAAGTATTTACATTGTTCTTCTCATGTTTATCCTGAATTAATTTTCAGTATACATGAAAGTAAGAATGGCCATATTGGGTAAGACCAGTAGTCCATCTGGCTCAGTATCCTGTTTTCCAACAGTGGCCAGTGTCAGATTCTTCCATGGGAGTGAACAGAAAAGGATAATTTATCAAGTGATCCATCACTTTTTGTCTAGTCCCAGCTTCTAGCTCTTAGAGATTTATGGACACCCATTCCATGGGGTTGAGTCCCTGACCACCTTGGCTATTAGCCACCTATCCTGTATGAACATACCTAATTCATTTTTTAATCCAACATCCCCAGCAACAAGTTCCACAGGTTGACTGTGTGCTGTGTGAAGAAGTTCTTTCTTATGTTTCTTTTAAACCTGCTGCCTATTCATTTCATTGGGTGACCCATGCTTTTTGTGTTATGTGAGGGGGTAAATAACATTTCCTTCTTTAATATCTCCATACCATTCATGATTTTATGGACCTCTATCATATCCCTTCTCAGGGGTATATGCTTGTTTTGTTGTTTAATCCATTTGAATTAGGGTTATGCACATAAATCAGTGCACATCTAATTGAGAATCTAGCTTTTGGTATGTAACTTAATGCGTTTTCTTGTTTTCCATAAAAATAAAATATTACATGAGTTATTATTTCCTGTTATGCTCAGTAAAACTCATAAGGATTATCCCACTGGCTCTCCCTGGAGATCTTTGCCAGACATGATACCAGGCTGATATATTTAAAAACCATGTATTTTCACAGAGGAGGCTGGTTAGGTAATTGGATTGGTCTGGGAAGGTCCAATGAAAGCTTTCTATTTAAATATATTTTATGGATACTTAGCATATTGAGAAAATAGATTGTTCAAGAATCTCGTTATGAACATTAAGATTCTAGTGTTTCCTTTTGCAGCTGAAGTGATAGTGGAGCTTCCCTGTGTTAACTGCAGAAACAATTTGTCTGATCAATGAAAATACTAAGCTGAGCAATTAAGCATTTCCAGTTTAAGTATGCAGGTAAATGCTGGCTATCTGAACCCTGGTTATCTGTTATCCTAATTCAAGACTTTCCAGAGATCAGAAATTTCACCAGAGCCTTGTAGATAGGCAGAGTTAACTTGCATTTATTTGAATTGCAGTCAATTAGGTTTATATGGGATTTCTCTTATTGTGAAATAACTTTAGAATTCCTAAAGGAAGGGGTATGTTGTGTCCTCTTCTTTCCCTTTCCAGCTGATTGAAACCGATAACGCCCCGGTGACCAGAATTTTGAGTTTATTGGACCTTATTTTATATCTCCTGTTAAATAAAGTAAGCCTGTGGGAAAGGGCTTGGACTAGGTGGTTGGGAGCTTTAGTTTCACCTTCCCAACCAGTGAGCTTGCCCGTCGATATATGGGTGCTTCATTCTAGGTGTCCCTACCATCTCTCTGACTGTGCTTGTGGTGTCTAATGCAATTGAGTGTGGAAGCAGGTGTAATACACAAGCCTCATGTTTGTCATGACTCCTCCTATTTCCACGTTAGCTCAAGTAGTAGAAGGTTATGCTTTTGGAACTGGAATTCCTGGATTAAACTCCGACTAATGCCTGTGAGGTCTACATGTGTATGTAGCCACAGTTGAATGGTTTTCTTACTCCTGTGGACCTCAGATGCTTGGGTCAGTCTTGTTTAACAGTGGAGGCTTGTAATAACTGACCTAGCACTTGTGATCATGACTCCCTCTAGTGGCTGGTCCCAGTGAGTGTACTACAACTGTGTCACGGCTCATGGAGTTCTCAAGTGGAAAGATTTTTTTTCCTTTGGTGCTCAAGGCCTCAGATTCATTCAGTTGTCCTCAGGTGGAATTCTGAGGGTGCTTGTGGCTACGATTCATTTACAAAAGCAACACAAGTGGAGCTAGTAGCCTAGGTAATGTTGTCTGTTTCAGGGCTCTCCGTAGTTCTGTGGACCATATGTGGTGGAAGCACTGTCTTACATTTTCAACTTTTGAGTTGCAGAGATTCCTCTTCTTCCTCTCATGCTGGTGTGTGTTAAAGGAGGAAAATGTGAAAAGGGGATTGAAATAGCACAGACTGCTACAAGCAACCACCAGGAGAGGGGAAATCAGCTACTATGAAAAGAGAAAAGGTGACAGCAAGCAGCCAGGAGGAGACAGGCTGAGGAGAGGGAGGACTGCTGTATTCAACAGCAAGGGAAATGATAGAGCAAGAACTGCTAGGAAAAGATAGTATGGAAAGATGAGCCTGAGTGGAATACTCTTTTGCCTTTTTATTTCTGCTTGAATCCCTGTGTAATTATTAAAATAACCCCACTCAGAGGAGACCATCAAGACTAAATACAATTAAGATGAAGGTCTATAGCAAAAAAATAACAAAATTCAGGAAGTCAGTGTCTACATTCCTTCATTACCAGTAGCTCCTGCCTTCATTCATTTTTTTGTTTTTTCACAGCAGGGTGCGTAAAGGGTGCAAATGTGACCTTAACTGAATTTCCTGGATCTGATTGGTTTGTGTCATGGCTTTAATGTTATTTACAGGGGTATTTTTTGTTTGTTTGTTTGTTTTTGTTTTGTTTTTTGTCTGGGAACCTTAAAGAAGAGACAGTAGATAAACCTTAACTGCTTCACTGCTAGACTTCATCACAACCATATTCAGCAGCAGAACATGATAGTACAGGTACCAGCAAGTTCTAAATGCCTGCTAAATTGGATGAAACAAAGATTATAGTATAACAAAAAGAAATGTACAAATGTGCGACGCAGGAACATAAAACTGGATTTTTGCCCTTCATCGTGTATCTAAGAGGCCTGAAAGGCCTGGTTTCTGATTGTTTCTTTTAGATTAGAAATTTAGGTTTTGTCTACCCTTTTTATCCTTCATGGACAACTCAAGAACTAAATTGGTTTATAGGATCTAAACTAGTACTAAGTAAGTGAAACCTGAGGGGAAGGAATTTTCATTCGGACTGTTTAAAATGCTTTCGGCCAAATTCTACTTTGCCTTATACAGATGCTACTCTCACTGAATCCAGAGAGAGTTTCTTACTTGTAAATGACAACAGAATCTAAGTGTTTTATTTTTTAATAAAATCTGTGTAGCGGAAACACTTAACTAAACAGTGGGGAATTAAGATCTCTTTAAGGATCCAACAACCTCACCATGTAAAATGTAGTACTCAAGAGAAGATGTGTTGAATATGAAACTAATACTACACTTAATCACAGCAAAACGCTAGCTGAAGTTTATCAAAGTCTTCTGGAAACGACTGAAAATCTTTCAAAAGTGGCTTTTCTTTTAAGTTTTGCACCACTCAGTGGCTTTGAATGGGTTAGAAGTAACATGAGAGGTTTGTTTGTTTTTTTCTTGTGGTGTTTTGTTATTTCCAGCAGAAACAAAAATTGAAATTAAAAGAAAAGAAATTAACCATATTATTTTGAACCTTAAAGATTTACTTTGAGTTTTGGGAGCTGATTTTTTTTTTTATCAGTTCTCATTCCTTGCAAACATATATTGGGAACCTGTTACCAGTTAGGTAGACTTAATCTGTGCACTGCAATGAAAACTCAGAGTGACAAAAATGAAGGGGCCCAATCTGCTCCCTTCATTGGGACAAAAGTCCCATTGAAGTTAATGAACATTCTTGCCAGGGTAGTGACCACAGGATCAAGTCCCAAAATCTATATGAAAAATCAAAGCATCATAGTGGAGAAAGAACTTAATTTCTGCCACGTTGAACGTTTTTGAAAATCTGGCCACTTATTTTAATGCCAGAATAACAGAACTGGCAAACTGCTTATCAAATATTCACAGTGAAAATCCACAGTGGTCTGCACACCAGCAGTTATTTCTCAGGCGTTACTCTGGACTAACAACTGTATTTGGGGAGCTATTGGTCAAATTATTAGCTATAATTTATTAGCTCACCGAGGAAGAAAAGGGAGTCAAAAAGGTCCACTTCATACCTGGTAGCTAGAGGAGACCTGCCAAACAGAGACTTGCCTTGTATTTTGTTAGGAGTGCATCTTGCACATTACTCTATTAAGCCAAGTATCAGAGGGGTAGCCGTGTTAGTCTGGATCTGTAAAAGCAGCAAAGAGTCCTGTGGCACCTTATAGACTAACAGACGTTTTAGAGCATGAGCTTTCGTGGGTGAATACCCACTTCGTCAGATGCATGTGGTGGAAATTTCCAGGGGCAGGTATATATAGGCAGGCAAGCTAGAGATAATGAGGTAGTTCCATCAGAGAGGATGAGGCCCTGTTCTAGCAGTTGAGGTGTGAAAACCAAGAGAGGAGAAACTGGTTCTGTAGTTGGCAAGCCATTCACCATCTTTGTTTAATCCTGAGCTGATGGTGTCAAATTTGCAGATGAACTGAAGCTCAGCAGTTTCTCTTTGAAGTCTGGTCCTGAAGTTTTTTTGCTGCAGGATGGCCACCTTAAGGTCTGCTATAGTGTGGCCAGGGAGGTTGAAGTGCTCTCCTACAGGTTTTTGTATATTGCCATTCCTAATATCTGATTTGTGTCCGTTTATCCTTTTCCGTAGCGACTGTCCAGTTTGGCTGATGTACATAGCAGAGGGGCATTGCTGCCATATGATAGTGTATATTACATTGGTGGACGTGCAGGTGAATGAACCGGTGATGGTGTGGCTGATCTGGTTAGGTCCAGTGATGGTGTCGCTGGTGTAGATATGTGGGCAGAGGTGGCATTGAGGTTTGTTGCATGGATTGGTTCCTGAGCTAGAGTTACTATGGTGCAGTGTGCAGTTACTGGTGAGAATATGTTTCAGATTGGCAGGTTGCCTGTGGGCGAGGACTGGCCTGCCACCCAAGGCCTGTGAAAGTGTGGGAAAAATTCCACCACGATTTCAACAGCTTCCACCCCACCTTCAACCTCCGCCTGGACCAATCTACACGGAAGGTCCACTTCCTAGACACCACAGTGCAAATAAGTGATGGTCACATTACCACCACCCTATACCGAAAACCTACCAACCGCTATGCCTACCTTCATGCCTCCAGCCTCCATCCCGGGCACATCACATGATCCATTGTCTACAGCCAAGCACTGAGGTACAACCGCATCTGCTCTAACCCCTCATACAGAGATCAACACCTACAAAATCTCCACCAAGCATTCTCAAAACTACAATACCCGCATGAAGAAATAAGGAAACAGATCAACAGAGCCAGACGTGTACCCAGAAGCCTCCTATTGCAAGACAAACCCAAGAAAGAAACCTACAGGACTCCACTGGCCATCACATACAGTCCCCAGCTAAAACCTCTCCAACGCATCATCAGGGACCTACAACCCATCCTAGACAATGATCCCACACTTTGACAGGCCTTGGGTGGCAGGCCAGTCCTCACCCACGGGCAGCCTGCCAATCTGAAACATATTCTCACCAGTAACTGCACACTGCACCATAGTAACTTTAGCTCAGGAACCAATCCATGCAACAAACCTCAATGCCACCTCTGCGCACATATCTACACCAGCGACACCATCACTGGACCTAACCAGATCAGCCACACCATCACCGGTTCATTCACCTGCACATCCACCAATGTAATATACGCCATCATATGCCAGCAATGCCCCTCTGCTATGTGCATCAGCCAAACTGGACAGTCGCTACGGAAAGGGATAAACGGACACAAATCAGATATTAGGAATGGCAATAAACAAAAACCTGTAGGAGAACACTTCAACCTCCCTGGCCACACTATAGCAGACCTTAAGGTGGCCATCCTGCAGCAAAAAAACTTCAGGACCAGACTTGAAAGAGAAACTGCTGAGCTTCAGTTCATCTGCAAATTTGACACCATCAGCTCAGGATTAAACAAAGACGGTGAATGGCTTGCCAATTACAGAACCAGTTTCTCCTCCCTTGGTTTTCACACCTCAACTGCTAGAACAGGGCCTCATCCTCCCTGATGGAATTACCTCATTATCTCTAGCTTGCCTGCCTATATATAGCTGCCCCTGGAAATTTCCACTACATGCATCTGACAAAGTGGGTATTCACCCACGAAAGCTCATGCTCCAAAACATCTTAGTCTATAAGGTGCCACAGGATTCTTTGCTGCTTCTATTAAGCCAGGGATCCATAAGGCAGCAGGTAGAAAGGCAAACAGATGAGCAAAAGAAGGCCAGCCTTGAAGGACTAGTGCTCAGATTTTCTCAGCTGAAAGTTGTTCATGGTTATCTTGTATCCCAGGGGAGAAAACACATCAGAGATAGCTTGGTGGGTGTTTTTGCAGTTGTTATATACTTCAAATGAGCCTCAGACTGAGCGAGACAGACACCAGGATCTTCAAGGGTGCTGAACGCACTAAGCTCCCATTAACTACATTGGCAGTTGTAGGTGTTCACCTCCTCTAAAAATCATGTGATAAGATAAAACAGTCAATTTGCAGGTCATAAGTGTCAGAGGATTGCTTTTTATCTAAACAATTTGCTATCTGAAAAGATTTGTATTTTAACAGACATTCCCTTTTGTAGTTCCACATCAGTCTCAAGAAGAACATGATCCCTCATAGGGACTTACATTATAGCATGAATTATGTTGTTGCACTTACACCTGGTGTTGCTGGATGTGAGGAACCACAAATGATGACCACTGGATAGAGGAGGATAGAATAAAGATGGGATCAAGTCACAAAGTTTGGTTTTGAAATGACCATAAAACAGACACAAAAAATGAACATTTTTACATAAATCTCTACACGTAGGGTTTATATTCAACAAAAATACATGGAAATCAGAGTTTCCTTTGCTGTGGTTTGCAAAGAATGGAGGTTTTCTCCAGATTTTCCGCAAAGAGACTTCTTGCTGTGATGTGACACTTTCGGCAACCCTGTGTCATCTCAGGTAACTATGCAGCGTGAGGGAAAGTTGAAGGAGGAAGAAATTACTGGAAAGACAGTGGAGAAAGACATGCTCTTTAAAAAAGCTACTATTTCGAAAGGATACTTTCTTTAAATATTAACATTATTCAGGAAGTTTGCAGTCTGCACAATTCAAGGCTGCATGTGTAATTTTATGGTTAAATATTAGGTCTGGCTATTGTGTTGGGTTTACAGATCTATCCCTACTTACGTAAGAACGGCCATACTGGGTCAAACCAAAGGTCCATCTAGCCCAGTGTCCAGTCTTCTGACAGTGGCCAATGCCAGGTGCCGCAGAGGGAATGAACAGAACAGATCATCAAGTGATCCAACCCTGTTACCCATTCCCAGCTTCTTACAAACAGAGGCTATGGACCATCCCTTCCCATCCTTGCTAATAGCCATTGATGGACGTATTCTTCATGAATTTATCTAGTTCTTTTTTAAACCCTGTTATAGTCTTGGCCTTCACAACATCCTCTGGCAAAGAGTTCCACAGGTTAAAATGCTTTGGAGACACAGCTGCACTGCTTCAGTGAAAATGCTACTATGCTGATGGGAGAGCTTCTCTCGTCAGCATAGTTAATCCACCTCTGTGAGAAGCGTTACCTACGTCAATGAGAGAAGCCCTCCCGTCAACATAATCCACAAAGGTCCTGTAGAAAAAAAAAAGTATGTGATTATGCAAAAAAAACCCCACCCTTTATCATAATGCGTACACTCTAGTGAGCGAGAGACAGGCTTTCCCTGTGGTCAGTTTCTGTGCCCAGCCCCACTCTGGCGTGAAGCAGCTGGAAACAGCTGTCATAGGGGAAATTCAGCGTTGCTCCTGTAGCCCTGAACTGGATGTAACATGCTTATTCACTCTGTTGGAGATGATGCATGAACAGTCCAGCCACACATCAGAGCTGTGTGGGGACTGAGCATGCTCAGTAAGGATGGAATCTTCAAAGACTGTAGCTGTTAAAGTCAAAGAAGTCTCAAGTAAGCATGTGTGAATTGTAATTTTTCAAATCATATAACTTTTCCAGATATGGACATAGCAAAGGGCACGTCCATGATACAAAGGACTCCTCCCTGCAAAATTTCAAGTCCCTTCTCTAAAGCATGGAGTGCTGGAGGAGTTTGAAAGAAAAGGCTGCCAAATTTTTTTAACATGGTTAAAACAACTTCATTATACTTTTCACTTGATTTGATTATTCCCTAGCTTTGTTCTTGGAAATGGCGGAATCATTTTTACTGAAATTTTCAAACAAAACAGTCTGACACTCAGCATGTAAAATTTCAGCCCAAAGTATGTAAGTTATAGCTGAAAAAAAACAAACATACAAACTAAAGTTAATTGGAAAAAGGGTCTTGTAATGGGAAGTGTCGGGCTGCCTTAGTAATAGGCGATGCTAGTAGTGTATGAAATATTTCAGTAATTCTAATATTGTTTTTTAATTTGTTTTATATTTGTCCCTCACCGTAAGGACCAACCATTTCTGCACAAATCCAGTCTTTTGGTGGTCTCTCACAAAAATTCAAAACTGATCGCAGTCTTAATTTTACCTTCTATGCATCATTGTATTAAGCCTGGTGCTCATGATTAGCTGAGTAAGCAGGGTTTCCAAGGATTTTTAAACATTTCAGAATACTTAAGACTTTTCTAACACTTGAAAACCAGGAAGGAAACAGTACAGCCAAAGATTCCCTGTGAATACTAAACTTTTCATGCAAAGCCAGGAACATTTTCTACAAAGGGAAATTTTCATTAATAATTTCTGTTTATAGGAATTTGAAGTGTATTCAGCTATATTAGTCAAGAAATATCCAAAACAAAGAGAAATGAAAGCGTAATTAACCAAAGTGATTGATGACATTGTCAATAATTGCTAAATTATGAACGTGTGCATTCCTCCTCCTCTATCCCTCACCTTTTTGTTGCATCTGTCTGTCATCCCCCATTTTATACTTATGTTCTTCATAGCAGGGACTTTGGTTTTATTATATGTTTGTATACTTCCTAGATCTCTGATGGGTGCCTCTAAACACTAGAACAATACAAGTAATAACAATAATAGCAGCTGTGGAGAAGAACAACAAAAATCATAGGTATTCTTGCAAGAAAATGGTACATTTTAGATCCATTCTTTTTACCTTTATGTAGACAAAACTCCCACATATCAAGCCATTTGTGTACTTCTAGACTATCAAAGTTGACTAAAAAGTATGTTGAAAATATTCTGTTCTATACCAGTCAAATGCAGTTGAGTGATTAATTACAGGAAAGTTTCAAATCCTCATATTTGTTTCTGCCCCATCAAGTCATTTCCTATAGTCATCCTTTCTGAAAATGTGGTGCCCTAGGACACAGAAGAACAATCTAAGGAGGAAGTGTGTTGCCTATTGCAGCACTGCACTGTTTCCCATTGATCTTCCTGGTCTGTAAATAAAAAGCTGCAGTGAACAATAATAGGGTGACATTAGATGCTAACATGGTAGGATTGCACGTGGTGTTTTGTTTGAGAAATCTTGGGAAGTGAGTCAAACTTATTCAGAGCTCTTGGTGGTGCTAAATTTATCAGTGTCAACTTGGTAATATTTAACAGCTGGGCTTTGATTTTTCTAGTCACTCAGCTGTAGGTGCCAGCTGTATTTTGAAAGTAACCCCTACACTTCCAATGAAGAAACAAAGTTGTGCCTGTCAAGTTAAGTGGGGCAGGGAACCAAGGGTCAATTTAATAAAGAAAAACAACTTAAGGTTTATGTACAAGGGGCAATGAAGAAACAGGCAGGGAGCAGTAATCCCAAAAGGGCCATCTTAGTCTTTGACCTGCATGCCGATTGGAGGAAGTAGATTGGGAGACAGAGGAACAAAGCTATGTGTGTGTCAGCTGGAGGAGGGGGGGAGGATTTAAAAAAAAAAAAGAGTCAAATTCAAATGAGGTGGAGTCACCAGAGCATGAATGCACTGAATGGGCAGTCTGGCTGGGACACAAGCAGCAAAGCTAACAGGAACAATCAGTGAATTATTTTGCATCTGGATGGAGTGGACTCTGTCTTGTCTGTCTTCAGCTGAATGACTTGATTTAGATCAACAGCCTGATTGGGACTTGGAATCCTCTTTGCCGTAAAGGTTATTGCATTGGGAAAAGAAAATGGGAAGGCACTGCTGGGTTGTATGGGGAGTATCTTTGCTAGAGTCTGCTTACTTGAGTAGCTAGCCTGCCTGCTGCCCTCTTTTAAAGCGAAGAAAGAATGCAAAGAGATTGGTTCAGCAGAAGGGAGCTCCTTGTTGTTTCTTTCTCCAATAAAGTTTTCCACCGCCGGAATCTCTGTCATGACTGCTTCCATAGGTAGGTTTTTGTTTTCCTCCTCTTCTGGTTGCTTTTCAGTTTGTTCCTTCTGTCCAAAAATGCATTTTGTCCAGCTTCTTCCATTGGCTAAGTTCCTAGAAATGCGCAGCGGGCACTGAAATATGATCTGCATAGTAGTGCGCATATGTATGTATGCGAGTGGGGATGGGGGAAAGAGAGGGCTTTGGCAACTCTGGTTAAGCTATGCATTGTGTGACACTTTGTATGAGTTTCCAGGCATTTGCAGGAGCTTGTGCGGATCGTATGGCATTTCTTACACACAGCATACTTCAAGATCTTTAGCAAACTGCAAAAAAACCGCAAACAAACAAAAACAAAACCAGGGGTAGAGTTATGTCTTAAACGTACAGTCCTCTGTGGTGATATCTGGAATCCACTGAGATAGTTGTGAAGTTTCATGACTGAAAATCTTTCCTCAATTTAAACAACAGTCCATTAGAATCAATGGAGTAGCCCAGAGTGTACAAATTAATTTTGTGCAACCGGTTTTTGGTCTGAACAGAAAAAAAACAAGGGCTGTTTGGAACAGGGATAATTGCTGAGTACTTACAAAAACTTTGTCCAGACTGATTCCAGTCCCTCCCTCGAGGCGTCCCTAGCAAGATTATACTAGTGTTGAATTACTCTTCAAAGAAGTGAAAAGTGAGCTGACTTTTTAAAAAACATGACAAGTGCATAAACATAGGTGTAGATGTTTCATCCTCTTTCCTGAATGAGTCATGTTCCTTATTTATTCTCTCTCTCATCATAAAGAGAAATTTTTTTTGCCCCAACTCTTGATCAAAATGTTGATACAATTTTTCTGACCTCATCCAGCTTTTCAACTACATTTAGAGTTCTGTGTAAAATGTTTTGTGTAACTATTTCCAGGCTTCAAATATCAATTCTTCATCATGACATACAGAAACCTTGGTGTGTTTGGGCATTTGGTGAGCTGCTGGTTAGTGGCATGAGGGGCATCACTGAGCAGAATTAACCAAAACAAAAAAGGGCTTGCTCCTTCAGTCCTAACTCAAGCAAAACTTTTAGTCAGTCAGTGGACGTTTTGCCTGTATAAGGACTGCAGGATCTTACCCAATGTAAACACAGAAGGAAGGAAAGATTGAATCACAGAATCTCAGACATTAGAAATATGCAGAAAAGATCTGGTAGCTCATCTGGTCCATCTCCTTGCCAATGCAGAATTGTTCCTGTATTGTATAGGGCTGAATGTAAACTGAAATAAGGTATGTTTTTATTGTTTCACTCCTGAATTTTCAAAAGCAGCCACTGAAAATCAGTGCCTCCCCTTTTTAGGAGACCAGCTGCAGAAACCAAGGTGATTCATACAGAGCACACCAAAACTGCAGCATGCAAAATCTGTTGCCTCTTTGAAAATTTAGCCCAGGGTAGGCCTGATTCAATCGTTTTTTCTACCCAAGGAACCCCCCTGAATTGAACAGGTTGCATGGGATTGACCCAAGCAGAATTAGCCTGGATATTGTAAGGTATTTCACGTGGGCTTGTCGTTCATGTATGAGGAAGGATTCCTAGATTCTTTTTTCCCCCTAAGGCTAGGGCAAGTTAATTCACAACCCTCTGAACACTTGAAGGACCGTTTCAGACTTTATGTGGTTCTGGAAGCTCTGAAGAAATGTGGCAACATTTAACTGGTGATTTGGTTCTATGTGAAGTTCCAATGTAAAATACAAAAGGATAAGAATGGAATGAGCCTGCCATTCCTTAGGGTAGCTGGCTAGTTTGTGCTGTTGATTGGTAAAGATCTCGTGCAGGCATGTTAATAATTATCGTGTCCAATTTGTTTCTTAATCTCTACTCAAATAGGAATAATCTGCCCTGAATTAAGAACAGTGTGTTACTGATTTTGTTTTTGCACTATAGACTGGCACCTGCTCAAGTGGCCCTCTCTTAATGAGGAGTGCTATAGTAAACATCACATTTGACATCGAAGTAGTCACCTAGGTCCTAGGCAACTCAAGGAGATACCTTGGCAGCTGACTGCATTCCTAAAACAGCCAGGCTGCACTTAAATTAATAGCTCACCCTCTGCAATCCTCCTTTCAAATGTGTGAGCAGACAGTGTGCAGCTGATTGCTTCAGCCTCTAGGGAGGACTTTTTGTGAGAGAGAGAGAGTGTATGTTTGGGCAAAAACTAAAATTAGCGACTTCAGTGAAAGTAAGCTACAGTGCAATGCTTTAAAGATGCTGTGCTTTGGATCATACTCTGCATTTATATTTATTTTAGTTGACATAATACAGTTCATGGTATTGTGGTATTTTAGTCTAAATCTATGGTACAGTAGGTCCAGTAATTGTGATTTACAAGGAAGTTAAACAATGTAAGTGGTGGATCTTCTGCTTTTATCAGTGTTAGGTTTATTTAATCAATGGAAAAATTGGATTGAAACCTGTTCAAGGCAGGACTATTGAGGGGCATGGTTTCATCTTTGTGAGGGTGCTCAAACTATTGCAGACAGGGACTGAGGAGGAAGGCAAAGCATTCTCTGATCCTGGGGCCATTGAGGGCCATACAGGTTAGAACAGTTTCAGAGGCTGCTCTAACTTGCTCCTGTCTGGTATCAGCCCAATAGGCCATTACAGCACCCAGGAATAACTGGGGAACAGGAGTGCTCCGACTACACCCACTCTTTCCCTAAGCCTGCCCCCCTTTCACTAGAGGCTCATGTGGAAGGTGACATAGAACCATCTTATGCTGGCTCTGCACCTGCTGGGGGGGAAGGAGCTGTGCCAAGACCATTCCTTTGAGGGGCCCCACAGCCCCCTTTGTGGCATAAGGCAGAGGTGACTATTCCTCCTCTGACTTTGTTTGGAACATTCCTAGCACATTTAGGCACTTCTACACACACGTACGCACACAATAAATAATAACATGAAGTCAAAGATCTTTACCACAGCAGGTCTTGCTAGTGCAGTGTGGTTATTTTGTGGCTATTAAACCTGTGTTTACCACAGTTCTCCTAGTTTTGGTGGCCCTTCTGAGGAGACGGATGTGCATCACACAGAGGTGTTTCATTTCTTAGGGCAGGGCTTGCAGTTAGCTTTAAAACTTTCCTTTCACAAGTAACATTGAAGCTGGCATGAAGAAAAGAAGTACTCCGGAGCTACTTAATTCTGATGCTAATCTTTTATGCAAGGATCAAGAAGAGGTATTGTATCCCTGATCTAGGGTCTGATTGCCCTGCTGACAGGAAAAACATGGTGGAATGGGAAAGTTACTTAAAAACAACCAAACAGAAAAACACAGTGGAAATCCTGGAGTGGTGACATATCACCCTCTGTGAAAGTAAGTATGCAGCCATGCAGAAAGATTTGAGAATATGCATGAAAAACACTGGATTCCAGATTAGAGCAATAGAGTAGCTATTCTTCCCCCTCCCCCCAAACAGAGAGAACCAGAAACCTCCCTCCTGGTAGCATAGCTTCAGCTCCTGAAGGTGCATTGCAATCCCCTCCACACATGGTAAATTCTTATCTGACTAGAAAAATGCTGCATAGGTAATGTTAATGTGGCCACGTGCAGCCACCAGGGGCTTTTCTTGCGGCCATCGCCTTGGGGAGGGGGAACAAAATAGTGGCCCCTCTCCCTCCCTGTTGCTCCTGGATGCCTGCCTTGGTGTTGGTTACTGGGGCTGCCAGCAGGGGTTGGACCCACCCCACTCTGGAGACACCTGGGGCACAACACTGGAGGAGCAGGCAGCCAGTGAGGTCTCCACCTTCCCAGGGGCAGTGAGGCTCAGGCTTTGGGCTTCAACCCTGGGATGGCAGGCTCTGGCTGTGGGGCTTCGGGCTCCGGCTGCGTGGCTTCAGACTCTAGCCCCCGCTGCTTCCCCTAGTACCTCCTGCCCATCCACCCCCCATCCAGGGCTTAATTTGTCCCCAGGCTTGCCAGGGCTAAGTATGTCTACTGTGAAGTGATACTTGTATGTTTGTTAATATCACATTTCACAATGGACTTACTAGCTAGCCATAAATAAACTACAACGATTTGGATGTGTATATGTGCATATTTATTTTTCCTAAAGCTAATTAAGTATTTTAGGAAAAAGTGTGAGAGCAGTCACCAGCAAGAGTTAAATTTGCCCTGAGAAACCCTGACCTATGGCATCTTACAGCTGTTGAGAGAAGCATGACACAGCAAGCAGCTTCTCACTAAGGCCTTGCATACACTACACAGTTTTATCAACAAAAATCAGTTTTTGCCGACAAATCAGTGGAGGTGTACATGCTGAAATGCTCCTCGGTCGATGTAACTCCCCTGCTACGCTGATATAAAACCATCCTGATGAGCCTCATAGGGCTTTTTGTGACATAGAGTGATGCAGCGTTAACATAGACCCAGGGTTCTTGGGCCGCACGGCCCAATTAGCATACAGCTGCAGTCTAGCTCAGCTGTGTGCTAAAGGCCGCCTGCATGCCCGAAGTCCTGGGTTCCCAGCTGCCCAGCGCGGGGATGTCCAAGCTGTCCCTCTGCCAACTCAGAGGGGTCCAGTTGGGCTATCCAACTGCGCTGGGTGAGCTCTGGGGTCTGGAGCAGTGGCATGGCTGGGAGCTGGGGCGAGAAGCTGCCCCTCCCCACTTGCGGAGGTCTGGGGCAGTGGCCCAGCCCCACTAGGCAGAATCTGCAGGGTTCCCACCGAGCTGCCGCGCTGTCTGGCATGGAGGGGTTCAGCTGGGCTGCCCTGCTGCCCGGTGGAGTTGGAGCTGCTGGCCCACCCCACGGGGTCTGGGACAAGCAGCCAGCCTGCCCCGCATTGCGGGAGTGCGGGGCAGCCGACTGGCCACATGAGATCCGGGTCTGGGGCAGCTGCATGCCAAGGACCGGGGTGGGCAGCCAGCCACCTGGCACAGCAAGGGTCGGGGCTGCCCCTGCCCTGCCACCCAGCACCTGCAGCCCAGGTAACACATTGTGGGTCACGTATGCAGCCCACAACGTGCAATGAGTTGAGAACCATTGGCATAGACTCTAGGCTTGGTTATGTCACCGTAACTGGCTTGCAGGCCGCAATGCCTATCCTGACCTCTGGTCAACAGTTTGAACTCCGCTGCCCTGAAGGTACACAAGTATGTGCTCCTCCCCCTTTTAAAGGCCCGGGAATATTTGAAATTCTTATACCTGTTTGCTCGGCCTGGACAGTTCACCCAATATCTTCCCAGCTGACTGTGCTGGCTTTCCACAATGAACGCGCTCCCGCATGGAGTCCATCAGAGCTGTTGAATCTGCTGGGTCTCTGAGGAGAGGAAGCTGTCCAGTCGCAGTTTCGCTCCAGCCGTAGAAACGTCGATCCTCCAGGCTGATGGCTAGTGGCATGCAGCAGAAGGGGCACAAAAGAGAAACACAGCAGTGCCATGCTAAGATCAAGGTGCTGAGGTTGCCACTTCTACAAAGAACTGCACGCCATCCTCGGCAGTAACCCCACCTCCACCACCGAGAGCCCTGTGAATACTTTGCGGGGACTGGAGTCAGTGACCAGCAGACTCAACCCTGAAGGCGAAGTAGTGGAAGAGGAAGTGGAGTTGGAGGATGAAGTGAAGCCCACGGCAGAGTCATCCAGTGGCACGGCAAGTCAGGACCTCTTCTCTACTCTGGAGGGGTCTAGCCAGTCCCAGCATTCCACTCTGGTGCACATGATGCAAGAGAGGGGTGTGGAAATTGAGTTTTCATTTATTCTTTTATATGGTGAAGAAGGGATAAGGGACAGAAATTAACAGAGCCTGTACATCTATATAGTGGGGGCCGGCAGAAAAGTTTGTTAATGTACATGGGGATATCTTGGGAATTCTCCATATACATCTTCAGGAAACTCCTGTAGATATTCTGCAATCCTCTGCCAAAGGTTCCTTGGGAGACCTGCCTTCTTTCTCCCGCTCCTGTGAGAAATTTTGCTATGCCACACAGCGATTATTTCTGCAGAGACCAGAGCAGCACACAGGCGAGCAGCATATGAAGCTGGTCTGAAGCCACACGAATGCAGGAGAGGTATTCTTGCATCCCTAGGAGTGAGATATCAGGTTAGATTACCCTAGCCTGTGACAAAGGGTATCAATATGCAGGACAGTCTTCCTAGGCACTTGTAGTAACCCCCTTCGCAAACCACTTTGACCTTTTGTCCTTTCTTGCCAATTTCCTCTCTTCCCCCCCGAACTCACCATATTTGGGGCTGACCTGTGTGCTAGCCAAGGGACAGTGAGAAAGAGGTGTGTGTAAATCTTGTGATTCACGACTGTGAGCACATCACAATACTGTCTCTGTTCATTGTTTCTTTGGCTTCTGCAGATGTGCCCTTGAGGACCCACTCCTCCACACCGGTGGAGCGCCTCAGTCAGATAAGGTGATGAATCAGGAGTAAGGAGGACATGTTTTGCAAAGTGCTGCAGTCAACTGATACAGCAGCTAGAGAAAGAAGAGTGTGGAGGGAGACAGTTAATGAAAAACTCAGGGTGGATAGCCTAGAAAGGAGATGGGGCAGGAGTGAATGATAGATGGGCAGGAACAGAAGATAAAGCTACTGGAGGGCTAGACAGAGATGCTCAAGTCCCTCTTCACGCTGAGGTCAGATCACATTCATGCCTGGGTCATCCTGCAGCTAATACAGAAGTCCGTTCCATGCCCCACCACATTCCATGCATGTTCCCAGTCCCTCACAGAACCCCTTCCACTTCACTCCTAGGGTCTGGTTTCACAGTGAAAGCTGCAGTTACACTCAGCTGTGAGAGCCATAACCAAGAGACTGTTCCTCATTTCCATGTCGCTTGTTTGACAAAACATTTGTATTATGTCCTGTTGTTAAACTTTATTCTTTGATAAAAATTGACTCTTTATTTGTGTCATATACACATTAGTTGGTGCTAACATTCAAACACAGTGGCTATTGACAGGAACATTTGCTCGCACAATTAAAGCTCAGGAAGCAAACAGTACAGGGGTCAGTCAAGGTGACAAGTAAATGTTGCTTGGCCTGATGCTTAGACACATTACTGGGAATCATTGTCAGAATGCTCCTTCAAAGCCTCCCTGATTTGAATAGCCACCCACTGTGCCCTGGGAAACTTTTGCCTCTTTGCTTCACAAATATTATGCAGAGCAGAGTAGGCCCCAATAACATGGGACTATTTTCCTCGTTGAGGTCTAGCCGGCCAAAAATGCCATGCCAGTGACTTTTTATTCAGTCAAAGGCACTTTCAGTGGTCATTTGGCACCTGCTGAGCTTGTTGTTGAAGTGTTTCTTGCTGATGTCTAGGTTCCTGGTATAAAAGGCTTCATAAGCCACAGGAGCAAGGGGTAGGTGGGGTCTCCCAGGATCACTATGGATATTTCAACAACCCCCATTGGAATCTTATGGTATGGTGTTCTAAAAGATGCATTCATCATGCACCTTCCCTGACCACCTCACATTGATGTCAGTGAAACAGTCCCAGTGGTCTACCAGAGCCTGTAAGACCATGGAGAAGTAGCCCTTTTGGTTGATGTACTTTGTCACAAGATGGTCTGGGGCCAAAATTGGGATACATGTTCTGTCTATCGCCCTGCCACAATTAGGGAATCCCATTATCTCAGAGTTAGGCATTATTTCCTGCACGTTACTGAAAGTCACATCCTTTGTAGCAGGAGGTGACTAATGGCCCTACATACTTGCATCACTGCAGCCCCCACAGTGGACTTTCCAGCTCCAAACTAATTTGCAACTGACCGGTGGCAGTCTGGAGTCATCAGCTTCCACATAGTGATCGCCACTTGCTTTTCAGGAGTGAGGGCAACTCTCATTCTGCTGTCCTTGCATTGCAGTGCTGGGGAGAGTTCTGCACACAGTTCCAAGAAGAGGGATTTTTGCATCCAGAAGTTCTGCTGCTACTGCTGGCTATCCCATACATACATCACAATGCTATCCCACCACTCAGTGCTTGTTTCCTGAGCCCAGTACCGATGGTCTGCTGTGTGCAGCTGTTTGGTGAATGCCAGCAGCAATCTTGAATTGTTTGTTTCCATGGCAGACAGCAAGGCAGGCACCACTGATTCATTCTCTGTTTCACAGCTCATGAAATATTGCAGGACCAGCCATATTGTGTTCATAACTTTCATCACCAAACTGGTCAGCAGTTCAGGATCCGTGCTTTCAGGCAGAGATGAGGGGCGCACAGTTTACAATGGCTGTTGAAAAACAGTACAAAATGAAGTCAGAAGCCCATGGAATGATGGGATGAAAGAACTGCATCATGGGATGGCGAGCACACTGCCATGATGCACCGCGATCCATTTCCAGAGCTCCCAGCAGCAGAGCATAGCAAGTTGCACAGTGGGATAGCTACCCATGATGCAACGTGCTCTCTGTCAATGTAAGAGCAACAACTGTGGATGCTCTCCACTGACACAAGGAGCGTTGTGTGGACATGCACAACTGGTGTAATTAAAAAAGCTTATGATTGTCAACGTAATAGACATGCCCTAAGTATGTTACACTTCCATCCATTATGCCCCCTGAGAATTTGTGCTATTTGGCTGAAGGGGTTTCTCATGGATTCAGAGGAAGAGGTATCATGCTGCAGAGCCACAGTTTCCTCCCCACATCTCTCTGTAAAACTATCCTTCCACAACCTGGAATAAATTAGGCAGTCAATAAAGTTGTTAATTTAGAAATACTGGCCCCTAGTTTAATCCTCAAAGTTTCACTTTTGTTTAAAAAAAAAAAAATCAGAGTTCAAATCTTACTATGAATTAGTAATGTTTACATGTTATTTTTTGGCTAAGCAAAACTAGATCTTACACTGAACTCCATTGCATTCTTCTGTTTGTTTTCATTGTCTTTGGCGAGTGATGTGCGAACAGTAAGCAAAGAGAGAGTTACATTTATAGAGTGTTTTACTAGTGAACACGAAACCATTTGTTTAAGGGGGAAAAAAGCGTTTTGTGTTGATCTCGTAGAACTGATTTTTTTTTCAATTTTTTTTTAAATAATAAAATCAGATAAAGGCTGATCTTTCATTTCTGCTGCTCTCATGATTTGAAGTATAAAATATCTGACTGTCATGTCATAAAATGTGACTTGTATTTACGAGGTTATTGGGTGCTTGTTTTTCAGCTAGGAATAAATAGTGTGATAAATTCACATATCTCATCATAGCAGCCTCTATCATGAACTTACATACAGTAGGCCAAATACTGAGATGTTTACTCGAATTTTATTCGGAAAGGGGCAGCTTCACTGGGAGCTTAGCTTGAGAGAAAACCAAGCTAAGGATGTCAAAACTTGACCATCTAAAGCTTGCAGTTTGGTTAGCATCCTGCCAGGTGATTGTCTATAAGCCTTTCAGAAAACATTCAAAAAACAAAATCTCTGGAAAGGTGAAGAATAGGGAACAATTAACTTTATTATTGGGGACAAAGAGCTGGAAAATGCAGTAGTGTTCAGGTTCACCCATGTCTTTTTTTACCACTAACCACAAGGAGTAAATTAGCTGTTGTACTCAGCAGGAGAGGCTTTTTGCTCAGAGGCTCTTCCGTGTTTATAATGTTTCCAAATAATGCATGAAAGCTGGCTGACAACAGCACTTTATCCAGACAGGGGGCTGTTTAGTCCTGAAAGCCACTTAAATGGGAAAAGGTGACTCTTGATCAACACATGTTATGCTGGAGAGGCTGTAAAGCCATTCCCCGACAGCTGAAATTTTAAAAGAAAAGACCTTATGCATCTTTTCTTAGAGCCAGCATGTCACAGTTTTCCATGCCATAAATATAGAAGAGACCAAAGTCAATGGGGTTTACACCAGAGATGAATTTGGCACACTATGTCTTGTTGGGAAATGGAACCAGACCACAGCTGGTGTAAATTAACAAATCTAATTACACCAGCTGAGGATCTAACCCATGAATCTGGCACAAACAAGAGACGCTTGCAACATAGTCCAGTGTGTTCAGATATTTAACATTCTGATGTTTAGAGGACAGGAAAGAAGATAACAAAATAGGAAATGGCTCCAACAGAAGAACTTCAGAATAATAGTATCTGGTAATCTGCTGCCTTGTGAATGATACAGCCAGTCTCTTATAAGTGGATCTCCCCCTACACACACAACTTTTCCGACCTATTTCCTTTCATGCTGCAGTCTTAATTCTGGTGTTCCCTGTGAGCTTTCTATGGGTTGCTAAGGAGCTGTTTAGCTTAACAAAAAAAACAGGTCTCGCCAATTTTGTTTTTAGCACTGTATCAGCTTTCAGAAGAACTCTGTTCTGGGAGGCGAAATCCTCTTGTCATTAATTCATTGTTTCTGCTGTTACGCTTCACAACATAGCACAAGCTGGGTGAAGCAGAAATCTTAAATATAGGGCTGCCACTACATAGACGCTCAGACCTGGTCTATACTACAGAGTTAGGGTGATGTAAGGCAGTTTATGTTGACCTAATTATGTCCGTGTCTGCACTACAGCCTTGCTCTCAGCCAGGCTGCAACTTGTGCTCCCTGCTCCAAACTGGGCTGCCACCGGAGGTTCCAGCTCCCGGCTCTGAGCCAGGCTGGTGCCAAGGCTCTCCACTCCCCGCTGGGAGCCCTAATGCCCCCTGGGCTCCAGGCTCCCTGTTCTCCACTGGGAGCCCAGCTGTACTGAGGCTCCCTGCTCCCTGCCAGGAGGCCGGGAGGCTGCTGGGCTTCCAGTGGGGAGCCGAGAGCCTGCAGGGGTAGCCGTGCTCCTGGCGGAGAGACAAGAGCCGGGGGGGGGGGGGGGGGGCATGCTCCCAATGGGAAGCGGAGAGCCATGGGGGCCAGCTGAGATCCCAGCGGGGAGCTGCAGGTGGAGCTCAGAGACCAACCCTCTTAAGTTGGTGGAAGCACTCCTTGTAAGTATACACACCACTGACAGAATGAGGGTGGTATTGACACAAACCGCTGCAGTAATGGCTCTCAGTCAATCTAACATAGGTCGACTTAAGTTTGTAGTGTAGACATGCCCTCGAACAATGTTATTATAGACGTGTTTTCTGCTCACTTCCTTCACATCGTCCAATCTGCTTGACAAATTGCCACTTCCTAGCTCTTCTCCTACTCTTATCTCCATGCTATGCACACCCAGCACTTGGAATCTTCCTACTGTCTCACCTCCAACCTCTCCTTAAAGCACAAGTTCTAAAAGGCCTGCAAAAGCTAGTCTTTTCCTTCACTGAGGCATTAGCAAAATAGATGCTTATGGAACTGAAACAATGCATGATGAACCTCGCTATCCAAACAGGAACGAAGAGTCCTGTGACACCTAATAGACTAACAGACGTATTGGATCATATGCTTTTGTGGGTGAATACCCACTTTGTCAGATGCAAACACTTTCCTTCTTTTCCCTTTCCCCCAGCCATTAGCAGTATCTTGTCGAGGTGGGCATTGGTCTTTCAATGAGATCCATTCAAGCATATCTGCCTCCTCTCTCCTACTATTCCTCTTCTCTTGGTGCAGCCAGTTCCTTCTCATTTCTCTGGTGTAAGTACATTTCCTTCCTTCCCCAGGGCTTAAAGGGACCATTTTGATAATCTGGTTGAGCCTCTTGCATAAAAGGCTTGAGAACTTCACACAGTAATCGCTGCATCAAACTTTTGTGTGAGCTGTGCCATATCTTCTAGACAGAAATTCAGTCTTGATTTAAAGACTTGCAGTGGTGGAGAATCCACCACATCCTTAGGTAAGTTGTTTCTTTGGTTAATTACAAACAGCAAATGGAGCTAATGTGCTCTGGCACGTCTGAATCTCTGCTATACATTTCCTCCTCTATTATGGCATATTAAAAATAATTGATAAGCATCACACATCAACACTTCAGCCCTGTCAAAGCCTCCCACAAGAAGTTCAGATAATCCTTTGGAGTAATTTGTTGAATGAAGAATAAAAATAGATCTTGGGGATGGAATGTGACCATCTGTAACCTTTTGGTCTCCTGGGTAAAGAAAAGTTGTGTCAGCAGAGATATAGGAAACGCTGTCATAGAAATTCCTGACATTCCCAGGTGTGGGAGGGAGACTTGAAACATACCGTTTTAAAGTAGTCTCCCCTGCCTCCCCTTGCCTTCCGTGATTGTCTCCACGTGGCAGTTGTGCTCAGCACATTGGCAGTGCCATTTGGGAGCTGGAGCCATCTGGAAAGCAAGCTGCAAAATGATCTGAAGTCTGTGTGCTAAACACTGAGGAGTATTGTGCTCCTTTTTCAGACCGTTTCAAAGGGAAAAAGAGTCTGAGAATACTTCTTCATTAACAGAAGGAGCATTGGGAGAAAAGAAAAATACCAGCTCATGGAATGTGCCCTTTGTGCTCGGGAAGGGAGTGTTGTGTGTGTGTGTGTGGTTTTTTTTAAAGGAGCACAGATGTCCAAAAAAGAAATGACTTTTACAGGGTACAGGATCTGCTCCAACCCAGCTCTTCTGGTACACTATGTCTTAAATTTATTCTTTGTGCATGAGGGTTTGGCAGGAAATCTATCTAAAAGAATGGATTCATCAGCTTGAATGTGAGTAGTGGAAGAATAAAGCTACAGAACACATTTCTATGTGCTTTTGAAATGAAGCTATTGATATGGGGATATTCTGGGTAAATATCCCCTGACATCGTTTCCGGTGACTCATTTATGAGGTGTATTTTTGTAATTTTTGTACCATTACCTGATTGGATGGATGAAAGACGGACCAAGAAATGGACTTGACTGCCCAAACTTGCCAGTTATCATACAGGGCTTCATGTCCCTGTACAGTCCTTTAAAGCTGGTAGTAGTTTCATTGCTTAGGGTTTTAACCAACTCCCAGGATGCAACTCCCATCCATTCAGCCTTTAGGCTGCGCCAGGGGCATTTAGGCTCTCAGCCAGCCCAAGTTCGGGGAGCAGAAAGGTGGCATGGCTTAGAGCCCTTTTCCCCACCACTCGCCTCAGTTGTCTGCGCAGCTGAGGTTCGGGCCTAACTTTTTCAGTCACAAGAGGTCAGATTCTGTACCCATATTCAGACCGAGTAGTACTGAAACAGACTATTCAAAGAGTTAAAGCGTAAGGAAGGGTGGCAGAATCTGGGGGGGGGGGTTCTTTCCCCTGTCATTGTGGGACCACGTTCTCAAAAAACTGGAGTAGTAACAACCCTGTTATTCAAATGCTGCTAGGATCACCACATCTTTGTAACTGATCACTGTGTTGGGTTGAGTCACTATAGGTTGTTTAACAGAGAGATTTATAAGCAGTGTTGTTGTAGATTGAATGGTTTCAGTTTGAAGTATGGTTCTGCTCTGAAAAGTTACTGTGAAACACAGCACCTTCTTACTCAGTAGATCTCCCCGTGTGTATTCAGAGTCACCTGCTTACACCTGTAACACAAAGAAGCATACTGCTTTTTTGGTTTTTGGTAGCATTGCAGGGGCAATGTAGCTATGGGTACATGTGCTGAATTCAATTCTGGCTCACAAAGCAGCACAATTCTTATCTAAGTTCTAATTGTAGAGGGTTTTCTTATGGGTGATGTATACTAGTTTGGCTGTCAGATCCCAGGATGAGTTTGCAGGACTGGTAATTATGAAAACCATCTGTTAACTTGAAAGATGTGCAGATTTGACCAGGAGACATTGAGAGACAATAAATATGATTGAGTTTTTCAGTGTCATTTTTCTAAGTAGAACTGCACTTTTATTTGTCACTATGCTAAGAGATATAGTGGCATGGATTCAGCAGGTGCACTTGATTAGAAGCACCAATGCATTGGGGTGAGCAGATGCTATCATGATATATCCCCAGGAGTATGGGAATCCACAGAATCTACAATACTGTATAGATGTGTGGTTCCTTGTATTAAAGGGTTAACAGCCGGTGCTCTGAGTGTAGACACTAAATCAGACAATAGAGGACACAACAAGGATATTCAGCAGGCTTGTTTTTAATTGAATTATAAACAAAGCTGCTTTCATGGGAAGTGCTTAGTTTGTTTCATTGGTATGGGGCAGGAGGGTAGTTGAACAGAGACCTCACTTTAGTCTTTGCAGGCGAGAGTGCCTGGTTTTCTACTGCCTTATGCCCGTGTCAAGTGGTTGTCAAATGCTACTTAAATCAGGATGACAGTGCTTTACACCCACCAGTATGTCCTCGCTTTGCACAGTGCAAATGATGGCTGAAGCAGCAGAGCATCAAGCCCTAATTTGTCCCTTTTAATAATACTGTTCTCAGAAAAAATAAAGTTGTGTGTGTGTTGCTTGTAATTTGGATTGGCTCTTATGATCTTAGCTGAGATTCAGTAAGATGCTTTCAACTGTTTGTGAAGGGTAACGCCCCTCTTCCGCCCCCCTCCCTCCAAGATTCATTGTACCTACCCAGTCCTTTTACTAAGGGTATGGCTACCCTTGCAGCTGTACAGCACTGCCGCAGCAGTGCTTTGAAGTGCAAGTGTGGTCACGGCGCCAGTGCTGGGAGAGAGCTCTCCCAGCACTGCAGGTACTCCACCTTCCCATGGGGATTTGCTTACAGGAAATAAGCACTGAGTGGTGGGATCACATCGTCATGCAAGGCTGGCATGACGAGCAGTGGCTGCAGAACTTTCGGATGAGAAAAGCTACTTTCATGGGACTGTGTGAGGAGCTCGTCCCCACCCTGCGGCGCAAGGACACGAGATTGAGAGCTGCCCTGCCGCTCGAGAAGTGTGTGGCAACTCCAGACAGCTACCGATCGGTCGCGAACCAGTTTTGAGTGGGAAAGTCAACCTTTGGAATCGTGTTGATGCAAGTTTGCAGGGCCATTAATTGCATCCTGGTAAGAAGAACCGTGACTCTGAGGAACGTGCAGGACATTGTGGATGGCTTTGCACAAATGAGTTTCCCTAATTGTGGAGGGGTGATAGATGGGACGCATATTCCTATTCTGGCACCACCCCACCTAGGATCCGAGTACGTTAATCGGAAGGGGTATTTCTCTATGGTTCTCCAGGCGCTTGTGGATCACCGTGGAGAACCACGGTGACATTAACGCAGGCTGGCCCGGAAAGGTGCATGATGCATGCATCTTTCGGAACACTGGCCTCTTCAGGAAGCTGCAGGCCAGGACTTTTTTCCCAGACCAGAAGATCACCATAGGGGAAGTTGAAATGCCCATTGTGATCCTTGGAGACCTCGCTTACCCGTTAATGCCGTGGCTCATGAAACCGTACACAGGGAGCCTTGACAGCTGCAAGGAACGGTTCAACTACAGGCTGAGCTGGTGTGTTTTTGGCCATTTAAAGGGCCGCTGGCGATCTCTGTATGGGAAGCTGGACTTGGGGGAAAACAGCATCCCCGTGGTTATATCCGCGTGGTGTACCTTCCATAATATTTGTGAAGGGAAGGGTGAAAGATTCAGTCAGGCATGGACCTTCAAGTTTCAATGCCTGGAGGCTGAATTTGCACAGCCAGAGAGCAGGGCTACTAGAGAGGCCCAGCACAGGGCTGCAAGGATTAGGGATGCCTTGAGGGAGGAATTTGAGGCTGAAAACTAACAGTAATGTTTGGTGCCTTGCACGGGAGTGAAATGCAGTGGTTACAATGTTAGTAGGAATCTGTGTTTCCTAAGCTGATTTGCAGTGCCTGTTTCTTTCCTGGGCTAAGGTATCTTTAACTTTATGCAATAATAAAGACTGTTTTCAAAGCCAAAAATTCATTTATTGAAAAGAAAATTACTTTATTGAAAGAAACGCAACTTTTTTGGAATCTGAAAGGGCAAGGGGGTGAGGTAGGTAACTGTACAATCACAAATTTGCATGTGTCCTTCTGGAGTGCTGTGCAATGACTGCTGCACTTCAGGATGGCTATACTACATGGTGGTGGGGGTTGAGTGCAGAGCGTAAGGGTTGTAGTTCTCAGGGCTGGTTGGTGAACATACAGGTGTTGGAGGTGGTGGTAAGAACCCAGATGTTGGGGAAGAGGGATTGGAGCTGACATGGGGGCATAAGGGAAAGAGCTTTGGGACAAGGGGTGCAGGGGAGGCCGGGGGCAGTAGTGCTCTGCCTGCATGGCTACGAGCGCCTGGATAGAGTCAGCTTGGTGCTCCAGGATGCTTATCAGCCGCTCCGTTCTTTGCTTCCTGTGCGCTGCGTTTTCCTTGCGGATCCTGCTTTCCCTCTCCCTCCAGTCCTGCGCTTTTTGATTCTCTGTGAGAGATTGGTGCATCACTTCGTGCAGCATGTCATCTTTGCTTTTTCGCAGTCTCCGCCTGAGGTTTTGCAGTCTCTCAGCTGGTGATAACACGGATAGCCGAGATCTCAAGGTTGCATCTAAAAAGGCAAAATGCAACACTTAACAGAGACAGCATTGTTTATACCAGACAGAGTAATTCCCCCACACGTAAGGAGGGAACATACAGTCTTCACAATAGCATAATTTTCCCAAAGAGAGCACACATAACCCACGAGAGCCCCAAAATGGTGAGTAAGGGGGGCTGATTGTTTCAGGGCTGTACTATCCGCTGGGTTTCTGTGCGTTGGGGAGAGCCAACAGCTGCAGGGGGCACCTACACTGAACGCTATCCCAGCATTTTCCACAGGAGTTTATCCTGGAAGATATCTCGCTGCTGCGGGTCACTAGGGAAGCACGGGAGGGTCTTCTATTGCAATGCGGATTCCGCCTTGGCCCCTATGCAGCTTGCCTGTGTGTAGCAATGGTCCCCCCACCCTTCGCGGCACTGTGACACGGACACGTTAGCCTGAGTGGGACAAGGACCACAGTGGCTCTCCCAATAAACCTGCGCAAGCACATTGCCCACGCTCTGGCTGAGACTTTTGAAGAGATTACCAAGGCCGATTACCACGACGTGATAGACCACATCAATGCGCCATTCTGCATCTAAGGATGCATGCATGCAGCCCTAACCCTCCCTCCTCTCCTGAAAAAGTTCCATCATGAAAATAAAAGCCGCTTACTGGGAACCCGCTCCTCTGTTTGTCCTCCACCAAGTACCAGCTGCTGCGACTGGCTACCTTCCTCCTGGCTTGAGAAGAGACCTTGGCTGCATGCCTCCAGGGACTCCGGGATGTCTCCCCCCACCCCAGTACCCTCACTCTCACTTTCCTCCTCCTCCTCCCCCCGCCCACTCTGAAGTGTCCATGGTGACCTTTGGAGTGGAGGTGGGGTCACCCCCAAGTATCGTGTCCAGCTCTTTGTAGAAACGGCAGGTCGTGGGGGCAGCACCAGAGCGGCAGTTTCCCTCACGGGCTTTGCAGTAGGCACTCCGCAGCTCCTTCACTTTAACTCTGAACTGCAGCACGTCCCAGTCATGGCCCCTTTCCATCATGGCCCTTGATACCTGCCCAAAGGTATCATAATTCCTACAGCTGGAGCGCAGCTGGGACTGCACAGCTTCCTCCCCCCAAACACTGATGAGGTCCAGCAGCTCGCCATTGCTTCATGCTGGGGCTCGTTTGGCACGTGGAGGCATGGTCACCTGGAAAGATTCACTGATTGCACTCCACACCTGGCTGAGCAAACAGGAAGGATATTTTTCAAATTCCCGGGGAATTTAAAGGGCAAGTCAGACGGTTGGTCACCTGAGGCCAGGGCAGTAGAATTTGAACTGATGAGCAGAGTGGCTAGAACAGGCATTCTGGGATACCTCCGAATACCTCTGGAGGCCAATAACAGCACTTTTGGTGGCCATAATGGCGGGGCAGCACTGCATCAGCAGCGCTATAGTCTTTATTCCTCTTGCAGAGATGGAGTACAACCAGTGCTGTAGCCAAGGAGATACAGCACTGTATGTGCCTTGCCAGTGTGGACGGAGAGTGAGTTGCAGCGCTGTAAAGCCACCACCAGCGCTGCAACTCTCAAGTGTAGCCAAGCCCCCAGTACCTTTTTAAAGTATTTGCCTTGTGCCAGCCCTGTACAGCCTACAACAACCTAGGGAAAGGAAGGTGGGTAGCCTCCTTGGTCTAGATTAGACATTAAAGGTGTGATATTAGGCTCTAGCTCAAACTAATTAACACCTTCTAAATCTCTAATCAAGAAAAAGTCATTGTACTTTAGCATGTGCTAAAGGGCTTGAGTCCTTAGCCTTTAAAATCACAACCAAAACCTAGTTTAGAGAAGCCCCCGTTGATCTTGACCCAAGTCAGCATTTGAGGTTTGGTCCTGTGGTATTTTGACACTGCGAGCCTGATTTTGACCGTATTTACACCAATGTGAGCCCAGAATCAGGCCCTGCAACTCTACAGTAGATATAGATTCACATTCTCCAGGTTCTCTCTTTAAAATACGTCCTTTCTACAGTATTTCTTAGTTTACTTTGTAGGTCTGGGATAGTAGCAGGAAGTTGATTTTTTTTTCTAATTCTTCCCTCTGCAAGTTAAATTTGTGGTGGTTGACATATTACTACTCCCTACAGTATGTGTGCTATGTAAGGAATTTGAATAGTCTTCAGTTTAAGCATTGATTTGCCCGTGTTGTTATCTCCTGTATTTGTCTTAAAATACTTCACTCACTCCCTCTTCAAACTATATAACTGCCTGGCCCTCCTGTGAAGTGTAAAGGAAGGCCTCACTTTAGACTTGTTCTCCAATACAGCTCACTGTTCACAAAATCAGAAATGTTTGAT
The DNA here is from genome assembly GCF_025201925.1 of Gopherus flavomarginatus. NCBI lineage: Eukaryota > Metazoa > Chordata > Testudines > Testudinidae > Gopherus > Gopherus flavomarginatus. The sequence goes on along the minus strand of NC_066618.1, from coordinate 105,034,718 downwards.
ATGGAAAAGACCCATTAGGTCATTTTAGCTATTCCCCAGAGCCAGTGCAGGGTTGTCCCTTACAATCTGCTTACTTGTGCTTTGTTCAGTCTTCTTTTAAATGTCTTAACTGAAGGGATAGTAATTACATCGCATTTCCATTGTAATCACCTTATTTAGGTTCCAGTCCTGCAAACACTGAGGTCAATGGAACTATTCATGTGCACAAAGTTATTCAATTGCTTAAGTGTTTGCAGGATCAGAGTGTAAGGCCTTATCTGCATGAGAAAATTGTACAGATTGAACTATGGGCTTGTCTACACACAGTTTTTGTACTGCTTTAAATGATAATGGTTTGCAACTGGCATAGTTAAAGCAGTACAGTGCCCTAGCATGGACACAGTTATACCATAGCTTATTCTTCTAAGGGAAGAGGAATAAACTGTCCCAGTTAAAAGCACTTGTATACCAGTTTAACCACATCCTCATTAGGAGTTGTACTGATTTTAATTATTTCAGTAACAGATCCCCCCCAGCTGATTTATTTAAAATCAGTACAAAAATGACGTAGACCAGATCTAAATCGGTTTAGGAACTGATTTTGGGGTTAGGGGGTTGGGGAGAGGTTTGTGCTGACCTAACTAAACTAGTCCAATCAAGACGTGTGTGCATCATGACGAAGGTCACACCTGAAGTCTGCAGCAGCACCAGCAACTAAGCCCAGATCACCCCTGTCCCACTTGAGTGTCTTTTTTAACCCCAACTTTGTTCTTTCTATTTCCATCTGAACAAATGAACAGCAAGGAGAATGATCAGCGCCTAAAATGCCAGAACAACAAGGCGTCCAGTGGCACCTTAAAGACTAACAGATTTATTTGGGCATAAGCTTTTCTGGGTAAAAAAAACGCACTTCTTCAGATGCCTGGAGTGAAAGTTACAGATGCATTTTGGTATAAATACCAAAGTGATAGGAAGCTTAGATATTCAGTGAGTGAAGGAATGGAGAATGGATTTTGTATGTGCTGAATCTAAGTGAAACTTGCTTACGCATCTCCCTATCCTGTGTCTTACATCTACCAAGCAGTGAGGAATGAGGGAAAGAATTTTAAATAGTCAATTTTATCTCTTCGCATCTTAAGAATTAGAGGACATACCCTGGAGAGTTAATCAATCAACTTGAGTAGTGAAGTTCTGTGCCCTCCACCCTCTCTCTCATTTGTTCATTTGATAGAAACTTATAACAGTGTTGTACCTTTAAATTTAATTAAATCAGGTCAACTTTTAAATAAAGGTAATAATAATAAAGTCTATTGCATGTTAAATGAAGAGGTTAGTAAATCTGTATGTTATTTTGCAATTTTTTAATGAAATCTGCACCGAGATATCAAAGAATTTGAGTTTGTGTTCCATTTCATTTACTACAGAATCTCGAAGTTACACGGAAGGCCTTAACCACTCGGTTGTGATGACTGACAGCACCATGGGCACCAATCCCGCTTTGCGGAGGACTGACATACAGACAGCTCCTTCGTGTCAGCGGCCTTTTGTATCTGCATGCGCCATTTCCAGTAACAGCCCCATCCCAACCGGAGAAAGGTGGGAACTTGCTGGGCTTTTTCTTCTACCTGGAAGTTTGGTTCCTATAAAATCAGTCTCCAACTGTGTCATTAGGCCTGTGTCCACACTGCAGAATGACCATGTTAGCACATTCATACTTTAGCTTTTATCCTCTATCAGACCAGCCAACTAGGATAAAGAACTGCCATATTCGAGTAGGAGGTTTTGGGGGACAGATGTGACTCAGGTTAGGGGGAACACTTGAGTAAGAACCCAAGGTAACTTTGCAGTGAAGATAAGTCATTGGAGAGTAATTACCTGATTTTCAGAAATGTTGAGTAAGTTCTTTGGTATATTATGTGCATGTTTTGAAGGAGTGTGTGTGGCTTTTAAAAATTTTAGAAGTAATTATAGAGGTGGTTTATCTGCCTGAGAATAACTTTTAGCTACCAAAGTACATAAAGAAATCACAATCTCTTTTAATTCTCTGCTTTGCTATCTGTCAGTGCAAGTTTGTACACACTTATCAGAGCGCTAACAGCTACCGATATTTTTTACTGAATTAGGGAAAATCCCGTAACCTTTCATATTGAAAACATATTGGTGCAGAACAAATAAACACTGTTTACAATGTGTATCATTCTATCAATTTAGCAAATATACTTCTAATAATTAAGATGTTTGGGGAAAACATTTTTGTGAGGGACAGAGCAAAAACAAGGATCTACAATTGATTTCCTTTTCAAGTGCCCAGTTGCCTCAGAAACCTCATTATCATTAATTATTTCTTGTTTTGTGATAGCATCTAAGGCCCAAATCAAGGAGCAGGGTATCATTGTGCTAGGAATAGTATAAGGACATAAAAGAGCTGATCCCTATCCCAAAGAGCATAGAATTTAAGTATAAAATGAGAGAGAACAGGTGGATACAACAAGCACACAGGGGAGAAGCTACAGCATAACAATGAGAAGATTATGAACAGCCCCAATAGCAGAGTTCACAGCACTCCAGCTGCCTAACCATCCCAAATAGGGTTTCCTGTTCCCAGACTCCTAGGTGGATAGCAACTATCTTCACCTGCACCCCCGTCCCTGCACTGTTTGATTATTATTGTTCTCACCTTCCACATCTCTGTGTGTCTAATTACCATCTCTATTCTTGGCTAGTTGGCTTCTTTTTCACAGTAGTTTTCAGAACTACCCTTCTGTTAGCTGATGCTAGCTGGCTGAAGTGTCAAGCTCTTAATAAGCATCCCGATGCTTTCGGTTTCTTTTCCCTTCTGCTGGTTTCCTTTAAAACCAGTGCATAGAGAGAGGATATTTCCAGCCTGAGAAGTCGTGAATCATATTTACAAATCTCCAGTAACACATCTTTGAAAAGCAGTCTGACAAAATGAGACTTGTCATTATAAAAAACCATAAATTGCAAATAGAGAGTTAAGACCTCAGCATCAGGCACTGCCAAGGCTGGTATTATGAAATCATTAGAAAATCAAATTGTAAGTCCCTCATTTTAAAGTTCATCTTGAAACTTTGTTCCTTTCTTTCTAATACTGCTTATTTCTTTTCAAAATACCCTGAGCTTTTCAGCTTTTTAATTGTCTTCATTTCTTTATTTCCATTCCTTGTGTTATTGTGCAGTTTCTGTGGCATGTGTAGATCTGGCATCCATTTCCACTGTGCCCTTTCAACTAAATTCCTTCTCTATGCTTTTAAGTTTTTAACTCAATTTTTTCCCCTTTGTTTATACAGTGCAGCCTTGTTCTCCCTTGCCAACCTAGCCCCACCCTTAACCCCCCTCTCTATTACAAGTACTTGTGAATATATTTTTCAGCTGTAGCTTCAGTAGTACAGTAGATTTTTAGAAGTGTGTGTTTGTGGTGGTGTGGAATAAACTGTCTTTGCCTTTCCAAACGCTTGTCATGGGGGAGAGATTGTGTTGGGGGGCGGGGGCAGGGGATCCCGCACATTGATATATAAAATTATTCAGACATGGAACAGTCCTGTGTTTAATGTTCAAACCTCTAGTTTCATAGGTAAAGCAAAACCTTGGAAAAAGTGTCTCTGGTGTTGCATGCTGCCTTCTATGTTCTGCACTATTTTCTTTGCCCTTCTTATATGCACTTACATTTCCCAATGAACCTTACTCCCCTCGTTTGTAATATGAATTATCTTACTGTTAAGTCACAGTTCTGGGAGTCCAGAGCATTGGATAATATTCCTGGCTCTATCACTGATTTATTGTGACACCTTGGGCAAGTCTCTGAACCACTGGTGTCTTAGTTTCCCTATCTGTCGAATGAGGATAATCACCCATACCTTACATGGCTGTGAGGCTCAATTAATTAAAGTGTCTTGAGACTACGTGTGTGGAAAGTGCTATAGAAGTGTCAGGTTTTGTTGTCTTGGTGAAGATGATTATTTATTGCTATTAAAGATTGTTGCTAAAAACTGGAATAAAGGCATTGTGCAATGAAATGTTTTTAAGGCATAAGGGAATGATTTGATGGTGACATTTTCTTTTTGAACAGCCCTTCTGCAACTGAATGCCACTGGGTAGAAAGCAACGCTAAGTCCACCGCTTCACCCCAGCTCACAGCAGGCCTACAGGGGAACATCAGGCCTACAGGAAATTACCTTGTGTCCTCAGAATTTTCAAGCCCCATTCAGGACAGCTCGCTCTTGTCCCATTTCCATTCCCCAGGATTGCAAGTCATCTCTTTGAACAGCCGAGAGGATTCGTCCTTAGACCAGCAACAAGAACCTGCTGCCCATCCCAGTGCCCGAGCCTACCTGAACTATGGTGGGACCAGCGTAAGCAGTAGCCCACCACTGGAGGAGAAACAATCTGTTTTCATGGCCAATACTAGCAGCTCTCCCAAAACTATGAGCTCACCACTGGCAAGTACAGCAGACAATGGCTTTTTGGCCCACAACTTGCTTACAATGGCCTCTAGACACAATAGCCAGAGCAGCACAATTCAACAGCACCATGGAATGAACCTGCACCCACAGCCACCTCTTCCAGAGAAGAAGAGGACTTCTGAAGGAGACCGTTCTTTTGGCTCCATCTCTCCTTCTTCAAGTGGCTTCTCCAGCCCTCATAGTGGGAGCACAATCAGCATTCCATTCCCAAATGTCCTTCCAGACTTTTCAAAAGTTTTAAGCACTTCTCCTTTGCCAGGTAGGTTTTATGCCGGGACGTATTTATAGTTAAACTGGCACTTTTATATGAGTGTGGGAACAGGGTGGGATGTTAGATACTTTATAAAATAGTGGATGTTCAATAGCGAATGAAGTGAATGTTTGTAGTAAGAGGAGACACTTCACTGATTTTAGATGTATTATTTCTAAAGACAAAACTCCACAGTGCTCTCTCTTTTTTGGGTGTGTCAGTCAAATGCAGCCCTCTTTCTGCTGCCAGCCCACAAGTAAGTGGTGACTGGGGCAATTCCTCTTAATAACGGCTGGCTTTGTCATGCATTCTTGCTAGGCTCATGGCAAGAATACTTTGAATGTGGCTGTTTGTCTTCTGGTCTGTGTTCAGACTTAGCTAGGCCTTACTGAGGAGCTGGATGTTTAATATAGCTTTATAACTCTGAGTTTTCATATTTTATAGCTTGTGAGAAATGGAACTTTAAATACACTGGTCAAAGTATCATGTGATATATGTTTTATTTCTCAGAGCAGCTTCAGAACTACCCCAGACTACTACTTTAATTATGGGGTTCCTCTCCCCCTACCTCCTGTGGTTGAACTCTGAATTCCCAAATAAATCAGCACCTCACTGTCCGAAGTGAGAGCTAACAGCAGGACATGCCCGTTGCTGTTATGGTGTATATTTTTTTTTTTTAATTTTCTTTTACCTTTTATTTAACAGAAAACCCAGGCGATAAACACGTGACCGTAAAATTTGTCCAGGATACATCCAAGTTCTGGTACAAGCCAGATATTTCAAGAGAACAAGGTATACCAAATATCATCTGCTGCGGGGTATTCAGCTGCAGAAGGGCTGTTCAGGAATGCTCTGTATAAATTTCTGGTGTCTGGAGTCTAGATTTCTTACACAGGCCATGTCTACATCTAAAATTTTGCAGCGCTGGTTGTTACAGCTGTATTAGTACAGCTGTATAGGGCCAGCGCTGCAGAGTGGCCACACTTACAGCAACCAGCGCTGCAAGTGGTGTTAGATGTGGCCACACTGCAGCGCTGTTGGGCGGCTTCAAGGGGTTTCGGGGAACGCGAGAGCAAACCGGGAAAGGAGACCAGCTTCGCCGCGGTTTGCTCTTGCGTTCCGCGAACCACCCTGCAAACCGCAGGGAAGGAGACCTGCTTGCTCGGGTTCGGGGAACGCGAGAGCAAACTGGGAAAGGAGACCAGCTTCGCCGCGGTTTGCTCTCGCGTTCCGCGAACCCCGAGCAAGCAGGTCTCCTTCCCTGCGGTTTGCAGGGTGGTTCTGGGAACGCGAGAGCAAACCGGGGAAGGAGACCAGCTTCGCCGCGGTTTGCTCTCGCGTTCCGCGAACCACCCTGCAAACCGCAGGGAAGGAGACCTGCTTGCTCGGCGGTTCGGGGAACGCGAGAGCAAACCGGGGAAGGAGACCAGCTTCGCCGCGGTTTGCTCTCGCGTTCCCCGAACAAGCAGGTCTCCTTCCCTGCGGTTTGCACGGTGGTTCGCGGAACGCGAGAGCAAACCGCGGCGAAGCTGGTCTCCTTCCCCGGTTTGCTCTCGCGTTCCCCGAACCGCCGAGCAAGCAGGTCTCCTTCCCTGCGGTTTGCACGGTGGTTCGCGGAACGCGAGAGCAAGCCGGGGAAGGAGACCAGCTTGATTACCAGAGGCTTCCTCAGGTATGCTGGGATACCTGCTTATTCCACGGAGGTCAAGAAAAGCGCTGGTAAGTGTCTATACTTGATTACCAGCGCTGGATCACCAGCGCTGGATCCTCTACACCCGAGACAAAACGGGAGTACGGCCAGCGCTGCAAACAGGGAGTTGCAGCGCTGGTGGTGCCCTGCAGATGTGTACACCTCCTAAGTTGCAGCGCTGTAACTCCCTCACCAGCGCTGCAACTTTCTGATGTAGACAAGCCCACAGAAATGTAAAAATAATTCTGGCCTTAGCAATAGGAGGACTTGAGGCCCTTCGGCAAAACACCCAGTTTAGTAGGAGGACTGAATTTGTAGGCTTGTTAAATAACCCTTGAGAAAGTGACAAAGAACTTTGGTTTTCATTTGGGCCAGATCTTCAGCCCCTCTGGAATGACCCACAGGGGTCATAATGGCAGCAGCTGAAGATTTTCCCTAGGGGAATTAAAGACTGGCATATCCAGCCCCTCCAGTCTCTTCTCCCTGGCACTAGGCAACTTTCCAGGGCATGCTGGAGGAATGCAGAGGGGAGGAAAGTACAATGTGCTCTGGTGATCCTGGCTAAGGGGATCGTTATTCACCAGTAGAAGTTATCCTAAGCCTCCTCTAACTTGCACTGACAGGACAATTTGACCTCCAGGATCTGGAGAGGCAGGGCAAAAAGCTACCTATAGTCTCCTCAGGTAACTGAGGGCTCATCTGACATGGAGTCAGCCCTATGTCTTTTAAGTGTATGTGAATTTAATGCTAACAGTTCAGAGAACTGTTACTGAAAACCAAATATAATGCAGATGAAGCTTCTCCCATGCAGATCTACCAAGATACCTCAGCCACTGCCTGCAGCTATTACAGCTGGTTTTCATAGCTAACTGCCAGTTGTCAATAGCTCTGTACTTCCTATGCTCATTCCACAAGTTACAGTTTTTAGTGCCTTAACTGTATCTCTGCTTAGTACAGTGGGGAGGGGAAATGGAAAGTATTTTCCCTGGGTATCAGCAGGATAGGGACATCTAAAAAATGATAAACTATTCAGAATAAGAAACGTCTCTGAATGTTGGCAGTCTGGAATTCTGCAACTCTTGTCCCAGGAGGTCTGTATTAATCCTTCATATAAATAAACTATAATCCTCTGGGGAGTATTGATATAAATATATATAATTTTTACATGCACGTGTATTCCCAAAAATACCCTCCACCTCACTTATGTCACTCTGAGACATAAGACCAGCCATGCTGGGTCAGACCAATGGTCCATCTAGCCCAGTAGCCTGTCTTCTGACAGTGGCCAGTGCCAGATGCTTCAGAGGAAATGAACAGAAAAGGGCAATTATCAATTGATCCATCTCCTGTTGTCTGGTCACAGCATCTGGCAGTCAGAGCCTTCACCTGAGTACATATAGATGCAGCACCCAGAGAATTATAATTTAGTGATGTTTAAGATTAATATAGGTTGCCTCAGACTGTTGCTACAGAATTTCAGGCTGCAGAACTTGGAGAAGTTTATAATTCTAACAGTTTATTATGTATTTGGATGTCCCTGAGTGGTTGTTCCCCAAAGAAAACTCCCATTTCCATTTTACAGTCACACACAGAGTTAAGGCAATATAATAATACATATATTACGTTCTCTCTTTCTCTCTTTGCAATAGCACTTACAGTGTGCTGTGTGCTTTACAAACAGCGGCTATATGAGAAGACAATCCGTGCATACATACAAATAAATTGTAACATTCAATTAGTATAGTCCTGTTTAATGGAATATGACAGCTCTATGACTGATCCAGATCAGGGCTGCATGTCAGATAGCAAAAATGAGGCTGTTGGAATCAGACATAATTTTTATAGTCAAAGTATAGTCTTCTCTGATTGGAAGGCCTCTAACATTGTCCCACTGAACCACAGTCAACATAGCCTTCAGCTATTGGCAAATGATGAATTGCTGGATCTGTCTAGTGCATACTTTCTGAGACTGTGAGGTTGTCTGCAGCTTCTTACAGTGCAGCTAAAAGCAGAAGCACAGGGGAAAAGAAGATAGTAAAAAACAGAAGATTTACACTTCTTGGGTTTAGGATTTACTAGTCCAGGACCCATTAGTGAATTGAATGTTCAAAGGATGACTTGACTTGTTGAGCCCAAAGAGGAAAGGAATAAAACTAACAGGCTGCTGCTTGTACAAGTTAAAAATATGTTTCCCAGCAGTTTAATATTCACTTTTGTCCATCCAATATAATCTCTCTTCCCCTTTTTAAAAATACCAACATTATGGGAGGTGTGGGTGGTTTTTTTCCTTTGACAGAGGGAGGAATCCTGTGACAGATGGAAACGGTGATTTAGTATGTAGTTAGAAGGATTAGGCAAACACTCTCTTGAATTGCAGTTTTGCATATTCACCATATTAGCCTCAACACATATTAGTGCAGTGATCTATTCATTTTCTCTCCTCTCCACCCACCTCCATGTTTACATCTTTTTATAGATGAGAAGTGCAGTAACTCCTCCGTTAACAATAAGTTTCTGAAAAATGTGACTTTACGTTCCTGGTTATGTTCCTGAAAAATGTGCCTTTAAGCGAAACGATGTTAAGCGAATCCAATTTCCCCATAAGAATTAATGTAAATAGGGGAGGTTAGATTCCAGGGAATTTTTTTTTTTTTTGCCAGACAAAAGGCATTATATACATTCTAAACAATTTTAAACAAGCAATTTAATACAGGTGTTGAACAGGCTGGCAGCCCCACATCAGCTCCCCTATGCCCCCTCCCACCCCCCGTGCCTCCTGCCCGCCAGCGGACCCTGCAGATCAACACCTTCCCCCACCCTCCACTTGGCTATCTTGTTGGTAGATGATGACAAATGTGTGCTTGTTGTTGGGGCTGTGTAGAAGTGAAAGCAGTGTTTTCTAGTCACGCTGACTATTGCAGCCATACTCCCAGTTACACTTTTTAACAAGCAAACAAAATAGCTTCAGGAATCAACTTTTACTCTTTGCCTAAAAGCACATGCATGCTGGGACAGAGCGTTGGAGAAGGAAGGTGCTGGCTTTTCTTTGATTGCAGGGAATTGTGAACATGTTAGTGCATGTTCAGTCCAGGTACAGTGTTTGCCAATTTGCCAGCCGCTGTTTGCTGAGTTGTCTCTGAATTGGTGTCTCAAAGGCAGAAAGAGAAGATGATTCTGTCTCTTAAAGGATGTTTTCCTGTAAAGCCTTTACCATTTTTGCAAATAGTTTTAATAGTAACATACTCTATATCAAGGTTTGAAATCAGTGTTGCCAGCCTGAAAGTGTGCCCCACCCCCGAAAAGAGATCTGTGGTTTTGATTCTGCCTGGTCTCTGCTACGTAATATTTGCCTGTCTCACATGTATATTATGGGGATCAGTTAATTTATGTGTATACAGTGCTTTAAACATGTAAAACACTGTGGGTGAGATTGTGAGCCCTTTAGGATACACATGTAGTAAGGTATTATTCAGTATGAGCAAGGGGTTCACAGTCTGGTGCTATCTGCACATTTTATAGATACCAAAATCATATCCAGAGTTAGGATCCAAGGTTTTTATTCTGTTCCAAGGCAGTGGGGAGGGAGACAAAAGAACCTGGCATTCTTTACTAGTGCTTTAAATGAGGATTTGGAACAGTACCTTTATATTTATTACTTGAACTGAAACACTTTTCTCAATCTCCGAATCCTTTCCAGCCATTGCCGTTCTGAAGGACAAGGAACCAGGGTCGTTCATTGTTCGAGACAGCCATTCTTTCAGGGGAGCCTATGGCCTGGCAATGAAAGTTGCTACACCTCCTCCTTCAGTGCTGCAGTTAAACAAGAAAGGTACTGTATGACTCCCATCTTTACTTTGTCGCATAGCCCTCGTCCAGACTAACCCGCGGCATCGGCGGGTTAAAATCGATTGCTCGGGGATCGATATATCGCGTCTAGTCTGGACGCGGTGTATCGATCCCCGAGCGCGCTTACATCGATTCCGGAACTCCATCAATCCGAACGGAGTTCCGGAATCGACGCGGAGAGCCGCGGACATCGATGCCGCGCCGTCCAGACTGGTGAGTACCTCGATTTTAGAAATTCGACTTCAGCTACGTTATTCACGTAGCTGAAGTTGCGTATCTAAAATCGATTTTAATTCCTAGTCTGGACGTGGCCATAGAGTGTACAAGACCTAACTACTATATAGAATTCAGAGAAATCCCCTCACCTCCATAATTTTCAAGAGGTGCAATTCTGAGTCGATCAAATCGGAAGTCTCAATTTGGATTCCTTGCAGTGTGAATAAGAATTTCTCCCAGTGGGATTGTGGAACATGTTTGTGTCGTACTTGGTAGTTTCATACACAGGTTTGTAATTATATACACAGCTTGGATGTGCATGTACTGTACAATGTTGTCAGAACAGGAATCCAGCACCAACTCACTATCTGAGCCTCCTCGGTTATTAGAAGTCTGGTTTTGATCTAAGGCTCAGTGTGATGCCAAATACCACCATGCACAACTTTTGCCTTGATGGAAGATGGAACTTTTTTGGCCTGGGAATTTGTTTTGAGACAACAGTACATCAGAAATAAATCTGAGAAAAATTAGCGTAGCTAAACAAGAAGCAGTGTGGCAGATGTGTTCCCTCAGGCTCCTGTACTGTAACATATAACTTATATCCGTCAGTCCTGACGGGAAAAATGAAAAGAGCATATGGAATGCATCAAGCAGCGTATGGAAACTCAGGAGGCAGTGTCTAAGACGTGTTCTTGGCTCTGATCATGCCTACTGACCTCCTTGCTGCTACTTTTCTATTTCAGAACCCTTTGTATCTATCGATAAATGTTGCCCAGGGAGGTAAAGAACTGCAGGAAATTAGATTGACTGAAAAACATTAGCTGTTAATGTCTGTTTGGGGCGTTTCTGTCCTTTGTTCCTTCATCCAATTATTTCAAGTGCACTTTTGGTCTGGTGCTTGGATTTCATTATTCCAGATTTAAAAGGAGCATAGGAACATAGGAATTGCCTCACTGGATCAGATCGAAGGCCTGTATAGTTCAATATCCTGCCTCTGATAATGACAGTACCAGATGCTTCGGAACAAGGTATAAGAACCCTGGAGTGGAATAGACAGATGTGGGATAATGTTTTCCCCACATTCATGCTGATCTTTAATAATTAGAGGTTGGCACATATCCTGAAATATGAGGTTTAATATACCTTTCAAAATTTTATCATTAATATAACTCTGATAGACACATTTTTAAAAATCCTTTTTTTAAAAACGTGTCTAAGTTCTTGGCCTCAACAGCTTCCTATGGCAATGAGTCTAATTACATGATGGATAAAATTTATTTTCTTTTCTAAGTTTTGGATTTGCCACATTTTAATTTAATTCAAAGTCGCCTTCTTCTTATGTTTGAGTCAGGAAGAACAGTATTTCTTGATCTACCTTCTCAATAGTCTTCAGTTTTTTATTCACTTCCATAACATCACCACTTATTCATCTTGTTACTAAAAGAAACAATCCCAATCTTTTCAGTTTCTCTTCCTTGTAATTTTTTCCAGGCCTTTGATTATTCTTGTTACCCTTCTCTGACCCCCTCTAATTCTGTGAGATGGGGTAATCAGGACTGCACATAGCATTCCAGATGAAGCCACACCATTGATTTATATAGCAACATTATAACATTCTCCATATTATTCTCTATTCCATTAATTATGTATCCTAATACCTTGTTTGCTTTGGTGACCCCATTGAGCTGCACACTGAGTAGTGGTCTCCATTGTCTACAATGACACCTAAATCCCTTACTTGAGTTGATACAGTTACTTTAGAACCCTGTAAGCCATATGGAGTTTCCCTCCAATTTACACTTTCTGTTTATTGACATTGAACTCCATTTACCATCGTGTTACCTGTTCACCTAGCTTGTTTAGTTCCTCATAGTCCTCTCCAATCCTGACTAACCTAAATAACCTTGTGTCGTCTGAAACCTCACTACTGCTCCTCCTTTCCTAGATCTTTAATAAATATGTGAAACAATACAAGACTTAGTACAGAACCTTGAGACACCCTCTGCTGTTAACCTTTTGTCTTGAGGAAAATTTACCTTTATTCCTCTTTGTTTTCTGTCACCTAACAGCAGCTTAACAGCCACATTGGTCTTGACTGTGCTAGACACTGAAGCTCCACTGGTGATCGCAAAACTGAGAACTCTAATGAAAGCTGGCTGTGGGTATTTTAGCCATCATGTTGTCTAACTTGAACCTGAGAAGTCCTACATGATGTGGTAGTTCAAATACCGGTGGCCACTGGCAACTTGTCTACCGTAGCTAAGTTGCTAACACCGGTTGAGCTGCACCAATGGTACCAATAGTGGGAAACTTTAAAAAGCTTGTTGTAGACAGAACCAATGGATCTGTCTCCTGCTCTTACATAAACTGGAGTTGCCAGCTCTTGTCATTAGTGAGTACATCAGAATTTCTGACCTTGTTTCTTCCATATTTCCTTTTCATAGCTGCTATTGCTTTTTTTGTCTTGACTTGATTTCCAGACCCACCTATTTCTTCCCTTACTTTCGGGAGAAAAAGAAACAACTAGCTGGGTTTTTTTGACCTAGTGGTTCCTATAAAATGTTGGGACACATCCTGGATGTTTTGGACACTGGTACCCATCTAGGTGTCAATTGGAGGCAGAGTTCTTACACGCCAGAAGTGATTATCTGTAGATAACGTGCTATATGGTGCCTGTTTCATTGTGGATGGTGATACAGCAGTAGAATAGCTAGTGCACTGTCTGAATGCTATGTATTGAGCATTCACTTGTTCTAGGGAAGGCAGCTATCATAAACACCTTCTAATTTGTGACCCCCTCCCCCATCTCTTATTCATTGGCTTACTTCGTGTGTTTGTTTTTCTTTTTTCCACAGCTGGGGATTTGTCAAATGAGCTTGTCAGGCATTTTCTGATTGAATGCACCCATAAAGGAGTGCGATTGAAAGGATGTCCAAATGAGCCATATTTTGGTAAGTGCTGTACATCAACAGGACATGAAAAATGAGGATATTTTACATACAGCCAGACTGCTTCATAGCATAGAATGGAATGGAACATGAGAGGAAATGTCACACAAAGATTGTGAGATGGTTTCTGCAGGAACCTATTCTAGTATTGTCATGATAATGGCCTTCTATATCAATCTATATGACCATATAGAAAAAAAGCACATTGTAGTAGAGGACATTCCAGCTAGAGCAGAGGTGGGCAAACTACGGCCTGTGGGCCACATCTGGCCCGCGGGACCCTCCTGCCCAGCCCCTGAGTTCCTGGCCTGGGAGGCTAACCCGTGGCCCCATCCCTGCTGTTCCCGCTCCCCGCAGCCTCAGCTCACTGCACCGCTGGCGCGATGCTCTGGGCAGCAGGGCTGCAGAGCCACGGCCTGAGCCGGTGCTCTGTGCTACGTGGTGGCATGGCTGGCTTCAGCTGGGCAGCACAGCTGCCTGTCCCGGTGCTCTGGGCATGATTTAACTTGGGATACCATGCAGATGGCCTCACCTCAGGAGGTGGGAAATTCCTCTGGCTGTTCTTTTTACCAGTAAAACACAAATTGACTTGACTGCCTAGTGGTTAAAGCAGGGGACCAGAAGTTAGGACTCTTGAGTTATTTTCCCAGCTTTTCCACTGCCTACGGTGTGACGTTGGGCAGATTGCTTAGCTTATCTGTTCTTACCTGCCTCTTATGAGTGTTGAGACTTAATAAGGTAATATTTGTAAAGCACATTATCATTGTCATCTTTCTCTTTAAAGTAAACTAGTATTTAATAAGTGGGGGGGGGACTTCAGTTCATGTAAAAGGAGTTAGACACAAGAAATGATGAGAAGATGGATTTTTAAAAAGTTACCAAAAAAGGGGGTTGTTAACGTGTCTTAGGAGCCAAAGGGAAAAATGTTTTTAAGGGTTTTCTTGAGCCTGTAAACTATTGAAAAGCAAACATACCTTGTAAGCATTCTTTTTTTGCACAAAAAGTAATCTTGCCTGTCTTGTTCTTTTAACCACAGGGAGTTTGACAGCTTTGGTGTATCAACATTCCATTACTCCTCTGGCATTACCCTGCAAACTACTTATCCCAGACAGAGGTATGCTAGTCAAAATTCAAAATAAAAGTGATATGCAACCAGGGATCCACTTCAAAATAGCAATATCTGAAGGCAGGTGAACATGTCAAGGTAAAGATCAGAACAAGAATGCATAGGAAAGAATGTCAGACAGTTGTTGCCAAGCAGCTTTTGTCCAAGCTGCAGTTCAGAACTGATTAGTACTGTGATGTCCCAGTAATAAGCATATATAACTCATGGTGATTAGCACTGCAATCCAATATTTTTAAAAAAATGTATTTTGCAGATTTGACATCACACCCAGGTATAGTTAGATTCAACCAATCTTTACTCAAGCATAGGTAGCAAGAGTTCTCTAAGGGGGGGAAAGTAGGATTTTTAAGAAAGCAGATACTTTAGAGTGTAGTTGAGGGAAAGAAACAGCAGTTTATGCAGGTCTGAATATTGCAATAAATAAATACTGAAAAGCACGAGGATTATGGGACTATAATTCTATTTTGGGTTGCAGTGACTCCATAAACTTGTCAAACACATCAAGAAAAAGCTTCTGTGTATTTTTGGCCATAATTCAGTTGTCTGTTTATTCTCCCCTATAAAGTAAACACCAGATGTATTACTGAACTGTTAAACATTCTTGCGGTTTTCCATTGAACTCCTAAACTTTTCTATTCCTAAAGGCTGTATGTCTGTACTCTAACATAGCATTCGAAATATGTAAGTCCATGAAATATCGGAATGGAGACATTTAATCACAATAACATACCGCGGAAGAATGTGGATCAGAGATCTGTCTTTAGATATATGGATAGAAAAACCACTGTGATGGGTGCGCTCGCGCCACCTTTCCTTGTCAGATAAAATCGGAATTTCCTTTGCTTCTAGCAGAAAGTTCAGGGTTGAAACGTTTGTCTTTTTGCCCTGGACGAACCTACTGTAGTGAAATGAATGGATCTAGTCTGATACAATCAAGCCTTTTAATATAAAGATGGAATTAAAGCATGAACTGTTTGTGGTTTCTTATTCTGGTCCTGATTCATACAGCACTAAACATGTACTAAACTGTAAGCTTGTGAGTCTGATGGTAAGCAGTGAATCAGGGCCTCTGTTTTCCTTGATCATACTGAAAGAGAAACCTTGTCATACCCACATACAGCCTCAAATATTGGTTCTATACAAACTTTTACAAGACTGAAAAATCATCATGTGTCTGAGGAGTGTTTTTTTTTTGTTTTTTTTTTCAATTCTAGCAGAAAGATTCTAAAACAAACCTTCCAGTGCTGTATTTGCAGCCTACACATTGCACCATTTGGGGATGCCCTGAGTACTTGCAAATGTAGATTCAGAAGCTGACACAAGCAAAATGAAATTGACTAGATCAGTTTTACTGATCAAGTTGCAATGTGTTATGCTAAAGTGATTAGTATAAATGATAGTTCTTTAAATTAATTTTAAAATTATAAGAGGTTTTTTTGTAACATGAGTGAGGAAATAGGTTAATTAAAAAAGCATTTTGACATGATGATGTCTCTTTCAGCCATAATACATAACTAATCTGTGGTTAGCACGAAACCACAGGGTTATAAGTGCTCTGCTACTGGCACCCAAAAAAATTGTGCAGCACAGTAATCACACATCATGGATGGTCTTGTGCACTGCAGGATTTTTTAATGTTTCTGGTGAAGAGTCCGGTATATGAGGTCATAATTTCAAGACCTCGACTCCTATTTGAGACTGACCTCTCAATCCAAGTCACAATAAAAATGTGTGTGATGGTTCATATTTGCAGATCCCTTGGAGGAGATTGCAGAAACAGCTCCACAGACTGCTGCAAACTCGGCAGCAGAGCTCCTAAAGCAGGGTGCAGGTTAGTACATTTCTCTTCCATTTGATGAAATTACAGTTGTTACCAAATGTACATTACAAACAGGAGGGAAAAAAAACAGGAGGCTGAGGATGAAAAAAGGAATTGGGTAAATTAAAATGCCATTGAGAAGTATGTAATGTGCCGGATCTGTTCATGTCAGTGAGGTGCAGTGTTGCTCTATAGAGCCTGGCCCACAGAGTGAAGGATGTGCTATTACTGCCAGTGAAGTGATGGAGAACTGTGCTGAAGGACCAGGTTTTTAGTCCTGTGTCGTGTGTGTATGTGACTATCTGCAGCACATAGATTTGGAAAATTAGTAGCCAAACCTAAAAATGCTCATTCTTCACCGGAGACAATATGATTCAAAGAAATGAAGTATCTGATTCCTTGGCCGTCCTGTTTTATTGTTAAGGGCCCTTATTCTTTGCTGTGATGCAGCAGCTCCCTGCCACCCTAGCCAAATAAAACCATCTCTTAGTGTCAACTTAGGTGACGGAGAGGATTCCTTAGCATGCAGCAGTTCCTGGATGCACAGAGCTGCCATAGTGACCTACTGCACTACCCCACCCTCTCAGCCCCAAGTGCAGTGGCCATGCTCTGGGGAAAGGACCCAGATCACTCCTACATCTCAGTGACCCCTGGCTGATAGAATGGCCTCAGGCTGCTCTAAGTTGTACCACAGGATCAGATTGGCATCTGGTGGCCCAACAATCAAGGGAGGCGGTGCTATATTTGCCACCATCTCCCTGACCTGCATCAGACAAAGAAGCCACAGACCAAAAGATCCTGACCTAGTGTTTTTTAGTCTTCAGCTGTCAGAGTGCTGTACAGTTGCTCTGATACATTATAGAGCATTTAGCAAAGGGCAGTGCTATTCCAAGCAGCTATGGAGTGAGAGTGTTGTCCTGTGATTATGCAGCTATGTGTTTTGTTTTGACTTTTAAAAGTGAAGTGGCACTTTAAATGATGTAATTGAACAGGAATGTGTGGCTGAGGCAATGGTCAGTCTTGGCTAGGCTATGTTGGAGGCAAGCACGCATTGGCATTTCTGTTTGCCATTACCACTGCAGCGGGTGTGGTGGCCACTAGACTTGGAGCCAAGGAGGAGGAATTTAAGAGGAAAAGTTCTATAAATAGATTCAGCATAATAGGCACACATTTCCTCTTAAGATCTAGCTGGGTTCTCATTATCCAGGACATGTAACCTTTCTAGGGAAAAAGAAATAATAGCTGAGGTTTTTTATTCATCTGGGGACTAGTTGTCAGGCAGCTGCATCTGGGGAATGCCACATCAAAGATAAATTTCCATTCAGTCAAATTAATAACCATCTTGGTATACCTAATTTTGAATCAGGGGCTTAGGACTTGAATAGGGAAGTTGGAAGGGACATGATATTTTTGCCCTACCCCTTGGCGTGTCTTGTCCCAGAGTTGGTAGCCTGTGACACTTCACACTGACTTTGTTTAGTTCAAACATTTTTCTCTCCTGTCACACAAACATTCTCAATATGGAGTTCAGCATAAAAGCCCAGACTCTAAACAGATACTCAAGCAACCAAGCTTTGATTCAAACAACTATGATTTGATTAAAGCAAATGCGATCACCGACTACTGCCCTAACCCAAACCAAACAAAAATAGGTGCTTCTAGGTTAACCATTTCTGCAGCTAAATGAGAAGAGCAATGCCGTCCGTTGTCCCAGTACAAAATCTAAATGCCAAATCTTTTGCTTCTCAAATAGTTTTGAGGCTTCCATTGTGTGCCTGCTGTATCTCATTATCTCCACTGGGAGGCAGGCCCTGTGGCAGTGCGGATATGAGAATAGGGAACCCCCAAAAGTCTGGAGGTCTGGACTCTATAGAAGCCACTTATAGAGATCTCTGGCTTTCCCCATGGGCAGCTCCTTATTCCATTGGCCTCCCAGCCTTCCTCTGTGCTTGGTAGCACTGTCTTGTGCTCTGCATGTTTCTCAGTCTACATGCATTTTCCTTCCAAAGTATATTACAACCATTGTGGGGATGTCCATTCCAAATGGCACTGAATGACCATACCAGGAATAGCATAAATTACAATAAACTTCAAGAATGTGCCATACTGAGTAG
This sequence comes from Gopherus flavomarginatus, assembly GCF_025201925.1. Lineage (NCBI taxonomy): Eukaryota > Metazoa > Chordata > Testudines > Testudinidae > Gopherus > Gopherus flavomarginatus. The sequence goes on along the minus strand of NC_066618.1, from coordinate 105,016,249 downwards.
CTCTCTTTCCCAGCTCAAATAGATGCGACTCCAAAGTAGTAGCTATAGAATACAGAGAGGACAACTACATTGTAGGGAGAATGCTATCACAAAACCATCTGTTTTTTCAACTTGCTCCCAATGCAGTTTCTATGGGATTCTACCGTTGATTCCCGTTTGTGCCACATATCAGATAAGAGCACATATTATGCACCAAAATTAGGGATTCCTTCCAGTCTGTTCCCACAACAAAGCGGTATTAATTATAAGGATACACCACTATCTTTAATTTGACATTCCTTTTGGTGCTTCCCAAAATGTATAGGAAGTAGATGATATATTATTTATTCCATCTAGAGAAAGTAAATGAGGACAGACTTTAGAGCAGGGCAGTAAAATCCATTGGAGACTTATCCACAGCAAAAAGGTTAGCTGATTTGTTTAGGAACAAAAGCATATGAGGCTGTTGGCACCAGTGGAATGTCTGCTGCAAAAGACAGGGAATCTCTCCATGCGAACATCACAAGTGATTAGAAATGCAACCATGAATCCAGGCTAGTTTCCTGTGAGGAAAAGCTGTTGATTGGTTCAAATCCATAGTTTTGCAAACATGTAGAATAATTATGTGAAAGACAGAGGGTTTATAACTTGGAGTGGTATTTAGAATTCTGGAAAGATAAAATTCTAGAGAGGAATTCATTAATTAATGCTCCTTCAAACTCCCTCCCTCATTTCCCTGAAATTTCTCTTTCAGTGAAATAAATTATAATTAATTCAAACAAAGATAATTGAGGTTAAAGCAGCAATATGGTTTACGATTTTTTTTCATTTGTGATAAGGAAATTTGTTTCTGGCTGTCAGAAGTTGAACCAAGTGGAATTTAAATTCAGATAATTGGCTCACATCACTGTATTTTCTCATCCTTTTCATCTTTTAACTTGGAATGTCCACCTTTGGGCCAAATTCTTCATTAACTTACATCCCAAGTTAAAGTGAGTGGGTTGCAAATATGCAGAAAATTTGCTTGATAGTCGTGCTGGAATCACAAGCTTGTTCAGTCTATATAAAAACAGTTTGTAGTTTGAAAGAGCCATGTATTCTCAGTGGAAAATATGTAGAAGACTTTGCCTGAATTACGGGGCAGTAGTATGAAAAGAGAAGTTGTTGGATATAATTTATTTTTTTGCTCTCCTAATCATGTAGGTATGGTATGACATTTGAATGTTCAGTAGTGTTTAATCCATACTACTCAACATGTGTTAACTAACTTTTAATTCTAGCATGACGGCTGCATGATGTTTGTGTCAGGACACAAATTTTATTAGTATTTGTGTGAAACCAGCACTGATTGCACTGAAGAGTAGGACTAAACATGCTTTACGGTTCCACAAAGGTTACTACTTGGTTGTAAGAAATTATTCTGGATTATCTAATCCTTTGTCTCTTAGGTCCCGATTCAGCAAGATACTTAAGCATGCATCTAACTTTAAGTGTGTGTGTACAGTAGAATCTCAGAGTTACAAACATCAGAATGGCCATACTGGGTCAGACCAAAGGTCCATCTAGTCCAGTATCCTGTCTTCTGACAGTAGCCAATGCCAGGTGCCCCAAGCAAAGGTAATGAATAGAGCAGGTAATCAGCAAGTGATCCATCCCTGGGGCCTTTCCCAGCTTCTGGCAAACAGAGGCCAGGGACACCATCGCTGCACATCCTGGCTAGCAGCCATTGATGGACCTATCCTCCATAAATTTATCTAGTTATTTTTGACTCCTGTTATAGTCTTGGCCTTCACAACATCAGAGTTAATGATCAGTCAGCCACACACCTCATTTGGGATCAGAAGTACACAATCAGGCAGCCATTGGAAGGGGGAAGGGGTGTGCGACAGCAGATATAGTATAGTGCTGCATTAAATTTAAACTATTAAAAAATAAAGGGAAAATTTAAAAAAAGATTTGACAAGATAAGGGAACTCTATGCGTGTGTCATTTAAATTAAGATGGTTAAAAGCAGCATTTTTCTTCTGCATAATAAAGTTTCAAAGCTGTATTAAGTCAGTGTTCAGTTGTAAACTTCTAAAAGAACAACCATAACATTTTGTTCAGAGTTACGAACATTTCAGAATTACGAAAAACCTCCATTCTGAGGTGCTCGTAACTCTGAAGTTCTACTGTAGTTCTCTTGCGTAGCATGCTGAATCAGGGCTTGAATGCCCATTACCATTTTTGTACAAGAGGTCAGGTATCATGTACGTTGAGATATTGCTCAGTGAACTGTAGAGCAATTATTGGAAGATGTCAAATTCTGTGAGCCACTGACCATACGGAAACACTGAAACTAATAGCAATAGGCTCTGAAACACTGTGGCATAGTAGATTAGATTTTTACCTATGGTTTCATAGAATTATAGATATCGCTTTAAGACTCAAGTTGGTTTCCCAAAAGTTGGCACACCCTCAGTAGAGTCTGTTCTTTAAAGTTTGGACCCAAAAGATATGAAATAATAATTTTTATTTTTCTTAATGTTGCTTTGAACTGAAACTATAACACATGCAGAAACCCCTTTGAAAGTACAGAGAAGTAGAATTACACAAAATTGTCATGTTTATGTGGAGAGAAGACGTTCTTGTTGTTTTGCCAAACAAGTGAATAGTTTCATTTGCGTGCAATTTAAACACTGTTTGAAAGTGTGAACACCTGTGAACTGACTCTGCATACGTGGATCCTGGAGTTTACATGTTGACTGCAGTCACTGAGTTTTAAGGCCAAGGTATTCCATTCCTCCTCCCACAGCTGTGATCATTCCCAGGAGTGCCATCTCTCAGTGCTGTGATTTGTGTTTTATCAATTTGTATTCATGATTTGGATTTCAGAAGTACCTCAAGACTCCAATGAGGGATCATTGGGCTACATACTCTAAATTAAGCAAATTGTCTCTAAATGTAAGCCAAAAGATTGGCAGCATCTGCCCCCCAAAATTTACAATCTTGTGTTAAAGCACAACCATGGGACAAGACAAACAGAAGGGGAAGATGACAGTGGGACACTGGAACAAGAACATCTTATTAGTTAGTAATTGTTCTTCACCACCAGCCTGACTGTTGGCAAAGGCGGAAAGTTGTGAAGTTCATTACACAAAAAGAATCAAACAAGACTCAACTAAGCAAAACCAACCCTAGCTCTTGAATCCTATCCTCTGTTCTTTACAGCATGCAATGTTTGGTATCTGAACTCTGTGGAAATGGAGTCCCTCACAGGCTATCAGGCAGTGCAGAAGGCCCTGAGCATAACACTGATGCAAGATCCTCCTCCCATCTCTACTGTTGTCCATTTCAAGGTGTCTGCTCAGGGGATCACACTGACAGATAATCAAAGAAAGTAAGTGAAGTGGGGTATTGATCTCTGGCCAGACACTGCTGTTAGGGTGACCAGACAGCAAGTGTGAAAAATCAGGATGGGGGTGGGCGGTAGTAGGTGCCTATATAAAACAAAGCCAACAATATCGTGACTATCCATGTAAAATTGGGACTTGTGGTCACCCTAACTGCTGTACACTAATAAAACTGCTGTGGAATTGTTCTTCCTAATCCCTTTCCACAGTCTCCATATGGCTCATATAGTAATAACACAGTTTCCTTGATCTAAATAAGTAGAGAGTCCAGTCCCACATCAGATTGGGCTCGATGTGATACTGAGCTATTAACACTTCATCCAAACGGCACTTCTACATCCTGATGTTCTGTAGGTGGAAGTTAATGATCTCATATAGCATTTTCTAACAGAGTACAGGGTAATTCCAATGCCCTGGCCAGCACTCCCCACCCATCCTGCTCACTGAATCAGACTGTTATGTCCAATGTACACTGTTGCAGAGCAGTGTTGGCTTAATTGGACACTGCACCATTGGTACTCAAGACATTGCTTTGGTGTGCTTAGTGCATGGAAACTGTTGTATTAAAAATTATGTTCACTTGCTGAATATTACTAGGGTAGCTGCACAGTTTTTGAATTTTTCCAAATATTTGAAAACTGCTCAGTAATGAGGGAAAGAGAGTTTAAAATTACAGGCCAAACTCGGACCCACTGATTTCAATGGAGCTGCAGTCATTTGTACTAGCTCTGAATTTGGAAAGCCAAACCATAAGCCACAATTTTCAAATGTGAGTTGATAACTTTAGATACCTAACATAGCCTGATTTTCAGAGGTGCTGTGTTCTCACATTTCCTGTTCAAGTCACCTCTGTTTAGGTATCCAATTTCAGACACATAGGTTTGAGAATTCTGGCACCAAGTCGAACACTAGAAGGGAGTTTTCTGGCCTGTCTGTCATGGGCCATTATCTTTATATTATTATTCTAAGCTATTGGGAAAACAAGCATGGGTTTATTCTTTTCATGTGGTGGGATGCTTCCTCGTCTCTTAACCTGTCGCTCTGGCAGAAGATTGATTTCTGCTAATATGTAGTAACCAAAAAGGAAAGAATAAGCTACTAAACTTAAAAATATGCGGTTACTAAGTTCCATCATTATGTTACTGATCCTTTCATTACTGAGACATTTAGATGAGCCAGTGGTTGAACAGTGGTATGCCTTATAAATAGAACCATAACCATGAGTCTTATTTCTGCACTGAGGGTTCAATCTTCCAAGCTGCTGAGTGCTTCCTGAAAGGTACTGCTACCTTCAACGGCTATACCATGCATGTTGAAGGCACTCAACAGCACTGAGTACCTGGAAGGATTAACGCTGAAGATTGACTCGTGTAACGTATGCGGACATATTTTCCAAAGCCCTCAACACCCAGCAACTCCTGTTGTGACAGAGTCCTGGGTGCTGAACACTTTTGAAAATCTGGCTACTTATTTTGATATCTAAATGGTAGCTGAGATTTTGGCAGTCTATTCCTTGAGTCATAAAGTTGCTGAAAGTTTCTTTTATTCTCTTCTATCAGACTCTTTTTCCGAAGACATTATCCAGTGAACACTGTTATCTTCTGTGCTTTGGATCCACAGGACAGAAAGTAAGGATGATGAATGCTGTTTCTAATAGATGTTGATGACCTATAACAAACTAATGCTTTTTTTCCTTTGTATTTCCCACCTCTTGTTACTCCTCTCCTTCATGCAACAAGATGGATGAAAGAGGGACCTTCTGCAAAGTAAGTTGATAGTGGTCCTAGTCTGTGTATTTACGTGGTTATATTGAATCTCAACTAAAGAATGGCTTCTTAGCCTAGGAAACTACTTCAGACTTGAAGATGTGCTTCAAGTTTTCTCTGAAGTTTCCAGATCTTATTCTAATCCTACCAAATGTATTTAAAGTGTTGAACTATTGGAGACCTAAAGAATAAAACACATTAAGGTGGAAATAATATACTCTGTGTTGGATAGGGTATTGTGTTGAGGGAGAGTAGCTCCAACAGTTTCTTAATGCCAACTTTGAATAGTTTAGTGAATTTTAAATTAAAAATAATTGCTATAGCAGTGGTTTCCAAACTTGTTCTGCCGCTTGTGCAGGGAAAGCCCCTGGTGGGCCAGGCCGCGTCCGCAGATTCAGCCGATCGCGGCTCCCAGTGGCTGCAGTTCACTGCTCCAGGCCAATGGGAGCTGCTGGAAGCGGTGCAGACCGAGGGAGCTGCTGGGGGAGGTGCCTGAAGCAACAGCAACACACGCCCCTGCGCATCTCTTCCCCCACGTTCGTTCCGCTTCCCAGAGCAGCACAGGGACAGAGTGGGCGGGCGGGCAGGCAGGGAGGGAGCCTGCCCTGCCCCCTGTGCGCTCCGGGCCAGAGCCCACCCCCCGAGCCCCTCCTGCACCTCAGCCCACTGTCCTGAGCCCCCTGCTGCACCCTGCACCCCAACCCCCTTCCCTGAGCTGCCTGCCGCACACCCCCCTGCCCTGAACTCCCTCCTGCACCCCGCACCCCTCCTGCACCCCAGCCCCCTTCCCTGCACCTGGCCCCCTGCCCTGAACCCACTGCCACACCCTGCACCCCTCCTGCACCCCAACCCACTCCCTGAGCCCCCTGCCGCACCCCTCCTGCACCCCAACCCTCTGCGCTGACCCCCTGCCGCACCCCTCATCCCTCCTGCTCCCCCTGGGGGCAGGGAGGGGGCAGATTTGGAGTGGGGATTTTGGGGAAGGGGTTGGAATGGGGGCAGAGAAGGGGTGGAGTGGGGGTGGGGCCGAGGGCAGCGGGGGTAGGGGGAGAAGTGTCAGTAATGCAGCCCTCAGGCCAATGTACTAGTCCTCATGTTGCCCTCATGGTCATTTGAGTTTGAGACCCCTGCTCTAAACTGGTGTGACAAAAGTAGTTGCATTTACTGGAACCCTGCAGCAAAGTACTTTCTTTTTCAAAAAAATGTTTGGTGGAGGAAAGTAAACCTTTTGCTTTTTGAAATAAGATGCCTTCTGTTCTGTAACACGTTTTTATTTTTGCCTCCTGCAGAGTGTTTGGATTTGTTGCAAGGAAGCAAGGCAGCGCCACAGATAACGTGTGCCACCTGTTTGCAGAGCATGATCCAGAGCAACCTGCCAGTGCCATTGTGAACTTTGTATCAAAGGTCATGATTGGTTCCCAGAAGAAAATCTGAATGCTTCCTAGCCTTTGGTTCAGAGCTCTTCACTGACTTCAGGGAAAGCAGCGTGGGAGAGAAAGTATTCTTGGGAGTTTGCAGCTACATTATCCAAACCTAACTGTTCCCAAGAAGGAAAGCAGAGGATGTTCCATCTGCATAACGTTACAAAGAATGTGATCCTTTCTTTGAAGATGCCTCTGACCTATCAAAGCATTGTGTTTTTACATCAAAGGGCAAAATTGTGAGTGAATGCAGTTGGATGCCACCAAAACCTGCATAATCCATATCTGAATTAAACAGAGAAGACAGGCTTTATAGTGCAGGGTTTTAATTATATTTTCACGCACCATTTTCCATCCTGTACCAGAAAAGGAAGAATTTGCCAACTCATTTGATCATGCCTTTTTTTTTTTTTTCTATAGGAAAATTTATTAGAACCACATGCATTCTCTTACTTAGACACTTGCCACAGTTGCATCAGTGGTAGCTATAGCCCTGGCAAACCAATGCTCTTAAGAGAGTGGTGGTTTGTGAAGGACCATTTGCTCTTCCCTTCATCTTTATATGACAATGGTGGAAGTTGACTGAGAAGGGGGAAGATGTACGTTAGGGAAGGTTAGTGCAGGTTGATTTCTTTTAAGAAGGGTGCAGAGACATGGATTTTTCAGGGAGATTACTCCATGTTTAGTATAAAGAAGGCTGAGTTTATTTAGCTTGTATAATTTTAAATGGGAGAGGGATAACTAAAAAGAGTTGTGTGGAGAAAGATTGATGTATTCTGTTAATGGTGTTTTTGTTGTTATTTTTATATGAAGAGTTAAGCAGGAAAGATGCTGTATTTTAATAATCACAGGATAAAAATGAGGGAAAAGCAAAGAAGAAAATGATTTTATATAATTTATATTTTTGCCTCTGCCAGATTATTTATAGTAGATATCAAATCTTGATATATTATGAGTGTTCTTATAGTAAAGCCATTTATGATCTTTGCCTTCTTAGTTTTATTTTGCATAAGTATAGTATGTCGCACGTGCCTTTCTATAGAGTTTCTTATTTAGACTCCTGTTTTACAGTATTAAACCACTTCCCAGCTCATGTATCTCTGAAATAATGCTTTGACTATGAAATCGGTCCTCCTGCCTCATAGTTTCTTACATACATAGGTACTTTTTGACAGATTTTTTTTTAATGAAAGGTGGGGTTTTGTTTTTTGTTGTTCAATTTGTGTGGATTGGTGTTAAATTTTATAAGTGAATTTTTAAAATAATTTCTTGAGTCAAGAAAGCCAAAGGGAAAAGAATATTTTTTGTTACTCTTACCCATGTCCAAGACAGTCTGTCACACGTGTCCTTCATATGACCAAGTAAACCAACATAGTGGCATCTGTATTTTATAAAACTAAACGTTATTCTGTAGTTAGTTTTATAACATAAATATATATACACCTCTACCCTGATATAACGCTGTCTTCGGGAGCTAAAACCACGTTAGAGGTGAACCACTGTAACCACGTTAGAGGTGAAACTGCTTTATATCGAACTTGCTTTGATCCGCCAAAGTGCACAGCCTCGCCCCCCCCAAGCACAGCTTTCCCATATTATATCCAAATTCATGTTATATCGGGTCATGTTATATTGGGGTAGAGGTGTACTATATAGTAGGGTAGGTAACTTGTAATAATTCTCTGTGAGAGCGGAGGGCCCATTTGAAGTCTATTGCAAAATTCCCATTCACCCAGAGGGAACAGGATCAGACCCAGAAACAGGAATTGGAAGTTACAGACAAATGAAATTCCCAATTGTTTGACATGCCAAACATTTCTGTTTCTTCGGTTTGAGGGCCAAATCTACACATCAGTGACCTGATGTATAAAATGGTGCAGTGTTCTGTGCACACAGTCACAAGACACAGTGGGCTGAGTGGTAACTATCCCTATTTTCAGACTTAAATTGCATCAGTCTCTTTTTACTAGACAATAGTTAGGCGGGGTAGGAAAAATTATAGAGTTGGCTTAAATAAGATTCCCACCTATCCTGATCCAGAAACCATTTGCGTGTGTGTGTGTGTGTATACACACACACACACACACACACACACGTTCTAACTTTTATTAACAGCCTCCTTTTTTAGAATTAGAAGAACCACAGGCACCTTATGCAGAGGCCAACGACAAAATCTGATACCAAATAATTTGTATAACCATGAATTCAGTGTAAATAATTGTATACTTTTGTATGGGGGCTTTGGGCAAAATTACAGGTTAATGTATTTGGACCCGGAAGTGGCTTACATTAGTAACAGTGAGCATTGTATGTATATAGAAAGGTTAGGCAGTTCAAAGTAAAGCTACCATTGAAGCAACAATGGCAAGTGCCTCTGATTTGTACCAAATACTTTCATTCTTCCATCAAACAGGTTGATTAATCAAACAATGTTTTTGTACCATCTAAAAAGAATTCAGTGAGATTGTTTGTTTACTTGGTAACCTTGATTTCTTTCAAAAACATTGGGACCAGTGGCCCAAGTAGGAATTCTGATGGGTTCCATTAGAATAAACAAATTGGTCTCTGTTGGTTACTGTTGGTTTCATTTGGAGGTCCCACATCCTCAGGAACCAGAAGGCTAGTAGATCCATTACTTGGTTCTGGAACCTAGCTGGCCAGCTGGAACTTACTGAATATTCTGAACTGAAATTTCTCCTACATTCCAGCTAGAGATACTTCATTGGGGACATCAGTGTCACCCGCACTCAGTCTAACCCATTGTGTGAATTATGGCTCTCAGATTCTGCGTGAGATAAGTTTGAGTGTGTCTCCATAAAAGCTGGTGTCAGCCACTGCGCAGCCTTTGGCCCCACTCTGCTGAGGATGGAAACTTTGATTTCCAGTAAACAGGCTTTGCTATTGTGGGCCCTATTCTGCATTCCTTGTGAATTCTGAATACCTATTGAATTTGGTGGGCTTTTAGGAGCACTAAGAATTCAGGTCTGGGCTCTTCAAGGTGTTTACCGGGGAACTTAGGTTGCGCTGAGTAATGGGAAGGAGGAAATTGCCATAGTTACTAAGAGACCCTCTCTAATGTGTGTTCCTTTTTATGGTATATTATCACATGCTTTGTTTTCATATGGAATATATTTAAAAACACAAAGCAAAATAGTACAGTAAATATAATTGTGTAGTATATACATAAACACATTCATAAAACTTTGGTTCATGGTAAATACATGACTAAATAGTATAGCACTTTCCTTCTAAGGATTTTGATAGTTGTGTATATGCAGTCTCATAAGTAATGCCAGCAAGTTGCCACATGTATTTCGCCACGCTCCTATTAACATGCTTGTTAAATGTGCTACTATAATCTTACAGTGTTAAACTACAAAAATGCTGAAAGCCATGTTTTTAAAGGTTTTTAATTAAATGGTTCCCATGTATCCAACAGTATCATTAAAATTTTAATGTTTCCTTCTCTGCCTTACCTATTAGTGAACATTTTTTGCCTTTTTCTTGAAACTGTAAAAAACAAGAACAAAAAGTATCCAGTATGTAAATGAATGTTCTATAAATTCTTTGTATAGTCATTTTCTCTGCTCTTTAAATATCACCTCTGTTCAGATTATAATAAAATTATAAATTTGAAATCTCACAGCACGGTGTGAAAATGGTCCGTTTTGAAGTGATTGAATAACCTTCCTCGGATGATACGCTTCATGCTATTCACTCTGACTAGGGGAATTTTGAGCCAAGTTTTGTGTCCTCTGTCACAATAAGCCCCAATCAAGGCTGTCACTATGACATAGGACCTGTGCCAAAGAGAACTGTAGCCTAATTGAGACTATCATTCACCCACCTAATGCAGTGGAATAGGATTTTCAAACCATTCGGTGCTGGCCCAGTACCGCACCTACTGAAATCAGTGGGAGTTCTACCATTTACTTCAATGGAAGCGGTGAGGCCATGCTGTTCTTGTCAAAATCCCACCCCTAGTTTCCCACTCTATGGCCTTCTGTACTACAGATGGCACTATAATAATGAGAGTGTATTGGAACACACAAATTAGAATCACTATGTCTGGAGGTGACTTGTACATTAAGTAAATATTTTTGTCTGCTACTTTTCTCACATCAGATATATGCTGGGGATGAGGAAATGAATGTGACAGGGATTTCTTTGGAACCTCCACCGTCCTCCTAAAATAAACCAAAGATACAAGTGTAAGAGAGAAGAAAACAAAACACCAGGAGAGCTGAACACAGTTGCTTCATTAAAAGTACAGTTTGGAGTAGCCTTTTCTTTATAATCAACAAAGACTCTTGTATTTCAGGAAGATTCCAATTAGCACAATGGAGTGTCAGGGCAGTTGTTAATTTGTTGGCTCTCGCTATACATTACATTTTCATTAGGGTTTAGGAATTGCTCTTTATAAGGTAATCAGTATCTGAACTATACTGTACTCAGTACCAGCTGACCTTCTGGGAAATATAGCTATGTATTTATTTGATACTTGTCATATAATTTCATAATCCAGTAAGTAGAAGCTCTAGTTCCATATTTCTGAGACAATAAGAAAAAGTGTCGATAATGCCCTTTCTATGGGGAAGAGAATGGAGGGAATTTTTCATTCAATGCAGATGACTGTCGTTCAGGACAGATGTGAAGTGTAGGCATAAGGGCTTTGGGAACTGATCATGAAAGGTCTTTGTCAGCCTTAACCGGACTACTCCATGGACAATAGCTTGACCTGCATAATTTTTGTCTTTGAAAGCAGACTCAAAAGAAATTCAAAACCTTTCTTTGTCAAGGCAGTTCAATGCAATGCCCTAAAGTGAATGGCTGGATTATTAAGAAGATCACAGGCTGCTTCTGTGTGAGCTAGAGAGAATTTGGATTAGAGCAGTGGTTCTCAAATGGGGTTGGGACCCCAAAGTGGGTTGCGGCCCTGTTTTAATGGGATCACCAAGTGTCATAAACAGATAGTCAAGGATTAATAGAACAGAAGTACTTCATGTCTCTTTTGCCTGTAAAGGATTAAGTTCAGTGAGCCTGGCTGTCACCTGACCAGAGGACCAATCAGAGGACAGGATACTTTCAAATCTTGAGGGAGAGAAGTTTTTGTGTGTGCTGTTAGTTTTTGGTGCTTGTTCACTCTGGGACTCAGAGGGACCAGACGTGCAACCAAGTTTCTCTCCAATCTCTCCGATACAGGCTCTTATAAGTTCAGAAAAGTGAGTACTAGGTAGGTAAGGCGAGTTAGGCTTATGTTTGTTTTCTTTATTTGCAAATGTGTATTTGGCTGGAAGGAGTTCAAATTTGTATTTTGCTGAAAGGATTTTAATTTGTACTTGTATACTTAGGCTGGGAGGGTATTCCCAGTGTCTATAGCTGAAAGACCCTGTAACATATTCCATCTTAAATTTACAAAGATAATTTTTACTGTTTTTTCTCTCTTAAATTAAAAACTTTTCTTGTTTAAGAACCTGATTTTTTTTTATTCTAGTGAGACCCCAGGGGACGGGGTCTGGATTCACCAGGGACTTGGTGGGGAGAAAGGAGGGAAGGGGGAGAGAGAGGTTAATTTCTGTCTGTGTCAGGATTACTTTCTCTCTCAGGGAGAGTCTGGGAGGGAGAGAGAGAAGGAGAGGGGGAGGTGAATTTTCCTCTCTGTTTAAAGATTCAAGGAGTTTGAATCACAGTGATCTTCCAGGGTAACCCAGGGAGGGGAAGACTGGGAGAGGCAATGGTGAGGGAAAGGGTTTACTTCCCTTGTGTTAAGATCCAGAGGGTCTGGGTCTTGGGGGTCCCCGGGCAAGGTTTTGGGGGGACCAGAGTGTACCAGGCACTGGAATTCCTGGTTGGTGGCAGCGCTACAAGTACTAAGCTAGTAATTGAGCTTAGAGGAATTCATGCTGGTACCCCATCTTTTGGACACTAAGGTTCAGAGTGGGGAATTACACCATGACACCAAGGCTGGCATTAGACTTGCTGGGGCCCAGGGCCAAAGCCCAAGCACCACTGCCCAGGACTGAACACCAAGCCTCACCACCTGGGGCTGAAGCTAGAGCCCAAGGGCTTCAGCCCAGGATGGCAGGGCTCAAGTTACAGACCCCTGGCCTGGGGCTGAAGCCCTTGGACTTTGGCTTTGGCCACCCCTCCTGGGGCAGCGGGGCTCAGGCAGGCTTAGGTTTTGGTCCTCCCATCCTGGGGAGAACCTGGATCTAGAGGGTTTTTTCTTTTTTTTTTCCCTCCCTGGTCATAAAGATCAGTCATAGACTCACAGAAATGTAGGGCTGCACTGAGGCAGGACCAAGTAAACCTTGATCATCCCTGACAGGTGTTTGTCCAACCTGGTCTTAAAAACCTTCAATGATGGAGATTCCACAACCTCCCTTGAAAGCCAATTCCAGTGTTTAACTGTCCTCCTAGTTGGAAAGTTATTCCTTACATCTAACCTAAATCTCCATTGCTGCAAATTAAGATGATTAGTTCTTGTCCTACCTTCTTTGGACATAGAGGGAGTATGGTGATCAATTGTTCTCCAACACCCCTTACATTTGAAGACTGTTATCAGATCCCCACTTAGTCTTCTGGTCTCAAGATAAAACATATACAAGGAAAGGTTAAAAAAACTGCAAGTCAGGTTTTCTCAGTTTTGTTGCTCTCCTCTGGACTCTCTCCAGTTTATCCCCATCTTTCTTAAAGTATGACACTCAGAACTAGAACAATATCTCAGCTGAGGCCTCACCAGTGTTGAGCAAAGTGTCTTATATACAACGGTTCTGATAATACAGCCCAGAATGCCATTGGCCTTTTAGAAACTGCATCACATTGTTGACATTCAATTTGTGATCCACTATAACCCCAGATCCTTTTCAGCAATACTACTGCCTAGTCAGTGTTCCCCCATTTTATAATCATGCATTTGATTTTTTCCTTCCTAAGTGTAGTACTTTGCACTTATTCGTATTGAATGTCATCTTGTTGATTTCAGACCAATTAGCCAAGTTGTTATGCTCATTTTGAATTCTAATCTTATCTGCCAGAGTGTTTGCCACGCCTCCCAGGTTGGTGTGAGCCACAAATTTTATCAGCATACTTGCCACTCTGTTATCCAAATTATTAATGAAAATGTTGACTACTACTGGACCCAGGACAAACCCCTGTGGAATCCCACTGGACATATCCTCCCAGTTTGACAGCAAACCATTGATAACTACTCTTTGAGTATGGTCTTTCAACCAGTTTTGCACTCACCTTATAGTAATTCTGGATCACATTTCCCTAGTTTGCTTTCAGAATGTTGTGGGACTACATCAAAAGCCTTACTAAAATCAAGATACATCACTTCTACTGCTCCCCCTCCCCACATCCACTTGGCCAGTAACCCCATCAAAGAAGGAAATTTGGTTGCTTTGGCGTGATGTGTTTTTTTCTTGACAAATTCATATTGCTATTACTTATAAACATATTACTCTCTAGGCACTTACAAACTGATTGTCTAATAATTTCTTCCAGTATTGTTCCATGTTTTGAAGTTAAGTTGATGGTCTATACTTCCCCAGGTCCTCTATAGTCTCCTTTTTAATATAGATGCTATGTTTGCTTTTCTCCAGTCATCTGGGACATCACCTATCCATGAGTTCTCAAAGATAATTGTTAATGGTCTGAAATTGCTACAGATAGGTGTTAAATACTCTAGGGGCAATTTCATCAGGCCCCGCTGGCCTGAATACATCTAATTTATCTGAATATTCTTTAGTCTATTCTTTCCTTATTTGGGGGTTCCTTTTCTTCCCCCCTTGTTGTTAATATTGTGTTAAGTATCTGGTCAGAGACTGATGTAAAATGGAGACATTCAATGAAACTGAAAGGTGGCAATTTCAAAAAGTACAAGGAAAAGCCTTTTCACACAACAAATGATTAACTTGTGGAACTCACTGTCACAAGATAGCATGAAGCCAACAGCCTAGACATATTATATAAAAAAAATACCCTGGGCATCATATTTATAACAAGACCATCCATATTTATAATAGTGAATATTTAAAAAAAACCACACACACAAGTTTTGAAAGGGACATAAATCCTCATGCTTCTGGGTACAAGTCTCTCTCTAATTATTGAGGTCAGGTGAAAACTTTCCCTGGGGGTAGATTATCCCATTATTACTACTGCAGGGTTTGGTGCTCCTTTCTCTGAACAGCTGCTGCTATTAACCACCGTTGGAGACAGAATACTGGATTAGATGCACCACTGCTATGATCCAGTCTGGCAATCCTATGTGTTAGAGGATTACAGAATTAGTAGATTTGCAGTGATGTAGCCATGTTGGTCTTATGATATTAGAGAGAAAAGGTGAGTGAGGTAATAGCTGTTATTAGACTTCAATGTGCACCACCCATCCATCAAACTCTCTCTAGAACACTCTCACACCAGCATAAACTTTTTGAACATCATGATGAGCTTTAACAATGGAACCCCACGGACAACTATATACAAGAAACCACAGATCACAGACCCTTATCTTCACAGAGCCAGTAACCACCACAAACACACCAAGGAATCTATATGTTGCCACGCACTCAGATACCAAAAATATGCTCAGAAGAGAAAATCCAAGATACACACCTTAGAACATGTAAAACTGCCTTTACCAAACAAGGACACTCCACTAGAGAAGTAGATCACATCATGGAATGGGGCACCCAAATATCGCAAGAGAACTGCTTCAATATGAAAAAAACCACCTCTTACCACACATCCCTAGTTGTCATGTATCAACCCATACTCAATGGGGAACCACATCCTGAAAGAAATCTTTTATGAATCTCCCTTTTCTGGCCTTCAAACAATCCCTAGCCTCACCAAGCTCATCATCAGAAGCAAACTCCACTGAGATCTGGACACATTCACTTACAGGGGCACCGGACTCTGCCATAACACCAGATGCAAAGCCTGTAAACATAGCTCCACTGCTCCAACTTCACAACACATCTTTCAAGATCCATGGATCCTACACACTCCTATCACATGTGGTATATTTCATCCAGTGCAGTGAATGCCCCAATAACAACTATGTGGGTGAAATCAGACAATCACTACACTCTCAAATGAACTCACAGGAAAATGGTAAAAGACAAAAATACCTGTGGGTGAACACTTTTCATAAAGCAATCAGTCTATATCTGACTTATCAGTCCTCAGTCTCAAAGGAAACCTGCCCAACACTTTCAAAAGGCGAGCCTGGGAGCTTAAATTTATAACTTTGCTAGAGACTAAATATGTTTTTTATAAAGACACTGGATTTATGGTTTATTAAAACAATCTGTAATCCACTCCCCTCTCCTCCCCTTTGACCTATGACTACAGAGGTGTTAATGGCCACTTCACTTTGAATGGTCTCTTACAATATGTGTTAACTACTTATGCTAAACGATTAGTTCAACCTTGCATTTAGCTGTGACATTCTGAGTACCTTTCCCAGACCTGAAGAAGAGCTCTGGGTCCCTTGCAAGCTTGTCTCTCTCACCAACAGAAGCTGATCCAATAAGAAATATTACCTCACTCACCTTGTCTTGCTGAAATTAGTGGATGCAGCAGTGCAGTAGAAGTAATACATTTGGGGCCATTCATTTTTAAGCAGAACTGCCCATTCAATCCCCTAGAGAGTTATATTTAAAAAGAAGATGGCTGCTGGATTTTGGTAAATCTTGTAATACTGGGTCTCATAAAATCTTATTGGAAAAAATAATTCATGTTTAATTCATGCCAGACTGGATCATAAATATATATATATATATAATTCATATAGAGAGTTAATTCATGCCAGACTGGATCATTGTAGTGGTGCATCTAATCCAGTTTAATTCATATAGAGAGTTATAATTAAAAAGAAGATGGCTGCTGGATTTTGGTAAATCTTGTAATACTGGGTCTCATAAAATCTTATTGGAAAAAATAATTTGTGTTGGCTTGGGTTAAAAGACGCTTATGCAAACAGAAAATTGACTACCAATAGTATCAGGTATCAAATCAGGTGGAGGACTGCATGGAGTGCTTGTAGGCTTGAGGTATAGGTGGTTCCCAACTGATCCCTAAGCTGTCCAGCTAGCTCCCTTTTGAATCTCAGATCACATCACATATATTAATTGATGTCAGAACAAGCTTGTACGACATACTAGAAACAGGGCTACCTAATGGTTAGTGCAGGGCCCTGGCAACAGGAGTTTGGGGGCCTAGCTTTGGCTATGCTGCTGACTCACTCTGTGGCCTTGGTTTTCCCATCTGTTAAATCAGTTTAATAATATCGGCCCTCACCCACTCTCAGTAAAGTGCTTTGCTCCCCCCATAGTGGGCCGCAGAGCTGGAACATATCAGCATGTTCTCGTCTCTGGCAGAGCTCTCTTGGCTCAGGCTGAAGAACGCTCCCCAGAAAACATTCCAACCGCCACTGTAAGCACAGAGAGGAGAGCGAGGCTGCTGGCTAACAAATTATGAGTGTTTTTTAAATGCCCTTCATTGCTCTTGCACCATGCTCTCTTTTTCTCTCTCATTGGCATTTATCCCAGTTCCGCTCTCTTCCTTTATGATTCTCTCTCACTCCCACTTCCCTATCTCCTCCACTGACTGGAAACTGCAACACCTAAATGTACCTGACTGACTGCCCGTTTTTTTCACCAGTCCGTAACTTTTGGTGTAGGTGAAACCACACTCATGGCAGACAGAAATGCAAATTCTATTCCGAGCTTCCCCTCACGTAAAAGTTTCCTTTGCAGAGTGGAGCGTGTGGCGAAACATTTGTGGGCCTGGTTCTCAAGTGCCTTACACAATTCCTACAGCATGAAGGGGCTACATGCCTGGGGGTACAGTGGCAGCACCTCAAAGCACTTCAGTTTTTATCGTTAAATATATTTTTGCAGTTTAATTTTGGGGTGCTATTCTTATGTTTCGAACTTTAGATTCCTAGAAAAAGGCAAAATGAGCTCTGTATGTGTTTTCCAATAATAACATAGTAAGATTATTTTAGGGGCATAACTGTTCATCCTCAAGTGGTTTTGCTTTGAAAAAACTGCCTTGTTAAATCTAAATTATGGGCTGACTCCTGTGATTACTTGCATGGTACAAGAGTGCTGAGTTACTCATAATTCACATGACAGGTGTGCTGCGGAGAGAAGTTGTATGCAAAAAATATTATTCTTGTTAGACAAGATGCACTTTGGGCAGGGATTGTAAAATGGGGTAGAATTAGTCCACCTAAACATTTATTCTCAGAAGAATAACCCAGCAATATGAATTAATACCGTAGCAGCACAGTGCTTTTATTTCATACATTTGAAAGCTAGTGCCCAACCTTTACATACCAGCTTAGTGAAAAGAGAGTCCTATCCAAGAAGCCATATGCATGAAACACTTCTACTGAGAGTTGTGCACCTAGTAGAGTAAGGAGATCAGGCCCTAAGAACTAGCTTCTGCATAAGCTGGAGGATCCATTTAAGACCCTGCTGAGGAATATATTCCAGCAGTTCTGAAAAGGAAAAACTTGGTGCTTTGGAATCCACTTCCCATGAGCATCTCTGAGGCAGAACCTCAGCGCAGTTCTTCATTTATGCAGCTCACAGACCTCCTTGTCTCAGTCTCTGGCCTCACCCTTGAAATAGGACCCCCTTGTAACTCCTAATCCTGTGCACTAGGAGTCCATATTACAGATATAACATGACTGTTTGTTTTGGTTTGGCTTAATTCTGATGCTGCAAATGGAAGAGAGAAGGGGCAGCCCAAACTGAGATCCCAGAAGACAGCTTTGTATTTGCCCAGGGAGCCAGTCCATTTAAGGGCGGGGCCAAAGGCTCATTCTGATAGTGTAAATCAGGAGTTTTGATTTCACCCCTATTACTACTATTTTTTTGGTGACGGAAAATATGTGGTCTTATGTTCTACTGCCCAGTGGTTAGAACCTCAGGTAAGAATGTGGGAGACCCCATAGTCTAGTCCTTATTCAGAGTGATCTGGGATAGAGAACTTTGCTCAGAATCAGGAGTATCAGGGACTTGAACCTGGGTGTCTCACATCCCCAACTAGTTGCCTAACTACAAGGCTGCATGCAAGTACAGTCCCCAGTCAAAGAGCTCAGCTTTCACTCTGAAAATTAACATTCTTCTTCGAGTGATTGCTCACATCCATTCCAGGTAGGTGTGCGCGCCGTGCGTGCACGTTCGTCAGAAACTTTTTACCCTAGCAACTCCAGTGGGCCAGCAGGTCGCCCCCTAGAGTGGCGCCGCCATGGCGCTCGATATATACTCCTGCCGGCCCACCCGCTCCTCAGTTCCTTCTTACCGCCGTGTCGGTCGTTGGAACTGTGGAGCGCGGCATAGCTGTCCTCCACGTCCCTAGCTCTCCTTGTTAACTACCGTTATTGTTACAGTTGTTAGTTAGATCGTTAAGTGTAATTAGTTAAGTAATTAGGTGTAAATAGTATTGTAGATAGTTGTTCACCGGTCTGGGCTGTAGCCCTTCCCGGCACCCGGCACCGGGCTCATGCCTGGTTCGCCGGGCTTTAAGCAGTGTGCGGCCTGCAAGAAGCCTATGCCTACCAGCGACCCCCATGACGCGTGTCTGAAGTGCCTGGGGGAATCGCACAGGTCGGACAAGTGCCGCATCTGCAAGGCTTTTAAGCCCAGGACAAAGAAGGAGAGAGACCAAAGACTCAGGACTCTCCTCATGGAGGCGACACTTGACCCGGCAGCTTCACAGGCCGTGATCTCGGCGCCGGCACCGGATCGCACCGGCACCGGGAAGACTCCCCGGCACCGACCTTCCCCGGCACCGGGTGCAGAGGCGAGACCGTCAGCGTCTGCTACTCCAGCCAGGCAGACCCAATTGGAGCGCCTGGCATCGACATCGGCCGCGGCACCACCGGCACCGTCGACTCCGGGCCCGGTGGGTCCGTCGAGTCCGGTGCCGCCAAGCTCCCCCATAAGATCTGGGGTTGAGCTATTGGTCCCATCCACGCCGGAGACCTTCGCCTCGGCACGGGACCTTATCGCCCTAACTGAGTCTACTCAGCTGCCGCCCCCGGTACCTCCGGTGTGGGTCGCATCTAGAGGCAAGCCCATGATGACGGCACCGTCTCGGGACTCGCGCTCGCGATCCAGGTCCCGACGCCACAGTCGCTCGAGATCCCGCCGCCGCTCGCAGTCCCGGCACCGCTCCCCTCGGCGGTACCGGTCGCACTCACGGCACCGATCGACCTCCAGACGGTCGCGGTCTGACTCCAGCCGTCGATACCGGCACCGTGACTCCAGGAGCCAGTCCCGCCGTCACTCGCCGCGCCGGTCGACCTCCCGGCACTGAGCTGGTGGCAGGTCCCGGTCTCAGTCGACCTCCCGACACCGCGTCGGTGGCAGGTCCCGGTCCCGATCCCGGCACCGAAGCAGCGGCCGGTACCGTTCCAGATCCCGGCACCGAGACAGAACCCGGTCCCGATCCCGGCACCGCTATGACTCCCGGTACCGATCCCCGGCACCGAGAAGATCTTCGGTGCCGACCCGAGCAGACCCTTACCAGCCGGGGTCGGCCCCGCCATGGCCTTCTAGGCAGCCGTCGGTGTCTTCTCAAGCAGACAGTGTGTATGCGCTGGGCACCGACAGGCAAGCGGCATTGTTCCAAGACCCTCCGCAACAGGACCAAGGTCCGCAGCAGTGGGGGTTTTGGACCCCCTGGGCATACCATCAAGCCCAGGGCCCCCAACAGCTTCCTGCTAGGCCTGCAACGACGGAGCACAGGGTGCCGGAGGCTTCGTTGTCTCGCCCCCCTCCCTCCCCGGATGGAGAGGAAGGATCCAAGCAGCAAGACCCTGCTCTTGCTCCTGAGACAGAGGCGAGGGCTGAGGGAGACCCCCCACTGGACACTTTCTTGCCGGGGGTCTCCTCATCCTCCTCCCCTGATGAAGCGGTGGCTGGCACCTCCTCCAGTACCCCTCCTCCGCTGGATCTCAGGGCGCACCAAGACCTCCTTAGGCGAGTAGCCCAGAATCTGAGCCTGCAAGCCGAGGAGGTCTCTGAGATCGAGGACCCTATCGTCACCATTCTCTCGTCTGATGCTCCCACCAGGGTCGCCCTACCCTTCATTAGGACGATCCAGGCCAACGCCAATACAATCTGGCAATCACCGGCCTCTATCCCCCCTACGGCGAGGGGCGTCGAGAGGAAGTACATGGCCCCCTCCAAGGGCTATGAGTACCTCCACGTCCACCCGACACCGTGTTCCCTGGTGGTGCAGTCGGTGAACGAGAGGGAGCGTCATGGGCAGGAAGCTCCAGCCCCCAAATCCAAGGAGGCCAGACGTATGGACCTCCTTGGCCGCAAAGTCTACTCAGCTGGGGCCCTTCAGCTCAGGGTTTCAAACCAACAAGCCCTGCTCAGCAGATACGCTTTTAACTCGTGGGTGGCAGCGGACAAATTCAAAGAGCTGCTGCCACAGGAGGCCCGCCAAGAATTTGCGGCCATTCTGGACGAGGGCAAGAAGGTTGCACGAACCTCGTTGCAAGCTTCTTTGGACGCTGCAGACTCGGCTGCCCGCACCCTCGCCTCGGGGGTAACGATGCGCCGTATCTCCTGGCTTCAGGTCTCTGGCCTTCCACCGGAGCTCCAATATACCATCCAGGACCTCCCGTTCGAAGGCCAGGGCCTGTTCTCAGAAAAGACAGACCCCAGACTTAAGAGTCTCAAAGACAATCGGGTCATTATGCGCTCCCTCGGGATGCACACGCCGGGAACGCAGCGCAGACCCTTCCGGCCACAGCAGCAACAACAGCGCAGGCCATACCCCCAGTTCCGCCAACGGCAGGACCTCAATAGGCGCCGTGGCAGGAATGGAAGGCGTAGGCATTCGGGGAACCAAGGGGGGCAGAATCAAGGCTCCTCTAAGCCCCCGCCCGGACCCAAGCCTTCGTTTTGAAGGTGCGCCCGAGGGCGCAGTAACAGTTTCCCCCACGGATCCTTCCCCCCCGTTTTCCAACCGCCTTTCGTTTTTCCTCCCGGCGTGGACCCAAATAACATCGGACCGCTGGGTCTTGCGCACGGTGCAGACGGGATACCGCCTGCAGTTTATATCGTTTCCTCCTTCCCACCCCCCTTCCTCGTCCCTCTTCAGGGACCCCTCTCACGAGCAATTCCTTCGACAGGAGGTACAGACGCTCCTCAACAAAGGAGCTATAGAGGCGGTTCCGGAAAACGAGAAAGGCAAGGGGTTTTATTCCCGCTACTTTCTGATCCCCAAGGCCAAGGGAGGCCTCAGGCCTATCCTCGACCTGCGAGAGCTCAACAAATACCTAGTGAAGTTGAAGTTCCGCATGGTATCCCTGGGGACCAATCCCATCCCTGGATCCGGGAGACTGGTACGCCGCCCTCGACATGCAGGACGCTTATTTTCACATTGCCATTTGGCCGCACCACAGACGTTTCCTTCGATTCATGGTGGGCCGCCTTCACTATCAATTTGCAGTCCTCCCATTTGGCCTTTCTACGGCCCCGAGGGTATTTACAAAATGCATGGCAGTCGTTGTGGCACATCTCCGGCGCAGTCGTGTCCACGTGTTCCCTTACCTGGACGATTGGTTAATTCGGGGCACGTCGGAGCTACAGGTTTGCAGCCACGTCCGCAAGATCACCGGCCTGTTTGCTACCTTGGGCCTCATGATCAATATAGACAAGTCCACCCTGCTCCCCACGCAGAGGGTGGAGTTCATCGGGGCCGTCCTGGACTCCACCGTGGCCAGGGCTCTTCTGCCGTTACCGAGGTTCCAGGCATTATCGGCGATCGTTCAGCGATTGCGGGCAGCCCCCTTGACATCAATACGGACATGTCTAACCCTGTTAGGCCACATGGCAGCATGCACATTTGTGACCGGTTACGCTCGGCTCCGCATGAGGCCCCTCCAGTTGTGGCTCATCGCTCATTACCGGCCGGCAAGGCAACCACTAGACATGCTGATCACAATCCCCCAGGGGGTGTTAGATTCTCTCAGCTGGTGGCTAGACCAGTCCGTAGTGTGTGCGGGGCTCCCTTTCCACCCACCTCAGCCTTCGGTGTCCCTAACAACGGATGCCTCAGATCTCGGCTGGGGGGCCCACCTGGGAACCCTGAGAACACAGGGCCTGTGGTCCCCGCAGGAGGTGAAGCTGCACATCAACATGCGGGAGTTGAGAGCGGTCCGCCTTGCTTGTCAGACGTTCTGTCACCAGCTTCGAGGTCGTTGTGTCGCGGTGTTTACCGACAACACGACGACCATGTACTATATCAACAAGCAGGGCGGCACCAGATCCTCTCCCCTATGTCACGAGGCGATGCGACTATGGGACTTTTGTGTAGCCCACTCCATTCACCTCACGGCTTCCTTCCTCCCCGGAGTACGGAACATGCTGGCGGATCGCCTGAGCAGATCCTTCCTGTCACACGAGTGGTCCCTTCGCCCGGACGTCGCCCTCTCAATTTTCCAGAGGTGGGGTTATCCCCGGGTGGACCTCTTCGCGTCCGGGGGGAACAAGAAGTGCCAGGCATTCTGCTCCTTTCAGGGCAGGGAGCCCGGGTCTATAGCGGATGCCTTCCTTATTCCGTGGACGACCCACTTGTACTACGCCTTTCCCCCGTTCCCACTGGTCCACAGTGTCCTTCTGAAGGTGCGCAGGGACAGGGCTCGCGTGATCATGGTAGCCCCGGCGTGGCCCAGGCAACATTGGTACCCCATGCTGCTGGACCTGGCCATAGCCGACCCAGTTCCCCTGCCCCTTCACTCGGACCTGATTACCCAGGAACACGGGACTCTCTGTCACCCGGACCTGCAGTCGCTGCACCTAGCGGCGTGGCTCCTGCGTGGCTGACCGATTCTGAACTGCGCTGCTCCACCCCGGTACAGGAGGTACTTCTGGGCAGCAGGAAGCCTTCCACTAGAGCGACATACTCGGCCAAGTGGAAGCGTTTCTCCTGTTGGTGCGTGGAGAAAGGTCTCCGCCCTATGGAAGTTTCGGTGGCCAATATCTTAGACTATGTTTGGTCCCTCAAACAACAGGGCCTGGCGATATCGTCTTTGCGGGTCCACCTGGCAGCTATCTCCACCTTTCACCCGGGTGGGGATGGCCGCTCCGTTTTTTCTCACCCGACGGTGACTAGATTCCTCAAGGGGCTGGAACGTTTATACCCTAACGTCCGTCTCCCTGCTCCAACCTGGGATCTTAACCTGGTGTTGTCTCGGCTCATGGGGCCCCCCTTTGAGCCGTTAGCTACTTGCTCCCTACTCTATCTCTCTTGGAAGACTGCTTTTCTAGTAGCTATCACCTCAGCTAGGCGGGTGTCAGAAATCCGGGCTCTCGTGGTAGACCCCCCGTATACAGTCTTCCACAAAGATAAGGTGCAGCTGAGGCCACACCCTGCCTTTCTCCCCAAGGTGGTCTCGTCCTTCCACATCAGTCAAGAGATATTCCTCCCGGTTTTTTTCCCGAAACCTCACTCTTCAGGCAGGGAGCAACAGCTCCACTCGCTTGATGTCCGTAGGGCTCTCGCGTTCTATGTGGAGAGGACCAAACCGTTCCGCAAATCCCCCCAACTTTTCGTGGCAGTAGCGGACCGCATGAAAGGGCTTCCTATCTCCTCGCAGAGGTTATCCTCATGGGTAACGTCCTGTATCAGGACCTGCTATGAGCTGGCCCACGTTCCTACGGGCCGTGTGACTGCGCATTCTACCAGGGCGCAGGCGTCGTCGCTGGCTTTCCTCGCCCGTGTGCCCATCCAGGAAATCTGTCGGGCAGCGACCTGGTCATCGGTTCACACCTTCGCTTCCCACTACGCCCTGGTCCAGCAGTCAAGAGAGGATGCGGCCTTCGGATCTGCAGTGCTCCATGCCGCGACTTCTTACTCCGACCCCACCGCCTAGGTATGGCTTGGGATTCACCTACCTGGAATGGATGTGAGCAATCACTCGAAGAAGAAAAGACGGTTACTCACCTTTGTAACTGTTGTTCTTCGAGATGTGTTGCTCACATCCATTCCACACCCGCCCTCCTTCCCCACTGTCGGAGTAGCCGGCAAGAAGGAACTGAGGAGCGGGTGGGCCGGCAGGGGTATATATCGAGCGCCATGGCGGCGCCACTCTAGGGGGCGACCTGCCAGCCCACTGGAGTTGCTGGGGTAAAAAGTTTCCGACGAACGTGCACACGCGGCGCGCACACCTACCTGGAATGGATGTGAGCAACACATCTCGAAGAACAACAGTTACAAAGGTGAGTAACCATCTTTTTTGACAGTTCTGCTTACGTGAAAATGTTTGAAAGGTTTTGGTTTCATTCCAGGGCAGAATGAAAACAAATGTCACAATCTCATCAGTGGCTATGAAATTGAATTGTTGCTCTCTGGTGGCTGGGGTACCAGTGAGCCAGAGAGAATGCATCAGTGGCATGCTATGTGTGTATGAGAGAGCATGGGAGACTGAAGGGGAAATGTGAGTACACTGAAATAAAATACAAGTGAAGCCCTTTTAACTGCTATATTAGAATCTCCTCAGCTTCCCAGTCACCACTGTTAGCATTTTTCAGGGGTATTTTTCAGCAAAGACTTTTCTGGCACCTGGCCCTTTAAATCTGGGAGAGCCAAGCATTTTGTGGTTGGGCCTTTAAATCTCAGAGACACAAGCTTTTGCAACCCTAAGGAGGCCAGTTTTTGGCAGAGTGCTGCAAGCTGTACCTTCCTTCCTTCTAGTCAGTAAGTATTTTGCTTTCAGTTATGTTTTCTCTTGGCATCAGAAGGTGGTATGCCTGCCTATATGGGGGAGGATGCTGGAACAAGAAAAACCTCTGGGTAAAAAGCTCGGTGTCTGAAGTGCCTTAGCATAAATAACTCTTGCAAGGAATCTTATTGACATTGTTGTCCAATAAGATCTGCCTACTGTCAATTTATAGTAGGTTCAAAGTGTGTGATGCTGAAGTAGGTGCAAATCTTGCTACTTTTGGCTTCAAATGTGGCAGCTTTCACAATCCAAGGGGGGGGGGGGGGCTTAGAATGAAAACCAAAGTGCTAGAAGAACGGATAATGGTGGCTATGTGTCGCATCAGTGTTACATAATGCTGTCTGATGGCTGAGGAAACTGCATGTTGGAGGTTCCCATGTTCAAGTAAGATGTGAAGCTGAGATCTTTACTGTGGATGGTTATTAAAGTAGTCATGACACTTTTGGCAAAAATCAGGTGTTATCCATGGCCAAACTTCAGTTTGGGTGATTATGTTCTCACCACCTAACTTCTTCTGACTGTGGTATCAGTTTTGGAAAGGTAGAATTCCCCTCTGCTGCTTTGTGACACTGCCATATTCTTAGCAAAAGCTGCCATGTTTCTGCTCAGTGGCTGTTGTGTTTCTCTGATGGGTGAGGTGATAAAAGGCACTATTATCATCGAAAGCTGTTGAAGTATGTTCATTCTTTGGGCCTCATCCCATGACTGGTAATGAGTGTGACGTCTACTGTGCTTGAGCTTCACCTGTGTGATCACTGTATAGCCCCTGAGCTGATTTCCCCACAAAATGGCAGTTTTGAGTTGTATCAAATGCAGTTTAATCCACCTAAGGGTAAGAGGGAGGTTGCTTTATCCATAGGGCACTTAATTGAATTTAAAAGCAACACATTTAAAACATACAAAAGAGCACTCCCTTTGTAGGTTATACTTAATTAACCCATGGAACACCCCAGTGCAGGATATTATTTAAGTGAACACCACAGCAGTCTTCAAAAAATGACTGCAAATTTCATATGAAAACAAACTCTACTGCATTGCTCTAGTAGCCAGGATAACATTACAGGGATTATCAGTTCTCAAATTTCAGGGCAAAATCCAATCTATCCACTTGGGGCCAGTGAGAAATATCCTCTATGGTACAAAATTTGATAATTCAGGTGTGTTGCAGAGATATTTACACACTCCATTGGTCACTTATGAAGAAAGAATACCAGTGTAGGAGGACCATAAGTTAGCCTGTTCTTAAGTTCCTGTTGTTGGATAAGAAATTAGATTTTTGAAAAAAAAATTTATTTTGCTACACATTTTCTGATATTTTATCTCAATGGTAAAGTCTTTGGGGCTATCTATATGACTTTTAGTTTGTACAGTGCCTAGCACAGTGGGTTTTGGTTGGAGTCTGGGCACTATTGTAATAAAGATCAATATTTTTAATAACACAAATATATTCTTATGAATTGTCACTAAAGCCAACATTTTCAAAAGTGCCTATGGAGTCCCTCAGATTTTGGATCCCAAACTTTTGACAGCTGTTGCCTGATGTACAGAAAGTGCTGGGTAACTACAATATCAACTGAAGTCCATAGGGGATTTGGGGGCTATGTACTCTTGGAAATCAGGCCCAAGATGTGTCAGTGTCTCTCCTCAAAACTGGGCCACCTAAAATCAGAAGCGATTCTTGAAAATGTTGAGAGTAATAACTAGCCAGCAGCATGTGTGCTCAGGGATCAACAGTAGTGCATTATGCATTTGTTCATGCCCCGTTCTGGGTGTGTTTGAACTTGTATTTTCTAATTAACTAGTCAACATCTGGTTTTTGTTTTTATTATTGTTTCATGTATTTCACAGAAAAAGGTGGGGGGTAGGAGGAGAAGTATGGTTTATGTCCCCTGAAATTAATAATAATGTACAGCCCTTTTCTATAACAAACTGTGTGCTAGAGTCATACACTTTATCTTGGTAGAATGACATGTTGAAAGGAGCAGAATTCTGCTTACAGATATATTTGGCTAGCACATTAGACATATGATGCTCCCTGATGCTAAGCCCTGATCTAGCAAACCTTTTTCATGTGCATAAATTTATTCATGTGAGTCACTCCATTGATTTACAAGGACTACTCAGTAAGTACAGTTACACATTAATTATAGTGTTTGTAGGCTTGAGGTGTAAGTCATCACAGAGTGAGATGTAATATGGAATTTTTGGGAAGGGGTTGGGAGAAAGGACACGTATTCCAAATGGATTCTATGCTGCAGTGCAGTTCAGTTGTGAAAGCTCACAATACTTGCTGTATTTGAACTAGCAAAGTTTCCTTAGAGAAGAAGGCGGATCATGTTGTTAACCCACTAGACTGGAACGCAGAAGATTTAAGCTCAATGTCTGGCTCTTTCACAAGTTACATTTCCTGCATGACCTTGGGCACGTCACTTAGGCTGATATTTTTGAATGTATTTAGACGTTGTTCTTCTCAGCATTGCAAGATGTAACTGATGTAGGCATCAAAGGCCTTGGCTACACTGGAGAGTTGCAGTGCTGGTGGTGGGTTTACAGCGCTGCAACTTACTCACTGTCCACACTTGCAAGGCACATACAGCGCTGCATCTTCCTGGCTGCAGCGCTGGCTGTACTCCTGCTCTGCCTCGGGTATAAGGATTGCAGCGCTGGTGATGCAGCGCTGCTCCGCAAGTGTGGCCACCAAAAGCGCTGTAATTGGCCTCCAAGGTATTCGGAGGTATCCCAGAATGCCTGTTCAGCCACTCTGCTGTTTTGTTGTGAACTCCGGGCTCCCGGAGCTGCTATTCTGAAAAACAAACATAGCTCGTTTGCTCGAGCAGAGGCAGGCAGGGGGATTCCTTTGGAATGTTCACAGTTTGCTTGAGGAGAGAAGCAACACGGGGGGGGGGGGGAAGCTGTTTTGGAGCAGCTGCTTATCTAGTCTGAAGGCTATTTGCATTTAGTGAATAAGAGAGGGGTGAGGGAAGGGGTCAAAACTTTTAAAATGATTGAAGGTTGGTGCTGTGTATCTTCCAGTCCTTAGAACTTGCAAGGCAGGGAGCTGACACAGTGTCAGCTCCAAAAATCCACTCTCTCTGTCTCCCCCACGCTCCCTGTCACACTCCACCCCACCCCCCTCTTTTGAAAAGCACGTTGCAGCCACTTGAACGCTGGGATAGCTGCCTGTAATGCACCACTCCCAACAGCGCTGCGAATGCTGCAAATGTGGCCACAGTGCAGCGCTGGTAGCAGTCAGCGTGGCCACACTGCAGCGCTTTCCCTACACAGCTGTACGAAGACAGCTGTAACTCCCAGCGCTGTACAGCTGGAAGTGTAGCCATGGCCTAAGTCTCATTGAAAGTCCGTGGTGCTTAGGTTCCCACATCTGTTAAGTGTTGTAACACTGAGCAGAGCAATACCTAAATATCACTAAAAATCTGATAATAACTTAGGCCCTGATCCTGAAAATGTTTATGTACAATGCTTCACTTTACTACCAGGAGTAACCCTGCTGATTTCAATTGCAGTAGTCAAGTTAAGTCAACTTATTTGCAGGCCTAGGGTCTCAGTCTACCTGTCTCTTTCCCATCTGTAAAATAGTGATAACACTACCATCCTGCTTCACAGAGGTGTAGTGAGGATACATTCATTAATATTTATAAGTTGCTAATATAGTATAGTAAGCAGCACCACACAAAAAAAAGGTCTATAAATCCATTTTAAAATTACTATCATGGATATGAATATAAACAGGAAACTGAACAAAACAGAAAAGATTTTGATTGTTCACAACTGTTGTAATTTGTTATACTTTGTCTTCATGCGGTACTGCCAACCCCAAGCATTCAAAAATCATGAGGCAGACCTCAGAAAATAATGAGACTGTCTTAAAAATCAGGAGATTAAAATACAAAATGTCTTCTTATTTACCTTGTGGTTTTTGAGTATTTGTTGTGGAGAACAGCTTGAAAAATATCAAATTTAATGTGGATTATAAAGGTTAAGGGTCTCTTATTTTAAATGAAAGCTGAGTTTCTCATGTAATCACCTGACTTCAGGAGCTAGGGCTTGAATAGAAAACAAAAAATGCTGTGAGATCTGTGATAAATTTGTGAATGTTGGTAACATTGCTTATGGGACTATATGCAAGACACCTTCATTGGCCTCTTGAACTGAGGCTTATGTTTAACTTTCATGTGCTTTTAAACTCTTAACTAAACCTGGGTGTACCAGTAGTATGTTAAGGGGGGGCTGACTCTATTATGTGATTTGGGAATTCACCTTTGGTACCAAGGCCTTGGTCATGTGAAATAGTTTTCATTTCTGGTCTGCATAGTACTGGATCAAACTTCTATTATAGTCTGCAAAACATAATACAATAATTGTTAATGTTTGCATTCCCCTCTTCCTGTAATTTACTCCTCTTGCTTTGACCTATATTACCTTGTCATCTGCTGTGGGGGGGAGGGGGGAAGGTGTAGCTAGAAATCTGCAGACTGCAGAACAAGGAAAAAAAAAGATTTAAGTGTCATCATCTTAGGCCTGGTCTACACTGGGTGTGTGTGTGTGGGGGGGAAATTGACCTAAGATACCCAACTTCCGCTACAAGAATAGAGTAGATAAAGTCAACATATCTTAGGTTGACTTACCTTGCATCCTCACGGCGCGGGGTCGACTGCTGCCACTCTCCCGCCAACCCCGCTTCTGCCTCTCGCCATGGTGGGGTACAGAAGTCGACAGCAGAGCAATCGGGGATCGATTTATCGCGTCTACACTAGATGTGATAAATCGATCTCCGACAGATTTATTACTACCGGCCGATCCGGCTGGTAGTGTAGATGTACCCTTATTCTGTATCTTTGAGCCAGACCTTTCTCCCCCAGGAGTCAATGAAAAAGGAGCAGAAAGAGGGGTCAAAGTTAAATTTCTGAAATACCTACTTACTTAGTCCCATCAGGAGCTCTGGGGCAACTTCCTTTAAAGTCAATGGAGTATTGCCGGAGTCAAAGACTGATAAATAGAACCTGTTCAGGACTGGCTGAATTAATGAAAGTTGACAGTGTATGAATAAGGGATTGTGGTGCTAGCTGTTCACTGCAAACCAGCTGTTGATGTATGTGTATGCGTTGAATTCTATTTGCATTGAACTAAACATGTTTAGTGTATGTAACAGGAAAAATGATATGCAGAATTTTGCTTTATAAACATGGATTGTTTCAATGCTCCTTCCATCCCATTTGTTGTGAATTTAACTGTGTGGGGTTACTGAGAGCAGCCAAGTGTTTGGGTGGCTTCCTGTGTGACATTTTTCACAGATGAGAGTCAGATACCTCTTCCTCACAGCACTCAGCAGCGGGAGCAGATGTGGGTGAGAGGCAGGAGTCTCTCTCTCACAGTACTTTCCAGAAACATATGGGGGGAGGACCTCTTTAAATACACAGCCGGGGACCTAGAGTGATGTGTGGAGACTTTCCTTAGCTCTCTACTGAAGTGAGTTCCATTGGAAGGGAATGTGTGAATGAATAAACACTGCCACATGGTGGTCAAATTGTATTTTAGCAGGCTAAATATTCAGGTACATCCCCTCTTACACATCCAAAGGCAAGTAGACAGACCTTGGGCAGCAGACACTGGTTTATTTTCAATGGCATGCTTTACTAAACAGTTGTAAAAGCAACTGAAAACTCAACATTGCACAGCAAAGCATTGTATTATCCAAAGTTTGCACTGAATACCAAAAACTTATCAACATGATAGTGATTTGTGTAGTTACATGATACACACCCTGTGACAATTGAACACAACCCTGTTTCACAGAAAAGTACCAAGGTGGCCAGGTCTCATTGGTTTATTGTGAGTTTCTTGTAATTTGGGAGTTTTTTTTAAGCTCATAGATTTATTACCTGAGAATCTCAGTTTTATTTGTTAATAAAGTAAGTTCTAACCAACAGGGATGTAGACGAAAGCTTGAGAATGTGAACTCTAAATGTCCCACCACCAGAAGGTAAATAAAAATTAACTCCAAATCTTTATTTTAAAAATGTCACGGCTTTTAAGTCAATCTCATTATTTTTTGTGGCCAGACTAATGCTTTTTGAATGCTGGATGTCAGCAATACTGAATTGCAGGGGGGAAAAAAGGAACAATGTAACTGAAGTCCACAAAAGACATCACCCCAAATCTAACTGCTACATGAACAATCAAGTTAGTACGTTTCTGTTGTTGTTTAAAGGCTTCTGTAGCTATGTTCAAATACCATGGTGATGGATGGGTCTATGTGGCAGGTAGATGGAATGGACAGTATCAGTCTCTATCTCTTAACCCCATGTAATGACATAGCATGACTGCAGATTTCTCAGTATCACATCTATTTGTATATAATACTGGCTGAACACTGGAAAAAGTGTTTCTTTGGGTAATCATGATAGCTGTATTTCCACATGAGATTTAAAAAAAACAAAAACATTTTGGTTTCTTTGTCTTTGCCTTTTTTTATTTTTTTTTTTTTGAGCCTTTAAGGGTCACATTTTCAAGTTTTTCTCCAAAAAGATAAAAGGCTAGAAACTTACTTAAAAAAGCATCGATTCTCACATAATCGGATGACTCCAGGAGCTGGGGCTTTAAGAAACATACAAAATATCACAAGATTCACAATGAAATCATGAGCTGGTAACAGTCTGGTGTGTGCTTAATTGCTTTGCTAAACAGAGATAGGATTATATATGTGTTTAAATACTTTGGTGAATGGAAGTCTGAATTAGAGAAAAGAAACAACATGTTGTGACTTGTGACCAGTCGCAGTTTCCAGTGATAAAAGCATATCTCCTGGCACAAGGCTATATTTAAAAGTTACTCCTTGTAGGCCAGGGTTCTTTATTGTGGACTTACAACCTTTGGTCTTTTCAGGGGGCATGCTATCTATATATGCTATGCACGTATTATATGCTCCAGAATCAGTGTCATCCAAATGGCGGCCCGTGAGACAATTCTGTCTGGCCCCATGAGTGTGCCTGGAGGATGCCATTTTGTTTTGTAGCACAGCACATGGAGGATGCTATTTAATCACAAAAAGGTATGTTCAGTTCTACACCTGCATGCAAGGTTTTAGTGGGGACATGCTATTCTGTAAGTCAGTGTTTCCCAAACTTGGGATGCTGCTTGTGTAGGGGAAGCTCCTGGCGGGCTGGGCCGGTTTGTTTACCTGCCGCGTCTGCAGATCTGGCTGATTGTGGCTCCCACTGGCCACGGTTCACAGCTCCAGGCCAATGGGAGCTGCTGGAAGCAGTGACCAGTATGTCCCTTGGCCCACGCTGCTTCCTGCAGCCCCCATTGGCCTGGAGCAGTGAACCGCAGCCATTGGGAGCCGCAATCGGCTGGACCTGCGGATGCGGCAGTAAACAAACCAGCCCAGCCCACCAGGAGCTTTCCCTACACAAGTGGTGTCCCAAGTTTGGGAAACACTGATGTAAGTAAAGACAGGAACACCTCTCTGTGTGCAACTCAATGATTCAATCATTATTAAAATGAGGCATTGTGTATATTTCTGGCACATTATTAAAATAAGTGCCTATAAATGTTTAACATAGTTCCTTGAGGTTTGCATTCTGATACCACGCATCTACTAAAACTTCATACGTGCAGACAAAATCAATTAGATTATAGCTACAGGACAGTGGTGCTCAAACTTTTCCAGTGGTGCCTTCTTCACCAATAATGGAATCTGTCTGCATCCCCCCACCATTACTACACAGTCAAGGTTTCCTCAACAGCGGAGCTTGAGCTGAAGATGGAGCTGCAGGCAGAATTGGGAAGGAGCTGGGACTAGAGGCATAGGCACCAACTCTGTGGGTGCTCCAGGGCACCCATGGTAAAAAGATAGTAGGTGCTCAGCACCCACTGGTGGGGCCCCACCAATCAGTTCCTCCTTCTTCTCTCCCTGTGGCCCCCCAGTGCCTCCTGCCCACTGCTGATCAGCTATTCAGCAGTGGGCAGGAGGTGCTGGGGACGTAGGGGGAGGAGCAGGGACAGGAAGAGACAGGGTGGGGGTGGAGCTTTGAGAGAAGGGATGGAGGGGTGTGTGTGGCCTGGGGAGGAGCAAGGGTCGAGCACCCTCAGGGAAATAAAAAAGTTGGTGCCTATGGTGAAAGGTGGAGCTGGTCTGGGGATGAAAAGGGAATGAGGGCACAGCTGGATTGGGGCTGGAGCAGGAGGTGGAGTGGAGCCGCAGCCGGGACTGGGCTGGGGGTGCAGCAGGGGGTGGAAAGGGAGTGAGGGCAGAGCTGGGCCTGGAGGCAGAGCAGAACGGGGGACGGGGCTGAACAGGGTTGGAGGCGGAACTGGTCTAGGGTGGAGTGGGACTGCATGCCTCCTTTAATTTCCTCCGAACCACCCTAGGGGGGCACATCCCACGGTTTGGGGACCTCTACTATATGGAAACATTAACTCAATTCAGTAATCTAGTGCATTTTTGTATGGAGGACTTAAAAAGCATGCAAGTGTAGAACTGAATACACAAGGCATGGAAGTGTAGAACTGAATTGTCCATGGTATAACAGAGCTAGCAGTGTGAACTCTTCATCAGGGTAGAGTCTAAAGTTGTGGCCTGCCTTACTGAAATTGTCACCTTGTGCTTCTTCTATAGAAATCTTTGTGCCTTGATTATATATATGTGATGCCCAACTTATTTTTATTTAATACTGTTGTTCTGATGCATTGGGCAATAGTTGCTTCTGTTTGGAAGCTTTGTTAAAATTTCAGTAATACAAATAATCCAGTGACTGCAGAATATACCTTATGGTATATTTTAGCTCCAGATATTAGTGTTTTCCCCCTCTATCTAGAAAGGTTGTGCATAAACTCTATTTCAACTCACTTTGCTCCGCATATGGAATTTTTATGGATTATTACAGGTTAATCCTTTTATCTCTTGTGGCCCATAAATTTGTTCTTTGGCCTGTGTTATTCAGGCGATCAGACAAGATGATCACATTTTATTTACAGAGCACAGTTCACTATTTTTCTCCTGTATGTTTGAATAGCTGTGGCGTATTTCACAGTAGAATGTGTTTTGAAAGTTCTATCGTTATTTTATTAGACATCTTTCAAATAGTATATTTTTCTGAGATTTGAGGAAGCAAATTTACTTTCCATGTTCCCTGTATGGAAGTGCCTTCTTTGGGTAAAACTTTAATATTAGAATTTAATGCTCTAGGACACCCAAGGGAAGTGAGACTCTTTAACAGTCCTCATCAGCCTGGCAGGCCCAACAGCGGCTCCAGGCACCAGTGCTCCACCCACGTGCCTAAGGCTGCAAGCTGTGGGGAGGCGCCCTGCCGGTCCCTGCGAGGGCGGCAGTCAGGCAGCCTACGGCGGCTTGCCTGTGGGAGGTCCACCGGTCCTGCAGATTCAGCGGTAATTCAGCGGTGGGTATGCCGAATCCACGCGCCGCCGAATGCAGCCTGCCTGCTGTGCTTGGGGTGGCAAAAAAGCTAGAGCCACCCCAGGGCAGGCACAATCCTCACGTTGATTAAGAGACTCTCTCAAACTCATTTGAGAGCTAGATCAAATAAAGTTATAGAAGCAGTTCGGTTGGCTGAAAAAATATTTGATAGATGAGGAGTACTTGTGGCACCTTTAGAGACTAACACATTTATTTCAGCATAAGCTTTCGTGGGCTACAGCTCACTTCTTCAGATGCATAGATGTCATTCTGGCCCTTGCTCTGGCTGCACAAAATTGCTGGAAATTCCATGTAACTGGCTACCTGAGGAATTCTGCACTGCCCTCTCTTTCACTGAAATTTTTGGGTGGTGGAGAGCCCTATACAGCCACATAATTTTATTTATTCGGGAGAAGGGTATTATTTATTTGTACTATGGTAGTGCCTTGCAACTCCAGCCAAGATCATGGCCCAAATGCACTAGGTGTTCCATGTATACTTCCATACTATATGAACAATGTGAGAGAGTCCCTTGCTCAGAGTTCCCAGTCTACATAGACAGGAAAGACAACCAGTGGAAGGGGAAACCAAGGCACAGAGAGGCAAAGTGATTTGCGCATGGTCACACAGAAGGCCAGTGGCCAAACCTGTGTCCAGTGTCTGATCTGCTGGACAACATTGTCTCTCTGTGAGCTTTGATTCCCTTCCCCCACTGCCAAGACACAGGGTTTTGGGGAGATGGAGGTTACATCATATTTAGGGGCAGGGCCAGGAATGGGGCGGCGGCAGGGGGGGCCAGACAGAAGAAAGAAGAGATGAGGTGGAAGAACCAACATAAGGAGACCTGGATCAAAGAGATGGGGGTAGAATAAAATAGTCATGAGGAAAAGAAGCTTAGAGAGGAGGAGGGCAGGGAGAATGGGTTAGAAGAGAAGAGGGAAGAGAGGCATGGAGGGGGGTGGAAAAGCAGATCTGAGGAGGAGAAAAATGGGGAGAGGAGTGGACAGAGAAAAGGGGTGTAGGGACTGATTAGTGCCTTCATTCTCAAAGGCAAGTAGGGACACAAATGGAGAAATAAACAAAACCCCAAGATAGGGAAGATGGGTGGGGGAGGGAGGGGTTGTAAGCTGAGCTGAGCTGCTGCCTCTGAATAGCCAGACCCAGTAAATCAGGGTGTGGTCCTGTGTCAAGAAGTTGTAAAGATAAACAAACCTTTAGCCTGTCTGGCAGAGATAAGGCTCAGGCACTTGTTAACTAGCAGGTAATGCAGATTCAGTGAACAGACTTAGGCCATGGCTACACTATAGAGTTGCAGCACTGGTGAGGGGATTACAGCGCTGTAATTTAAGATGTGGCCACACTTGCAAAGCACGGCCAGCGCTGCAACTCCTTGGTTGCAGCGCTGGCTGTACACCCAGTCGAGCCTCGGGTGTAGCGATTCCAGCGCTGGTCAGCAAGTGTGGATCCCACCAGTGCTTTTATTGACCTCCGGGGTATAAGGAGGTATCCCAGAATTCCTGTCCACAACAAACCGGAAGAAAGGGAGAGCTCGGAGTTCAGCCAAACTGCTTAATTAAAAAACAAACACAGCTCCTGTTTGCTGAGCGAGCGGAGGCAGGCAGGGGAATTACTTTGGAATGTTCACAGCTGTTTGCTTGAAGAGAGAAACAGCACGCTCACACGGCAGAGGGGGAGGGAGAAGTCCATGTTGAGCAGATGCTTATCTGGTCTGACGGCTATTTAGGAGTACATAATTTGCATTTAGTGAATGAGAGAAGGGTGGGGGAAGGGGGTCAGAACTTTTAAAATGATTGAAGGTAGGCACTGTGTGTCTTCCAGTCCTTAGAACTTGCAAGGCAGGGAGCTGAGAACAGTGTCAACTCCAAAAATCCACTCTCTCTGTCTCCTCCACGCTCCCTGTCACATTCCGCCCCACCCCCCTCTTTTGAAAAGCACGTTGCAGCCACTTGAATGCTGGGATAGCTGCCCACAATGCACCACTCCCAATAGCGCTGCAAATGCTGCAAATGTGGCCACACTGCAGTGCTGGTAGCTGTCAGTGTGGCCACACTGCAGCGCTGGCCCTACACAGCTGTACGAACACAGCTGTAACTACCAGCGCTGCAGAACTGTAAGTGTAGCCATGGCCTTACATAACAGTGAGGCAGAGTTAAGACAGTACTAATAACCAGTGAATAGCCACTGAAAAGCCAGAGACACAGAAAGGTCTGTTAGTAGATGGGGACTTGGGAGATGTAGGCTCTATTGCCATCTTAGCACAAGGCACTCTGGACAATTCCTTTACAGAACCTCAGTGTCACCTCTAGGCGGCAAGAAGCTTCAAACATAGCCAGTGGCTATCTCATGTCATCCAGCACTTCAGACCCCTGGTTTTGACATTCTGTACCTCTGTGGGCGAAGCTCAGTCATATGGAGAGTGAGCAGATGTGCTGCAAATGATTGTAAGTGAGGCCTTCATGATTCTCCCCCCAGGGGAATATACCAGTATAACTGTATAGTGGTTCAGTGGTTATCAGCCTATTTACCATTGTGGGCAGCATCCAATACTACCTGTACGGCCCTGAGGATGTTGCATGGGCTGCAGCTCGGTGCTGATTGGACCACAAGTGGCCTGCGGCTGCAGGTTGATAATCACTGATCTAACTATACCCATATAACTACTAAAACTTCCTCTCAGCCTTCAAATCCCCGTCTCCCAAGCAGCCACACAGGATGAAGACTTCAGAACATCATAGACTCAGTTGGCTCATGCCAGCATTCTGTAGGCTATATGTGCATGAGGTACATTTGGTATTTCCTATTACCTGCTGCACGTACCTGTGTCTTGCATGAGGGACTACATATGCCCCTTAAAGAGCATTTGTGTGGTGAGGTATACGGAAGTGGATGTTGCAGTTATTTTAGCATGTGGTTTGTTTGACTTCATTAACAGAAAATGCATTTAAACAACCTAAACCTGAAGCTAACAAAAATTTATTTTTTTAAAATTTGTGGAAGAATATATATAATAAGCATCAAACAATTTCCAGGTAAGACAGCATTTCTATGGGTACTTCAACAATATTGTCACATTATTTAAACTTTGATCTTAAATAAGCATATTCCTCTTTTAAACTCATTAGGCTGTGGGTGTGCTGCCTACTTCTGCTATTCACATGGAGAGAAGTGCCAGCTTCCATTCAAAACTGCACGTAGGCAGATGGAGCTAATTGCTGCAATCATTAGAGGACTAGGCTTTAACAATCCCATGATAATGTGTTAATCAGTGTTAAACAATTTTTTTTTTGAGTGACAATGACCAAAAGTTATCCATTCATCCATCCTTTGTTAAAACCTGAGCAGTGCTGGGGTAGAAAGAATAAGAAAAGATCAGAAAAAGCTATTCTGAGAAAGTGATCATGCAAAATGGCTGTAAAAAGGGAGACATAAGAACAAGTTGTTAAGATGTTTTGCTCACGAGAAGCCTTTCATGCGGTTGAGAGATCAGATCAAACATTGCTAAGGTAGTTGTAGTACAACTCGGCTCATCTCCATTTTTTTTATATAACTTTCTTTTTTATCAGAAGTTTTACAATACATTTTTGAGAGAATTTGTGCTCTTATGGTAGGAATGCTGTAGTATACTCTGATATTTATCTATGCTATGATTTTTCAGATGCGCTGAGCATCCACAACTTCAAAGGAAGCACTTTGAAGCTGCAGGTGCTCATCTTTGAAAATTAGACCCTTAGGGTTTCACCTGGCAGACTGCAATTTTGCTACACACAGAACTCAACTGGAGAATTTGAGAGGTCAAGATGTCAGACTAGGGCTGGCTATAAAAATTGCGCTTAGCTTTTCTATAGTACTTTTAATCTCTATTTCAAAGCTTGTTATGAAGATGCTGTAATCATAATTATCCTCATTTTATAACTGAGGCGCAGAGAGGTTATATGCCATGTTGTTGTAGACGTGTTGGTCCCAGGATATTAGAGAAAACAAGGAGGGTGAGGTAGTATCTTTTATTGGACCTGTCCAATTGAGTTGATGTGAGAGCCAGGAATAGAGCCCAGATTTCAGGAGGCCCACTCTCTACAATCTTTGTCTATGGGACTGCATTCCCTTACAAATACTGACTATATTACAAAAACAGGTCTTAATGGTCCCCATAATTCTGTCATTGTAGCAAAGAATACAGAATATCTTTTTCAGCATGTGATGCCCAAACGACTAGACCTTCTCTGTTTAGGCTGGAGAAATTCAAAACATTTGGTGGTTTAACCTTGAGTGTTCATGGTTTTTATTATGTCAGAAGGCAACTTTCCCCAGGAATGACCTCTCATTTTCATACAGACCTATTTCTGATGTCTCTGTTCCCAGACATATTTTCAGAAATGTCGTCATGTTTTATTGAATTCTCTATTTCAGTTTGTACTTCTCCACAGGATATTTTCCCAGGGGTTGTGGTGGAATCTCCATCACTGACAATTTCAAAGTCAAATCGTTTTTCTAAAATATCTGCTCTAGGAATTATTTTTGGTGCGTTGGCCTGGATTATGCAGGAGGTCACATTAGATATTCATAATGGTCCCTTCTGGCCTTAGAATCTATACGTGCATTAACAGTTGTAATTAGTGTTGGACTGATTTCCTCCAGAGTTACTGTTCATTGATCTGAGCATTTAACGTATTAGCATCTTAGCAACTGGATGTCGAGAGAACTGGGTGAAAATTTTCAATTGAAACTTTTTTTGGTGGAAAAAGTCAGATTTAGAGACACCAAAATGTTTTGTGAATTCAATTTGGTTTCATCTATTTCTTTAGAAACAAGACAAAATTCTGAATAATCAAATTGTTTTACTCAAAACTGAACTGAAACATTTTCTTTCAGTTTGAACAAAACATTTTGTTTGATCCAAAACAATTTTTTCTGACTTTTCAAAATTTTCATTGAACTGAAAAAATCCTTATTTTGTCTAATTGTCAGACTTTTCTCTTTCAAATGCCCTATTTAATTGCATTACTCATAAAGCTATTCAAACAGACTGGGTGGGAATCCTCCTCTTTGGTATTTTTGCAGCGGAATGATACTTTTCACCAACCTTTTCATACCATGATGGACCACACACTACAAATGTGTCCAATGGTTAGCATATTTTCCCACATTGTCTGATCCAAATGAAAGTAGAAAATGTGAATTGTCCATCTTTAGAGGGTGTATACCACATAGCAGTAATATCAGAAGGAAAAGACACAGAAAAGTGAGAGAATGGGGTAAAGTAATAGTTGTGCATGTGGGACATCATATGTATATGTAGTGCATTCACTAGTGTGAAAGACACTGCATCATGCACATTGGATTATGTGTTATACTGCACAATGTATGAAATACATTTAAATATCTCAAACACAGAGGGATCAATTGTTCTGTCCATTTCTTTGTGTGTAGGGGTGACAGACAGACAGATTAACATCTTCGTTCTAGTCCTACTCCATCTATTCTGGCTTTTCTACTAGCCTGCTGGGTGACTTTGAGCAAATTACTTCACCCCTCTGTACATCAGTTTCCCCATCTGTAAAATGGGGATAATGATACTGACCTCCTTTATAAGTGCTTTGAGATCTGCTGAAATAAAGCACTAAGAGTTGGGTATTTTTTGTTGTTATTATTTATTTTATTTTATTTTATTTATTATGGCACTAGCTCCACGGTTTTACATTACACTTTTCTGGCTGATGTCTTTCTAACAAAAACATTATTTTTATAAGGAACACCAAAGTTTCCTATATCTGAGAGCCTAGCGACAAAAATGATTGATTTTTTTTTCAGTTTTTTTTTCACATTTGACAGCACTTTGTGCATAGTCATATTCACTATTTTTTACTTTTACAGGCATCTGCCAGTTTCACTTGTTTGGGTATCTTTTACCCAACAACACAAATAAGAGAGACTTTAAATAAATAAAATAAATAAATAAAGAAGCCATAATTGTACAACCCTAAGAGCTGGTAGGGGGATTTAGAAGCCAAAACTACTTTAAACTCCTTTTTAAAAAGTGACTTGCTATCAGATAGATACCATTGCCTGAAAGTTGTTTGCTAATATTTTAAAGTTTTATTCTTCTTTTCCAGCAGATGGCAGAATTGTACTGGCCCTGATGCCTAGCTTGAAAATGTACGAAGTACAGTTCTTTATATAATAATTGGATCTTGTCATTTTCCCAATTTCTTTAATCCTTTGAACTAATTGGTTTACCTCAGATACTGTAATACACTTTTTGTTGCACATGAAACTTCAAATGTATTGTTTCTGTGAATCATCTTTTTATGTGATAGACATTTCTTGTGCATCTGTACAATCTGCTTTGTTATGTTACATTACATTCTAAGGCTGAAACCTTTACCCTACATTAAGAATGGTATTTAAATGACTTCTGAAATGCAGGTATTTGTGTCCTTAAATCTAAACAGTGTGGTTGGTTTTGGAATCTTATACTATAAAAAAATAATCTTGCAAATGACTCTCTAGTGGAATTTATGCAAGATGATATTCTCAAATCTTGAACACTTTTTTGGAGGAAGAATGCCTCTGATTGCACAATAGGATACTAATCATGAACTTGTGCATTCCATGTGATATTAAAATTGAAACAAGAGATGATGTGTTAAACGTTTTTGAAGAATTAAAATCCACAGCCTCGGATAAAGAAGCATAAAGAAAGTGAAAAGATTTGCTGTATTGTGGAGCTGAGTGATACCTAGCAGTATTAGTAGAAAAATGTAAACCAGCATAGATTTGGGAAGGGGTGTTTTTTTTGAGGACAGGGGAGCAGACATCTCAGCTGAGTGGATTTTATTCTTGAGACAATATGGAAACGTATATGGATTCACATCTAAATAAATTATGCTAAAAGGACAAATCTGTTTGGAATCTAGAAATAATAAGTCCAAGCCTGTGAGTTGCTGAGCGTCCTCAGTTTCTAATGAAATCAGTGGCTTTTGAGGGAGCTCACCTTCTAAGAATAGGATTTAGCACAGTCTACTAAGCTGATTGCAGGCTCAGAGTAAATTTCCCCCTTCAGAAAAATGTCTGTTGGAATCTTTCAGCATCTTAGAAACGTGTATTAAGTTCTGGTCCTGTGTGTGTACCATATATGGAGCTACATTTTGCCCACTTAGTTTAGTTGTTTGAAAACATGCCTATTTTTTATAGTTTAGTTATAGAAGGAATTTCCTGACACTCTTTCTTTAACTCCTCAGCTGAATGCTCTATATTAATACTTAATCTGTCTATGTGATATCCTTGAATTACTTTGTTGTTTATGTATGGAAAAAATAAATGAGTTCACTTAGCAAAAAGTATTGCAGTGTATTGGCTATAAAGTAATAAGAACAGAGAAATTCAAATTAAAGGCTCCTCCAACAATTACGCAAAGTAGGGCCTGCCTGTAATTACTTCCTTGATGAGCCCTCATTTGTTATATCTTGACTGCGTCTCCATCTAAATTTTAATTGAAAGCTTTGAATTTCCTTTGTTTCTCCAGCTGTCCTTTTTCTTTTGTCTTTAAAATTAACATTCATATAATATTGCTAGTTGCATATGCCAGTACTGCCTGGCTCTTGTTACAACAACATTGAGAGTTGTTACAGAAATGTGTTAGACGTTTATGGAGCTGGTAGTCCATGGAAGCAAGGACAGCCTCCAAACATATTTCTCCTTTTTAATATTAGTAGCTATGTACAGGCATCAGACAGAGAATAGGTCTCTCATTGGATCAAGATCCTCAGTGTTTAATTTGGAATTAAAAACCTGATGCAGAAATATTGCTTGTGGTTTGTGTATATTCCCTCTTCTCTCTCTTTCCATATGTGTACGTATATACATGTTTCTGGTTGTGAAGAAGTGCTTTAAATGAAAGGTTTTGTTATTTGGTCCTATCTTTAAAATGAATAAAGGAGGGTGGATTTAATAGATGCGGGTGCCACCTAGTTCAAACTAGTGAAGTTTGTCAGAGTTGTTGGAGTTGCATAAAAATTTCCAATATGTGCCAAAGCCAAACATAACAATAAAATGATGTATTTGTGTCTCTTAAGGACTGGACTAATATTTATGAAAATCCCCAGCATTTTTTCTGATCTGGTTACATGTAGCTCAAAATTTTAAACCCCAAACTATTTTTATTTGCACTTCGTTGCATCTTTGTAAGAGCTTCTATACATTAGAACTAAGATTGCCAACGTCCTAATCGCACAAAAAACGAACAGCCTAGTCTTTCCCTTTCCCTGAGGCCATGCCTCTTCCCCACCTCTTCCCCTCAGCCCTGCCCCTCACTCACTACATTCCTCCTCCCTCAGTGGCTTGCTCTTCCCTACTCTCACTTGCTTTTATTGGGCTGGGGGAGGGGGAGGGGTGAGGGCTCCGGTTGGGGGTGTAGGCTCTGGGGTGGGGCCAGGAATGAGGGTTTTTGGATGCAGGAGGGGGGCTCAGGGCTG
Organism: Gopherus flavomarginatus; assembly: GCF_025201925.1. Lineage (NCBI taxonomy): Eukaryota > Metazoa > Chordata > Testudines > Testudinidae > Gopherus > Gopherus flavomarginatus. The sequence continues at coordinate 104,972,994 of NC_066618.1, read as the reverse complement.
GGGCAGGGAGTTGGGGTGTGGGAAGGGGTGCGGGCTCTGGGCTGATGGTGTGGCTAGGGCTGAGGGCTTCAGGGTATGGGAGGGGGCTCTGGGATGGGGCAGGGGGTTGGGTGCAGGGGGGAGTGAGGGCTCTGGCTGCGGGTGCAGGCTCGAGGGTGTAGCTGGGGAAGAGGAGCTTGGGGTGCAGGAGTGGGCTCTGGATTTGGGGGGCTCGGGGCTGGGTTTGGAGTTGGGGCATGGGCTTACCTCGGGTGGCTCCTGGTCAGCAGTGCAGTGGGTCGAAGGGCGGCTCCCTGCCTTTCCGGGCTCTGTGCTGTACCCCAGAAGTGGCCAGCAAGTCTGATTCCTACGCACGGCGGGACGCGCCAGGAGGCTCTGGTGCTGCTCCCACCCACAGGCACCACCCTCACAGAGAGCAGAGCCAGTGTTTGGGGCGGGGGCAGTGCACAGAGCCCTGTGCCCCCCGCCTAGGGGCCGGATCTGCTGGCCTCTTCCGGGTCACAGGGTGGAGCCAGGATAGTCAGGGACTAGGCTGTCTTAGATCCACAGCACCACCTACCAGACTTTTAACAGCCCGGTTGGCGCTGCTGACCGGAACCACTAGGATTGCTTTCTGACCGGACATTCTGGTCAAAAACCAGACACCTAGCAATCCTATGTGTGGGGCCAGTCAGAGTCTAGCCCTAACAGAAGTAAAAAAAAAAAAACCAAACATTTAACTAAAATAGTCAGCATAGAGAGTACATTTGATGATTTTCCTGTCATTTGTTTACATCACAATTTAATGTTTCATGCTCATATTTACTGCAGTCAGTAAAGCTGAAATGTATTCTGTGTATTTTCACCGCAATCTCTTGTTGTTGCCTACAGCAAGAGAGCATAGCAACAAGTGTTAGGATCCAGAAGATCATTTGGCATGTTGCCCTCTAAGGTTTTAGCCCTATGTCGATATTTCCCACAGAACTGCATCTAATTGCTTCCTGAATAACTCCATTGTTTTGGTCTCAACAAACTTGGCTTGTGGACTATGAAGTATGTATACTGTATGTTTCTCCGACAACCAGGCCAAGCAGTTTCTTATACTGGAGATACTCCAGCTTTCTCCATTTTGTATGACTAAAGCCACTTTTCACAAACTGCTTTCCAGCTATGACTCCACTGGAAAGATTCCAGTTGACTTCAATAGGCTTTGGATGAGGATTTCAAGAATATCTGTTTGCTGTGATATAGTGATCTGTGTGCTAAATCTGGGAGCTAAATCTTCTAATATCATTGCTGACCCTGCTTCCCCCATAGCCTCCGGCAAATTAAATAAACCTTCTGCCTTAATTTACCTTTCTGTAAAATAGTAGTGATAATACTTACCTCAGTCAGGCTTTCTAAGAATGAACAATTGTGAAGACAGAGCAAAGTATGATTACTGGACCTACTTATTAGCTTTCTGTCTATGAAGTGTCCACAAACAAAACAATTTTCTTAAATATACTTACTTGACAAATTATTTCAAACAACTTTGTCTTTAGATTGTTGGTGAGCAATTCTTAGTGAGGGCTTGATATTTAAAATAAAAAATATAAGCTGTGATGGTTACTTTGGATTGGATCCAGAGGATGCATAGTATGTTTCAGTTCCTTGACTAGATAGGTGTAATATTTTCAAATCAGGTTACCATTTGTGTTCAGAATTAGTTTTCTGTGAATAGTCTCTAATATTTCCTTGAAACTTGCTGAGCATTCTTGCTAATAAACTCATTGGTGACGATATTCACAAAAGGTGCATTGACCCAGTCAAAGTAAATTCAGATGTATTTGGGAATTTTTTTTTCTGGAAACTGTTGAGGTATTTGCTTATCCCATTTAGTCATGTGTATAGTATGTATAGCACATTAATAAAGGAAATTCTGGAAAATAAACTTGGTCACACCTACTAAGGTTCCATTTATATATGTGGTATATCCATTGTTAATACATGATTAACAGATGTTATAAACAGGACACTACACTAATAAAAATAGCAGTGTGGCTATGAGATGCACTGTTTGGATGTGTAGAGAGCTGTGTAGGGTGTATGCCCTAAGGTTCAGGCATGTAGGGCTCTCTAGTCTACTCTGCTCACCTAAGCTGTGTCTCACGGTCTACACTGCTATTCATACCTGTGCTAGCAAGGCATGCAGTGTCTGTACACATCACTCTAAGTGTAAACATACCTTAAAGTGAAGCAGAGAAGGAGATGGAATACTTTATTGTTAAATTATAGTATTTAGTGATAAAGTTTTTTCCTTATTTGATCAATGTCAGGAGTATGTGACTTTTTTTTTTTTTAAAACTATCACTACATAACACACTGGTGCATAGGCGCTGACTCCGTGGGTGCTCTGGGGCTGGAGCACCCACAGGGAAAATATGGTGGTGCTGAGCACCCACTGGCAGCCCCCCATCAGCACTT